>NC_091409.1:8622500-9872500 GCF_032191515.1 Phaenicophaeus curvirostris
GACACAGGCACCTCAACGTGTGTCCTGGGAGCAAAGGGGACACACCTCCTCCCAGCTCTTTTAAGGAAACAAAATCCAGTGGGAGAGCGACAAGAGAAATAAATAACTCCTGGGTTTGGAATGTAACTTTGGCACAGCGTACACAGATTTTGGGCTACTTCTGGGGGGGAAAAGGGGTCTGTAGATACCTTACATTTTAACTTTATTATCCTGTTCCATATTTGAGGGAGTTTTTTTTTAGCAGAAAAATGTCCCTCTGTACAAGTCAACCCCCTTTTTTGCTAATTCATCCTTTTTTTTTTTTTTATGTTGATGACGAATGGATTTGAAACAGCAGCGGAAACACTTGTGAAAATGTTTTCTTCCAGCCCCTAGGGTGCTCTAGGATTCAGGGAGACTTTTTGGACAAATATTGGACTGGGTTTCTTTCCTGCCTTCACGTCTGCACAGAAGAGGGAGCTTGACTACAGCCATGTGAACGGACCCCAAGGCTTGCGCAGCGTGAGCCTGGCACGCTCCAGAGTCCCGGCTTCATCATGTTTACAATTTGATGGAGGTGCCATTTGGAGCCTGGGAAGTACAATTCCACCCTGAGAGAGATTAAGAACCCTCGGCATCACTTCTGCCTCCCTCTGAACAGCACAGGCTGCTTCGGATGCCTCCCCTGGAAGGGCTGAGGGAGGGCATGATTTCCTCTCTGGAAGGCGCAGCCGGCTGGAGCAGGACACAGCATTCCGGTGGGAGCGGTGGGATTGTGCTGGTGCTGGAATACAGGACTGGAAGGATGTGCGAGGGAACAGCAAGGGTTTGTTCTATCCTTAGCTCTGCTGCAGCTGCATGAGGGAACGGGGCAGGCTTCCTTCCTGGGAAGCCCGTGGGGGTCGCACAGAGCCCTGCAGAGAGAGCGGGCTGCACCACCGCTGCTTTTGTGCCAAGCAATCTGACGCTGGACTGGGGCTGGGATGCCCCGGGGGAGGCGCTGGGAGTGGCAGGTGGCCCCCAGCCGCTCTCCCGTCTCCAGGAACGCACTCTTGCTGCCCCCAGCCCCGCACACCAGCCGCTCTCGCTGCTCTCTCCTCTCGGATTCTCTACCTCCAGGGAACAGATCAAGTGTGCGCCCCACCGCTGTATTTTGTTCTTCTCCGCAGAATGGTCCGTGCCCTCCGGTACAGCCGGTGTGGGCTCTGCTGCCACGGGTTCCTCTTTCTCCATGGCTTGATGCCTGGCTCAGCCCAAGGGAAAAGCGCTTTTTAGAGGTTTAAGTGTTTAATTTTGGTCACTTCAATGATGTTTACCAGTGGAAAGATTCCACGTGATGGGGAAGGCTCCCTGCATCTCCAGCCCAGCCATGTTCGGGCAGGGCTGAAGGGAGGGGTGTTTTGATGCAATCTATGAAAACTTTGCTTTGTGAGCAGTCAGGTCCCCGAGGGACCAGCTGCCGGCAGTGCTGGTGTTCCATCCCAGAGCCCTCCCTGTCACCAGTGCTGACATGTGCACCCTTGAGGGGCTCGGGACCCTTTATAACACCCGTTGCCATCAGAGTTTGTCAGGTCTGCACGAGGACCTAGATCTTTGCTGACAGCTGTGCCCCCCGTGGGAGCTGCTTTCCCATGTGGTTTGCTCCCACGGTGCCACAGCTCCGGCCCGGTAGCTCCTTTTTACCGCCCATCACACCAAAGCCTCACCAGCCAGGAATCAAGGATGGAAAAAGGGAGCAGGGATGCTCAAGCCAGCTGTGCTGTGGGGTCCTACAACGGTTGCAACGGTTCTGGTGTGAGATCCCTCTCTGATGTTTGTTCCGTATCCCCTGCCCCAGTGGTGAGGTTCAGCCAGCATTGATTTCTCTCCCTTCCCCGAGGTGTTTTCTCTGTATTCTTTGTAATTTTTAATTAATGTACGTATTCTTTGTGTCCTGTTGTAAATAAATCTGCCATCTCCTGTTGCCCTGCTCTCCTGGGTCTCCCAAGCCACTCCTTGGGATTTGCTTTCCGTGACACTCAGTCTGCGACCAGGAGCAGAGCTGGGACCACTCTGCAGTCGTCTTTGTGACAATCTTCTGGTGAACTTGCCTGAGCAGGAAGCTTCTCCTGTGTGGCGTGTCCTGTCTCCTGCCCTGGATGGTAACTCAAATGCCACCGGCATTTGGATCTGTTTCTCGCTGTCCTGCTCTCATGTGCTGCCCGGTAAGAACAACCTCGACTCTCAGATGTGGAACACGTTGTCTGACTCGTGTAGTGCTCGTGGATGGAGCAGCAGGAGCCTTTGGGGGGCGGCAGGTGGGAGCGTTGGGCAAACGCCTGGTGAGTTGGGGCAACAGAGGTGAGTGCAGTTAAAGGAGTTGCCATTCCCTTCCTCCCGGTGCTGTTGTGGAGGAGCTGGGGTGGTCTGGAAGCTGGGGCTGCCTGAGCTCCCAGCTCAATGTCTTTGTGCATCTCTTGCTCTGCTGGAGAGCAGCCGATGTCCCTGAAAGATGGGACCGAGGGAGGGTAGAGAATTCCCTTCCCTTTGCTGTTCGGCGCAGCCACAGCGGGGAATGGGTTCTGTGGGTGCCAGTGTTTGGGGCTGCTGAGACCAAAGTAGGAAAATACCTTAAGACTCGGAAACCATGGGAATTGCCCCTTCTCCCCTGGGCAAGGGCACAGCCCTGGGGAACTGTTGGTGCTGGGGTTGTTGCGGAGGATGAGGAGGGGCTGCAGCTGCTTCCCTGCGGGCTGGTGATTGTAGTGAACCAGACTGGCCAGAGCTGTGTGTATCCAACACCCTCCTCGACAGGGATAACGAGGTCGGCAGCCGCTACAGCCCCACGAGGGGCCCTGTCCTTCCTTTGTGGGTCTAATTCTTGAAAGAAACTTAAAAGACTCAGTGGATTTATGTTGGGAGCAGGGTCTTTGCCTTCCTTTTGGGTCTGTCTGTACTTAAACCAATCTGTCCCCTAGTTCCTTCCCCAAGAAGGTACCCGGGGCAGAGCATCCCAATGCTTTTAATAAATAACTCCATGATAAAACTGCTTTCCCTTTGAACCCCATTTGGACAGAGCTGATCCGAGCGTGGAACTCTGCATTTCCTAATGGCACTTGCTAGTTTTACAATATACAAACCTTGTTTACAGCCCCCAAATGCTCCATTAAGGGCATTTATTTACTCTCTAAAAGTGTTAGAAAGCTGCTTTTCAGACCAGCCAGGCTTTGACAATGGGAAGCTTCTGGCTCCAGCACCAGCTCAGGCTTCAGGTTTGTTGAGATCCAGCACAAGAGAGGGTCTGAATCGCAGCCCTAGAGAGAGATGATGGAGCTCTGCATCAGAGAGAAAGCCCAAAACCCTTTCCCTTATGCTGGGAACTTTGCCAGCTCTGGCTCAGCTGCTGCTCCTGGCCAGTTGCTCCAGCAGCCCGTGACAGAGGGCAGAGCAACTTGGTGCAACTCTTGGCTGCAAAGGCCACTCAGTAGCTTTTCCTCCAGCAGCACCTTCATCAGCCCCAGTGTTGCTGTCTCAGAACACGCTCCCCGTGCTGATGCAAACTTCCCCTCTCCTGGCAAATGTTACTGTGCTTCTGCCTATCGGAATGGCTGTGGAAAGCAAATCACACAAGCAAACAATAGCAAAATCAATTCCTTTTATTCTTTGACAGACTACTGGTAGGAAAAAGCTGCCTGGCTCTATGTTCAGCTACCACTGCTACAGGAATCCAGTGCTGATGTCTGTGCAGAGTACAATGCGGGCAAAAAGCAAGGAAGCCGAATGTTGGAAACGGAAGGAGGTGGGAGATGGCATTGCATAAATCTGACGATCCTCACTCGCTGGAGGCGATCAGTTCTGACCACGTATTTCTCTAAAAAAACCAAGCCCTGCAACTGCAGAGCGGGATAAGGCTCGCACACACCTGTAACAGTGCCACACGCTGCCACTCGCAGAGAGAAAAGCAACAGGAGACAGGCCTGAGGTATTTAGTTACGGTAAACACGATGAGCTGCACCGCCCTGCTTACCCTTGCTATGTTAGAGAAGAAGAAGGCACTCGTTGAACTTGGAAAGGCAACGTTTGACAGTGGAGGAGAGGACGTACTGCACCGACCCGGAGATCACTGCCGCAGGACATCGCTGAGGTAAATAAATCTTATATTACATTTTGATACAAGTGTTCTCTGCAGCATGGCTGGCTACCCTAACCCGACCGCGCTACGTCCTGGAGATCAGCAGGTCGCTAAGCAGTCACTCCGGGAGTCGCTAAGCTAAATTACAAACCAAATTCCAGAGTATAATGGAAGGGGAGAAGCCTACAGACAAACAGGGCTCGGCCACGCTGGGCTGTGGGGCTGGCGGCTCAGCAGAAGGCAACGGGGAAAGGGGGGAGGACAGCATCCGGCCTCGCCAATGGAGCCGAGAGAACAGAGCGGAGGTAGATTTTGCATTTTCTAGATTTAGGGAGAGCAATATTGGCAGATTCCCTGGTTTATATTGGCCCGCAGTGGTTTTCCATGCTGAGGTACAGAGATCTGTGTGTCTGTAGTCATAAACACAGAGCGAGATCGACTGCCAAGCATCTCCATCCACAGTGCAAGTGCCCAGAATGGGCAAGCAGGAGACACTGGGGAGCGGCTGGTGGCCACACACCAGGGTGACCCCTGCCCTCAGCAGGGAGACAATCCACAGGGAAGCATCAGGGTGGGGCAGGGAGCAGGGACTTTACCTTTGGGAGACAAGGCTCGAGAAGGAGAGAACAAAAAGGCCAGTGGAACCAAATCTGAAGTAGAAGGGTGACTGTGGGCCCAGACCCTCAGCATTCGTAAGAACCATTAGTGTTGGGGACAGCGCTTCAGGTACACCACTGGGGTGCATGGGAAGCTGGGACTGATTTTCCTGGATGCTATCACCTTAGGATTGAGGTAAAAATACTCTTGAGACTGCCTCATGGATAAGCCAAAAGGCCACAGACCTCAGAACTGCTGCAGTAGAAATCCCCCTGAAACTCATACTCTGTTCCTCACCTGAAGGGAGCCCACAGCGTGGGGCCTGCCACCCAGTCTCAGCCACACCCGGTACCACAGGGCTCCGTGCTGCTGGTCCCCAGGTCCTAACCCAGCTTTTCCACACGCTTTGGTTTCCAGAACAGAAGCACAATCCATTTGCTGTGGGAGATCTTTAAAAGGGCTCTATCTGTGCACTACAAAAAAGCTAAGCTGAGAGCCGCTCTGTCCCCTCGGCACGTGGCCAGCCAGAGAGAACGTGGGAAGCTGCTGCTGGGAGAGGCAGAGGCTGCAGTGGCCCAAAAAGCAGTGATTCCCAAAAAGCAGTGTGTTTCCCCATGGGGGAAGAACATGATAAGTGAAGAGAAATCAGTGCAACCTGACTTCATCGTGTAAACAGTGCTCTAGCTACACCAGATACAAACCCAGTGCATCCTGTGCCTCCTATTTCTGTCATGGCGGAAACAGTTGTGTTGTGTAAACAGTGTTCGCTGCGATGAGTCCAACCTAAGTGAGGAAGAACGAGGTGAATTCTGAATTCCCTATGTAAACGGTCATGTTGCTTAACACTGATGTGGAGTAAGTGGTGTCCGGTGACGGGATGAGAGGTAGTGGGGGAGGACGGCCCTTCCCCGTCGGCTGCAGACAGAGCAGGCGTCCTGGCTTCTCCTACTTCTCCCTGGGGAGGCGTTGGCTGCTTTTCCAGAACTGCAGTGTGAGAACATGAAATGGAAGCTGGACTCTTCTAAAGTTTAGCCCAAGATGAGAGAGTCTCAACTCCTTCTCAGGGACAGTCACTTCCCCAAGAGGAAAAAAGCTCCGGGATCTCGAGGAAGGTCAGTGCTAAAAGCGCGGCTCCTGATTCACAGATTAAAAATTAGATAAAATATATCCAGTCTATCAGCTGAAATCTTTCCGCTGTACAGGACTGGGACTCGCATGGGGGTCTCTGCTGTTCCAGTCTACAAGTGCTCCCTCCAGAGATCAGAAACCTCCTGTCTGAAACAGCTCTGCAAAGCTTTCGCACCCAAAAGGGAAGCGAGAGTTGTGCGTTTTTAAGGCTCTCCACAAAAGAGTGGCTGAAAGGTCTGTTCTCCAGTGCTATTTTCAGCCTATTGGAATGCCTGGTGGAAACGCGGCAGCGTGGTTGTGCTCAAGCTGGAGGTGAAGACAGGGGGCAATGAATGAAGGGGCCCAAAGTTCAGCGAGGCCCCAGCTCCGGGAGGTTCTTGAGGTTGATGTTGCAAAGTGGTGAGCAGTGGCTGCGTCTCCCCCTGTGAGTAGCCCATGACCAATCCCCCTGAGGACACGGGCGGATTGCAAGGAGGAAGATTGAGGGGGAGGAAGCCAAGAAGATGAGAGAAGTCCATGTTAGCAGCACAGAGAGCCTCTGAAAGGTTAGCAGGGCTCTTGGAAAGCAAAGCCTCGTCCAGGGCGGGTGGCTGAGGCGAGGAGGACTGAGGCTCGCCGGATGAGAGAGACAGGCTGCCAGGGAGGTCTGACAGAAAGCTGTCCACCTCGACTTTGGGTAGTTTCTCAGGCAAATATGAGGTAGATCCAAGCTGATACTTTGGAGGAGGTTGCGGTGGGGAGGAGATGGGAGAAGACGACTCCAGAGGGTAGCTCATTCCCATCGGAAGAGAGTTAGGAACCAAAGAGTGGGGCATCCCTGAGCTCGGCATGGTCTGGAGGTGCGTGCCATACATGCCCACGGGCAACACGCCAGGGAAGCTCTTCCCACCTATCACGTCTCTGGATGCCATGCACAGGACGGGACTCAGCTCTTCTTTCACTGCGACCGACGAGCTGCAGCTCAGGAGACCCAGCATGTCGACCGGCTCCGTCTTAATCTTCAGCAGTTCCTGGGAGTGGCTTTTCTTCATGTGCCTGGTCAGATGATCCTTCCTCCCGAACCTCTGAGCACAGTACTGGCACAAGAAGTCCTTCCGCCCCGTGTGCACGACCAAGTGTCTCCGCACGTCTTTCCGGGTGTAGAAGCGCCGATCGCAGTGGTCACACGGATGCTTCTTTTCCTTCGCTCCCCCAGAAGCCCGCCGGGAATGAGCTTTGAGGTGCTCCAGCAGGACCTGGGTGCTTTCGAAGGTCTGGAGGCACACCTTGCAGCTGAGATCGCCGCTGGCGGCTGCGTGCATGGCCAGATGCCGACGGAAGCCCAGTTTCGTGTTGTAGTTCTTGCCGCACTCGGGACAGTGCAGGGCCTCCTTGTTGGGATCATGGGTCTGGAGGTGGTTGCGAAGGTGGTCTTTTCGGTGAAACATCTTCTCGCAGTACATGCACTGATGGGGCTTCTGAGCAGAGTGCGTGGCCATGTGCCTTTTGGGAGAAAAGAGGGATAGTTTAGAGCAGCATCCAACCCTGAAAGGAAGTCACAGAATGGTTTGGGTTGGAAGAGGACCATGAAGGTCATCCAGTCCAACCCTCCTGCAGGAGCAGGGACATCTCCAAACAGATCAAGGTGCTCCAAGCCCCATCCAACCTGGCCTTGAACACCTCCAGGGATGGGGCTCTGGCCAACCTGAGCCAAGGCCTCCCCACCCTCACAGCAAAACATTTCTCCCTAAGATCTCATCTCAGTTTCCCCTCTTCACCCAGTTTCAAGTTCCCGGTGACCGTATCATTCAATTATTCGACATGGTATCTCAGTGCACCAACACGAACTCTGCTTCTTCCTGCTAGAACCATCGCTGCCACAGGAATATTCCTGTGACTAAGGTTAGATGTAGCGCTTATGAAATGTGAATGCTAGTCTTGCTTTTCACTTTGGTTTTTTAATTTCTGAATGTCACTTTCTGCTTCCATTTCCTCCTTAGTAAAAAGAAAACACACTGAGCTCAGGATAAAGAATTATCTGGAAGGTGCTTAAAGAGATGCCAAGTATGGTAAAGTCTGGGACTCGATTCAAGGTAACAGGGGCATTCCCCCTCCTCCACCTTCTCAGAAACCTAAGCAAACACCACTCTGGAGGGGTTTTCCCCTCTCTCCTGCTCACAGGGGCCCTCGGCAGTTCCCTACCGGTACAGCTTGTACTTGGAGGCGAAGGCTTTGCCGCAGTGCAGCTGGGAGCAGTTGTATGGCCTCTGCTCTGCGTGAGCCAGCGTGTGAGCCCTCAGCTTCTCCACGTGAGCAAAGGGCGTCTCCGATATTTCACAGTGGCATTTTCCCTGACTTTCGGTCTCTTCGCCTCTTGGTCTGGGGACTAATTTCCAGCCTGTCTCTTCCTCCTCCTGCTTTGCATCTTGAATCCAGTTGGGAACATTGGGAAAGAATGCCGTCATGGCAGGTCTAGTGGAACGTGGCCATGTCGAGCAGAACTGGAGCCTGCAGGCACCTCGCCGTGGCGGTGTCCTGCTGCGGTTTTCAGCTGGAGCCCTCTGCGACCAAATGGCATTAACAGCAAAACCCCGTCATCTGAAATCAGAGAAGGGCAGGTGTTCAGACACCGCTGCTTCCACCCACACACGCACAGGTGTGAGCATTCCACGAGCACCGCACACGCGTGAAGGTGCCTGTGCTCTGCAGTGTTCTTTTTCCCCCTTAACCTCTGTTCCCTGAATAAAACAATATTAATTCTTTTCTGAATTATATTTTTGCAGCCATTAAGAGCCTGTGTTACCTGTGACATGCATTTTCTCCTGAAACATTGCAGGTAGGCATCTCTTTGTAGCTCTGAACACCTCACCTCTTCTGAGTATTTTGTGGATCGCCTTGTGACCCTTTTTTTGTGTTCTTCAGTTTATTCTCACTTGAATCATAGAATGCTTTGAGTTGGAAGGGACCTTTACAGGTCATCCAATCCAACCCCCCTGCAGGAGCATGGACATCTTTAACTCTGAGCCCATCCACCAAGACCTTGATCTTTGCTCTTGATTTTTTCCTATGGGATCCCCTTCTAGAGCCTCCCTGAGGAAACTAAAGTTCTCTTGTATTTTTTGCTCACCCACTCTGCTGTCAGCCCAGCACAGGTGTATGACCACCTCCTAGCAAACTGCTCTGAGTTACACACACGGGCCAGCAGGGCCGGGAAGAAAATTTGCTACCAGCAGCCTCAGCACAACTTTTTCAGGCAGTGACAGACGCTGCTTCTCTCTGGGACATGATACTTATGGTGTTTTCACTTTTCTACTGTGAAGCAGATTCTGCCTCCCTGCATTAGCAAGTTTGCTACAGCAACGAGCCATTTTTAATCAGTTTTTTCTTTTACACCCTCATATACTGGCAATGGAACCTCAGACTCTTTCCTCTTCAACAAAGAACACCTCCTGTAAGTTCTGTGAGCTTTGGGATGATGAATATCTACACTAATCTCTCTTAGCTGGTTGCCCTTGAGTTGTTTCTCTTGTTGGCAAATCCCCGCATTTCTATATGGCTCCACCAACACCTAAACAGGTAAACAGTGAGCCAAAATACAGACCACAGAAAACTCTTTCACCGATTTCAGCTGTCTGAGAAGCTCTTCTTAAAATAGCATCAAACCCTCAAGCTCGTTCTCACTCCATGATTGCTTCAGAGGAGAAACTTCCTGCCTGTGCATCAACGTGAGTGCTAGTTGTGGGCAGGATGTGCAACTGCGCGGGAGCCAACCAGCCCCTGTGAGGAAAGGGCACGGCTGAACGTCGCGAGCAGCCAAAACAACAACTGTAACCCCCGCAGTGTTGGCACCACTGGTTCTCATGAGGGAAAATGCTGGGAAATGGGACAACTCCAAGCAAATGTGCGGCTACAAGGTTTGGAAATGTCCCTTAAGAGTAGAACTATTTTATGCGGATGGAATCTACTTGACTGGAGCAGAGCATCGAGGGAGGAGAACTGCTGAGGTGCCACTCTGGTACCGCGCTGGGTGACGCCAGGGCTGCGCCAGCCCTTCAGGACACAGCGTCCGGCGCTTCCCAGCAATCGTGTTCTGTCAATATCTAAGTCATGAATATCCCACCTCAGTACAAGATGGGTGCTGGGAAAGGTAAATGCTCTCTACCTTCTGCTTCAGAGCTGTGCATGCATTCTGGGAGCCTCTACCACTTTCCCCAGGCAGCTGCTGCTTTTTACCCCTGAACCAGCTCGGCCATCCGTGCCAGCTCCAATGCTACCTGCAAGAAGGCAGAGCTTGAGTTTGGCATAAATCACCCCTTGCCTGCAGCACAGAAACCTTACTACAAAGATACAACCAGCACTGTAAGTAATCATGGTAAAATTCCATCTACTTCTCTTTAAAATTCTCAGGTTCTAATGAGAAAAAGGACCGTGCCTATCAGGTTGACTTCTAAGTCTAAATGTGTGTTCTAGGACACCCTGACAGCTGTGGAAGAAGAGAAGTCAAATGAGATTAAGGTCCAGCAGCACCGCAGTGAAGCACAACAGCAGTGAAAGGTCACAGCACAGTTCCTGCCTGGCTAAAAACAAACTGTCCCATCTGCACACTGACAGGTTTTGAACACTTAATTAGTTTTCATTTCCCAAAGTCTGTTTCCAGCACGCTCCCTGCTGACTCTCACTGTCACCGCAGAGGAACACTCCCCCTGTGTGGAAAGGCTTCACCTTGCTTGCTCAGAGATCCACATCATTTCACCTGTCCGAGTGCCTCTTCCTCCCTTCATTCCCCCAACAGGACAACAGACAGCACTTTAAGAACCCAAGCCCCTTCCCTTGCACCTCGGGGAAAGCATCAAACACCGACAGAGCTCGGGGCTGGTTTATTTATGTTACCAAAAAGCGGCTTTTTTCCCCTAGGGCGGTTGTGCTGGGGGTAAACGGCGGGGCTGCCGGCTTGGGAGGGGGAGGTGGTGGGGAGGGTTGCCCCCAACCCGGCAGCCCCGAGGTTTGCACAGTGAGGGAAACGGGACGGACAGACAGACACCGCCCCGTGGGGGAGACGGGACGGACAGACAGACACCGTACCGCGACAGAAACGGGACGGACAGGCAGGACTGCCATGGCGCAGCGCTGAGGGGAGGGAGGGGCACAGGCCCGCCCCTCACCGCCCCCCTCCCCTCCGCCCCCCGCCCCCGGGCCCCGCCGCCCCGCACTCACCCCGCTCCCCCGGGCCCCGCCAAGCGCGGCTGCGGCCCCGGCCCCGCCGGCCCCATTGTGCGGGGCATGCTGGGAGTGACGTCACTTCCGCCGCTCCGGCGGCTTCCGGCTACAGAGGTCGCTGCTGTTTCGGTAGCGGCGGGTTGCGGCTAGAGCGGCCGCGCCGCGGGGCATGCTGGGAAGGCGCCGCTCCGCCTCGGCCGCGACCATGGGGCCGGCGCTCCTCGTTTTGCTGCTGTTGGGGGCGGCGGGGGCCGGCGCGGCGCCCGCCTGGGACGCGGCCGGGTACCTGCTGTACTGTCCCTGCATGGGTGAGGCCCCGGCGGCGCGGGGTGCGGGCTGAGCCCCCCCCCGGAACCACCCCCCCCCCGGCTGAGCCCCTGTCTCGCCCCTCTCGCAGGTCGCTTCGGGAACCAGGCCGAACACTTCCTGGGCGCTTTGGCCTTCGCCCGCGCCGTCAACCGCACCCTGGCCCTGCCGCCCTGGATCGAGTACCGGGCCTACACCAACGTGAGAGCGGGGGGGGGCGGGCGGGGTGGAGGGCGGTGAGCCCAGTGAGCCCAGCAGCCCCGTGAGCCCCGCGATTCTGGCGGTCCAGTGAGCAATGATCCCCGTGATCCCACCTGCTTCGTGGTCTCAACAATCCCAGTGAGCCCAGCATCCTAGGGATCCCAGTAGCTCAGTGGTGACGGCGGGCCCAGTGATCCTGGAATCATAGAATCACCGGTTTGGAAAAGATCCACCGGTTCATCGAGTCCAACCATTCCCATCAAACACTAAACCATGTCCCTCAGCGCCTCGTCCACCCGTCCCTTAAACACCTCCAGGGAAGGTGACTCAACCCCCTCCCTGGGCACCCTCTGCCAGTGCCCGATGACCCTTTCCATGAAAATTTTTTTCCTAATGTTCAGCCTAAACCTCCCCTGGCAGAGCTTGAGGCCGTTCCCTCTCGTCCTGTCCTGGCAGCTCAGTGATCCCAGCAAGCCCAATGATTCCAGCAGCCCAGTGATCCCAGTGATTCCGTCAGTCCGGTGGTTTCCACAATCCCAGTGAGCCCAGTCAGCCCAATGATCCCAGCTGCTTGGTGGATCCCAGCAGCCTGGGGATCCCTGTAGCCCAGTGATCCCAGGGGGCCCCGTGATCCTGGTGATCCCAGCAGTCGCTGTTCTCCCCAGCGGCATGTTCCGTTCACGGAGTTCTTCAGGCTGGAGCCACTGCTGCGCTACCACCGCGTCCTCAGCCTCGAGGAGTTCATGGAGGAGCTGGCACCCACACACTGGCCCCCCGGCAAGCGGGTGGCTTACTGCTTTGAGGTGGCGGCCCGCCGGAGCGCCAATGGGAACACCTGCCCCATGAAGGTGAGAAGCCCCAGAACTCTGCTGTTCCCGATAGATGGGCACGAGTCCATCCTGCTGCTGTTCCCAGCTCACTCGGGGCAGCTTTAGTTTGCATAGTTAGGAGTTATCTGCCCTAAAGCATTCCAGGTGGATTCCCTTTCTCTGCTGGTTCCTGTTCCCCCCTGGGTGCTGTCCCCATCTCACCTTATCTGGGCGCCTCCTGAGTATCCACAGTAAAAAGAATTTACTGGTTCTGAGTAAGCTGGTCTGTCACTAGGCCAAGTCCCCTTGGCCCAGCCTGGCTGCAGGGCCTCTCCTGTGGTTTTCCCACCCTCCTTTATGTCCAGGTTGGAGCACTGGGGCTCGTGCTCCGTTAAGGCAGCCTTCCCATTGTCTGCCTTAACGTGTTTGGCTCTTGTTCCTGCAGAGCAGCCGTGTGACAGGCAGCTGCATTCTCTCGGCTCTCTCCGGGAGCAAACTCCTCACTCTGGGACCTGCAAAATCTGCCTTCCATATGAATCTTTGTCTTTCCCTTGCAGGATGGAAATCCCTTCGGTCCCTTCTGGGATCAATTCCAGGTGAATTTTGATCGGTCAGAGCTCTTCAAAGGAATCTCCTTCAGTCCCGCATACAAGAACCACTGGATCCAGAGGTACGGACAAGATGGAAAAGCGCTGGCACGCCGCAATATAATAACTCCTGAAGCCAGTCACTGTGCAAGGCTGTTGCATTTTGGGGGGATTTCAGAGGGGCTGGTTAGCAACAGAATTACAAATGTTAATGCTTTTCCATTAAATATTGGCTGGGCGGGATCCTCCTGCTGAAGCGTCTGGTGGGAGCTCTGTTAAGGCATGTGTGGAGCAGCAGATGATGCAGATATTGGGGTGTTCAGAGCTTCTGTTCTTCTCTTCTGGAATTCCATGCGCAGTAGTCTGTGTGTGGGACGAGGCCCACAAGGTTTTGTCACATTCTGGTCTGCTGGGTGTTTTTCTGTAGGTTTCCACCATCGGAGCACCCTGTGCTGGCCTTACCTGGAGCTCCAGCTCAGTTCCCGGTCCTAGAGGAGCACCGGCCCCTCCAGAAGTACATGGTGTGGTCTGAGGGAATGGTGAAGAAAGGAGAAGCCTATATCCGTTCTCTGCTGCTCCGACCCTACGTAGGAATCCACCTGCGAATCGGCTCTGACTGGGTACGGCTCCTGGGCAGCGCTGCTCGCTGTCAGCTGTGCGGTTGGTGTGGAAAGTGCTGTTCCAGGGCAGCAGCCGGACCCTGCTAGTGTTCAAAAACTCACCCGGTGTTAGGAATTCCATTGGGATTCGTCTTCCCCACAGGTGGTACCACTGCTGGCAGAGGCAGGGATGGGAGATGTGGGTTTCCTGATGCCATCGCCATCCAAACACGGTGTTTCCTCTTTCCGTAGAAAAATGCCTGCAATATGCTGAAGGACGGGACGGCTGGGTCGCACTTCATGGCGTCGCCGCAGTGCGTGGGCTACGACCGGAGCACGGCTGCTCCGCTCACCATGGACATGTGCCTGCCAGGCCTCCCGGAGATCGAGCGCGCCCTCAGGCTCTGGGTGGGAAAGACAGATGCCAAATCTGTTTACATCGCTACGGATTCAGAGCCCTACACAGAGGAAATAAAGCAGTTCTTCCAGGGAAAGGTGAGTCTGCTGAGAACCCCTTTGGGTAGGAGTGTGTTAATAGAGAGCTTCCATGGGTTCTGTGTGGCTGCCAGACCATGGAGCTTCCTTGGGTTCTGGCTCGCTTTGGCCCACGGGCAGCAGTGGGATGTATTATTCACAGGCAAATATGAGCACCTCAAAATGAGTTGTGCTTATCACAGTAGGAATTTTGCCATGAGCCTCTTCCTTTCCTGGAGGCTGAAGAGGATTTTCTTGCAGAGCAGTGAATTTCTCCTCAAAAAAGACTGGAATGAGATAAACCAAAGTGATTTTCAGAAAGGTTTTGACATTTATCTGTTCCTGAATGAGTTACAGACTGATTCAAGGCAGAACTCACTCCCTTTTTGTTTTGTGTTCCCATTTCTGATATCATGCTGAGGCATTTAGTTTGTAATAGGGGATGACCAGATTGATCTGCTTCCCTCCTTCCTCTGCAGGTGAAGGTGGTCACCCTGCAGCCGGACGTGCCGCAGGTGGATTTGTACATCCTTGGCCAGGCCGATCATTTCATCGGGAACTGCGTCTCTTCCTTTACTGCCTTTGTGAAAAGAGAGCGTGATGTGCATGGAAAACCCTCCTCATTCTTCGGGATGGATCACCCACCGAGACTGCGGGATGAATTCTGACCGCGCAGGCTCCGTGGATCGCAGGGCTCTGAGCCTGGTGCCTCACAAGGAATCCCTCGCTGTTGGCAGCGCTCTCCGGCCCACAGAGCTGCTGGGCTCCTCTCGGGCACTGCAGGGCTGCTCTGTCCGACTCCTCCTGTGTTTTCAGTGGGAGGCAGACCAGAAAGAGACTTTAAATCCTGTAGTTTGTAGGAAGCACCAGACCGTGTCTGGTTCTTAGGTGTAGTTTGTGTAGCTCTGTTCTCTCACTGGGATTTGCCCACATCTTGAGGAAGCAGCTGCTTGGATCCCCTCTTCTCCAGATTTTTTCTGTTAAAAGTTACCTGGAGATGTTAGGAAGCTCCTTGTCCAAAACTGACCGTAAGTGCAAAGTGTGGTCAGGAATATTCCAGTGACTGGACAGGAGCTCACGGAAAAACTCTGTACAAACTGGGAAGGTGTGGATTTCGCTGCTGTTGCCTTCCTGGGCACCCTCAGCTCTGTGCCTCCGTCCCCTTCCCTGCCAAAATGATGCCACCCACTTTGCAGTGGAGCATCCAGGTCCCCAGTGGCGCTGGAGAAGCAGAGTGGGGCCATGTTTTAACTCCTCAGCCGTGTGTGGAGCGGGGGAAGGTATTGGCAGGACCGCGGACGGGATAGTGCCGGAGCTGGGGCTGTTGGTGTTGGGACAAGTCTGTGGTGGGGATGGGAGTGGGTTTGAGCCAGGGCGGTGCCAGCAGCCAAAGCTGGGCTGGTGTCTGTGTTAAATGGTTTTGTGCTTTGTGAGGACCTCTCTGCCAACTGCTCCTGTCCAGGGGATCCAGGGGATCCCTGCCCAACCCCTTGGCCTGGCGCAGTGTGCTCCAGTGCTGGGAACATCACTTGTCCTGACTGGGTAAGGCTCAGCCCACCCAGCACCTCTCAGAGCCACTCATGACTTCATCTTTTGGCAGAGCCAGCTGTTTTTGTGCCAAAACACTGCTCTGGCAAAGCTGTGGTACCAGGGCCAGCTGCCTCCGGCACCTCGCTACGCTCCGAACCACAACACTGTCTCCACACCATGTTACCTCAGGGCATTTGCGGGGCTTTAACTCCAAGTGCCATTTGGTGGTGGATTTTTTTGGCTCTTTGGAAGCTGCTGAGCCTTGGAGGAGTTTGAAGGCTCAGGACTGAGCAGAGGGCTGACTGAGAGCCAGGGTGGCAAAGGCTCCGCTCTGTTTTCCTTGTTGAATCATGGATGGTGCTGCCAGGGCTGCCTCACCTCACTGTGGACCAGGCAGCCTCCCTGGCTCCTATCAGGAAGACATTTTTCTTAAAACACTACTTTTTTTTATATATATATAAATAGGTATTTTTGTAATAATAAACCCTTGCTTTTGTATTCACTCCTGTTAAACCTGAATTCCTTCTTCCCTTGCTGTGTTCCATGCTGATCCTCCCGTGAGGCCGGTGCCTTCCCCAGCCTGGCCCTTCCTTGGAATCACCAGAGGTCAAACTGGCACTTTAGGGGTCTGTGGGGGGAGCTTTGGTCCCATCATAGAATCCAGGAATGGTTTTGGTTTGAAGGGTCCTCAAAGCCCACCCAGTTTCCCCGCCTGCCATGGGCAGGGACACCTCCCACTGGATCAGGGGCCCCCAGCCCCATCCAACCTGGCCTTGAACCCCTCCAGGGATGGGGCAGCCACCACTGCTCTGGGCAACCTGGGCCAGGGCCTTTCCACCCTCACAGGAAAATATTTCTTCTAAAGATCTCACCTCAATCTCCACTCTTTCAGCTGAAAAACATTCTCCTCAGCCCACCCCTGCCCTCCCTGATCCAAAGCCCCTCCCCAGCTCTCCTGGAGCCCCTTTCAGGACTCAAGCTGCTTTAAGGTCTCCCTGCAGCCTTCTGTTCTCCAGACTGAACAACCCCAGCTCTCTCAGCCTGGCCTCGTACAGGAGTTTCTCCAGCCCTCGGATCATCTCCGTGGCCTCCTCTGCTCTCGCTCCAACAGCTCCGTGTCCTCCCTGTGCTGAGGGCTGAAGAACTGGACGCAGGGCTCCAGGTGGGGCCTCAGAGCGGAGCAGAGGGGTAGAATCCCCTCCCTCCTTGCGGGTCCCGTGTTCTGAGTGCTCCCCGGGACTCGGTTGGGCTCTGGGCGCGCTTCGCCGGCCCCCGCGGAGCCGCTCGGCCCCAGGCCCCGCCCGTTGCTAAGGAATCGCCGCCGGGAGCGCGCGTTGCCAAGGAAGTGCGTCACTCTCTGGGGGCGGGGCCCGACAGGCACTTCCGGCGCGCGGGCGGGGCCGGCCGGGGCTCCATGGTGACGGCGCAGGTGAGCGCGGCCCGGCCCGCCCCGAGCGGCGGAGGCCGGACCGGGGGGCGCAGGGAGCGGAGCCGAGCGGGGAGGGACGAGCCGGAGCGCAGGGGGCTGGAACGGCAGGGAAACAGCCGTTAAAGCGGCCGAAGCCTGTCCCCGAGCTCCACATCCACACGGTCTGTAAACCCTCCAGGGATGGGGACGGCCCCGCCGCCCTGGGCAGCGTCTGCCGGGGCCTGAGAACCCCATCCGTGAAGGAATATTTCCTGATATCGCATCTAACCCCACCCCTGGCGCAACGCGAGGCCGTTTCCTCTCATCCTACCCCTTATCACTTAGGAGAAGAGTCCAGCACCCACCTCGCCACAACCTCCTTTCTCGGAGCTGCAGAGAGCGATGAGGTCTCCCCTCAGCCTCCTCCAGGCTGAACAGCCCAAGGGCCCTCAGCTGCTCCCAGAACCCCTGGACCCCTGGGCTCCAGACCCTTCCCCAGCTCTGTTCCTTTCTCTAGACGTGCTCCAGCCCCTCAGTGTCCTTGGAGTGAGGGCCCAAAACTGAACCCAGGGTTCAAAGTGCATAGAATCATCGATTCAAAAACCCCTTAATCGGATCACCCGACTGATCCCCTCTCAGGAGCCCTGGGCAGCAGGGGGAGCAAATTGCTGCTAGATTTTCAAATTGTGAGATTTAAAGCAAAAAACCTGACTGCAAATCAAACCAATGGCAAAGGATTTTATTTATAAATAGTTTTGAAAGCATTGTGATTATTTGTGTGGGTCCGGGCAATGATCTCTGCCAGGGGTAAAGATGTCATTGGATGAAGGTGTTTTGCAGCAGAATTTGTAGAAGTTAGAGTGTTTGATGAGGAGGGTTTGGAAGGTCATTCCGTCCCAGTACAGGCCGTTTTCATGTTGTGCATTGTTTTTATTCTTCATTTGAAATCCCTAACAACTAAGTTGGGCAAAATGCTGCTTGAATAGATGGGTTGAGTCATTGGTTTTTGTGAAGAACTGTCACCTGCAGAACACTGCCTTCACCTCTTCTTTCTGGGTTTCTGTCGTAGGTTCCTAGCAGGGGATCATCTGTCACTCGCATCCTGCCGGCCGCAGAGCTGCTGTCATGTCGAAGCTGAAGAGCTCCGAGTCCGTGAGGGTGGTGGTGCGGTGCCGGCCGATGAACAGCAAAGAGAAGACAGCTTCATATGAGAAAGTCGTCAACGTGGACGTCAAGCTTGGGCAGGTCTCGGTGAAGAACCCGCGGGGAACAGCTCACGAACTGCCCAAGACGTTCACCTTTGATGCTGTGTATGACTGGAATTCCAAACAGGTGGAACTCTATGATGAGACCTTCAGGCCTCTTGTGGACTCTGTTCTGCAAGGGTTTAACGGGACGATCTTTGCCTACGGGCAGACTGGGACAGGGAAGACATATACGATGGAAGGGGTTCGTGGCGATCCTGAAAAAAGAGGGGTCATCCCCAATTCGTTCGATCACATCTTCACCCACATCTCTCGATCCCAGAATCAGCAATACCTGGTTAGAGCTTCTTACCTGGAGATCTACCAAGAGGAGATCAGAGACTTGCTGTCCAAGGATCAGTCCAAGAGGCTGGAGTTAAAGGAGAGGCCAGACACAGGTGTGTATGTTAAGGATTTGTCCTCCTTCGTTACAAAAAGTGTCAAAGAGATCGAGCATGTCATGAATGTGGGAAACCAGAACCGCTCTGTTGGTGCCACCAACATGAACGAACACAGCTCTCGCTCCCATGCTATTTTTGTGATCACTATCGAATGCAGTGAGTTAGGACTGGATGGAGAGAACCACATCCGTGTTGGGAAACTCAACCTGGTCGACCTCGCAGGCAGCGAGCGCCAGGCCAAGACTGGAGCACAGGGGGAGAGGTTGAAGGAAGCTACTAAAATCAATCTCTCTCTCTCGGCTTTGGGCAACGTTATCTCTGCCCTCGTAGATGGCAAAAGCACGCACATTCCATACCGGGACTCTAAGCTGACGAGGTTGCTTCAAGACTCCTTAGGTGGCAACGCCAAAACTGTGATGGTGGCCAATATAGGCCCTGCCTCGTACAACGTAGAAGAGACTCTGACAACCCTGCGGTATGCCAATCGTGCCAAGAACATCAAGAACAAGCCGCGAGTGAACGAGGACCCTAAGGATGCTCTGCTACGAGAATTCCAGGAAGAGATCGCGCGACTCAAGGCACAGCTGGAAAAACGAAATATTGGCAAAAGAAAGAGGAGGGAAAGGAGGAGAGATGGTGGGGAGGAGGAGGAGGACACTGAGGAGGGGGAGGATGAAGGAGAAGACAAAGATGACTATTGGAGGGAACAGCAAGAGAAGCTGGAGATTGAGAAGAAAGCTATAGTTGAGGATCACAGCTTGGTGGCAGAAGAAAAGATGAGGCTGCTGAAAGAGAAGGAGAAGAAAATGGAGGACCTGAGGCGAGAGAAGGAAGCAACAGAAATGCTGAGTGCTAAAATCAAGGTAGAAGTCTTCCTTGCTGTACTTTTTGAGAGCAGTTTACTTAGGCTGTGGGGAGAAGAGCAGGTTTCCCAGTTGGGAAAAGTATTTCAATCCAGAATAGTGATTTGTGTTTGGATTTTATATAAACAATTTCCAGACTGGACTCGAAATTCCTTTTGTTTCCACCATTACTCATGTGTTTAGATGTTCATGAATTGTTTCATTTTTCTGATGTGCTGCTCGGATGGCAACTGCAGCGTTCAGAGTAATAAAGTGTGGCAATACAGCTTTGCACAAGGTGTCCCCCAGAAAACGCTTCCACCCATCACAGGTTGATAACAGGAGAACGCTTGTTGGTTCTCCAGCTTTGCCACACCTTGTAGCTATGTCTTATGCTGTGCAAGTAACTGTTTCATTAATCCCACTCTTTTATAGAAATGTCAAGAATCAGGAATTCTTGTAGCAGCAGATTTGAAAGGGAAGGTTAAATCAGGGAGCTGCCCTGAGAAGTTGTATCCATAGGAGAGAGAGTCATGTTCTGGAAAAGTCAGGTGAGGTGGGATGAAATTATCACTGAGAGAACCTTCTGACCTTGTTTTTTAACTTTCAGGCTATGGAAAGCAAGCTTCTAGTGGGAGGGAAAAATATTGTGGATCACACAAACGAACAGCAGAAAATCCTGGAACAGAAGCGGCAGGAAATCGCAGAGCAGGTACGATGAAGAATGTTTGTTATTCAGGATAAGCAGCCTGGCTGCAGAACTTCTATTGAACATTGTACTGGGAGAAACAAAAGAAAATGTGCCCAGGATTAACCCTAAAATTGGTTTAATGGCAATCACCGATCTCAAAAGGAGAGGGAAAGCTTGTGTCCTCTCTGTCACTGTATAAGGTAGGTAAAGAAAGTTTAGAATGGTTTTCTTCCAGCTTTGGATGTTAAAGACTTATGTCCTCTCTTGATTAGAGCTGTAAGTGATGAAATAGTTGGAAGACAGCAGAGGGTCACAGCTCAGCCATGAGCTCAAGGCAGGGGGGCATACTGTGGGCTAAAAATTTGGTCTCTGTTATGTGTTTTCTGTTGGTGCTTATATGGGAGGTTCTCCAGCCCTGGGACAATCTCCATGGCCTCCTCTAGACTCACTCCCACAGATCCGTGTCCTTCCTGTGCCGAGGATGACCAGTTTGATTAAAATTAAAAATAAACAATCTAAATGTGACACTTGAGTCCTTTAACGAAGCTTGAGCTTCACACTACCCAATTTTAGCAGCGAGATAAGGAGAAAGAGGAGTTAACGCTTCCAGTGCTCCTAAGGCGAGAGGTAGGAAGCACTGGAAGCCAAAGCCCTGGAAGCCTGGGATGTAAAACCTCTCCGAGCACTGGTTTCGTGTCCATCAGCCTGCAGATGCAGTGCAGTTGTGGGCTCTAATACAGTGCCTCACCTTCCTCAGAAACGTCGGGAGCGAGAAATTCAACAACAGATGGAAAGTCGGGATGAGGAGACGCTAGAACTGAAGGAGACCTATAGTTCTCTGCAGCAGGAGGTGGACATAAAGACCAAAAAACTCAAAAAGGTAACAAGGCAACGATTCGCTGTCCAAGGGGGGGTAAGGAATAAAATCCACTTGCGTATGAAAGGAGCTTTGGCAAGGAGTGACTTCTTGTGGTCTGTTCCAGTTATTTTCCAAGCTGCAAGCTGTGAAGGCAGAAATCCACGATCTCCAAGAAGAGCACATCAAGGAGCGCCAGGAACTGGAACAGACCCAGAATGAACTCACCAGGGAATTGAAGCTGAAGTAAGTCCCGTCTTTTTGTTGCCTGCTGTTCTCTGTAACAGAGGTGGTTCCTTTGGGTGGGAATGAGGGGAGGGACTGCTTGTGGAACAAGATTTAAACAGGAGAAAATGAAAACATTCCTGCTTTCCAAGGGCTGTATTCAGCCAGTGGAGGAAGTTATCTGCTAATGATGTTACTTGTGTATTTCCCATTTCTATGCTTGCACATAGGCACCTGATTATTGAAAATTTTATTCCCGTGGAAGAAAAGAATAAGATCATGAACAGATCATTCTTTGATGAAGAGGAGGACCAGTGGAAACTGCATCCCATAACCCGTCTGGAGTGAGTGTGCCTCTTCTCTGTTCTTGGGATGCAATTACAGAAACCCCTCCAGCTGTCAGGAACAAGGTACCCAGCAGTGGCCCAGGTGGCCAACAGCCTGCTGGCTTGGATCAGCCTTGGTGTGGCCAGCAGGAGCCAGGCAGAGATTGTCCTCCTGCACTCGGCGTTGGTGAGGCCGCACGTTGAATCCTGGGTTCAGTTTTGTGCCCCTCGCTCCAGGAAAGACATTGAGGGGCTGGAGTGTGTCCAGAGAAGGGAACAAAGCTGGGGAAGGGCCTGCAGCCCAAGGGCTGAGGGACCTGGAACTGTTTAGCCTGAAGAAGAGGAGGCTGAGGAGAGACCTCATCGCTCTCTGCAGCATCCAGAAAGGAGGTTGTGGTGAGGTGGATGCTGGGCTCTTCTCCCAAGTGATAAGGGGTAGGAGAGGAAACAGCCTCAAGTTGAACCAGGGGTGGGGTTAGGCTGAATATTAGAAAATATTCCCTCATGGAAAGGGCTGTTGAGCACTGGCAGAAGCTGCGCAGGGCAGCAGTGGAGCCCCCATTCCTGAAGTCGTGTGGATATGGTGCTTGGGGACAGGGTTCAGTGGTGGTGTTGGCAGTGTTGGGTTTATGGTTGGACTTCATGACCTTAAAGGTCTTTTCCAACCTAAACAAGTCTGGGATTCTGCACCCCAAAAGAAGGATTGAACTGGGATTTAATCTGGCTTTCCAGAGTTCCTAGTTTCTTGCTGCACAGTAACATAAAAAATTACATTCCTCATAGTAGGCTGAATAAAATGGGAACGTCCAGACATGGGTATGCTTGGACGATGAGGGTTTTTCTTCTAGATGAGCCAAATAATTACATGGAAAATACATGTAACAGTTCATTCACCATTAAAATAGCAGCAAATTCCATCATGTTTCTTCCCTGTTTTAGATAGGAAAGCTCTCAAAATATTACCTATTACAACAAGAGCTGTGGCTCAATCCCAACTCTACACAGAGAATTCTCTGCAGCAGATATAGAAAGTTGGATGCAGCCGAACACACCTGCAGTCTGAACAGTAAAAATGTGCAGAAACCCTCCCTTTCATGCAGGGAATCATGGAATCATGGAATCATTTGCGTCAGAAAAGACCTCCAAGGTTATCAAGTCCAACCATCAGCCCAAACCACCGTGCCCTCTAAACCAAGTGCCCATCCCAAGTGCCACATCCACATGCTTTCTGTAGCCCCTCCAGGGATGGGGACTTTGCCACTGCCCTGGGCAGCCTCTGCCAGGGCTTCACCACTCTTTCAGTAAAGAAATGTTTCCTGATATCCAATCTAAACCTGCCCTACTTGAGGCTATTTCCTCAAGTAGGTGGCACAGGGTAACAGTCTCATTGTTGTCTCTGGGTAGAGAGCTGTCCCTACAGCTGCAGCCCAGGTCGTTTCTGCTCTCTGGAACGTGTTTCTGTGTGGAACTGGCAGGTTTTTTAGCTCATGAACAACCAGGGGAGCCTCTGGTGTTGGTGTCACAGACCGAGTACCTCTTTTTCTCTAGCAACCAGCAGATGATGAAGAGGCCGGTGTCTGCCGTGGGATACAAAAGGCCTCTGAGCCAACATGCCAGGACGTCCATGATGATCCGTCCGGAGGCTCGGTACAGGGTAGGCCCACATCTGGTTCCAATCTTCATGTGTTCACCCTGCTGATCAGGGGAATGTGTATTTCAGAGGATTGGTCGTTCTTTGGGGTGTGAATTTGCTCAGTGCCCTGCATAGATTCGTAAAGCGCTTCAGAATGAGCTTCTGGAGGGGTAAGAAACAATTTGTGTGAAAACGTGCAGACCTGGACTGCGCTTTCTCTGTCTCAGGCAGAGAACATTGTGTTACTGGAACTTGACATGCCCAGCCGGACAACAAGAGATTACGAGGGCCCGGCCATCGCTCCCAAAGTTCAGGCAGCTCTAGAAGCGGCTCTGCAGGATGAAGATGAGATCCAAGTGGACGCTTCAAGCTTTGAGAGCACCTTAAACAAAAAATCCAAACCCAGGTGAGTGGGCTCGGAGTGAGTGCACTGACCAACAGCAGCGCTGCCCACACAGCTGCTCTGTTGGCATCCTCAGCAGTAGAGTTAAGGTGAGTGTGGCTGTAAAGCAGAGAGAAAGCAGCACAGCAGAGAAGAGAAAGCGGAGACTGGTTAGAGATAAAACCCAGTTAAAAACCACCTTTTGGAAGGCTGGGTTTGATGAGTGACAGTGTCATGGCTGAGGCTTTGTGCTTAACTTTTTTTTGGTTTTGCTTCTTCAGGCCTAAAACTGGACGGAAATCGGGGGCATCCTCTTCGGCAGGCACCCACAGCTCCCAGCTCTACCCACAGTCCCGAGGGCTGGTTCCAAAGTAAACCCAGCCGTTCCTCTCCGGGGTGCCCACAGCCATTGCCTTCTGAGAGCAGAGCCAAGAAAACACCCACAGAGAGAAATCCCACCAGCTCCAGCCCCTTCCCCTGGAGGTGGCCACTGCTGTTTCACGGACTGGTGCCGGTCCAGGGGCGCTGAGCCATGGGAATATCCCTGCTCGCAGTTCAGCGTTGGACCTCTGTGGGAAACAGACTTTAGTTAGAAACTCAGACATGCATGAGGTACGTTACAGTGTGTTAGAAGCAATGGGAAGCATGGGGATCACCTCGCAGCATTGCCGCCTCTCCTTCCGCACTCGCCCTTCTGCTGCACTGGACTTTCTTGCTGCTGGGCAACAAGAAGACAGAGTTGAAAGTCATCTCAACAGAACCACCGCTTCAGAGCTCTATGGTGAGAACCCAATGAGGCTCAAAAGCAGAGGATCTGATCCAGCTTGACTAGGTGCATTGTTTCTCCTCTTCCTGCTTGACAGACAGGTGTCATCATTTGGGGTTAAGAGCTGGTCCAAGGCAGGATGGCAGCTGGGCCTCCCTGCAGAGCTGTGGGACAGAAAGGGGCCTTGAAAGCAACGTTGCGCTCTACAGAGAAAGCAATAGAAACTCAAGTCATTCCCTTGTTTACAGGCATAAGAGCTCCGCTAAACTGACCTACCACAGGCCTCACCCCTTCCAGCAGGAACCACCTTGTCCGTCCACAGATACCTCTGCACACCAGTGCCAGCTTTCTTCCTCTCTTTTGCCTCCATCTTCACACCTGGCCTTTCAAGCCAGTGTCCGTACGAAGCCTTTGAACTGTGGGGTGGCCTGTGGCCATTTTCTTCCATCTCCCAGTGCCGGTGGGCAGCGTAGCATTGCTCGGAGCTCTCTTCCCGGCAGGCTTCCAGGGCTGGTGCTGCTCCCCCTGTAAACTGGGGAGAGGTTCAAGCGCCAAAACGTGGAGCTGTGTCTCAGCACACCCTTCCCATAAGCATCATTTCTTTGGCACCTAAGGAGGTTTGGCATCTGGTGCCTTTTGTGCCTCCCCTGTTCTACGTTAGAAGCTTTCCCTGCAACTTCTCCTCCATAGAGCCCACTGGGAGTAAAACCACATGTAACCAAGCCTGGGAAACGGAATCTGGTACCAATTCCACGGGTTTTACTTTGAAAACAAGGGAGGAAGAGCTCCTGCATTTGATGCTCTCTGCAGAGCAGCCCTATGATGGAAGCAGGTTCCTGCAGCACTGCAGCTCGCGTGCTGGGAGGCGGAACTGCCACGCTGAGGAGAGCCCGGTGTCCCTGTCTAGTGTCTCTCAGCTCATCCATACGTTTTAGTTTACTGCGTATCGAGACTTGGGATGTTACTTTTCTGGTAGCTGTTGGCTGTCATTCTGGGAATGTTTTTACCCATTTCCCCTCCCTCCCTGACAACTCCCCCAGAGTCTGTGGGTTTGTGAGGACTGGTCTGGGCTTAGAAATGCTCGGCTGTGTGGACTCTGCCTTGTGTGCTTGCGCAGTGTGTGCTGTGGGACTCGGTGCGGGTCAGGGAATGCCGTTCCCTCTGACCCACCATTCCCTCTGGCCTTGGGAGCAGAGGGAGCCAGCTGCCTGGCACAGCTCACCCGCATCCTGCGGGCACGGTGCCTGGGTGAGCCAGCTGCTGTGGGAGCTCGGCCGCTCCAAGTGCTTTCCTGCACCACAGATTGATCTGTATTTACACATACAGATATTAGTTTTGGTGGAGGAAAATGGTGTTTGCTTATAATGGAGAGAGTGAGCACCTGACAGGGTTCTTTCATGGAAACCTGGCATAATCTTCCTTTTTATCAAGCACTGTTGATGTACAGAGCCTTTTAACCAGCTCTCGTTGCATAATACATCACCTCTTCCTTCTCCTCCCTCTAGCACATAATCTTCTATGCTTTGGTGTTTTGAATTATTGTATGGTGCAAGCGCTCAGAGTATAGAAATGAAACGAGGGAGGCTGAAACCTCAAGCAGCCGCAAGACCTGTAACCGTGTCCGTGCATACCCACCTATATGCTTGCGATGCACATGCAGGCACATCTGTGTCTGCACACACGCACATTTTTCCTCATTTGCTGCTGTTCCATAGGGAATTATGTATGGAACTCACGTGCTGGGAGCCCCCCCTGTAGCAGCAGCCCTGTTCTCACTGGGCTGTTGGCAAGCTGGCTGGTTAAAGCGTCCAAAAGGCTCTGCTTTTAATACTGTAGAAGTTTGTTACGAGGTGAAAGAAATTCAGTCAGGTGGAAACAGAGTAAAACCATAGATTTAGGCACTGCATTTAGACTGGAGCTGTGGCTGGAGACAGGGTCAGTGTGGTTACAAGAAGCTTGGATTCTTACAGAAACCCTTAGCTCCTCATTCCCATGGGCTCACCCCCAACCAGAGACTCGGTGGCACTGATGTTAAGATAAAACGCATTGTCTGAAGCCGAACAAAACATGCTGAGCTCTGGGTTGAAGTTTCTAAGATTCATTCTTGCTGCATTTGCCCCTGTCCGGGTGTTAATCTGCACCATCTGAGCGTCCTGCAGGTGAACAGGCAATGATGGGAAATCCAGCCGATGCCTGGAATGGGCCTCGGACAGTCTGTGTTGTGACAGGAATGTTTAACACCCTTCTGGTCTTTGCTCTGATCTGTGTAACGGATCTTTGTTTGAAGAGGAACACGGTGGAGCAGAAGTCAGCCCTGGGAGCAAGCACCGTGCGCCGCGGAGGAACAACAGCACTTTCTTAACATCCTTAATGTGGGTCCGATGCCTTTTATAAATATCTGCATGCTGCTTGAATCTTCTGACACACAAACCTCTGGTGCGACGTTCTGGGCTGTGCTGCTCCATTATATAGATCAGATTGGGCTTGTTTGTTTAGGTGTTGAGTCTGCCTTCACTGAACACACAGCACTTGCCTGTCCATCCGGATCCGTCCTCCTTCTGTCTGCAGCGGTTAACGCACACCAGGCTTTGCACGTCTTGGTGCAACCCCTGTGCGCCTGCAGGAGCAACACAAATTGGAAAACAGGACCTGTAAAAGCCATAAACAGCTGCGAAACAGAAGCAAACTGAAAGCCCTGGTCCTGTCCACGCTGTCGTGCAGTGGTGGGATAACTCCATGCGCCAGGCGCTTACCATCTCCAGTCCCTCTGTCCTTTGGAAGCAAAGTGCCCGAGGCTCTCCCATCCACAGGAGAACTCACAGCAATCTCCACCTTCCCCTAGGTGATCTGTAGACAAAGAACCTGTCAATAGTTCTGTCCATAGTTTTACAGCTTCTATTTATTTGTATCATCTCTTTTGTCTAGGAATGTAAAGTGATCCTGAAATAAAGTCAGTAAGATTTATTGCATCTATCAAAAGGTCCCCTTTTTTCATTCCTAATTTGTAAGCCCTGGCAGAGCTCGGGGACTTCATAAGCTCATTCCCAGCTTTCCTGGAGCCCCTTTCAGTACTGAAGCTGCTCTAAGGCCTGCTCTTCTCCAGGCTGTACAACCCCAACTCTCACAGCCTGTCCTCGTACAGGAGGTGCTCCAGCCCTCGCATTATCTCTATGCCCTCCTCTGGACCCGTTTCAATGATTCCATGTCCTTCTTAGGTTGGGGATTCCAGAACAGGACACAGGGCTCCAAGTGGGGTCTCACCAGAGTGGAGCGGGATGCCCTCCCTCACCCTGCTGGTCCCACTGCTCTGGATGCCCCCCACGATACAGCTGACTTTCAGAGGTGCGAGGGCACGTGCACCCCAGCATCCTCTCGGCCTCCCTTGCTGCCACGCTGCCCTGCTCGCTCCTGTTCAACCTGTTGTCCACCAGGCCCTTCTCCACAGAGCTGCTCCCAAGGCAGGTAGAACCCAGCCTGAGCTGCCCTCCGGAGTCTGATACTCCCCCATTGAACTTGAGAAGGCTCCCGCTAGCCCCTCTTCCAGCCTGTCCAGGACTTCCTAGAGGGGGGCTCTTCCCTCTGGAGAACCGACCTCCCCTCTCAACTTGGTGTCAGCTGCAAGCTTCACCACGGTGCTCTTGATCCCAGCACCCAGGCCACTTAGGAAGAAATTAAACAGCATCGGGAGACGCGGTTTATGACCGCTGTGACTTCACGCTCATCCCCATTGAGCTTTACAAGGCTCCCGCTGGCTCCTGGCAGCGACGGCCCAGGCGGTGCCACCTCCCCCGCCGGCGGGACGCGGCCCGGCAGCCATGCGGCGCGGGCGCAGCAATCCCAGCATGCCGCGCGGCGAGCGCAGCGCCCGCCGGGAGTTGTAGTCCACACGCGTATGCAGTGCTACGTCGACGGGGCCCTCTAAGACTACAACTCCCGTCGACCCTTGCGGTTTGTTTTCCTTCAAACACTGCCCTTCCGGCCGCGCGTCCCGCCGTGTTCCGCGCAGCGCCCTCCGGAAGTTGTAGTCCGCGCTCCTATGCCCCTCCACGGCGCCGCCTCCCCGAGGGACTCCAAATCCCATCGTCCCTTGCGGTTTGTTTTCCTTCAAACGGGGCCCGGCCCGTGTCCCGCCGCGGCCACCGTCGCCGCGCCCCGCCCCGTCCCCGCCGCTCCCGGCCCTTTGACCCCGCTGTGATGCCGGGCCTGAGCCGCTGCCGCCGCCTCCTCCTCCCGTAGCGCCGCCGCCGCCCGCCCCGCCCCACCCCGCGCTGCCCGCCCGCCCCGGCCCCGGCCCCGCCGCTCCCGCCCGCCCCGGCCCCGCCGCCCGCGCCGAGCAGCAGCGGCAGCAGCAGCAGGAGACGACGACGACGACGAGGAGGAGGAGGAGGATGAAGGAGATGAAGCAGCGGAGGAAGAAGGAACGCACGTGGGCCGAGGCCGCCCGCCTGGTGAGCTGGGGCGGGTGGGGACTCGGGCCCCGGGGGCTTCTCGAGTAACGGCCGCGCGAGGCCGGGGCCAACGGGTCCCCCTCCCCCACACCCGGTTCCCCCCCCTCCCAGGTCCGTTCGTCCCCCCCCGCCCCCGAATTGTGTCCTACTATCCCCTCTCCACACACCCCGAGCCCGCAGCCTTGAGGGGGGGCTGCTCCCTGGATCTTTTCCTTCCCGGCGGGATGAGATCTGGGTTGAGCTACTTCTACTCCCAAAACACCCCCAGGGGCTGTGAGGCCCTGGTCCCCCCAGTCCCGCCCCGTTCCGGGGTTCCCCAGCCTTCCCCACAGCGGTGGCGATGGGGCGTTAGCAGCCCAGCGTGGTGCTTGGTGTTGGAACGGATCCTTTTCTCCCCCTCGGAGAGAGGAACCGGCGGCTCTGTGGAGGCCTAGGCAGCACCGCGCTCTCCGAAGTTTCTGGTTCTGCTCCTGGTGCTGTTGGTTGGGTCCGTGTGGCGGCGGAGCCCGGTGTCTACCAGCCCCGGGCTCGGCGTCACAGAATTGTTAAGGTTAAAAAAGCCCTCTCTGCTCATTCAGTCCAATCGTCAGCCCAACCCCACCGTGCCTGCTAAACCCCATCCCCCAAGTGCCACATCCACACGGTGTTTGAACTCCTCCAGGCCTGGGGACTCCAGCACTGCCCTGGGCAGCCTCTGTCTGTAAAGAGGATTTTCCTAATATTTAGTCTAGACCTCTCTTGGCACAACACGAGGTCGTTTCCTCTCATCCTAAAGCCACACCCCAGCGTGCTTTTTCACTTTTCCTTTTAGGAGACATCGCTGTGGATACGGCTTTGGCTTTTTGTCACTGGGAATCTGGGAAAGGCTGGAACTTGCAGCCCTGACCGTGCTTGTGGTGTGTGAGGACCCAGTTGGCGCAGAGCTGTTGCCCTCTACAGCTCTGTTAGATCCTATCTGTCCTGAACCTATTTTTTTATAAACGAGAAGAAAAATTACTTCAACGTCCTCAGGCAGAGAGCGAGGCCTCACCAGTGGCTTTATTGACAGAGGTTTGGAGGCGTTGGGGCTCGCTGCTTGCCACATCTGCCTGTGCTGGTGGCCACGGCTACCTGGAAGGTGCTTGATCCCTGTGGCCTCTGCCTGGGAGCTGTGCACTCGGTGACACGGTGAAGCCGACCTGGGTAGAAATATCTATACAGGGAGTTCAGGATGGTCCAGGCGCCTGCAGCCGGCGTGCAGGGATCTCTGCACTTGCTTTCCCTGCCTGTGGTACCTGACAGGCGAGGGTGTGGGTGTGTCGCTGTGTAGCACACAGACAAAGTCAGAACAAGATTCATAGGGCTGGAGGGCATTTTCTTTGCTTCTTTTCCCTTTGTGCCTGTGTTTATTTTGGTTTTGCCTGGCTGGGTTGTGCGCTGGAGCACAAACACTCAGAAGGAGCCGTGTTGGGGAGCGCGGCTGAGGCCGGTGTCCAGTTTCCAGGGTATCAGAGTGAGCTTTGGGTGCTCCTTCGGAGTAAGATTTGTTTGGCTCCCAGAGTGTTTTCTTACTGCGTGCCAGGCAGAAACCTAATCAGACGAGCACTGTCTTCCAGCAGCTTGCCTGATCTTTTGTGTGTAAATCAGAGAGTTTTAGACCCGCGTGACTTTGCTTGAAAAACTGGAAAAGGACATAAGTGGGACACTGCAGAGCTTCCTGGCAGGAATCTGGGGGTCTGAGGCTCCCTGGATTTCTCTTTGGGTCCTTGATTTGGAGCCGAGTGCATGGCTGTGGGTGGCTGGGTCCTTTCCTGGCAGGTGACCTCAGAGTAGAAGCGGTGCTGGGCCACTTGTACAACAGCACCTCATTCTGATGTCCAACAGGGGAAAAAAAGTCTAGTTTTGTAGGCTGTCCAAGGCACCACATGGGGTGGTGACTCCAAAGCAGCCTCCTAATACAGTCTTCACCCTGTGTGAGGGGACAGGACCTCCTCATGCAGCTCCTCTCTCCGGTGTCCTGGCCAGAATTTCAGACATGGGGGATCCATGGGACGTCCAAGCCTCAGCAGCACCTCAGAGCCATCGATGGACCAGAAATAGAACGGTCTCGTACCGGATTATCCACTTAGAGACTGGTGGTTGCATAGCCGCACTTCCAGCTTGCAGAACTGATTGTAAATCCACTAAAAATAGCTCTTTATTTAACAGCAGCTTTACACATCCTCCCTGTCGTGATGCTGCTCGTTTTCTCCTCCGTGCACCATTGTATTTTCTATGCTCTCGATGTTTCTGAGCATCGCAGGCAAAAGTGCTTTGTGCTCTTACTGCTCCTGCAGAGCTAAGACTGTGCATGTGCCGTAAAATAATCCAGTGATTCCTTGAACACCCTGAGCCATGGGAGCATCCACCAAGCGCTGTCAGAGCTGGGCACCTGGTAAATTAATGGGGGGGGAAGTGATGTAAAGGTCTGTAATTAGGGGCAGAGGAGCCCTCAACTGTCATTATTACAAATCGGAGGGGAAAATGGCTTTTTAGTAGGGGGTGGCTGATGTTGTTTGACTGGTAGCCCCTGGTGAAGGCTGATGTGGCACTAGCAGTGCCAGGGATGGAGTCCAGGCTCCAGTGGCCACAGGACCTGCTCTCCCTGGTTCTTTCATTAAGCAGTTGGTGCGCTTAACATCACTGCTGACTGGGAATCGTTTCCTTGAGCGCGGAGTCTTCTCTCTTTATGTAAATGCCCGCTTATGCTCCATTTTGGGCTGGGGGCTCTGCTCGCTGGGTCTGCTGCTTGAGAGAAGGCTGAGAGCTGTGCAGAATCCCCCTGGATTTTGGAACAGGTGTGTTCCTGCTGTGGGTGGTGCTGGGCCTGACAGCAATGTGCTTCCCCTCGGCAGCTCCGCTCACTTTGAGCCGCGAGGTGACCTTTCTCCAGGAAGGGGTGAAAACATCGGAACCTTTGGAGGCTTTTTGATTAGTGAAGGAAGGAATATGACAGGTAGAATGGATTCCTTATGGAGAGGTGGGAAGGAGTACAGCAGGGAGAACATCTCCCACCATTAAAGGTCACCAACCACCGTGCAGTTCTGAAGGCTGAATGTGGATTGGAGTCTGTGGAAGCTTCCACTGGTTTTGTGCTGTGAGGTCAAGGTCAAATTCTGCTGCTTTTTCTCTCCCTCATGTTTGCGTTTCAGTCAATGCGGACCAGATTTAGGTAAGCCTTCATGCTGCTTACCCACATCTCATCCTGAAGCAGCTTGCAGTTTTTAGCATCTTTTGCAGATGAATAAAGTTTTAAAGAGGCAAAGTACTGGATCTGAGTCGCAGCATATGGAGTCATTCTGTGAGTGCAGGAGCAAATTCTCTAATGACCCATCGTCTGTCTATATTTTCAGGTGCTGGAAAACTACTCTGATGCTCCAATGACCCCAAAACAGATCCTGCAGGTGATAGAGGCTGAAGGACTGAAGGAAATGAGGTTGGTATTGATGATCCTGTCTCAAACAGTGTGTGGGGCATGGGGGAGGCTGCACACGAAGCCTTGTGTTACTTTGTGTGATTCTGCCTCATTGCCAGCTGGCTTTTCTAACTTTTTTTTCTCCTTCCTGCACAGCAATTTCAGATGAGGGTGTAGACATTTATGTCTACAGGTGTTTTCTTTCTGACAGTAACTGGAAACTGTTCTTGAGTTTGTTGATAACGGAGTACGGTTCATCCACCCACTGTGAAGGAAATCCTGGCACAGCTCGGACTCTAGCACTGTGTGGTGCTTACTGCTTATTTGTGTGGCTCCCTCTTAAGCAGCTCTCAGGAGCTTCTGCTGTTGTGGCTCTAGTTTGAGAACAGTTTAAATTTTATCTCCTCTTATGCTCATTTTTGGAGCAGAGGTTCTGTTTTAGGAGACTAAAAAAGACTTTATTTTATGTTACCATACTGACTTCTGCTCAGATTTTCCTGTGCGATGCTAGCAGGGTTCACAGTGTTGTGGCTTTCGATGTTGTACAGAGGAGTTGCCCATCTCAATGTGGGTTTTGTGTAGAAAAGAAACTGATATGGAGCCTGAGAAACAACTGGAGGAGGGGACTTTTCCTTGATTAGGTTCCTGGGAACTTCCATCTGTTCCTGCGACAGGAGGGAAGGGAAATTGTGTCTCACAGTTCAAAGGGAGTAGGCAACTGTAATAGTCCGGGTGCTTCAGTGCTACCTGGTATGAAGAAGGGCTGAGTACCAGAGAGAGCAAAAGCAGAGTCTCTTGGCTGCTGCCATTGGTTGAGTTGTGGGGAACCCAGATGTGTGGACTGTTTCTAGTCTTGCTTCCTCCTCACTTCAGTTCTGTGCCCTGATTTCCACCATGGTGTTTGTGTTCACTGAACCTGTACCATCCCCAGCTGCAGGAGGTAACCTGGCTTCTTCTGGGACCTGACAGCCCAGAATATCAGCTTCTTCCTTCCCTTCTTTGTGTCTGGAATCAGGAACAGCTGGGATGGACTGGATGGTGAAAGTGGTGATGCCTACGGAGGTGTCGTGTGTGGGAGTTGCCATGGTTTGGTGAGGGATGATGCCGGTGTGTGTTGCTGCTCCAGTATCGGAGCTGTTCCCACCTGCCACTGACCATCCTTGTCTGGGGGATCTTCTCTGGTTTGGGCACGGGTGGTGGTTTCACAGCTCCGAGGAGAATCCAGGCAGACTTTTCATAAGGACGTTCAAATTTTTTTGTTTTAACCAATGCTCTGCCCCTTCTTTGTCCAGTCCTTTTCTGTGAGCAGAGCACTGAGGATCCTGTGCCTGGGCCGGATCGTCTCTTTAAAGGCTGATGGTTTTCCCTTGGGACAGCAGCTTTTCCTTCCTCAGTTGTTAGTTCTGTGCTGTAAGAAAAGACTTTTCTTGAGAGCGCGATTGTTGGCAGAATGAAGGCGGTGACCCTGCCTGGCTGAATGTGCCGTGGATTTGCTGCTCCTTGTGCAGAAGCCTTTCCTGAAACTCCGTTTCCTGAAGGAAACAGTGTGGTGCCTCGGAGTGCTTTTCCTGAGGTCCCTGCTGGGGCTACTGCGCTTGGGCCCAGCACCAATGTGGCGCTCATGCTCCTGGGAAAATTTAGATTTTCTCCTTTCAGGGAAAACAGTTTGCTTAACTGTTCCAAGGAGTGTGCTCTGAGGCTGGCGTGCCTGGAGTGCCGTTAAACACCACAGGGAAAACCCTGCCTCACAGGGCAGGGGCTGGAAATTCATTTTGTGGTGTCTCAAAGTGATGCAGGGTAATTTTATCTGCTGCTACAGCTTGTGAAATGTCCAAACCCCACATGTGTTCAAGGCGGAGACAGAAGTTAGTCTAAGTTTTCAATCTGAGAATTGTCTGCTTTCAAATATTTTGTCATAATCTGGTTTTCAGTTTCACTTTTAGTAGTGATGAAACCGATGCTGCCTCAGTGGCTCTTCCAGGCCACTGCCTGCCCGTACGCGTGTGATGGAAGAGATGAGATTACGTGGCACAGAGGTTCTATCGGTGTGTGTGTGGGACGGGTGCTCTAGCCAGGGAGCTACGTGGGAGTTGGCAGATGAGCACAGCAGAACTTTCTGTCTGACTCTGCGAGCACGGTTTCACCTGTGGATGTCAGGGAGGGCGTTCCAGAACCTCTTCTGTGCACAAGCTATGCTGGGTTTGTTTATGTCTCAGTTATGTTATAAAATCAATCCAACTTTTAAAGTTTCACACAGAGAAAGGGAGGAAACGGGTAACAAAAGAGAAACGGCTAAAAATGGCCGAGAGCGGCTCTAAAACCAGCACCATGGTTCCGGTTTTCTGCTGTTTGCTTGGCTGTGATGTCTGAGGCTGCTGCACAGCTCAGAAAGGAAACGGTAATGCAGTTGTGACTGGAGTGTCGGCCCCATAGGGTTAGCCCCTCTGCTGGCTGCGTGATGCCCGTTCACACAGACACATCAGGCTCTTTTCTTGCCAAGACCGTTTCCTTCACACCTGCTGTTTCCACCTTTGTGTGTTGCAGCGGCACCTCGCCCCTGGCCTGCCTCAACGCGATGCTGCACTCCAACTCCAGGGGTGGCGACGGCCTCTTCTACAAACTGCCTGGCCGCATCAGCCTCTTCACCCTCAAGGTAAATGCTGAGTTCCCACTCTTGACCAAGGCATGAGTTCTGTTACACGTAACTGAGTTTTGAACTGTCACTGAGCATCACGTGAGCTGGGTGTGCTGTGCCTGAGATCGTTACATCAGAGAGTGTCTGGCAGTCATTATTTCATAGAATCATAGAATCACCAGGTTGGAAAAGACCCACCGGATCATCAAGTCCAACCATTCCCATCAAACACTAAACCATGTCCCTCAGTACCTCGTCCACCCGTCCCTTAAACACCTCCAGGGAAGGTGACTGACTCAACCCCCTCCCTGGGCAGCCTGTTCCAGTGACCCTTTCCGTAAAAGATTTTTTCCTGATGTTCAGCCTGAAGCTCCCCTGGCGGAGTTTGAGGCCATTCCCTCTCGCCCTGCCCCCTGTCACTTTGGAGAAGAGCCCAGCTCCCTCCTCTCCACGACCTCCTTTCAGGTAGTTGTAGAGAGCAGTGAGGTCTCCCCTCAGCCTCCTCTTCTCCAGGCTAAAATTTCAGCTATATTCAGTCACATAGGATCAATTCCTTTTAAAAAAACCTGTTATATGTTGAATTGCACAAGCAAGAGTAAATAAATGCTCTCTCTGCGGTACTTGCTGTCCAGCTCAGGTGGCTGCTCATTGGAATAGTCCCATTCACTGCTTTACTGCCAACCGATACATTAAATTAGTCCAAGAGCTTGTGGCTCCAACTAAAGTCTTGATAGGAAAATGTATGTTCATCCTCCTGGTGGTCCAGTTTGTACTCTCCTGCATTCTTTGCATGTTCAGCATCACCATTTTCCTCAGATCTTGAGATTTTTCTGGTATGACTTTAAGTTTATCGTTCTGCTAATCTTAAATGTTGAAAATGTTTCTGGTCTTAGGCTTTTGCTTTTGCCTTGTTGGATTCCCTGATAGGGATCAGCTTGACAGAGACCGTGTATCACAGCCATTTGTTGGTGTCTTTTTTTTCTGCCATCGGAACATTCTGTTAAATTGCCCTGTTTTGCTGAAAACGGATGGAATTGGAATGGCTTTGATTATACAAGTAGTCAATACATCTCCTAAGCTCACGGTGTTTGTAGTTGGCTGCTCTGCTGTTGCCTGTTCTTTTGCAGTAACAGAGAGATATTTCACTTTATTAGAAACTGCCTGCATGCAGAAATCATTAACCTTACTTGTTTTGGATATGTTGGAGTTGCTTGTCTGGGAGGTGTGCTGCTGGTTTAGATGACTTCTACTAAAAGTCCAAATATACTTAAAAATATCTTTCTACCTTGAGGATTAAAATAGGGAAGATGAGAAAGGTTAGGCTTACAAAGTTGCATCCACTCAATGGTCTGATCCTATTGGTTGAGTTATGGTTGGGAAGGAGGGCTGTAGCCACCCCAATTCTGTTTGCTCTTTAGAAGGATGCCTTGCAATGGTCTCGGAACCTGTCAGTGCCAGAAGGGGAAGAACTGGAGGATACAGCAGACGCAGAGAGTTGCGAGTCCAATGAAGCAAGCACTGTGAGTGGTGATAACGATGGTAAGTGTCTAATCGCATTCATCTTAGACCATAAGATCACCTTCTGTGTCTGACTGAGTGCTTGCCTCTTCCAGTGTCCCTTGATGAAACCTCCTCTAATGCCTCGTGTTCCACTGAGTCTCAGAGCAAGGGACCTGCAGCGACTAGGGAGAGCCACAGAACTGCCTCCCAGGTAGGAAAAAATGGGACTGATGGGGAGCATGAAGCCTCTCAAAGGGAGCTGTCGTTGCCACATGGGAGTGTGGTAAGCGTGGTGGGGACTGGCTGGCACAGCCGCCTCTGTTAGCTGCGGGGCTGTCTCCTTAGCGGGGAGCTTACAGCATGGGAGGCATCCTGTAGAGGAAGGGAATTTTGAATGCTCTGCTGTTCCTGTGCAATTATTATACGTAATGACCCCTGAAGACTGGCCTAGGAGCTAGGTAGTTCTTAAGCTGGGAGGCATGCTGCTTTGAAGTTTATTTTACCCCTCAGTAATGTTTTTGTTTGTTTTGTGTTTGGTTTCTTCCTGGGCTGCAGACAACCAAGCAGAAGAAGAAGACTGGAGTAATGCTGCCGCGTGTTGTCTTAACCCCACTGAAAGTAAACGGGGCACACATGGAGTCTGCCTCCGGTGAGCACTGCTCTTGTGGTGGTGGTTGGGTAATGACTGCATAGCCAGCTTTTAATCACCGGTCCCTAATTAGCTGTGGGTTTGCCTGAGGGTTTCTTTTAAGGCTTGGTGAGAACAGGTGTGGCTGTGGACAGTTGTGTGTGTTTCAACTCCATTGAAGTAGTTGTTAACTGGCTAATACCCTCTAATAGCAGGTCTGTTATGAGCAGGTAATTCTTGTGTCTTGAGCTCCTCTCCGAGATGGGCTGTTGCCATTCTTTGTGTAGTTTTCTGAAATTGTTTTGCTTCCAGGCTTCGCGGGCCGGCATGCCGACGGGGAGAGCAGCAGCACCTCCAGCAGCAGCAGCAGCTCCTTGGCCCTGTGCAAAGCCACCTTGCGTAGCAGAACAGAAATAAACAGGGATCCTCCGCAGCTTCTGCGAGGTATCCGGAAGCCCGCAGCCGGTAGGTACCTCTGGTTAAAGCTGGAAGAATAACTGACTGTAAAAGCAGGTGATGTTGAAGTCCGTGCTTATCTGAGGAAGCACCAGGGTTCTCGTCTTTCAGAAGATGCGTGACAATCTTGAGGCTTGCAAACCAGATGTTGCTCTCTGAGCATCAGTTGTTCAAAGGTTTGCCTGCCCTGAAGAGCATGATTGAGAGTGGTACCAGAATGTGAGTGTGATGTAGGCCCGTATCAGAATTCCAGATGCATGTCTGTTAATTTGGGTGGGGGAGAAGCTTGCTTCATATTTGACCATTGTGCTCTCTTCTCCTGTACTTTGCTTCTGTTGCTGTAGTAGCTTGATACGGATTCCTTGCCTGTGTTGCTAAAATATTTTCATATAGCAGTGTTGGTTTTATTTGCCTGTCATTTACAGGGCAAATGAAACGGAACAGGGGTGAGGATATTGACTTTGAAACGCCTGGTTCCATTCTTGTCAATACAAACCTGCGAGCTCTGATAAACTCCAGAACTTTTAACGCTCTCCCGTCGCACTTCCAGCAGCAGCTTCTTTACCTCCTTCCAGAAGTGGACAGACAGGTATGAGGGTGCAGTGCTTGTTTTTTTTCTGTTCACTGTGCTGCCTTCTGCTTGTGGAACAGCATGAATAAACGATTGGTTTGTCCTGGGTCTGTCCCATTAGGTTGGGGCTGATGGGCTGATGCGTCTCAGCAGCAGTGCTCTGAATAATGAGTTCTTCACCCATGCTGCACAGAGCTGGAGAGAACGCCTGGCTGATGGTGAGTAGATCTGCTTTCCTGGAGGGCTGGCTACTCGTTTTATGGCATGTTTTTTGTTTTGCACTTTGTGAATGGGAATTTAGTCCAGCTTTGCGATGTACCTGGCGATGTTGCTTCCAAGTTTTTTTTTATTTTGCTTTAAAATCAAAGATGAGTTTTCCTTTTCATGCCATGGCACCTCTACAACAAAGCCGTAGGGGTGTCCAGTAGTGCCAGATTCATCTTCCTTTAAATGGCAGCCTGTCTGGTAAAACACAGTTGTTTTCTTGCTTGCTTGAGGCTGTGTGACCATTGCGCTGAGGAGCTGCAGGCAGCATGTGGATCCATTGCAGGGTCCTTAGCAGGGCGATAACAGGAAATCTGTCCCTCGCACGTGTAGCTGCTGTGCTGCTCAGGCACACAAGGTACGTTTGCAGAATTGGTTTTGTTTGGAACTGAATTCCAGTCTCTTGCTTCCCTGCAGGTGAATTCACCCATGAGATGCAAGTTCGAATTCGGCAGGAAATGGAAAAGGAAAAGAGAGTGGAGCAATGGAAAGAGAAATTCTTTGAGGACTACTATGGACAGAAGTGAGCGATTTTACCTCTTCTCTCCCATTTTGTCTGTTTATGCAGGTGGCAGAGTGTGCTTCTGCTCACAGACCCTAGTGGAACTGGCTGGGTCACAGGAGGATTTTGTAGCTGCTTTGGCTTCAAAGACAAGTTAATATTTCCCATTTTCCAACACAAATCTTCCCATTTTCTTATTTTTCTCATTCCCTGTGACAGCAATGTGAGATAGGAATGTAGAGGCTACCTCATTATAGGCTGACTTAACGAGATCTTGATGAGTCTCTGCTTTGTACGCTGTATGTGGTGACAGTACAGCTCTAAGTAAAGGATGAAATCCTTAAATTGGGGTGGGCTTTAGCTTTCAACTGGTTTTTGTTTACCTCATAGGTTGGGCTTGACCCAGGAAGAATCCCAGGAGCAGAATTCGGTGCAAGAAGACGCTGAGAACAGGACAAGCCCATCTGTTAAAGGAGAAACAAGGCTGCCGCGCGGTCCTGTTACACGGCAGAGAGATGGGCGCTTCAAGAAACGCTCACGGGCTGACCTGCGGTGCCGAGCCAGGAGGAGCCTGTACAAATTGCGTGAGCCTGAGCAGACAGAAGCTTCCAAAGAGACAGCTCCTGTGGTACCAGAGTCCTCTCCTCATAAAGAGACGAAGCCTGAGGTAGACCTGAAGAAAGACGACCTGACAAGCCAATCAGCGGCTGTGCTGAAGCCAGAGAGTTCAGAATTGCACCTCTCGCCAGAGACCTCCAAGTCACACAGTAAATCGGAGGAGCTGTCGCTGGCAGCTGCAAACAGGATTCCCAGTTTGCCTCAGGAGAATGCTGCTCGGGAGCCCAAGGACCAGAAGAGGAAATGCTTTGCGGAGGCTGCCTCTGCGTCCTTCCCCGAAAAGAAGCCCCGGCTTGAAGATCGTCAGTCCTTTCGTAACACAATTGAAAGTGTTCACCCAGAAAAGCCACAGCCTACTAAAGAGGAGCCCAAAGTCCCACCCATCCGGGTAGGAAAGAGAATTATTGCTGCTTGGTATCTCAGGGCTGTCATGCTCAGTAGCATCAAAACATTATTAAAATGTCAAGTGTTGCCATCTTAAGAGCAGAAGTGGAAGGGCTTCATTGGTAGAACTGCCTGAGTACCTCTCATTACTACATTTTACTCTTTTATTCAGAGAGGCAAAGAATGGAAAATTGTTCCAAGGTCTTTGCGCAGAGCACAAAGTAACCTTGACTTTACATTCTTAGTTTGCATTTCTGTGGATACAGAAATCACTTTTCCTGAAACCAGCTGATTTGTTGTAAAAGAGACCTTGAAACCATGTCCTTTATCCTGTGCAGTTCCTCAATTCCTCTCCTTTGGGGTAGAATCTCGGTATTCCTTCTGTCTTCTCCGGTGCTGGCTAGAGGTGTCCACCTTGTTAGCGTCAGGGTAGCTGTCCTGATGGGAAGGGGACCAATTTGATTTCTGAAGATCTTAATGCAAGTCCCTTGTTCTGTATTTGTCTGCTGGCTCTGGCAAAGCGATGTTAATATTAAAGTGAGCTTTACTTCTCGCATGACTGAGCACACAAGCAGAGGTTATGACAAGCTCACTCCTTCCCTGTCAAAATTCAGTTTTAAGTTGGAATTTTAAACTTTTGTTGAATTCTTGCGATAAGAATCGTGATGAACAAATGCTGATAAAATGCATTCATGCGTTAGAACTAATGGCTTTTCCCTTTCTTTCAGATTCAACTTTCACGTATTAAACCACCCTGGGTGGTTAAGGGTCAGCCCGCTTACCAGATATGCCCCCGGATCATCCCCAACACAGAACCCTCCGGCCGGGGCAGGACTGGGGCCAGAACACTCGCAGACATTAAAGCCCGTGCTCTGCAGGCCCGAGCCCAGCGAGAGGCTGCGACAGCCGCCATCGGAGGAGGGGGTGGCCCCGGTGGAGGGAGAGGCACCAACGAAGGAGGTGGTAGAGGAGAACCTGGCAGCCGTAGAGAGCACAGGAGATCAAAGAGAGCTCGTGGAAAGCGTTCGGCAGATCTACAACGAACACAATTACTGTCGTCTCTCCATCTGAAGGAAGAAAAGGTGAATCCTGAGGTGGCTCCTCAGGAGACTGACACCAATTCCTTCTTCTCTTCAAGACAAGATCCCTTTTCTCCAAAGAGCGAGGGCAGTGGTGACTTGGAACACACTGCAGGCAGCAGCCCAGGGGAGGCTCAGCGCCGTGATGGTTCACCTGAAAGGCAGCCCTGTGATGCTTTGACTGGCTCCTCCTTAGACAATGCATCTCCTGAGAGGCAGGAGAAGAGCCCAGAGCAGCTCCTGTGTGAGCCAAGGACCGAAACCCCATCTTGTGTTGCATCACAGGAGAGGCAGAGTGCAGAGGTGAAATGCGTGGTTCCTCTGGTGAATGGTCTGTCTGGTTCTCAGGCACTGGGAGCTGTGATCAGTCCTGTGGGAGATGGGCTTGTGTCAGACCTCAAAGGTGTTGGTGCTCCTGCTGTGCAGCTGGATTATCATCCTGATGTAAAGGAGAAGTTTTCCGGTTGTCCTGCTCCTCTACCAGAATCCTCATCAGGTGGTGAAGGATGCCATGAGCCTGAAGTGGCATTGAGGTTTAGACTTAATGGCTCTGAAATGATTTTGGGAAACTGCGTGGCCACTGGTGGTAACTGCGAACCAGTGACTGCTGAAGTGGAGAACGCAGCCCCTGTGCTGTGCAGCTCTTCACAGCTGCAGGCAGAGAAAGAGAGCGATGGCAAACTGAGGGATGAAGAACAGAACACAGAGTCTCCGGTGAAACCCTCCTTGCGTGATGGCTTTATTTCTCAGAACATGCTGGATGCCTCTGAGAAACTTCTGCAGCCGAGGGAGAGGAGCCCCAGGACAGGGCCAGAACATGCACATCAGCCACCAACAGACCCTCTAGAGCTCAAGACAGACAGAGATGATGAAATAAAGAGTACACACAGTGAAACAACAGATACTGCTTCAGATTTTGAAGGTGATGTAGGTGATGAGAATGTAGAGATGGATCTGTGTTTCAGAAGTGCCAGCTGTAGGGAGGTGGCTGGCAAAGACTCCTCACGGCACAGCAGCACTGAGAGACGTGATGGGATTAGGTCAGAATCTTCTGTGGAAGCAGATGGTCTGGCCCATCTCATGGCCTTCCCTGCGGTCACAGCAGTGAGCGCTGCAGCTCCATCTGAGCAATGGGGACTGCATGTGCCACTGCCCCAGAAGCCCAAGCGGGCAACGGGTTCTGTGTCCTCTGTTGAAACCAACAACCCCTTGGTGATGCAGCTGCTCAAGGGGAACCTTCCCTTGGAAGAAGTTCTCCCAGTATCTCATGACAATGTCAAGCTGGAAGTTACACAGCTGCCACTGGACAAAGACTTAGAAAGTGTCTCCCTGCAAATGGAGAGAGGTAGCGGTTCCTATTTTGGCAAAGAATCTTCTCCAGATGGAGAGGTAAAGATGAGTACCTCAAGCAGGAGCGATGACTTCCACTCAATGAGATCTTCCATAGATCCCTCGGAAAAGAAATGTGAATCAGAGTCCACAGAGGATGTGGAGGAGCAATCTATTCCAGAAAAACATTCCAAAGTTGATTCAACTTTAAGCTGCCAAGACCAAGTGGCAAATGTGGCAAGTGCCTCTCAGAAGCCTGAAGATGCAGGCCCTCGGGAAAGAACGTTTTCTTCCTGTAGCTTTGAGGAGCAAGAGGAGTTGTCCAAGGTCCATCGGGTGCCACAGCACAACCCAGTGACAAGCAGCATCACAAATAAAAGTCTGGAGCAGTCGAATGTCTCTAGGGAGCCTCGGTTTTTATCTCCCACGGTAACTTCTCTTGGTCCGAATCAGACAGGAGGTGCCTCCGTCAATAAAAATCACGTTGGCGTTCAAGGCAAAAAACTGTTTGGTTCTGGCTTTCCTTGCAGCCCCAGTGTTCGGCTGCATCACTCCAGGGCTTTGGATCAAGTTTCAGCCATGGGAACCTCGTCCCCCAGCAAGCAGATTCCTCTGAGCAAGAGCTGTGCCTCCGGAGAAGGAATGCCAGCTGCAAGGGAGGAATGGACTTCAAAGCAGCGCTCCAACGCCCTGGGAGGAGGGATCAGGAATGAGAACGTGTTGGCATGTGGCAGCCCAGCTAAGCGGAATGCAGAGAAGCGGAAGGATGTAGCCCAGAACCCCGTGGAGCTGACGGAGCCCTCGCAAAGCGTTCCGCTGGGTATGGACTCGCCGTGTTTTAAATTTTCGAGGGAGCCTGGGAAAGGACTCGCTCACCCTTTGGAGCCTTCTTCCTTACCCTCTCAGCTCAATATCAAGCAGGCGTTTTATGGGAAGCTTTCTAAGCTGCAGCTCAATTCCACCAGCTTTAATTATTCATCCAACACTCCAGCTTTTCCCAGAAGCCTCGCCGGGAGCGTGATGCAGCTCACCCACAAAGCGAACTTTTCTGCAAGCCGGAACGCAGCCCTGTCTGTGCAGATGTTCGCTGATAGCGGCAGCGTCGACGAGATCGCGTTCAAGTGCTCGTGCAGCCTTAAAGCCATGATCATGTGTAAGGGCTGCGGAGCCTTCTGCCACGACGACTGTATAGGACCCTCTAAGCTCTGTGTATTGTGCCTTGTGGTGAGATAATAAATTATGGCCATGGGACAGACTGTACAGTCAGTGTGTGTATTTTGATAACGGCCGATCTGATAACCCGTACGCAGAATACTGCTCTGTTTATAGTAGAGATGCCATTACACTTCGTTTTGGTGAGGAAAGTTGACTTGCCTTCCCACTGCGAGCTACAGCGCAAAGTCCTTTCTTACTCATGGTTGCACTCCGCTGTCTGGGCTGCGCCCTGCTGGAGCGATCCTGCTTCGTGCCGTCATGGGAATTCCGACTGGGCTACAGGTGCTGAGATGAGCACCTGTGTGCGAGGCAGTTTGCAGCAAACTGTGGACCCTCTGTTGAGGAAAGCTTTGCATCCAAAGGAACTGGATCCAAAAGAATTGGAACAGGGTGTTTTCTACATGAGGGCTGCGCTAGGTGAGGCCCTACAGTCTTCCACTCTCCCTTCTGCCATCCCATTCTTGGTTTGTGTGGGAAGTGCTGCTGTAAGAGCTGCTCTGCAGCCACGGTCCTGGCCACCCTTTGGATGCTGCAGGACGAGGTGCCCAGGGGAGCCGAGCATCGCTCGCTGTGACCTGGACGGGGCCAGCTCTGAGGGCACAAAAATAGAAGGAAAGCAGGGCTGGTGCCAAGCGAATGCCTTCCGCTGGCCTGCGGGAGCCGTGCGGCCCCAGAACTGTGCCTGGCTGAACTCTGGGCCTAGCCCATGCGATGCCTCTCGACTGCCTTGCCACGAACAAGCGGGAAATGTCAGGTTCCTCGGAGCTTGTTCACGTGGCCGGTGATCTCTGCGTTGCAGCCCTGCCCTGAGGACCTTAACCTGACGGCATCGGACCACTCGCGAGAGCCGAGCTGGGTGTTGGTGTGACCATCACCTAACATTCAGAGCAGTGTTTTTTTTTCCTTTTTTTTTTTTTATATATATATTTTCATTCTTGGATGTAGAAAGTGAATTATTTGGCTCCTGTAAGTATCCTCTATGCATCTGTTTGATCATGTATTTATATGTTGTACACAGTACTGGCCACTCTGTAAATTGATGTAATGTACATAGACCGTAAAGGGTTCTTTTTTTTTTTCCTTGGATTTTCCGGCTCTAGAGCAGTATTGCATTAAAGTGGTGTTAGTTATTAATCTGCATCCGTAGTCAGAGCTGCTGTGTTCTGTCCTGCCTGACGTGAGGCTCAACGTGCAGAGGTGTCTGGGTGCCCGGGCTGCGTGTGCGCTGAGGTGATGTGGGGGCACAGGGGTGACGCGATGGGTTGTGCTGAGCCACGCACGCTGCACTGGTTGCTCCTCTGGCTTGTTTGCAGCCTGTGCTGTCAGCGAGCTCCCAGGGTGCAGCTGGAGCTGGGGTGCAGGCAGGCAAATGCCCTTGTGCAGCTGTAGAGAGCGAAAATATGACTCTTCCTCTTTGGAGCAATTTCTAATCAAGAGTCAGGGGGAGGGACCAGCAGCAAGAGTTGTGGAGGAGTTGGTTTTATTTTCCCTTGTCCGTTTTCCAGCTCTGCCCCACCTCCCTTCACCCCGCACTCGGGTTTAACTATCCCTGGTTGAGACATAAGCCTCGGGGGTGCAGGCAGCTCAGGCTCTGGAATGGTTTATCCTTAATGGATCCGACAGCCTCACGCTGGGGGAACAAGACCACTGGGCATGCACGCTGGGTGAAGGGAGTGGCGGTGTGGGACCTGCTTACCAAAGATGGGGAACAGAGCTAGGGCCTGGCTCTGCCTCCCTGGGGCCACTGCAGTGTTGGGACAGAGCCAGTGGCACCCGGGGCTGCTCCTGTGTCCCTGTGCTGTTGGAAAAATAAACACTCTGAAACCTGTGCTTGTGGCTTCCATCCTCTTTTGCTGAAACTATCCACTCTGCTCCCTCCTTTTTACCTGGGGAGGCCTCTGAGCGCTGCTCCCAAGGTTAGGAAGGGGGAGTTCATCCCTGTCTCGGCTTTGTTAATTGCTTTTATGCACTTGCAGATCTCTGCTGGTGCTCTGGCTGGGGATGATGGACAGCTGGAGGCTCCCAGGCAGCAGTGTGGCTGGGGGCTGTGGCTGCAGGAGCCCCCCGGCCGTGGTTGGGGTTGCCGTCCTGCTCAGTTCTTGGATAAATGGGTTTGAAATAATTTTCTGAAGAGCATAGCAATGCAATCCCGATGATGCTGTTCATTGAAAGTACTGGTGAACTTGGCTCATTGACGTGTCCTCTCTCTCCTTTCTAGGTAGTAAGACAAGAATAATGTGACTTATTGCATTGCGGGTCTCAGTCTGGATCGCCTGCAAGGCAGATGGTGACCTTGAACTGGGCAGCGGGGCTGTGGGAGGGTTTAGAATCACAGAACGGTTTGGGTTGGAAGGGACTGTGAAGGTCACCCAGTCCAACCCCCTGCAGTGAGCACAGACACCTTCAACCAGCTCAGGGTGCTCAGAACCCCATCTGACCTGCCCTTGAATGTTTCCAGGGATGGTTTAGATCTGAGCGGCGGTGCAACAGCTGCTTTCCCTGTGCTCTGTGGTGCTCCAGGGTGACAAACCTGCTGATGCCCCGCTGGCTGCAGTCTTCAGTGGTGGGAAACGACCCATCAGGAACCACCCTTGGGTGTCCCCTGTGTGCCGTGGCACAAGCCATGGTTTGGCCAGCACTAGCCCAGGGGGCTACAGTCGGGGCAGTGGCTCTTCGGCACCAGCTTTCACAGGTTTGGGGAGTTCATTATGTTCTGGCTCTGGCGGGCTTTGTTTGCAAGCACAGGCATGGTTAAGGATGCCCAGGCAACCTAAACGTGCTGAAAGTAAGTAATGCTAAGAATCAGGTGAGTGGTTGCTCAGGTGAGCTTTAGACCCAATAAATAATGGACAGCGTATTTTATTGGTGTGGTGGGTGGTGGTGTCAGAACTGGTTACCTCTAGGAAAGGGGAGCTTGGGGGCTTCAAGAGTGAAATCCTGGCAATGCCCAGAGCTCACGTGGCAAATATAATTAAATACTTTTTCTGTGTGATACTTATCTGATAAATAATTGATTTTTCTCTTTCCCAAACCGTCTGCTGTTTGGTCCGGCTCTGTGCTGCTCCAGAGGGTCCTGGCTCCACGGTGGAACCAGCTGTGGACAGAGGGGCCCTTCTCAGCCTGCATAGACCCTGCACCCCTGGAGCTTTGGAGCTAACCGCAGGTATGTGAGAAGGGACTGCAGGTTAGTTCGTGCCCTGCTGGGGCCCCGTGCATCCCCAGGGCTCGCAGCCTCCCTTGCTCCGTTTGAAACCTGGAAGCAAAGCTTATCCAGAGGCTTCCACGGGCAACGCTTTACTTGCACCACACACCCCTCTGTTGCTCCGTGCACACCCCTGTGTCAGCAGATCATTAGGGGAAGTCTGCTGGGGATGTGCTGTCACAGCATCCTGGCGTGGTGGGGTTGGAAGTGCCCTCTGGAGCTCATCCGGTCCAACCCCCAGCTACAGCAGGGTCACCTCCAGCAGCTGCACAGGAGCGTGTCCAGGAGGTTTGGATTGCTCAGACTCCACCCCTCCTTGGGCAGCCGGCTCCCACGCTCCATCAGCCTCACAGTGAAGTTTTTCCTCCTGTTCAGGTGGAACTTGCCAGGCTCCAGTCTGTGCCTGGTGTCCCTTGTCCTGTCCCGGCAGCAACAAGCAGAGTCTGGCCCCCTCCTCCTGCTCCCCCACCCTTTGGATATGGATTGGCATTGATGGGATCCCCTCTCCATCTGCTCTTCTCCAGGCTGGGCAGACCCGGGGCTCCCAACCTCGCCTAAGAGAGATGATCCAGTTCCCTTCTCATCTCTGTGCCCTCTGCTGGGCTCTCTCCACTGATTCCTTGTCCTTCTGGAGGACTGGACCTGGGTCTCTGGCTGGGGCTTCCCTAGGACAGAGCAAACCGAGAGGAGAACCTCCTTTGCCTGCTTCCCACTCTATCCTGGTGCCGGTTTAGAGGCACGAACATCCTGGTGAGTCCTTAAGGCCACCACTTGGGCTGCAGCCGCCGCCCTGGGGTCCAGCCCATGTGCCGCAGCACCCCTGGGTGGTGAGAAGAACAGCGCTTGCATCAAAGCCACCAGCGAAGCCACTCGGCGTTCACGGGGCCTCCTGATGCCAGCCCTGCTGGTGCCAACAGGAGCTTTTGGCTACAGAGGCCTGCACATAGCATGGTATGGATGCAAAGATTTATTATACTTAGTGAATAAAGCTGATAACAAAAAAAACCTTCTTTTCCATGAGGGAGAGGGAGAAATTGCCACAAACTTCAATGAAAACTCCATTTTCTTTTTTTTTTTTTTCTTTTCTTCTTTTCCACAAAAACCAGACACTCCACAAAATTAATTCTGTCAAAATATAAGTTAAGCAATAAAATCTGTGGCCGAGCCCCACCTGCGTGCGCTGACGCTGCTCCCTGTGGTACCCGCGCTGCCAACGGAACGGGAAGCGCAGCTTGGGTCCTGATTATCAGAGATTTTTTTCTCTTTTAATGCCTTGATTTTGCTCCTGCTTTGGGGCCTGACGGCACCAGCCTCGCAGGGCTGGGGCACAGGCTGGTGCTGGGCTGAGCCCGGTGGTGGAGGAGAAAGCCCTTTTCGTTATACAGTGTTTATTAAGTCGATTCAGTCTTATATATGATATACAGCTCCAAAAGAAAAAACAAAGGATTCCACATACTTATGAAATCAGTGCATTTAGCAAGTAATACCATGGAGATAACAGCTTGATTAACAGCTCATTGGTCTTCGTTAAGTGAGGGGAACAGGGAGTTGGCCTGTGCTAATCATTCCACAAACAGAACAGAATTAAGTTGCATCACATATAGAATAGACACATGTCCTAAGAATTAAAATATTAAGCCACATTTACTGGAAAAATCCACAGTATATAACACAAAGAACTCGTATCAAGCTCGTTGAGGAGGAAGTGCTCATCTGCTTAAGAGCCACGCGGAGTTGCATAGGTGCCTATCTGCAAAAATAGCATTTCAAAATGAATCAATTGATTAAGCAATAAAGTGTCACCTTAAAAGCTGGATTAAGTGCCATACGCTTTCTATCCGAGCCCTCCGGAAAGCACGGGCTTTCCAAGCGCTCTCCTCTGCTTCATCTCAGAGCCCCCCGCCTCCCCAGGGAACGTGCTCCCACCCCTTCCATCCGAACCCAGCGGCCGGCTCGGGCGATTCCACCAGGCTGGGCGAAGCAGGATCCCAGCGACGCTGCTGTTTCCTCCTCCGATTCCTCGGGAGTCTCCCTGGAGCTCAGCGGCTTTCACGCAACCATGGGGGCTGCAGGGTGATGGAACCCGGGTGGCTCTGCCTGACCGAGGCTACCCCAGCGCTCGTTTGGAATCGCAGCCAATCTGGAAATGTGGGGAAAACCTACAACCGCTTGTACAAACCCCTCAAATCGCTGTTTTGCGGGGTCCTCCCTTAGGTGGGTGCGTGCGTTAGGGGTGAGGCTGTGGCTCGGTTAAGCAGACGAACTGGGTTGAGGGGCCTCTTCCTCTTCAAGAGCGGGGCTGGCAGAACAGACAGGGGCCGGGAGTTCTGTACATGTAAACAGTACACTTCCACTGAGTCCAAAAATTAGGAGCAAAAATACAAAGGTTCACATTGGTCTTAGGTAGGTACAGGCGAAGAACCGAGCTCTGCAGCTCCAAAACGACCAAACGAAAGATTCTAAAGCACCACTAAATTATATAAAAATCAGAGCATGGACGGATTGTAGTCGTTTGTTTTTTGTTTGGTTTTTTTTTTGTTTTTTTTTTTTGTTTTTTTTTCCGGTGAAATTCTATGCTACCTTGTAAAAAGTCTTACAAAAAATTACAAATCAAAAGTATTCCAACCCTCTGAGTTCAAAGCAGCATTTTTTTTTTTTTCCATGGACTGGTACTAAACCCAGGGCTGCTGGTGGGAGGGAAGCAGCCCCTGGGATCGGGGAGGTACACGTTACATCTGCTCACAATCCCGGGAACAGTCTCCCACGTAGGGCACCACCCCGGGACCCGCGCATCCAGCGCGGGGTGGGTGTGCTTAAAATTAAATTAAATTAAATTAAATTAAAAAAAAAAATAATAAAAAAGCTATTTTCTCGACCAGTGATTTGCTTTTCTGAAACAAAAATCAAGCACATCCAGAGCATTTGCTAACCCAGCCCTTTCCTTCCACCTCTCAGGAGATCTGGGAAGCCGGTGTATTCTGCTCCTGCTAATTCTTTCTTGTTGAGAACCCGGACTAGCGCTTCCTGACCCCGTCCTGCCTAGGGAGAGCGCAGGAATGTGGCTGCAGATCAGTCCTGGAGCACAGAGGAGCCGCAGCTGCGCATGGATCAGCTGGGGAGCGTGGAGATGTCTGTGGAGCTCGCTCCAAGGAAATGATGTAGCTGCGTCTCACCAAGGAAAAAAAATAAAGGGGAGGAAAAAAAAAAAAAGTGAATAGAAAGATCCCTGACAGAATTCGTAGTCAATCCCGTTTGTTTCAGAACTTGTCACAGTTGTGGCTGTCACCGGGGCTTGGGAACTTGGAGGCTGCACCGTCCGTCAGCAAGGTCTGAACGTCCATCGGCAAGGTCTAAACGTCCATCGGCAGGGTCTGAACGTCCATCGGGGTGGGTGTCGGGCACCTTCTTGTGCGCCCACGAGGCTTGCTGCCTCCTACAGCGGTTACGGACAGGGCGAGAGCCACGCAACCTCACCACACCCGGACATCCAGAGGCGATTCAGGAACGGCAGCCACAGCTGGTGTCCATCCAACTCCCCACACGCCGCGGCGAGCCGGCCGTAAGCCCCTGGGCAACCTCGTTTTCTGTAAACTGGGTGGCAAACTTATGGCTAAACTCGATGGCCTCTGCCGGGGAGGGCGGCACGGACTTAGTGGGGGGATATCGCAGCGAGAGGGAATGCCGGGACGGCGATTGTCTCTGCCTCGCCTTCCTTACCCGTCAGCCTTTCACAAGTGGCTGCGGTTGCCTGTTTTTGTCAAAGGTTTTTGTTACTTGGTGATATTCACACAAAAATAAATATTTACATCGATTCCGAGGCTGGGAGGATGCGGTGGGATAACCAGGTTGGGAAGTGCTGGGGACGGTGCGTGTCGGAATGCTGGCCTGGCGGAGGTGACCGTGGGCAGGGAAGGGATGGCTGCGGTGTCCCCAGGTCCGGCATCGCCTGACGAGCCACCGCCCCGGCTCTGCACGGACACCCAGGGCTTCGGTCCCTTTTCTCCAAGCGCTACGGGCAGTTGACTGTTGGCAGAAGGCAGTCAAGGCGATGGCGAATCCCTTGTGCCGCCGCCTGGCCCCCAGAGCCGCGGCTTTTTCTGTACTGAGAGCAGGGCAGGGGGCTTGCTCCTCTTCCAGTGTGTGGGGAGTTTAACCAGGTATAAAAGCTACGGAGCAAATCACCTGAACCCGCTCCCGGCTGGGACCAGCCACGGCCACGGAGCCCACGTCAGCGGCATCGGCCCCCATGGAGCAGCAGCCCTGGTGCGCAAGGCTGAAGGAGAAGAAAGAAGCTGGCTCCAAAGACAGAAAGGATCTCTCCTAACCCAAACGCATGGGGTTTTGCACCTATTGGATCTGGATCTCCTGCCCAGGCGGGGAGCGGGGTCCCCGCAGCTGGGCTCCGCTGCTCTCCGAGGCTCCGTTGCATTGCTTGGCTCAGCACCCCTGTGCCTGAGCGCAGTCCCTGGGTTTAGCAGCACTGGTAGCAGGTATTGCACTGAGCAAAACGAAGTGCATGATCGGGAGTGGGGACGGTAACGGGGCAGAATAGACATCGGCTACGGTCTTTCCACACTTTGGGAGTTGTGGGCTTGTTCCAGGACTGTAAGCAGGGAGGGGGAAGGATCCTGGGCCCCCGGAGGACTCTCAGTTCTGCTGCTGAATGCCTCCCGGCTCGCTCTTCTGCAAAGCACCAAGTGGCTTGCTCTTCAGGCAGACCCGGCCTTGACTGCATTCATCCCGGATGGTTTATTCTCCTGGTGCTGCCCCAGGGTTGATTCCACATGGACTGAAGCACACTGGGTGCAGCAGGGAGGGTGATCTGCTGCCCAGCAGCAGGACCCTGGCGGATCCGCTGGACCAGCCGGCTCCGCTCCAGCCTCCTCGGTGCGATCCCCGCAGCTGCGACACTCACCGTCCCCCAGGACCAGCAGGGCCAGTCCTGGAAGAAGCCCACAATGGAGTGTGAGGTAGAGTACGGATGGTGACAGCAAGACAGTGTTTCTCAGGAACTTCCTTCCTTCTTTCTCTTATCTGCAATGACTTAAATGAGTGCAAGACATCCTTCTAGCTGGAGGTTTGCCGAGCTTGACGAGTCTCTGTGGGAGATTCGGCCCCCACTGCTGCTACGGGACCACTTAGAACGAAGGTCTAAGCAGGACGCTTGCTCGCAGCGCTGGTCAGGTGCCACCTCCGCTCGCTGAAGGCCAAGCAGCCTCAGGATGGCAAACTTGCTCCCTGTGGGATAAGGGCTCCCCAGAGGAACAGGCAGAGGTGCCCGGCAATTAGCAGTGTAGTGATATGGAATGTGTTATTTCACAGGAATAAATTCCTTCTGATCAGACAGACAAAAAAACTGGCAATCTGTACAAACTCAAAAGAATCCATTTTCAGAAAAATAAATTACTAAGGGGAGAGGAGGGTTCATTTCTCAATAAATATGTGATTCAGCTCACCTAAGACTCGGAAATTATCTGGGGACGGGAATCTAACATTCGGGTCCACAAAGGTTATTCTAAATACATCTGCAGCCCCAAACCTCCCCAGGCTCCCTTCTGCCCTTCAAAGTCCCACGTCCTCCCAAGCCGCAGGTTTGGCTTCTGCTTGGCTGGACGTGCGGGTGTTGGTACGGTTCAAAAACGTGTCCTTGTGCCTCAAGTCCCAGGTGCTTGGAGTGTAAAAGAAAACAGGTCTTTTGGATTCCACCTTCTAAAACTACATGTACCCGCCACTTCACAGGAGGACGAGGGTGGTCCTGAGCAGGACGCCGCTGGGAGCCTCTTTCTAGCAGGTATAAATTGTCTTCTCAACAGAGGAGCGACGCAGACACGGGGGAGTCAGTTCTGCTGTAAAATGAGGTTTTCCAGTTCGTCTGCAGATCGAAGCAGAAACGCCGCCGACTCTCGGTAGCCAGCGATCAGCTGCCGCACCGCGCTGATCTCCGTGGGACTGAGCTGGGCAGCCTGCATTCCCCTGCTGGTGCTGTTGGAGGGGGCCGTGTTGGAGGCCCCACCTTTCATGCTGAGATCAGTTGGACCTGCCAAAGAAAAGTGAGAGAGTTCAGGCAGAGCAGTTTTGCCTGTGTCTGTGCTGCCCACAATGAGATCCCCAGGGGGAGCGGCTGCTCCCAGACCTCGGGCACTGGCAGGAAGGTCCCAGCAAAGTGCGGTGCCCTGGACAACGTGAAAATCATAGAATCATAGAATCACAGAATCATAGAATCACAGAATCATTGGACAGTTTGGGCTTGAAGGGACCTCAAAGCCCATCCAGTCCCACCTCTGCCACAGGAAGGGACACCTCCTGTTGGATCAGGGGCTCCAAGCCCCATCCAACCTAGCCTTGAACCCCTCCAGGGATGGGGCAGCCACCACTGCTCTGGGCAACCTGGGCCTCCCCACCCTCACAGGGAAACATTTCTTCCTGAGATCTCCTCTCAATCTCCCCTCTTTCAGCTGAAAACCATTCCCCCTCGTCCTATCCCTTCGTTCCCTGATCAAAAGCCCCTCCCCAGCTTTCCTGGAGCCCCTTTCAGTACTGCAGGCTGATGGAGCAGCTGATGCTGGAGAAAGGCTTCAGGAAGGCTGAGCTCCTGCTGGGCAGCAGCAAGGACACCAAGCAGGGACTGGGTGAAACCAGGATGGGGGGTTCAGCAGCCCCCAAGACCAGGTGGGTCCTGCTGGTGGCAGGGAGGGGAGCACATTGCCCTGAGCAGGAAGGAAAGCAGCCAAGGCAAGCAATGCTAGAGCAGCAAATGCTGTGGGAGGAGTGGCATGAGCAGAGGACTCTACAGCTGGCAGCTCAGCACTGGGAAGGGGAAGAGGAGGAGGAGGCTCTCATGCGAAAGCAATTTCACTGGACAGAAAAGGCAGCAGTAAATGGAACCCATTCCCCAGCTCACCAAGGGGGAAGGAGCCGGGAACAAGGATGTGGGATTGAGCAAGGATCACCTTAAGTGGTGGATGGTGGGAGAAGACACTGCTGGGCAGCAAACCCCTGCAAGGTTTCAGCGCACGGAGGGAGGAGAAGGCACAGCTCCTTGCCAGCGCTACAGCAGCATGCTCTGACCTCTAAAGGACTGGAAAAACAGCTTGGGCAAAGGGGAAAAAACCTATGGTGAAGCAGAGGTTGAAAACCTATTAGAAAGCAGCAAGGTGCTGCTGGGTGCTGCTGCTGTGTGCCACACCAGGCCCGTCTGCTCCTCCAGGGCAGGTGCTCACAGGGGCTGCTCCGAGGCGTTCCTGCATGTTCCCTGCCTCGCAGCAAGGAGCCAGTGCCCATGGCCACGATGGATGAAAGGAGGGTGCCCAGCAGCGTGGGGGTCAGGGGTGCCTGTGCTGCTCCGGGGGGATCATTGCTGCCTCCGCCACGGCTGCAAGGATTAGGTCCCAGCAGCTGGAGGCCGGGGCGGGATCTTTTTTCAGGGTTAAGAAGCATTAGGAAGGGATGATAAGAGTTAATCCCAGACAGGCATCTCTCAGGGCTCCGGAAATCACATCCTTCCAAATCCTCACTCCTGTCGGGGTGGGCAGAGGCAGGGCAGGAGCCCCAGGAGCACTGGGGCAAGTACAGGCAGCTCAGAGGTTGTCGAAGGCCTGGCCAAGGGCCAGTATGGGCTCCAGCCCTCTGGCCACCACTGCTGGGAAGGCAAAGCCAGAGGCTGCAGCGGCAGGGAGAGCCTTTGTCCCATCCCACATTTCCTTCACCCAGGTGCTGGGGAGTCCCCAGGTCCCCCAGCATCTCTCCACGTGCCCTGCTCGGCCCCAGGCTGCGCCGCTCTGCTCACTTGATCCTAACTCAGCTGACCTCCCAAGCCTTGCCCACACTCTCCTACCATCCTGCCTTGCAGCCACAGTGTCGTTCCCCTGTTTTTCACGCAGCCCCCAGTCCCTCGCCACCCTCCCGACTTGCAGCGAGAGCTGCCTGTGCCCCGGAGCCCTCGAGTGCCACCAGCCCTGTCCCCAGCCCTGTCCCCGGCTCCGAGAGCTGGGAAAGGAACAGCTCATACCAGCAACGAGATCCAGGCAGCGATAGGCGTCTGCTCCTGTTAATCATTAATAGCTGGTACAGATTCTCTTTTTTTTTCAAGTGACACTCCTTCCCTCCACCAGGACTACCCAGACCGTCCTTCCAAGTTCAGTTCAACAATTAACAGCCCGCTGATGAGGCAGGCTGGGCGGCCGGGCAGAGGCCTCCATCGGTGGCTGGAGAAGGAGTGTTCAGAGCAGCTCTGCACAGCAATGGGTGAATCATAGAATCACCAGGTTGGAAGAGACCCACTGGATCACTGAGTCCAACCATTCCTGAGATGCTGCTGGGACCGAGCTCAGTGTGAGCTCAGGGAGTAGCCCCTGCCTCGCCCCCAGCGACCGGCACAGCCGCACAGCGCAGGATGATAGAATCGTAGAATCACAGAATCATGGAATGGCTGGGTTGGAAGGGACCTTAAAGCTCATCCAGTTCCACCTTCTGCCATGGGCAAGGACACAACCCACTGGATCAGGGGCTCCAAGTCCCATCCAGCCTGGCCTTGAACACCTCCAGGATGCCAGGGAGCCCGGGCGTGGGGCAGAAGTGATGGCTGGGTGAGCTCCCAGTGCTGCCACGGGCGCGGCGCAAGCGTGTGGCCCTTACCGTTACTGTGGTTGCCCGTTTGGAGGGAGGCAGGCGGCTGCAGGCTGCCCCCCAGGGACCCGTAGCCACGGTAGCTGTAGTTCAGGCTTCCATTGATGTAGACCGGGTCTTGGGAGTAAGATGAAGCTGGCAGTGAGTAGGAGGAGTGGGTGATGGCTGTGGAGTCTCTGGAGTGCTGCTTGTCCAGAGCGATTGGTTCATCCTGCATGGGGGAAACGGATTAAACTCCAGCGAGGAGCCCAGCTGCCCTCTGCATCCAGCGGGGAGGATGGCGCAGGGATGCCTGGCCTCCCACGGCTGCAGTGTGGCCACCACAAGCCAGTGTCCCTAACCCCACTGGTCTGGGTCTTGGAACGCACTGCAAGGCCCTGTTTTTCTGACTTTTAGAAAGGCTTTTAAAAGTACTTTGTCAAGTAGCTCCGAAACTCCTCTTATTTTCCCCATCCCCAGCCACCAGCATCGTACCTGGGAGGTCTGGTAGATCTCCAGCCGCATCCTCTTGGCTGCTTTCCGCGTTTCGCTCTCGCAGGCAGCGGCCAGGATGTTCTCCGCCATGGCTGAGGTGAGGTGCGGCGGCGTGGGCCTGGTCTGCGGAGACAGAAGCAGAGAAGGTGCTCAGGAACCTGCTGCTCTGGGAGTGGCAGCGAGCAGCAGCTCAGTGGGGCAGCCACTCACCATCTCCATCCCATTTTTCTTCATGCGGCGGCAGGACTTGAGGTAGGTGCGGATGCGCTTGCGTGCCCGCTCCTGGAACTCAGGGAACTGCCGGCTGCAGGACTCAATGATGGCTTGGATCTTCTCCTTGGGCTGCTTGGAGATGGGAACCATCCGGTCCAGGTTCTCGTCCACAAAAAGGCGCACAAACATCTGCAAAGAAGACACATGATGGGATCATCGAGATGGGAGGCAGGCAGGCTCACCCTCCCTGAGGAGCCCTCCTTACGTTGAAGGCCTTTAGCCTCTCCGGGTCCATCCCCTCAGAGTCATTTATCTTATCGTTGTCTTCGTGGTCATCATGGTCATCGTCATCTTCGTCGGCTGTGGGGGCCCTGCCGACAGTCAGGTCCTCGGGGCAGCCGCTGACCTCTGTCTTGATGGAGTCATAGCTGCCAGAGCTGTACGGAGGGGACTGAGAGAAGACAGGAGTTACCACGAGCAGCCCTTGCCTGCCCGCCCCGGCCCACGCTCACAAGGAAAAAGCCCTTTCTCCTTGGCACATTGCTTCTGGCCTATCTGACGTCCCCCTGCATCTCAGGAAGAGGAATCTATCCATGGAGGAACCCTTCCTCCAAGGGCCAGCTTGTGGCAGGGGGTGACATGGTGGCCTCAAGGGCCATGTGACGACCCAAAGGTCGGGGTTCTTCCTGACCCTGCAGGACATGCTGCCTTGACCCAGCAGGAATGGGCTCCTCGCAGGGCAGCAGCGGCACAGCCAGTCGGTCGCTTGTGAGGTGAGCCCTCTGCAGAGCCCTCGCTCTGGGGCAGGCAGGGCACGGGGATGCTCCCTGGCTCTCCCAAACCATGCCTTCCTCTCTCTGCCAACTGCTCGCTCCGTGCTTGGGCTGGTTTCTGCTGAGCAGCAGCAGCCCAAGGCTGGAGTGCGGCCAGGCACAGCCACGCTGCCGCAGCGATGGGCAAGCATGGCGCTCGTCCCTCCTTCCCTCCCTACAAGGGAAAGGCTCCCAGCCCCACCACCTCGCTGTGCTTTCCTGGTGGAGGGGCAGGAGCCACATCCCAGCCTGGCTTCAGGTGCCTCACACAGGGTTTCTCCCAGTGTGCCTAGCCCCACAGTAGCTCCGGCTGGGGCGTGCGGCGTGGGCCGTACCTCTGCTGTGGTCTTCACCGCATACTTGACCCGGCTGCGCAGCCCATCAGCGCTGCAACCGTCCGACTGGTAGGAAGGGGTGACGTGGGCAGGTGCCAGCTTGTCGCAGAGGTTGATGGGCTGGTCGTCGGCGGAGGTGGTGAAGTCCATGGGGGCCGCGGTGCCATTCCCGTTCATTTCGGGAAAGGCGCTGTCGCCCTGCGTGCTGCTGGAGGTGGAGGGGTTCAGGGTGGAGGAGCCATTGCCGCTGCAGCTCTCTGATGAGGAGTCATCTGCAAAGAAGGATGCGTGGTCACCCCCGTGGAGCTTTGGGCCCAGCTGCCTGAGGTGGGCGAGCAGCTCTGCTCACCGCGGCACCAGCTCCCCGCCTGAGCTCGCTGGCACAACCACCGCACGTGCAGCAGATGCGCCGCTGCTCTGAAAGCCCCTGCCTGGCCAGGGCTGCTCTGGGCTCCCTCGGTGGGTGAGCTGCTGCGGGTGTCATTGGGACGTAGGGCCAGTGATGCAGCAGCTGGAGGGATGGACATTGGTGCACGCAGCTGCAGGACCATCACACAGCTCTGCGCCCTCATCCCTCCAGAAGCTGCCGTGCCTGGGCCACCCGTCCCTGGGGCAGGTGACAGTCCCTGTGCCTCCGCCCGGGGCCACAGTGCCTGGGCTTGAATAAGAACTTTGGAATTCGGTCCTTTTCGGTTTCTGTTTGCATTGCAGGGAGGAGAAAGGGGCATTGCCTCTCCCCGCCTGGTCCCTCACCTCCCGGCTGTTTGAGGCTGGGAGTGGTGGGAGGCGACGAGCTCCAGTGCCAAGGGCTCAGGGACGCTGCTCCGCAGAGTGCTGGGCCACAGGGATGGCACATGAGGCCAGGCTCCCCTGGGTGGGGAAACACAAGTTCCTGCTGCTGGAAGCAGCACTCGGAGCTCTGTTCAGAGGCCGGCAAGGCTCCTCGCTGGGAGAGGACAGGGGCTGCATGGATGACCCTCCTGGCCCACTCAAAGCCCAAGCATCCTCCTATGCCCTGGGTGGACGCTCCTGCTCCCTGGTTTTCACATGGCGCAGAAGCAGCTGCATGGCCAACCCTCTCTTTTGTCACCCAAACAGGCAGAGCCCAGGGCCCCGGGCACACAGTCTGGCTCCGGCTTGGTCCCGGTTACATTCACACCACCCCCCTGCCCGTACATGGCTCCCACCATGCAAGATGAAGAAGAACCCAGCAGCAGCAGCAGAGAGCCCGGCACTGCCGGCACCCAGCGCTGCCAGCACCCAGCCGAAGAGCCGAGCCCGAGGCCAGACACGACATTTTCCAACCGCTAAGCCCATTTCCCTGCCCTCCCCCTCGCTGCAGTAAATCCTTTATTTCATTAGGTGCCTCCGCGAGAGGGAAAGGGCGAAGCACGTGGGGAGCCGCTTCCTGCGCGAGCGTGTGCCGGGCGGCGAACAAAGAAGCTGCCGGCAGCCACAAGCAGATGGCGGTCCCCGTGCCCGGCCAGCGCTGCCTCAGGACAATGGGGTCGGTCCCGGCACCGCGGCGACGGCTCCTGGTGCACGGGTGCCAGGTCCAAAGGTGTGCGGGCATGGGATGGCGCAACGGTGCCTGGGTGCTGCCACCCACCATCCTCCTCCTGCCTCCGCCAGCATCCGTGGGAAACTTTAATGAGAGGCTCGGCGAGGGCTCCTGTGACCCCGCGGCAGCCCAGGACTTTGTATTCCTTAAAATAAACAGACTTGAGGACGCTCGGGCACCCGAGCCGACTGTGTGGGCCGTCCGGAGCTGCTGTGCCGTGTCCCCAGCTGCCCCGCCATGGGCGCCAGCGCTCGCTGCCCAGCCTCACGCCTGCGCCAACACCGCTCCCGGCCCCACGAGCCCCCACATTAAAAGGTCCCCACTCGAGCTCCCCGCTCAGCACAGCTCCCTCCCCCTCCTTTCCCTTGCGCTGATCCACTTATTCGTCTGAGCGATGACCAGAGCTGACCTAATCCCCGGGGTGGTGTTTATGTGCCGGGCGCTGCGGGCCAGCGGCAGGCGTCACCCTCCCCAGCACGAGGCTGGCTGCGGGCACCAGCCCCCGCTCCCAGCCGGGGCCAAGCACTGGCTCTGCGTGACAGGGAGCTCAGCACCACCCTGGGGCACCCTCCAAGACATCCCCTGGGACTGGCTCTGTTCTCCTGTCCCCGTGCCACGGTGACGGGACTCTAGTGGGTGGCTATATCCCGGTCTGTGGCAGCAGAGCATCGCTGCTGGCTCAGCTCAGAGCGGGAGGATATTGGGGCTTTGCCATCTCCTGCCCCCACGCCCCTCCTGCCCCAGGGCATCAGGGGGTCCTACTCTCCAGCTGGCTCAGCTCTGACACCAGCTCTCTGCCCCATACACCTCACCAGGGCGTGTGGCCAGAGCCAACAGCAGATTCTGTGCCCTTGGAGCAGCAGCGGGCAGGTGGCTGGGGGCGTGGGGGCCTCCCTGCCCGTGGGATGGCGGCCATCCCTCCCTCCCCCTGCTCCGCTCTGTGCGCCAGGCGAGACGGGGCTCCCAGAGGGAGGCTCCAGCCTCATCCAGCGATGCCTCTCAGAAGGATTAAGGAGAATTATTCCCATGCAAGGAGGTACAAGCCACACGCCAGGCCCTGCTGTGAGCTCGGACGCAGCCACAGCAAAAGCAGCCGCGCCTCAGGGCTAACCAGTGCCCGTCGCACCGGCCAGTGGCAAGGACCTCCTGCCAGCCCCTGGGTTGGTGGCAGCTGCTGGTATGGCCGCCTGCACAGAGTGGGGGCTGGGAGCCCTCCGTGCCACCAGGTAAGGGGCACCAAGAAAGGCATCACCCAGGAGAAGACTCTGCAGGTGCCATGAGCAACTCTAGTCTGTGCTATCACATCCCCACCTTGCTCTGGGCATCCCCAGTCTCCCCCGAGCACGCTCTGTCCTCCTTGAGTATCCCACTCTGCCTTTGTCCATCCACTTCCAGCCTCCTCGTGGCCACCAGCTCTGCCCCTGGTCCCTGCTGCCCCCATCCCCATCGGCAGCACCAGTCCCACAGGGAAGGGTGCAGGGGGTGAGGTCTGAACCCTCCGACTTTGCAATGTTTTCTGTTGGGTTGCATGAAACCCACAGAGCAGCCGCAAATCAAGTTTGTACTCAACTCTGCTGCATTTATAAACCCTGGGGTTGCCACAGCCAAAACCTATGGAAGACAAAGAACCAGGAACCTGTCCAGGTGGAACCAGAACATGAAATGGGAATCTAATGTAAGGGACCAGCACCTACTGCAAGAATAATTTAGTTGAAACCGAGGATGAAGTAAGTAAATAATGAGGACTGGAAACCCCGCTGGCTATGGATAATGTTCTAATTTCTATGTTTTCCCAGGTTACGCTTTTCCCATCAGCTCTGCATATAAAGCAGCGGCTTCATCTCCATCTTGTAGGCAAACAGCCACAAATTCAGGCTGTCCATGTCCTTGGGTCCAAACGGGAATGGCTTTTGCCAGCTTAAAAATGCAGATGGGTTCAGGAGGGAGCTGCTGGGGCAGGATGGGTGCAGGGGCTGCTCTGCAGGCAGCTGCACTGGGACATCTCCAGCCCCAAGGAGCAGCTGGACACCCTGCAGCAGAGCAGGACAGGGGGCAGAGGGAGTAGGAGCCCCCTTGTCTTGGGTGCCGGGGCCAGGTTTAGGCTGCAGTGGGATGCCAAGGAACGGCGGGGCTGTGTGGCTGCGCTACCAGAGGATCCCTGTTCTGGTAAAACCCAGCAAACTTAGAATCATAGGATCACCTGGTTGAAAAAGACCTTTGAGATCGAGTCCAACCATCCCTGTCCACGACTAAACCAGATCCCTGAGCACTTTGTCTGCCGGTCTTTTAAATCCCTCCAGGGATGGTGCCTCCACCACTGCCCTGGACAGCCTCTGCCAGTGCCTGAGAACCCCTTCCATGAAACTCTTCCTATCAGGGGTTTCCTGATATCCAACGTAATCCTCCCCTGGCGCAACTTGAGGCCACTTCCTCACGTCCCATCACTTGTTACTTGGAAGAAGAGACCAGCACCCACCTCACTAAACCCTCCAGGAGCAATGAGGTCTCTCCTCAACCTCCTCTTCTCCAAGCTAAACTTTTGAGCCCAGGGAGGGTTCTGCAAACCCCCAGCGAGTGCCCAAAGCAGCGGGCTCCGGCAGCAGCAGGCGAGCAGGGCCAGGCTACGCAGCCATGAATATATTCATTATCAACCAGCACGAGCCTGGAGAGCTCCCGGCTCCCGGCTGGAGCTTGGCTGCACGAGGAGCCCCTCTAATGAGGATAATTGGGAGCCCCCCTGCTCCACCCCCGTGCCCTAATTGAAGCAGATGGAACTGTAAAAACAATGTCACTTCTAACCGGTTTGATCTTTCGGTTGGAAAACAGAATATTTCTTTCTCCTGCTTAAATCCCTTGGAACCGGGGCTCCAGGGGCTGGAGGCGGAGGAGACCCCAGCCTCGCGCAGAGGCTGCCAGCAAGGCTGGCGAGCGCGATGGAAGCTGCTCGGCCCCGGAGCGCTGCCCTCCTTGGCCCCATCGCCGAGGCCAGTGAGGAGGCCACGGAGAAGCCGCCTTGCGCCTCTGCCACAGCCTCTCCCCGTCGGCGCCGAGCCCAGGAGAGCACGAAGCAAAATGGCTCCTTGGGCCGCGGTGCCGGGGGAGGAGGGGATCAGTCACTTATTAAATGAATTAATCAGGGCTCAGCATTTTCATTTTGAAGAGGCTGCTGGATTATCCTTGATTTCTGCGGCGCTGGATTTGCGGAGATCAGGAGGGGAAGGGGCGATTTCCAACACCTGCTCCCCGGGAGATGCTACGGCAGGGAAGTGGTTGGGTTTAACGTCTCCGCCAGCGAAGGCCACCGCGCCGCTCGGCGAAGGCAAAATTAAAGATGAATGGGGCAAATTGTTCCTCCTCCTGTCACATCTCCAGAGTGGAGACAAAACCTCTTTTGACTCAGGAAACAATGAGCTTATGTAAGAGCCAGCGGCCCACGGAAACCTTGCCGCAGCCCCGCACGGCGTGGCGGGCCAGGGCCCACCCTGCCCATGGGCTCCCGACCGGCATCAGGACAGCGAAGCTTGGCTACCACCCGCCTGCCTGCGTGGCCTCGCGTCCCACCGGCAATGCTTGCTGCCCCTGGACCGCCACGGGGCCACCAGCCATGGTCCAGCCCACGGCCAGCACGGCGATGGCAAGGGATGATGCTGCCACCCAAGACTCCCCATCACTACTGGGAAGGAACTGTCCCGTTTCCACCCCACTGGGCACCAGCACGGGCTGGAGCTGCGCTCCCAGCCTGAAAGCGGCTGTCAGGAGAACATAGAGCATCCCATTCCCTCCCGAGCATCCCATCACCACATAAGCATCCCACTCCCTCCTGAGCATCCCACCACCACCCGCCTGCAACACCAGCCAGGAAGATGAAAAATACCATAAATTATTCACTCAAAAAAGAGACAAGAAGGGGGAGGAAGGGATACTTAATACAAATTAAAGACATCGAGTGGGAACAGGGGCACCATAGGGGGCCACGGCTTGGCTGCAGTGCCACATTCATTAGGCACAAGTGAGTGGTGCTGTGGGGCTCCTGCACCCAGGACCAGGCAGTGAGTGGCAGGAGAGACCCTGGCTGGGCTGACCCAGCACCGTTCACGTGGCTGGAGCACAAAGCCGGTTTCCTCTAGGTCCTGCCTCCAAGATGCATAGCGGTGGGGTTGGCCAGGGTCTGGTTAAGGCGCTCTATTTCCTGTCTTCCTTCGTTAACCCAAACCTCGTTATGTCCTGGACAAAGCGTCCACCCTTCGCCCTCCCTCCTCGGTCCTTCGACCGGAGCCCTGGACTAGTCAGACATCTGGCACGGCTGGACACAATGCACGGCCGCAGGCAGGCTCGGCCGGACAAGGCAGCGCTGTGCAGCCAGCTCCACCTCCCTCTGCATGAAAGGTGCTCCCCGGTGCCGTCTCCCCAGACTGCTGCCCAGCCTGAGGGAGCAGCTCCCTCCAGCACCAGCACCCCGCTGCTCCGGCCCTGTGACAGACATGTTCCCATACACCGAAGCTCAGCGGTTCCCGATGCAGAAAGCAGCCTCGCCACAAGCACGCTGCATCACTCGGTTTTCCCTTCTCCTCCCAACCCTGTCCCTCCCGCCACTGCTTCTCTGGCCACCTCACTGCTCAAGCCAGGAGCCAGCCTCACCAGAGGCAAGGAAGGAGTTGGTGCAGACCAAGCCTCTTCTCGTGCTGCCACTGCTGGCAGCCACCCAGATCCCACCACAGGGAAGGGACACAGCCGGGCACTGCCTCTCCCTGTGCCAAACAAACGGGTTTGGTGGCTTTGGGGCAGGGTTGACAAAGAGCTGGCTCAAGCACACAGCTGCCACCACAGAGACCCGGCTGCTCTCCCCAGTCCTTTGGGCAGGACGGAGAGGGACTGTCCCCAAGGCAAGGGACACGCTGTAGGCTCACCCTGCCGTCCCCACTCACCCCATACCCTGGTGAATCTCTCTGCTGTGGAACAGGGAGGAGCTCCCCAAAACTGCTCTGCACACAAGAGGGAGAAGGAGTCCCGAGCTGAGTTCAGCGTAATGGGTGAAACCGCCACAGCTGCACAGTGCCCGCACTTCTCAGCTTCGCAGCACAGAAGGGCGGCTTTTCAGAAGATGCCATCGCTGGTGAGGACCTCTGCTTGGGAGCAGCAGAGGTGCTCTTGGAAGAAGTGATGGAGAATGGAGCCACCAGCCCAGGCTGCTCAGGTGGGCAGGGACGCACTCATTGACCTCTGCTGCAGGGACACCACCACCCAGGGGCACCCTGGGGACAGAGGGAATATACGGCTCAGAAAAATGAGAGAAGGTCATGTCCAGCTGCTGTAAGGCCTGGATGCTGGTCCTGGTCTTTTTTAGGCTCTGAGCTAGGGCTTTTGGGAAGGGGAAATCCAACACTGGTTCAGAAAGCCCTGAAAACAGTGAGGATTTTTCAGCCTGGGAAAAGCAAGGGTCTCAGGGCTTGCAGATCACCTCTTGCAGATGCTGGCTGTGTGTCTGCTGCACCTTCCCTGTGGCTGGCAAAGGTGGGTTTGTGTTCACCTGGAGCAGAGATGGGGCCAGCAGAGCAAAAGCTCCAGGGCGGAGGGCAACTGGGAACCACATGACACCTGCTGCCACCTGTCATAAGTGACCCTGCTACGGCGGAGAGAGGAGGGGGCCATCACCTGCGTCCGGGTACCGGCTGTCGGCAAGCTGCGAGTGTGGAGCAGGGTGTCACAAAGCCCAGGGAGAGGCGGGTGTGCAGGGTCCTGCAGGCAGGGGCTGAGCTCGGCCAGAGGGATAACCTCCTCACAGGAGAGTGCTCTACCAGGTCAGTGGTTCAGGGAACCCAGTAAATCGTGGGCATCTCACCAAACAACAGTAGTGTGACCGGGAACTGAGGCACGCATGCCATACCAGAAAAGAGATGGCTGTGCCAGGGACGGCTTGGTGCTGTCCCTGTTGGCCACAGGGCAAGGTGTCCAGACATGCAACCTGCCCTACCTGCTCCCAGGACAGCATCCTGAAATAACGCCTGTCTGTATGTCATAGAATTACAGAATCCTGAAATGGTTTGGGTTAGAAGGGACCTCAAAGCCCACCCAGTTCCACCCCTGCCATGGGCAGGGACACCTCCCACTGGATCAGGTTGCTCCAAGCCCCATCCAACTTGGCCTTGAACACCTCCAGACACAGGACAGTCACCGCTGCTCTGGGTAACTTATGCCAGGGCCTCCCCATCCTCACAAGAAAACATTTCTTCCTAAGATTCCATCTCAATCTCCCCTCTTTCAGCTGAAAAATATTCCCCCTCATCCTATCCCTGCACTCCCTGATCAAGAGCCCCTCCCCAGCTTCCCTGGAGCCCCTTTCAGTACTGGAAGCTGCTCTAAGTTCACCCTGGAGCCTTCTCTTCTCTAAGTTGAACAACCACAACTTTCTCAGCCTGTCCTCAAACAGGAGGTGCTCCAGCCCTTGGGGTTGCTTCTTGTCCTTCAGGGCCCTCCTTGGAGCACTCCCAAGAAGTGTCCCCAACACCTGGGAGCCTTCCCAGCCAGCCACCTAGAACGATGTCCCAGAGGAGCACATGCCTTTATAGTTAAGTAGGTTAAGAAAGTCCTTTCTCCAAGGTCTGGATTAGCCACTGCTGCTCCAGGCAGGACAGGTTCAGCGGGGAAGCTGCCACTCAAGCCAGGACCACATGCAAAGACCTCAGCTGGAAGGGTATCTGTCCCAACATGGTGCCATGAAACAACCCTGTGCCCTCAATGCAGGGAAAGCAGATCTTACACCCAGGAGCTTCTCCTACTCTTCAGAGGGATGAGGCAGGCTGGGCTGAGGAGCAGCAAGCTCTGCCCATAGGCTGAGGGCTGCTCCTGGCCAGTGGAGCAAGGTGGATGGCCAGGGATGAGACAAGATGTATCCCATCAGCAGGCACGATGGAGGTGGCTTCTACGCGAGTTCAAGTGCTTTGCCCTGTTGCATACACATGGGTTTGGGATCTGCCTGTTGCTTCCTGCTCAAGGGTGTTGCTCTCACTGTAAAGCCACAGCATCCACACGAAGGAGACGTCACTCTGACCCATTCACCAGACGAATCAGGAGGTTCCATGATGCTGCACTTGCCTGCGGATGCAGAAAAGCTCCGAAGATGGACTGACCCCAGCTGAAGCTACTGTGGCAAGACCAAGCCGGACACCAGGACCCACATGCAGCCAGGAGCAGGCATGGGACACCTTCAGGAATAGCAGCAGGCACTGGGGACAGCGAGACAGCATAGCATTCAGGGTCACTTTGCTCCAAACACGTGCTGGCTCCCACAGACGCGTCCCTTCAGGATGTCCTGCACAATAGCTCTGCTTCAGTAGCAAAGGGTTTGTGTTGATCTTGCTGTCGCTTTGGGCAGCCGACGGCTTCCTGTGGGCACGTACGCTGTGAGCAACATCCGACAGGGAAGGGACATTGAACGGAGCTTCATGTTTTCCGTGCTGGGGCCTGCAGGATGAGTAACAAAGGAAAATGGAAGGAGCGAGTGTGTGTGTGTTGGCGTTTCTGCTCCAAGCTGCCGGTGCACCCTGCATCCTGCCAAGTGCCCGACAGCCAGCAGGAACTCAGGCTCCACGATCGCCGCTCTCCCAAAGGTGCGTTCTCCAACCTTCACCCACCGAAGTCACTAGGTCTAATTTGTTCTTGCTGCTGTTCTGAGGGTTGACGCTGGTTGCGGCGTGGTCACACTGGGCCAAGGCTTCCGGGCATGGAGACAAAACAAGGTGTCGGTTTTCATCCTAGCTGCTTTTTACCTCTCTGAAGATTTAGCAGACACCCAAGTATCGAAGCACAGGATGACGGTTCCCTGCTCTTGCTGGTTCCTTGCTCTCTTGCCTCTCTGGATTTCATACCACGCTCTTTGTGTGCCATAGGAGAGCACTCACTCCTCCCAGGTCTCTGAAGGACCCGCAGCTGGTGCTTCCGTACTTTAAACAAGCCATTTTTTAACCAGCGTGTCAGACGATACCGCTCTCCTACCAGGTAACACTTCATTAAAACTTTATACTTTAGGAAGCCTTTCACAGAAGACACACTCCAAGCACTGCGCCCGTTGGACGGCAGTAGGCAGGGGCAATTAGTAACTCAAAAGGATTTCCAGAGGGAGGAGAGTACTGAGTACAGAACAGGCTCCCAACCAAAGGAGGTATCATGCGACCAGGTCGTGCTGTAGGGCTGGGATGCTCGGAGCTGTGCCCGGCTGCAGAGAAGGTGTGGGGCTTGCTGCGGCACTGGCCGAGTCTCCTACAGCCGGTGGAAGAAGTCTAGAGCTCTGCAGGGCTGCTGTGGGGCACGGCTGAGCGCAGGAGACATGGATAAACATCCAGTTCTGGCAGGGAGGACTTTGACTGGAGCCCTTGGACAGCTGGGCTCCAAGGAGTGTGCGGTCCACACGAGCTGGTCATTCACTTTTAGGTGATTTCCTCGGGAACATGTTGCATGCATACAGCTTTAGCAAGCCAGCGTGAACCCAGTAAAACACATTTACTTGCAAAAAAAAGAGCTTTGGCTCAAGGGAAGAGGAAACTGAAGAGCGCTCAGCAGTGATTCACACACGTTCCCTTCCCCACACCAGTAGTGAGCTTCTCCTCTTGCGATGCGCGCCTTCTCTGCTTCGCGGTCCTCTACCCGCCTGCTGCCCTTTTGGGTGGCTCCATCGTCCTCCTTCCCTTCTCAGCCTCACACATGCTTCACTCCTGGGTGGGAGCAGCAGTTTGGCACAGGGCCTTTCACCCCAGCGGCATTAGCCTGTGTTTAGAGCTCCGGTACAGGACAGGGACAATTCACCACAGTGACAAAGACAGACTCTTCTTTTCAATCCCATAAAACACTCCCTGAAGTTAAAAAGCCTGATGGAAATCCCAATGCCTGGCTTCTACCTGAAGGCTCCTGTTAGTAACCTTGGGTTTGGCTGGCCTACTCTTCAACTCCATCACCTCTGACCTGCTCGAGACTACCTGGTTTGGCCTTCTCCTGATCCCAGGAACAGCCTGGGACATTTGCATTCCTCACGAAAGGAAGGGACTGTTTGTACGTCATTACTGAGCCCTACAAAAGAAATGAGAGGAGCCAAGAAGGGCCCTGAAGAGGACACCTGCCCCTGAAGGAAAAACCCAGGGCATGGAAAATTGGAAGCATTTCCTAAGAGGGCAGAGAGAAAGGATTTAGCTTCAGTGAGAACATCTTGATTTGCCTAAATACCCAAGTCCCTCATTAAATTACTGTCCTGTTGAATAATAGCGTTCAGCAAAGGGATCAAAACTGTGTCATACTAGATTGTAAATGAGACTTGGGAATTCAGTGGTGAGGGCTAAGACAGGAGGCCAAAACGTCCCAGCGGGAGAACAGCCAGGTTCAGGGCACACGGAGACCCAGCCTGACCACAGGCATGCGAGGCAGTGCCTCAGGACAGAGGTTGCAGCCCAATCCAAAGGAGCCAAATGCTTCTGCTGCCAGCAGCTGTGTCACCACTGCACCCCCCGTCCCCCACCACGGGGCCCATCCTGCCGGCCGGAGACAGGGTGCAGCGCAGGCAGGTTTCACATCCTCACCCCGGCTGCCCAGCACTCGGGCTGGTGAACATCACGCAAACCAGCAGTTTCTCAAAGCTGCAGATTTGCAAGAGACACTGAAGGGCCACAGCGCCCTGGGCTGAGAAGAGCAGCGTTCCTGCTGTCCCTTCCGCTGGCCACACAAGCAGCTAAAAGCCACCCCAGGGAGACCTGCCAGCACAAAAGCCCTTTCTTTCCTCTGGGGTGGTTTGCTATTCCCCTTTCTTAAAAGAACCAACCCCACCCAGGTTGGCTCTCGACTCCTCCGCTCCCTTCCCACTCCCCCAGCAGCGGCCGCTGGGGACAAGGAGAGGTTCAACCTCATGCACAAAAGCCGGTAACAGTCCAACCACCAAATCCTTCCAAGCATCACGGAGACGAACTCTGACCCGAACTCGTACTTCTACCATTTATTTACTTGCTCTTTGATGTTAAACTAGCATGTTTCACAGAAGTAACTCACCACCTCTCCTCACCAGACACTCCCTCCCTCCCATCCCACACATGCTGCCTCCAGCCCCTCCCACCCGCCTGCCCTGAGCAAGGAGACACCTATGTCCAGCCCACACTCTCATCGCTGTTGGTTATAGCAGATTACACGTTTCTTGCCCAGAGGGCCAAATACACTGTCTAAGGTGCAGCTTTCCAAGCATGGAAAGCTACAAGCCGTCCCATGAAGTCTTGGCATCCTTCCTGTCCTTCCCGTCCTGCAGTTCAGGACTAACAGAGCTCTCCTTGTCACACCCAGGAACTACAATCTGATGGCTCAGGAGAGAATTTGGTAACCTCTTTCTGGAGGAGCTGGGAGCCAGGTCTCTGCACAAGGACCATCAGCTCTGAGCTGGAGAGGGCCCTGGCTGAGCAGGAACCTAAAGGCTAAATGGGAAAGACCGGGAGTCGATGTTACTTCAAAGCCTGTGCTCATATGAAATACATCCCACAGGTGGGACATCTGATCAGAAAGGACTGGTTAATGTTTAATAAGTCACAAAAACATCCTGTGGCAGAGGCGCAGAGCGCGTCCCTCCCGCTGGGGCACTCACCGTCCTCCTGGCCGTGCAGGTTCTGCGGGCTGCGCATGCTCTCGTCCTGGCTGGGGCTCAGGCTGGAGTTCAGGTGCTGGTCAGCTGAGATCCATGTGGAGTCGTTCATATCAAAGTCCTCGCTGCTCACCGATGTCTCATCCTGGAGGCAAGCAGGAAAGGGTTAAGGTGCTGAGCTATTTTCTTTCCTCCTTTCTCAGGCTTTACCATCTCCTCACCGAACTCCTTCCTAAAACCAATTCCCCGGTGGCTCTTGACCCCAGGACAGAGAGCAGAACCTTCCCTGGCTGGGCTAGGTGGGCGCCCCAGCGGGATGGCCGCTCTGCTTCCTGCTTGAAGATGTGCCTGAGCAATGGCCCTGTCTCTAATTGAGGACAATTAGAAAGAGCTCGCATCCTGTAGGAGCGGATGGCTGAGCCCTGGAGTTTACCCTTTAATCTCCATCCACCCCAGCACGGTTCTGGTGAGGCAGAGGCGTGTAGCAGCTGAGGACAGGGTGGAAGTCCACTGAAACGGCTCTGTAAAACACCTCAGGTTGGTTTGAGATCAAATCACCTGCTGGAAGGGGACAGAGCGAAGGGCCAGCACCAACAGGGAGCAGCTGGTGGGGCAGATCCGAGCAGCAGCACCCATCCCCTTATTGCTGCGCTGATGCTGCAGAGGAGGCTCTGAGAGCCCAGTCCCAAGATGCTGCTCTACCAGCCCTCCCTGCATGGCTGTTGCTTCTCTACCTTGATCAAACCCGACAACGTGCACCTCAGGAAGGGGCTGGGGGAGTGAGGTCCCCAGCGAGACAAGGATGCCCCAGCTCAGGCCAGAGAGCCTGGCCAGCAACCCAGTCCCCAGCAGCATAGATGACATTCCTCTCTCCCACTCCTGCAGCTGAAAGGACATTTTCTCTCTCCCTCTCTCTCCCTTCTCGCTAACCTTTACAGTACTTTGAGACACAGCCCTTGGATCGCTTCCAGTGCCGGAAAGGTCAGCCACAGGATTTCAAAACCATCATCATAAAGGCAGCACTGAGATCCTGAATGAGAGGAGGGGCTGTGGGACCTCCCTGGGCTGAACTCCCCAAACACACAGCTTGGGAGGAAGCAGCTACGTGTGCCTGGATTAACACAGTCCTGCTGGCCATCTCTTTATCTGCCTTCCTCTCCCTGCTACCCTCCTCAGGCAACGGGCAGAGCCTGCATCCAGAGCCCTGGGGTACAGGGGAACACCAAAAACCTTTCCAGAACCACTTTCAACTGCGCTTCTCTTTGACTGAAACATTTCAAAGGCTTGTAAACTCTCTGCTCTTATTTTCCTTTCCTCCCCCTGGCCCTGAGATAAAATACAATCCCCGTTCCCTTTCCTTGTAAGAAGCGATTGGCAAGCACCCCTTCAACCTTCGCCTGCACCTCATAAAACCTGCCCTGCCTGCCCGCCGGCTGGCAATTTTTATTGTGAACAAACCAATGTCTTTAAAGACAGGTTTGTGCTTTTCCTCCTCGTCCCTGCAGACACATCTGCTGGCGCAGGGCTCGCACCCACCCCCAACCCACTCCCTGGATGTGCCTCCCGGGGAGTTTCCTGGAATTTACGGCTTGTGAAACCCCGCATGCACCAACATAGGATGGACAGACGGATGGACGGACAGGGCTCAGCAGCCCCATGCCTGCCTATCAGCAGGACAGGGATGCTGTCAGACCCAGAGCCCAGGTCAAGCGGAGCTGGAGGGGTGGGAGGCAGCAGCCCCCAGCTCAGCACCGCTGCCACGCCAGCCACCAAGCAGCCCTGCCTCTCCAGAAACTCCATCTTGTACGTACAGGGACAGAGCTGCAAAGGTCTCCCTGTTGCAAACTATAAATAGTCTCTTTATTGTAAGCATTCGCAGGGAGGCAGCCACCCTAATATCTGGCCTTCTTCACAAGGCTTACCCAAGATTACTGTCAGAGCTTAAGAGACAAACGCAAATGCCAAGGTCCTTGCTGCCCACAGCCTCTCACCTGTCCCAGGAGGAGGCGGAGGAGGAGCCCTGGGAGCCACCCACAATGTTTTTGGGAAGGACATCCAGTCCCGGCACCCAAACCGCAGCCTGGGGGCATCCCACTCTCCACTCATGGTGGGAAAGCAGAGAGGTGAAGGATGCCTCGCATGCATGTGCTGTGTGAAGTGATTTAGAAACGCGCACGATTCTCTTGAGGTGCAACAACATTTGCCTATTATTAGAAATATACTCTGGGTATCAAACCAGAAGCTGATAAGCTATAAATGACTCAAGTCAAACACGGACGGCCCACGTTCACGCGTCCCGGATCCAGCCACCAGCAGAAAGCACAGGCTGCTGTGGTGGCACCTGCCCAGGCACCCCCGTCCCTGCCACCCCAGTGCCACCCCCTCCTTCCCAGCCAGAGCCGTCTGCTTTCCAGCCAAACCCAACGGGGAACACTGCCCAGCAGCACACAGCTCCCACAGCACAGACCACCCCAAGGGGACGCAAAGGCGACCACACAGCCGGTGTCGAGGCGAACCCTCCACAGCAGCACCGAACGGCCAAAGCCGGTGGTGAGAACTGTCAAGAATTTCTCTCTGCTGCCTGCTGGCTTGGGGCAGCCCCCGCAGCTCTGCCCACTCTGCAGTGCCCTGGAGCTCCTCACACCTTTGCGCCTCTTCCCTAAAGCAAGAGAAAAGCCCTGACCTCGAGCTCAGCTCTGGTCATCACCATTACTGTGCTCCAGCATCTCCGCTGCCCCTCGGCTGCATCCCTCCAGGACACCAGAGGCCACGGCCTTGGAACAGCCCCACTGCAGTTGGCTGGAGCAGAGGGACAGCGGCACAGCTCACATCCCAGCCTCAAAACACGCAACACCAGAGTGGGATCACAACTCCTGGCTGGGTGGGCAGTCCTGGATTCCCTCTGGATGCCACTAACCCAGCTGAGCCTCGAAGCGAGCTCCACCGCCCAGCCAAACAAGGAAGCGTTTCTCAACAGCAGCAACAGCCACGACTCGGAGCAATACGGTAAATCTCATCTACCCTTCCACCCTCTTTTGGCTTGCAAGGCAGGCAGCTCATTCTTTTTCCTCTCTGGGTTCTCAGGAGAATTCTCTCTGCTAATTTCTTCTTTCCTGTAAACAAACTTCAAATGAAACTTTCATTAGAAAAGAGAACGCAATCCATTACCAGCGCCCGTCGCAGCCCAGCCGCCTTTTCCCCAGTTCCACGCCACTCGCGGCACAGATGGAAGCAACAGTGGCTGCCCCAACCAGCCAGCCCAGAGCCAAAGCCCGAACCCCGGCTTCGCCGCTGCCGCCCTCCTCCTTCCTGCCTTTCCCAGCCCTCTGGAGAGCTCTCCTCACCCCGCTGTAAAGTCCCATCGCTTTGTTTCCAACGTTCAAGGCATTGAGCGATCAAGGGTCAGGCACCGTGCGTGCGGCTCCTCTCCTGCAAGGGGAAGTCAGATCCTGCTGGTGTATTCGCAGGCCACACCCAAACAGCGGAGCAGGGCTCTCTGGCACCGTGCAGGGTTTGGAAAACAACATCCTTGCTCCTCTCCTTATCTACAGTCCAGCATTCGCAGCTGCTCTGCGGACACTAGCAGCCAATATTTCCTAACGGGCAGACACTCACACGTGCGGGACTCACGCTCAGTGTTTCTGCCCCACTTTCCATGCACCGAGCTTCGAGCATCGCACGTGCACATGTCTGCCGAGCCTCTCAGCTCCCCTCCAAGTTAGAAAAGTATCCTTCCTATTATAGAGATGGAAACCTCGGGCATCGACAGCTGCCTGGGCTGCTCCAAGGGCACAGTGAGTGCTTGGCAGATCCAGGAATGCAACCCAGACCTGCGGGCTGCGAGGCTGGAGCTGCCTCAGAGCTCACCAGAGGAGAAGAGCCTCCCATAGGCGCAGGGCACGAGGGGAAGCTGCTCCTAGAACCGTATCTCGTAAAGAGATGCAAGGCTATCGGTAACCTGCTTATTTTACAGCCAGGCTCAGTTTCTCAGGGACTGCTGTTCAAGTCTCTCTCCAGTCACTTACACGCCATGCCTTGCACTTAATATTCCAGACTCTGAGTCTCAGGATGGTTTATTTTTTTTTCTCTTTGAATCCTTTTATTTTAAAACGTGTCCTTTCTCACCACAGCCTCCTATCCCGATGGGATTTCCTTTCAGGGAGCAGGAACCGAGGCTGTGTGCCATGCAACGTCCCCCAACAGGCAGCCACGCTCAGCTTCCCACCAGAAGCAGCCGTGTTTTTAGAGTCAACAAAAGGCAATGCGTGACTCCCAGCCCCCGGAGCTGCTCCACCACCGTGCCAGCCGCAACCTGCGTGGCACAGGCAGCCCCCAGACCCGGCACCCCCAGGCTGGGGCTGAGCACGGAGCTTGGGGACAAGCTCTCAGGGAGGCAGCAGCCTCATCTCCCTCTCAGCAACTGTTTAAACCCAGCCCTCTGAGCATGCCAAGAAGGTATTGAACCAGATTTGACCCTAACTTAACCAGTTCAGCGCAGAGAAAGGCTTCCTAATGGAAGATAAAACACGCCGGGTCAAAGATTGATACTGCAGCCACCGATACCGTGGTGGTCGTCGCTCCGGAGACCCGAGCAGGCTGGAAGCACAAGGGTGTTCGCTGGCGGTGGTGGCAGCGAGCTGTGACTGCGCTACCTACTCGCGTGTGCAATTCACACACCAAACAGAACATCCCCAGCGCTCTTTGTCAGGTCACTTACGTCCTTATTTACTGCAATTTCTGCCGATTTCTACGGGACGCGCAGAAAGGAGCGTCTGTCAGTTCCCAAAAAACGGGCAAAAAGAGTTAATTTCAAAGGCGAAGGGCGAATGGAAGAGGAAGGGAGGATCAGCACCTCCTCCCCACCCCCCTTCCTTAAAAGCTCTTCTGCTGGGAACCCCTCCTGAGTGCTTCTACCCCCCCCAAAGTGGAGGTGGAAGGGGAAGGGGTCAGACCTGGCAGCCCCTGCCTGCAGCCCCTCGCTCTCAGCTCCATGCCCAGTGCCCGCAGCCCCCTGCCTGCTGCCTCTGCCCTTGCCCCCTGCCCCCGGGGGCCGATGGAGGGATCGGGGGGGGGAGGGAGCCCGGCTCTCGCTTTCCCACGCGGGGCGGGGACGGAGCCGCGTTTCCCATCCCTGCGCGGAGCCGGGCGCACCGGGGGGCTCCGGGATGGGGTTGGGGGGGTTCCGAGAGGGGCAGCGCCGCCGGAGGAGCCCCCGGACACGGCGCTTCCCCCGCAGGACGCGGTTCCCACGCGGGTCCCGGTGCCGCCGCTCCCCCCTCCTCCTCCTCCTCCCCCCGGTGCCCGCAGGTAAATAGCCGCCCCCGCGCTGCGTGCGGGGCACGGGGCTCGGCTGGACGCGTCAGGAGGGCTTTACCTCCAGGGAGGCGGCTATTTGCAGCGCGATCCCCGCCCGGGAAGGGCGGCTGGGCGATGGCGGCGGAGCCGGTGCCCGGGGATGGATGGGGCCGGAGCGCTCCCACCGCCGCCTCCTCCCACTTTCTTCTGCGCTTTTGTGCTCTTCCGGGGAAGAGGAGGGAGCGGCGCCGGGAGCGGGGGAGGACGCCCCGTGCTCCCCCCCCCCACCCTACCCCCCTTCCTCCGCCGCCGGGAGGGCGACCCGCAACTTCCCGGGAGCGCGGGGCGGCAGCTGCCCGGGAGCCGCGGCTCCCCCGCCCCGCCCCGCGTCCCCCCCCCCCCCCCACCTCTCCCGGTACCGGAGCCTCACCTGGGGCGGGCGCGGGGCGCGGGGAGGGAGGAGGGGGGGCCGGGCCGGCGACGCTCCGGAGAGGCTGACAACCAGCTGCTGCCCGGGGAGAGGGGCCGGCGCTGCGGAGCGCGTCACTCCCGGCTCCCGGGGGGAAGCGGGGGGAGCGGGGCCCCGGGAGGAGGGGGCGGGGGAAGGGGGAGCGGGGCGGCGGGGGGCGGGCGCGCCGGGCGGGGGGCGCGGGGAGCCGCGCCTGGGAGAGCACATTGTGGAGAGGGAGGCAGAGAAAGCGAGAGAGAGGGAGAGAGGGAGAGCTGCCGCCGCCACCCAGAGACAATGTCCAGGGCCGGGAGCCTGCTGGAGAGCCGCGAGAATGCACGGCTTGGGGGGACCCCCGGCTCGGCTCCGGGGGTGCATCCCGCGGGGACCCCCGGCTTGGCTCGGGGGAGCGCCTGGAGACCCCCAGCTCGGCTCGGCACGGAGGGTTGCAGCCCACGGGGACCCCCACCTCGGCACGGAGGGCTGCAGACCCCGGGGACACCCCCACCTCGGCACGGAGGGCTGCAGCCCACGGGTACCCCCTAACCCCGGATCCCCACCCGGCTCGGCTCGGCTCGGCTCAGCTCAGCTCAGGGGGGCTGGAGCCCACCCGGTGTCCCCCAGCTCGGCACGGCCCTGGGGGCTGCAGCCCGCTCGGGGAACCTTGTCTTGGTACGGCTCGGCACAGCTTGATGCAGTGGGGGGGCTGCGACCCCCACGGGCTTTCCCCCCTCTGCGCCGCTCAGGGGGCTGCAGCCCCCCCAGGGACCCACAGCTCTGCGTGGCCTGGGACCCACCTGGGGACCCCCACTCGCTATGGCAAAGGGGGACTGCTACCTGCTTGGGGACCCCGTCTCGGTGTGACACGAGGGATGCAGCCCACCCGGGACCCCCAGCTCGGCACAGCCCTGGGCGCCGCGAGCCGGGCAGCGCCAGGTTCATACGAGCCCCAGGTTTGGGGTATCAGCCCCGGCAGCGACACCCTGGGGAGCGGGGTGGGTGCCTGCAGCCCCCATGCTTTGCACTCGGGTTGCCCACCCTGCCCTCTGCCGAATCCTTTTGTTTCAGATGCTTCTCCCAATCGCACCCTGGGAGCGGAAAGGGACCCTGCTCTGCCCGCGCATCATCGCTCAGCACCACAGCCTCTGCCCAAAGGCTGCATCCCAGCTGCCCACCAGGCTCGGCCGCAGCCTGCATCCAGCCCTGTGCCGGGCACCGTGCTGCCAGGTGCCCAGGAGGGATGGGGATGCCGTGACCCAGCTCTGGGTGCACCGCCCTGGCATCCCCCAGGAGGGTACCCGCTCCTGACAGGGCTCCAAGGGCAGCGGGTCAGTGACCTCCCACCCGGCTGGAGATGCAGCAGCGGGTACCAGGGTCTCAGCATCTCCTCCCCATCCCACATCGCATCCCTTAGCTCCCCAGCCCATCTCTCGGCTCTCACTGTTTATGGATATGAAGGGAAATTTTACTAAATAAACCAAGTGTGAGAGACTCCACGGCAGAGCTGGCGGTAGCTCGGTGCCAGAGCCGAGGATGGGAACTGCCACATTCGTGTTTATGGCTTGTTAGTGCGGATGTCCAATTATGATGTTTTCTATCCAGCATTAACCACTTCACCACCAGGGAAAGCGTGCAAAGGAGGAGGGGTGGCTCGGGAAGATCCGAGGCCGGAGGTGGAAACGGGTGTTGCTGGGTATTGCATTTCCATCTCCTCCAGGTCGATCTATGGAGCCAGAGGATGAAGGGCGAGAGCAGAGGGCTTCGAGCCCCCAGCCGCAGGGCCTGCTGTTCCCTTCCAGCTCAATGGCTGCTGCTCCTCCCTGGAGCTAAAATAAAATCCTGACCATTTAAGGTGAACAGGAGCCTTGCCTGGACCTCAGCGGAGCGAGCTTTAACCCCTTCCCATTGCTGGGCTTTGTTTCCTCCTCGCGGTCCCTCCAGCTTCGAGCTAGACCAGCTGAAAGCTGTTTGGGAGAGCACATCCCCTGGGAGCGAGGTGCCTGCCCCTCCACAATCGCAGGGGACACAAACCAGCCAGGGTGCGAGGCTGGAGCTCAGTCACTATTCCGTGCTGCCTCACCATGTGGACACTCTTATTTTATACTAAGTGCCTTTGTGTGGGTTAGGTTAATCCACTTTGGAAATGGATTAACCTAAATTTCACATCGGCAAACTTAGCGTCGACCAGCCGCGTCCACACAGGGAGCGAGGGAGGAGCGGCAAGGCAGGGATGGTGGCCGAGCCGGAGGTTTTCCCGGTGCAGAGGAGGGGTCCTGACCCCCAGGGGGGTCACTGCCGTTACAAGTGGGGTCATGAGCCCGACAGCAACGCAATTGTTCGTGCCAGCGCTCGGGGTCAGCAGCCTGGCAGAAGTGGGGCTCACTGGCAAAGAGGGGCTCCCTCCAGGAGCTGGGAGGCTCTGGGAGCCAGCACGGCAAGCTCCTTTCTAGGGGGTATTTTTTGGATTCAAATTATCTACGGGGGAAATGATTGGCAATTAAGTTATTATTACCAGTTCTATATAGAATCATAGAATAGAATAGAAAAACCAGGTTGGAAGAGACCCACCGGATCATCGAGTCCAACCATTCCCATCAAACACTAAACCATGTCCCTCAGCATCTCGTCCACCCATCCCTTAAACCCCTCCAGGGAAGGTGACTTAACCCCCTCCCTGGGCAGCCTCTGCCAGTGCCCAATGACCCTTTCGGTGAAGAATTTTTTCCTAATATCTATCAAGTTGTCAGGAACAGGGGGTGCCTTACGGGATTACACATTAATAACCCCCACCACGATAAACCAGTCCCACTGTTATTACATTATATAGATAATATACACCAGATATATTATTTATAAGTTGCTTCCTTCCCTCTCTCCTCGCAATGTGTCCATCACTTCTGGCCCCTGCAAACCCCTTCACACGGACACAGATCTGCTTGTGCAGAAAACCTGGGGCTCCCTGCCAGGCTGCGTGTGCTGGACAGGGTCCCATCGGATGCTGAGGGTCCCAGGACGAGCCCCGTGGGGCTGGAACAGCCCCCACACCACACACCCTGCCTGCCTACCAGGCAGTGACGCTTCCAAGGGCGCCGCTAACTATGCCCTGACCTCAGCTGTCGTAATTTCCTAAGGCAAGGCTCAGCGAGAGAGTGCCAGGGCTGCCAGCAAACCCGGGAATAAACTGCATCTGAGGCACTGTAGGAGCTTAATTGAGTAGTTGTGTTGTGGAGGAGTGCGGGCACAGCGATCTAGCGGTGAGAGCAGGGGACAGCAGGATCCGGCCATCGTGCCAGAGGAGCCACTGACTCATGTGTGACCTTGTGCGAGTCACTTGATGTTCCTCTGCCTCCGAGATGTGGGTTAAATAACAAATGGGACCTCACACACCGGGTCCTCCGTGACCGTCAAACCCTGGGCAACGAGCATTAAAAAGGGGGTGAGTGAGTAAGAAAAGGGGGTGAGTGAGTAAGGAAAGGGGGCAAGAAGTGGACAAAGGAGGGCCCTGGTGCATGGCAGGAGGGGGATACTCAGCTTTTATCAGTGCTGTTTTAACCTATCCAGCATCCAAGGCCAAAAAAAGAAAAAAAAAAGAAAAAAGGAGCATAAAGATTTGGGAAATTATTATAGACCAGATTTGTTGTGGCTAAGGGCTGTGCTCCCACCTCATCTCGGTTGCTCCTCCATAAAGGCAGCAGTTTTTAGCAGCTGTCAGGAATAAAAGGGTAGGGTGGTTTTTTTTGTTTCCCCAGGAGCCAAGACCAAGAGATGGAACGGAAACACAGCTCCTTACTTCACAGGGTGCACCGGTCACCAGCAAGGAAAGGAGCAGGAAAGGAGTTGTTTCTGTGGGTGGAATTTGCCTTCCCCTAGGGCACAGGGAATGGGTGTTTGAAGGGAAGGGTCAGTCGTGGTCAAATATCTCCCAGCATTTCTTGCCAAAGCCTGAGCCTACAATGCAGGCTGGAATGTCTGTGTTGTGTTATACATTGAGGATGACCCTTATAAAATCAGAATTATGGAATGGTTTGGGCTGGAAGGGACTTCAAAGCCCATCCAGTTCCATATCCTGCCACAGGCAGGGACACCTCCCACTGGATCAGGGGCTCCAAGCCCCATCCAACTGACAGAATCAAATCACCACAAACAGCTACCACTGAGCCCATTTCTGGCCATCCTCAAGCCACACCACATCTTTCAGAGTCCATCTTTGTGAGTAAAGCTGACTGCTCAGGGATACACACGCTGCATCCATGCGCACGTGGCTCGTGCTGCGGGTCCTCAGAGCCTGTGCAACCAGGCAAGGTGCAAACCTGCCTGCGCAGGTTTAACAGCAGCGGAAACAAAAGCAAGCACACAATTCAAGGTTAAAAAGCTGAACCACACAGCTTCATCTTCTACAATAACGGAAATCATTAATAACAGTTTGCACTCTCAAAGTAGTTGCCATCCGAGATCTTGAAGAGCTTTATTAGCGAACGAGACCTCAGAAGTCTCTCTAAGGTATTCTCCTCTTTTTAAAGGGAGAGGGCAATTAAGAAACAGCAATTTGCGTGACTTGATCAAAGTCAACACGGAGCACAGGAGCACCCAAGCTTGGGAGACGATGCAGAAAACCGCACCGTGTGAAGCTTTCCACAGGTACGAGATAAATTTAATGAGATCCATGAGACTATTCCACGGACATTAAATGCTTTCATCGCCCTGCGGTCCAGGTCTCCCCTTTTTCCCCTGGGAATGTTTCCTAGCCCCACTCCACAAGGCCTGAACCAACACTTTGTTTCCACACAAGGAATGGGCAGCATCTCCTCCCAAGTAGGGGAGGTGCTTGGAAGAAGAGATGAATTAAAGAAAGATAATGTGGTTTCTGGCCCTGCTCATTCCATGTTCCCAGAAACAGGCTAAAGCGGCTCAGCTTTAGCAGGCTACTCAGCCTGCACGGCTGGTAACGTGTACGGGGGAAAGGTGTGCACGGCGGAAGGCAGTCGGATCTAATCACCAGTGGGGGGATCAGCCCCAGTGCAGAAGAGCTTTGCTGTGGAGCAGGCAGGGAACCACCATGGGATCCAGCGCTCAAGCTCTGACTGCCCCGCTCACATCTGCTCCACCACAACCTGCTCCGGCTTCATCCAACCCAGCCCTCATTGGCACAACAACCGCAGCTCCAGCGCGAGTGGGACAAACTGCTGACCATCCCCTTCTCCCAAGTGACAGGATGAGAGGGAATGGCCTCAAGCTCTGCCAGGGAAGGTTCAGGCTGAACATTAGGAAAAAATCTTTCACGGAAAGGGTCATTGGGCACTGGAACAGGCTGCCCAGGGAGGGGGTTGAGTCACCTTCCCTGGAGGTGTTTAAGGGACGGGTCGACGAGGTGCTGAGGGACATGGTTTAGTGTTTGATAGGAATGGTTGGACTCGATGATCCGGTGGGTCTTTTCCAACCTGGTGATTCTATGATTCCCAACCACTTCTCCAGGACCATTGCTAAGCTGCCAGACAGAGAAGGGACAGGCACCAGTGAGGAAAACAAACCAGACCAGTACACCCAGCAACTGCACCTGAGCAACCAAAGAGGACAAATGGTGCCCAACATCACTGGAATAGGGCAACACCACTTGATTTAACTCCCCTTCTCTTACAGAAAATAACATGCTTTTCCCCAAAACTGCAGAGTCAGGGCCTTGGCATCACACCTCATTTGAAGCTGAGAGCTGCAGAGGCAGGATTTATCTCTGCCAGCCCAAGGCAGAGTCTCAGACTGTTTTGCTCGCATCGAGCATTGCATCGAACAACCACAGAGCTCACCTGTAATGCAGCCGTGCTGGGAGAAACACGGAAAGAGCTACACAATGGGCAATAAAAGCTTTTCAGTTTTTACTAGCTGGGAATATCAGCGTTAATTCCAATAACAAAAAAGAATTGCCCTTCCCTGAAAGCAAGGCATTCACACACGTCTGAAACCAGGCTGCATGGTTTGATCATCTGACCTCCTGCATCTCATGAGCCGTTGAGGCCAAGGATGAAAGTCGAGCTGAAGTGTCTTTGCCAGTGAAGAACGCTGTTGTGCCGGGCAGCCCTGCCTCCCCGGCTCTGGCCTGGACAAAGTCTCTCATTTAGGGCAGCACTGAATTCCGCAGCCAGAGCCCCCATCTAAGGCAGGAGCGGCATTTCCACTAGAGGGCTTGGCTGATGCGCATCTCCGAGCCAACCTCCTTGCACCCATCCAGTCTGGGCTCCAACAGCCATGGTCACGCTGCCTCGCGCTGTCTGTACAACCAACATTCCCTTTCTTCTGTGGGCAAGGGTGCATTTAGGGAACTTCTCCAGGGCTCCAAAACATCTTAAAAATTAACATCAGGAAACAAAGATCTTCCCAAGCCAAGGAAAGGCCTCTCGAATTAATCTCCTCAAGTTGATTTAGAGGTTTTATTCCTGGAGATGTTTGATATCCTCTTTAATGGACTGGGAAGTACCTTATCATCCTCATGTGATGCAAACGCATCATCCCACTTCCTTCCAAATACAGACTGCGCGCTTCTGCCTTAGAATCACACAATGCTTTGGGTTGGAAGGGACCTTTTAAGGTCATCCAGTCCAACGCCCCCCCAAATGCATTCTCTGCACATCTATGAGCACATCCAGTGTTCCTTCAGGATCCCACTCTAAGCATTCAAACAGCCAGATCCGAGTCCCAGGTCTCTGCCAGCTCTGGTTCTGGTCTCTGGACTAAGTGAACTGAGATGTCTGCCGTTCTCACCAGTGAGCTTAAAGACTGAAAATGAAAACCTAGGCTATCTTCTCTGCAGCCACTCACTCCCCTCCCTGCCTCTGCTGCCTTCCCTGTGCTAGTTCTGCACTCCCAGGATTAGCAGGGAGATGGATCTGAAGCGGAAGGAAGCAAGAGAGCTGCCAGGGAGGATGCGTCTCAGCCCTTCTGGTAATACCCGAGCCTTTTGAGATGCTGAAGTGAGCAAGCACAGTAATGGGTGGACGAGGGAGAGGGGAGAGTGGAAGGAGGAGGACTAAACATGGCAAACCAGCCTCTGGGCACGAGGCTCTGTGAGCTCCCAAATCCCACAGAGGAGGTTGAACTCTCACCAGCACAGAAGAAGCCAAGTTCCTGTACATCCATGGGATTTGGACCCCTGTGTCCCCCCCTTCCAGGGTGGCCCTTCTGTTTGGGTTAAACGGTGCTTGAAATCATGTTTTGAAACTCGCTTCACATCCACGCACCATCCCACACTCCAGGGTTACAGGGAAAGCCACTGAGGATGGAGTGCGTGAGGGTGCAGGACGAGGCTCGGTCCCTCTCAAACACTTACAAGTCAGTGTAGAAAAGCCATAGCAACCAGAAAAACACTCGTGTTGTTCCCATCCAAGAGCAGCTCCTGCCATTCACTGATTGTGTGACCTTCTGTCAGCAGGCATTGAAGCAACCTTTGAAAATGTTTCTGTATCATTTAAACCCCTTCCTCGGCCCTGGATTGCGTCTGCCAAGGCAGCAACAACAGCTCCAGAGCTTTTCAGTGCTAGGATTTGTTCTCTTTAAATCTCCATATTCCACCAGCCACCACTGGAAATCCTGCCCAACAGCGCAGTATGAAAAAAAATCCAAGTCTGAGTCTGAATAGGACAGAAAAGATTGGAAAATGACTGCAATAAACCCAAATAAATAAATAAGATTTGAAAAGGAAGTGGAAAGATCGTTATAGATAAATATCAAATATCTTCTTTTCATCCCTTTTTGCTGCTAGATTGGGAAGGGCAGAAGTTCAGAAACGCATTAATGCCTCAGCAGATGCCCTGAAATGTGGCTCATTCAACATCGAGGGGATGGGGAGAGGACCTTTCCCACACAGGTGAGAATGGGTATGAAACAGGAATGAAGACAGACTTGGGAGCTCCTGTATGTTCCAGTGAACCCCATTTAAGCAACATGGGTCACACTTGTTTTCTGTCATGCCAGAATAAATGTACTGACTCCAAGAAACACATTGAAATACAATCTCCTCTCTAAACCACTTTTTGTCCCTACGCAGAGATGAAACACTTTCTCTGACTGTGCTTCTTTGTGGGGACACTGTTGCCATAATACTGGTGGGCTTAACAGCACTAATAAATTACAGTTACATGCACGCTTTTTCCTGAATAATGAAGTTAAAAGGCCACTTTGGCACAAATTCATCCATTGTTACCCCAAGTGAAGCAAGTTCCTCCTGGTGCTGCCACATACAAGTAATTGGTTTTGGCAAAAGCCAAGTGGAACACAAGTCTGTTGCTTAATTTACTTCCCTTACCACCATCAAATGTTTGTGAGTGCAGGGCAGTAAAGCTCAGCCAGCAGGGAACCAGCACCGCTTTGTAAATGCTGATCCCTATGCGAGCAGCACCCAAGTCCCACTGGGTTTTCTCTACTGGCTCCAGCCCCCTGTACCCTCTCCAGGCTGTTGGTCCCTCCAGCACTGATGGAAAGCTCTGATCCTTTTGAAGTCTGCGCCAGAGGCTGATCTTTCCTTATTTTGCTCTCAGCAGCCTGTTTCAGTAGCACACTGAACAGCAAATGTTACTCCTTCCAAAAAGTTTTTCCCCATGGCTGCTACAGCTCGGGAAGCTCGGAGCGCTGCTCTGTAACACACCGAGAGCTTGGGAGAGGGAAACTTCAGAGGCAGGGAGTGACACCAAGCCATCCGATTTATGAGCTAAACCAACAAACTGCTGGTTGCCACAGCTGGGTCCTTTTTTGTTCTGGGATGACATATGGGATCTATTCCAATCTTAGCTTGCTCCAAGGGTGCTCGTGGCAGCCCTGCATTTGATCTGTCTGTCCAGTGACAGCTCTGGCGCAAGCTGCTAAACCAAATCCAGAGTATAAACTCCTCACATCTCTAAATTACCACCCAAAGTCCTCGAAACAAGCAGCCTTATGGTACAGCTTCAAAATTCAACCTGTACTAAAACCTGTCAGCTTCTGGGCGATTTTTACTATGGAAAAAATAAGATCAAATGGCAAGTCTGGTTTTCCACCTGGATAACTGGGTAATGGAGTTTACTGAAGCTTCAGACACACACCTCTTGAATAGAGCTTGGGAGGTATCAGCCTCTCACCAGAAAATCCCTGAATGGGAACCAGACAGACCTCAGCCAAACCAGACAGGCTCAGTGCCTCCCTGCAGCGATTTGCACCGAGTCCCAGCGAACACGCCGCACAAGCCAGAGGCAGTCAGAACGTGCCAGCTTGTAATTCTGTTTATCCAAAAGTGGTCCTGAAGCAGCCATCAGATTCTGCAAAGCGTCCATTCACTCCACATCCCAAACCAGCCCAGCACAGCCCAGTTAAGCCCAGCTCAGCTAACTCAGCCCAAGCACAAAATGTGGCGCATTGCATTCTTTCACGTTTCCAAACCTTTACCATAACCTATTGCAAACAAAACCTTATTCCCACCCGGGTGTCCAACATGAGGAAAGGAAAAAAGCTCCAAACCACAGGAGTGCTTCCTGTCAGGTGCCGTTTCGCCCTCCAGTGAGAAGGTTTTACTGCTGGTGCGATGCAGCAGCTCTGTATCTATCTTTTGATAGGAATGGTTGGACTCGATGATCCGGTGGGTCTCTTCCAACCTGGTGATTCTATGATTCTGTGATTCTATCTCCCCAGCTCCTGACAGCAATCCCACATCTGGCATTTGTCCCCTGGCAATGGGTGCTCTCGCCCGTGTCCCTTAAGAGTGCCACGAGATACAAGTACCCAGTGGGTGCAGCTTCACTGTTCAAGCTCTCAGCAATGTTTCCAGCACTGCACAATGCGAACGCTTTCACCCTTTGCACTGGGAGCAACGCAGGAGATGAGATTGAGGTTTCACTGTGCCAGGAAGAAAATGCAGCACTGGCCTTAGTGCAGATTGTGGGGAGCAAGTCCAACATACTTTTCTTTTTATAGACAGTTTCTGTGGCACACAGAGGTTCTCACAGCTCAGTTTGCAGCTGCAGAACTTGACAAAATCGCACAGCCTGGGTATAATCCTATGGCAGCCTGCCCCTTCTATTCCCAAATCAACATCCAGTGGGCTAATGCTCTCTCCAGACAACTGAGCCTTCTCCCACTTTACCACGGGAGCAGAGCAGAGCGGCTGTGGTTGAACTTCCTCAGGCTGCTGATCAGCTGAAGAGGGCACCTGAGCAGTGATGAAAGGTCTGGGTTTCAGACCCCAGCTGCTGCAGCTCCCAGGCAATGAGGTGGAGGTGAAGAAACAAATTCTAGAATCACAGAAACATTAAGGTTGGAAAAGACCTCTCAGATCATCCAGTCCTACTCACCATCTTCATTTTTAAGACAATTTCTTAGAAGAACCGTACTTGTAAAGAACAAGCAGACTGCTATAAGCAGTAGCAGCATCAACTCCACCTCTGCTCCTCTCCACCAACACAACGCTGAAGGAGCCCTCTTTGCTTTCTCCCAGCCAGAAGCTCAGAGCCACCCTGCCCTCCCAGCTTCCACGCGCCAATGCTCCCTCTGCATGAGAGCCCGACCTACCTGGGCAACCCAGCCGTTTCCAAAAACATTGTTCAAAATTTGCTGTGCCAAGCACCAGCCACTGCCCTCAGCCTTTTCTCACAGGCAGGAACCCACCCTGTGCCCCGAGCGCGACTCACCTGGTCCTGTGAATTCATCACCCGCAGCTTCATCTGCTTCAGATAAGTAGAGGTGAGGGGCATGTTGTAGTCGATGATCCCAGAGACCAGAGAGGACGGTGGTTCGCTCTCTGAAGGACAGAGGGAAAGCTCTATTTAGATACAGGGACATGGAAGCGCAAAGCTATGGTGTCTTCCTTAAACATTTGTGTGTAGAAACACTTTGAATCCCTCACGAGACCCGGTGCCCGCTGAGCTGAGGTTCCTCTAAGAACACGACCCAACCAAGAACATAATTACAGAACAGCTGCTGTTGTGCAAAACCCAGCATTGCTGTCACCTGTGGAAAAGGCTACACGTAATGTCTAATTCTTCAGCCTACCCAACTAGAATGTAGCAGAGGAAGAGCCTGAGCCTCGACGATGCCTCACAGCACTTCCATGCAAATGGGATTTATGCAGAGGTTGATAACTGAGAATCTATTTGCAGCTCGCTTTAGCATTGCAGAGCCTTGCCAATTTTGCTGGGATTCCCTCAGGTAGGAGTTAACATTAAGGCAACTTATTAAGGATCTTGATTTGGTGATGAAGATTATTTTTAACACCCTCATCAGAACACAAACTTAATTTAAAAAATCTTTAATTTAAATTGTTCCTGTTGATTCCTCTGGCTGCACCACGTGTAGCTCCAGAGATCATTCTGCATTCAGCCCCCTCCTGTAGGTTGTTTTGTCTCGACAATCTTTCTGAATTCTCAAAGATTTGTCAGCTCTTTCGTCATCCCTGTGGAGCCTGCAAGCTCTCCAGGTAGGACATGGGGTTGTTTAGCCTGGAGAAGAGGAGGCTGAGGGGAGACCTCATTGCTCTCTCCAACTACCTGAAAGGAGGTTGTAGAGAGGAGGGTGCTGGGCTCTTCTCCCAAGTGACAGGGGACAGGACAAGAGGGAATGGCCTCAAGCTCCACCAGGGGAGGTTTAGGCTGGACATTAGGAAAAAATTCTTCACAGAAAGGGTCATTGGGCACTGGAACAGGCTGCCCAGGGAGGTGGTTGAGTCACCTTCCCTGGAGGTGTTTAAGGCACGGGTGGATGAGGTGCTGAGGGACATGGTTTAGTGGTTCATGGTTTAGTGGACATGGTTCATTCCCAACCATGGGAATGGTTGGACTTGATGATCCGGTGGGTCACTTCCAACCTGGTTATTCTATGATTCTATGATTCTATGATTCTATGACATGAATGCTGCTAGAATTGTCTGTTCTAACCCCAAATTTATGGGCTCCTACAATGGGTTTGCTCAAGAGGAATGTTGCTGCTTCCACAGGAAGGGCTGCCGGCTAAGAGGAAGAGTTCTCTGCCCTCAGGACAGGCAGATGCAAGTGTGGAGAATCTATCCAGCCTCCAGCACACTCCAAAGGGATGCATGGTGTCCACTGGAAAGCAAACTTAAGCAAAAAGGGAAAAAGGATTTCCAGGAGCTGAAGGTGGAAGGTTCCCATTCCTGCCTCTGAATCTCCTGGCTGGCTTGCGTTTCCAGGGTCACTGGTTTCCCAGGCACCTCTGACGCAGCCCCTTGAAAAAGAGCCCGCACAAAATAGTTTGCAGCACCTCAGCAAACCCATCAAGCCAAACATAATGGGCCTGGTCTCCAGAAATGCTGAATATCAACAAATCCCAGTGAAACTCAGCAGACCTGAAGATGCTTCACCGCTCTGGAAACACCAACTCTGTGGTGTCTGGTTAAGGAATGACCTGACCCAAAAAATGTCTGTAACTGACTCAAACGCCATATAGGTTTCACAAATCTGTACCAAGAGCCTACACAGGTTTTACACAAATACAAGGATTCTTTTCCAGGTCCATGTAGTTCATCCCATTGCAACTAAAGCATTCCTGCCTGCAGACACCAGCAAAGGTAGCCAGAGCCACTCAGGCCATCAGCTCGCTCCAAAAGGAAGGTGCAAAGCTTTTAGGGACCTCGTAAATCAATGCCTCCTTTCTTTTCTCATGGCTATCACTGGTCTCTGTCATGCTATGGATTAATTAAGAGCACTTCTGTGCTCTCAGTATCAAGCACCCAAAATAACCCATGGTTCTGCTGTGCAAGGCTGTTTTCTTGTGAAGACAAGATGCTAAAATCCCAGTGCCAGGGACACTTCTCACAGTCCAGTTCTGCAGTGGAATGGGAAACAGCTCCCAGGAACAAAATCTGTTGCCAGGCTGGCTGGGGTCAGCAGGGTCTGAGGCTGTAAGAGGGCAGGAAAGCTTTTGCTAAGAGCGACAAAGTTAAAGCTGCTCTTTCCTTGAAACACAGGGGATGAGGGGAGCCTTCCCCACCGCTGCAGATGATGCTCTCCTGCCCTCCTCCATCTCACAGTCCAGCCCTGCAGAAACTCTGGGGCTCTCCTCACGTGGGGAGGGACAGGAAGGTGCATGATCTTTGGTGCTCCAGATTCTGCCTGAAGCCACCCTGATGTAAATCTGGAATAACTCCAGTGCAGCCACAAATTTACTGTGAATTTGGGCAACTGTGACAGATAAGAGCTTGAGCTAAGAAACCAAACCCTTTAGTCTTCTTAGAGCTAACTGGAAAAGAAAGAAAACCTTTGTTTTAAAAGGCCAGGGGGACTTGCTGGGAACAATCCTGCATCCCACATCACAGGAGGAGGCTACCAGAATCCTTAGCTCATTTCTCAATAACTTAGCTATATCACATGCCCCGTGTGCTGGACATAGAGATGGAACAGGCAGAATGGTTCAAAGTGAAATGGTTTCAATCCTAATTCCACCCTTGTGTAACTCCATTGGAATTGGTCCTAATTTAATACCAGTGTAAAGAGACTGCAGTGAAGTCCAGTGATGTTCAAAGTTTCCCATGAGCTTTTATGAAAACAATTTGCTTATATGAATTACATGGGTGCCCTGCAGGGCTTGGTGTCAGATATGTTTAATTAGGGATTTTTGTGATCACAGATGTGTTGAGATTTGTTTAATGAACAAGAGAAGTAGGAAGAGATGGTAACTACTCGAATTTTTTCATCTGAGTTAAACTTTACCTGTACCCGCTTGCATGTGCATAAGCACGAGCAAACGTCGAGGTGGTTCTTCTATGACCCCAGTGGGTTTTTTAGGCGATTTGCTCCTGATAAATTCCTGAATATGTATTAGTGAAAACAGACACTCTTGCCCAGTAAAAGTTACCTTATCTAATCCCCTCTGTGCATTTTCACAGCTACTTAGTCACTATTTAGGTGCTGTTCAGAGCAGAAAGGCTCTTCTGTCCTTCCACTTTGGCTGGACCTTTTACCTGTGGGATCCTTTGTTTTCCTTGTTTGATTTATTCTTAAGAGAACTGCTAAGGGTGAAGCTTTATGAAACCAAACACACCAAACAGAGAGAAATCGGTATTTAATACCAGAAATTTCTTATTCACAGAATCATAGAATAGTTTGGGTTGGAAGGGACCTTAAAGATCACCTAGTTCCACCCCTCCTGCCATGGACAGGGACATCCCATGAGATCACCTTGAACACCTCTGTTGCTGGGTCTTTTATTCATTTAATTCTGCTTCTCTGCTGAAGTAGCTTATTTGCCTTAACAGTTTTGTGGCAGGGGAACTCCTTGCACTTTGCTTATGTTTTTTTAAAGCAACAGTCTTGTTGGGTGAAACCTCTCAGAGTCAGGTTTATGTTTTGCAGTTGATCATGAAACAAGTTTACAAGTCAGAAAAAAAACCATGAACATCAACTTTAACCACTAACTCTGGAAGAAAACCTGCTCCCTTCTCAGGCACCACTTATGCCGTTTAGATGCAGGAGCTGCAGATCAGTTCCACTTACAAAAGCACCATGAGCCAACCACCACATGGGCCACGACAACTGGCAGTACACACAATGCAACTTTGATCACCAAAACACCTCCCACTATCAAAAATTGGATCATGATATGTATATCTATTAATCACTTCAAATTATTTCTTCATCAGAAACTTCAGATTTTCAGACCTATTCAGTGCTCCTCATTACAAAATTCAGAGTTTAAAGGAAAAATTTTGGGTCACATTTTTTCAGAAACTGAGGTTTTCACCCACATACTCTTACAGACTGGTTGCAGACCTATCTGCAGTATTTTTGACCCTCGCTTTGTATGGTTGTGCTGGGGAAGCTTTGAAAGAAAGCGAGCCTGCTTCTGCTCTCTAAGAGAAAAACAGTGATGGACACACCAGATTGAAGCAATTCTTTCAGCTTGGCTATAAAAGAGAGTGAAAAATCACACGGGTTAGGAGAACCATTAGGTTGAGGGGTATCTCATTGACGGGGCAGTGTCGTGGCAGCTCTCAGGGATGCCCCCCTGGTACGGAATGTTGTGTTAGCTCTGCTGGCTGAATCCTTTCATCTTTACCTTTGGGCTCCAGTCCATTGGAGTTGAAATGCATCCTCTTCTGACACTCGGTGCAGCTCATCAGGAACCTGGTCACAGCTTCTCTTGGAAGAAAAGCATAGGTCTCTGCAATCTGGGGAAACAACGAGACAGCTGTATGTCCTGGGCAAGTGGGAATGCCAAACGGAGTGAGGGCATGGGCACCCTCCCACCTCGCCTGCTCAGCCCAGTCAGGGACCCAGCGATTCACAGCAACGCCTGTTCCCTTCAGCCCGAGCCTGGCATCCCTCGGTCCCTCCCTCTGGAGCAACTGTTGATGGAGGAACACTTTGGGAGGGCAGCTGTGTGTCGGAAGGGCACTGGGACACAAATGAACACCCCGCAGACTCACACTCCTTCCCAGGGGCTCCTTTCCTTTCCCCCACCAAGTCTGAGAGGAGGGAAGCTGCAAACGTGTACGAATCAAATGGGAAAGCGAGGCCTCGTCAGCTCTGTTTGCATTGTTAATTACCATCACACCAGTAACCTGAAGAATCCATTAATCTTTGGTAAGGGCAGGTCACTTTTCCCCACAATGACAATCAATTACTGTTAATAATACTTTGCACTTCTGTGACATATTTCATCTAGGGAATTGCAAACATTCTCACAAACAGCAGTGAATGAAGCTTCCTGGATCTGCACAGGGTATTTGTGTTTTGTAGATGAGGAAAAGCTAAGAATGAATATTTTAAACTTGGATACCGTAAGTTAAACCTTATATCCAGCCCTAAGCCCCCGTAGAAGGTGCCTGGCCATCATAGAGCCCTGTTATTCCAATTAATCCCAGCCAGCAGCAATTTTACAGCATTTCTAAAGATCAAGATGAGGTTACGTAGAGCAGGAATGAGGCAATTTTAATGTAGAGTTCTTTAATGCCAGCAAGTCACGGAGCCTGACCTTCCGTTTAGCACAAGTCAGAGAACATCACCCAGGTTCTACTGCAGCCCAGTAGCCTGTGGTTTGCCTAAAACATCTTCCAGGAAGACATCTGGTCTTAATTGGAAGGCATTAGGAGGTGGAGAACCCACCTCTCACTTTGGGGTTGGCTCCTTCGGTTAATCACGCATCATCCTGTTTGGTCTGAGTGACTTGTCCCAGCCCGGTGCTCCCAAACCAGGGGCCACGACCCCAGCAGGGGTCACAGCCCTTACAAGTGGGGTCATAAAGCAGACAGAAATTCAATTGTTTGTGCCAATTCTCGGGGCTGCGAGCCCGGCAGAAGTGGGGCTCTGAACGGGAAGCAGGGCTGCAACCAGACACCTCGGGAGTCACGGCCGGTGATGGGGCCAAGCCAGGAGGGCAGCCCAGCATGTGCCAACCCCCCTTCTTTGAGAGTGGGCAGCACCCTCCCACCTTATCTTGTTAACAAGAATTAAAAAAACCCTATATTCCATGCATCTTTCTGTCCTGCCGATGCTTGAGCTTGGAATAAAAAGAATGTTCTAGCAGCTGCGTGATGGGGCAGAGAGCAGGGGGTGCTGGATCCTGGCCCCAGCAGCCTGGTGACCTGGGAGTGGTGGTAGGAGGGAAGGAGAGACTTCCATCTCCACTGAGCGGCAGCAGAGCCCGAGGTTTTACACCACGCTCGTGCCAGATGGGTGGAAAGTTCAGGCAGGGACCTCGTCCCAGCTGCTCAAATGGAGGATGCAGAGCCTGAGCCTCATGGGATTCTCCTGTTTAGCGACAGCCCCATCAAGCCCTGCTGGGACCCAGCGGATGCCTGGCTCAGCCTTTGCCTCTGTGCGATATTTATCCGTGCACGAGCACTAGGGAATCCCTCAGAAATGCTGGAATGAGGGGCCTGGAAATGGCTGGTGGGAAGGCGGTGTTGCGGCACAGGCTGGGAACCATCCCTCTGTGCTGCCAGCGGGCTGAGCCCAGCTTCCCGGCCTCTTTTGCTCCAGCAAGCCCACAGTCCCTGCTGCAAACGTTCAGCTAATTTTAGTGATACAGTTGTTATTTCTCAGCTGATTTGATGCTCCGCAGAGCAGACAGCTTCCTTGATGAGTTATCTCCCATCCAAACTCCCTTTCTGATTGCCTCCCTCCGGAGGTCACGGACAAGGGCAAACTCTCCAGTGCCTCTAATCAGAAACGGTGGGGAAAGGGAGAAAGAGAGGAATGGCTGGGGACACAGCCACCTCCTGAGCTGGCTGCCCAGCAGCATCTCTTTGTGCACCTGAGCCAGGGCGTGGGGTGTGCGATGCAGCGTTTCACCTTCCAGCCCCCTTCCAGCGAAAGCGCTCCAGGGAGACGGGGCATGAGCACAGCCAGGCAGCCCAGCCAGAGCCCTGCCAGGTCAGGAGGGGATACGGCTGCTGATGTGATGATCTCAGCTCAGGAGGGAGACGGAGGGGTGGAGCGTGAAGAGCTCTGACTGCTGCGAGCAGGCCTGGGAAAACAGACGGATGCAGCCTGCTCCCCCGGGGCTGCACAGGGCACAGATTAGTCCTCCAGAGAGCAGGATTGAAGGAATTAGGGGAGGGTCGGAGTGCTCTGCTGGGGAAAGGAGCATAAAGTTTGTGAATTGCGGTCATGCTGGTGGGATGGTCCCCCTCCCTGACTATAAATAGGTCACTTGTCCCCAGCTCAAGAGGGTCAGCGTGTGCCCCGCGCTCTGCTGCAGGGGCTGGCGTGGAGTGCACAGGGCACAGCGCGATGCCCGTGAGCAGTGAGCCCAGGGCTCTGCTCCCCAGGGGCTCCCATGGGCACAGGGGGCTGCAGGGCACCGGGCTGCCCCTCCGGCACTGCCAGTGGGCTGAGCCATCAGTGGGCTGGGACAGACTGCACACCTGTGCCGGCTCCGGCAGCACACCAAGCCATGGAATGGTTTGGGTTGGAAAGGACCTCAAAGCCCATCCAGTTCTACCCCCTGCCACAAGCAGGGACACCTCCCACTGGATCAGGGGGCTCCAAGCCCCATCCAACCTGGCCTTGAACCCCTCTACGACTTCCCTGGGTAAGCTGGGCCAGTGCCTGAATAATCTCAGGCACCATCACAGAGAGCCGAGCAGCTTGCACAGACCTCTCCAAGATGATGTATACACCAGAGACACGAGCTGCCAGCCAGCCACTTCTGTCTCTAAGCGACCTGGTCCTTAGGGCTGTGGGATTCAAGGGAATAGCTCCGTTTTGGACAGTAAATTCAGCTCTTCTTGTAAAAGGAGGGCCCGAATGCTTGCATCGAAGGGCTGTGCAGCGTCAGGAGAAACAGCAAGCTCCCTGGAGAAGCACACTTCAAGCTAAATTATTCCTGACCTAACTAGAGTGGTTTCAGGATGGATAGAGCTGGTTCTCAGCATCCACGGAGCACCTGACGAGCCTTAGCTTGGTGCCTGCCTCCATTTTATAACAGAGGAAAGCCAGGATGGGCTGGTGAGAGCATCCCCTCAGCCAGGGAAGAGGGTCTGGCTCTGGCCACGCTCCAGCCCCTTCCTGGCTGCTCCCCCCGCTTCGAGGCCCACGTGAGAGATTTCCCTCTGGCCAAGGGCGCCAGGGAGGCAGATGGCAGGGAGCAGAGTGGGCAGGGGACTGGGCAAACATCCCCTTATCATCAGTAATACCGAGCATTTCTCTCTCTCTCTTTGTTTCCCCCTAGATGTGTACAGTTGTCTTTGTATGACTCACTGGGTCTTTCCTCTCCAAGCAGCCGTACCCTTGTGCTGCCGCTGCAGCCCGGTTTCCCGTCTCCCCAGCACAGCTGCTCTGCTTTTAAACGACTCCTTTCTCACGCCTCCCCGCACAGGCAAACAGGACTCGGCTTTGGCTCTGCCTCCGGCCAGCGGCTGAGCTGCTGCCTGCCCCCCACCCCGCGGGATGCCCGCTGCCCCTGCACAGAGGGGGATTCTCACCGCTCGGTAGGTTTTCTTCTGCCCAGCATGTTTGGGTGCTTTGCCCGGCTCCGATGAGCTCTCAACATGCATTGAGTATATGATGTCAAAGAAATCTTCCACCACAGCCACGCGTTTCAGGGAGATGCCCTCGGGCTCCGACAGTCCATCTGCCCCCTACAACAGCACAGGCAAGAGGAGTTAGTGTCAGCGGTGGGTGACAGGGGTGATGAGATGGGCCCTGGGCTAACGCGGTTGGAGGGGGCAGAGTCGCAGTGCTCCAGCCTCGGGCTGCCTTGGGCACGGGGTATGCGGGGGATAAATTAAACAGTGCTCCAGGGAGGATCCTGCTGGAGCCAGGGCAGTGGCGGCTGCTGCTGCTGTGCTGCTGAAGCTGCCAGGGAAACTGGGCCAGGAACAAAAACAAGGGTAGAGTCCAGAATGGAGTCATAACCAATCAAGAAATTCAATTTTCATGATTTGGGATAAATTTGCTAAGCAGGGAACAGGCAAAGGAAGCTCTTTGGACGCGTACATGGTACTAAAACACCCTGGGAAGCCCCACAACGTGGAGCACCCTCGGTTGCTGCAGTCCTTGCGGACGCAGATCAGCCGGCAGGACAAGGTTTTGCTGTGATGCCAGGATACGGCCCCTAAAGGAAGGAGACAGCATTGCCCTCCTTCCCTGCACTGACCTTTCCAAGGCACCCCCCCTCTCTCGCAAACGCAGAGCAGCTGAGCGCTGGCAGCGGCAGCACAGCTCTTTGTGTGTTAGGATGTGCTGGAGAGCAGGAGGCAGTAATTCTGCCACACGGCAGTGGTGACAGACTGGTGGGAGTGGGAAGTGTGGGGAGCAGTGCTCCTCCGAGCCGACTGGCACCAACGGTGTCAGCTCGCGCTGGCAGGGAGAGCTGCGGGAAGGGGAGGCAGCTTTGGGCCCCAGCAGCTGCTTACGGCAGGGGCACAAAGCACCGGAGAGGGGAGCGCCGATGGGAGGCAGCCAGGGGCTGCTCGAATAGCTGGGGGGACCAAGAAAGGGTCAGGCTTCAGGAGGGCACTCAGCTTCTTCCTTGAGAAGATGCTGTTATCGCACAGCTAGATGCACGTATACAATATATATATACAATATATATTATATTTACATATAAATATATATACGCACACACTGTCCCTTTGAGATCTGCTTTCCGAAAAGGCATGGGTGGATGCAGTGCTACCCACACAGCAGCCCATACACCTCAGTGACTGCAAATTGCCTTTTCCAGGTGCATTCATGCACCTGCGAGTGCAAACAGAGGCTGGCAGGGGCCCGCAGGCAAAGGGAACACCCAGTTTCCCAACCTTGATCTCTTGTTGTTATTGGTGGCCGGGCTCTATGTATCTCTCATGGTCTATGGATTGAATAAATGCTGTTCTTAAGCCACCAGTCAAGGGACTCCCAAAAATCAATCACTTAGAGGCACTGCTCTCTGCTAAAGACTCCCCAGCATCTCGAGGAAGCAGTCTTTTAATGTAAAGTGCTATAAAAGTTGCCTCCTCCCCACAGTTTGGGACAAAGGCTGCCTTACTGGGCACGGACGGCAGTGGGATGGGTCAGTGTGCCCACCCCGGACACGGGCACAAGGATTTTCCAACACAAACCACCTCTGGCTTCCCCAGGGAGCCCTGAGCTGTACATAAAGGTGGCTGTAACAAAGAGAATATTGAGAACGAACACAAGGGGCAGGGTGGCAGTGCCGCCGTGGTGGGGGTCGGGAAACCTGGCCCCAGGGACTGTGTTTGAGAAGCACAGATCTAATTTCCTCTGTCACCATTAGGGGAGTTTTGCTTTAATCGAGGGCATGGACATCCCTCTGCCAAGGAGGAGTGGGCATTAGGAAGCTTCCTACTGACCAATAATCCTGTGAGCAGGGTTGAAATGAGGATAATTACAGGAACAGGACAAAGGAGAATGCACCAGGAGCAAAGCAGTCAGATGCAACAAGCAGAGCCCTCAAAATTAAGGCTGTAACCAACCCTGTATGCAGATCACCATTTCCAGGGACATCACAACCAACCAATACCCTCCTCCCTGCACTGCCAATGCTTCCCTGCTTCCTCCTCAGTTTCAGAACAAACGCAGCTCAGGTAACCTCAAGGTCCGGTCATCGCTACAGCCTCTCTGCTCTCCCAGCGCTGCCTTCCTCTCCAGCCCAGCTGGATGCCGGAGCTGGCTCCTTGATACCCCATCTCCTGCAGACACCTTCCCCTGGCCCCTCTCCATCCCCCCAGCAGCCTTGTGACTTCTGTCCCTATGATGATTGTTTAGCTCTGGGAAGCAGGTGAGATGCAGGCAGCATCAAAGCCACTGGCTGTAAGAACCTGTATAAAGGATTACAGAGGTTTATATCTAGCAACAGAACCAAATGTTGACCCAGGATTTAAGAGGACACCGGCACTATAGGGTCCCTCTCAGAGGGCCCACGCCCCTCTGGTTCCTTCTTCCACATCCAGTAAAGCTCATGTGTATTCAAGGCATGAGTCACAGCCCATAATGGCTAAGAAGGACTTAAAACCCCTCAGGTTTAAAAAGCAATAAAAACTCCATTGGAAAGAAGCATGAGAACAAGGGGTGCTATTACCCCCTCCTGCTGTTGGGGCTTTATTGGAAGTCACCTGCCCTCCAGAATGAGTCAAAGACCTTGGGAACAAAGCTCAGCCTTGATGCAAGTGCCGGGGAGCGAGAGGCATTTCAGGTGCTGAGGAGTCCTTCTTCCACCTTACAGGTGTCCTTCTTTTCCCTACATTTCATAGAATCATAGAATCACCAGGTTGGAAGAGACCCACCGGATCATCGAGTCCAACCATTCCTATCAAACACTAAACCATGTCCCTCAGCACCTCATCCACCCGTCCCTTAAACACCTCCAGGGAAGGCGACTCAACCCCCTCCCTGGGCAGCCTCTGCCACTGCCCAATGACCCTTTCCATGAAAAGTTTTTTCCTAATATTCAGCCTGAACCTCCCCTGGCGGAGCTTGAGGCCATTCCCTCTCGTCCTGTCCCCTGTCCCTTGGGAGAAGAGGCCAGCTCCCTCCTCTCCACAACCTCCTTTCAGGTAGTTGCAGAGAGCAATGAGGTCTCCCCTCAGCCTCCTCTTCTCCAGGCTAAACACCCCCAGCTCTCTCAGCCGCTCCTCATCAGGCCTGTTCTCCAGCCCCCTCACCAGCTTTGTTGCTCTTCTCTGGACTCGCTCCAGAGCCTCAACATCCTTCTTGTGCTGAGGGGCCCAGAACTGAACACAGGATTCGAGGAGCGGTCTCCCCAGTGCCGAGTCCAGAGGGAGAATAACCTTGCCTACCATTAGTTTGTCTCTCCCTCTCCCAGATCCTTCCTCCCTTTCCATTCTCCTGCCTCCTCCCAACCTTCCCGGCCTCGTCAGGACTCTCCCTCCTCTCCTCCAGACCATCCATCAGGGCCTTCCCTCCCTCCCTCTCCTCCAGTCCCCAGGCACAGGCCTGCCTCCTCCCCGGAGCTCTCGGTTCCCCGGGCTCCCCCGCTCCCCCACCCGCCATCCCGTCCCGTCCCCCCCTGCTCTCCCTCACCTCCCGTCCTCCCAACCTCCCCCTCCCCCGGTTCTACCTCCCGGCGGGCGGGGCCGGAGGGCGTGAACGGAACCCGGGACCCGCCCCCCCCCGGCAGGTACCGGGGTAACCATGGCAACCGGCGGGGTCGCGCGCTCCCGGCGCTCCATCCGCTCCCCCGCGCCGGGACGGGGCCGCGCGCCCCGCATCCCGCTCCCCCTCCCACCCGCATCCCACTCCACATCCCACTCCCCTTCCCACCTGCATCCCGCTCCCCTTCCCACCCGCATCCCACCCCGCATCCCGCACCCCACCCCGCATCCCACTCCCCTTCCCACCCGCATCCTGCTCCCCTTCCCACACGCATCCCACTCCACATCCCACTCCCCTTCGCACCCACATCCCGCTCCTCTTCCCACCTGCATCCCTCTCCCCTTCCCACCCGCATCCCACCCCGCATCTCATCCTGCATCCCGCTCCACATCCTGCTCCCCTTCCCACCCACATCCCACTCCGCATCCCGCTCCCCTTCCCAGCCGCATCCCACCCCGCATCTCATCCTGCATCCCGCTGCACATCCTGCTCCCCTTCCCACCCACATCCCACCCCGCATCTCATCCTGCATCCCACTCCGCATCCCGCTCCCCTTCCCACCCGCATCCCAGTCCCCTTCCCACCCTGCATCCCGCCACGCACCCCACTCCACATCTCGCTCCCCTTCCCATCCGCATCCCACTCCACATCCCACACCCCTTCACACACACATCCCACTCCTCTTCCCATCTGCATCCTGCTCCCCTTCCCACCCGCATCCCACCCCGCATCTCATCCTGCATCCCGCTCCACATCCTGCTCCCCTTCCCACCCACATCGCACGCCGCATCCCGCTCCCCTTCCCACATGCATCCCACTCCACATCCCACTCCCCTTCGCACCCGCATCCTGCTCCGCTTCCCACCCCGCATCCCGCCACGCATCCCACTCCACATCCTGCCCACAGAGCATCGAGAGAGGGGCAGGGATGGGGTGAGGGCAGGGATGGGTGAGGGCAGTCCCGGGCAGCTCCCCGGAGAGGCCAAGGGATGAGCAGCAGGCACCGTGCAAAGGGCTCCCCATCCCTGCAAGCCCTTCCCCACCTCACACTTTGATTTGGGAGGAGGTGGGAGGATTTCATCTGGGCTGCAAGCCAGAGAGCCAGCTCTCCGCAGCCTGCTGCTCCCAGCCCCTCTTCAGACCCATCTAGGGAGGGGGCACCGCTGGAGGACCTGGTACCCGCCTGGGCTGAGCTCAACAGCCCAGAGGGTCCTGGTTCTGCCCCAGCACCGGCAGGCAGGGTCCATCTGTGCCTCCTCCAGCGGGGCAGCAGCTCTTCTGGGATGCGGGAAGCTGCCTGCGCCGCTCCACAGGGAAGCATCCCTTTCCAGAGCGGGATACACGGGAAGGCCCTGAGACACGGGTTGATATAGCTGGATGGGAGGCAGCACCGACTGCTTCCCCATCTGCTGTGTTCGGCACAGATAAAATGCTGCCCTGGCCTGCGCGCGGGGCGATAGCAGCCGAATCCAGCTTCCTGTGAGTCAAAAGCCGCTTCCTGCCTGCACAGCCCTGTCTGATAATGGCTGCGCTCTTTTCTCCGGCCAGGAGCAGCCCCTCTGCCCTCGCCACCGCTCGCACTGCCCACATGAAAGCGCTCGCCTCGGTATCTCCCTGCCACAGCATCTCCCCGCAGCGCCGAGTCTCCCAGCACATTGAGCCTCAGTTCCCCACTGCTGCCACCCTCATTCCCCGGACACCCGAACCGGAGGTTTGGGGCCAGCTGCATCGAGCTGCCCCTCAAGGTCACCTCCCTTGCAGGCAGGACAAGAGGCGGCATCGCTCGCTCTGCCTGCGTTCCTGCTCCTCGCCGGCGGCGGGGCACGGCTGCTGGCCCCTGCCTGGCTCAGGATGAGGGTTCCCCGGTCCCACACTGGGTTGAGTCACCCCACGGCACAACCAGCGGGTACCCCAACCCGTGTCCTGACCACGGGCCCCGCATGGTTCCCTCTGCGTTGCGGTGCCGCCACGTCCCTGTTCGGAGATGAGCAAGCAAGCTTGGGTCTGCTTTATATATAAATCACTCTGATGCTCTTTTCTTTAAAAAGAGCCTTTCTAATTTCCTACCAACCTGTGTTCTGTTCTAAGGAAATTTCTGTTCTTTAGAAAATAATTATCAGCTGTAACAGGGAGGGGAATGGATACAGGAAAAAGCAGTTGGACAGAAATCACTCGGCCCGTTTTCATAGCCCAGGAGGCCAACCATGTCTTGGGCTGCATCAAAAGAAACGTGGCCAGCAGGGCGAGGGAGAGGATTGTCCCCCTCTGCTCCACTCTCATAAGAAACCACCTGGAGCCCTGCGTCCAGCTCTAGAATCCCCAACATAAGAAGTACATAGATCTGTTAGAAGAAGTCCAGAGGAGGCCATGGAGATGATACAAGGGCTGAAGAACCTCTGCTCTGAGGACAGGCTGGGAGAGTTGGGGTTGTTCAGCCTAGAGAAGAGAAGGCCCCAAGGAGACCTTAGAGAAGCTTCCAGTATAGAAAGGGGCTCCAGGAAAGCTGGGGAGGGACTTTTTCCAAGGGCCTGGAGTGATAGGTCGAGGGGGAATGGCTTTACATTGGAAGGAGGAAGATTTAGATTAGACATTAGGAAGAAACTCTTCATGATGAGGGTGAGGAGGCCCTGGCCCAGGCTGCCCAGAGCAGTGGTGGCTGCCCCATCCCTGGAGGGGTTCAAGGCCAGGTTGGATGGGTCTGGGAGCCCCTGATCCAGTTGGAGGTGTCCTTGCCCATGGCAGAAGGTGGTACTGGATGGTCATTGAGGTCCCTTCCAACCCAAACCATTCCAAGGTTCCATGATATAGCAAGGGATAAAATCCTGCTGTGCCAGAGACATCCCCGTCAGGTGCTTCCGAGATGCTGCCTTGAGTCCATCTCGCTGGACAACTCACCACCTCCCTGGCTGCCTCCTGCGCCCAGTGCTGTGGGTACCACTGGCAGACGCAGCAGCCAGCATGGAGCACAACCCACCTCTGCAATTACTCCTTCTACACAGGCTTCAACACCGAAACAGGCGTTGTATTTCAATATGGACTCTTACAACTTTTGATCAAGAAACTGTTCTTGGTACTTCTCATCTCTGAGAAGCCAGCCCTTGATTGGCTTCTATATTTAGACTTCTCCAGGGCTTTAGGAAGTTCACTCCTCATGGTATTTAGGTGTAGGATGAAAGCAGCTTTTGCGGGGGATATGTTAAACCACAGCAGGCTCCCTCTGCTAATGCTGCGAGGAGAAAGAAGAGCTAGATTCCTCGAACTTCCCTCTTCCTCTTGTCCCTTGTGCCACCGGCAGCGTGGTGCCTTAGAAATAGGGAGATGCTGGGCTGAGGACAATATCAGCGGTGCTGCTCATAGGAAAAGGAACCCATCACAAGAAAATGGGAAAAGCTCTTACTTCCAGATTCTGCTCTTTTTTTTTTTTTCTCCTGGAAATATTTTGCTGGGAAATTTTTTCTGCTCATTTCTGGTTGGAAAATGGGGGGGAAGCGGTTGCTGAAGTGTCGCTGTTGTTTCTCTGCACTAAGCATTTATGTCATTTTGCACGAACCACCAAGCAAACACGAAGCCCCATCCTGTGCTTACAGCTCGGGTCCTCCTCCCTGCAGCGAAACAGCCCTGGCTCTGCGCATCAGCTGAGCTCTACTCCAGCCCAGGAGAGTTCATCTCTCCAGGGGAAACCACAGCACAAAGCACGAGTCGTCTTCCCAACACAACCCGTTGGCTCGGGCCAGGGGCCATGGAGCAGCGTGCCCGCGGCCACCAGCCTGCGCGGGTGCGTTCATATTGTTTCTCTACCCAGAACTGTAAACAATACTTCTTTTTTTTTTTTTTTTTTTTGCAAAGTAAATACTTCCTTGTGAGGGGGAGCGGGCACATTATTTTTAGCTGGCAAACAAAGCTGAGGTGTGTGTCTTTCAGCGGGGGCACCACGGGGGCCTCTGACGAGCTGCTCTTTCAGCAGCCGCAGCTGAGCCATTGAGATGGGTCCAGGCCTTCGCTCTGACCTCGGTTTATTCCTCTCCCAGCTCCCAAGCCTGGGAATGAAAACATAGCAGCCTGGGAGGGGCAAGCCTGGAAATGGCAGCCCTGCCTGCAGCTGCCGAGAGGGCCCAGGTGGGCTGCGGGCTGTGCCGCGCGGTGCCTCGCCCGCCGGTGCCGCAGAACCGTGGGTGGGCAGGGGGGCTGGTGCATGGCTGGCTGCTCCTCTGTGGAACGGGGCTGCCTTCCATCCCGGGCTGCCCAGAGGAAGGAGGAGAAGTCCTGCAGGCAGAGAGGCTTGCTGGGATGCCTGCTCAGGGACTTGCTCAGATGCCTGCTCTTCCCAGCCTTGCTTGGATACCTGCTGTGCCCAGGAGGCAGAGGACATTTTGCAGTGCGCAGGAGTGCAGAGCTGCCTCCCTGTGAGCAGCAGGCTGCATGCCGGCAGGGGAAGCCGGAGGAGCAGCTGGATCTGGCATGTAGAGCTAAGCACAGTGCTCCCCAATAACCGTGACCCCGCATCTGCCTGCCAGGAGCAAGCAGGGAGCCAGCGCTGCCCTGTCTGCACTGCTCTGCCTGCACCATCCTGCCTGCAGGCAGGGTCCCAGGGCAGATGAGTGGACACTTTACGGAAAGGGTCATTGGGCACTGGCAGAGGCTGCCCAGGGAGGGGGTTGAGTCCCTTTCCCTGGAGGGGTTTAAGGGACGGGTGGACGAGGCGCTGAGGGACATGGTTTAGTGTTTGATAGGAATGGTTGGACTCGATGATCCGGTGGGTCTTTTCCAACCTGGTGATTCTATGATTCTATGACAAAATATGAGGTGTCATGAAGCAGCCTAAGCTGCCACCAGAGCACCGTTCCTCTTGAGTTGGGTGAGAAAAGCTGCTGGGACCTCATGAGCAGAGCACACGACTGAACTGCCCAGAAAATCGCTCCCCTGGACCAGGCTCTCCCCACCTGGCATCTGGGGACCATTGCATTGCACGGCTTTGTGGCATGAGGGACCTGTGCGGGAGGAGTGTCGCACTGTGGCTCGCTAATGGGGAGCCTATCAAGGACACCGTTGTTTGGGGATTATTGTAATTTGCAGTATTTTTGCCTATTTTGAGATAGATAGAGATAAAACATGAGTGTTGGGGGGGTTTAATAAATCTGTAAAGATGGTGGCAATTCCTCAATGTCACTTGGATCTCGGGCTGGGTGATCTAGGGGGGCTGCTGCAGGGGTAGGAAAAGGAGGGGAAGCGCTAGTCTGCATTTACTGTTAGAAGAATGTTTATATTCCATAGCATCCTGAAAGAAATCTAAAACCCATATCCCTGTCACACCAGCTCCGAGCGTGTTTTGAGCTGGATCCTCCTTGAAGTCGCTCATCAGGGTGAGCAACCTCCACAGTGCTGAGGCACCAATCTAATAAAGATGCCACCAAAGTAAAATCCTTCATATTGGATGGGGACAAGGGGCTGTAATGAGTGACGAGGTTACCTGTCACAGCAAGGTGACCCCTCTCTTCCCGGCAAAAGACCCGGCAGTGTCAGGGCAGCCGTGCAACATCATCGTCCCTACAGCGAGGACACGGTGATGTCAAAATGAAACCGAGGAGGAGGAGGCACAGAGCAGCAGCGGCTGCTCAGCTCATCAGTGGCAAGTAAAATTATGTAAAACAAGTTACAAATGATGCTACAGCGAATCAAGGTCAGGACGGACTGAGGCTGAGCCTGGGATGCGTGGCATCCCGGTCCCCACTCCCTGTTCCCTGGCCATGCAGAACATGTGGACCAGAGTTGGAGAATCCTGCAGCAACAGCAAGATGTGCCTCTAGGAAGATGCTGGTGGCTCAGCAACCGCTCGAGGTGGGTAAAATGCCTGCACCCCTCCCAAAACGCAGACTCCTTGCAAGGTAAGGGCACTGCAGGACCTGAGCCGTGCCACGGCGGCTCCAGCACAGATTTCCCACTCTACACCCCAGCACCACCACACCGCACGCTGCTGCTCCCTGTGCACACGCTGTGCTCGAGAACACTGTGCCTTAGACACAGCCGCTGTCAAATGCTGGTCCTGTTGCCCTCCATCCCCTCTTTCCCAGGATGGGAACCCAGCAGGACACACAGCAGGACACGCGGTGAGAGCAGGTGCTCCTATTCACCCAGGGAGGCAGAGGGGGCTCTGTGAGGATGAGGGGTCCTGCTGGGGCGGGGGGACACGGGAGAGATGCTGATGGATCTCTGAGAGTTCTCTCCCTGCATTCAGGTAAAGGTAAACCCCCTCTGGATCCTGGCCTGTTCCCATCATAACCACACCAGGAAGATCCCAGCTCTTCCAAAACCTGAGCTCTGATCGTGTGTCACGCCCAGGAACAGCTCCCCATAGACCAGGGACCACTGAGGGGATGTTTCTGAGCTCTTGACGGAGACTACACGTGGCGGGGAGCAGAAGTCAAGCACATTCTTTGACTCTCTGTCCTGGTGACCCATCCAGAGACCCCTCTCTGGGGCCAGCAATACACCATCACACCTGGCCCAACAGAACAGCCTCCCGGCTGGGTCCTCATGCTTTTCTGCAAGGCTGTGTCTCCATACAGAGATGCTACTGGGAGCAGAGGAAAGGGAAGGCAAAGCAAATGGGGCAGAGAAGCCAGACAATTAATCTAACCTGCCCTCCGCATGAGGAATAAATTGGCAGCTGACAGGTTATAATCTGTGCAAGCAGGATCTTCACAGGAGAGGTGAAGGCTCCATCGGGGGCCAATTGGATGGTTAATTAGGAGGACAAAGCAGAGGATTCGCGAAAATGTTTATGAAACAGTGCTTGGCAAGGGAGCCTCTGAGAGACGGTCGACAGAGAGAAGCTGCTGCTGCCTAGGAGGAGGAAACATGAGGGTGAAACAGCAGAACTGAGCACTGAGAAAGAAAAACACAGCGATGGAAATGTCCGTAAGAGGGACGGGGGATTCCGAGGTGTGGTGCGGAGCAGTTCAGGGAAGGACCCTATGACATCTCATTTTTCTAGAAATACATGGGCCGTGTCCTCCTCCTCCTCCCTCCCTGTCCCCACCCCTGTGACCAAAAAAAAGCCGGGGCAGTGTGGAGCAGCCTCTCGAGGTGGCTGGCAGGCAGCCGCCGCCGCAGCCAATCCGCGCTGCGCTCGCCGTGCAGAGAAGGGCACGAGGAAAGCAATTAAACCAAAGCTTTGATTAGGACTCACAGATGACTGCTTGTGTTAGAAATGCCTTAGCTTCTTTAAGCGTCTTGGCAGTGGCTGGAGCCAGCCTGATCCCCCATCCCCTCCTCGGCGCGGTGCTGCTGCAGCAGGAGCGTGACTGATGCTCTCTGTCCCACACACAGCTCCGAGAGCTCAGAGGTAGGAACCAGTTGCTAAGAGACAGGACTGTACTTTCTAGCCCACATCCAGACCTTTGTCACCAGCTCAAGGGCTTTCTGCTGGATCCCAGCGCCCGGCGCAGGTGAGCGCGAGCGGGCAGGCCTCCTCCCAGCCTGCCAGAGACGCCTCGTCCCAGCTCGGGGAGCCACACAACCGGCATCCGAACCACGGATGGGAATGACAAACCCTCGAACGTCCCCGAGGGACGAGGTCCCTGGGGCTGGCGGCCAGACTGCAAACTGGAACAGCGGGTTGCTAACTGGGCTCCAGTGTGGACAGGGCTTGCAGCACCAAACCCAGAAGGATTTGGCTGTCTCGGCAGCGTGGATCAGTGCATGACTCAGGGTTTGCTTTGAGATCGCTCCTTTAGGTGCAAGCCACGAGTCCTGAGAGTTATTATCCCTTTTATGGAGTGGTCCCTGACGAGTCCAAATTCATTCCTTAGCCCAGACTCTGTAACACAGACCGATCACCGTATCTGGCAAGTGGAAAGCCCAAACACTGAGCCACAGAGGCTATTACCCCATCTCCCCCAAAGCGACTCCCTGCTCAGTGAGGCTCGGGTCCATCATTGGTTGGGTCCTCATTGCTCTCTACAACTCCCTGAAAGGAGGTTGTGGAGAGGAGGGAGCTGGGCTCTTCTCCCAGGTGACAGGGGACAAGACAAGAGGGAATGGCCTCAAGCTCCACCAGGGGAGGTTTAGGCTGGACATTAGGAAAAAATTTTTCACGGAAAGGATCATTGGGCACTGGAACAGGCTGCCCAGGGAGGGGGTTGAATCACCTTCCCTGGAGGGGTTTAAGGGATGGGTGGACGAGGCACTGAGGGACATGGTTTAGTGTTTGATGGGAATGGTTGGACTCAATGATTTGGTGGGTCCCTTCCAACCTGGCGATTCTATGATTCTATGATTCTATGATTCTATGATCTGAACTGCCAGTGTTGCCTCTGCCGGTGGGTTAGGAGGTACACGTATCCTCCTGGGCTACTGAGCCAGTGCAGAGCAAGGACAGTGAGAAACCATTCACACAGCACCTCGGTTTCCTGACTGTCCCTCCCTGAACGGCCCCATGACACACTGGTGAGACACAACCAGCTCCATGTCACTGCCAGTGACCACTGCCTTGATCTCAGACACACAGAGAAGAAGCCGTTACGCCAACCCTCTGCTCTGACTGCCTGCACCCATATGCACAGACACACACACTGTCTGCAGCTCGTCCTCCTCAAACAAATCGCCAGTCCTTGGTATCAGCCAAAACAGTGGAGGTCAGCAGCATCCCAGCAAAAACAACTATGTTGGCCAACAGGTACCTGCCCTCGCCACAGCCACCGAATTAAACCCAACACCAGAACTCAGGGGTGGCTTTGGCCCATCCTGATGCAACTCTTAGAGGTGGGCACAGCTCAGAGAAGATCAGGAGAAGGCAGTTGCTAATTTGCTCTAAAGAAAGAGCTATGAATATGCATTCCTCTGTCACAGCGATGCAGGCGAAGGTTTTGGGAAGCAGAGCATCCGTGCGGGCTGAGGGAACAGACACCACGTCGATGCTTTGCGGTTCCCTGCCATTTGTTTCTCCAAAGCTTAAATTCACCGGCTCCTCACGCCAGACCTAATGTAACAGCAAAAACACAACGGTAGGAATGACGTTAGCCAGAGGTTATTGCTGAGGGTGGTTTGGACCAAGAGATTCCCAAGAGAGGTCTCTCTGGAAGGAGCACAGCTGCCTCCCCGGGCTCTGTTGTTGGCCTGGGTCTGTGAACAAATTCCTCTGCTTGCCTGTGGGCAGCACGAGCCCCTCTGCATCCCAGCCCAGGGAAAAGATGGGAACAGCCACGAATTGCCCTTACGGACAGTCATAGAATCATAGAATCACCAGGTTGGAAGAGACCCACCGGATCATCGAGTCCAACCATTCCTATCAAGTCCTATCAGTCTTCTCAGTCCCTTGTTAATTCTTGCCCAGAGGGCTTGGACCCCCCTTCCAAGAGTGTGGATCTGCTGGAGAGCAGGAAGGCTCCCAGAGGGACCTGGACAGGCTGGAGCCACGGCTGAGGCCAGCGGGATGGGGATCAACAAGGCTGCAGGCTGGGTCCTGCACTGGGGACACAATAACCTCTTGCAGTGCTCCCAAGCTTGGAGTAAAAGCAGCTGGAAAGCTGCCTGGTGGGGGGAAAAAAAAGGATGATCTTAGACGTCTTTTCCAACCTTAATGATTCCATGATTCCTTCGCTAAGGGGGATGGAACCTGAAAAGTCAGAACGACGGCACCTCATCAGACCCGGACGTCTGTCTTTTCCATTTTGGCCTCATTTAACAAGGCCTTGCAGGGCTGTGCTTTCTTTGTTTGCTTTTTCACCTTCTTCACAGCAACACCCACCAAGAACCAGAGATCTGAGAGCAATTGTGGGGAGAAGGAGATAACTTTAAGATGAAATTTATGCAAAAAATGCTGTTCCTCTTGGATCAGCAACACTGTCGATGTTTCTGGAGTCACACAGAACGTACAGCATTGATGGTAGACAGGTTATTCTTTTAGAAACAGTTCAGTCAGACTTGTATCAGGGGCTGGGACGGGGAGGAGCAGTGGGATGCAGGACATTTGCTGAGGTGACTCCAGGTCTGATAAGCGCCGGTCACCAAAGCCGGTCCCTGAGGCTGAGGCTGTCTGGGAATGGTGGTATTTCCCACCAGAGCTGCACCATGTGTGCTGGACCACAATGGCAACACCACAGTGGGGCTGTCTCCTAACCAGGTTTGCAGTCAAAAAGCAAGGACTGTATTTGGTGCTGATTTCCCCTCTTATCCCCAGGCTGTCCTGGAGGGGTGGGAGTGGGCAGGAGCTGGATGCAGGCTCTGCTGCCAGGTCTCCTGCTCCCAGCTCGGTGAGGACCTTCATTCTGCCACTCTGCATAACTGCAGGTCGTCAGCGCTCTTTAAGTTCACCTTGCAAAGGTGCTGGAGCTTTTGTTGCTGCCTGGGGAGCTGAAGCCAGCTCTCTGGCCCAGAGGACTGAGTATTGCTGCTGTGACCCTGTGAGGAGCTCCAGAGGTAAAAGCTGCCCTGATGTGCAGATTTGGAGCTGAATCAGGAATCACAGAATCATAGAATTACCAGGTTGGAAAAGACCCACTGGGTCATCGAGTCCAACCATTCCTATCAAACACTAAACCATGTCCCTCAGCACCTCGTCCACCCGTCCCTTAAACACCCCCAGGGGAGGTGACTCAACCACCTCCCTGGGCAGCCTCTGCCAGCGCCCAATGACCCTTTCCGGGAAATATTTTTTCCTAATGTTCAGCCCAAACCTCCCCTGGTGGAGCTTGAGGCCATTCCCTCTCGTCCTGTCCCCTGTCACTTGGGAGAAGAGCCCAGCTCCCTCCTCTCCACAACCTCCTTTCAGGTAGTTGGAGAGAGCAATGAGGTCAATGTAGGAGATTTTCTCTAGACTAGGTGGGATGGGGCCACGCACTCGGGCCAGCACCATGCCACCCTCCTAAGTGCACATTTAAATGTGAATCTGCCATTGGTTCAGGTCTTGGAAAAGCCAGGGCCGCCCCGCGTGCTCAGGATAGGCTGCTCCACAGCAGGTAGAAGGCTCTGTGTGCCCTAAGCAAGGCTTGTGCTATAGAAGTAACAGACCATTCCTCAGACAACACCCTCAGGCCCGTTTGCCCTGTCTCAGACTCTTCTGAATGAGCTTGATTTGTTTGGTTTTTTTCATCACTTGAAGTCCACAGCAAGTCTAAGTGGTTCTTCACAGCATGAAAACCTTCTGCTGACTAATGTTCTTAGAGGGTATAGATGTGCAGCTTTTAGGGGCACTGAATATGGGCATTGAAGGGTACTTGTACCAGGAAAAATGTAGCCTCTATGAGCTGCTGGAGCAGCATCTTTCCAACGTCCCTGGCTTCTCAGCTCGAGCGCTCTGCCACTGTGTAGTGCTGCCCCAAGGCCTGGCACCGCGGCTTTCACATCACAACACTCCCTGCCTCTGGAGAGAAAACACGTTTAGGAATAGGCTGTATTGAATGATTGATCCAGTGTCCTGTGTGAGGCTTTCCTGCTGCCGGTGAACAGCCTCCGTCCAGTTTGCTTTCTGGTCTTTCCAATCCTCTTTACAGGACTACCCCCACCCCAGCACCTTTCATCAAATCATGGAATAATTGAGGTTGGAAAAGACCTCTAAGAACATCGAGTCCAGCCATCAGCCCAACCCCACTGTGCCTACTTGCCTCGGACACGAGATGGTTTCGCACGCCTGGCTGCGAGGGAGCCTGCAGAGGTGAACGGTGCTCATACAACAACAGCAATGTGCCCGCACCGAGTCCTCAGCCTTTCACACAAGAGCCCCCGAGCCTGCAGTCAGCCCTGCAGGGCACAGGGAGAGAGCTGGAAAGCACAATCCAGCGTGGGCAGCGCTGCGGAGCCCACCGTGCCCGGCACAGTCCCCAAGGGCTGCTCCGACGCCAGACTGTCCCCCCGCCTGCATCATGGGCTGCCAGGATGAATCTGTCCTGAGAGGTTTTCCGCTGCTCTAGAGTTGTGACAAGCTCCCACCACGCACGGTGAATTACAGCATTGATGTAGGGAGCGTGCGGGACCACTAACGCCCAAACCCAAAGCTGAGGCCACCCCTGCCCTGCACGCCCGGCTGCTACAGCCAAACCCATCGCAGTGCTCCCTGCTCCCCTGGCCCTGTCTCCATCTCACTCTCCGTTCAGTTGAGGAAGACTGTCTAAATGATGCTAAATGCTTAGGACAAGAGGGACACGAGATTATAATGAACTGCATCTTAGCACCTTGTCACGAACAAATCCTCCCACAGTCGTTTGCAAATCTGGGGAGAAGCGAGAGCACTGGGTGCCCAGCATCAGGGTTCGGTCCAGGCTGCAGATAACAAGAGGGTTTACACCTTAGTGCACATCAGCCGCCCGAAGGAAGGGCAGGTCTGGGCTCTTTGGGCTGTATCCATTGTCTGTGCTGCAGTAGCACACAAAGATGCCCTCCTCCTCCTCCTCTGAACACTCTCAACGCGTTTCTTTCCAACTCCCTGACCTAACGGATGCAGCATCCAGCCCGTAGGTGAATAGGGGCTGCCAGACAACAACGTCCTACGCTGCCCAACCTCCCACGTTTATCTGCAGAGGGGCTTTTTAATTGCATGTGTTAAATGTCCAGCATCTTTGGGACGTTCATCTGGGAAAAAGAAATCCGAACAGCCTCTGTGCCAGACATCCGTCCGCACTGCTGTTCCTATTCCCAGTGCATTCTTTGAGAAGACCACCATCTGCTCTGACCACCACCCAGGGCAGATGCCCCCTTCTCAGCACGCAGCCCCAGCTTGCAAGCCACCCAAATCTGATTAGGGCTGTTCTGATGAGAGGCCTGGAGGAGGGCAAGGGAAAGTTGCTCAGGAGGGAAAATAATAACCACAGGGTAATTATGTTTTCGCTATAGACGCGTAGAAAATACAGAAACCAGCTCAGGATGCGTAAGCTGAAAGGAACAGCTCTCCCGGGCTGCTGCTGGGGGGGCAATTAGTTTTTGTGTTTGGGATTATTTTTGTTCCAGAGGAGAAGTGGCCCCAGCCCTGTCAGGGGAAGGGAAGATCTTATCCCCACTACTGCCCTCTACGTGCTTTCCACCACCTCTCTTCTCTCCATCACCTCTCTTCTCTCCATCACCTCTCTTCTTGCTTTCCCTCCCGGTACCTCGGATTTTCTGGAGTGAACTGCAGACACAGCACCGCACGCAGCCCCCGTTGCACCGCGTGTGCAGCCGTGGGACGGTCCTGAGCACGGTGCTTCACCAGCAGATGGGCCTGGGGAAGGACGAGCGGCCAGGACACGTGGAATCAGGTTGCTGAGAAGCGCAGCCAGGACACAGTAACCCACACACCGCTCCAGAGTATTTGGGAGAAGGAGCTGAACAGGCATTGAACCCGAATACACGCTTCACCATTGAGCAAAAGGCTCCTATCGACTTCATGAATTATTTGACTGCACGCACGAGAGAAATGAAATACACCTCAAGCCCAGCCCAAAGCACCCAGGGTCAGGAGAGCACAGAATTATCAGGAGCTAAAGAAAATCCCCGTCGAGTTATCCTAAACTGGAGAGCCGCTTTAGGCAAAACCAAAACACCACGACTGCATCCATCTGAAATGGTCCCAGCAGAGAGGGGCACGGTGGGGCTGGGGAGGCTGGGGCAGAGCAGCCAGGAGGCAACGAGTTGTACGGACTGGGCGCTGGAGGGTTTTGGGGAGCGCGATGACCGGTTTTGCCTACAGCCAGTGGCTCTGTAAAGCGCTCCCAGCCCTCAAGTCCATAACGCGCTCCCAGCCCTGCCGTCCGGCGGGCTCTGGGACACAAGCAGTATTGCCCCTTGGAAAATCCAGCTGTCCCCAAGGGCAATGCCTGCTTTTTTTTCGCTGGTTTAGGAGCCTGGGTGCATCTCCTGTCTGTAGCCTGCAGGGACTCTGCCAGGGAAGATGCGGGGGCCTGGACACGCTCCTCCTGAAACTTCATCTGGGCAGAAGCCCTTTGGGAATACGCGGGCTGGCTGAGCCGCTGACCCTCGGGACGCCCTCCCGGACAAAGGGGAGGGGGCGTCTGGCGAGCGGTGGGGTCGAGGGAGTCTGGCTCGGCCTCTCGGGGTACCATGACTCTGCAGCATTTGGAAGAGCTGGGATAGAGTCGCCGGCTGGATGGAGAGGACGGGGGGAGGCATGGGAGCTGCAGAAGGGGGTACCGCTCCCAATTTGCCCTCAGCGGGGGCTTTCAGGGCAGGGGGCGGCGTGCGAGGGTGAGCTGAAAAGAGGTCTCAACAAAAAAAAAAATTAAAAAAAAGGCAAAGAATTTTTTTGGGGGGGGACACGGCATGGGGGGAGGGGGTAGCGAGGGGAGAAAGAAAAGCGCCTGTGAGCACCAGGGAGGGAAAGGGAGAAATAATGACCCTTCCCCCTCCCCCCAATAATAAGGCAGACCAGATGGGAGGTAAATAGTGCGTTTAGAAGCATTTGCCACAGATGGGCTGCCCTCAATGGAAGCATCCTCCAGCCACATCAATGCTGGAGTCTGTGTGTGCACAGAAAACACTGCACCCTTCAGAGCAGCGGCAGCAGCAGCAGCAGCGGGGAGAGGGGAGGAGGAGGAGGTGGGGGGGGGGATAAAAACCCCTCCCGGAGCTCCTTCTGTGCCCGCCGGCCCGGAGCGGCCCCGCCGGGGCCACGTCCCCGCGTCCCCCTCCCCGGGGCAGCGCGGGGCGCACCCTGCGCGCAACTTGCGCCTCCGGCTGCGCGCTCGGGACGGGAACAATGGGGCGGCGGGGCAGCCCGGGGTTGGGGTGGGGGGGGGGGCCGGGGAGCCCCGGGGCGCCGAACAATGAGACGCGGAGGGGGGAGTTTCCCGGGACGGCGAGCAGGATGGGGGGGGGGGGGGGGTGTGCCCTAGCCTGGGCTCCGCCGCCGCCCGCACCCCCCGGGGCTCCGGCTGCGGCGCGGGGCGGGACGCGGGGCCGGGCGGGGCGCGGGGCGGGGGGAGCGGGGGTGGGGGGGACACCGGCGCCCCCTCCCCGCCGCTCCCTGCCCTTGACTGCAGCCCCGGCCGTGGGGCGCATGGGAAATGCGGGGCGAACGTGAGCGGACGGGGCTGGGATGGGGGGGGGGGGGGGGCAGGTGCACGGGGCATCACCACCGACACCCCCCCCCCATCGGCGCCGCCAGCGCCCGGGAACGGCGGCCGCACCGGGTGGGACGGGGAGATGGGGCGGGGAGGGGGGGGAATGGGGGGGGACGGTCACCGCGTGTCCCCCCCGCGGGGCACGGGGCATCATCCTCCCCCCTCCCACCGGCAGCGGCCGCACCGGGTGGGACGGGGAGCGGGGAGCAGGGAGATGCGGGGATGGGGGGGGGGCAGGGGAGGCGGCGCCCCCCCCCCCCCCCCCGCGGGGGCAGGTGCACGGGGCGGGCACGGGGCATCATCCCCCCCACGGTAACCGCGGCCGCACCGCATGGGATGGGGACCGGGGAGATGGGAGGGGGGGGGCGGCGGGGGCGGCACAGCCCACCCCCCCCCGCACGGGCAGGTGCACGGGGCGGGCACGGGGCATCATGTCCCCCCCCTCTCCCCGCCCCAGCAACGCCGGTAGCGCCCGGGAACGGCGACCGCACCGGATGGGACGGGGGACTGGGTCGGGGGTGGGGGGGGTGCGGGGAGCAGAGGGGTCCGTGCGGGCGCCTCTCCGCATCCTCCGCATCCCGGGCGGGCCGGGGGCTGCGGGAGCCCCGGGGGCTGCGGGAGCGGGCGGGCCCCGCGCGGGCATGCGCGCTCCCGGCGGCGGGGCTGGGCCGCCCGGTGCTGACGGGACAGGGGCCGGGGGGGGGGGGGGGACGACCCCGGGGGCACCCACCCCACCCCACACCCCCCCCACCCCACTCCCACCCCCCCGCACACACAGGGGAGGACAGACAGACGCAGACAGGCAGGCAGACAGACAGACACAGAGCCCCCCATCCCGGGGGGGGCACGGAGCGCACTAACCGTTCCCGTTTTCACCGGCACATAAACCACCACTTGACCCATCTTCGTCGCCTCCCTGGTGCCGTTTCCCAGGCGGAAGCCCTTGGACCGGACCCAGAACTGGAACTTGCCTTTCTCCCCCCCTCCGGTGCCGCCGCCGGAGCCGGATCCCCCCTGCAGCACCTCGGCGATGCGCTGGTACTTGCTCCGGGTCACCGTCTTGGTTTTAGCCGAGTCCCCGTAGGTGCGCAGGCACCAGTCCCGGAACTGCCGCCCCAGCTCGCTATCCCCGGGGCGGCTCCCCCGGAGCAGCAACGGCGGCTTCGGCATCGCCCGGTACCGGCGGTGGAGGCGGCGGCGAACGGCGAACGGCTCCCGCTTTTCGCTGTCCCGGAGCAACCGGGAGCGGTGAGGCTGGAGCAACGGCGGGATGGGGAGAGGGAGGGCTGGGGATGGGGGGGTGTTGGGGGCGACGACCGGGATGGAGCGGGGAGGAAAAGGATGGAGGGAGGAGGAGGACGAGGAGGAGGAGGAGGGGGGGGGGGGGGGGGGATGGAGAAAGGGAAGGGGGGGGCCGCACCGGACAGCGGAGGGAGGCACCGGCGGCGCCAGCAGCAGCAGCAGCCGCTCCTGTCACAGGATCACAGGCGGCTCGGCCCCCCCCACCTCCTCTCCCTCCCTCCGCCCGTCCCTGCCTCCTCCTACACCCCCCCCCCCCCCCACTCCACCCCATCCTCCGGCCGCCTCCTCCTCCTCCTCCTCCTCTCAGCGGGATCCCACCTGTTAGAGCGGCTGCGACGCCAACGGACCCCCCCTACCTCCTCCAGCCACTAGCCCGGGGCTACCGGTCGCCCACCCCCCCGTGACTGGTCCCCCCCTCCCGCTCCTAGTGGTCCCCGCAGAGAGGGATGCGGTTCGGTCCCCCCCCCCCCCATCCTTCTTCCCTCCCTCCCCGCTCACCGGCCCGGGCCGGTGAGCGGGGAGGGAGGGAAGAAGGATGGGGTGGGGGGACCGAACCGGGGAGGGGGTGTCGGTGGTCCCAGACAAAGGGCGGCGGGTGCACGTGTGCGGCGGGACGGGGCGGGCACCTGCCGAGCCGCCGCAGAGCCGGGGAGGAGCCGCCGGGGTCCGTTCCGGCTTGGGAAGATGGGGATGGAAGGGTCGGTCGGGATGGTCCTGGGGAGGGGTTGGGGCTTATCCCGGTGAAACGGAACCCGCAGCCCTGGAGAGGGAGACAAAGGGCGGCCCCCGGTCCCGGGGAGAGCTCGATCCGCTCCCCCCTTTCCCCGCAGCCGCACCCCCCCCCACCCCTCCCCGGTCCACGGGGAGGGACCGGGAGAGCATCCTCATCCCGGCATCCCGAGGAGGCGGCGCTGCCCGGCCCGCGGGGAGAACCAAGCCCCGGCGCCGCGGGGAGGGGCTCGGGATGCGCTCCCCGAGGGGGGTTCCGGGGGTTGGGAGGGGAAAAACGGGACCGGGGAGCGGGAGGGAGCGCCCGTCCCGGGCGGCGGCCGGAGCTCCGGGTGGCCCAGGCGGTCACACGCATGTGCCGAGCTCCTGGTGGTGCCAGGCGTGTGCTTCTGGTGTGGCCATGGTGCCAGGGATGTGCTGCACGCCCAGCCGCCAGCGCCACGCGTGCCCCCTGTCCGGCACTGCCACGTATGTGCTCCCAGTCTGGCCATCGGTGCCATGGATGTGCCCCCAGTCTGGCCATCAGTGCTATGGATGTGCCTCTAGTCCATCAGTGCCACGCGTGTGCTCTCAGTCTGGCCACTGGTGTCATGAATGTGCTCCCAGTCTGGCCACTGGTGCCATGAATGTGCCCCTAGTCTGTCAGTGCCACTCGTGTGCTCCCAGTCTGGCTATTGTTGCCATGGATGTGCCCCCAGTCTGGCCATCAGTGCTATGGATGTGCCTCTAGTCCATCAGTGCCACGCGTGTGCTCTCAGTCTGGCCACTGGTGTCATGAATGTGCTCCCAGTCTGGCCACTGGTGCCATGAATGTGCCCCTAGTCTGTCAGTGCCACTCGTGTGCTCCCAGTCTGGCTATTGTTGCCATGGATGTGCTCCCAGTCTGGCTATCAGTGCCATGGATGTGCCTCTAGTCCGTCAGTGCCTCATATGTGCTCCCAGTCTGGCCATTGGTGCCATGGATGTGCCCCCAGTCGGGCTATCAGTGCCATGGATGTGCCTCTAGTCCATCAGTGCCTCATATGTGCTCCCAGTGTGGCCACCAGTGCCATGGATGTGCCCCTAGTCTGTCAGCACCATGCGTGTGCTCCCAGTCTGTCCACCAGTGCCACAGCATTGCCCACCCAGCAGTGTCATGCATGCCCCCCATCCATCAGTGCCATGGATGTGCCCCCAGTCTGGCCATCAGTGCCACTCGTGTGCTCCCATTCTGGCTATTGTTGCCATGGATGTGCTCCCAGTCGGGCCATCAGTGCCATGGATGTGCCTCTAGCCCATCAGTGCCACGCGTGTGCTCCCAGTCTGGCCATCGGTGCCATGAATGTGCCCCTAGTCTGTCAGCACCACACGTGTGCTCCCGGTCTGGCCATTGGTGCCACACGTGTGCTCCCAGTCGGGCCATCAGTGCCATGGCATTGCCCACCCAGCGGTGCCACGAGTGCCCTCTGTCCATCAGTGCCTCATATGTGCTCCCAGGCTGTCCATCAGTGCCATGGATGTGCCTCTAGTCCATCAGTGTCATGCGTGTGCTCCCGGTCTGGCCATCGGTGCCATGGATGTGCCTCTAGTCCTGCAGTGCCACACGTGTGCTCCCGGTCTGGCCATCAGTGCCATCGTATCACCCACACAGTGGTGCCACGTGTGACTCGTGTCCGTCAGTGCCATGTCTGTGCTCCCAGTCTGGCCGTTGGTGCCATGGATGTTTCCCCAAGTCTGTCAGTGCCACACGTGTGCTCCTGGTCTGGCCATCAGTGCCACTCGTGTGCTCCGTACCCACGCAGCCGTGCCGTGCGCGTGCTCCCAGTCTATCCATTAGTACCATACATGTGCTCCCAGTCTGTCAGTGCCATATATGCTCCCAATCTGTCCATCAATGCCATGCGTGTACTCCATGCCCACCTGGCAGTGCCACACGTGTGCTCCTGATCCGTCCATTGGTGTCACACATACGGTCCCAGTCTGTCCGTTGGTGCCACACGCATTCCCCCTGCCTATCAGTGCCATGTGCACCCCTGGTCTGTCCATCAGTGCCATGTGTGTGCTCCATGCCCACCTGGCATCGCCACGTGTGTTCTCCTGGTCTGTCCATCGATGCTGAGCCATTGGTGTCAGATGTTCTCCCTGTCCACCAGTGCCATGTGCGCCCCGGTTTGTCCATCAGTGCCATGTGTGTGCTCCATGCCCACCTGGCATCTCCATGTGTGTTCTCCTGGTCTGTCCATCAGTGCCATGCGTGTGCTCCGTGCCCACCTGGCATCGCCACGCATGTTCTCCTGGTCTGTCCATCGATGCAGAGCCATCAGTGCCAGACATGCTTCCTGTCCATCAGTGTCACGTGTGCTCCCATTATGTCCATCTATGCCACACCCGTGCTCCTGGTCCATCCATCGGTGCCACACACATGCTCCCTGTCCGTCGGTGCCACAGGTGCCCCCTCCAAGTCCATCAGTGCCATGTGTGTTGCCCGGGTCTGTCCATCGACGCCACACGTATGCTCCATGCCCGCTCAGCAGTGCCACGTGTGTGGTCCTGGTCCATCCATGGGTGCCACACACGTGCTCCTGGTGTGCGCAACGGTGCCACACATGCTCTGTGCCAGCCTGGCAGTGCCATGTGCCCTCTGGGTGCCGGCTGGGGGCACGGCAGCAGTGTGGACCGAGGGCTGCCCGTGTTGTCAGCAGCTGTAGGGCCAGCGTGAGGATGTAGGAGCAGAAGCCGGGAGCCTGTGGGAACCTGGAAGAGGAATTTGATGTGTCAGGGAGTTATCTGAGGCCGGTGCTGGAGGTGCAGGGCGCGGTGGTGGTGGAGCCAGCCAGCACGCAGGCGGCCGCGGTGCCGCGTGCCCGGGGCTGGAGGCAGGGGGAAGGTGAGGGCACTTCACTGCTCGAAGGGCAGTTTCCTTCACTGCCCCTCACCCTGGATCACTCTGTGCCCGTCCCACATCCCAGAGGTGGGAATTGAACGCTGCAGGAGCTGGGCCGTGGGCCAGCCGTGCCAGAGGGTACAGTGGAAACAGGGGATGTCTGTGACACTGCGGCACTGCAATTAATTATTGAAATATGCCACTGTGAACCATGGTGACCCTCTCTGCCCTACTGGATGTCTGGACACCTCAAAAAAATTCCCAGTGTCACCATCCAGCTTGCATGGAGCCCAACGTGATGCTGATGGGACTTGCAGAGCGCACAAGGTCTTTCTCGGATTGGGTTTTCTGCCACACAATACAGGATGCCTACAGGAACTTGCTAGTGCAGGGCAGTGTTTTTGCTGACCACTAAAAATCAGATGGACACCCTTTCCGGCCTCATTCAGCCAGGGACATAGAGCTTTCTCGGGGGGCTGCTGTGAGGAGCAGTTGAGGGGATGGAGATGGCAGAAAGGAGATGGGTGTTCTGTACAGTTAGGGCTTGATGGGCAACTTCCTCAGGAAGAGATATCCAAAAGTGGTTAGACACTGGCGGAGGCTCCCCAGGGCAGTAGGGGAGCCCCCATCCCTGGTAGGATTGAGAAGTCATATGGATGTGGTGCTCAGGGACAGGTTTTAGTGGTGGGGTTGGCAGTGTTGGGTTTATGGTTGGACTCAATGATCTTGAAGGTCTTTTCCAACCTAAACATTTATGGGATTCTGTGATTCTAAAGAGCTGGTTGATGAACTCAGGCTCAGCTCTTGGTGTGCTACAGCCCATGGGCATCCCGCCTGCATGGTGCCGGTGTCCAGAGCCGGCTGGCATGGGGTGGCTGTCAGGGTGGGTGGGATTTCCCATCAGAACTCTATGAAGAAGCTTCACAGGAGGCGTGGTGGTACCTGGCTCTCCAGGAGTGCTAGGGAAGCACTCGGTGCTGGAGTCCAGCTGCTCTGCAGGACATGTTGAGTGAGGAAGGGAGTAACAGGACATTTTGCTTTTGCTGAGGAGTTACTCTCCACAGATGTGTCTGGTCTCTGTTGTCAGGAGCTGAATCCACCTGGCCTTCCTGTCAAGAAGGTTTGGGAGATATGGGAGGTCAGTGGAGGACGTGGACATCTCCTACTGTATGTGGTTGCTCCAAGCCCCATCCAACCTGGCCTTGAACCCCTCCAGGGATGGGGCAGCCACCACTGCTCTGGGCAACCTGAGCCAGGGCCTCCCCACCCTCACAGGAAAACTTTTCTCCCTAAGATCTCATCTCAATCTCCCCTCTTGCAGCTGAAAATCATTTCCCCTCATCCTCTCCCTGTACTCCCTGATCAAGAGCCCCTCCCCAGCTTTCCTGGGGCCCTTTTCAGTACTGGAAGATACTCCCAGAGCCTTCTCTTCTCCAGGCTGAACAACCTCAACTCTCCCAGCCTGTCCTCGTACAGGAGGTGCTCCAGCTCCTGCTGTCAAGGCCACTCTTATCCTTAAAGGTAGGAAAAAGGAATAAATGGAAGTGTTTGATGGTCCTGGGCCTTAAACTGGAGGCAGAGACGCTGGGTGGTGTTCAGCTCAGGGCATCTGCTCCAGGTCCTTCATAGCCGAACACCTGTTAACTCCAGGTCTGTTACTATTTATACCGTATAAATAACAATTTTTCTTGGCGAGTTCCAACAAATATAGACCAGACATCAGTTCTCTTTGTAAGATTTTTTCAGACAGGGGTACCCCAAACCCTGGACCGTTGTGCTGGCTTGTGATTATCCTCTCACACACGTAAATCCAAGGAAATCAGGAATTAGCAATTATAATACCTAGAAAATGCGTAACTGGAAGCGTCAGGGCAGCTTGGCTGGGATGGGAGCAGGAGAGGGAGAGCTGTGGTGCCTCTGTAGCACCGGGAGTGTCTGGAGAAGGAAAGTGCTGTGTGCTGAGAGGTTCCTTCTCCAGGGACATGAAAAAGGGGCTGCCAACAGGAGTACAAGCCATCCAGACTGATAAAACCAGGTAATTTTTACCCATCTTATAGGTAACTGGTGGAATTTATCACCCAGAGTGTGTTTGTGGATGCAAAAGGACCAGGTGCCTGTTTGGAGAAGGAACCTGGGAAGGCATAAGTTTAAGAAGAAGGACAAGATACGCACTCACACTTTATGAATGCTGGTCTGGACTGAGAAAGATGCTTCCTTGGAGCATGTTTTCTTCCCCAGTTCTTTGCAGCAGCACTCAGTCCTTCCCTGAAGTGTCTGGTGCTGATCAGGGCAGGGCAGCACAGCGAGAATCACCTTGGCCATATTCCCACCTTCCCAATATTCCCAGAGTGCCAGCAGGCAGCACTGCGAGCAGGATGAGCCCTCAGCCCCTGCTGCACCTGCCAGAGCCTGGCTGGTGCCGCGGTGGGGCCAGGTGGGAGTGGTGACCCCACGGGTTTGACCATGCCAGGGACTCCCCGATTTCCCCGGCAGCAGTGGACACTTCCCAGCTGGCACCCTGGACACTCCCAGCTACATTTAAAGTGATAACTGGAAAGTGGTAACTGGGAAGTCCCCTTCTCCTTGAAGGTCTTTTAAATGTAGTTTATCAGCTGGAAGCAAGAGCTGCCAAATACCCAGTGGAATCATAGAATCACCAGGGTGGAAAAGACCCATCAGATCATCGAGTCCAACCATCCCTATCAAACACTAAACCATGTCCCTCAGCTCCTCGTCCACCCGTCCCTTAAACCCCTCCAGGGAAGGTGACTCAACCCCCTCCCTGGGCAGCCTCTGCCAGGTGCCCAATGACCCTTTCCGTGAAAAATTTTTTCCTAATGTCCAGCCTGAACCTCCCCTGGCGGAGCTTGAGGCCATTCCCTCTCGTCCTGTCCCCTGTCACTTGGGAGAAGAGCCCAGCTCCCTCCTCTCCACAACCTCCTTTCAGGGAGTTGGAGAGAGCAATGAGGTCTCCCCTCAGCCTCCTCTTCTCCAGGCTAAACTCCCCCAGCTCTCTCAGCCGTTCCTCATAAGGCCTGTTCTCCAGCCCCCTCACCAGCTTCGTTGCTCTTCTCTGGACTCGCTCCAGAGCCTCAACATCCTTCTTGTGGTGAGGGGCCAAGAAAGTGGTGTACGGCTGGCCAGCAGCATGTGTCCCGTAGATCCCAGCTGGAGAAGGCACCGTGCCGGCCAGTGCCCTCCAGTGTCCCCAGCTACGCTGCTCCTGTTGGTCACCGTCTGGATTCACACTTGAATAGGACCCAAACTGGAACCATTTACCAACGCCCTGAGTGCTGCTGGGTGGGATAAAAGGAGTGGGAGTGAGGAAGCCAAACCCGTCAGTGGATGTAGCCCAGTGCTGAGCAGCGCAAAGTGACCCATCAATGGGAGAGCCGTGATCCATCACCAGAAGAGAAGAGATCTGCCAGCGGGAGGGCTGTGATCCACCAGTGCGGTGCAGTCAAGAGAAAGGGGTATGATCCCAAGTTGGCCGGGGAGAGCCATTTCAGGGCAGGCACGGCGAAGCACAAAGGCTCTGTTGGAGCTCCAGGCTGCTTTCTGGTTCTGGGGAGCCGTGGTGAGAGAATTCAGCGTGGCACTTAGTGCTGGGGGAGTTGTCTGGATTGCTCAGGAGAGAGGAGAGCGTCTGACCATAGTGCTTCAGCGCTGATCCCAGCAAAACGGGTGCTGAGAGGAGGTGCGTTTGTGGCCGGTTGGGAGACAGACGCCAGGGAGGGACATGGGCTGAGCCACAGCACTGTGGGGTGAACGGGCTATGTGCAAATCCACACTGAACTGAGGAGATGCTCACCCAAATCTGGAGCTGTTGGTCTCCGCAGGAGGGATCTAAGGAGAGAACCTGGCTGCTGTGAACTCAGAGCTTGGTCAGGGTGTGAATGTGGTGATGCAGTGCGGCTGCCTCTCGCACAGGGTGCTGGGCACCCTCTCAGGTCCTTGTGGGGCCTCTGTCCCCAGAGGGAGGGGGCATGTTGGATTCTCCTGTAGATTTTGCTAGCTCTCACCCTAAACAAGGAGATTTTTTCCAAGTAGAATTATTCTTGACTTTAATCAAAACCTAATTTAGATCCAGGTCAGATAATAAGTCAAACAGCTAAGGGCAGGCAGCAAAGAGCAGGAATTCCTCCTGGAACCTATTGGATTTCTGTCCTTCTCGCAGCACCAAACCATTATTTGGGGTGGCTTTCTCTCCGGAGATGCCTGGGACTGGTGCAGGTGGCAGGGCTGGAGGGACAGTTTGCATGGGGATTTGTGGAAATCCTAGACAGTTTTCCCACCTCCTTATCCTGTCCCCAGCATGGTTTCAGAGGGCTGGGAATGCTCTGTGCCTGTGCTGGGGGGGGAAGAAACCCTGGGAGTGCAGCAGCCTGAGTGCTGTGGTAAGGACTGAAATACCCAGTGGCTGCCAGGGCTGTGTGGGAGCCGGGACGGGAACAGCCAGGGAGCTGCGGATCAGGGCTGAGCTCCATTTCCAGAGATGCGTGGGGAAGTCTGATGGCACCTGCCCACATCCTCTGCGACTGCACATGATGCCACGGCTCCCTCACTTTCAAGATCAGCAAATTTACCCTTCTCTGCATTTTTTTTTTCTTCAGGAGAAAGAAGAAAACACCCAAGCGGGAGAGCACAGATTTCCAGGATAGGCTGTGCTAACACAGTACAAGCTGTCAGCAGGCGAGCCTGGAGGAGATGGGATGCCCTCTGTGAGCTGGAGTCCTCATTGTCTGTGTGGCAGGGGACAAGAAGGGAAGTTGTGCGAACCAAAAATAGTCTCACAGTTTGGGAAGTGAAACTGTGTTCCTGTGACCTCTCACACTTGTGCTTATGTGCAGGGCAGCGGGTTGTCTTGCTCTGCCAGCCGAAGAGAGAGGGATCTCGCCTTCCCTCCAGGTGCAACCCATCCCTGCAGGCGCATCCTCCCATGACCCATCACCCACCTTTAAAATCCTCGCCGTGGGTGTGCTCCAGCAGCATCCGCAGCTGCAAACATCTGGATGGGGCTTTCTCATGAACCCGCGTACGCTGCTCTGGGGTCAGGGGATTGCTCTGAGGAATCCCCACTGCCTCTGCGGGACCTCTGGGCGCGGCTGGATTGCGGGAGGAGAGGCAGCTCCCATCCTTCGCAAAGGGCACAGCGAGGTGGGGGTCTGGCCTTTAGCTCAATACATTTAAATGCAGCTGCACAAGGCATCGCTGGCTGCTGGGGAAGGGAGGAGGCAGCGGGGACCTTGTGCCTGGGGAGCGCTGCCTGCTCAGCAGGGCCCCCAGGAGAAGCTGGGATTGAGTTTTCAGTGCACTAGTGGGCATGAGGGCCTTTGTCATGATAGTTTTGTGGGGCATTTAATGGGCTTGGGCTGAGTCCTGGAAAGCCGGGCAGCAAGGGGATAATGAAATGTCGGCTGTCTTTCAGTCTGGCTGCATCCCACCTCCTAATAGCTTAAATGCTTTGACACCACTGTTAATTTAGCACGTGGCTCATCCATCCCCTTCCTAGCCTGGCTGGGTGTCCGGCGTGGTCCGTGCTGTGCCGCCGGGTGCGTGGGTCAGCACGCTGCTCCTGGCCGTCCCTGAGCAGGTTCCCCGGTGCCATAGTCTCCAAAGGCTCGTTACCACCAGAGCTGGAGAGCCTCGCCACCTCGCCCAGGGGAGACACCGAGCATGAGCTTGTTACCCTTAACGGGACGAGAGGCGCTGGGGCACTCGGCAGAGCCAGGCGAGCAGGGTGCTGCTTTGTTCATTCAACTTCTTGTCTCCGAGCGAGTGCTGGGGCAGTTTCTGTTGGTCTTATCTGGGAGGTGAGCAGTTGGGGTTTTTGTCCGAGTCCCCAGGATATTCTCAGGGATGTTGTAGTCTGGTCTGGTCCCAGGATAAAGCGGATTCTGTGTCGCTTTGGGGCTGAAGGGGTTAATTTTTGTGCTGCTCTCTCCCCAGCTCGCTGCGGACTCTGGCTGGGACAGAACATCTGTCTGTTGCTATGGCTGCAGTACACTTGAAGGGGATGACTGGATAATTATTGCAAACATCCATCCTGCCTGATGTGCTCCCGGACCCTCCCTGCCCAAACGCAGGGGGAGCGGCCACCTCCGAGCACAACTTCAGCCACGGGGATCCTACCTAGGGATGGCGGGTTGGCAACACCTTTTCATTTGCATAATTAATGAGGCCGAGGCTGCAGGGCTCCTGGGAAATCCGATGCAGAGCAGCAGCGATGAAATGGCACAGAGGGCTCCAGCCTTCTCGGCGGCTCGTTAAAGCTCTGCTGGCTGACAATGCCCTGCTTTGGAGCTACAGGGGAGTTGTTCTCCCATTTCCATTAATTTACCACCCACTTCCATCTGAACAGATTGCTCTGGGCCCGATCCTGCGGTACCTCCTGCCGGGCGCAGGCCCCAGGTCTGTGTGTGATGGGCAGGATGCGGCTGGTGCAAAGCCCATCACCTTCGAGGCCGTCTGCACCAGCCGAGACCCTTGGAAGCAGCATGGTCCTGGGTCGTGGCATGGACCCAGAGCTTCCTTGGCTTCTCTCTGCCCAGCAGGCTGCTGCCTGCAGCCGTGCCACTGCCTGTGTTCCCTAGCTGTGCCGCCACTGCCTGCTGCTCGGTCCTTGCCGAATCGAGCTGTGCCTGCTGCTTCATCCCTCCTGTGTGTGCAGCCGTGGTGCCAGCATGTCCGTGGCTGGTACATCCTGGGGAGTGGGCACCGCTGGGGAAGGGGGGAGGCTGCTGCCCACCCTGGATCGCCCTGCAGCTGCACCTGCCTTCCCAGCGGTGCCCATCGAGGGCTGTGGCACGCCCTGACCTTGTGCCTCCCAGCCCCTCCATCCTCTCCTCCGCTCCTAGGAATCAGCCTGTGCCACCAGCGCCTGCCCGCAACACCCACAGCCCCTTTGTTCTCCGGGTTTGGCTGTTCTTTCACCTACTGGCATTAACCCTGCCCTGGATCAAACCCTGGGGGTGTTCAAAAATCCACGTCCGGCCCTGCATCCTGGGGTTATCCCTGTTTCAGCAATTCCCATCTCTGAATTAATAGAGAAAAAAAATAACAGAGGTTCCCCATCTGACCAGACCCCGCTGTACTCTGCTCAGCGATGAACCTCAATGCATCCATTGTACGTTTCTTTCTGTTTATCAGCATGTGGCAGGGTAGGGAGTCCGAGTGGAGCTGGGACCACGATGAGCGCAGAGCTCCGTAGCCACCGGCCGACCAAGAGCATCGTAGCCGGGACATCTGCTGGGGCTGCGCTCCCTCTGCAGAGGTTCAGGTAGGCTGTGCAGGACAGTGCTGCCCCTTACTTTTCCTATTATCTCTAACACTGACAGTAAATAAGATTCTCATAAACACTCCACATGTGCAGAGCACTGCCTGAGGCTGAGGATGGGTGGCAGGTAGGGATCGGGGTCGGGATGGTGGGGTTCTCCATCAGGCAGAGTCACCTCCTTAAAGCGGGAAGGATGGCATGAAGACCGGATCAGAGTGGGCCCCTGTTTGATCCTTACCAACCCTACATTTTTGTGTACAATTCAATAAACTCCTTTGCTTGCACGACTTACTTCCTTCTCACCCATGACTCAGGTGCAAATGACCCGCTTGCTTAAGTAAGTGATAGAGTGGAGCCCCATGGCTACAAAACCTTCAAGAGATCCTAAGTTTGATTCACTCAGCCTGGAGGGCAGAGCCTGGAGGGCAGAGCTTCCCTCTGGGAGGTGCTGGCAGAGGGAATGGGGCAGATGAGGGTGGCAGGGCGAGTGTGCCCCACGCACCCATTCAAAGGGCATGGCTGAGGCTGGTATCTGTTTGCTAAATCTGCAGAAGGTCTGTTGGTGTTTGGGGGACTCCTGGAGCCCCTCTTCCCCCAGGAGCTCATCACATCCCACCCCTGAGGAAGCTCTGGGATCTGCCAGGCCAGCCAGGGTGGGCTGGGTGCTCAGGGGGCTGCTCAGCACTTCTAAAAGCCATCAGGCTGCACAACTCTGCTTGGAGGGACCTCGCTTCTAGGTGCCTGGAGGTTCCTTGCCTGAAAACACACAGGGCATCCGTGAGCTGCAGGTCTTCAGGAGCATGTCCAGGCAGGACGATCACAGTGACAGGTGGAAAGATGATGCCATTCTCCTTTCGTAGTAGGGTGTCCGTGGTGTCCTGGAGCTGTGGGGGAGTTTCTCCTCCAGCTCCAGGGGCTCTAGGGTACAACCTGTCTGTGATTTGCGCCCCTGTATATGATTCAGGGGGAAGGGTAAGAGACGTGCACCGTCCCGTGCCAGGGTACAGGGCGTTATCTCCTCCCCAGTGCTGCTCCAGCAATGCCTCCCAGGTCCCTAGCCCAGCCCTTAGAGAAAGAAGAGCTTTTGGGGTAAGGATGTAGTTTCCATGCTCCCCAGGACCACAGGCAGGGAGGAGGGCAAGTGAGTCACTGCAAAGCCGCGGCTGAAACGCGGAGCTGTGCCAGCAGTGGGTCCTGGCCCAGCGCTCGCGGTGGGTTCTGGCGGGGGGATGGAGGTTTGCCATCTCCCCGGGCTTGGCCCGATTTCCAACATGTCTTGGCACCATATGGCGCTCGCTTTATTTGTTCTGCTGCGACTTGGGAAGGAGGGCAGTGTTCCATTGTCTGGCAGAGGAGGTGGGATGCAGGCGCAGGAACATGCCCGTGTCCCGCGGGATCGCTGCCTGAGCCTGGTGCTCCGCATCTCACCCGAGTGGCAGGTCAGCATCCTCATCCCTGCGCAGCCCTTGGCTCCAGAGGGGCTTCCCTGGAGAAGCTCCCGGAGATTCACCCACGCTCAGAGCTCCGGGTGCGCGGGAGCATCGTGGTGTGGAGCGTGATCGACCCGCCATGGGACGCTGCCTGGTAGGAGGAAAGCGTGGTGGCAGTGCCGTTACTGACTCATCGGAGCAGCAGTTCTGCGACAGCGATGCCGGGCTTGCCCAGCACCCAAAAGTGACAACATGCTCCCACCCGCCCTGCTCGTGGGGAGCTGGAGCCCTGGCACTCCCACTGTCCTGCTCCAGCATCCCAACCCGCAGCCTGCAGCCCCCCTGTCCATCCCCTCCTGCTGCTGCTCAGGGCCCTGCTCCCTCCTCTTGAGCCGCAGAGATGGGGGGAGGCTGGGAGGCTCAGCCCTGCCACATTTGCATATTTTTTTTTACCTAAACCAGACGTTTCTCGGGGGGAGCGACCGCGTCGCCGTCTGTCCCCGCAGAAAAAGCTTCTCTGTGGATGCCGGGGGTTCCAAAACGCGGGGGATTAACCGCTACTGACCTGGGACCGGGTCCCGTCCCTCCTGCCGCCTCCCGGTTTGATTTATTCGCTCGAACCGGCAGCGCATCCCTCCTCTCGCGTGTAATTCAGCCGCGAGGCGGGGAGGGGACCGGGAGAACTCGCGAAGTCAGCGGCGGGGAGAGGGGATCCGTGTCCGGGAGCGCTACAAAGGGAGCCGGGGGACCGGCTGCGGCGGGTTCCCGGGGCCGCTTGTGCCCCGGCCCCGCGGGAGGTGGCCCCGCGGCTCCTTCCCCGCCGGGCTCCAGCGCGGTTGCTATGGCTGCGACCCGCGGGGGGGCCCCCGGCAGCCCGGCCCCGCTCGGGAGCCGCGGCGAGAGCCGCAGAGAGGGGGTTGATCCCCCCCGCCCCGGGATTAGGCAGCGCCGGGCACGGGAGGAGGAGCGGGGAGTCGGGCTGGGCGGCGGCCGGCGGCCCCGGGAGGGCGGCGGGCAGGTAGGGGCGATGCTGCCGCCCCCGCCGGGCAGCGGGGACCGGGAGAGGCGGGGAGGGCGGAGCCCGGCGTCCCGGGACAAAGCGGCGGCCGCATCCCGGGATAACGGGGCGGGAGCGTCCCGGGATAACGGGGAGGGCGCATCATGGCATCCCAGGATAACGGGGCGGGAGCATCTCAGCATCCCGGGATAAGGAGGAGGGAGCATCATGGCATCCCGGGACAAAGCGGCGGCCGCATCCCGGGATAACGGGGCGGGGGCATCCCAGCCTCCCGGGATAACGGGGCGGGCGCATCCTGGCATCCCGGGATAACAGGGTGGACATATCCTGGCATCCTAAGATGACAGAGAGGGAGCATCCCAGCCTCCCGGGATAACAGGGCGGGCGCATCCCAGCATCCCAGGATAAGGGGGAGGGCGCATCATGGCATCCCGGGATAACGGGGCGGGCGCATCCCAGCATCCCGGGATAACGGGACGGGAGCGTCCCGGGATAACAGAGAGGGAGCATCCCAGCCTCCCGGGATAACGGGGCGGGCGCATCCCGGCTGCGGGGCTGGACGTGGGGCGGCAGGATGGGGCCACTGCCCCGCGCCCTGCAGGGCCGGAGGAGCCCCGGGAGGAAGCGCCCTGTCCCCGTTATCCCTGGGCGGGGGAGCGATCGGTGCGTGGAGGATCCCCCGGCAGGGATGGGGACGGGAGGGCTGCGGGGCCGGTCTGCACCGCAACCCCCGAGCCGGGATGGCGGCGGTGGCTCAGCATCCCTGCCCCACGGCGCTTGGTCCGCCCTGGCTCCCTCTGTGGGACTGATCCGTGCCAAAGAAGGGAAATTGAAATGGGATCTTAGGGTGAAATATTCTCCTGGGAGGGTGGGGAGGCCCTGGCCCAGGTTGCCCAGAGCAGGGGTGGCTGCCCCATCCCTGGAGGGGTTCAGGGCCAGGCTGGATGGGGCTGGGAGCCCCTGATCCAGTGGGAGGTGTCCCTGCCCATGGCAGAGGGTGGGACTGGATGGGCTCTGAGGTCCCTTCCACCCCAAACCATCCCTGGTTTCTATGATTCTATGCTGCACACCCCCAACAGCCGCCACGGGTGCCCTGTGCCCACCCCTGCGCTGCTCCCAGGGACACTGGGGCAGCAGGCAGGGCAGATCCTGCTCACCCAGGGCTAGGCTGAGCTGCTGTGCTGTGGCCTCAGTGGTTGGGGCTGGTGTCCTCTGCTCCCCAGCAGCACCCACGGCTCGGGCAGGGTGCCTCCTGATTGCCATCTCACTGGGAGCTGCTACCGCAGCTGTAATTTGATGCTCTCAAAGTTCGTGTTTACAAGGGACAAGGCAGCCATCAGAGGGCTCTTCTTGTTCTCCCAGTGAAAGAATATTCCTCTCTCCGCGGCGTGTGGCTGCTGCGTGTGCCAAGCGCTGCCCGGGTTACACGGAGCATCTCGCAGAAACACCGTCCGGCGTCAGCGCCCACAGAGCCGCTGGGCACAGCCGAGCTCTGCCAGGACCCCCACAGCGGGGGGCTGGTGGGACAGTGAGCGCAGACCCCCCAGCACACTCAGTGGCTCAGGCCGTGGGCCGTCAGGAGGCTGCCTGCCAGGCAGGAGGAGCTGGGAGGTGGGCGAGCTGCTGGCCCCGTGGGACTCATCAGCTCCCTGATGACAAATCCTTTCACTCATGAGCAAGCAGAGCGGGACGGAGCCCGGCACGAGGCTTCCCAGCGTGGCTCCAGCCCAACGACTGCTGTGTCCTCACTGGGACGTGCCTGTGTTTCAGGTGCCACTGGGACCCCACAAGGTGCCACCCTCCCCGGGGCGGTGGGGCGGGGGGGGGTGAGCTGGGGTCCCCCCGGCACCCACAGCCCCATCTCGCAGGGCTCTTCTACAGAGCGGGGGAAGCTGCTGGTACCTGTGCCCTCGTCTTTTCACCAGGGCTGAAAATCATGCAGGTCACCGTGCTCGGAGCCTGGTTCCTGTGCAGGGTCCCCACGGGGGTCCGGGTGCTCTGGCAGCGCTCCTGCCACACAGCGTGATGCGGGGCTGTGCCTGACAAACAGATGGCACCGCTGCAGCCTGTTTGGTGACAGGGGAGTACCCGCTACCTTCCAGCGGCCGGGAGCTGGGAGTGGTGTCCTGCCCCTTCTGAAGGCACCCAGGGGGTTGTTTGGAAAATACCAGCTCCAAGGGCAGCCCCTGCTCCAGGCAGCTCCGGGGCTCGGATCAGCAGCAAAAACAGCTCCGCAGGCCCTTTGTGCTGCTCCATGTTGAGGTGCTGCTGTCTGTCTGTCTTTCACGGGGCAGCAGATCCTCCATTTGGGGTTTGTTGTGCCCTCAGCTGGTGGGAATCCTGCTGGGAGGAGAGTGATAAAAACCAAACCAGCTGCAGGAGGGAGAATTATTTTGGGAGGGGAGCTCTTGGGATGGAGGGGTTGGGGACTGCAGGCACCTGGGCTGGGGCAAGAGGCTATAAGGCAGGTTAGAAACAAGGGGGTGTTGTGCTAGGAAATGGCTTTGGGAAAGGATGTGGCTGGAGCTGGAGGCAGAGCAGGAGCACGAGCACACAGCGGACTCAGGGGCCATGGTGAGTGAGCTGCATTTATTCACAGCACCATTATTATAGCCACCTGTTTCTAGCACCCTCGGCAAGGCGAGAGCGTGATGTGCTCCAAGGAAATGCGAACGCTGGGTCCTGCCCCTTGGCCAGGTGCTCACCGCGTTGTGCAGATGGAGCTGGCAGCGCCTCGGCTCCGCTGCCTGGAGCGCGAGTGAGATGGCGGAGGAGAAGGCAGGACGCGTCCTCATGGGCACAGAGCTCTACGGGAGGGGGGCAGAGCTGCCACCATGGGGGATGGAGGTGGTGCCAGAGAGAGGAGAGGCAGCCTCGGGGTTGGCTGTGGCATCTGCCCTCCTTGCCCCAGCCAGGAGTTCTTTCTTCTCCATTCTGGGTGTGGAAGGAGCAATGGGTTTGTCACCTGTGAGGATGGACACGCTGCCCCTGAGCTGCTGTTGGTGGTGGTGCTGTGCTTGCATCCATGTGTCCTGTGATTCTCCAAGCCCAGTGTGGGGTCCAGGGTTGGCCTGGCCGTTCCTTCCAATCCCCCTGCTCCTGGCTGCAAGGCTGGTTTCTAGGCAGAGCCTTAAAAGCACCGTGCGTACGAGTACTAAAAAAAGCATAATTGCATTCAATAACTGCATTGTGTGCTTAGAATTCGCTTATATGTGAGACCAGATCAGGTAGCAAAGCTGGTGAGAAGGTGCGTGCTGCCCTTGCTCCTGCCCGTAGCCCTGCTGGGGGGGCTCTGGCCCCTCGTGTCCCCTTGCAGATGGGTCCCAAGGGGCTGCAAAGCATCCCAAATCCTACCAGTCCCTGGCCTCCTCCTCACCCTTCACTCTGGCCACCTCCCTCGGGGCAGTGGCTACTGGCGGCTGGAGGCCTGGCCCCCACCTCTGTCCCATGAAGATGCTGGGGTGGGAGACTTTATTTATTTTTATATATATATATATGTGCAGATAGAGTGTCCCAGCCTGCCCATGGGGGTATCCAGACGCCATGGGGTGCCCCCAGTGAGGCACTCTTTTTCCTATTATTATTAATTCACTCTTAGCAAAGCCACCCTGACTGATGCCTCATCCCAAGCTGGGGCGTGGGGTGCAGGATGGGGCTGCTGGGGCGATGGTGAGGAATGGGGACAGGGGATTTTCAGTTTTATTGCATTTTTGAATAAATCTGGGAAGTGTGTGTGTGGGGGGGGTGTTGCTGAGGTGCTGAGGTTCTGGCCCCCGGCCCTGGAACCGGGGTTCTGTGCAGGATGGGCCAGCACAGACAGGTCCCACTGGGAAAGCTCTTGTGGGGCTGCAGGGGAGGTGAAGGAGAGGGAGGAAAAGTGGATTAGGACAGGGGAGGGATGGAAAGGGGGAACAGGGCAGGGCGGGGATGGCTTGGGGCAGGAGAGGGAGATGGATTGGGGTAGGGGAGGGATGGATGGCCCGGAGAGACAGGATTGGGGCAAGGAAGGGAAGAATGCTCGAAGGAAAGAGGGTGGCAATGGAGGGAGAGGTGGGGGAGTGGGGGGGGATGGATGCAGGGAGAGATGCCCGGGGGATGAGGGAGGGTGGGATGGATGCAGGGGGAGATGCCCGGGGGATGAGGGAGGGCGGGATGGATGCAGGGAGAGCTCCCGGGTGATGAGGGAGGGCGGGATGGATGCAGGGAGAGCTCCCGGGTGATGAGGGAGGGCGGGATGGATGCAGGGGGAGCTCCCGGGGGATGGAGGAGGGCGGGATGGATGCAGGGGGAGCTCCCGGGGGATGAGGGAGGGCGGGATGGATGCAGGGGGAGCTCCCGGGGGATGAGGGAGGGTGGGATGGATGCAGGGAGAGATGCCGGGGGATGAGGGAGGGCGGGATGGATGCAGGGAGAGATGCCGGGGGATGAGGGAGGGCGGGATGGATGCAGGGAGAGATGCCGGGGGATGAGGGAGGGCGGGATGGATGCAGGGGGAGCTCCCGGGGGATGAGGGAGGGCGGGATGGATGCAGGGAGAGCTCCCGGGTGATGAGGGAGGGCGGGATGGATGCAGGGGGAGCTCCCGGGGGATGAAGGAGGGCGGGATGGATGCAGGGGGAGCTCCCGGGGGATGAGGGAGGGCGGGATGGATGCAGGGGGAGCTCCCGGGGGATGGAGGAGGGCGGGATGGATGCAGGGGGAGCTCCCGGGGGATGGAGGAGGGCGGGATGGATGCAGGGGGAGCTCCCGGGGGATGGAGGAGGGCTGCGGGTGGGGTGCCCAGCGCGGTGCTCGGGCTCCCCCTGCCGCTCCTCCCGCGCAGCGGGGGCGGGGAAACCCGTGTGGTGAGTTTGTGAGGCCTCTGCAGGGCTGCGGGGACCCCAGGCTCTGCCCCTGGGGCTGCTGAGCCGGGGCGATGGGGCTGCTGAGCCGGGGCGATGGAGCTGGGTCTCCCCAGGGAGCGCTCTCTGCGCCCACCCCTCATCCCACCCTGCTAGGAGCCGTGGTCTGAATGCCCCGCTGCAGCCCCTAGCCCTGCTGGGCAGCCTGGCCGTGGTGCAGAGCAGGTTCCCAGCAAGGCAGGGACCCTCCAGCTCACTTGCCACCCCCAGGTTTCCCCGCAGAGATGCGAGCGGTGCCCCAGAGCTCCCTGCAGCCCCGGTCAGGCGATGCCTCCCATCCATAGGCAGCCAGCGTCCCGCTCTGTATTCACCATCCCACCCGCTGCGGTGAAACAAAGCTCAAGGAAAGATTCGTGCTCGGCTGCCGATGGGGATGCATGCAGTGTTTTGCCTTCAGATTCTGCTCCCGAATCCCTTTTTTTGTCCTGGGTGTTGTGAGTTGACGCCTTTTGCCGTTGGCGAGGGCTGAACGTGGTTGCCTCTGCCCTGAGCCAGCAAACCCACGGAAACACCAGAGCGAGAGTTGCAGGACAGCAAACAGGGGTGTCTGCTGGGGAGGGATCCTGCCCCGAAACCCATCGTGTGCCCGGGGGTTGGCGCTGCTGTGTGGATGTGGAGGGATGCGATGGGAGGATGGAGGCTGCGATGTGGGGGCTCCTGGCCTCCTACTCTGTAGCAGCTGCTCCCCACCAGGACCGGTTAAGAGCACGCTTTCAAACAAAGCTGTTCCCCAGCACCACCGTGAGATGTGTCAGCAGCACAAGGGTTAAGCCTGCTCTCCCTCTCTTTCCACGGTGAACTTGGGGATAACCTCGTTAGCGGCTGCGCTGAGCAGCAATGCCCCTGGGACAGAGCAGCCCTATAAAATGGAGCTGTGCGATACGAGGGAGCGATGGAAATGGTAGCTGTGTTGTCTCAGCCGATGGCTATTGGGGTGCTCCCCCTACCACACTCGAGCCTGTGGCTGCTGGGGGGTCATGGAGGGAGAAACTGGGCCAGACTGGTGGCATGGGGTGGGTTTGTCACGGCTAGGCTGGGCACTGGGCACAAAGCGGTGCCTGCAAAGCGAGGAGCTCTAATCGGTCCTACATAGGGCTGCACTGAGAGCGCTGGGTGCTGCGAGGGGCCAGCCCAGCCCCACAGCTTGGGGGGCTCCCCTCTGGGTCCCAAGACCACCAGCAGCATGGGTGCACGCAGGGATGGTGTCCGTGCCCACCAGGGATGCTGCAGCGGGGTCTGGGGGAGCCCAGCCGTCCCCTCCTGGTCTTCTCGGATGGGCTGGGGAGCTCCCACCATCCTTCTTGGGGCTGGTACTGGTGGCCAGGAATTGTTTGCTGCCCACGCTGTTGTGCCACAGGCCCTGTTTCTGGTGGCCACCTCCCAGTGCCGCGGGAGGAGATGGGTTCCTTATGCCCCAGCATTCATTCCCTCCGCTGAGCGACAGCCTGCGGTCTGGCTGAGCAACCCCAATTGTTCCCCGGGAGCCTGGACAAAGGAGTGCCTAGAGAGATGGCAGGGCTTAGGAGAAGGCATGCTAGGAGTATTTCTATGGCCTTGGACAACACCAGTTTGTCCCCCCACCCTGTAGGGGTGGGAGGCGGCAGCTCAGTTCCCTGAGCAAGGGGGATGCCTCCCTGGCCCAAGGCAGGGTGAGGGCTCGTTGCTGGCGAGCGTGTCCTGAGCAATGGTGCGATGCTCGCCCGTCTGCTCCCAGTAAGGAAGGCAGATTCCAAGGGTCTCTCCCTAGAGCATGGGTGGTGAGAACCCCTGGGGAGCCACACACCCTGCTCTGTGGGTCCCTGTTCGCCGGGACTCATGGTCTCAGCAGGCTGCTGGCCCTGCTCTGTGGCCTCCCATTTGCTCATTTTGCCCTTTCCAGGCAGACAAAGCAATTTTGGGAGCTGTAGTTTGCAGCTGGTGTTTCTGCTGGGTGCTGCATCCCCCCAAAACCCAGAGGAATTGAGGTGGGGGACGGCCTGGGGTGACGAGGGGCAGGACTGGATTCATCAGCTGTGATGCTCTCTGTGGGTTTAACGCCATTGTGGAGGCAATACCTTTGCCCTGCTTCCAGGGCTGGGGTTCGGAGTGACCCTGCACCCTAGCTGCAAGCTCCAGGCTGCTGTTAGGGCCGTGTCCTGCTGGTTCTTCTCCCTGGCTCATCTCACCTCCAGGGCTCATCCCAGCTGTGGCCCCAACCCTGAAGTCTGTTGCCCTATTTTGCAAGCAGGAAAGCTGGGACAGGGAGAAATATGAAGCCTTCCAGGCCCTTGGCATGGCTCGGCTCCTGGCAAGGTCTGCAAAAGCTGGGGTCCCCACGGGTGCTCCATGGTTCCCATACAAGCTGCTCAAGGTGGTTCCTTCCTTCCCCACTGGCCGAAGAGTGGAGTGGAAGCAGCGCCTGCGTGTTCTCTGCCACCTCTGAGCAGGGGGAGGGTGGCGGGCGCCATCCCGGCTTTTGTTCTCCGAGCTCGGAGGGCTCCTTCACACATGAAGGGAACGGCATCGGCGTTTCCAGTGGGGTGAAGGCGCTGCGTCCAAGAACATCCCTGCTCTCTCGGTCATTAGCATCTGCCATGGCAGAGAATCACAACCGTGTGCGATTGGTGCGGGGAAGCGACAGACCCCGCGAGCGCAGCCTCTGTCTCCCAGCTGCTCCGGTGCAGCTTGGCGGGAGGCTGGGAACAGGGAGAGTTCTTGCTCCTGGGGGCTGCTTTGCCGTGTCCCCAGTGTCGGGAAAGACTGCCTGGCAGTCCAGGGTGCAATAACGTGGTCCCTGAGGTGGCAGAAGTCACCAACTGGGTCAAACTGGGTTGTCAGCATCAGAGGGGCATGGAAAATGACTGTGCTGCAGCTTTGGTGCAGCAGAGCTGCTCCTGCCCCACTGCAGCCCCCATGCTGCAGCCAGGAACAGCCACATGTATATGTCCCAACTCCTGTGTTGCAGCGGGGCCCTGAAGAGGAACAGGGGGGCTGCGGCACAGCTGCCCCCCGAGAAAATAGGCCAGGAAAGCCCTCCGGGAGGCATACTGCTGCAGGAGTGCAGTTGGCTTCACCCCTCATTGCAAGAGGCCCCTGTTTCCCCATGGCCGCTGTGCTGTGGAGATTAGCTCTTGGCTGGCTGGGCTTGACCGGCAGCTGGAAGAGGCTGCGTGCACCGAGCACCACGGGGGCTGCCTGGAAACCTGGGCAAAACGGGTACTGCCACAGCCCCTTCATAGAATCACCAGGTTGGAAAAGACCCACCAGATCATCGAGTCCAACCATTCCTATCAAACACTAAACCATGTCCCTCAGCACCTCGTCCACCCGTCCCTTAAACACCTCCAGGGAAGGGGACTCAACCCCCTCCCTGGGCAGCCTCTGCCAGTGCCCAATGACCCTTTCCGGGAAAATTTATTTTCTAACGTTCAGCCTGAACCTCCCCTAGCAGAGCTTGAGGCCATTCCCTCTCGTCCTGTCCCCTGTCACTTGGGAGAAGAGCCCAGCACCCTCCTCTCCGCAACCTCCTTTCTTTTCGGTGGCACCACGGGAAAGCTGGGGCCATGTGTGGAGCAAAGGCACAGCGGCCACACCGCCATTCCCAGTGCGGGCTTGTCCCTGGTTGGCACGATTGGGGAGCAAGCCTGGTTCCCCCACGGCTGGCATCACCCCGTGCTGGGGCTGCCAGAGCCGCCTCCCTCCCTGTGCCCCTTCCCTGCTGGGGCTGCCAGCTCGGCTCATGCTCAGCCAAGTGCGTGGGATGAGAGGGCGCTCCCGGGGGATCGGGGACTGCTGGTGGCAGCAACAAGGTCACGCTGTGTCCCGGCAGCGTGGCGGCAGCCTTCTCTGATGCTGCTGATCAGAGCTGCCCGCGCGGAGCAGCATGGAGGTGACCCCTGTGCTCGGGGTCAGCAGGCCCCGGCATGCGCCAGCCCCGAGCGGCTTTAATCCCTGCCAGGCTGGGGGGAATGCAGGGGGCAGTGGATTTCTGACCCACAACTGAGCTTGGCATCCTTTCCAGCATCACCACGGTCCCGCTCCCACTGTAACCAGGCAGGGCTGAGCGGTGCTGGCCAGGCACCGGCAGGGTGAGGAGAAATAATAGGAATGGGCAGCAGAACCGAGAGAGAAAACAAATTCCTTTTGTCTTGAGAAAGCAGCCATTGGGTCTTTCTCCTCTGCCCTGAAACAGCTTTTCCTGCCTCCCAGAGATGTTTTTTTTTTTTTTTGCAGGGTGTTATTTTGGAGGATTCTTTGCTTCAGTTTTCCTCAAAAAAATCAAATCCTGACACAAACGGAGCAGTGTGGGAATGGCTTTATTTCTTTGCTATTTTAATATAAGTATCCACAGATTTTTGACCACAGTTTCTTGTAACAGCAAGAAAGAGATGATCGGACTTGTAGTTGAAGTTTCAGGTTCTGAAGGACTGATGGATCCTGCTGGGCTGCGACACCCTCATCTTCTCTTACCAGGGTGTCTGAGTCAGCTGGGCAAGAGCAGCTCTGCAGGCCCAAAAGAGAAATCTAACATCCCAGACAGATGTTGGTTCAGGCCCACGTGTTCTCAGGTGAAGCTCTCCAGGCTGGTTTTGACCCGTTCCATTTCATGCAGGAAACTGTAGAACTGTGGCAAAGTCAGCTCTGCAGAACAAAGAGGTGTCAAGGCTTAGATTTCAGGCTGCACTTTTCCCACATTAGAAAAGCCATCCTGGTGCTGTCACAGAGCAACCTGTACCCATGCTGGGCAGGATTAGGCTCTCCAGCTCTCAGCAGCTGTTTCTTTATGCAGGCTGGGCTGCACTGGGTTCTGGGCTTGCGTTCTCCCAACAGCAACCAATGCTTGGGAATTGCTTATGTTCTTTGCTGTGCTGCTCTGACTGCTTTTACGGCTCCGTATCTATATTTTCTTTGTAAAGACGTGAAGACTGCCCAACAGTACCCTGTTCCTAAACACTCTTGGGGGCTGTGGTGGGGAGAGGCCGCGGCAGGAGCAGCCGCAGCATCCACCAGCCATGCTCTCGCACTGACCCCTGCTGGGTCCATGCCCAAAGCTCCCCGACCTCCAGCACCAGCTGGGTGCTCCGAGCTGCCACGCCACTTTAGGTACTCGAACGCTTCCTTCTCTTCCAGAACTGTTAACTCACCTATATATACGTTTTCCATTTGGTTCCCTTTTTTAACCACCAGCTTCAGCTTGGGGGAAGAAAAAGAAGAGGCATTTTAATTCAGAGAGAGCTGTACTGTGACGGGCAGATCGCTGCAAAGCATACACAGCTTTGACAGGCTTTTCATAGAATAACCAGGTTGGAAGAGACCCACCGGATCATCGAGTCCAACCATTCCCATCAAACACATGGGGCAGTATTCACTGTAGGAATAGATTCCTCAGGCATTGGGAGGATGTCTGGAAGTCCTTATAAATGATCGCATCCCCTTCCCTCCCAGGACAGCGTGACCTTTGTGAGACTGAGCTTTTTGAACAGCTTTTCAGAGCAGGCTACGCTTCTGTGATACACGACGGTTTCAGAACAGAAACAAACAGTGGTGTTCCTGCTGGCAGTTGTGCTCAGAAGCAGATGTGCTGTTGCAGAGCATGTTTCTACGAGATCTAGCTTTTCTCTAGCTCCTCTCACAGCCAGTGCTCCCCAAATGCCTGGCTGGAGCTCGTTCCTTAACTGTGCTACAACCTGAACTCTGATATAGGAGATTTACCTGTAAGAAGATACTTCCCACTTTTTCCAGTTCACTGCTCCCAGCAGTCACTGCGAGTTAGAAAGAAGAGAAGGGAGATAATCTATTAGCTACAGTGTGAAATAAGAAGTTATTTAGCTGAGAGCTGCTCTTGGGCTTCCCAATGTGTTCAGTTTATGTTTTGCCTCTCTTACCTCCGAATTTCCACTCCATGTCTATGAGCTGGTTAATCATCAGCGTCTGACCCACAGCCAGGCGCATTAGGGCAGGGGAATTCACCTTCCACTGCAAGAGCAAAACCCAGACAAGCAATCAATACAGAGAGGCCTCCGTGTTGCTTGTAATTCCAACAAGTCAGAACCGAGGCAGACTGACGGAAGCCCAAAGTGGAGGCGTGCAAACGGGCAAACTAATGCGGTCAGGAGGGCTTTCAGAAGTGTTTGAGTCCTCCTGGGGTTTCCATCTGCCCTGTTATTTCTGCAAATGAAACTCCCTGGTTTTGTTTGAACACAGGTTCAGGGTAATGATATCTGCACAGAAAGGCGTGTTGGTGTAACTGTGACACCCTGAGGCTCAGAGCACGCAAAACAGGAAAACAGCCGAAGGAAAGCCACGGAGGAGCACAGGGATGCTGGAACCGGTGAGGGAGAGGACACGGAAATCAGAAGAATTGTTAGGCAAAGTGCTCCTTTTCAGTTAGGAGGAACTTCAGTTCAAAATTCCGTGCTAGTTTTGAAGAAAATACCCAAAGTGCTGACACCTCTCGGTAGCTCAGTGGGGTTTCACAAGTTCCCACTCAAGGACTGTCATTTTGTTAGCTTAGAAACAAGCAATAAAAATGTATTAATACCTGTTCTGCAAAATAATTGGCTTTCTCTTCACTGAGGCCTGTGGGAGAAACCGTAGGAGATTACTATATGTGATAAATATTAATTATCTTTTATTTAGTGAAAGTCAGGTGACCTACCTAGAGCAATAAAATCTGCTCTGACTTGTTCGGAAGATAAATTCCTCTTCAGGGCACCTGAACGAACAATGCAAAGAAGAAAAATCACTTTTTACTGAGTTCAAACCAATCTTTACTGAGTCAAATAAGTGCAGGGAGGGAGACTCTGCCATAGAAAGCCTCTGTTCTGAGACGGTGTTTTGAAACAAACCGCAGCTCAAGATAGGAAATCGAGTTGTGCCTGCTGGATCTCTGCAGATGCCCAGCGCTTTAAAAGTCGGGGCCATGGGAGTGCCTGAGCGGAGAGGGGAGATTTCACTGTGGGTAGCCATGGAAACAGCAGCAGAGGTTGTGTTTTGAAGCTGCTGGTTTCTCTCCTATAGAAGCTTTACTTGTTAAAGGCGAACTGCTAAGGCTGGCAGGCTACTAATTTGACCTACCTGCTGTGTTTTGGATTATGGGTGTGAACGTGTGCATATAACACCTTCCCCTGCTGCGCCGGCCTCCTTTGTTCTGGGGAGCAGGCAGCACATGGAAGTTTACAAGGATTCCGTTCTCTGAAGCCAAGAGCAAGAATCTCATAAATTCGAAGAGCCTGCCGGTCCCACGTGGCTGCTCGTCCCTGTTGCACCTCAGCAAAGTTATCTTCTGGAACCTGTGCTGGTCCTGCCTGTGGCATCCCAGAGCGAACCAGAACGTGCAATGGGATCAGAGCCAGTGCGCGCAGGAAGGAATGATGAGACAGAGCACACCCAGTCCAGAATCGGGAGGGGAGAAAATGCTGATTAAATACCCCCAAGACAGTAGTAGGAAAGGAAGTTTTTCAGAGCTACTGCTGGACAGAAGAAATGGCTTGAAGATGTGGAATGAAAGCTTAGACCAAATGCAGAAGAGCTGTGCACAGTTTCACTGCCGTGAAGAATGTGATGGGGCAACCCCGGAATGAAGGGCAGTAGCAAGGGACTGCTCGTAACAGGAAGGATGAGTGGGATGAAGGGGAGGTGTTTGATGCGCTGTCATGTCAAAGGGCAGCCACAACATCAGAGCAACCTCATCAAGTACCAGAGTCTGGGGTATTCAAAGGAAATCCCTCTGCCCCTCTTCCCCTGCTTATGAATGAGAAACTGCTGCACACCTCAGTGTGTCTCTAAAACAAGACTACAAGGACATACGTCTCTTTTACACGATCTAGAACCAGGCCAGCTCCCAGCCAGCTCTAGAGGTGCGTGTGCAATGTTTTATCTGTCCTGAATGGCACTTGTCCTGGTAGAAATTACAATTCTGAGTCACTTGGATGGAAGCTCCTACAAAGACTTTGTGCCGGCATAAGGTTGCGCTGGTCTCGCAAAAATAGGTTTACAGGCACGAATTAAACAAGCACAAGTGTCACCGTGTTCTGCTTGCATTTAATAGAGAGATTTTTAAGTGATATAGTTAAGCCTGTGAAACGTCTGTGCAGGCAGGGTGTAAAGAATACAAAATCCAAATAATTTAGCATGGATATTTCAAGATGAGAATTTTTGATTCTCAAAAACTAAGCCATTTATTAGCTACCCTGAGCATTTATTGTGCAAACCAAGTGCACTGCCATTCTGAAGACACTTTAGCAGCAAGCAGGAAGGAATGCAATTGTTTGGCCCCAGGGTCGCATATGCAAATGTGTCACTTACCATTAGCCACTAGAAGAATACTTTTGACAATGTTTTTCAGGGGGCCCAAGCTGATTTTATTCATGGTGGCAAAGTCTGAGAGCTGAGTCAGAAACCTTTCAATCTGCAAGACAGAGCGACGTGATCTTATTTCTGAACCTTTCTGACCAGAGAGTGGCATTCCCGAACCTCTCCCGGTGCTCCACGCAGGCCGTACCTCCTTGGGCTCCCTTAGAAAGCAGAAGATCAATTCGGTCAGTGTGGAGAATTGCTGTGAAGAAAAAAAGACGGCGTTGCAGAGTCAGGCATCAGCACCCATCATTTCTCAGCACCTTTTCACCCTCACGACTACGTGGTGATTCAGAATCACAGAATTGCGGAAGGGACCTCAAAGCCCACTCAGTTCCACCTCCCACTGGATCAGGGGGCTCAAGACCCCATCCAGCCTGGCCTGAACACTGCTCTACTGGTCACCGAGTCCAAGCTCCTGTGCTGTTAAGGTACCCCAGTCCTCTGCATGACAAGACACCTACAGATGAGATTTGCTCATGGATGCTTTTCTGAGCCTCTCAAAAGGGTTTGAACAGCTGGCACTGCACAACGCTTTTGTGACTCTTGGTTAATCGGAAGCTGGTGTTCTAATCCAAAAACTGTGAGTGGGAAAAGACGCGAACATCTACTCTCGCATTTCACAAACCATGGGATAACCAGACCAACTTGGTAAAGAGCTGGTTAAAGGTCTAACTTTGGGCTTCTCCTGTCAGTCTGCCTGGGTCATGACCCATCACGACCCAGGCAGACTGACAGGAGAAGCCCAAAGTGGAGATGTGCAAAGGAACAACTAGTGCAGTCAGGAGCTGTTTCAAAGGCATTTGAGTCCTGTTAGTGCTTCCATCTGCCCTGTCCCTTCTGCAAATGAAATTCCCTGCTTTTCTTTGAGCGCTGGTTCAGGGTAACGATATCTGCGCAGAAAGATCTGGTTTTTAAAGGAGACTGAGAGAAATGGAGAAGGCACCAGGCTGGTACCCGTGGCTCTGGCAAGCTGACCTAAAAAGGCCTCAGCACGTCTACTAACGTCAGTGCAGGCTGAACCACCTTCCAAGATGTGGCTGCACGCTGGAGTCTTGGCTCTGGTGGTGGCGTGGGAATCACAATCACAGTGCCCTGCAGCCCCACCAAGAAAAGGAGTGCTCAACAGGACCCCGCTGCGTAAGGAGGGCATGAGGCCAGCCCCGCCATTGCCCTGAACATCTCGCAGCCTGGAAAACAGGCTCCTGCCATGCACAGGGCTTGCCAGGTGTGGGGCTCAGCTGCTGGGCATGGGGCTGTGGCTGGCACCAGGATGCTCTAGGGTGCAAGGTCTAAGCAGTACTGGGAGCTCTGGGGTGTGGGGCCCGACCAGTTCTGTGTGCTCAGGGGTAGGGGCTCTGCTTGGGACTGGGATCCTCTGGGAGGCAGGATCTGAACAGTACTGGTTCCAGGATGCCCTGGGGCACAGGGTCTGCCCAGTATGAGGATGCTCTGGGATGCAGGGTCTGTCTGTTCCCGGTTCCTGGTACGGGGCTGCTCTGGCGTGCAGGGTCTGCCCAGTACCGGTATGGGGCTGCTCTGGGATGCAGGGCCTGCCCAGTACCGGTATGGGGCTGCTTTGGGATGCAGGGCCTGCCCAGTACCGGTATGGGGCTGCTCTGGGATGCAGGGCCTGCCCAATACCGGTATGGGGCTGCTCTGGGATGCAGGGCCTGCCCAGTACCGGTATGGGGCTGCTCTGGGATGCAGGCTCTGCCCAGTACCGGTATGGGGCTGCTCTGGGCTGCAGGGCCTGCCCAGTACCGGTATGAGGCAGCTCGGGGCTGCAGGCTCTGCCTGGTACTGGTACAGGGATGCTCTGGGATGCAGGGGCTCCTCTGGGGTGCAAGGCCTGCCCGCTGTCAGGGCTCTGGGCCGCAGGCTGTGCCCGGTGCCGGCCTGCTCTGGGGTGCGGGGCCTGCCCGGTGCCGGTGCCGGGCTGCTGTGGGGTTCGGGCCTGCCCGGTACCGGTGCGGGTCCCACCTGAGCGCTGAGCTGGCTGGCGCTCTGCAGGTCGCCCCCCGCCGCCTCGGGCCCCATGGCGACCCCGCCGCAGCCTCCCCGTCCGCCGCCGCACTTTCGACACGGCGGGGCCGCCCCGCCCCGGCCCGGCCGGGCCTGCGCATCGGCCGCCGCACTTTCGTCACCGCGGGGCGGCTCCGCACCGTTCGTTACTGTCGGTGTGAATGGGTTGGATCCGGTTTAGCCGGGATCCGTGAGGGGCGGCGGGGGAGCCTGCGGGGAAGGGAAAACCGCGACGGCCCGCCGGGCCGGGCTTCTGCTTCATCACCGACACTTTCAGTTGCAAAGGTTTGGCAGGTCTTGCCAAACTAACCTGATCACCTTCTATGACAAAGTGACTCGACTACGGATGAGGGCAAGGCTGTGGATGGATCTTCCTGGGCTTCAGTAAAGCCTTTGACACGGTTTCTCCCAGCACTCTGCTTCGGAAACTGTCACCTCTGGCCTGGCCAGGCGCACACTCTCCTGGGGGGGAAACGGGTTGGCTGGAGGGCCCAGAGAGTGGTGGGAGATGGAGTTAACTCCAGCTGGAGGCCAGTGACAAGTGGTGTCCCCAGGGCTCAGTGCTGGGTCCAGCCCTGTTCAATGTCTTTATCAATGACCTGGATGAAGGCACTGAGTGCACCCTTAGCAAGTTTGCGGATGACTCTTAGCTGGGTGGAAGTGTCAATCTGCTGGAGGGCAGGGAGGCTCCAAAGGGATCTGAACAGGCTGGACCGCTGGGCTGAGACCAATGGCAGGAGGTTTAACAAGGCCAAATGCCGGGTCCTGCACTTGGGGCACAACAACCCTGAGCAGCTACAGACTAGGAGAAGTCTGGCTGGAAAGCTGCCTGGAGGAGAAGGACCTGGGGGTGTTGGTTGACAACCGACTGAATATGAGCCGGCAGTGGCCCAGGTGGCCGAGAAGGCCAGTGGCATCTTGGCTTGGATCAGACACGGCGTGACCAGCAGGTCCAGGGAGGTTCCCTGGGCACACGCGGGAGGGATGGCAAAGGGAGAAGTCAACACTGTTGAGTAACCTTCCAGGCAGCAAACCAAGTTCTTGGGGAAAGCTGAGTGGCAGGATCCAAGAAGAAGAGTTGAAGTTGACGTACCATGCTCCCAACATCCTGTTCAAACAACCTAAAGGAAATTCGGCAGTCCCACCTCCTGGGAGGCTGCTGTGATGGCAGTGTGGTATCCTAGTGCTCCAAGTGCTCTGCAGTGGGAGCATCCTTTTAAAAGGATGTGTTTGGATAAGAGAGGAGGCTGCAGGTGATGGTCTGGATTAGTGCTCAGCAGATGGATGGTTCCCAGCGCCCCAGTGCTGCCCCTGCCTGCTGCCAGCACCCTGTGTCCCCATGGGTGCCCCTGCCAGGCCATTCTCATGCAGATCATCGCTGATTGCCCCATCCCTGGAGGTGTTCAAGGCCAGCTTGGATGGGGCTTTGGGCAGCCTGATCTCTGATCTCGTGGGACTGTCCCTGCCCATGGGAGGAGGGGTGAAACTAGATGATCTTTAAGATCCCTTCCAACCCAAACTATTCTATGATTCTGTGATTCTATGATTGACTAATCAGAGCTGAGGGCCAGCTGAGGACAGCAGTTCCCTGTGACAGATATGCATGCTTGTTCACTACAAATACTGCAGAAAACGCAGCAGCAAAGAGTGATGAGGACACACAAGGAAATGGGGAAATGGTGTGCTCCAAACTGAGCCAGAGGATCCACGGGCCTGGCTTCAGAGACATTTCTCAGCTTCATTTCACCGGTTCAACTTGAAAAGCTTCCTCAGCACTTGCAGAGTGCTCCCTGACGTTGTCTGATGTGACTTTCTATCCACAGTTCTCAAAATGCTTTGCAGTCCCTCCGGTCAGCCTTGAAACCGTCCTGAAGCAGGGGGGTATTCCCTGGGTGTGCTGGCCAGAGAAAGGCCTGGAAAAGGTACGAGTGTGTGAATGAGTCGGGAGGGGAAACCCCAGACACCTTTCACCCTCAGTCCACGCACTGTGTGGGCACTGAGAACATCCTTCTGCATGGGCTGAGGCGTGCTGCAAGCCCTCCCGGCTTGGTGTGGTGGAGATTTCAGTTCTGTTCCTAGGGCAGGCTGATAGAAAGGAGATCTTTGAGGCCGGGATCTCAGTTTCTCCTGCAGTTTAGTGCACCACCACCCTCTGCACCACTTGCTTCCTGGCAAACGTTGCTACAGGAGCGAGTTATTGCGTGTGGAGGTTGTGGCAGAGCCGGGAGCTCCGCTGCTGGGCTCACTCCTGCAATGCCTTTGCTCTGTGGAGCTGCCCGTGAGCAGGGATGATGATCCCTCGTGAGGGAAGGAGCAGCTCTGGGCTGGAGTTGGGGGGGGCTGTGCCAGCAGCTACCCCAGCAGCCAGGAGGGTGGTTTGGAGAGGCCTCCTCGCTTCAGGTTCGGCTGTGCAGGCGTATCCTGTTTGCGAGGAAAAAGAGGATTTTGTGGCCAGCTTTTGTGGAGAGGCATTGAAGATTTTTCTTTGTGTGCCTTGGCATTTGAAGCTGACACGCTGGTAGCTGCAGGCTTTCTAGGTGTTCTGGTTACACAGATGACACTTGTTTTTCACCTTAGTTTTAGTAGAGGTTGGTACCGTGCGGTCCTGGCAGCCCAGGATCTTCATGGAGGAGGGATAACACTTCCTATCTCCTTGTAAGCAGCGGTTCCCCCCAGATGGGAAAAGCCAGCCTAGCTGCAGGGGAGGCTGGAGGCTGTATTCCCACATGTGGCAGCATGATGAGGCTTTCCCACAGCCGGCACAGACCTCGCTTCCAGCAGCACAGCTCTGTCCCAGCTCAGGGGAGATGCCCGGGGCAGGAGAGCTGCTCTGAGGAGCAGTGGTGAGGAGCGGCTGGTCACTGGGAGCTGCAACGGAGCTGGTGGTGAGGCAGGCAACCAGCATGAAGCTCGTGGAAAAGGAGGACACATCCTATAGGACATGTGCTCCAATCTTGCAGTGAAGAATGCCAGGCAGGGAAAATGATTGTTACTGTGGGCTGGGCTGTGTGCTATGTGTACACCGACACAGGAAACCCTGAAGCCTGAACTCAGCAGGAGAATCACCACCAGCTTCACTGAAAGGAAAAGTTCCTCCTTTACCCTGGCCCAGGGTCACTGGAGAAGCTCGCAACCATCCAAGGTGATTTAACGGTGCTGGTGCTATTCCCTGCCTGCTGGAAGACTAAATGAGAATTTCACCTTTCCTGGGGCCTGGGAATCTGGGACTCTGATCCAGGAGGACGAGGCTGCACTGCTGACAGCTGTAGGTAATAACACATTTGCTCAATCACTTTATTTGCCAAGGATCACCAGGCACGCTGCTTAGGAAACACAGAGCAGGTCCTGACCCAAACATCAGGGTGCAAAGCAGGAGACAGCAGGGGACTGGGGCCAGAGCAGAGCTCCGAACAGGGAACAGGGTTGGTTTGCCTGGCCAGGGCAGCAAAGGAGAATTTTAGGAAGAGATTTGGAGTGGGAAAATAAGGCAGACAGAGAGGAGCTGGGCCTGATGCCATCACCTGAGGACACTGCAGGGAAGGCAATGGCTGAGCAGCTTTTCATGAGGAGAGGATTTAGGGTCAAGAGCGATGAGTTGTGTGTGGAAGGGCTGGGATGGTCACTGGGAAGCATTAACAGTGGAAAATGAGGATGAGGAGTCACTTCTGCTGTGAAGGGGTGTTGCCAGTCTCATCTGACTCTGTTGTGATGATGACAGAGAGGGCACTTCCAGCTGGTTGGTCACCAGCTCCATGGATTGGAAATGCTGGCCAAGGGAGACCAGCTGGGTGGGAAGCTGCCTCTTCTTGCTGGAATGAACATCTGCAGAAGCTGTGGGCACAGTCCAGTTCTGGTGGCGATGGGAATCACTCATCACAGGGAGGGTAGTGTCCATGTCACGGTGTGCAGAGCCTGTGCCCAAGGAAGGGACCCCCACCTCTCCTATAAGCTCTGGCCATGCTTCCGAGCTCTCGCAGTGATGGAGCGGAGGAGCTTTGTCCCCAGGGCAGTGTCCCACTGCATGTCCATGCTGAAGACCCTCAGGGCTGATGGGGAGTGCTGGTGGGGTTGCTCTGGAAGCTGCCTGGCAGAGCTGGAAGCTCTTGGTCAGCAGGAATGGCTGAGAGCCTGGCAGGAGCCTAAATAGAAAATCCTCTTTAAAGGCACTTTTTTTTGCCTGTGAGTTGACTCACAAACTCTCCTGACTGTTCAGAAATACTCACAGCATCTCTCTGGGGTTGTGTGTAGCCGAGACAGGGAAAAGGGTCAGGGCTGGGCTCATAATCCACCCGGAGCTGCTTTGTTTGCTACTAGGACTTTTCCCCAAACCGTATGCTCAGATGCACTCCCCTGAATTAAATGATAACCGAGGGGAAGAGAGAGAGAAAGAGGGCGTTTCAGCCGAGCGGGAGATTGATGGCGGGTCAGGGGGCCAACAGAGGCAGGAAGGTTTTGGTAGAAAGGGAGAGGAGCCTGGGGATGCCTGAAGCGGGGGCTGCTTCACCCTAACAGTGCCCGAGATCTCTGTGAGCCCAACCCGCAAGAGCGTTTTACTTCCCCAGGTCTGGAAATACACGCAGGAATAAAATCTATTTGCTGGGTTTTAACCTGCTCGCAAGATTGGGAATCAGCTTTAGGTTTACACGGGGGTGTGTTTATTGGAGCTGTAACCTCCCATGCTCCTCATCCAGACCACATTTCTCGGCCCCTCTTGTTCAGTTGCTGGGCTTTTTTATCGCACGTGCAGCTGCATTTTCCATGCTTGTGTTCTGCAGGGGTGCAGGGTGGCGGGGGAACCTGCCGTGCAGGCCTCGGGCTGCTCCGGCTGCTTCCCGCGGGCTTCCCGTACTGGGGTTCACTCGCTTGATTTTCCTCCTGGCCTTGCAAGCTCATTTCTCTCACACCAGGATAATCGTGTTCCTTCTTCTTGCTGTTATACAGTTTTCTGCTGGGTCTAGAAGTAACAGCAAGCGAGGAGAGAAGATTATAACCCACGTGGACTCTGGATGCTTTGTCTTGGGCAGGAGAGGCGCAGGCTGTTTTCCTTGTCCCCAGCGCAGCCCTCGCGAGCGTCTCGCCTCTGTGCGGGAAAGGAAAGAACAAATAAACCCAAACTGTCTGTAAAACTTGTGTAAAACACGCCGCGCTGCGAGGGGCAGGAGGGTGGCTCGGTGGGGCGAGGGCTCTGCTCGGCCTCGGGGTGCCCCTTCTCCCCCGACCGGGAGCTGAGCTGCTCGAGGGCCGAGTCGCGGGGTGCCGGGCACTGGGGGTGTATCGGACACTATGGGACACGGGGGTGCCAGGGGATGGGGAGCCCCGGGAGGGTTGTGGAGCCCGGGAGAGGAATGCAGGTGGTGTAGGGGGATGCAGGGCACTGGGTGAAATGGAGTCCTGGATGATACAGACTGGGGATACTGGTGTGCAGGAGATGCAGAGCCCCATGTGGGGGGATGATGGTGCGCATTGTGGGGCAGTGGAGGAATGTGGAGCAGTGGGGGGGATACGGGGGTGCTGGGGGCACAGGGTCCTGGGCGATGTGGGGCACCGGGGGATGTGGAGCCCCTAGCTACGTGGAGCTGTGGGGGATGCGGTGGTGCCGGAGGTGCGGAGCCCCGGGACGGGGTTGCTGGGCTGCGGGACAGTGAAGGAATGCAGAGCCGGGGGGGAACACAGGGGCGCCGGGGATGCGGGGCAGTGTGGGGATGCTGAGCCCCGGGGGGATGCGGGGGCGCTGGGGAGGGGGATGCGGGGCGCTGGGGGGATGCTGAGCCCCAGGGGGATACGGGGGCGCTGGGGAGGGGGATGCGGGGCGCTGGCGGGGATGCTGAGCCCCAGGGGGATGCGGGGCAGTGGGGGAATGCGGACCCCTGGGGGGATGCGGGGGCGCTGGGGGTGATGCTGAGCCCCGGGGCGGGGGGGTCGCGGGGTCCGGGCGGGTTCGGGGCTGGCCCCGCGCTGCCGTCCCCTCCCCCGCCGTGCGGCTCGGGGCGGAGGAGGAGGGGCTGCCCAGCACGGGCAGGGTTAAAGCGCCGTGTAACCGGAGCGCGGGGCTGTGGGGCCGGGGCGCGGGCTGGGCGGCCCCGCTGGACGGCGCGGCCACCGCGGCGCAGGTGAGACCGGCACCGGGGGCACCGGGATCACCGGGATCACCGGGACGCATCCTCGTGGGCGGCTTTGTTGTGCGCCGTGGCGGGGGACAATGGGACGGGCGGGGGGGGGGGGGGCGGCACCGGCAGCACCGGCGGGAGCGATCGCGCAGCCCGGTTGGCGGGGACCGGCGGGGGCGACCGCCCCGCCGCCGCTCGTTGCCCTCGGGGGGCTCGGGCCGGGCTCCCTTCCCGGCCCCGCCGGTCCCATCCCAACTTTCCGGTGCCGGGGCTGTCACGGCGGGGCCCGGGGGGCGCCGGGAGGCACGGGGAGCGGGGCGAAGCCTCGGAGCCTCCCGTTGCCGTCGGTGGAACGGCTGAGAGATGCCCCGGGCGGGGGTTCGGGGCGGGGACGGGGACCAACCGGCGGGCAGGGGCACCGGGAGGCGCTCGGGATGCGGGGGCAGCTCCGCCGGGGCTCCGCACCTTTGTTTTCGGTTCTGGGGTCGGGGATCTGTCAGCCCGTCACGCTTTTGATCGATTCGCAGGAAAAAGCGGCTCCCGGGCGGCGTGTAGGCTCCGCGGGGCTGGGGACCGAGGGGACGGAGCCACCGGAGCCGGGACGCGCTCAGCTACCGGGCAGGTACCGGCTCGGGGAGCCCCGCAGGCGTCGCTCCAGAGGAGGGGGAGCGCTCGGGAAAGGGGAATGACCGCCGGGGTGGCCCCAGCGTGGGGCACGAGTCCCGGGAGCCCGGGAGAGGGGAGCAGCGAGGGGGCACCCGGCGCTGCCGCTGCTGCTGCTGCACCCGCCGCCCTCGGGAAGGGGCGAGGGGCTGGGACCCCGCACGGGACCCGCTGCCGCCGGCTGCAGCTTCATATGGAACGAGGGGAGGGAGCCAGGGTGTCCTGGGCTTCTGGGAGGGATGGGGGCTTGCGTTCCCCCTGTGAAGAGATGGTGAGGGATGGGGGCTTGTGTCCCCTTGTGAGGAGACGGGGAGGGATGGGGGCTCGTGCCCCCCGGGAGGAGATGGGGAGGGATGGGGGCTTGTGCCCCCTTGTGAGGAGATGGGGAGGGATGGGGGCTTGTGCCCCCTTGTGAGGAGACAAGGAGGGATGGGGACTTGTGTTCCCTTGTGAAGAGACGGGGAGGGGTGGGGGCTTGTGTCCCCTCCGTAAGGGGCCAGGGAGGGGGAGATGGGTACAGCGATGTGTCCTTGTCATCACTTCTTTTCCTCTCTTGCAGGGGCAAGATGAAGCTGTAGCCACTCTCGACGCAGGAGCTGCTGCCGCCGCCGAGCGAGACCCACCTGCGGGTTGGCAAGAGCCCCCCGAGCCCAGCCCTGCCCGCTCCCCACCGGGTGCATCCCCGGGCAGGGGGTTCCGAGCCGGGAGGGGCTCATCCCGGTGGGACGTGGCGAGATGAGCACGGTAAAGAGCTCCATGGCTCTACTGGCCCAGCAGCCTCCTCGTGCCTGGTCCTCACTGGTCGAGGAGGGGCCGGTGTGGGGTTTTTGTTTCTCTCCTTTCAAGCCAGCTTCGCTGAGCCCGGGGGTGGCCGCCCAGGGCTGTGCGGAGCGGGCAGGGGCTCCAGAGGAAACGGGGGGGAAACGGAGGGAAGTGCCGGAGCGAGAGAGCGCAGAGAGGGGCCAGCACAGGAAACTGGGGAGCGGGAGCCTGCCCTTCTTAATGAGCAGATCTGCCACCACCGGCTGCCTTTCTTACTGAACTGCCAGCCCAGCAACTCTTTTCTTCCCAGGATTAGTGGGAACCGTTCGGTTTGGGGAAGAGTTAAAGGGTGTTTGTGTGCGGTAGCCCAGAAGCCAGGCTGGAGGGAGTTGGCCCCTGCCATTGGGGTCCTTTATTCCTTTTTTGTTATTCAAACAGGGCCTGGGTGATGGCTGCCATCCTGCACGAGGCTTCCCTCCAGCCTTTTGATATGCATGCCCCTGTCTGGAGGCAAAGTCCGGCTGTCTCTCCCCTGCAATCTCTCCACCTACTGGGGAAACGCACCTGATAAGGGCCAGCCTGTTTTCTCAAGAAGAAAAACTGAACCCAGGGCCGAGCAAGGCTGGGGGAGCAGCCCTGGCCCTGGGGGGGCAACCCTGGCAGGGGGCAGTGGGGTTCGGGTGGCACAAACCCACCTGGATGCCTCGCAGGTGGGTGCATCCGGCGAGCTCGGCTGGACAGGGACCGGGAGTCTCTCTCTAAGCAGTTAATATTGTGGCATGGTCTTTAACCAGTCTGGCAAACCTTAAAGAAACTGGTATTGCAAAACTAAGGCGGGATGTGGAGTCAACGAGTCATTGTCTCGGTGGGGTATCGCTGCCGGGCACGTCCCGGGCACCAGGCGGGGCTGGGGCTGCCGCTAGCGCCAGCCTCTCCGGGAGCTTTGGGCATCGGAGCTGGAATTTTGCATTATTTTATTCCTCCTGGGTTGCTGTAGGAAGCGAGCGGCTGTGGCGCACGCCTGTGTGTTTGCGATGCGTTAAGCAATGCAAACACTGGTGCTGTTTTTCTCCTCCCTGTGAGACAGAACATGGGAGGGGGAGCGCTCTGGTTCTTATTATTTTCGTAACGCCCTGTGTGCACATGGTGGGGAGCGAGGGGAGGCGAGGACAAAGAGCTGGGCCTTCCTTCGGAGCAGGAGGTGCGGAGGCTTGCGAGGATGGTGGCTCCTGCGGGAGATCCTCGGTGGCTGGAGGGGCGGCAGGACGGATGGTGGGACGGTCTCAGGGATGTGGATTCGTTGCTGGGTGCAACAACAGCAGGAACAGGCGAAGGGATGGGTGCTGCCATCCTGCTGCCTCAGAGCAAGCTGTTGGGAAAGCGAGATTTGAGCTTTGCAGTTGGGGTCATGGTGTGATGTTTCCTTTCCCACTTGCGTGTCAGAGGATGGTGACGGGATGACCTCGAGCGATCTCGAGTGCTGCAGCTGGAGAAGTGCACGCGTAGGCTCCTGTGGATGCCCTGCTTGCTCCTGCACGCTGCTGGAACGTCTGCAGCCAAGTCTGGGTCCCATGGACCCACAGAGCCCTGTGGGGGCGTCCCCAGGGTGGCTTGCTTCCAAAGTGAACTCTTCCCACTTTATAATTGGAACAAAGATGATGTTGGAGTTCCTTGAGCACTCATCAAAGCTGAGCTTGGCACTTCGGGGGCTTGGTCCTGGCTGTGCATCCCACGGAGCAGCTGGCAGGGCTGCCCTTCCTGTGGGATGGGACGGGAGATCTGGCTGCTGTGTCCACTCCCCAGCGCAGGGCTGGCAGGGACACGATCTCCCAGTCTCCTGCTGTGGGCTGGCCGTGCTGGGCACTGGGGCTGAGAAAGGAAAAGCCATTTTGAGGTGCAGGTTTGACCTTCCTGGCCTCAGGCCCCTCTCTGAGGCTCCCAGACAGGTTCCTGACAAAGGAGCGGATGCAAAGGTCCTCTGAGGGTCCTGCTGGGGTTTTTAGGGCGCAGATATTTTGCAGGGTGGGGAGGGGGCTGTGCCTGCTCCTGTCCCCCCTGGATCTCAGCAGCCATATCCCTGTCCCCAGCCTCTCCTCTGGGTTGTCCTCAGGCTAAGCGAGCAGTGCATCCCCTTGCTTCTCGCTGTATGGATTCCTGAGTTAGATTCACTGGGTTTTTTTGTGAGATTCACTATTTCTTTGTGAAAGTGGCTATTTCTTCTGGCAGCATCCCTGTGGGCTGTGGTCGCTGCTGCTCTGCAGGCTGGCGAGGGGGAGCAGACCCTGGCGGGGCTGACCCGGCTGTGCTGCCCCGTGACGTGTTGCTGCATCCGAGAGCATCCGGGGCTGCTGCGCACGAGGCCGGCGTGCGGGACCCGCCGCCCGGGCCGGGGGTAGCTGGGGGCAGCCTGGCAAGTTTGGGCAGCTCCCAGGAATTGTTTGCTGGGTCTGGGAGCAATGGGATTTCTGCACACAGCTGTTTGGGTTTACGCAGCTTCAGACTCCCTCTGGTGCCATTCCTCTCCTTCTCGTCCCTTTGTTGAGGGGACGAGTGTGGGGGGAGGCAGGACGAGGCCCCCGGGCTCTGTCTGTGGAGGTGGGCGCCCAACACCTGTTTTCCTTCACTTTTGGATGTTACCAGGGTTTTAATGCTACCCTTGGCATCCCAAACATCAAACCCTGCCTGGTCTTTGTTTGTGGGAGGTGCTGACAGATGAACTCAAAGCAGAAATCTCAATTGTTAGAGAAGCGGTTGGAGGCGATGCTGAGTGAGGGAGCTGGGGAGGGGGCGGCGAGTCCAGCCCGGGGTCTCTTTGGAGCTGGGGGAGGTTGCTTTTGCTTCCAAAGGGGGTCTTAGGTGGGTGAAACCCTGCTTGTTCCTTAGCTCCTTGCATGCCTCTGAAATGACTCTGCTGGCCAAGGGGCAAGTCGCAGCACAGACCCATAGCCCGGCAATGAGGCAGCTTCACTCGCATAGTCCCAGGTGTCTCTGGGAGAGCCTGAAAGCTTCCACTGCGGAAAACAGGATCCGGGGAGGGCACTGGAGGGAAGGCAGAGGCGTCTGGGCGCAGGCAAGGCGCACCTCACCTCTCCTAGGGACGCCTGGCTGGGCTTTGTCCGTGCAGCAGCAGCTCCTGGGGCAGGGGGGATGCCAGCGCTTGCCTCCCCCGGCCCCTGGGGCAGACAGGGGTGATGGTGCAGACCCTCTGCCCCTTCGCCCTCTGGTCCGGGGAGGGGGCAGGAGAAGTTTTCTCCCTTTAGGGGAGTGGAACTTGCTGCGGGCACCAGGACTTTGTCCCCCATTTCAAGCTGTCTGCCATGTCCTGCTGGGGGTGCTGGGCAGCCGGAGCATGGCCAGGGTGGTGCACAGCGGGGTGGGATGTCCCTGGTTTCCACCAGGTGGCTGGACCCTCTGGACAGGGTCTCAGCCCAGGAGCCTCCAGGACAGATGGATGGTGGGGCTGGGCCAGTGTGGCTCTGGAGAAAAGCCCTCACGCTCCCCCAAGGACAAGCTGGTTGAGTCTGAGGACTCCTCTGGAGCTGGTGTTGCTGTGTTTGAAAGGAGGTTTTGTCCAGGTGCTGTTAGCTCCCAGCGCCACTGCAGTCTCCAGTCAGACCCTGCTGAGAAGGACAGGAGAAGTTGTGGCTGGCTTAAAGGGCTTTGCTGTCTGCTTTGCTTTCCCTGAGGCTTTCTGCATGTCTCAACTTCCCTGCCACTCTGGCTCCCACAGGCCACCATGAAAAAGGACAAGAGCCACGGCCCGGATGAGGCGGACTGCAGGGCAGAGCTGATCCTCATCAACGGGGACTGCGCCGACCCCACTAACGACACACCCGCCCTTCTTCTGGAGCCGAATGGGAAGCCGAGTGCTCCAGGTGAGTCTTGCTGTGCCGTGCCCAGGTTGCACCATACCTATGATGTGCAGGGACAGAAATCCCCCAGCTGCCATCCCAGGGCTTCCTGGGGGCTGCAGCCTCGTGGCTGTGGACCGGTTTCCCCCATGACTCCACTGGCTCTCTCCAGCAGCATCTCCACACACCTGAGCGGTGCTGTTGGCTGCATTGCAGCTCCTGGGATGCTCTGGTCGTGGTCCCCAAATCCCAGCCCTTCACAAGCTCCTACTTTCAATGAACCGGTGATGAGCCCTGAATGGCAGATGTAGGGTTTCCTAGTGCCTCTGAATTCTCAGGAACAGAAAGATGCATAAGAAGTCCCCCACACTTGCTCTTGGGGTCCCTCCCTGGTCTGGCAGGTGGGTGGTTTGGGACTGCAGTGTCCGCAGTCCATGCTGGGGAGCCTCAGGTCGCTGCTTGCCTTCCCCCTTTGGCCACATTTCTCCAAGATGATGTTCTAGTGTCTTCAAATTGCGACTCGCTGTGCAGAGCAGTCACGGGCAGAGGCGTGCAGGGGCATGGCCGAGGTGGCTGGCGGAGCCTGAGGCTGCTCTGCCTTGTCCCGGTGCAGACGCGGGGGGTCTGGGGCTGTCGTCCCTGAGGAACAGCAGGAGAGTCAGCAAGGGAGACCTCTCCAAGGAGGACCTGTCCTGGCCGCTCACACTCACCGGGGAGCAGGAGGTAAGCGCTCACCGTGGCTGTTGTACGACCCCTCTGCCTGGAGGCTCTGCGGGCTGGGGGCTTGGTGGGCTGCAGGTGCTCAGGTGGGTGCTCAGGACCCTGGCCTGTTCCCCTCCGGAGCGGCTGTCGTGCTCAGTGCCAGGGGAATGGTCCAGTGAAAGACACAATTTTCATTAACAAGCATAATATTTGTTTTAATGTTTAAATTGTTGACTTGCATGATGTCAGCAGAAGCAGGAGGGGGCGATGCAGCGATGGCCACTCTGTTGCAGCACTCCAGTAATTATTATGCTTTCTTTAGAAGTCCTGGCTGTACTGATGCATCTTGTCACCCACTCTCAAGGTGGCTTTTAGCTGCCTTGGGGCTGGATCCCTGTTTTGCCCCCGCTCCCTTTGACTAGGGTGACAAACCAGGGTCTGGAAGCTTTTTTGCCTTCTGTCTTTATTTGAAATAAACCCCTAAGGATGGAAATGTGCCTGTGAGGAGGCAGCTCGCTAAAGAAAGAGCCTTAAATCCAAGCTGGGGTGAAAATTCTGCTTTCCCACTGTGTTGGCTTTGGGGCTCTTCAGTTGCGAAGTCTCGTTTCAATTTGAAACTCGGTTACGCCGGATGCAGGAAACACGCCCGGGTTGGACTGTTTGTAAACTGCGGCTGCTGAAACCGCAGGGGAAAGGCTGCCCTGGGTGCCTGTGCAGGGCCGGCTGTGGGAGGGAGTGCGCTTGGTAGCACCCACACATGTGAACAGGAGCTGTGCCTGGGGCAGCCGCTCTGCCAGGGCTCTGGCTGCTGCCTCCCGCGGCCCTGGGTCGCGCGGCTGTGAGGAGGGAGGGCGTCGGAGGGTATGGCCGAGGATGCACGTGACTGCTGGAAACAAAAATGCTCCTGTCCACGGTGGTGCAGCTCCACGGAGATGCTGTGAAGCGCATGGGTGCACCAAGGAGCTCAGCCCCAGGTGCCTCCCGCAGCCGTCTGCGCTCCTCTTGCCTCCCGCAGCCATCTGCTCTGCTCCTCTTGCTCACCAGGGCTGTGGTGCCGCCGGTGCCCAGTCCTGAGGGGCGTGAGCGGTCCCTGTCCCCGTGTGCTGCTGGCGTGGGGAAGGCGTTGGTGACAGGGCACCTCTCTGTTCCACTCGCAGGTGAGGCCCCGGGGCAGCGCCGGCTGGGAGAGCAGCCTCAGGCAGAAGCCCCCCGTCCGCCTCATCTTCCAGGCGGGACAGACGCGGCACGAGATGAGGATCAAGGAAACGAACACTGTGGAGCCGCTCAGGGACCTGCCAACTCCACTTCGGGTGAGGCCCCGTGCAGGGCCAGGGCTTCCCTGAGGCTCTGGAGACCTGTGCTTCTGCTGTGCCTTGGCTATGTGGCCTCGGATGTGTTGCCGCCTCCCTGTGCCTCAGTTTCCCCTGTGAAGTGGAGGATGATATGGGACAGGTCTCTGCTCCTCCCTGTCACTCTCCCTGCCTTCCTCCTGCACTCACGCTCCGTTCTCCCCACCCTGCAGAGCTCCAGACGGCGCCTGGCATCCATCCCCATGACCACCATCGACCTGACGGAGGAGGACTCGCGGGACTCGTGCCGGAGCAGCAGCACGATCTCCGGCAGCAGCTCCCAGGAGGGGCAGAATGGCTCTGCCGAGCTGGGGGCCGAGGAGCCGGAGAGCAGAGATGTGGGAATGGCACTGGAATACCAGGTACGGAGGGGCCAAACTCGCCTCCTGCGCTCAGGATCGTGTGGGTCAAGGACAAACCTTCCTGGCTTGTCTGAAGCCTGCAGGCAAGGGGACCTGTGGAAGCCTCGTTGCTGCTCTCCTGCCTCCTTTCCCTGCCTGTGCTTTGCTGTGTGTCCAGGTGCGATGGTGCCAGGCTGTCCCGATCCATCGGGCAGTGGGGTGGGTGCTGGTCTGGGGTCTCCGTGCTGTGGACAGGTAGTGTGCGGGGCTAAGCCCTGCTGAGCTGCTTCCTGTGCTGCACGTGGGGCTGCAGAACCTCCCAGGTCCCCGGGACGTGTGCGCGGCACACGCTGGGCTGGCAGCCGGGCCCTGCCCCGAGACAGGCACTTGCGTGTGCAGAAAACATTTCTGTCAGGGGATGCTGGAGAGGAGCGAAGGTGCTGGAGCTGCAGAGGAACGTGATTCAGTGCCTGCAGGCGCCAGGGCAGGGCCCGGGACTTGCAGGAATTGGGCAATTGCGTCTTCATCTTGCTGCGTAATTAGGTGCCTAATTGCAGAACAAAGCTGAGAAGAGGGCTCTGCAGGCAGAGGGGATGCTGCTCCTGCGCGGGGTGAGGTGCCTCCCTGGGCACAGCACCGTGCCACCCTGGCAGGGTGCCTCTTGGAGATCCTTGGCACAGCCACGACAACATTCCCAGCTCTTCTCCTTCTCTCTGTTTTCGTGCTGCCTTGTTCCCTGCTCTGCCCTGTGGGAACAAGGGGAGGGTGGGTGCCCTCTCCGTGGGGTGCAGCCAGATGAGCTGAGCTGTGAGCCCTGGGGCTTCTCTGCTGAGGAGGAACCTCATTTGCTTGGGGAGCCCAGGAAGCAGCCTTGGTGCGAAGTCCTCCCTGCAGCGGGCAGGACGCATAGCAGCCCCTGCCGTGCTTCCCTCAGCATGGGCTGTGGCTTGGGAGCAATATTCAGTGGACCAGGTTCTCCCAGGAAAATGTGGCTGCTGGGGCCAAGGGGATTGGGAGAATCTGTCTGCTCCCCAGAGCTGCTGCCCACCTGCCGTGCCCGTTCCCATCACCAGAGGTGCTGCAGCTGGAGCTTCCCAGCTGCTGTTTAATGGGAGAGCAGGAAAAGGCTTCCTGGTGTTTGCAGGGACTTGGGAGGGCAGGCAGGAGTGGGCATGCACGGGACGCTGCTGCCAGGAGGGCTGTGCAGGACAGAGCATGCACCGCACTGAGCGTGCCAGGCTCTGGGTTTGGTGTGGGGCTGGCAACGCATAGACCTTCCTGCCGAGCTCCCACCGGGAGCCAGCGCTGCCAGGGACGTGTCCTGGCACTGTTCTGAGGGACAGGGGTACATCTTTTGTAGGTCACCACGCAGAGCTCCATGTGCGTTACTGCCCCAGCAGCTCTCATAGAACGGGGAGTTTGTGCTTTGGGCTGATCTGTATTGTCCTCTTTTTCTTCCAGGATGGGAAGGATTTTGGAATTGGGGACCTCGTCTGGGGAAAGATCAAAGGTTTCTCCTGGTGGCCTGCGATCGTCGTCTCCTATAGAGCCACAGCCAAGCGCCAGGCTGTGTCGGGCATGCGGTGGGTGCAGTGGTTCGGAGACGGGAAGTTCTCCGAGGTAAGCCTGCTGCCACCCGCGCCTGCACCTGGCTTTGCCCAGGCTGAATTCACCTCCCCGGCACATTTCTGCCATCTGTCCCATCCCTGGAGCTCCCCTGGGGTTGTGTGTTCGCCCAGCTGCAGCCTCCCCAGGCAGGGACCCCAGCGTTCAGCACAGTCGGGATCTGCCTGGTGGCTCCGGCATCAGTAATTGGTGACCGGGGCTGTGGATGGGTGTCAGGATGCAGCGAAGGCACAAGGGAAAATCCTGTTGTAGAGCCTGCTCGACCCTTTGGTGGAGTTTTGCTGAGCCCTGGTCTCCAGGGGAGTCCCCAGCACTCCCTGCCCGGTTAGGGATGCCCTCTCACAGCCCTTGGCATCCTCTCCCGGAGAGATCGCAGCACTGAGCCGGCTGCCTGTGCTGACAGAGCTGTGGTGCCAGCAGAGGGTGCAAAACGCCTGTCCTTGTCACAGTGCGATGCCTCAGCCCTTCTCCCTCTGTACGAAGCTGATCCTGGGCTTTCTCACCCGACTGCGCGGTCCAGACAAAGCCCTGGCAGTGTGGCACGGCCACATCCCATTGCCCTCAGCTGCAGCACCAGAGCCGTGCTGGGAGCCGCTGGTGGCACGGTGCCCTGGAGACACGGCTGGACCGAGGTGTGCCCGTGCGGGCTGGTGAGTTTTTATCGCTCTCTGCCAGGTCTCTGCAGACAAGCTGGTGGGGCTGATGGCTTTCCGGCAGCATTTCAATTCTTCCACGTTTAACAAGCTGGTCTCCTACCGACGAGCCATATACCACGCGCTGGAGGTAACGGTGGCGCAGAGCTGGCGCTGGGTGCATGAGGTGCTGAGTGAAGCAGTCGGGCACCGTGGGAGGCAGTGCAGAGCTCCGGCTGTGTGCGGGGAGGTGGCTGGGGCCGGGGCTCCCCAACTCTGCCCCTGCACCGTAGCTCTGCTTTGTGTCTGGATAACACCCGCAAACCTCCCTGAGAGTCCTCAGTGTGGGGTGCTCCTGCCACAGCCCAGAACTGCTCATTCCCATCTCCTGGGCTGCTGTGGAGAGGTGTCTGCAGGGAACCCCTCCTTTGAGCTCAGCAGTGCAGTGTCACAGCAGCAGGAGTGACTGGGTGGGGCTGGTGCCCGGTGCCCTTTGCAGTCAGGACTGGTGCTGAGTACCCTGTGGCCCTGATCCCCATCCAGGGGAGGCCCTGGCCCGGGTTACCCAGAGCAGCGATGGCTGCCCCATCCCTGGAGGTGTTCAAGGCCAGGTTGCATGGGGCTGGGAGCCCCTGATCCAGTGGGAGGTGTCGCTGTCGGAGTGTCCACGGTGTCCCCAATGGCAGGGGCTGGAACTGGATCATTGAAGTCCCCTCCAGCCCGAACCATTCCATGACTATGATCACTCTCCGGGTGCTGCAAACCCACAGGCTCCTCTTCTGCCTGTTTTTTGCTTCCTGCTCCTTGCTGGGGAGCTGAATCCAGGCACGAGCTGGGCTGGGCTGGGGGCTGCTGGAGGACAGATGGGCTGCTGGCAGGGAGGGGAGGCACCGGAGCGCGGCACACCCAGCGCCGGAATCCAGCAGCTGCCACTGTGCTGGAGCCGCTGAGCCCTGCGCATGTGTGTGGGGTGGGGAGGGGGCCTGGGATGGTGGCCCTGGCACGCAGATCTTGGGGGATGCAGCGGGGCTGCTCCCTGGCCAGGGATCAGCCCCACTCACCCTGGCCCTCCTCTCTCGGCAGGTTGCTCGGAGCCGGTCGGGGAAGACCTTTGCAGCCACCCCTGGGGAGTCCCTGGAGGAGCAGCTGAAGCCCATGGTTGATTGGGCACTCACTGGCTTCAAACCCTTGGGTCTCAAGGGGCTGCGACCACCCAAAGCCTCAGGTGAGGTGGTGGCCTGAGCTGGGCAAGGGGCTGGCACGGGCAGTAGCCACTGGTGACCAGCTGTGGTGGTTGGCCCCAGCGCAGCCCGCTTGCCCTCTCCATGGCTGTGCTGGTCCAGTCCCGAGGTGGCCCTGGGGCTCCTCACTCCTCACTGGGGTCCCCACAGCAGCACTGCAAAAAGCTGGAGTAAAACATTGCCTCTGCAATTCGGTGCCCTGGCTGAGCCTCGAGCTGTGAAGTGGGAGCCTGGGCGGTCAGGAAAGGCTCTGCTTTTGCCTGGGGTGGGACCTGGCAGGGCTCAGCAGGAGGTGTCCCTGGTGCCCTGGTGAGCTCCTGGTGCTGCACGCTTATCCCCAGGGAGCTGCCATTCCCTTCCTTGCAGAGAATGGGGCCCTGAGGAATGGGACAGAGGAGGTGCTATCCCTTGAGCGGTGCCCCCCAACCAAGAGGCTGAAGACCAATCCCTGCAACAACGGCAAAGAGCAGCGAGTGGAAGAGGACCAGACCCGAGGTAACCTGCAGCGAGAGCTGGGGAGGAGCGTGGCCTGGGCTGTGCCTCCTGCAAAGCACTGGGAAACTTCTCTGGGAAAGGGTTCAGCTCTTCCCAGTGACCATGAGCTTCATTTCCAAAGGCAAAAGCTTTTGGGGTCTCCTATTTCTCACTGGTGCCTCACCAGACGGCAGCACACCCAACTGCAAGGCATGGCACCACAAGCTGGGCTCCATTAATTGCTCAGCTTGGAAATTATCTGTGTCAGTGCCTTGAGCTCCAGCTCAGGTATCTCCGTCAGTCAAAGGATGTGAGTTTTGCCCCAGAATTTCTAATAAGCCCATGGGATACCTTCTCTGTGCAATGCCCAGCAAAGCTGTAGCAGTTTTAGTGCAAAAAATATGCCTCTGTGAGCAGAGTGCATGTATAGTTCGTTACATAAGGAATAATAATGATCTTATTTTTTCATTTTATAAAGAGCAAATGGTTTCTGAAGTGACGAACAACAGTGGGAGTATCAAAGGTAATTGATCATCCTGCCTATCTTGGGATAAGGTATGGGGCTGATGTGGGTGCTCGCAGGCACCAGGCAATGATCGTGGGTCCCTTTGGAACCCGCCGTGTAGGAAAGGGGAAAGCGCTGTGGTTGCAGGTTCTGGGCCTCCCTTTGTGCTGAGGAGCGCTGACTGCTCTGCAAATCCTCCCCGCGGGGCCTGTTCCCGGGCACACAGCTGCATCCAGCCCTGCGCACGGTTCAGCCGAGAGGCTGCAGTGCGGTGGGGCGGAGGTGTGGGTTTGTGTGGCTGCGCCTGGTGCTGCTCCTGGGCACCCCGGCAGCGGCCCCAGGCTGCAGACGGGTGAGTCCTGAGGTGAGCAGAGCTCTCTGTGTCACACAGACAGCTGTTTGGCCTGCGGGAGGAGGAACCCGGCCACCTTCCACCCGCTGTTCGAGGGTGGCCTCTGCCAGACGTGCAGGGTAAGTGCTGCCGTGCCAGGCTGAGCGTGGGGATGGAGGAGAGGGTGCAGGGTGCAGCCCCGGTGCAGCCAGCACTGTTGGGATGGGAGGGTTGACTGTGCCAGACCGGGCTGTCCCTCCACGTGTTCCCTCCACTTCCCATGTGCTTTGGATGATGCCCACAAAGCGCTGGGGACCTGCATCTCCAAGCTCTCGCTGTGCACCAGGGATGGAGCGAAGCTGCATTTGCTGTTGCCCCTCTGAACGTGGATCCTGATCCTCTGTCTTTCTCCCCTCCTGGCTCTCCTTTCGCTAGGATAGATTCCTGGAGTTCTTCTACATGTATGACGAAGACGGCTACCAGTCCTACTGTACCGTCTGCTGCGATGGGAAGGAGCTGCTGCTCTGCAGTAACGCCAGCTGCTGCAGGTGGGCCCCACGTGCCCCTGTCCCTGCTCCTCTGACTGAGCTCCCAGCAGAGTTCCTGGGGAGCCATGGGGAAGAGCGGGATCACGCATGAGCGTGGGCAGGGTGCTGGGCTGCTCCCCAGCATGTCCCAGCACAGCCCACCTGTCCCCGCTGAGCTGGGCTGCACCTGAAGGAGCCCTGAGGAGGATGGCAGGTGCTTTACCTGTGCCTGGGCCACCAGCTTGTGTTAGCAGTCCTAAAAACTGGAAATAAACCCTACAAAACAGGGCAGGGGCTCTAGTGCTTGGCAGGGGAGACTCCAAAGGCTGGGGTGACCCAGAGGAGTTTCTGGAGGTGACGGGCAACCGAGGCATTGTGGTTTGGGCAGGTGTTTCTGTGTGGAGTGTCTGGAGGTGCTGGTGGGACGAGGAACGTCAGCCAAGGCAAAGGAGCAGGAGCCCTGGAACTGCTACATGTGCCAGCCCCAGCAGAGCTACGGCGTGCTGCAGCGCCGTCAGGACTGGAACACGCGCCTGCAGGACTTCTTCACCAGCGACAAGGGACAGGAATACGTAAGGGCTGCGGGCAGGTGACCACGGTGTGCTGGGCTTTAAGAGGAGAGGTCAATGGCTCAAAATCATTCAGCCCTCCGTTTTGGTCTTGCTTATCCAGGCAGGATAAGGGTGGAGACAATGGCTGTAGAGCTGAGGTTTGGCCATGTAGGGCGTCGCAGCGCTCTTCATCAGAATTGTCCTTTCATTGCAGGCTGAACCCAAAATCTACCCCACGGTCCCCCCAGCCAAGAGGAGACCTATTCGAGTGCTCTCTTTATTCGAGGGCATAGCAACAGGTGAGGCAGTGGAAGAGCACCATCCTGACGACTTCTAGCGCTGGATGTCAGGGATAAATAGTTTCATGGCCTCCAGCCTGTCATAGCTCGTTGGGGAGAAGGGGGTGAAGAGCAGGGGGATCTTCATCAGAAGGGGATGAGGGCAGAGGCTCCCCTTCCTGCTGGATAGGAGGAGAGGAGGGAGGGATGGAGGGTGTGGGAATGTTGCTCACAGAAGTTCTTGCTGTGCCAAGTGCAATCTTGGGTGGCAGATTTCACTGAGAAACAAGAGCTGTGGGAGTGCTGGTAACCTGGCCTCTGGTGGAGAAGTGCCTGAGGTTCTGGTTGCCTGGTTTGGTTCTATCCACTCAGCTCTGGACTTCTGCTTTCTGGGAGCAAACCTGCCTGGAGGGAACGGGTGAAAAAAAAAGTGTTTGCTCATCTATAATCCCTGTGTGACTGCACCCACCTAGGACCTGCAAGAGTGGCCACATCGAATATCCATGCTGATGAAGGAGACTTGGAGACTAAAGAGAGCAGTGCAGCCTCAGACCTCTGTCCCTTGGCAGGATATGTGGTGCTGAAGGACTTGGGCATCCAAGTGGAGAAGTACATTGCCTCGGAGATCTGCGAAGACCCCATTGCTGTGGGCACCATGCGGCATGAGGGCAACATCACCTACGTGCATGATGTCAGGAACATAACCAAGAGAAACGTGAGCACCGCTTCTGCGGGAGGGCTGGGGAATGTGGTGCCAGGCTCCAAGCCCCATCCAACCTGGCCTTGAACACATCCAGGGATGGGTCAGTCGTGGTTTCTCTTGGCAACCTGGGCCAGGGACTCCCCACTCTCACAAGAAAACTTTTCTTCCCAAGATCTCATCTCAATCTCCCGTCTTTCAGCTGAAAACCATTCCCCTTGTCCTGTCCCTGCACTCCCTGACAGCCCTTCCCTTGTTTTCCTGGAGGCTGCTCTAAGGCCTACCCAGAGCTTTCTCTTCTCCAGGCTTACGTGGTGCCTCCTAACCAAGTCTCTCTGTTCACTGTAGATTGAGGAGTGGGGTCCCTTTGACCTGGTGATTGGTGGAAGCCCCTGTAACGACCCCTCCCTTGTCAACCCGGCCAGGAAGGGGCTGTATGGTAAGGCTGCTTTGCCTCTGCAGGGCTGGGAACCTCCAGGGTGGGATATTTCTCAGGTGTGGAGCCACCTTAAAGCCCATGGAAGCAATTCAGCCCCAGTCTGTGTTGGTGGTGGCTCTGCTCTGGGCTGCAGACCTGGTTGTCTCCATGCTGGTTGCAGTGAGGAGGGCAGCCAGGACCCCTGCACCCCATGCCACAGCCAATCCCAACCTGTCGCTCTGTCTTTCTCCCTTGCAGAAGGAACCGGGAGGCTGTTCTTTGAATTTTATCACCTGCTCAACTACGCCCGTCCCAAAGCGGGAGAGGAGCGCCCCTTCTTCTGGATGTTTGAGAACGTGGTGGCCATGAGAGTCAACGATAAGAGGGACATTTCTCGGTTTCTGGAGGTAGGGATTGTCACTGGCTTGGAAAAGACCTCAGAGCAGGAGACTTGCTGGGCAGTGCAAGGTGTGCCAGGGCTGTGAGGGTTTGGCTGTGGTTTCGTATGGCCCCAAAGCCGCAAAAATCCCTGCGTAGTGCACATGCTAACAATCATTTTTTCAGTCTCGGCTCCGGATTCCCTCTGGCTTTCAGCAGGTTAACCCTGAGCACTTGTTCTCCAGGAGGAGATTTTGCCAGCCCTGCAGAAAGCATCTGTTCAGAGCAATGCCTGCCATGTCTAGGGAGAGGGAGGTCAGGGGTTGGAAAGGATTTTTAACTCTGTGGTGGCTGCAGTAGAGGCTGATAGTCCTGGTCCTTGCTCAGAGATCAGCACTGAAGCTGCTGTGATTCTCATTAGCTGTGGCTGGAGCTCTCGTGGCCAACCAGGCAGTGGTCTGGTGTGGAACAAGAGTTTCTTGGGTCTAGGTCCTTGGGAGAGTTTGCTGAAGGCATGAAGTCCCTGCAGGGCAGTGCAAAAGATGTCCCGTGCTGGAGAGGGCTGAGCTGACACCTCTTCTAACTTTTATTTCCCTGTCTGGTGGCCTGCAGTGTAACCCAGTTATGATTGATGCTATCAAGATCTCTGCTGCCCACCGAGCACGCTATTTCTGGGGCAACCTTCCAGGGATGAACAGGTAATCGATCTGTCACTGTCGGGTTGACTCTCGCACTGCAGTTTTGGTTAGGGGTGCTTGTGTGGTGGTTCTTTCATCCTGGAAAGCCCAAAGCCCAGCTCCTGGGAGCCGAAGAGCTGCATGTCCCGTACGGTGCAGCAAGGCGTACGTGATAGTGCAATGAGCAACAGTGGAGTGTACGTCACTGTCTCTTGCCCATGGTTGGACTTGATGATCCGATGGGTGATGATTCTATGATTCTATGATCCTTCGGCTCACTCAGGGGCACCGGTGTTCCAGTACAGCGACCATCGGTGCATCTTAATGGTTGGGCACTCCAGAGCCCTAATAGCACAGTTTAGCACGGCTGGTGGTTAATTTTGGCTGTCCTCAGTGTTTGTAGCTGTGGTGCTGCAAGCCCCGGGAGCCGGGGCAACTCGCTGTTCCCTGCCCACAGGCATGTCCGGGATGGGAGGCGCGGCTGCATTCTTGCTGTGGATAGATTTCCACCAGGCAGCAGGTGCAGCGTGGGGCTCCTTCATTCCCAGTTTGACTCCATGGGATGGGTCATATCCCGATTCCACAGCTGGGTCTGGGCGCTTGGTTCCCGTCCACAAGTGGGTTTGGGGCAGATGGGCTTGCACGGAGAGGTGTGGGACAAGGAGTGGGGCTGGAAGAGATTCAGGCTTCCCTCTGCCACTGCCTGCGCTGGGCTGGGGTGAGTGCTGCTGGCCCCGAGACAGAGCAGGAACGACTGTGGTGCCTCTGCTGAATGCTTTGAGGGCTTCAGTTGGAAAGCAATCAGTGTTCACTTGCCACTGTGCTGGGAGAGAAAACTGGAGAGCTGGTGGGGAGTGCCGGCTCTTCTGCTGAGCAAGATTGTGAAGCTGGGGCTGGAGGCAGCACGGGCGGGACGTGGGGATGGGACAGAGGGACGCTGCATCCTGTCTGCGAACGAAGGGTGCTGTGGGAGCAGGGCTGCCACCGCCGAGCCTCATGCCCCATCTTCTCTCTGCCTCTGCTCCACAGGATCTTTGGCTTCCCCCTCCACTACGCAGACGTCTCCAGCATTGGCCGCGGGTCTCGCCAGAAGCTGCTGGGGAGATCGTGGAGCGTCCCCGTCATCCGGCACCTCTTTTCCCCACTCAAGGATTACTTTGCCTGTGAATAGCAAGCTGAGCGTCCCTCGTCTCTCTGGTAAAGATGCACAGCTCTGCTGCCGTGGCGGGAGAGGGACGGGCACCACTGCCAGACTCTGCCACGGCACCGTCCCTCCCTGGCCACGCGCTGCGGAAAGGCAGCCTGGCCCCGCAGGGGGAGCTGAGGAAATGTCTTTAACCAAAGAACCTGGCAGGGTAACTTTTCTTGAAAGGGACTAACGGCAGCGATTCGTAGGAAATGATGGACATGAGAGCTTTAATTATCCAGCGCAGGAAGCTCTATGCATAACTGATGAGATGCGAGTCTCCTCCAGAGCATTAAATATTCCGTTTTAGCCTAGAGCTTGAAAGTCACAACTGGCTGAGCAGTAGGTGTGGAGCTGCTGCTGACGAACTGCAACTAGAGCGAATTAGTGCATTTTTAAACAAACAAAACCTCTCTTGGAGCAACTGCCCAAGCCCCTGAACTGCTGCAGTGGGTGTGAGGGCCCCGCCTCGCTCACACCCTGAGCCTGCAGGATACAGAAACCAAATCATTCTTAATTTTAAGACGTTTTTGATAAACTTTTTAATTTTGTTGTTTAACGTCTATTGCTGCTTGGAGGCATTACGTACGAATGTGGAGATTCCTAGACCTGAATGTAGCTGAAACTGAACTGTGAGGTGATAGAATTATTTTTCTAGCTAGAACTAAAGAAATACTGTTTTTTATGTTTGGCAGTAGTTTACGAACATTCACTACTTCCTTTTTAAAGCATCTAAACCTTTTCCTTACATTTTAAAATCCTGTTGAGTGGTTTGAGAGCTTACGCAGTAATAGGAGCACAGAGGATACGGGCTCCAGTGTCCATAAAGGAAAATGTTCTCTGAGCACTCATTTCCCCAATGCATGTGGTGCCTTGGCAGGAAGGAGAGCGCAGTGGCCAGGGTTGTCTTCAAAATACAGCCCCTGAAATGTCCTGGAAGATGTCCCAAACAGCGTTGGCAGTACATTTGCTGTGGTGCAGGGGCTTACTTGCAGGGAAAATCCGCCCCCGACCTCAGTGGGGCTGTGGGGCCATAGGGTCCAGGAGCGCAGCGCTGGTCTCATCCGCATGGATCCTGCTCTGTGGGTGGAAGAGCTGCTGTGGGCAGGGGCTGCACCTCTCCTTCCTTGCGCTCCTGTCTCTCTGCACAGGACTTAGCATGCAGATGGGATGCTGCTGGTGCGTGCCACATGCCCAGCCCGGGCCAGACAGTGTCCTGGGGGACTTCCAGGGCTGCACCCCCAAACTTGGGAGCTCCTGTGGCCACCACTGTGCTCACTTTTGCTTACCCTCCCCTGCTCCATGACTTTGCCAGAGTTATCTTGCTGTCCGTGAAGTCCTGGGCACGCTGGTCCCATGGCCAGCAGAGCCCATGCCTCTTCAGCAGATTTTCCATAGCCACGGGGCTGCTGTCCCAGCTGGTGTCTCCCAGGACCTCTTCTCTCCAATGCACATTTCAATGCACTGAAACAACCTGTGACGCTCCCCCCTTTGCCCTCCCCTACCTCGGCTGCTCCCCGCGACCCGGCTCAGGCAGAGGCCATCGGTGCCTTCTCACAATTAATAGGGGGCAAATCATGGGCCAACGCTCTGCTTGATGCCAGGCTGTCTCACAAGGTGTTGCACAGCGTCAGTGGGAAATAAGAGCTTCTCTCCTGGCTTTTTCTACCTCTCTGACACATGGGGACCCTCTTGCACCCCCTCACAGGTGGAGAACGGCAGCCTCCCTGGAGGAGGGGGGCCTCCTGTTTTCCACTCTTCTTGGCATGGAGCTGCTTGTGTGCAGCTTTCCACCCTGTCCCCATCCTCTCTTGGTCTACAACCCAAGGCTGCACTTGGGAATGGGCAGGAAGGGAAGCCCAGGTGAAGTTTAAAGGCTTTTTTCCATCATCCTGCCCAGAGATTACTCTTTAAAGGCTTCCCATAGGGGTTCATTCTCGGTGACATGTGTTTGAGGTGCATGCCTTAGTTAAGGAAACGCTGGAGAAAGCCATGTGGTCTCCTCCGCGTTGCTGCTGGCACCTGCAATGCTCCTCTGCCCCAGGAACCCTGGGCAGGTTCTGTTTTTCCAAACTGGGTTGACCCCTAACCTCTACATCTCTAATACCATCCTCCAGGTCTTACATCCCTTCCTATCTGATCAAAAGCAAAGTAAATTAAAGAGAAAAATAAAAAGGACTTGGGGAAAGTAAACAAAGATGAAAGAGGAATGAGCATTGTCTTGGCATTAAGCTTACTTGATGAGGATTGTAGCAGACAAATGTTCCTTGACATTTTTTCCCTGTAAGAGCTGCCTTTATTCTGTTTATTAAAATGTTGTAAGGAGAGGAAGATTTCAGAGATGCCTTTTTAACACTTTTCAAAGGTTTCTAACTCTCCCTGGTGCTATTTTTGTAGGTTAAGGATTTTTGATGTCGAAAGTCTTGCGGGTTTTTATACAATCTTTTACAAATAAAGAAGCGTATTGTTTTGTTGAACACTTTCCATGTGCTTTTTGTAGTGGGAGTGCAAAAACTCGAACCTGTGCCTTTTCCATGAGTTTTATCGATATTTGTGGTGGAAAGAAAGGGGATCCGTGTCAACAATTTACCAGTTACTGCCGGCTGATTAAAAATCAGTATTTCTGGATGAGCAGACAGTTCTCATGTGGGAAATCCAGCCTGTGGAAAAGAAGAGGGTTGGCAGAAGAGCAAGTTAACCACCCAGCACTGCGGGACTGGGGAAGCCAGAGGCGACTGGGCTCAGCTTTGCTGGGTTGGAGACAGGACTGAGGCAGCTCTTGGGGCCGGGTGGCCTGGCAGCCAAATTGGAGAGCTGGACAATCCCCTACCACGTGAAGTTTAACAAGGGGCAGTGCTGGATTTTGCACCTGGGACATGGCAACCCTGGGTGGACGGACTCGGGAGCAGCCCTGCAGAAAGGGATGAGGGCTCTGGTCGATGACAAGTTGAGTGTGAGTTCTGGTAGCTGAGAGGGACCCATGTCCTGCAGCACATCCCACACGGATCCCATCCAGGCAAAGGATGGAGGGGATTGTCCCAGATAAAAGGATCTAGAGGGCGTACAGGGGAAGGCAGGAGTGAAGGGTTTAGAGGGGAAGCGTGTGAGGAGATGCCACTGGGTCAGTTCAGCCTGGAGGAGGCTGAGGGGAGACCTCATGGCGCTCTGCAGCTTCATCACATGCGGAGAAAGAGCAGGCGATGAGCACTTTTCTCTGGGAATGGCAGGAAGAGGCGTGGGGAGGGCTAGGTTGGACATTAGAAGGGTTTTCCCCTAGAGCGAGGTGGAATCACAGAATCGCCAGGTTGGAAAACACTCACAGGATCATCGAGTCCAACCATTCCCATCAACCACTAAACCATGTCCCTCAGCGCCTCGTCCACCCGTCCCTTAAACCCCTCCAGGGAAGGGGACTCAACCCCCTCCCTGGGCAGCCTCTGCCAGTGCCCAATGACCCTTTGTGGAGCCCTGGAACAGCTCCAGGGAAGCCGTCACGGCACCGAGCCTGACGACAGCCCAGAGGCGTTTGGCCAACGCCCTCAGGCCCACGGGGTGGATGTGACTCCAAGACTGGGGCTGCAGGAGGGGCTGGGGCTGCAGGAGGGGCTGGGGCCGCCACCTCAGCCCCGGGGCCCGCAGGGGCGAGAAGCATGCGGGGCCCATGTCTGTGGGCGGGGCCAAGATCTCAGCCAATGGCAACCGCTTGTGGGCGGGACCAATACATCAACCAATGGGAGCCCCGTCTGTGGGCTGGGCCAAGATCTCAGCCAATGGCAGGCGAGAGGAGCTGCTGGCCCCGCCCCCTAGCGACGCTCCGTCTCTCCCTCAACCCCCTTTTTCCCCGCGCCGCTCGCTCGGCCCCGAACCGGGCGGGTCACGTGCGGCGTGACGTCAGCGCGTTGCGTGCGCGTGACGCTGTGCCGGGCAGGCGGGCGGGGCCGGTTTGAACGCGGAGGGGCCGGTAACGAGCGGGGCCGGGGCCGGGCCGGCAGCGGGCGGCGGGCGGGGCCGGGGCTCCAGCGGCGGCCGGGCCGGGCGGCGTTGGCGGCGAGCGGCGGGCCGGGGCCGGCGAGCGGCGGGTCGGGGGTAGCGGGCGCCGGCGTGAGGCCTGTAGGGCCGGGCCGCGCCCCTCCGCCGGCGCGGGGAGCGGCGGGGCCCGCGGGCGGAGGGAGGCGCGGGCCCGGCGGGGGAGGCGGCACCGCACCGGGGCCCGGCGGGAGCGGAGGCTCCGGGAAAGGGGGCACCGGGGAGCGGCGGCTCCGGGGAGAGGAGGCAGCGGGGCGGCGCGGGGAGCGCTCCCGGGTGGCAGGGATGAGCGGGGTGAGCAGCGCGTGGTTCCCTGCCCCGGGAGCGCCGTGCTGGGGAATTGCTGCTCCGGGAGCTCGGAGCCGAGCCCCTCAGCGGGAAACGGGGCCCTCGCGGCCGCAGGGACCAACGGCTTCGGTGTGTTCCCCGTCCATCGTAGAATCATAGAATCACCAGGTTGGAAAAGACCCACTGGATCATCGAGTCCAACCGAGTCAAACACTAAAGCATGTCCCTCAGCGCCTCATCCACGCGTCCCTTAAACCCCTCCAGGGAAGGTGACTCAACCCCCTCCCTGGGCAGCCTGTTCCAGTGCCCAGTCATCGTGTTCCCGGGTACCACGTCGTGCTCAGCTGTTGGACCGTGAGGGCTCCAAAGGAAGCGTCTCCTCCACAGCCTCACAAGTGCGTCTAATCGGAGTGGTGGAAGCTTGGAGCCCAAGCGGTACTGACACCTCTGGTTCTGTCTTTCAGAAAATGGCAGTGAATGTGTATTCGACTTCGGTGACCAGCGATAACTTGAGTCGACATGACATGCTGGCGTGGATCAACGAGTCCCTGCAGCTAACGCTGACCAAGATTGAGCAGCTGTGCTCAGGTATGGAGTGAGGTGGCTGCGTGTCAGTTGGGCACCTTGCTCCGCACCCTGCACCAAGGGCCCTCTGCTCTTGGCTTAACGCCTGGTGTGAACAGAGTCGCGGTCGGTGTTATAACTTGGTCATGGTTAGTTTTCTTGAAGTGGTTTTTAATAACGTAAGCATAATGAAAAAGCGCATTCTTCTGACTCACTGCAGCACAGATGCAATAAGAAGGAATGAAGGTTCATGTGAAAAAAAGATTCTTAGGACAGGGTCATTTCCAATAAGGAATTAAGCATTTGGGCTCGATGGGCAGAGTAAGTCTTCCAGGTGTAGTAACTGCCATAAACAAACATGTTTTCTCATGGGTGAGAGCTCCTGGGAGACCGGGCTTCTGGGTAGAAGGAGTGCTGTGTGGAAAACGTGCTGCTGATGCTTGGGATCACCTCCAGGGCTTTCCAGCTCCTCAAGGAGCGCGTTGGTCTGCGTCACCTAGCTGGCTTTGGCCGGAGCGGGCGTCAGCGAAGCTGAATCTCGGATGGAGCTGTAGGCAGAAAAAGGGAAGTGGTACCAAAGGGAGTCAAGTGTCGTCACCGGGAGGAGTCTGTGTGTGTGGGAGGAGGCTTCTGGAACTGTATAAAAGATAAGCTTGTGGAATAAGCTGAAAAAAAACCCCAGCTAAAAAAATGCAGGCTAAGTAAAAGATGGCGATTTGGATAACAGGCAGGGGAAAGGGACTGGGTGAGAAGTGGAAGCACAGCTCATACAATGAGTTTGAGATAAGATGTTGCTCACAGAGTGAGAGGTGTGGAAATTGGAGATAGAATAAAAGGAGGAATAAATTTAAAATTAGTTTGGGGCTCAGTACAGCCTGTGGTTGAGTCTGTGGAAGAAACGTTCACAAAGATTACTGAGAAGCAGGGGACTTGCAGCAGACAGCTGACAGGCATTTGTGGTGGATTTTGTCTAGAGACATGACAGAGAAGAACACTAAAGGTGAAGGAACTAAGGCTCTGCAACAGCAGGAGTAAGGGAAGCGATTAAGCATTGTCCATTTTCAGATAGGCAGGTTAAAAACCTGTCGTGTGTAGTATGGATTTATGTGGCTGAGAAGTTTTGATTAGAACTGGTCTGAGCCTTGACTGCCCTGGGAGCTCTGTCTCTGAGAAGCGAGGACAGTTAGTCCTGGCTCTGCAGAATTTCAGCTCACCTGTTGCCAGGAAAAGGCTAAGAGCTGTCGATGTGGTGTGTGCTGAGTAATGTCCTTTCCCTGTGTCTGCAAAAGTGTTTTGTGCCTCTGCAGGTAGGGAAATGGCTTTCATTGCCTGTCATAGGCATGTGGGAGCCGGAGTTTCCAGGCTTGCTTTGCTGCCTTTGGCAAGGGCAGCAGTGGCAGCAGCGATTTGAGGGTGTGTGAATGCACAGACGACCTTTGGCTTATGCTGTGATCTCTTTCTTATCACACTTATTGCTCAGACTGCAAGTCGTTAGCGCAATCCTGATTGCTGGAGTTCCATCCAAACAACAGGATGGGGTTTTAATTTGCACCATTGGGTGAGCAGCAATCTTTTGGGACCCCCTGCGGTCACCTGCCCCTGGAAGATCTGCAAAGTAACTTGGCTGTTACCTGGAGTTGAGGTGAACAGACCAGTTCAGGGCAGATGCCGTGGTGTATTAACTGCTTGGACATGAAGTATTTAAAACCAATAGAAAGAAACTGTCTTATTTCTTTTCTTTGATTGAGGCTTGATTTAAGTATAATCCAGCTTAATTTGGCCTCTTACCTTTGAGGGCATCTCGAGTTGCATGTAGGTTCTGTTTGTAGTGAGTAAATATGTTGCTGTTTCAATAATAATTAAATATAAATTTTAGAATCATTAATGTTCTAGTTCAGCTCTATCTCTGTCGATAAGAGTAGACTGAATGCCTGTCGGACCCCTGTAACGTCTCAGGTCTGTGCTGATATCTATGGGGAAAGGAAGTCACATTATGTGGTGTTTTTGTTTTGGTTTTTTTTTTTTCTCTTGGAGTTATGAAGGCAGGATTGCTCTTACTTGTAAAAGTTCACATCATAAGACCAAAAGTTTGATTCTGCAGCTCGCTTAAGCTTATTTATGACTATGCTGCTCCAAAAAAGGAGGCTGGGGGTTCCAGTTTCCTTCCTTTTGTTGCCTTTATGATGGTTGTGTAGCTGAGGAATGGGTCAGATCAGTTTGCTGATCTGACTGAGCAGTAGCTTATGTAGGCGAATGAGCCAGCTGGATTCATCCTCAGGCTTGTGTTCTCTTTCTCTTGGCAGGTGCTGCATACTGTCAGTTCATGGACATGCTCTTCCCAGGTTCCGTAGCACTCAAGAAAGTGAAGTTTCAGGCAAAATTGGAACACGAGTACATTCAAAACTTCAAGGTTCTACAAGCGGGTTTTAAACGAATGGGAGTCGACAAAGTAAGCTGGGTTGTAACTGGTTCTCTGTGCTCTTAATATCAGAGTGGGTGGGATGTACTTTCAAATTTAGAGCTGAATAAATCCAGGAATGGAGTTTGCTTTTGGTTTATAAATCTTGAAAGTTTTGGTTTGCATTGGAATCCTCGCTTGATTTTGGACGCAATCTGCCTTATTCCAGCTGAGGTTGGGTTTCCAGTTCTTAATGACGAGAGGAATTTTTCCAGTTTAATTCTGTGCAACTTCCATAGCGCAGGCTAATCATGAAATATCTATGAGATAAGGTTTACTTGAGCTTCTTGTTTGAGCTGTCTTTGTTCTAGGTCTGTTCCCATAACCTACTGGTGCGATAGTCCTAAGGGATTCAGAGTCCTCTTTACAAGCATTTGTAATGTTCAGTAGTGAAATTGAGGTCTGCAAGAAAGCCTTTCTGGGTGGAACGACAGTTGTGCTTAGGGAAGAGTGGTTTATCTAGGTGAGAGTTACTGACACGCTTGCTACGGGGCAGGACACTGCTGTGTTAAAGCTTTTCCCTGCCTTTAAAAGGCTTGTTCTGCATTGGCTGGCAGCTTCAGCACTTGTAATCAGCCGCCTGCCTGGGGGAAGCTGCTTGTGCAGTGTACCCGGAGCTGAGCAGCCAGGCAGCTTTCAAAGGGCGGATGATTACGGAGTAATGGTAACGCTCCTGGCCCCTGCCGGGTCACAGGCTCTGCTCGTGCCCTACAGGCTAGGCTTCACAATTTGATGCATCTTTTGAATCATCTTCAGTTACACAACTCGTTCTGGGAAAACTGCAGTTGTGATCTGCTGCAAAGGTGGTGTTCTAAGATCTTGTAGCAGTGCTGTGTGTCAGTCCATGAAGTCAGCCAGCAGTTCGCATTCAGAAAAGCACTGGATGAACCTGAAAGAAGCTTTGTGATGAAACGTAGCGTAGCAGAAACCTTGCTGCTGTGTTAGTTAAAATTATCTGGACGCTTACAGTGGAAGCATGGTTTGTTTTTATTTCTGATTATTCGCAAAACTCTTACTGTTTGACATAATTATATTCAAGGAGGGTTTTCTTTAGACTGGACAAAGAATTAATTTGTATATCTTCTGAGCACACTGATTCTAAAACTTTATATAACAAAAGAGAGATTCTTTACCCTTAATATGAGCTTGACTGTTTTTTTTCTCCCTCCCCTCTGCCCTCCAGATAATTCCTGTGGACAAACTAGTGAAAGGAAAATTTCAGGACAACTTTGAATTTGTTCAATGGTTCAAAAAATTTTTTGATGCAAACTACGATGGGAAGGAGTACGACCCCGTTGCTGCTCGACAAGGCCAGGAGACGGTAGCACCAAACCTTGTTGCTCCAGTTGTGAACAAACCCAAGAAATCGCTTACTACTAGCAGTGCAGGTAGAGAAAATAGTTAAAGGCTATCTAGATCATTAAAAATTCTGGGGAAATAAGACAGGGATGTTATTTAAAATCAGGGTGTGAAATGTTAGTGTTGCATGGTTGGACTCGATGATCCAGTGGGTCTCTTCCAACCTGGTTATTCTATGATTCTATCTTGTTTCAGGGATGCTAGGCTTCAAACTCTGCATCATGTTGTAGTAACCAGTTATCTGGAAACTACAGAAAGTAGTTTCTCTGAAAGAGAAAAGGGCAGGGACTGATGCCAGCACATCCCCCCAGAAACGGAGATGTCATGTGGACTCAAGAAGGAAGGAGCACATCTTCAAGCTCTGACATGCCTAAGCGTGTTTGGAGGGGGAATAGCACCTTTATAGAAGAGAGAAAAATATTCTGGGAGGAACTAACGCTGAATTAATCTTGCAGCCCCACAGAGGCCCATTGTCACACAGAGGACCGCAGCAGCACCCAAAGCTGGTTCTGGGATGGCAAAAAAGGCTGGAGGAGATGACGAGTCAGCAGGATTGATTGAGCAGGTGGGTTGGCCAGAATGGCCCCATCTACTACCCTGCACTGTATAGGTCTGTTTGCAGATGAAGTTTTTAACAGCGTAAAGTGACTGTGTCTGGCAGATGGAAGAAAAGGGTCTGAATCCAGTCAGGTTATTCAAAATGGCTTAATTGGAAGCCTTCGTTATAATGGTCTTGCTCTGCTGATGGGAGCGAAACCTCTTATGCAGACATTTAAACCTAGTGTGTGCCATATCACACATAGCAATGCTTGCAAGTGTGTCCACAGCTGCGTGACAGCTATCACAGCATTCCAGCAGAGCTATGAGCAGCTGCTGCTTCACCCAAACACTGACTGTCATACAACTAAAACTGCCAGCAGCGTGAGAGCTGTTGTGAAAGAATGTGCTAGTGAAGAAAACTGCAGGCAGTCAGTGTTTTACCTACTGCACGTAATAAGCCGTTAGAGTTTCCAGGTGGTACTGAGCATTGGACTGGGTGTTTGCTGTGTTGGTAATAGTACAGTTTAAGAAAAGGGCTGTTTCCTCCTCTCGCAGTCCCCTTCCCTCTGATCTGAGTTACTTCTCAGAAGGGTGTGACTATGCAAAGCCCTTGAACTCTTCAGCCCCTGCCTTTTGAGTAGATACCTCTGAATTCTGGCTCTGGTGGATAAATTGCTGTTGATGCCCTTTGGTAGATCAATGTATTGAAACTTACCGTTGAGGATTTGGAGAAGGAGAGAGACTTCTACTTCGGCAAATTGAGGAACATCGAACTGATCTGCCAGGAGAATGAAGGGGAGAATGACCCAGTGTTGCAGAGGATTGTGGAAATTCTTTATGCCACAGATGTAAGTAATCTGGTATAAATTGTATCGTGTAGTTCCTCCCCTTGTAATTGGAAGCTGGTTTGCTTTCCAGGGCTTGCTCTATTTCTGCTTGTGGGGGTTTTTTTTTCCCTTTTAGGTTTATGACCTACCTTTTTCCTGTAATAAAGGAACAGATAGCGTAAGTGTAGTCAGACAGGCGACAAAGTTAGCCTTTCATGGAGGGTTTGTAACAGATCAAAGATGAGGAAAGTAGCTCTTCTGGTAATATATCTTGGCACTGTAAATGGTGACTTAAGGGTATTTAGCCTAAGTAAAAGGAGAAAAAATAAAGAGCGTACAGAGTAGTCGGGATCTGGTTTGACATCAGATTTTCATTAAAGCACTTGTTTTATTCCCCTTCAGGAAGGCTTTGTGATACCTGATGAAGGAGCCCCGCAGGAGGAGCAAGAAGAGTATTAACAGACCACATACTGTACCAGCAGAGCAGCAACATCGGAATTCTTTGCCCCAGATCATGTGCTTAACTGTAAAATACTCCACTTTATTCTTAGAGGACTCACTGGTTTCTTTTCATAAGCAAAAAAGTACCTCTTCTTAAAGTGCACTTTGCGGAAGTTTCTCTTTGTGCCGTGGGTTTGAGTTGGGATCTCTCTCACTCTAGCGGAGCGGTGTTCACATCCAGGTGGTTTATTTAGGGAGCAAGAGGCTGAACATTTGGACCTTGTTGCAGAATGGTTTGCTGGTAAAACACTGGTTTGTGGGGGGACGTTTTGTGTCTGAGGTGGTGTGTGGTAGAGAAAGTAAAGACTCTGACTCACAGAAAGATTGAGTTAATGTGAAATTGCAGCACAGAAATTATAATAAAATGCCTTAAGAGTATTTAAAATATGCTTCCATATGCCAAATTGAAGTAATGTGACAGGAGATTTTATGTGCTTCATATTGGGGTAGACACTTGTTCAACTGTTCACCGCTGTCGGAGAGGCCTTGCGTGGCAAACTCGCTTTGTCATCAAGTGCTCAAAGGGGGCTATTAAAACAGAACTCCATTCCTGTGTAAATCTGCTTACGAAGTGATTAGTTCTCGATGAAATAGGCCTTAACGTTGCCTGTCACAAGATTAGAGGGAGTATGCACAGCTGAGACACATAAATTACCTTGAAGAGCGCGAAAGCCTGTTTCTGAGGCATTGTGGCTGATGACTTTGCCAAAACGTACTGTGTTTTCTTTAAGGAAAAACAATCTAAAACCAAACCAACGGAACCGCGAAGGGCATCCAGGCCTGCTGCCTACAATGTTCTTCAGTTTTCCTTCCTGGCTCTTGTTTCTATTTCCTCTGCCTCTTTTTGGTTTTGTTGCTATACTTTTTGGTCTCCTGCTAGTTCTTTTCTCTTTCCCACCCCAAGGAATGCCGGTCAAATCCAGTCGTTGTAACAGAGCTTGCACTGTGCATCTGTCTTAGAGTGAAAGTAAACTGAGCACGAGGAGGACGCGTTTTCTGTCTCTTCTTTTTTTCCCTTTCAAACCAGGACGTATTTAATACCTGTCAGTTCCGTAGTTGTCTGGGGTAAAAACTAAAAGATGCTGGCTAACAGAGCTAATGGTATTGCAGAAAATACAGTACTGAGACTAACTTAAATATTAATATTTAAAGTCCTTTCCTTACCTGTCCTCCTTTGCTCTCATGCCCCTCATTATTGTTGTGTTTGCAAGACCCTGCAAGACTTCTGACCCCCCTTCACTACTGAGACTGATCAGCCCTGTTGTGCTTGTATTCATTTGTTCCTGGTGGTAGCTTGTCCTCAAATGTGAGTAGGAGAGCATTTTATGGTAATTGTTGTGTAGTGCATGAATCTTTGTGAAATTGAGAGGAAAAACCCAAATTCAGTGAATGCCAAAAAATGCAAGTATCCAGCCATTGTTTAAAATTGCAGTGGTGCTATTTCTCTTGTGGCCTTTTAGACTTTTGTTGCCCTAAAATTCCATTTTACTGGGAAACAATATTTTACTTGGATTTTTCTTGACAGGGTTTTTCTATTTTAAGCAGTTTCTAAATAAAGTTCTGTATTTCAAGAGTGTCCTTGTCTGCTGGCGTCTGTCGTGCTTTCAGATATGCTCAGGTGAAGCTAAAGCCCAGGATAGCATTCATGGTGAAGCTTGCAGGACCTGGGATGTTGGCTTTCATGCTCTAGTGGTGGTTATGGTCATCACTGACTTGAGTAGCGGTTCTGTGTGCTGGGGGATCCATGGCTCCAGGTTTGGTTCTCGCCTCAAGTGGATGGAATGTGAGAGTGTTGTTGGCTTCCCCCTCCAAAGGGTGTGAGAACGGGGCTGTATAACAGGAATGTGAGAGTCTGAAGTGTTAGAACTGCTAAACCACCAGATATTAGTTAGAAATAGGATGGTAATCGCCTCTATCATCGGTCTCTCCAAGCAGACTGACTGTAAACTTAGTGGATGTGTTTCAGTTGAAGTGTGTTGGGGTTAAACGTTACTGTTACAGGTGCATGCACAGACTGCATGTCTCAAAGTGCTCGTGTGATGTATCTAACCTTGAAATGGAAGTGTTCCCTGCTAGAGAACACCTCCCGCTCCCAGCGGGCGCTGTGGGAGCCTTATCCTGCAGCACAGGCATCATGGGCAGGGCCTGCTGCTGTTGGGCTGCAGAACTGCAGGCGTAGAATGGGGGGTTTGATGCACATAAAATCTTCTGTACCGCTACTGACTTGCTTTGAGATTGGAAGCATATTTTTTTTGATTCCAAATATTCCATTTTGCCAGCAACTCAGAGCAAAAGATGGGAATAGTACGTGTCTGACTTAGAGGGGGACTTTTTGAGTGTCTGCCCTTTGCAGTCAGGTCAGGCACTGATGCCTGGTTGCTTCCAGTCTCCGTTTCCCAGGGCTGCAAGTGTGAAACTGAAGCCCCCAAGGCACTGGGTGGGTTGTGTTCGGTTGATTTTGATCTCTGTCAGCAAAGCAAGCAAATACCCTTTTGTGCTAAGGATCAAGAATAGTCCTGGTGCGCCTGTGAGGCTGGTGAGTGTGCGGGCATGCGTTATAAAACTGCATTGGAACTGCAGTCCTGTGAGGCAAATGCTGCTAAGATTTCTGGTTGCTTCCATCACCTCTTCACTACCAAGGTGCATTATAAATTGAATGGGGACAAACTGATGTAGTCGGCTTACGACTGCGTTGTAAATATTCTGGCACAATCTTTTTTTTAATGCCCTTTTTGGGGAATGAAGTGACAATGACAAGCCCAATTCAAGCCCATAGACTTAACCTGGCTCCTCTGTCGCACTGGTACAGTATATGCTGTTAAATGCTCACTGGACGGAACAATTCCAATAGCATCCAACCTTTCCTAGTATCTTAGTTTTATCAGATATTTGAAAAATGAACAGAATGGAGGAAGCGAAAGCTCACATCTCCTTTCTGTACCAACATGTCTTACTTGCAGGTGGACTTGTGGATGTGGTTTTTTTCACTTTTATTGTTCAATTTTTTTAAGAATTCTTGGTTTGCAATGACAGTTCTTACTGTAACTGTTAAAAGCCTTCAAATAAAGGCAAAACCTTCCTTGCTGTTGTATCCTGTCGCTGTTTGAGCGCTCGGCATCCTGTAGTCTGTTGAGTTGGGTGTCTTCACAGGAACATGCGTGTCCTTCTGGAGCGGGAGTCTGTCTGTCTCAGAACACCCTTCCAAGGATGAGGCTGGAATCTGCCTCTCACAAAAGGAAGATATTTCTTGTGATTGTGTGTGTGTGAACTTGAGGGCTGCCCCATGGAGTGCTAGCCAGCCTGGTGGCCGCACACAGACCTTGCCTCCCGACTCCTAGAGCAGTGCAAGAAATAGAGGGGATGATAATATGGGGCTAAGGTATGGGCTCTTACTGCAGGGCAGGGATGAAGGACGTGTGCCAGGGCACCTGCACTTCACTATCAGGACAGTGAAGGAATGTACTGATGTTCTAATGCAGGGCAAGCAAGGAGAGACAGAGTTGTAGATGCGCTCCTGGTCAGCTGGAATGTGAGGCTGCAGGCAGTGCCTGATGATGGTTAGAGTACAGGGAGCAAAAACGGGAACTGTGGCTTTGCTGGAAGGAGGTCTGACTAAACTCTGCTGGCAAGTGAGATCTCCTGGGATAAGATTTTGTGTCTGTGACTGTCAGTTCCTCCCAGGCGTTGTGTTTGGGTAGTTAATGGGCCTGGAAGCAGAGGGAGGGTGTGAAACCAATGTAAGCAGAGAATGTGAAAAGTATGGAAGCAGAAATTGGAGAAAGCTGCGGTTACGAAGGAACAAGATAAATGTGTAGGAATGAAATGAAATGAAATGGAACAGAACACCTGAATGGGACCTGATGTGAAGGAACACTTAAAGACAGGAAGGAAAAAATGCAACATTCTGTGGGTAAAGAGGAATAATGGGTGCAAACCCCGCAGAGGGGACGTGTGGTTCAGTAGCAGCACTGTTGGAAGGAGTGAGTTCCGATACAGACAACACCCTCACAAAGAGGGAAACCAGAGGGGTTTGAGTGGTACCTGTTACCAGCGAGGGGTTGGAATGCAGGGAGAATGTGAACTGTGTCGTCAGGGAGCTGCTGCCTCACCTCGTCACTGGGACAGGTGGGCTGCATCTTCCCAGAAGGTATGTGGGTCTCTTTTATCTTTAACAGAGAAGAAGCAAGGTCAAACCTAACTCTTGAGACTTTCTAAGCCCCAAAGGAACCAGAAGGCAATTGCAGCTTTGAGGAGGCAAAGGCCACTCTGTAAAAATCACTCTTTTCTCTCTTTCAGCACAACTGGCTGGTGTTAAAATTGTGACCATTAAATAATATATATAAAACCCATATTGATCTAAATTATACACATAAATCAAACCAAAATAATTTAATAGAACAGTAAACATACAATACTAAAATATTATCTATAAAGATGTAGAGTGTGTGTGTATGTACATATATAAAATACATTTGTCCGACTTGTCAGAACTGTAGGGAGCATCAACCGCTGTCATTTCTGTTTCTGAGAGGTGTTTTGCAGACATTTTCTTCTTGAATACAATTTTGTGCAATGCTTGTCTGTCAATCTTCTCATGGTGCTCTGCCTCTGTTTTTGTCCCCAGGGGACATGTAAGGGTGAGCGGACATTCAGGAGCCGTTACATCTCGTGGGACAGCGTGGATATGAATCTTGACAGATTCAGAGATCTGCAGATTGATGTTGATGAAGTGAAGAGCAGATGAGGTTGAACTGAGGGGACAGTGGAGGTGGCTCCATTTCATGACCTGAATACAGAGCTGTACTTAATCTTGGCTTTTTCTCTTGCAGAAAGGCTTTCTGGGAGAATAAAGGAAGCAGAGAGGTTTGTGACGGAGGCTGTCAGGATGGTACTGAGGCTCCACAGCAGCCCCATGTAAGGGTAGCGAAGGGCAAAGAGGTGGAGCAGTTCCCCATAGGAGCTGTCTCCCTGTGACCGGTGGGTGCATGGGGAGGTGGGAACAGAGGAACTGGGTTGAGAAGTGCCATGAGAAGTGCCAACCATCTCACTCTGACGCCATGCCGAAAGGTGGGACACCAAAAGCTTCTGGTGGCAGCTGGTTTCCTTCTTTATCAGATAACGCTGCTCTTTCTGGACCTCCCTGGAAATCACAATCATGGATCCTTATTAAATACTTGGATGGTAATGTAGAGCTGAGGAGTTCCGTTTACCATGTAATAACGGCATGGGAGATCTTCCTTCTTACTGCCGCATTATGAAGGTCGGTTCACATTGTGGGCCTGGGAGGTGACACACGTGGGTGAGTAGCTACCCTGATAGTGTTATTTGTGCTGACTAATCTTCAAGCAGCACAGGGGTGAGGCACAGTCAGGTTATCCTCACGGCAAGCATGTTCAGGTTACCTCCATTCATTTGAAATGTCAGGGTGGACATGGGCTGCTCTTATTTGATGTCTCATCCCTGGAGGTGTTCAAGGCTGGGTTGGATGAGGCTTTGACCAACCTGATCCAATGGGAGGTGCCCCTGCCCATGGCAGGGGGCGAAACTGGATGGGCTTCAAGGTCGTTTCCAACTTAAGCCATTCTATGATTCTCTGAAACAGAAGCATCTGGTCTCAGCTCAGTGACTGCCTGTGAAGTCAGCTGCTCTGGACTGAGCACAAGGTGAATCAAAGCTGTGTTCTGGATAGGTGCAGTTGGACCTTTGGTTTAGTATTTGATAGGAATGGTTGGACTTGATGATCCGATGGGTCTTTTCTAACCTGGTGATTCTATGATTCCTGTCTCTCCCTGTTTTGTCAGTACTGAGCTTTGAGCCAGGATTGTTTTTAGAGTTTTTCCTGAACGTTTTTTTTTTCTTTGAAGGTTATTGTGGATGAAAAACATGTGAGTTGCAGCTCTTTTTGGGTGGAGTCCACCCAAGAGCAGAGGTGCGAGGCTGCAGTTCAGAGGGGCGATGGCAGCAGCCTGAATTCTGCAAACAACCCATTTGTTCCCTGCAGGTTGGCTGGGCTCATCTGAGACTGCAGCCAAGACGTGGGCCTGAGCACTGTCAGCTTGGTGGAGACAGGGTCTGCTGCTGAAACTGTTGGTGAATATTTACAATTCCTACCTGTTTTGGGGCTGTGTGTGGTGTCTTTGCCTTGGAAGCCAAAGGAACTTTGCCTTTGTCAGTTGGTTTGTGATTCTTGTGTCTGAGGATGTTACCAGCACACCTAACACTGCGTGTGCTTGTGGATCACTGTCGGAACATCTGGGGATGCCTCGGGTCAAAAGCGTGTGAAGCCGCAGATCTCGCTCTGCAGACCTGGCACCAAATTAATTGATATCAGTGACAACAAATATGATGAGATCTTTTGCCTCATTGAATGGAGAGCTGTGACATGGCCTTGGGTTACCAGTGAGACGCTTCTCCAAATAAGTAAGTGACTTCTTAAAAACAGGGCTTTGGATCTGGTGTCTGGACCCCCCTTTCCTAAAAGAGGTCCCTGATCTGGTTGCATTCCCTGGGGTGTAAACAGATGCTCTCTGCTCCTGGCACCTGGAGGCAATTCTGCTCAGTGCTGGGAGTGGGAACCTTTGCTTTCAATCAGTGGGGACCCTCCTATTCCATCTCCTCCCCTCAAAGCAGGTATTTGCAGTAAAACACATTGAGGCTGAACCCCAATCTCATTAAACGCAATCTTCTCTCTCGTGCAGGCACTCCTGGGGAACCGGTGCCACCAGATAAAGTTCATTCCTGAGCTCAAGCCTGTTGCCTCCTGCTCAGTAGCTGATAAGAGAACCATGATGCTTACTTCATTTCTATTAAAATGATATGGGCACGCTCCGGTAAGACGGGTCTCTGCTGCAGTTCTGTCACTTATCCATTGCACAGGGGCACCAAGTGCTGCTGCTGGTGTTCAGCGTTCCCTTCCCTCCAGACACAATGTGCTGGTACCAGACTTGCAGGTGCTGGGAAATGTGAGATGGGGGGCATATGGAAGGGGCTCATGTTTTTTTTACCGTTTGATTGTTTTTTTAAAAGCTGTAAACAAATGAAGGTTTTGAAAGTTGCTTTAGGCTGTGTGAGGGCAGCTCCTGCAGAGCGGGAGGATAATTTGGTGTGACAGGATCAGCTTCTGTAGGAAAACTGTCAGAAGCCTCCCCCTTTGGAGGCGTCCGCTTGGGTTGGAAGGGGATCCAGAGGCGTTCTCCTTCCTGGCTCAGGAACCCGAGTGAAGTGGGTTGGCTCAGGGCTTTATAGCCCGAGGAAAACTCGAGCTCTTCTGCCAGCAGAGAAGTGTTGGGTTTGGCAACACTGGCAGTCGAGGTGCAGGGGGATGAAGCGGGGCTAGAGTGGTGACCGGGGGAGCTGTGGCAGAGGGGCTCTGCTGAGCTGCTGCTGGCCTGAGGCTCAGGATGAGTTTTGGGAGTGCTGAGGGTGAGGAAGCCTGGCTTGAGATGGGTGAGCCTGCTGAGGTGCAGGCGTTTGCACGGAGGTGTAGTAGTGGAGGAAGCTGGGTCTCACTTCAGAGGGAAGAGGTTTGGGCTCTGCCTTTCCAAACAGGCGGAGCGGGAAGGAGCCCAGGAAAGGAAAGGCTTGCTTCACAGGGATGCTTGAGATCTCCTTGCTCACCTGCACAAATTGCCCATCTTCCTAGTCAATCACCCTCCTCAGCTTTCCAGTTCTCCTCTCACTCCTATTTCTCTGCCTTTTGCAAATATTACACGACTCTTCCACTATTTGAATTCCCTGTTTTTCGCCATCACGTTCTCTTTTCGTTCATACTTCCTGGTTGGCTCTTCTTTACATATACCTCACTCCTCTCTTCCACTCCTGGTTCCTCGCTTTCTCTCCTCTCATGGCTCTGTGTTCTCCCATCCCCCTTCTCCGCTTTCATAATGCTTTTAGCCTGGCAGCACTCCACGCTCTCCGGAAAGCTGGTGGGGTACAGCAGAAAGCCCCAGAGTTGCTGTTTAGCGTGCTGGCAGCTGCCCAGACGTGTTTCTGTATCTGGTCTGCTCTAAAGTCGGGAGCCATCTGACAATGGTTTTATCCATAGCTGTATTGTTTGCGCTGTTTTCCCCAGCCTTGGCAGTCGCTGTTCTCTCTTTCACCTCTCTGGGCTCTGCTCGCTGGCAGCATGGGCTGAATAACGTCTGCCTGGAAATTGTGGGGCTCTGCAACTGTGGTTTCGCCTGTCCAAACAATTCTGCAATAACAAAAGATGTCAGTGTTAAATTATCGCTTCCAAGAGCTTAAAATCCCATTTGCTGGCATCTGGACTCTTAAATGTCTCTGGTTTCCATGCTGGTCGTGAGGGTAATATTGAGTGTTCTGTGGATGCCATAAGTTATCCATCAGTTAATTTGGTCTTGTCTTATTTGAAAAAAAACACCAAAACCCCAAACACACACCTTTCTCGTGCACCTGGAAGGATGAATGTAAAAGAAACGATGCATGAGACCTCACTTGTGTCCAGTTCTGGGCTGCTCAGCCCAGGAAGGACATGGATATGTTGGAGTGAGGCTAGAGGAGGCAATGGAGATGATCCGAGGGCTGAAGCACGTCTGGTACGAGGGCAGGCTGAGACAGTTGGGGTTGTTCAGCCTGGAGAAGAGAAGGCTGCGGGGAGATCTTAGAGCAGCTTCCAGTGCTGAAAGGGGCTCCAGGGAAGCTGGAGAAGGGCTCTGGATCAGGGAGGGCAGGGAGAGGATGAGGGGGAACGTTTTGAGCTGAAAGAGGGGAGTGTGAGATGAGATCTTAGGAAGAAATGTTTTCCTGTGAGGGCAGGGAGGCCCTGGCCCAGGTTGCCCAGAGCAGTGGTGGCTGCCCCATCCCTGGAGGTGTTTAAGGCCAGGTTGGATAGAATCATAGAATAACCAGGTTGGAAGAGACCCACCGGATCATCGAGTCCAACCATTCCCATCAAACACTAAACCATGTCCCTCAGCGCCTTGTCCACCTGTGCCTTAAACCCCTCCAGGGAAGGTGACTCAACCCCCTCCCTGGGCAGCCTCTGCCAGTGCCCAATGACCCTTTCCGGGAAAAATTTTTTCCTAATGTCCAGCCTAAACCTCCCCTGGTGGAGCTTGAGGCCATTCCCTCTCGTCCTGTCCCCTGTCACTTGGGAGAAGAGCCCAGCTCCCTCCTCTCCACAACCTCCTTTCAGGTAGTTGGAGAGAGCAATGAGGTCTCCCCTCAGCCTCCTCTTCTCCAGGCTAAACACCCCCAGCTCCCTCAGCCGTTCCTCATAAGGCCTGTTCTCCAGCCCCCTCCCCAGCTTTGTTGCTCTTCTCTGGACTCGCTTCAGAGCCTCAACATCCTTCTTGTGCTGAGGGGCCCAGAACTGAACACAGGATTCGAGGAGCAGTCTCCCCAGTGCCGAGTAGAGAGGAAGAATAACCTCCCTGGCCCTGCTGGTCACGCTGTTTCTGATCCAAGCCAAGATGCCATTGGCCTTCTTGGCCCCCTGGGCCACTGCTGGCTCCTGTTCAGTCACTGTCAACCAACACCCCCAGGTCCCTCTCCTCCAGGCAGCTTTCCAGCCAGACTTCTCCTAGTCTGTAGCTGCTCAGGGTTGTTGTGCCCCGAGTGCAGGACCTGGCACTTGGCCTTGTTAAACCTCATCCCATTGGATTCAGCCCAATGGGCTGGATGGGGCTTGGAGCCCTGGATCCAGCGGGAGGGTGAGGCTGGATGGGCTTGGAGGTCCCCAGACCATTCCCCGAGCTGTGGTCCACAGGCTGCTCTCCGTGGGCGCTGCGGCCTCTCTACTCTGGGAAGATACTGTCTCTGGAACAGGCTGCCCAGGGAGGTGGTTGAATCACCTTCCCTGGAGGTGTTTAAGGGACGGGTGGACGAGGTGCTGAGGGACATGGTTTAGTGTTTGATGGGAATGGTTGGACTCGATGACCCGGTGGGTCTCTTCCAACCTGGTTATTCTATGGTTCTATGGGTCCCGGGTCCCCCCCGGCGTGGGCCGCAGCGCGGGGCCGTTGCCGCCAGGGGTCGCTGCGGGACCGCGCAGGCGGCTGCTGAGCGGAGCCCGGGGAGCCGCGGGGAGCGGGTTCGGCTGGGAGCGGGTTTGGGTTTGGACCAGACGTCGGGAGCGATTTCGAGATTTCCTGACCACGAGGATGGGGCGGCCCTGGCTGAGGCTGCCCCTGCCCTGGGGTTGGGGAGGAGGAGGGGCTGGAGGCGGCCTGAGCCCCGGGTCGCAGACTGTTCTGTGGTTCTGGGGCTGCGGGGAGCGATGCTCACCCAGTTCTAGAAGGATAAATCTGAGAAGATGTAGCAAACTGGCAGAGCTGGCCTGTGTCTGGAGCTAAACGCAGCTTTCGGCTGCTTCAAGGAGCTGCCTTGGCTGGGAACTGAGCCTGTTTGGGTTTTTTAGCCAGACTCAGGTTTTTCTTTTAAAAACAAACATCTCTCATATATCAAGCGGACTTGTTTTGACACGTAATTAACTTAATTTAGGTGGTTTCATAGAGTTCAGTAGCAGCTCAAAATCCTGGTTTTCCACCTGACCTGATATATTGATTGTGCCGGTGTTTCCTCCATAAATCTCCTTCTGTTTCTGTGCAGCTGTAATTGCATTTTAGAAGGGGGAAATCGGCTGTGCCTGAGCCACCCAAAGCACATAATTACTCCACTGAAATGCCTCCAGAGGTGAGTGTGAGCCGAGTGTCAGTGGTGAGGCTGAAGGCTCTGGGAGTTTCTGCCCGAGGCTGGAGGGGCAGGATGGGGACAAGCCCTGGATGATGCCAGAACAGCTCTCACACTGCCTCCTGCTAACATGGCAATGATTTCCAAAGCCTTTCCACCAGAAACCCCTTCCTACTGGGTGAGGTGGAGCAGGATGTCAGCAATGAGTTCTTCTGACCCTCTTTTGTTTTTCAGGTCGACCTTCTTCGAGACCCCTTGGGAGCTTTCATTCTGGAAACCGACCGTAAACCCATTGGGATGTTTTCTTCCTTGATTTCTCATTAGTCAAAACCCACATTGCAAAAGCCAAGAGGGGTTTGGGGCTTTGTGTTCCCCCTGCCCTGTGGAGCAGTTCCTGCGTCTGTTCCTTGCTGGAGGAATCGCACACCCTGCCCGTGTCATTTGTAAGAGGTTGGGTGTTAGGGATCACCTGTCCCAGCCGTGGATTTGCTTCTGTTTGTGCTCAAGCGATGTGTGTACATTGTGTGAGGATGTGGTTGCCTGGGGGACTGCACAGAATTCCGAAGCCTTGATGCGTGTTTCTGTACACACCTGACCTCGGTTTGTTTATCTCCAGATGTGCGTGCCCAGTCCAGCTGTTCCTTCATGCTGTAATCAGGTAATTTTAGTAAGAATTGAGTAAAAGCAGCATGCCATCACCACAGTAACGTTACTGTATTGTAAATGCACATCAACTGTTGCAAATATGAAGGAAATTTGTTATCTGTCTGCACTGAGCCTTTCTGGGACTTAGCTTTGTCCCCATTCTGCTTCCAGTCAAGCCTTAATGAGGAGACTGGGCAGGTCAAGGGTGCTGAGACCTTCATTCATTCAGCACACACCAAAGTTGGAAAAACTCCAATGTGGGGTCCTAGGTCTGCACACACAGACAGTTCCTGCATGAATGGCCCTTTGGGACACTGAGCCCACTCTCCTTGTTCTGCTGCAGCTCGGAGTGGGGTGGCATTTCTCAATGCTCTCTTGCAACACAATGTCCAGCAGAAGCTGTGTGGAACCCAATATTCTGAGGATGCAGCTCCTGCCCCTAACCAGTAGCTGGCTTGTTATGCTTGCTGCCAGCTGGGTTTATGGACGGGCTGCTCTTGTCATCCAAAAGGTGCCCTGTGCATTGCAGCCAGACCCCGTGGCTCAAAGGATGCCTGCGCTGGTGCCTGTGCCTTCCTGCACGGCGCATCTGCTCTGCCTGGGAAGCACACCACTTGTGCAAGGACGCAGGCTTAAACAGAACTGCACCCCTCAGTGCTGGAAAGTGGAAATTCTGATTTCCGAAGGGCTTCAGATCAGGGTTGGGTACCCGGAGGTGCTGCGATTGGAGCAGCAGGGCTCTGCCTCTGCAGAAGGCAGCTCTGGCAGGTTGTGTTCCCGTGCAGCCAGGCTAGCGCAGGGCCCACTCGGCTCTGAAGGGTTTACTCATGTTTATGTGGGTCTTGAAAGGCTTCTTAAATCGTATGAAGTTAATACAATGGAAAATGGATTCTCCCTGCCCGCCTCAGCCAGCCTCTAGTGATTAATGCTGTAAGGTAAAAACAACGGCAACATATTCAGGTTTATAATGTGCTGTGGATTCCAGGTCTGTGGAAAATGTGTGCTTTGTAAAAGAAATTCTTCCTCCTTTGAGTACTCTTTCAAAACATATCTTATCTCCATAGAATCCCCCTGTCTCCATAGGCGTATTTTGATGCTAATGGGATTCATAGCTTCATAATTCTTTGTCTGTCTTCTTGCACTGTTACAAGGCTAAACTCTATTGCGGAGTAGATTGATTCTGCTGGAGAAAAACTTAGCCGAAGAGAGGATTCGCTCTTTGGATGTGAAATTATTTAAGTGTTTTTAATCCACTGTTCTAGAGATGTACTGTGTGCCATAACCACTGTAAGAGCAAGGGTCTCTCCCAATCCGACCCTGCTCTGGGAGCGATCCGCAAGGATGCTTCATGGCTCTGTGGGAAGGCAGGCTTCAGCTCAGCCTGGTCAGTCCCTGCCCTGTGCTCCTACAGCTTTTGCTCAGCGCTGATCCCAACTGCGTTCTTCACCCAGTCTTTCATGAGTTTATCCCTTGTTCTCTGGGCTGAATGGAAACTGAATGGTTTTCTTTGAGTGAGAGGTTCTGGAGGCTCCATTCCTCACCACAGCACAGCACACTGCTACTGATATATAAAGGCACCCTGGGGGGCAGGAGATTCTTCCCGCTCATGAAGCAATCCTAAAATTGCAGGTACAGTTGACACCTTTGATGCTCCACTGTTTATGATGTGTGTTCAGTCACCTAAATCACATTGGCACTGTTTGAACTTTGCCTGGATGATTGATTCAGATTTAAATGGAGTGAATGAATCCTTTACAGCTACAATATACCCTCTCCTCATGCTGATTCTTTTTCTCCTTTTTGGTGAACGGTATGGGATAGGTTGTTCTAATCTCATCAACAGAAATCTGTGTGCTGCTGTAGGAGGGCAGGTAAGGAAGGTTTTGAAACACTACACTTGTTTCATTCACTCAATTACCAGCCTGTTCGTAACTTGGCTCCTGCATTCCTGGTCAACAATCTGCTTGTGACAGTGGTTGTGCCGCTCTTCGGTGGCAAGGCTGGGCAGTTATTTATTTCTTTAAGTGCATATTAGTCGAGGGCAAAGTATCAGAGAAATCTTTTCCTTTTTTAATAGTCCTGGAGAGGAATATTGTGGGGAAACGTGTGCCCTGCTGGCATCACAGGTTTGTGTGTTTTGGGGACCTGCGCAGAGTGTCAGGACAAACCTTTGTGAGCATTTTGTGAACGTTTAAGCTGTTTTTCCTTTAAGGTTTTCCTGATGTTTCATCAGAGACAGGGCTACCGTGCTAGCTACCAGCCAGTGCAGGGATGGATTGGAGCTCTCCTCGCAGGCTGCTTCTGTTTCACAGAGGTTCTGTGGATACTGATCCTTGGAACTGGTATTTCTTCAGCACAGTCTGCCAGGCCCCTTGCTCCCTTGTCCCCAGCAGTTCAGGGCTGGCGTTTCCACTCCCAGAGCAAATATTCAGCCAGTTCGTGGAACCAGGCACTTGGCATTCCTTGGGGCTATAAATATTTAGGTGTTTTTCCCATCCCAGGGCAGGAATCCAAGAGCTGCTATGCTGGGTGCTTGCTGCTTTGTCAGGGTTTCGCTCTGACCTCGTCAGCTTTTCCCTTTGCTCTGGCGTTAAAACAAAACACCCAGGACGGATCCTCTATGTCCATTTGGGATGGTCACCTCTTGCTGGCCACTGTCGTGCTCTGGCCCTGCAGAGGGAGGCACGAGAGCAAACACCCGTCTGCCTCCCCTTGCTGTGCTGGTCTCAGAGTCCCTGGGAGCAGGAGTTGGAGCCCGTGGAAGTGTCATCACCTTGAAATGTGTTCCTGGGCACGGTGATGCTTCCCTGTGTCCTCGGTGCCTGTGCAATGTCCAGATCTCTTTTGAATCTAATTAACTTCTTGGCTTTGGAGCCATCCTTTGGCAGAATATCCCATGCCCGAATAGCCAGTCTGGAAATACGTTTTCCTCCTGCCAGGTGTCCCAGAGCCAAACCTCCCAGCTTTGGCTGTTTACGCCACAGCCCTGTTTGCTGGAGGCTTAGTGCTGTGTGATCTCTTTTTCTTTCTGCTTTCTGCTTACCCCAGGGCTGCGAGGGCAGCGATCCAGCGTGCCAGGTACGTGACAGGATCGTACCCCAGTGTGCCTGCGGGGCTGGGAGCTGCTGGCACCTCCAAAACCACACCAGGTCTGTCTCCCTCAGCCCCATCTGCCACTCCTGGAGGTGCTCCTTGTGCCTCTGAACACCCAGCCGTCCCTTAGCTTCTTGCTGGACAGAGAGGGACCTGCTTGTTCCTGTGCCTGTGTAACAGAGGTGGCTTCGTGCCCTCTGGTGTTTCTGCCAGCTGTTGAGCATCAATATTTATAGATTTTCATTATACAGCTTCTTGCATCTGTGCTGTGCTTGTAGGGGGAAAATTGCAAACAGAACGGTTCGTGCCCAAACTTGCCACTATCCAGAGCCTGAATTTCTCTCTCCTGACTGGATTTTGTCACTGGCTTCGGAGCCCGGCGTTGGCTATTTAGCAAACACAAATCATGTAGAGAGCAGGTGCCGCTCGCTGCTGAGCCAAGGTGCATCAGATAAAATATTGCTCATTTATTTGGTCTGGTAGGAATAAAGTTGCTGTAGTGGAACATCATTACAGGGTGCTTTTAATTCACCTCAGGCCTATTCCTAATAGCAGCACACAATTCTCCTGTGACAGTCTGAGTGAATGAGATGGGTGTTTTGATGTCAAGCTGAATGTAAGAAAGGGTTTAGGAATCAAAGCTTTGAAAGAGAAATAACTGCTGTTTGTGCTGTGATACTGGAAGAGGTCCCTGTTTTATTATTAACACTACAGCTATTGAAAGTCCTGACACTTGTTCCTCAGGGACTGGAAGCAATTCAAGCCATGAAATACTGTTTCAGCTCAGCCTTTTCCAAGTCGCTGCATGTTGGTAAAGCTGGAGGTGGCCTTGATAGTGAGCGGAGGCACTTGGGGCTGGCAGGCAGTTGATAATGTTTGATTTTTCAGCTCTGTGGCAGCCAGGAGCTCTGCTCCTGCCCAGCTCTTGGCTCGCAGCAGATAGCTGCTTTGTCCGGGCAGAGCTGTTTATGAGAAGCTGTCCAAGGCTTTGCGGTTTAGACTTGCTGCTTTGCACAAACGTCGTCAGCATTTCACTCAGGGCCAGGACACCTGCAGGCGCGCTGCCTGCGGAGCTGAGGAGAAGCAAGAGGCTGCTGCTTTAAAAAATGAGACAGAAGAACAAAAGCAAAGGGTGAAGGAAAGAGAGCAGTGCAGCGTAGGGCTGGTGTATGTTTTCTTTGACAAGGAACAGGCATCTAATTGGGATCCTGCTTTTCTCCTTAGGAAATTAAGCCTCAGGACGTCTTATCTGCTCTCTGCACTGTGGCTTGGCAAAAACAAGTGAGCAAAGCGTGTGCATCTGAAAATGTTTCCACATTGCAGGCGAGACAACTGCTGAGATTTTGGGTTTGGTATTAGATCTCCAAACGTCCAGCCACCCATGTAAGGCAGCATTTGCCTCTGGAGTGCTGTGCAAGGGAAACGTGTGTCCCTCTGCCACAGTGGATTTTCTGTGCCCTTGCTGGTCTTATTATCCTCTATAAAACAGAGATGACCAGCAGGAAACTTACGGTGGCTCCAGCTCCTAAAGCAGCAGCTTGTGTTGCTGAGAGTGACAAAGCTCACAATGCAGGAGCAGCGCCCGGATTCCTCTGCACTTAACTGTGTGTTGGATGACAAAACATGTTCTTTGTTTTAGCTGGGGTGCAGGCACTGCCCTTACTGCTGCTGGGATGTAGCACAAGCAGCACTGTGACCCCAGCATCTGGGGATCAGAAGACCTCTCCACTGCTGCCCCTGAAGGGAGCGGTGTTGGATGCACACAAGGAATCCAGTGATGATGGGCTGCTTGTGGCTCCTGGGAAGGGATGGACAGCAGGAGAAAATGACTTTCAAGTCCCTGGTCTTATCTGAGCACAAGCCAAAGGAGGACGGCCGTGTTTCCCATGCATCGGTGTGGCTGATGCTGGTGGCACGGTCCCTCTTTTGACAGCCTGGGTGGCCCTCGCTCAGCAATGACCACTGCTGGAAAAGAAAAAGGAATTGTTTCCAGAAAAAGGAATTGTGTCCAGAAATAGCAAAGACTGGGGAGCAGGGCTCTTTGCTAACGGCTCACAATGACCTTGGCTCTGTGTATGCGGACTGCGCAGTGTTGTATCTCAGGGTATTTGCTCTGAGCTGCATGGCACAAGCTCAAAGGACCTCAAGAACTCATTTAATCTGTGAAATTTTCTATGGCAAAGAGGAAAGTCTGTTTTTTTTTATCCAGACTCTCTGCTCCAAGTAAACCTCCCAAGTGCTCATCTCCTGTAGATAAAAGTTCCTTAAAATACTGGTGATGAAGCAGTTTAGTTCAGCTCTGTTTCCATGCTATCGGTGCCTGCAGACGGCTGCTGCTTTGATGCGTGTTGGTGGATGGCACGTTGAAAACCCCGTACTTGGTTTCTAAAGTCTCACTAGAATCCCTACTGGGACTTTGATGTGAGAAGATTCCACTCCAAGTGTCTGAACCCTCTGAAGCTCACCCTGCCTTATCTTGCAGTCATACCGGCGAGCAGCTGCCTCGGGCAATGAAACATCAGTGGCAGCGAAAATGTGTGGTGATTATTTATGGTCTGAGCAGCCGCAGTCGAGAGGCTGCTGGGAATTGCCAGAGCCTGGTGATGCCTTGGATCCAGCTCTTCCTTGTGGAGACGATCCTGATGCTGCGTGCTGTGGTTCAGCCGTTCTGTTATCTGTGATGGTCCCACTGCAGCGTCTCGGTGAAGCACGCTGTGATCGCACAGACCGACTCCAGCTGTAAGCATCTGTGCCCCCAGTGTCTGCAAAGGATCTCTTCTGCTAAGAAATGGGATGTTCAATGCAACTGTAGAGCCTCATTTAGGTTTTATTTAGACAGTAGTGTTTAACCATGACACCCTTGTTGCTGCTGTAACGCCTGTGTCCCAGCAGCGCAGTGGGGCTGCTCGTGCCTGGAAGGCAGTGGAGGGGAATCCAGTGCTGTGTGTGTGCAAGGGCTTGTTAGAGCTGGGTGTCCATGGATCAGCCTGCGCTGTTCCAGCATTAACCGAGTCCAGGCTTTACTGCAAGTGGAGGAAATTGGCCTTTTAACCTTCCCACTCTGGAATGCCGTTCCTGGGCTTGATGCAGGACTCGCTCCACTGGGCTGTGTTTGTTTTCTAGGCTGGCACAGTTCTTTGCAATGTGTCAGATCTGCACTGAATTGTTTATTAGAGTTAGAGGGGAGTGTGATGATCTTTCTCTGGTTTGGCTTTATTGCTCTTTTGCAGCCAGCAATCCGTTTGGCCCGCTCTGAGCTTCCTCAGGAGAGCCTTGTCCGTGCCTGTCCCTGAAACTATTTTCTGCGTGACTTTCCCAGCCAAAGGGAGTTTGGTGCCAGCTCGGAGCAGTCGCGGCTGCCCCATCTCTGGAGGTGTTCAGGGCCAGGTTGGATGGGGCTTGGAGCCCCTGATCCAGTGGGAGGTTTCCATGTAAGAGTGTCCATTGTGTTCTACACGGCAGGGGGATGGAACTGGATCTCTGAGGTCCCCTCCAGCCCAAACTATCCCATGGTTCTATGACCAGCTGGGCAGGGTTTCTCCATTTTATCTTCTTGGGAGCAGAGTTAAGAACTTCACAGCCTCGCACGTAGCATTGGCTTTGCCTGGAACGCGGGCCAGCCGTGGCCCCTGCTCTTCTGTGACCCACCTGCCAGTGGGTCTCAGCACTTGAGCTCAGCTCTTTGTCCTCTCTGGATGGAGGCTTCTTCCTAGATTTGTTTAGCTTGGAATTTCTGTTTGTGGTCACGATAGAGGTTCAAAATTCAGATACATTTATAAGCATCTCTCCTTTCTTCCTGTCTTTGCCTTACCTCCTCTTTATCCACTCTCTCCTCTCTAATATTCTCTGTTTTTTCCATACCCTTCCCTTTTGTGTCCTATTTACCCTGGAATTCTTCTCCTTCGCCAGCTGCCTCGAGCATTTTTCCTGCTCCCTGCACCCAATTTTTCCCTGGGTGCTTCTCCCTCGTGTTCTTGCTTGCTGCAGGGTGTCGGTGCATTTCACCAGCCTCCTTGGAGAGCTCTCAGGGTCAGGCAATATGTTTCCACCTTGGGCACTTGTCCTGGGTTTGTTCCCATCTCCCAGCTCTGCATCCCGGCATTGGGAAACGGGGCTGTTTCTCGCTTGCGTTCACTGATTTCACTCTCTGAGAGTTGTGGGCTTTGCCCCTTTTTCAGATTGAAATTGCTCTTTGAAGCAATTGCTGTTTGGAGAGAGGAGCCAAGGGAAGGTGTATGGGAGCGGGGCAGGGGACGGATGCTCCAGGCGTGGGTCAGGATGCTGAGGTGCATGTCCACCCTCGTCCACTCCAGCCTGCTCTGGATCTTCTCTCTGATGCCTCTTTGTCTCCTCGTTTCAGGCTTGCAGTGGTGTTTTGAGGCTTCTGCCCTGAGACAACATCCTTGTCTCAGCTGCCACTGGATTGACCATAGAAGTGAAATAGCGTCTGGGTGAGTTAGACCTCAGTCCTGCTCATTGGGATAATTAGCTCATTAACAGGGCTTGTTCAACACGAGCTCGCTTTCTTGTCTGAGCTGCGGATTCTTTGCAGCTGTTGGTATCTTGCTGGAAACAGGCACTTATTTACAGAATGCTGACTCTGAACCCCCGGCTGCCTGTCGGGGCTGCGATTTATCCCCGAGTAACGTCTGGACAAAGCACGGCACTAATTCTGCCCCCTGTGCTGATTGGGGTTTCGAAGGGACCACGTCGTTCTCTATTAAAACCTGAGAATAAGATAGAAAGCCGAAAATCTTTACTTACAGAAGATGCATGCGTGGAGTGTAAGGCTGCTGCTAATTCTTCCTGGGGATTAAGAGAGACGATTAATGACAATTCCACTCAATATTGCTATTCTTTCTGTAAAGTGAAGCTTCCCCAAACCTGAGGGAAGGCAGAAGCATGACTTTGAGTCTGTGTCGGTCTCTTTCAGCCAAATGGAAATAGCTATCTTTATTTTCAAAGTCTCTGCTGGCACTGCAGAGCCAACATTCTCTGAGACAATGGAACGGACAGAAATCCATTTTCTAGGCTGGAAGGGAGGCAAAAAAATAAATTGGAAGACTGAAGAGTGAGGAGGAATTGAAGTGTTCACAGTGCTTGCAGTGAAGTGATTGGAAGTGATGGGAAGAAGGCAGGAAAGGGATTCATTTGTTTAAAATATAGGACTGGATGTGACTTCAAGGTGCACGTTGCTTCCCCGAGAGCCTCATGCTGCTGGGGCGGGTGCCAGGCAGCACTCGTGCAAACACTCGGGGCTCGCCCCGGGAGGTGACAGCCCCTCTGCTACCAGACCCTGAGCATCACGGGGCTGGGGCAAGTGGCTGAGAGGGGTCAGATGGAGAAGGATGTCCAGGGGAACCCTGGAACATGCCAGAGCTGGAGAAGTCAGGATGACCGACAAAACCCTGCAAAACTTGGTGAAAGCAGCACCTGCCCGGAGCCACTGGGGAAAGATTTGCAGGGTTTCCTCAGCTTTCCTGCCTGGCGTGGCTGGTTCCCCCTGTGAATCCTTCATCTGCTTTCACCATCGCATTGTGGAGCTCTGGTGCCTTGGTAAGGCCTGAAGGTGGGTGCAGAAATGCCTCCAGTCTGGTCCTGCAGCTCGTCACGTCTCCTCTGGCTGATGAGTTTTGTTCCTTTTCATTGGCTGATAACATTGCACTCGTTTTACTTCAGTTCACCTCTCAGAAGCAGAAAGGTTCCTGTCTTATAAGATTCCTGGGCCATTGATTAGTCTGTTATCTTATGGCAGCGATTTGACTCTGCCTCGCCGCTTGTGCTCAGCATCGTGGGTGCTTCCAGCAGTCAGCGCTGCGGTCTCTCGCGTTGATGGGCAGCTCCTCAGAGCTGCTGCCCGTTGTTGTCATGTTCTTTTCTTGTTTTTCCTCCCTCTGCTTTCTGCGTGGCCCTTTCCCAGTGTTCTGTTTCTGTTCCTCGAGTTCCCTGTGTAGGAAACCGCACGGGTGAGTGATCAGACACAAGTAAATCTGGAAGGGAGGCTTTTGACGTCTGCCTACGCACGACGTGCCACGAGTCCCTGGGACGTAAGCTAAGTGAGAGCCCTGGGTCAGCCTGAGCCTGGGATCAGTTTGGCAATGTTCACTGTTGTTGGGCAGTGTTTGGTATTAAACGAAGTGCTTCACACTTCTTGACTGCTGGCAGTGGAAGCTGCTGAAGCAACTGTAAATCTGGCTGGGGGATGTGGGTTTCTGGCAATGCTAGTCCCAAAACTCAAGGGGGTGGGGGTTGATTCCTTCAGTTCTTATGAAGCGCCTTCAGCTCCTTGCTCAAGCTTTTAGTTCAAGTTTTAGCAAATCCTGTTGCTAGAAATCAGCTTTTGAGGTTGGTACTGAGAGGATTCATTCACCCCAGACTGAACGAGAGCACAGGTAACTTTCCAAAGACAGATGCTTCGCTAGGACAGTGCTTCTGGTCAGGACAACAGCTCAGGGGTTATGCTGGGCAGGGGAGCTCAGAGAAGGGTTCCTTCCTTCCTTTCCCTAGAGCGACTTCATAAGCAGAAGTGGAAAAAACCTCTTTACTGAGGAAGGCTCTGCCATGAGGCAGAGTGAATGCAGCATCTCAGAACATTTTTCCATGCACGTGCTAGTCAGTCTCTGGATGGTATCACTGCTGCCCACCACACTGGCTGAGGTGTCAGACCATCTGCTGTGCAAATCGACTGTGCTGCCATCGCTGCTGTATCCCGTGAGCTCCCAGGTGGGGAATCCAGCTCATAAAGCTGAGCGTCAAGTGTTTGGAAACCAGGCTGGGAGTTCACAGCCCAGGTGCAGATGGTGGTCAAAACCTATTGCATTTCCCCCTTCTTTTCCCCATTTTCATCCTAACCACCTAATGTCATTGGAGGTTTGCTGTGTAACATTGAAGAGCATCCTACAAGTATTTTTTAATGCTTTCTGTATTCCCATGGGAAAGCGAGCCCAGCCCTCGCTGGGGTGGTAGCAGCCTTCACCTGACTTCAACTTGGATGCATTCACTTGTTTGTTCCTGTGCCAACATCGTCCCTGAGCACGAGCAGCTCTCCTCTCCCTCCCCTGCATTTACCCCTCTCCTGTGTTTGTGCAGAACGATCGTATCTCTGCTCGTCCTCGTTCCGCAAGGCTGAGTGCACCAGGTTTTCTCCAGTTGCCAGTCCTCTCGGCAGCCCTTTGCTGCCCAGTCTCTGTCTGAATCCGTCCCCGTTGAACATAGTGACCAGCCCTGATCAAAGTTCCCAGATAAGATCTTCCTGGGGCCCTGCACAATGGAAATTTCCAAGAAGCCTGGCCAAGGCGTCCACTGGAGGATGAGATTTTCCTTTTGAAATCCACGTCCCTGCTGCCCTTAGCCCATTCGGCTGGCATAAAGATTGGTTATTCACAATGATATTTATTGTTGGCTTTATACCTTTCATTATAACTTCATTTTTTCACAGTCGGTTTGTGACACTCCACAGATACAACTGAAATCAATTTGAAGCTTGGTCTTAACAAAGCTGACATTTTTTCAGGTTTCTACAACTTCTCCATGTTGCTTTTTGTCAAGAAAACCTTCCTGTGCTGCATTTGAAACAGGAATGAGCATTCTGAGTCCCACAACTCCTCAAGAACTGGGAACAGTAGATGCTTTCCTCCTGCTGTAAACCTCCTGGAATCAGTGCCCATGTGCTCAGCGCGCTGCTGTCCCTGCACACGCAGCCCCATCAGCCTTGCTCAGGATTAGATGCTTGCAGTAATTCTCATTATGTCCTAAATAGTTGCTTTTCTCAAAGCATGGGGATCCCCGCCCTGGGGCCACCGTGACAGGGTATCATTTTAAAGACAGATTTGGGGGTGAAAAACAGTGTTTGAGTCCAGGCCGCGAAGGGAAATGGCAACTGGTCAAGTCAGTGGTGACGTTGCCTCGCATAAATCAAGAGAAGTGGCAGCTGGGTGTTGCTTGCAAAGGGCAAGAGTATAAAGGGATGCCTACTCCTGGGACGTGGATGCTGTGAGGAGGTGTGTCTGGTTGGCTGCGGACACCAGAGATTTGACAACTTCCAGAAGAGCCCAAGCAGACCCTTCCCTGCTGGCTGCAGTCACTGCAGGTAATAACATCGTCTCTGTATTGAAGCCTCAGCTGGTGAGGGCTGCGTGGTGGTCAGGAGACATGCGTGGCAGCAGTGCCGTCACCTTCCTGCTCTGGAAGGATGTGTGCAGTGTGCTTATTGCTTGGCTTCTTTAGGTTGAGAGTCAGCTGTGCACCAAGCTGCTGATCATCTGCCTGTGTCTCTCATTGCACAATTAAATGTATGTTAATAATTGTTATTTACTACTATATAGTGAGCTTATTTTTATTCTTTGAGCTTTAGTTTGTTGCTTTTGAAAGTTAGTGAGAAGAATGATCCTCAGATGCTTCCCCTGGCAAAGAGCCATACCAAAATGTATAAGTTTCATCTAAGGGATTCAGAAATAACACCTGCTTAAACACCTGTTCTGAGGAAAAGCAGTTTGGTTTCTTTTGTGGGAGACACACAGAATATTTGGGGCAAGGCACAAGGACAAGGAAAGGGCTTTTATTGACCTACAGTTCAGGTCTGGACAAGGTGTTGCTGCCCCAGGCTTGAGCAGAGGCTTACTGGAACTTGACAAAGAGCAGAGGAAGGGTTTCTCACTCAACCTCTTTCCTCATAAAGACACTGGGAGCTCTTCTGGGAAGCTTTTCCCGTGCTTTTCACTCTCATGTCTTCTTTGCCAGCAGAGAAGTCTTCTGAACATGATGATGTTGAAGCTTTTTGGAATCATCTTTTTCTGTGGCCTCTTCTTGCCCTCTCAAGGAGTCCTGTCCGGCCTGTCCTGCGCTATCAGCCCGGGGGCGATGGAGGATGGTAACTAGGAAATAGGAGTCATATTCATTTTGAAAGCTGAGTGGCATTGTGGCATGGGGTAAAACCTCCTGAGTGTCTTCATCTTCATTTCACGGTTCCTCAGGGCTGCAGACTTTGCTTAGAGCTTCTGCCAGCCCTCACTGGGTTTGTGGGTCAGGGAGGTCTCTTGGTTCTAGAGATGGGACACGTTACAGCCCCAAAGAGCCATGCAGAATTTCAGGGCTGCATCTGGGTTATTCCCTCTTTTTGTCTCAGTTTCTCATTTCCACATTGGAGCAGCTGATATCTAGCAAACAACTGCTGGGGAGTTCAGTGGCTTTGTTAATATTTGCAATGCTCTGGCAAAAAAAAAAAAATAAAATAAAAGAAAGGCTTGTTTCAAGTTTCTTATATTTAACAAAAACCCCAAATCATCACAAAGCCGAGCACAAATTCCCTTCACAAATGGGAAACTAGTTATGAGTTGAAGCACTGCTCCCATTGAGGGATTTGCTGTTATTGCACAACCACACTATAATATTTCAGCCGGAGGTTTGGGATGCTCTCCGCTGCCGTCCCTCCTGGTTAAGGCACTGAGGGCAGTTTTGGTTTAGCGCATGCTGTAAAGTGTCATCCCCTGTGGGATTTGACAGCATCAAGACAGCTGATGACTTTATAAGCACCTTTGGGGAGCGTTGGGGCTTTGTTGTGCGACTCCTTGGCTGGGACAGATCTGACCGAGGGGAGAGAGGTCATTGCTGCGAGCGCTAGTCCTCACGCAGAGATGTTCTGCAGTTCTCTCAGGTGCCATACTGCGGAACAACCTCCTCCAGCGGCACCTGCAGGGCCTTGTGTTCCCGAACATCATGAGAGAAGGGGGTTTGCCGAACTCTCCAACCAGCATCACCGGGTAAGTGGGGAGCGTGGGTTTCTCTGCGAGTGCAACTCCGCAAGCAGTTCTGATGCAACAAAAGCTGAGCTGCAGTTGGCAGGATTGGCCCAAGCAGTTATCCTTCATTTGTTTTGATACTGAAACCCTGACCTGACAAAGTCTTCTGTGAGGTAGCCAAGCGGGTGGTGAAACTTAGTGCTGATTGTGGGCGCGGAATGACAGCTCTGATGCTGTTGTTATCTGCGACGCTCGACAGCACTGAGAGTGAGTGAGGAAGAAGGTTGACTGCTTTCTAAACTTGGCTTCCACCCTAATTTGATTCTAGTTGCCTTTGTTTGGGTTTCGGCTGCAAACTTGGACTCTCCTCCTGGAGCTGGTACCTCTTGCTTATAATACTCATACCTTGAGCTGGAGGTGATATGGGGTTCCTCAGTGCATGCAGCTGGTCTGCTGTTAGAAGGTGCTTTAATTTGTGCCAGCTTTTGCTGTTTGCAGACTGCATCTTGTCAAGGTTCGGCTCCCCAAGCTGTCAGTGCGGCTGCTGTCAGGAATCGGGATCAAGATGACCATCTCCGCAAGGCTGCAGCTCAGCGGTAACTGGTGAGTGTGGTGTTTCATGACTGCTGTTAAGGGAAAACCCCATCCCCAGGATTCTCAATGTGCAATGTTTGGCATCTTTTGTAGATTTCTAGGTGTTTCTTATCTATAATAAGGTCACTGAGCAGAACAGGCACCTAAAGCTGGCATGTGGCCTTTGTAATGACTTGCAGGAGGTGGAAGTGCAGTTTGCCTCTGGTTTCGCTGAGTTTCTCTGGTTAAAGACCAAGAGATGAAATCTGTTCCATCCACTTATATTTTTCAGCTTGATTGGCCTCTTCTCAGAATTAATTGATATCTTTGTGGATGTGAAAATTGCTGCAAACATTAAATGCGCGAGTTTTGAATCGGGCACAGTCCAGGTCGTCGTTGACGAGTGCCTCTGCATTATCGGTACCATGAAGGTCAAGCTCCTTTCTGGGTAAGTGTCTGTGGATTTATATTTTTCATTGCCTGCAGCCGTCTTCTCTTTATCTGCTCTTCCAGACAGTCTGCCCGGGCGTGGGTGGTGCTGAGTGGGGACAAAGCCAGGCTGCAGGGAAGTGATTTCTTACCTATTGCCAAAGCCCATTGCTTCAGTGGAACTGGCAAAAGCTCTGGCTGTTGGAAATGAGGGTTAATTTGTCCTGTTTGTCTGTGGAGATCTGAAGATCTGAAATATGAGGCTTGATACCTCTTCTTGGTACCTCTTAGGTAGTGAATTGCTGTCCAAAGGAGAGCATTGATAGGACAGGGACTGTCCTAGGAAAGCGGCACCGTTGCTTGACCTGGTTTGTGCTCTGCCTTTCGCTGCTGTCACAGAGAGATGCGAGGCATACAGACTCCTGCGCTGACAGCTGTGGGGATGTGTATTTCCATGCAAATCTCCCGTCTCTTGCTCAGTCTCATTAAATTCTTGGCAGAAAAAATTTGCTGACTTCACGTATTGATGGATGCAACAGAACATTGATCATGGGGAAATATTTTCTTTTATTGCTTTTGAATTACTCACTTTTCAGGTTCATTGAATTTCTCCTAATTAATTTTTGCATTCAGCATTATATTTCAATCAGTGTAGCAGTTGCCTTGAAATAGGCTGCGTAAGGGAACAGAGGAACGTGGCTCGCCCGCTCTAGGGGTCGTATTTTAAGTCTTAGCAGGATTAAAGTGATGATGTGCAGGAATTGAGCTCCCTGTGGGGTAAGGGGTGTGTGTGGATGTACGCAATTTGCTTCATGGCAGTTCCTCAGATGTGCCTAAAGGCAGAACTTGGGCATAAATAACAAGATGCATTATGAATTCCTGCTGTCTGTGGCTTGCCAAGTGCACTGCTGCATATTCTAACTCAATAGTCCAGAAATATATTGATTATCAAGAGTAAATGGCTCTGCACTGCCTGCAGGCATCACACTTCCCAGAGTGATCTATTTAGCAGCAGTGTTGAAATGCTGCCCAGCAGATTTCTCCTCTTGTTGTTCCGCATGTAAATTGTTTGCTTCCCATAACTAACATGCAGATATTTCATAACAGCTCTACCTTCCCTTAACTACAGTTCTGATTTAAGTACCGGGGGAGGGAACCGCGCTCGGGTGATGCTGTGAGAGGCTCTCTCCTTTTGTGCAAGGAGGTTTGCATTAGTTCAGTCCCCTCCTTGGGGAGCAGGGTGGCTTCTTGCCCTCCCTGCCTTCTTCATAGCCCTTTGCTCTTGCCAGTAGTAGCTGCTGCAGCGTCCCCGAGGGTTGACTAAGGATGTAGTGGAGTGTAAAACGAAGGCTTGAGGTGCTTCAGTCCTGGAGCTGCGTTTGTAGTGACTGGGAATTTTTGTTTTCCTCCTTTCCAGCTTACTGTCCCTACCAATAAATGATGTAATACTCGCTGACCTGACAACAAATCTGCCCCGTGTGGTAAGCCTGAAGATTGTCCTCCTTTCATAGCTGAAATGCAGAAATATTTGGAACAACTTGTTATGAGGTCGCTGCAAGCTGCCCTGTCTCTGTGTTGCTTTCCCCTGGCCCTGGCGTGTGCCGCTCGGCAGGGACGCCCGTGGCCAGCCTGGCTGCTGGCATCGCTGCCCACACGGCTGTACGTGAACTATTCCCACATCCAAGCGGTTCCCTTCGGTGCTCCAGGGATGCTCCACTGCCCTCAGGTCCTTGCCAGCATCCCAGGCACTGCCCTGGTACCAAACAGCACCTTTTTCCCTGGGGATTTAGATGAATAAAGCATAGGTCTGCTCTGGCTGCTGGGTGCCAGCTCCTGCAGCAGGGGCTGCGAGGGGGGTGAGCAGCTGCATTTCTGCTTTGTGTTGCAGGTGTGTCCAGTAGTCGATGTAGTCATCAACCATGCGAACATCCAGCTCCTGAGCACTCTCAATGGTACGTTTCTTGTTGGGGATGGGGTGCTGCTTCCTCATCTTCCCTGCAGACCCATGATGGGAAAAGCCTGTTCCCACACTGAGTCCCTAAGTGTGCCTGGGAAGAGCTGTCCTTCTTGCAGGGCTGTTACTGAATTCACGCCTGAGCAGTCCGAGTGAACTGCTCTCCCCTTTTGCCACTTCTATATATTGCCCTTGGGTTGAGCTTATTTGATGCCCTTTTGCATTCCAAATGCAGATCCCCCAAAGCTGATTTGGGGGGATGTTTTACCTGTTTTGAGTAGCAGCGAGCATCTCATGGAGCCGCCTGCTTGGGACCAGGCTGTGGGTGCGAGGCCAGGAGGGGGCCAGTGGGTTCAGGGCAGGGGTCTGGGTTGCTGCTTATTTCCTGATGCTGTAACAGGCACTTTTTTCTCCGTGAAGCTGTGGTCCCGGTTGGCAAGACAGGAATGATTCACTACCAGCTGGCCAGCCTCCCGTTTACCTCTGGCTTGTTCCTTGGGTTGGATTTGGATGTAAGTTAACGCTGGGTGCAAGCGCGACTTGTCTTGAAAGGCAAATTTCACCCTCACCTTGTGGGAACAGCTGCCTTCCAGTACAGCCACGTGTGGGAGCTGTGCTAATGCCTTCTTCTGGAAATGCAAGCTAAATATTTAGATCCCTATCCCAATCACTACTAAGCGGTTGTGTATACTTTTCTTCAAGCCCTCTTTTGCTCTGTTTGCAAACTGAGGCTGCCTGTCTGTTGTTTGTAGCTGCTGGGTTGGATTTTTTTACTCCTGTCTTACTGTGAGGGAATAAAAAAGCAAACAGGAAAAAACCCCCAGTGCTTTCAAGAAGGAGACCTTAAATAAAAGGAAGCGGCCAGCGAGAAACAGCTGGGATGTGAGCAATACAGAACACCGGAGACTGATAACCCGCACTATGCTGATGCTCCAGCTGTCGTTCAGGTGCTCCATCGGGATCAGTCTTTTCCCTGCACCCCTCGATGGTCAGAGTTGGTCTCCTTAGCGAGAAGGTGGTACCAGTCGGGTCTGTTGTGGAGTCAGAGGATGGCTCCTGCCTGGCCGGGTGCTGGAGGGAGAGCACGCAGGGCTGGGAGCGCGGGGCTTGCTGTGCCCTCACTGCACCTTTGCTATTGGGGTGAAATCTCAAAGATGAAGTGAAACGGTGTGTTGTGATTTGGATAAAGCGTGTTGTTAGCTAAGATAGCCTCAGTTATGCACTCTGGCCTTATCAGTTCCTTTTGTCTATTAAGTATAGAGGGAATTATACTGAGTCCAGTGCTCTCCCCAAGCTGCTGGTGAGAGGAGGGCTATTTCAGCAGGCACAGAACCAGCCTTTCCGGCTTGAGGATCCTTTGGTCTCATATCCTGGAGCTGCATTTGTAGTGATTGGGATGGGTTTAATGTCTATGAAAGAAAATGTGCTAAAGGATGGGTTTAAGGTCCGCATTGCCTCTCTTTGCAGGGTGCAGTGATGCAGGTGGGAGGCGGCATCATTCCCCATGACTCGTCCCCCTCTGCTTTGCCTCCCCTGCTGGACCACCGTATGATCGTGGCAATGCGAGACAAGTTTGTGAACGCGATCCTGTCCCTCATGTTGCAGATAGGGCCGCAGACCTTTCCCTGCACGACGGAATCTGTGAGTGTGGCAGCCACCCACATGTTGTGCCAGGGGTGGTGGCGAGGGACACATCAGCCTGGCCTTAGCCCGGCATGGGGAGCGGGCTGTGCAGGGCGTTCACGGGCTACGTGTGCTCAGATGCAGCCAGGCTGGGGTTTGTGTGTGCGTGTGCAGATGCTTGAGCCCTGGTGCTGACTTTTTACTGCTCTTGTCAGAAAGCACTCATCAGCCATTCTTGTTCGTGTACGGGCACCCCCAGCGGTACCTGTTGAGACCAGTCACGTACTAGTTATGCCATGGACTCCTGGAGCTCTGTAATCTGCTTCATGGGGTCTGTAAATTGTCACTGAGAAAAGGGGGGAGATTTAGAATAGACGTTAGGAAGAAATTCTTCGCGATGAGGGTGGGGAGCAGTGGTGGCTGCCCCATCCCTGGAGGTGTTCAAGGCCAGGTTGGATGGGGCTTTGAGCCCCTGATCCAGTGGGAGGTGTCCCAGCCTATGGCAGGGGGTGGAACTGGATGGGCTTTGAGGTCCCTTCCAACCCAAACGATTCCATGATTCTATGATTCTTTATATGCATTGTGATTCTCTGGGCAGATGCATTTTTGGTACCTTTGATCTGAGAGTGTGTGTCTGAGGTGCCCAGGGCATCACTGGGGACAGTGGGTGAATGAGGGCTTGGGGACTGGCCCCAGGAGTGTGACTGAGCTGGCTGGGGTGGTGCTAGCAGGATGGGGGGTTACTGGAATCAGCTGGAGCCCTCACTGGGGCTACATGCACTTTTTGTTCCAACAGTTCTCCGGTGCCAGCCAGCTGCAAGAAGCCATCCAGATCCTCCTTCCTTCTGAGGTGAGAGACTTCTGCTGGCGTGAGGGTTTGTGTAAACCTTGCCAGGTCCAGGGCCACCCAAGCAATGCACCTGAATGTGCTGGGGTGCTGCTGCTGGAGACCTCCGGCGGTTTTCACCTCTCCCCTTGGCCATGCTTAGTGTTCCCCATGGCCGAGCCGTGCCAGCACAGCTCGAGGCTGCCCTGCTGTGAGACCGGCTCATGGGAGCAGGTGAAGGGACCAGAGGTTTGTGCCCAGCCCTCGGCAGCCTCTGCGCAGAGCCCCCTCTCCTCTGTGCCGTTGCTGTAACCAACCTTCTGCTCCCTGGGCAGAATGTCTTCTCTCGCAGCTCACAGCCATTGACAGAAAGAGCTGGTGAATATCTGGCATATCGTGTTTCCTGGGCATGATGGATATTCTGTTATGGCCATGGCCCCCTTTGCATCCAGCTTTGTATCCCCAGCCCCTTACTGCCCACAGCAAGGAGTGCCAACCCATGCTATTGGACCTATTTGCTTTGTAAATGTGGCTTGTCCAAGGTGTGTGTGACCTTGGAGGAGGCCCTACAGAGTTGTGGGCTGCGAGAGTCCACCAGAGAACTGCTGATCCCCCACCTGGCCAATGTGTTGGACGTGGGTCGCCATCTCCATGTGTCCTCGATTCCCACAGTGCTCTGCCTGCCACGGGACCAGTCCTCTGACCATCAAGATAACGTTGTTGGGGAAACCAGTCATCATCTTGGAAGAGAATAAAGCCACCGTTGAGCTTTCGGTCTTGATCCAGCTGTCCGTTAAGCCTCTAGATGGACCCATCATCACCCTCCTGCTGATGAAGGCTGTAAGTGTGCATCTAGAAACCTCAGATTGGTGAAGCACACAGCCAGCTGAGTGAGGGGCAGCTGCAATGAGGGCATCTCCATGGTGTGATCCTCCCCCTGTCTGCTTGCAGGACCTCCGTCTAGATGTCCAAGTGTCCGTTACTGGAGGCAGACTGGTGCTGGTCCTGTCCTTGAACAGGTAGGCTGGTCCCGTAGCGGATTGAAGCAAAGCCCCCTGCATCGCCCCAGCTTGCCTGCTCCCCTGAGACAGCCCTGGCTCTTCAGCAGTGCTGAAACTCCGGCTTTCCCAGACCTCATGGGAACAGACTCGGTTTTCTGGGAAGCAGTGGCCAGAAGGGAGTGGGACAGAGGGCAGGAAGGGCTGCAGTTCCTCGGGGACGCTCTGAGCACCTTCACGGTGTGTGATGAAAGGGGCATTTCACATCCTGAGCCTTTCCTCCCTGGCCAGCAGGCAATGGGGACAGATATTGCTGGCTTTCAGGAACCATTGCAGTTTTAGGAAACTGGAGGAAAAGCCTGTGCCGGTTTTATAACAAGGAGAAATGAGGCAACCTGAATAACTGTGAGACCATCAGCTTGACTTTGATCCCAGAGAAGCAATTTGAAAAGTCCAATATTGCACACGAGTGATAAAGGAGGCAAGGAAAGCACGGTTGTTAACACCAGCCAAGGTGTGATTAAAGATTGGAAAGCATTTCTTATAGTGTGAGGTTTGAGGATTTCAACCCGTTTAGCCTGTCAGAGAGCTGGTTTTAAAAGCAACATCGGCAGTGATATAGAGAACAGAAATGCAGCACAGGGCTTTTAATTCAGTAGACAAAGATGTAATAAGATTCAGTGGGAGCAGAAAAGAAAAAATCAAAGTGAAAATAAAGCAGATGTTTGAGCTATGGAGATAGCTGTGTGATTGCAATGACAGATTTGGAGCTGTAGCAAATTCTCCAGAGCTCGTGGTCTTTAAACCCAGACTGGATGCTTTTTTCAGAAGCTCTGCTCTCAGCCAGAGAGGAGCTGACTCCTTTCCTGGGGTGAAAAACCGCCTGGGCACAGGAGAGGGATGGAGCCAGGAGCCAGGGAGTGCCCTGCCGCAGGGCTGCCTCACTGGCAAGCAAATATAAGTTAGGTTAAGCTTTTATTTCCCTGTTTTCTTTTCTCTCTTGCAAGCGTGGCAGTGCCTGCTTTTTGTGTTGCAATACTGCAATTCCTTTAAGAATGCCCCAGCGATGCCCTACAGGGGCACCCCTTGTTCGTGGGCTGAGTAACGCAGTGTGGAGAGATGGTGGGGATCTCAACTCTGGCCAGGGACTTGGTGCCTGATGGGCTGTTTGCTTTCCTTTCCCTGCAGCATTTACCTCTTCTTGGAGTCTTCTGATGTTGGCATCACTGATGTAAGTCTCACACCAGTCCAGGCTTTACTGGGTGGGCAGCGTGGTCGAGCACTGGGCACTCTGGGGAAGGAGGGGGCCACGTGGTCGCTGTGTGAGGCTGAAATGAGTCCTGGCTGTGATGGATGACCTCTTCTGATGGTCTCAGTTGCCAGCTGCTCTGCTTTGTAGGCTGTAGCAATTATTCTTTTGCTGCTTTTTTTTCCCTTCTGCCTTTTCTAATAATGCAACTGTAAAGCCTGAACTGTTTGTTCACCCCTGCTTGGGAAGAGCTCACAGAAAGCTCCAGCAGGAGTTTTACCCAGTAGCTAGATTCCCAAAGGAAGGATCAAATACAAATTGAGGAAGAAAAGTAGACTTGCTTTAAAGGAAAGAGTGGCTTTTTGTACTTCTGCTGTGTCAGTGGGAAGTGATTTCCAGTCCCAATGACTGGCTGTCTCCAGACCACGGCTCTGGGCTGTGCTTGCGGCTGTCGTGTGGCTGGCAGCACCGCTCACGTGCTTCTTCCTTCTCTGGTTCAGATCACGAGCTTGAAGCCGCACTGCAGCAATCTGATAGTGGAAGTGCTGCTGCCTCTCATGAACGGTAAGGGGACCGGGGGAGCGCTAACATCTGGAATGCTTTGGGAGGGGAGAGAGGGGTACGTTTGCAGGAGAGCTGGAGTGATTAAAGCTCTGCAATCCCCTTTTTGAGGCTGTAGTTAAAAGTCCCAACCTTATCCTAGCACCATCCACCCCAGCCTCAGTCCTAGGAGCCCTGGCCACAGTTGGTGGCAGAGAATGTGAGGAAAGTCAAAAGGTGTTGTGTGCAGTGGTGCTGCCATCATCTGCGCCTCCTGAGCAGCTCTGCTCCCTTTACCCTCCCTGCGAGCAGCGTCGTCATGGGGTGGGAGCTGGGCTCACCCCTCCGGTGGTGTGTAAGGATCTGTCTGTCCCCCACAGGCATTCTGGACATGGGGATCCCTCTGCCAAACGTGATGGGCATTCCCTTGCTAAAGGTGACTGTTCGGATGTTACAGGTAAGTGTCAGGAAATACCATTTCCTCCTGCAAGACTGCAGCACAGCTCACTGGGGCTGTTTCTAGCATCTGGCTCCTGGAATAGGACCCTGCCTATGATGGTTTGGTGTGCAAGAGCCAGAGGTCTTAAACCTCGAAAGGCCAGGAAGGGTTGCTCTGCCTGGCCTCCTTTGGGTTAGAGATGCTGCTGAGTACTTCATGTCCATGACTATTATCAAACCTGAGCAATGCTTAGCCCCTCTGATGTGGGTCCTGGTTCCCCTGTCCAGCTTGCCTTTCCTTCATGGAGAGCTCTGTGAGAGCAGCACTGACTTGGGTCCAGAGGTTCTGGCAAGCCCTTTCAAGCAGTACTGTTCAAAGTGTCTTAAATTGCACCCAATTCCAGTCCTGTGCCTCCTGGAGATGTCGGAGAGGCACTGGGATTCTCTCCAACTCTTCCCAAAGGATAATGTTCCCTCCTTATGACAAATTTGCCATGAGGATTTTTGCGAGAGGGTTTGGTGTCCTGTGCGTTGCTGACGAGCTGTTGTGAACCAGCTTCCCTCAAAGGTGGGAAATAACACGGCTGTGTCGCTCCTTGCACTTCTTCAGGGTCAGCTGGTGGTCTGTGCGTGAGCTGGGGAGCCACGGCATGGAGAGGGCTTTGGACAGAGAAGAAAGACCAGCGAGGATGGAGCATCGGGACCAGCATTACGTACTTCTCTTTTCTATACTTGATTCAAGATTCTTTATAATATTTATGACACTTCAAAATTAATTGGCTCGTGTGAGTACCAAGGCACAAGCCAACGCCTGGTAGGCAGCTTTAGGGCTGAGGATCTGTGGAGAGAAATCAGTGTGGTTTGGAGGTCACGGCTGTGGTAGCTGCCTGTGCTGCTGCAGTGGAATTGTTGCATCGAGTCTGAGGGAAAATTGTCCTGGATATAATGGAAAAGCGAACTTGTTGCATGTGGCTTTCTAAGTAAACATCACCATCAAAATTGGGAAGGGTATGGAGTGCTGAGCAGGAGCTCAGGATACATTGCCATGTAACTCTACTAATAAACATTCCTACTTTTTTAGTGCTTGGAACAAGGTTCTGGTTTCTGATTCTTCTCAGGGAGGGCATCTGTCCTGCCTCTTGCTGTGGGTTCTGGTTCCTTTGGGGCAGCTGGTATCTTGGGGCTTGTTTTGAATACCTTTTCTATTTTCTGAGAAAAAAACCCACTTGGATATTCAGAGGCTGCTTCTGGCTGGGGTAACCTGCTGGCCTGGTGCTAATCCACAAGCAGAAATGAGAACAAAATCAAATTTCCAAAGATCATGAAGCATTTCCTAGTAGAATCCGAAGAGAAAACCACCTTACCAGATACCTGCGAAATGCGATATCGCGGGCGTGCCCCCATCTACCTGCAATAGTTGGTGTGTGCTCAGACCCCTCTCACAGTCAGCCCGTCTCCTATGTTGCAGGGAGAGGAACACAGGAATTTCTGATTTCAGAAAAACAAGTGATTCTGGGTAAAAGAACCAAATAAACAGAGGTTTTACAGAGCTTCTGCTTCTCCCACCTGTTCCTCTGCTCTTTTTCCCCCACAAGGGTGCTGCGGGTAGCTCCAGCACAAGCAAAACCACACAGGTGTGGGGTTTCTGAAAAGCGAGGTATGAACGGGAGGGAACGCCATGGACCGTTGGGCTGTGCCCGTGAGGAGGGAGCTGCTCGTGCTCTGATGCCAGAAGAGCCACGGTGCAGCCAGAGCAGGGTTTTGAGAGGCGGTGAGGTGGGCAGGATGAGCAGCCCCCCAGCCAACCGCTGCTTTGTGTCATCTCAGGGTTACGGGGCTGATGGAGTTTGGCTTCCCCATCCGTCCTTTCTGCCTGCAGGCTGGCATAAAGGACTTTGTTTGCAAGGTTTTGTTCTGGTTCCTGAGCAAACACCTGCTGGGCGTGTTAAGTAAAGTTTAGTACCTTTTTCTGCTCCCTCTTTTGGCCAGAACTCCTGTTGCATTCTGGCTTTGCTGGCGCCACAGAGGAATCTGTGACCTGTCACTGTCCTGGGGTCTGTTTGAGAAAGAAAAGGCAGCAGGGAATGTGTGACTGGGGTCACAAGAAAAGTGGAAACGGTGTCTTGTGCATCTGGGAAGAGCTTTTCCCTCTGGGATCTGACCGCTCTCGTGTCATTTATTAGGCTGAGGGGAAAGAAGCAGAGGAACATTTTCAAAGGGAAAGTGTGGCACCTTCTTGGTGTTACTTGTTACTTCTACAGCTCATAAATCCAGAGCTCTGAATTGCTGCTGGGTTCGGGAATAAATCCAGAGTTGGAAACTGCAAGTCAGAGTTCATAAGGACTGGGACAATCCTGTCCTCATTGGAAAAAAAAACACTTTAACAGTTGTTTTTCAGCATGCTGGCTTGAAAATCTTCCTATGGCTGAGCAGTGGGTAACACCCCTAACGTTTCCTCCCTCTGCCTCTCCCCACAGGCTGGTGAAGGGGCTCGTCCCCCATTCTCCAGAATTTGAACCATGCATGTCCTTTCCCATGTGCCTCCTGCAAAGGCAGCTGTGTGTCTCCAGGCAGCTCTTCCTGCGGGATCCTGAGCTTCTGCCCAGGAAAAGGATGGAATTTTTGGTGCCAAAATCATCAACACAGCCACTTTTTTCCAGCATTTCTATTTCCAGGTGAAATCAAAGTGCCTGCTGGGAACAGCACTGGCTGCCTCCTGCGGATGGAGCCGTGCCAGGGGGCTCAGTAAGCCAGGGACAGGTGGGAGAAGCAGAAAAGTCCAAGTCTCCAGTGTAAGTCAGCTTTGCCTCAAGCCTGCGGCTGCTCCCAGGTAGGATGTGTGGGGCTGGGAGTGGGGTGTGCAGCTCCCATCAGCCCAGCCCTGCGCTGGAGAGGCAGAGCCCATGCTAGAATATCCCCTGGCAAAGCAATACATCTTTTTACTACTGTGGCTTATTTCTTTTGGGAAACTGATTAAAGATATATTAGTGAAAGGATAATGGCTGCAGCTCTACCAGGGAAACTTTTATTAGGAGCATTTCCTGCTATTGCCAATTTTGGACATTAAAATCATTAGTCAGGTCCCCGAGCTGGGCATATAAACCTTCAGGGGTTCTTACTCCCTATAATGAATCAACTTGGCTTGTTTTGTTTGCTTTCTTATTTCTGAGGCTCTGAAATATGAGGTTTTGAAGTGCTTTTCAGCAGCTCCAGAGGCTAGAAATGATGTGTGTGTGTAGCTGTTGTGAGTGAAAGCAGACGCGTGTGTCACTAACATGGTTTCACGGGCATCACAGTTGTGGAGCTGGCGCACGAGCATCAGCCCAGTGAGGCGCTTGCCCTGGCCAGAGCAGCTGGGGTGGTTTTAGGAGCTGCATCACCAGCACGCCCTTCACCCAAGCCTGTTGTGTGTCCCTTCTTCTCTAGAACAACCTCTGGAGCACAGTGTTGAGTTTGGTGACTTGGACAAATGCAGCCACTTGGGTGGGCGCGTGCCAAGCCGGTGCCTCGTCCCCTCTCTGCCTGTGTGGCCACGTTGCATTCAGCATTTTCTCTGTGATGAGCTTTGTCAGAAGTCTGGTTTTCAAAATATAACTGCCTTCAAGTCTAAAATTAGAAACCATTGTGCAGACTGATTCCTCCCCCCTCCTTCTTTCTGACCCAGGGAGAACCACCAACTGGAATGTTCCCATAGAAACACGAGACATGGAGGAGAAGCAGATGAAGGATCTCTTGTGGTAGGGGCCACCTTGTTCTGCAGCAGAGAGGCAAGGGGCTGCTTTGCATCCTTATAAATTAGTGGAATTTCCACGCTCCCTTAATTAAATGCAAGATCTGGGCATCTGTACTTAGCAAGACAAAATGCATCTGTCTTTAGGTACAAATTGTTGAGGAGAAAAAAATCAATAGTCTTACCAGAAAATGCAGTATGAAAGGGAAATGTTTAATTAAAGTACGGAACATGGTTACAATCCATCCTCTTTGTGTAACAAAAATACTCAGAACAGGACTGGAAGTGAAAGCCACTAGTGCAATGCCGTTAACATCCTAAAGCTGAGAAAGTGGTGCTTTAGTGAGGCAAGAAAGATGATTTTCAACCTTTCAAACAGTGGCAAAACACAAACCATTTGAGATTTGAAAGTCAATAGAACAGTCCAGCGTCACTGCTTTCCTCTGGACAACGACCCTCAGCCTGAGGTCTGCTCTGCGCTCCTTGCCTGTAGCTCGAGGTTGCAGGCAACCAAGACATAGTCCTAGGCAAGAGGAGGAAAGGGGGCTGAGCAAGGTGCCCATGGACTCCCAGCAGCCTGCACTGGGTGCTGCCCAGTCTCACAGCCCCTCTGGCACAGCTACTGCTCACGCCAGTGGGACCAGAGAGGAACTGCGCCTCTTTAAAGTGATGAAACGTGGTTCTGCTGCTTAACAGGGTTGGAGGAGCAGGCTCCGATGTGTTCTGGAGCCGGGAGGTAAGTGTTGCTCCAGAGCTCCCTTTAAACCAAACACACCAGGGAGCAACTGAAATGTCTTATTTCTTACCTTGTGAATCATGACGTTGACATCGGTGTAGGTGAAGCTGGAGATGTGGGGCAGGAAGACTCCTTCATTCAGGACCACTGGGAAAAGAAAGAGGGAGAGTTTCCAGCTGGGTGCCACCTTGATCCTTGCCGCGCATCCCATGTGGCAGCACCACTGCCAGACCCCCCCAGCCCCTCACCGTTCATCTGAGCTGGCACCTCCTTACGGATCGTGGGCAAAAACAGCTCCTCCAGCAAGGCGTCCTGCCAAAGGGAAACCCACAGTCAGCTCGCGCACAGTGTGGCTCTGGAGCAGAAGGAAGGAGGCAGGGACCACCAGAAGAAGGGTCCTGATGCTCACACCTCTCCTAATCCTGCACAGACCTGCCTCCCCCTCATGCTGGATGCAGCATGCACCCACAGTAGATATTTCCCTGCTTCTGATGCTGGATGGGATGGTTTAGGGCCACCTTAGCTGGCTGGTGCAGCTGAGGGTGACCAGGCTCTTAGAAGATGATGTTGAGGTGTGGGCTGTTACGTTCAGCACGTCACAGCAGCGTGGTGGAGGGCACCTACCGGCACAGGACCCACGTTGGAGGCAGCCAGGCTGAGCTCAATATCCCTGGAAAACAAAGAGCGGCATGGGAGCTGCTTGTGGTAAGTTGTAATAAGCAGTGACTTTCATGTTACCCTGACCCCTTGACTGAGTCCAGGGCCAAGCCAGCAGTGACCTTGGTGCCTGGGGATGTCTGAGCAGGCAGCTCAGAGCAGCGGCCAGGCTTTCCCCTGGACACAACAGTGAGGGTGTTTTCCTCCCCCAGGACTTGGACTGAGCGGCTTTGGTGGGGACCTGCTGAGGTGGGTAAGTGAGCTGGGGTGCAGGATGGTGCAGGGCTGGGACCAGGGCACACCAGAGCCCCACCAGCTGCAGGCTGTGTCTGCAGACGGGGCAGTCCAGCGTGTGCTTTCCCCGGCACGGGGCCAGCGGTGTGACAGGAACAGGCAGAGGCGGACGGTGTTGGTGTGTGCTGGTCACCTGCACCCTCCTGTGCTGAGTGCAGGTGGCAGAAGGGTGTGATTTCCACTCTTGTCTCTAACCATGTTCCTGAAGTCTCACTGTTTCCCTCAGGACAGAGCTACCTCTGCAGTGCTCAAACCATCACAGCTAAGAAGCTTCCCAACCCCTTTCCCTCTCCTTTCCCAGTTATGACTGGGATGCATCCCCTTAGAGGATAGTTGGGTTCATTACTCTATTGCTGTTGCAGTGATCAGCATCCTCGTGTCGGTGACGCTGAGGAGGAGTCCTGCAGATATATCCTGCAACGGGGAAAGAGAGGGCAGGATCAGAGTGAGCAAAAGGTCCTACTTCAGCTTTGAATGATGGGATGTGCTGAACCCATCCATGCGCTGCCCCCTGCGCTGTGCTCTTCACACCCTGCTCCACCCAGCGGAGGAAAACGCTGCTGAGAACTGTGAGTATTGTGGCAGGTAAAGCTAAACCAGCCCCTGGCAATGGCTGCAACCAGATCCCAGGTCTCAGAGGAAAGGGCATTGCCTGTGTGCAGCTTGGCGTGCTCGCAGAGCACACTCACCACATTCACACTCAGGAAGCTCTGGAAAGATGATACTCCTTCCCCAACGTGGACGGTGAGGAAGAGCTTCAGGGCTGCCTTGTCTTCTTCCAGCAGCACCCGAGGTGAGCTCCTGAACACAGCTTGCAGCACAACCGGGAGGTCCTCGTGGAAGAGGGAGCCAATCTGCCGAGGGAGGAGGGTTATTTCTGGGCACAGCAGCCCCTGGGGTAGTGGGCAGGGGGCTGGGGGTAACTGCCTGAGCTGGGATCGTGCCTCTTGGAGCGGCAGCGATGGCAACGAACCTGAGTGATCTTCTGTGCCAGGGTGGCAGTGGTCAGTGGGCTCTGAAAGACAAAGCAGAGCTTGTGATCCTACTGACAGCTGCTTGGGGCTGCTGCTCTGGGGCTCATGTGCAAGCTGGCTGGAGGAGCCTTCCTGCACGCCAGCATGTGTCAGGAGGAGCATTTTCATTACTCTGCATGGCAAATTCTCCATGCACCAGTAGACCAGCATATTGTGGGGAGGCTGGGGCCAAGGGGCTGCAACCCACCCCCAGGCACTCAGGGACACACTCTTTTCTTTGCAGGGTACACAGCTCCTCCAAACCATTCATGGCTGTCCCTCTAAATGCGTATTTTCTACTCCTTCCTTGCTCACTTGCTCTACTCACTGGGATGGTCATGTTGAAGGCTCCAGATATTTCCAGGGCGGAGAAGAGGCTGGTGTAGAAGTGCTTAGAGAAAGCCAAGGTGAGGTGTGAAGGGCTGGGGCTCGCTGGCTCGGGCATGCTGAATGGCACAGGGCTGACTGGCAGGGGAATTGCCACGCCTGCCACCTGGAAAGTCGTCTGCAGGGACATGGGCAAGAAGAAAAGGAGTTTGAGGTGTCTCAGGGCATGTGGCATGGGGAGGAAGTGGCTGTTCCAAAGCTTGGTACTGGGCTGTGAGAGTTGGAAAGCAAGGACTTACTTGCAAGGATATGGTGATTCCCTGCTCGGAGAACATGGGTGCAGCGAGGGGCTGGTACTGGACCAGGCAGCTTGGTGTGACCGGGAACTGAGCTGCAAACCGAGCAGAGGGACACTCAGAGGAGGAAAGCAGTGACAGCAGGTTGGGTTTGGGAAGCACCTGGGTTTCCTGAGTAAAGAGATGCGGGAAAAAAGCCAAGCAGAGCGAATGGGTCCTCAGGGGGATGAGGGTGGCAGAGCCACTGCTGCTGGGCTTCTGCTGCAGGGTGAGAGCCTATCCCATCGTGGTACCTGCTCCAGAATGAGCCCCAAAGCCCTTTGGCCATCATGAGCCTGAAAGTCACGTGCTCACCTCTCAGAGAAATCAGCAGCTCGTTGGGGGAAAGCAGCAGTTTGGAGACTTCTGAACAAACCTATGGGATAAAGAACAAAAAGAGAGGAGGTAGAGGAACACGGGAGTCTGCTGGCATCAGGCATCCCTCAAACATCTTTGCTGCAGGCGTTGCCATCGTCTGGCAGCCCGGGGACAAGGGGTGGCAGTGAACGGTGACTGCAGGCTGTGGGGGAGACCTGGCAAAGCGCCCTTGACTTAAAGTGCTCTAAGTCTTACAGAACCGTGCAACTTTGTCTTCTCCTGTTCATGCCTTTACAAACTTTATCTTACCTTCTTGACAATAATCTTCTTGTCCTCTTCAGAACTAGAGGACTTGCTGGATGAAAACAACAGAACAGAAGAAGTTAGATGAGAACCAGCTCAGCCAAGGGTGGGTGAGCATCTTTTACCTGATCCAAAAGGAATCCAGGGACAGAATTGCCATTATTTTCTATCATCTGTTAAACTACGATTACAATTCAGAATCCTAAAATGCTGAAGAATTGCCTTTGGACTTGCATTTAAACATTCCTGCTACACTACTTTAAAAGATCTGCTCATATGAGAGAATGAAACTCTTAAAATGGGGGGAACCAGCCCTGTGAGCAGAACAAAGTTCCTCCCACGACGATAAAGTTTCTGTGTTAACCTCTGTAAGCTTTTAGGGCAGTAAGCATATCTGAGTCCTATCACCTTCCTGCCTAGAAATGTTTCTGTGTTTTGCTTTCTCCTTTTCCACTATTACCCAGATGTCATAACATTGAAAACCACGAGGTCGACCTTTGCGTCTCCCCGGTGCTCTGCGTCTCCTCCACGGTGGATTTGCAGGCAGAGGTCACCAGCTCCAGGTTCTCTTCAGCGTTCATTTCCACTTGGAGGTTGGCCAGGATGGACAGTCTCATCTGCTTGGTGGTGGAGCTGTGCCGGGGAGGAGAGGTGGAGGCTGGGGCGCAGGGGCTGCTCCTGGTCCCGCTCGCCCCAGCTCCCGCAGGCAGACAGCAGGTACTGGATGAGGCTCCGATGCTCCAGCCAGGAGCCTGAGCCACTTCCATCCCTGCAGACCCAGCACTCACGGGGCAGGGGTGATGCCAAAGTCCACATCGATGCTCAGCCGCAGACCAGCGTCGGGGATAAGTGACAGCGTCAGCTTGGCAACTCTGATGGAGTCGATTTGTGCACTGCTGGAGCAGAAATGAAGGTGTTAAGACCAGCATAGACTGGCTCACAATCCCTGGCTGCTCTCACAGTGAGCAAATCCCTAAAGCCTGTGAGATCTGATTTAGAATTTTCGAAATTGAGATTTGATAGGAATGGTTGGACTTGATGATCCGGTGGGTCTCTTCCAACCTGGTGATTCTATGATCTGCATGGATCAGCGTCCTGAGGGTGGCACTGGGGCTGCTGCCCTTAGACCCCGAAGTTGGAACCAGGAGCCCTTTTCTAAACCACCCTGGCAAACAGCCAGGTTGATCTCCAGGAGGATTTTCTCCGTCACTGGTGAAACACCTTTTGTCACAATTTTCAAAGCACTCCAGATAAGTAGTAGCATGACCTAGCGGTGTATGGGGCAAAGCCCAGGCAAGGCAGAGCTGTGGACTCACCTGCTGGACTCCGGGATGCTGGGAAACACTTCTGGACCTATCAGGGCCTTTAGGTCCTGCCTGAGGATTGCCTCCGCGTACGACTTTGAAACTTCAGCAACTGTGAAACAGGGCAGATAAGTTATGAGACCCTCTGGAGCTTGTGGTCTGGCACACAGAGTAGGAGCCTGTGGTCTGAAACCCATCCAGGTGATGCACTGCCACCCCTTAGCAAGTCCCTGCTACTCCCTATAGAAAGGGGACGATGGAAACAAGCTGATTAATGGCTTAAATTTCCAGTGGCAGCGTTTGTGATGTGAGGGGGCTGGAGAACAGGCCTTATGAGGAGCGGCTGAGAGAGCTGGGGGTGTTTAGCCTGGAGAAGAGGAGGCTGAGGGGAGACCTCATTGCTCTCTGCAACTACCTGAAAGGAGGTTGTGGAGAGGAGGGAGCTGGGCTCTTCTCCCAAGTGGCAGGGGACAGGACGAGAGGGAATGGCCTCAAGCTCCACCAGGGGAGGTTCAGGCTGGACATTAGGAAAAATTTTTTCCCGGAAAGGGTGATTGGGCACTGGCAGAGGCTGCCCAGGGAGGAGGTTGAGTCACCTTCCCTGGAGGTGTTTAAGACGCGGGTGGACGAGGCGCTGAGGGACATGGTTTAGTGTTTGATAGGAATAGTTGGACCTGATGATCCGATGGGTCTCTTCCAACCTGGTGATACTATGATTCTATGATCACTGAACTGGGAGATGCTGCTGCCTCCCTTCCCCGCTCACGGTGTGGTTGATGAGTTGTCCAGACTTACAGTAGCTCAGTCCTGATGGCGTGAGGATGCCCCCGCAGTCAGGGGACCTGATGGTGTGTGCAGGGACCAGGAGGCTCAGGAGGATGCTCAGGGTGCAGAGCTTCTCCATGCCGGTGCCTGGAGGAGGAGGAGGACAAACACAGCAGCCTGGTCAGGTCCGCACAGCCCTGGCCCGGCCAAGGTGGCACCCAGCCACCCTCAGGAGCAATGGATCTGCTGCCAGGTTAGGTTTGCAGCCCCAAGCTTGTCAGCTTTTATGTGCAGAGCTCTCCTGGAGTGCCTGGGGAGGTAAAGGCACTAACAGAAGGCTCAGCCTTCACAGCCCCCTGCAAGTGCTTGCAGCGATGTTGTGCCAGCTGAAGAGCATGGAATGGTCTGCAGCTGGTGTAGAGCTAGCAGATAAACAGGAGCTAAAATCATTTGAGGAAGGAATGGAAGTTATGGAGGAGATTAAAATCAAAGGAAGAGGTGAAAGTGTTATCTGCATCTATGAAAACATTCAGGAATTGTCTATAAAGTTTATAAAGCTCTTACAATATTCAGAAAACAAGTAAGTCAGAAAGTTCAGCCTGCAGAAAACATACATATTTATATCAGTTTTTGCAGAAAGAGAACTTCTATGAGAACTGACCCTTGCAGAGACCCACCAAGGCAAGTGCAAGCAACACCTATACTGGGCTATTCCATCTGAAAATGCTTCTTTACCTTTCATCGCCAGGCTTCCCATACTTCCAGCTCTGTTGGTTTCTTGCTGTGGCCGCACCAAGGATTGTGCTGGCTTTATATATCCTCACAGCTAAGGGTGATGGGGCAGGGATTGGCAAAGAGGGCTGGAAAGCTGGACATTCAGTGGACACTTTGTTTTCTGTACCCCATAGAGTTGATGACATTGCCCGTTGACCTAGCGAGGTCAAGTACTGAACGCAGGTGCCGGGGCAGCTTGTCTTCATTGTGGTGCTGCCGAGGAGCACAAAGGAAGGTCTCTGAGGGGAGGATGCCAAGGAATCAAACATTGTCAGAAAGCGAACATGGGCTTCTTTGCTCTGCAGCCGTTCCTTCCTCTGTTTGCCACCGAGATGGCCACTGCCACATCCACAGCAGCGAGAAGTTGCTGTGGCTTGTGTTGCTCTCCTAACTGGGTGACACAGCAGAAGTGATGAGACCTGCATGTGTCGCACTAAAGGAGGTCTTGGCAGTTCATCAAGGATGCCTCCGTTTCCCTCAGGCTGGGTTAGGCTGTTGAAGGCAACAGGGGTGTTTTTGTTGGGTTTAAGGAGTTTTAGACCAGACAGAACATTGTTTATTTGTTTTGTTGGTTTTTTTAAGCTATCTCCTCTCATCTCTGAAATGGCTGGCTGCAATAATTCCTTCCTCTCTCTAACACATTCCTAGTTGAAAGCTACTGGTAGTATTTGTTATAACTGTTAGAAAAAAAGGTGGTGACGTCCACCCTCTTTGATAACGTCTCTACGAGCAGTGAAAAGGCTCATGAAGGGAGTCACAGTCCCTCTCCTTATGGTGCTCGGGGTCTGTCCTGTTCTCCTGGCTTCCTTTTGGCCTGGAGGACAGACCCTGGACTGCCTGCAAATGCCATGCAAGCTCATCCTCCATGAGCTCACCCAGCTCTCCTTTGTGCTCTGTGTTCTGACTTCCCTCCTGCTGATATTTGTCATTTCAGCTTTGAGGCATGACCACTCGTCCAGAGCCCGTGTTGGTCTGAGTCCCTTGGCAATGGGATACGGTGTTCAGCACTTGTTGAAACACCTGCGCCCTGGGGAGGCAACCATTGTCCTTTGTGCACTGGCAGAGTGAGTTATAGGGTGCTGGTTCCAGGTGCGTCTTGACATGTTCAAAGCCTTTGGCTCTCACCAGTTCTGTGCTGCTTTCCTCCTCAGCAGGACAGAACAACGCTAAGAAGAAAAGCGAGGTCTTAGCCGCGTTGAGCATTTCCGTTGAAGCATCCAGAGAGCAGTGTGAAGAGAAAACACGAAGATATATGTCCAGCAGCCTAGTGAGGGAGAGCAGGATTTACAGCCCTGCACGATGTCTGCAGCCCATTTAGAGGCAAGAAATGTGTTCGGAAAAGTAAATCCACGGAGAAGGTTGTAACCTGCAAACGAGTGCTCTGGGGCTGCGGGAGGTGTTTTGTGGCATCTGACTTGGGAAGGGACACAGACACAACTGGGAAAAGTATCTGAGAAACAAACCAGCACTATATTTTTGAGCAGCAGTCAGAAATTGGCCCCTGCTACACCTTGTTCTGGCATCAGTAACACTGGCAGCTCTTTGTGAAGCTCTGCTGGAGATTTATCTGTGGAGTGTTATTATCATTTACAGCCGTGTGAGGGGCTGAGTATAAGCTGCCCAGACCGTGGTGCTTAGAGGTGGATTTTCTCCACCAGAAGAGCTGTTCTGGACCCGTGGAGGTTTAATTAGATGTCAGCTTATAGCATAATGACTGATCTAGTTACGAGCACAAAAGTGTCTTTCTGGCACGACGCATTCCTTATTGGGAGTTATCTATGAATCTTACACTTGTGCTAGATGAGATGTAAATCTTCCTGTCTGGGCTTAGCAGAAAGCCAGCGAGCACATCATGGGGAGGAGGTGATGGCAGATTAAACCCATGACACATTTTATACAGAGATGAAGAGAAGACATAAATCTCTTGGTGCTATAGGATCCCACCAGGGTGAGCTCCCAGAGCTGTGTCCTGCTTGGTGGGGTATCTGGGAGGGGGTGAGTGAGGACACTGTGGTGGCAGGGCAGTCATAGTGACAGCAGGAGCATGGCTCGCCTGGCAAAGAACTTTTTGTAGCTTGTCTGGTGGACACGAGGCTCTCCTTTAGCAGGACAGCGCTGGGGCTGAGAAGCCCGTTCTCTGGGCAGGAGATGGTTCTTAGCCTCACTCCAACCCTGCCAAAATCAGTAGGAATATTACTGAATTATCACAATTTCCCCTGGGTCACCCGCCAGCTGAGCCCGTGTCCTCCCCCACTGTTTGCACAAGCTCCATGAACCTCTGGGGAGCGAGAGCCACTCATCCCAAGCTGTCTCACAGGTGTTTCTGAAAGCAGAATTTACCGTGATGCATCTTAGGTTTCTTCTCACCCCAACTTCCATCTGTACCATGTAATTAAAGAGATCAAGTTTTTCCTCTGGACTGGATGTGCAAGGCTCTGTTGGCTCCTCCTGGGCACTGAGCAAGAGCGCTGGCTGCAGCCTGCTGGGAGTCTTGCTGCCCCGGGCTTTGGGCTTAACCAGCTTTATCAAATTTATTTCATGAAATTATTTGTGTTGGTGGATGTCAGGAACCATCAGTGATCAGCTTACACCACAGTGATCACCCAGCCCTTTAACGCTTCTCTTTTTTTCTCTTTCTTGGTTGGTGTTTATATACAGGCTGTCTCTTGCCTCTCTCCAGGAGATGCATCCAAAGCTTGGACAACCTCTGGGGACTCTCTGCCAGGGAAGAACCGGGTGAGGTGATGGCAGGACCCTTCCCTGCAGGAACCCCATCGTGAGGTGCAGTAGCTCGCATCACTTCCCTTTGGTGCCAACAAGAAGCAGGAGCCCAAGCCAGAACAGACCAGAGGAAGGTGCCCACAGCCCATGGAGAGGCCTGTGGGGCCACAAGCTCTCCTGCTGTGCTCCTGGGGCCTGGGCTTGGGGTGGCCTGGGGCTCAGCAAGCCAAGTGCTCCATTCCAGCCCTTTCTCTAGGGTGGGTTTCAGGCATCATAAGCAGCTCTGGTGCTTGTGGGAGAGGAAGGCTCATGGCCGCACTTGGGTACTGACCATGAGGCAGGTGGTGCAGGATGCAGGCACGTCCGCATGGGGCTGCTCAGAGGCATTCGGGCATTTGACTTTCAAGGACTTGTTGTGTTCAGGCTGTGTTTTGCCTGGTGTTGCTCTGCCAGACTTGCACAGAGTTCCACTTGCTTTTCTCCAGTGTGAGTGCAGTGCTTAGCTTGTGACCCATGGTTTTGGAACCACCCATAGAATCATAGAATCACCAGGTTGGAAAAGACCCATTGGATCATCGAGTCCAACCATTCCTGTCAAACACTAAACCACGTCCCTCAGCACCTCGTCCACCCGTCCCTTAAACACCTCCAGGGAAGGTGACTCAACCACCACCCTGGGCAGCCTGTTCCACCCATAACTCATTGTCTCTCTGTCTGTTGAAGCCCACGCTCTAGTCAGCCTCTGCCACCTCTGGAGCTCTGTGAGCAGCCATTCCAGATTGGAAGATGTCAAGGGTTTGGTGCATTTTATTCCTTGGTGGCTGGCTGGTGCAGTCGAGAGGAGCTGCTGGCCCAGGAGCTGTCATCAGGATTGATCTTGGAACAATTGACCATGGTAAGCACTCAGCCACGCTAGTTACGGACCCAAGTCTTTCTGTCCATGCAGACACATGGGCAGCAGAGCACAGGCCACATCTTGGCGGGGAGGTCGCCCTTCGCTGCTGCAGAGTCTGCATGCCCCAGCACATTCCCAGGTGGCGAGTGCCACCAGGCAGGAGCTGCTTCCTTGCAGTCCCACATGAGCTGTGATGCTCCGGCACAGGCACGTGGTTGTTGCACCAGCATGAGGCACGTTAAGGTGGGAAACTGGAAACTCACTCTATGTTTCATGTCTAAAATTGCAGTGTGGCGGGGATTGCTGGTAATCTGCTCAGGGATGGTTCAGTACTGGTCAGACTCGGTGATCTCAAAGGTCTTTTCCAAGAAAACGATTCTGTGATTTTCAATCTGAATTTATAGTACACAAAGTGTCCTGATGGTGCTTGTCTGTGTTGGAAAGCGAATGTGTTTTATAGGGTACGGTGGGGAGCACCGAGGCCCCTCAGCCTCTGGCCCGGGCTCCTCCCCGCGGGATCTGTGCTAAACTCCTCGTCTTGTGCAAATCTTCCAGTGGTCTCTGCTGCTCTGAAGGAGAGCGATGTTCTGCAGAAAATGGCAGAGGAAGCAGCACAAAAAAAGCCGAGCAGCAAAGCCATCAAAGGCATCTCGGGGTGAGTGATGACGAGCAGCACTGCACCGCGAGCCTGAACCTGGGAATGAGAAAATAAAAGCAGAAGGTTGGGAAGTGTCAGCCTGGAGGCAGAAACGAATCACTCCCTGCTAACAAGTGTGATATTAAAGCCGGTGATTTTCTGCATGGTTGTGTCTGCAAATACATGGAGAAACTATAACTTAAAGGCAACAAAGCGCGTCGGCTCTGGCTCCTGCGCCGGCTGGGGCTGCTGCAGCGGCTCCGCGGTGCCCAGCAGGGGTTGCTCTCTTTGGGTGATGATATCTTGAGAGAACCCCAGGATCCACAGAACCATAGAATCACCAGGTTGGAAAAGACCCATCGGATCATCACGTCAAACCATTCCTATCAAAGATCCCTGGGGGATCGGAGCAGGCTCCATCCACAGATCCATGCTGGGTGAGAGTGTGAAGATGTTCTGAATGCCAGACCTGGGCAGGAGTGGGCTCAGATTTATTCAACATTGAATTGTGCAATCTCTTTGTTAAAAAGAACCGTGCTTCTAAATTTAAAAGTTGTTTTAAGCGGAAAGTTTAAACAAAAAGTGGAATAATAAGGATGGTGATTGCAATATCAGTGACATAGGTGTCACCCAGCCTGGCTGCTCTGCTGGATCCTCTTTCCCACCTCTTCTCTGTATTTTTCCTGCAGGCTTAAGGTGAAAGATTTCCGTCCACATGTGATATCGCTGGCACTCTCACCAGGGTCAGGGCTCCTCGTGGCCATCTTAGTCCAGATGACCATGGCTGGGAAAAGGTGAGCAGGAGAGAGCGGTCAGTGGGACTGGGGGGCTCTGCCCTGCCCTGACCGAGCTTTGTTCTGAGCAGCTTTATGGGAGGAAGCGTGGAAATCGCCCCGGCTGCAAACCTGACGACCAGCAGCCGGCTGCAGCAGGAGGACGCGGGCATCCCCAGGTTCAGCTCCAGGAACTGCCACATCGCTCTCGTGAGCATCAAAACCAACCTCCCCAGCCAACCTCCTCACAGGTGAGGCCCAAGGGACAACAGTGAGGGTTTGCGATATTACAGATCCGCAAGAGAGGGGGGCGTCACGGCACCATCAAACCTTTCAGGACTCGGGTGCAGGTTTCTGCTGAACACAAACACTTCTGCCTGATCGCTTTTTCCACTAAAACTCCAAAATATTCTATGGACAAGCTCAGGCCGGCTATGTCTGTGTTATTCGTGCAGTGTCCATATTATGCTTTACTCCTCAATTATGTGTTGTGCTCCTGGAATTTCAGAACTGCTTTTAGGTGTGAAAACCTTTGGGTTTGTTTAAAGCCAGAAGATGGCATTCTTGAGAAAGAAAAGGTTTGTAAAGAGAGGAAACATCTTTTATTAGCCGTTAGGCATAGTTGGGCTTGATCCATGCCACACATGTTTCTTCAGCGCTTGACTTTCTTGCCTTTTGATCTCTAGTAAATAATTATTGCTGTGTGCACATGGCTGTGTCGCTGATGTGTTGTCTCTCCCAGTGTGCTGCCCAAAGTCATGAGCAAGTTTCTGGACAAAACCCTTCACAAAACGCTGCCGGCTCTGGTAGGTCTGGTCCTCCTCTTATCCTTGTTTTCTGGAGATCAGCTCCTCTTCCTCACTGCACCCTACCAGCTTTCACAGCTTTGCCCCAAAAAGGAGCCTGCAGACTGGTGAAAGGGAGATTTTTGAGCAGTCAATGGTTTTATGCAGTCAGGACTCACAGGGGAGGCGCCGTCACTGCTGAAAGCCCTTTGTCCCAGGTCAGGGCTGCAATGCTTGGATGGAGTTAATCTCAGTGTGGAGCAATTTTTTTCCTAAAAGCTCATCAAAGGGTAGACTTTGCAGCCTCTACTCATGTCATGAAGTAGATCTGGTTCAGAGAGAAAGCTGGGCAGGGCCTTGGTCTTCGATCAGTGTAAGCCACGTTTATTCCAGAATAACCTCATTCAACCAGGGACAGAGAAAACCGAGGCAAGCCCTTGTCCTGATGCTTCAAGGTGGGAAAGTCAAGAAGGTCTGCTCTCACCAGAAGCCTCCATGCAAGATTTCCTCACACTTTTCTTCTCTCTCTGCAGCTGTGTCCAGTCGTGGATGCAGTGAATGCAAAGTTCATCACCATGACTTGTAAGCTGACATCCATCCATCCATCTACCCATCCCTCTCACCCATCTCCTTCCCCTCCCCTGGAAAGGGAAAGCGTAGCTCTGTCACCAAGAATAGACAATCTGCTGAGCCCTGAGTAGGACCAAGCGAGAACAAATCCCAGTGGAGCCACACAAATATCCACTCCCTCCTTGGTGCAGGCTGGGGAGACCTTGGTGCCTCCAAGGCTGGCAGGGAGGCAGGAACCCACCAAAACCATAAATTGCACATTGGGCTGGTGACCCAGTGGTTTGGCACTGGTGAGGACTCTCCCTGTGGTGCAGAGCCTGCACCTGCTGGTTAAGCATCTGTCTCTTCTTCCACACAGCCAAGATCCCTCTTTGGGATGCTGGGACCCTCCAATACACTCTGCTCACCCCCCACTGATGAATGACACTTTCATAGAGCTGGATTTGAAGGTCAGTGCTGCTGCCTAGCACCAGGTCTTGGGGAGGTGACCTTTCTGACATCCATTTGCTTGGAGGTTTTGCCCTTCTCAGTCTTGGGCAGCGGAGGCTTTGGGAGGGGTGCAAATGTGTTGTTTGCATTCTGTCCCCTAACCTCCTCCTTAGATCATCATTTTCTATGGAGTTAATTGCTCTGTTTCATTGCTGAGACTACAGAGCAAAGCATCCAGTACCTTGTACCTGGTCAAATGCAAAACCTGTGCTCTCTGACGTGGCTCTTCTTACTCATCCTTTTAGACCATTCTCCACCAAGAGGGGGGAAAGGAGGTTGACCTTCCCATGGACCATCCACCTTTTGCTTTTCTGCCACCAAAGAGGGATAATGTTACCCAGCTCATCCCGTGTGCAAACTTCTTGAGTGCTGCACTCTCTGTTCTGCAGGCATCCTTTGACCTGGAGATAAACAATAACATGGTGGGTGATTTGGGCTTGAGATTTGCCTCAAGAGATCACTAAAGAAACCTGCGCTCAAGTTCAAGGCAGAACCATAGGCTTCCTGTGCCTCTTTTCCAGGTTACGCATGCCCCAACCCACGGGTGTGCATTAAGTCCCTGCCCTGTGACTCTTTCTCAACAGGTTCTTGGGCTTCCCCCTCTGGTGACCACGATGCTTATAGCCTTCATCCCTGAGGTGGGTGGACTTTGATGCTCTGTGGGTGGAACTCTCCATCTTAGGCTGCTTATGGCAGCAGGTAGAGCTGCTCTCCTTTCACAAGCACCTGTTCCCCAGGGTCGAACTGGTGCTTTCTTTATTCGTAAACCTTTATTAATAAGCTAATTTAAGGGACATACTGTTGAGCAGTACAGGCCAACTTAACTGCCTCCCACTGACTGTGGTGAATGCCACTAGCGCTCAGCACCCACCAGGATAATCCCTAGAGCAGTGAACTGGGAACTTTCACCCCTTTGTTTTGACTCTCCACAGCTTGCCAGAGTGCTGCCTCCATCCCTGCCAGTGCTGATTGAAATGTGAGAAGCCAAAGCACCAGCGGTGACCATAACCCCAGACCAAAGCTTTGTGCAGCTCTTCAGCACCGCCTAGTTTTGTGTTTTCCCTTCAGACTCCGCTCCTGAATCCCTCTTTCTCCTGGATGTTGTGAGTTGAAGCCTTTTGCAGTTGGTGAGTGCTGAATGTGGTGTTCCCAAGCCAGCAAACCCACCCCAACACCAGAGAGAGAGATGCGGGACAGTGAACAGGGGTGTCTGTGGGGGAGGATGCCTGCCTGGGGGGACCTGTGGGGCTGGTGCAGTTGGAGCATGCCAGGGTCCTGGTGGGGATTCCCTTTCCCTCTCTCCTTGCAGCACAGCGACCTGGAGGTGCAATTTGCCATTGCAGAAGAAAAGCTGCAGTTCTCCCTCACTCTGCAAAGGTAACACAGCTGCTGGTGCTTGGTGCCACACTCTGCGTCTCACCTGTGCCCTCTCAGAAGGAACCTGTGCTGTCTCTGCATGACTCTGTAATAGTCTGTACTAACAGCTGTCGAAGAACAGATGAGGTCAACATGACACAATCCAGCTGACCTAAAACCAGTTTGGGCTTCTTGCTCTTTAAGTCTGAAGAGCTGACAGTTGCTTCAGGATGGAGAAGATGCTGTGGGTGGGAAGCAGCTCCTGGAGGGAGCCTGGGGGAGGCTGAGGGTGGAGCAAGGGGGTTGCTGAGGGTGGCAAGGCAGCTCACGGGGCTGCAGGAGGCAAATGACCCCATGCCTTCCCCTCCCTGCAGGCTGTCCCGGGTGGTTTTGGCTTCCTCCTCCCTCAGGATGTTTGATGTGAGTTGGGTGGGCTGCTGTGAATCTCAGCCCTGGTGCTTTGCAGAACACGGGACCAGGAGTTCTCATCCTGGAGCCCTGGAGCCCTTCCATTACCAGTAACTGCTTTGTTTAAAAAATACTCCCCAAAACAGAAGAAAACTGGAGTGAAAGCAAAGTTATTTCAAGGAACAGCATTTCCAGGAATAACAAATGACAAACCACCTGCCAAAAGTGTTTGCTCACAGGCATATGAACACTCTGGTCCCTGCTCATAACACACCGTGTTCGTTTCTGGGAGACTTTTGGAGTGACTCTTCCCGGCACCAGTGGGGTAGGAGCGTGGGCTGAGGTTGTGTGTGTGTGATGTTAGTTTTCCACATTTCCCTCTAATCCTGATGGTGAGATAGAGATGCCCAGAAGGGTGAGTGCTTAGGGACAGGCACTGGTAGCATATGGGCTGGCTACGGGTGGGCTGTGGAGAAGGTGCCCGGCACCCACTGCAAGGCTGAGTACTGAGGGCTGGGGCCTCTCATCTGGGGCAGCAGCCATGGAAATCCAGAATTTCCTGACTGTTGCCATTCTGCTTTGGGGTCCTGTGCTGTTTTCCTATGATTGGAGAGGGTGCTGGATGAATGATGGGGTGAGCCCGGCGGCTGCTGGCACCGGGGTGCTGGGTGGTTCACACCACTTCTCTGTGCAGGAGCTTCCACTGAAAGGAGTTGTAGCAGATATAATTCATGTGGCTTATGTGCCGTGGATCAACAGTAAGCACAGTTATGGCTTCCTGCGAGGATTTGTTATCTGCACAGGGAAAATACTTCTCATTTCTTTCCCTATATACTGTTGTTATCTCTTGTTTTGCCACTGGCAGTGCCTGGCTAACCTTGCAGCCTTTTGCTGCCATCAAGGCTGTGAGTGACCCCGCCGGGAAAGCTGCTTGCCAGGTGTTTTGCACCCTCAGGGGCTGCAGGGGAGCTGGAGGGCAATGCCTCCTGGTCAATGCTCTGGCATTCCCGCTCCTTCACAGGCAGGAGAGATCCACCCACACAGATCAGCTGCAAAGGATGCAAGATTCTCCTCTAAATCCTCCCTGAACATTGTTCCTGTCCTCAAAATCAAACCTACTTCCCATGAACAGCTGAGAATGATTTTCATAAGATCTTTTTCTCCAAAATACAACATGTCCCTCCTTGTGGTGCCTGGAACCAGGCACGGTGCCAGTAAAACCCCAACCCCAGAACATCAGTTTGTCTAATTGTATGGGAAGGATGCCAAAAGCAGGAATTTTATTCCTGCTAATATGCACAAAACTAGGAATTTCAGTCCTTCTGAGAATTCCCAAACCCCCTTTCAAACCCTTTGGTAGGTGCGTGTGGGCGGCAGAGAAGCGTGGGAGATGCTGGCAGTGACTGCCATGGGGGCACCTCTGACTGCTCCCCTTGTTCCAGGAGCTCTGCGAGCTGGGCTGCCCCTGCCTGACCTGCTGGGCATCACCTACCAGCGAGCCAGCATCAGCGGGTTCCAGGTAGGCACCCAGGGGCTTCCTCGCACGCTGGGCTTGCTGTGTAAGCCCTGGGGTCAGTGCTTGGTCAGTCACATCGCAGCGCAGAAGCGACTGCCAAACCCTACCAGTATGCTTTTGATGTTCAAACCTGCAGGGTGCTCTAGTGCTGGACGTGCCCGTCACGGAGAGCTGAGGTGCAGGAGGTACGGCTGCAACTGCTGCTGCAGTGAGGACCACACGGGACCGGGTGGGAGAGAGGGAGCAGCAAGAATGCTGGGGGTCATGCGGTGTTTCTTCCTCTTTCCTTCACTTTTCACTAACTTGACTCCACAAGCTGAAATAAAAAGCCCCCATCACCCTACAACAAGACTCTGACCTGCCATGCATCCAGTGGAGCCCGTTGGGCACATCTGGGAAGAGGGAGTCTTGAAAGGACTGGTCCCTAAACATTTCTTTATGATGAAAGTGGGGAGGACCTGGCCCAGGTTCCCCGGAGAAGCGGATGCCTCATCCCTGGAGGTGTTCCAAGCCAGGTTGGATGGGGCTTGGAGCCCCTGATCCAGTGGGAGGTGTCCCTGCCCATGGCAGGGGATGGAATGGGACGGTCTTTTGGATTTTCCAATCCAAACCATTCCATGATTCTGTGAATCTATGAAATAAATCACATTTGCATCAGAAACGAGGGCAGCAGCTTGGGCTGCTGTTGAGGTGCAAGAAGGGGGGACCCCTTCCTCCCAGGGTGCATGAGCTGTGAGAGGAAGGGAGCATGTTTGCAGTCTTAGGGGGGGTTAGGACTGCTTGGAGTGAGTCAGAGGCAGCATTTAGACATCTGCATGTGATTTTAATATTTCAGAAGTGCCTCATGTCATGTCTTATAGGCTGCATTGCAGATATCGATCCCAGGCGTGTAGTTCACTGATTGCTGGATAATTACCTGTCATTAGTAAGTCAATAAACAACTTCGATCCTGATTCCATCGAGCCAACATGATCTGAATGTTTTTTCCTGGTGTAGAATTAAGAATATCTTTCAAAAGATCATTTTGCTTTTAAGAAATTGTCCCCGAGAAATTCCCACTGTGAGATAGGCTCCCAGAACCCATTTGTTTTCCTGTGCGCGTTGCCAGCCCCAGCAGGCATTTGTTCTGCAACACGTGTAAGGAATTGTCCTCATCGGGAGCCCTAAGCAATGAGGAAAGCAGCCATAAAAGCAGCTCCCTAGGAGGATGTTTTTTTATAGGGTCTCCTCTCCTCAGCTCACTGCAAACTCCATCAATGCCAAGCACATTTTTAGAGCTTTCGCTCATCGCTCTTGCATGAGCTGATGAACAACCAAACTGTTTGAGTCTGGATTCCCTTAAGAAAAACAAAAAATGTGAACTGAGATATCCGTGTGCAGCCCTCCACGAGGAAACCGGGTTGGAAACCTCTGGGGGCACCTCGGGAACTTGTCATGAAGTAGCCCCGCTGCACTGTCCCCCAGCGGGTGTTTGGTGCCCTGGGCTTGGTGGCACCAGTGCTGCTCCCGGTCAGTGGCCCCACAGGAACGAAAGAGCAAACCAAACCCTGGCTCAGGGGTCCCTGGAGGGGTGATTTCCTCGGGCAGAAAGGTCACGGCTGGATGATGCCATCAAAGGGAAAGTAGAGCAGAACCCTCTCATTTTCAAGCCATGGCTGATGCTTTTCACTTCACCTGAGCTAAAATGAAGTTGTGGAGAGGAGGGAGCTGGGCTCTTCTCCCAAGTGACAAGGGACAGGACGAGAGGGAATGGCCTCAAGCTCCGCCAGGGGAGGTTCAGGCTGGACATTAGGAAAGAAATCTTCACGGAAAGGGTCATTGGGCACTGGAACAGGCTGCCCAGGGAGGGGGTTGAGTCACCTTCCCTGGAGGTGTTTAAGGGACGGGTGGACGAGGTGCTGAGGGACATGGTTTAGCGTTTGATAGGAATGGTTGGACTCGATGATCTGGTGGGTCTTTTCCAACCTGGTGATTCTATGATTCTATGAGCTGCCCAGAGCCTCCTGCGCTCTTGCTGATGTCAAGGTCTTCAGCTCTTCTCGAAGGTGCCTTCTCCTGCCTGCACAGCTCAGTTTCCAGGTGAGCCGAGCATCAAAGCAAGGTCTGTTCACATCCCTTCCATTCTTCTCCCTTTGACCAAGCCCACTGTGGTTTACTCTGTGTTTCTATCCTCACAGGGTTATTTGGCTTTTTGTCCCTGGGGTTTTGAAAGCTGCTTTAGTGAGACCTGAACCTCACAATGTCATCATCTTTACGGAAATCTGCTTCAGTTTATCCCAAATATTTAGTCGTTACAGACCTCTGCATTCAGCAGCAGTGGGTGAGAGGCCAAGTTGCTGCCAAGCCTGAAAGGTCACTGCTCAGGAGCTATTCTCTGTGCTGCCAAGGTGCCCCATCTTTGTGTGCTGACCATTATCGCTCAGGTTTTGTATGGCTATTCGGGAAAGGTGATAACACAACACCGGCTTGTTAACACCCTCTTCCACCTTATCAAATATCTTATCAAATGTCACGATCTAGCCAGGACAGCAGGGCTTTGTGCTCCCCGCAATGTCTGGTTGATCAGGTTGCAGGAGAGTGACAGCCCCTTGGGTACTTTGGCACCTTTGCTGCCTCTTCCTTAGCCTTTTGCAAAGGTATTTTTTAAAGCCGGAATTAATGTGTGACAAAACCTGGCTAATCCACTGGAAATACTTATTTCCAAGTTTGCTGAAAGTATTAACTCTGAGCAGGCATTTTTTCCGGACTGTTGTTGTCCAGCGTTGCAGAGCAGCCCATCTGCTCCTCTGCCCAAAAGTGTATCAGCAGAGAGAAGAATCATAGAATCACCAGGTTGGAAAAGACCCACTGGATCATGGAGTCCAACCATTCCTATCAAACATTAAACCATGCCCCTCAGCACCTCGCCCACCCGTCCCTTAAACACCTCCAGGGAAGGTGACTCAACCACATCCCTGGGCAGGCTTTTCCAGTGCCCAGTAACCCTTTCTTTGAAAAATTTTTTCCTAATGTGCCCTGTGGTGCCCTTGGCCAATGCCTCCTTACCTTCACCACAAGCAGCCTTTGTGAGTGGGACAGGATCCACACGCTGGGACCACGGCTGCCCTGTGAAAGGGTTTTCTTGCCCCAGAACGCTGCTGCTCTGGCACGGCTCGAGGCAGTGGTTCCGTGTGTCCGTGTGGTGCCGGTGATCATGGCCAGTGTGGGGAGAAAGGGAAAAGGACGGCGTGGCTGTGGGTGCAAACAATACATTGGTTCAGTAGGATTTTTTTCTCCTTTTCTTCTGCCTGCAGCAGTAAATTATCTGGCAGTAAATGAGCCATGATGGACCAGCTGAGGCACAATTTTTCAGCATGGAAAAAACCTGGCCAGAAATCTGAGATGTGAGCTCAGATCAACAGTTCCTCCAGGGGCTTCAGAATGACTCAGAGCCGACAAGTTCTAGCCTGGGAGCTCCCTGGCTTCATGGTCCACGGCACCACCCTCTCAATGGTGTCTTCCCATGACAGCACATCCCACCTCAAGTCCTTCTGGAGTGCTCTGAGGCAGAGGTGATGGACCTAGAAATAATGCCATGCCAGTTAGAGCAGTGCAGCATTTCCCAATTGTCTCACGTGTCTCCAAAGAATCTGTCAGTTCAGGGTATTTGTTGAGCCACGACGGCCAATTGATGCTCCTTATCATGTGGCTCTGTGGAGTTTGGTAAATGTTGGATAAGGTCACAATCTGCAGGCACACAGGGATGGGAACACTGGCCGTGTCCTGCTGGCTCAGACTGTGAACACCCAGCTCCACTACCATATCCACGGGCTGTCTTTACATTGAGAAAGGTGTTTCCTGGTCCTTCATTTGAGCAACAAAGCTAGTGATGGGGCTGGAGAACAGGCTGTATGAGGAACGGCTGAGAGAGCTGGGGGTGTTTAGCCTGGAGAAGAGGAGGCTGAGGGGAGACCTCATTGCTCTCTCAAACTACCTGAAAGGAGGTTGTGGAGAGGAGGGAGCTGGGCTCTTCTCCCAAGTGACAGGGGACAGGACGAGAGGGAATGGCCTCAAGCTCCACCAGGGGAGGTTCAGGCTGAACATCAGGAACAAATTTTTCCCGGAAAGGGTCATTGGGCACTGGCAGAGGCTGCCCAGGGAGGAGGTTGAGTCACCTTTCCTGGAGGTGTTTAAGAGATGTGTTGATGAGGCGCTGAGGGACATGGTTTAGTGTTTGATAGGAATGGTTGGACTCAATGATCTGGTGGGTCTCTTGCAACCTGGTGATTCTATGATTCATTTATTCCCCATAACGTGTGGCACATCCCCACTGCATAGGCTAACTGTGAGGGCAAAGTGCTCGGTACTGCAGCACTGAGAACTCTACGAGTACCTCACAATGAGGACCCAGGGTTTAGACGTATTTTTCAGCCAAAATTTTAATTCTATTTGAAAAAAAATGAAGTATTTTATCAGGGCCTGACTTTTCAACCCTGTCTGCATCCTGACACGAGAGCAACCCAAAAGGCTGACGTGCCAAACCGAGCAGTGGCGTGTGGACTGGCACCAGAGCTGGCCGGGCTGCTGCGCCCATGGGTCGTTGCTCAACGATTTACCTAACTCCCAGCATCTCCAGGGAAATATTTGCAGTGGAAGTCACCAGAAACCATACATTGTTTGTTTTGCTCCCCACCAATTATTCTGGATGTCCCTGATGATATTGCATGCCTCTTCCCTGCTGCGAAGCTCTATATATAAGGACACTCGAGGCAGCTCATCTTCAGAGAGAGGGACATCGGCTCGAGAGTTCCTCGTGCTCAAGAGCTCGGTCAGGTAAGAGCAAACTTATTCCTCAGAAAGCTTGCCCTCAGCTTTGTTTCTGCACACCTGAACGCTTCCTAAAGGGCAATTCTTTATGTTCGTTTAGGAGTATTGGCTTGTTAACAACGATTGTTATTCTTGCCTGCCTGAATTACACTCTGACAAACAAAATGTGCGGCCGCTTTCACTCCGAGTTTCTCAAGCACAGACACGAGTGTTCATTGTACTTGCAGTCCTTGAGGAAGAAAGAGGATTTCATGGTTTTCATAAACAATTATCACTTAAATTATTTTTGGCGTAACTCTGCTATCTGAGATAGATTTTTACCTGAGGTGAATTAGAGCCCTCACGCTTGTTTCGATCCCGGTTTGATGTGCTATTTACATTTAAATAGATTGGGGGCAATGGAGTTCATTGTGGTTCTTTAAAAAGAAAAGCTGCTTCAGACTTTAGGTCCCTCAGCAATACTGCAATGACATTGAATCTTTAAAAGTAATTTTCTCCTTCGTACAACTCTAGAGAAGGTGCTTTGATGCAGGTGTTTGGTATTTGCACAGAGATTGAGGCATTCAAACACAGAGATGCTCTCCTTGCTGGACATGTTGGTTCATTTACCCTGTGTAGATGCCGTTGCTTTTCTTTCTGTGACCAGAGATGATTGTGTCAGGAACAGCCTGGTTTCCCATCATGTGGGAACTGGATCTGTTTTCTTGGAGGAGCTCCCACCCTGAACAGATGCACCGCAGATTGTTCAGATCGATCACCAACATTGCTCACCAGTTCTGAGGGGGAGTATAGCAGGAGAACTGAACAACCACTTGCTTTTCACTTGGTTGCTGTGGTGGTTGTTGAAGCTCCATCCCTGGAGGTGTTCAAGACAAGGTTGGATGGGGCCCGAAGCAACCACATCCAGCGCAAGGTGTCTCTGCCCGTGGCAGGGGGTGGAATGGGATGGGCTTTGAGGTCCCTTCCAACCCAAACCATTTTTTGATTCTATGTTTCTGTGAAGTTCTGGTTCTTCCTGTAGGGAAGTGCCCTCGGGAGTTTTACTGTGCCTGCCGGTGTGGTGAGGAGGTGGGAGAGGTGCCATCAACTTCTGATTTTGTCTTTCCTGACAGGCATTCCACCTTTTCCTTCCTCTATCCTCTTCTTTCTTCCCTCCATTGGCTTGTGCTCACTGTCCCAGTGCTGCACTGATGTCAATGACTTTCCACAGTTATCAGGACCGAAGATGCCGGTGATCAGGGATGTTTTCCTCCTGTGCAGCCTGCTGGCCCTTTCACAAGGATTTCGAATAATTCCCTCGCTTGCCAAAGGAGGAGTAGGTGGTAAGTGTATGGAAGAGACAGGATTCATACATTTTTCACACCAGTTCTGCTCTTTCTACCTCTCAACCATGCTCAGAAAATCAGAAGCTGGTCCAGATCTGTTCAGCAGTGGTGGCAGTGCTGATAGTTTGCATTTACAAAGCACTTTGGAGATGGCACTTCAGATCTTTTACAGTGGCTAATACCGCAGTCTTTGTTGTGTAAAGAGGGAAACAGAGGGACGGTGGAGGGGGAGGAACAGCTGGGCTGACACTGCACACTTGTGTGCCGAGTCCACATAGCTCACGGACACCTCTCATACTTTTTTTTTCAGATATTACAGAGTCACAAGCCAAACGTGACCACCAGAAACCTCCAGGTGGTCTCCTCAGTGGCAATCTTCTTGGTGGTCTCCTTGGCAAACATGGTCCTGTTGGTGGTCTCCTTGGCAAACATGGTCCTGTTGGTGGTCTCCTTGGCAAACATGGTGCTGTTGGCAGTCTCCTAGGTGGAGGTGGTGCTCTTGGAAGTCTCCTTGGTGAAAATGGTGCTGTTGGTGGTCTCCTTGGTGAAGACGGTGTCCTTGGTGGTCTCCTTGGCGGAGATGGTGGTATTGGTGGTCTCCTTGGTGAAGACGGTGTCCTTGGTGGTCTCCTTGGCGGAGATGGTGGTATTGGTGGTCTCCTTGGTGAAGACGGTGTCCTTGGTGGTCTCCTTGGTGAAGATGGTGTCGTTAGTGGTCTCCTCGACATAGATGGTGTCCTTGGTGGTCTCCTTGGCAAAGAAGGTCTTCTTGATGCTCTCCTTGGCAAAGAAGGTGTTGTTAATACTCTCCTTGATGTTATCCTTGACATCCTTCTTGGCAAAAATGGTCTTCTTGGCAGAAACGGTCTCGTTGGTGGTCTGCTTGGTGGAAGATCTGCTGGAGATCTCACAGGGTGAGTAAGCGTGGGAGACAGATGGCCCTGAGCAGCTCTCTGTGTGTCTGGGCCAAGCTGGGGAAAGGCAGCACTGGACCGGAGCCTACTGTTCCCTCCTGGGTCAGGTTCAAAAACAAGGGTTCAGCTGCTAGGAGTTTATGTGCCTGTCATGCCAGGGTGCCTTGTACATGCTGTGAACTGCTCCAGGGTGGTAGGGATCCCTGCTGACCTGGGGCTCTGCGACCAGCCTGGCACAGGGGGCTGAGGGCACCGGGCATCCGCTTTACAAGCACGATACTAACGAGCTGCCTTCTCCTTGTGTCAACTATCCAGGCCGAAGATTCTGAACAACACCCTCCCCAAAATAAGTCTGCGCTCCCTGCCAGGCTTTGGGCACCAGATCGACTTCAACACCCAGCTGCTGGTAGAGACCACCAGGTACGGTGTGTACAGCAGGGGCATGGCTCAGGGTGAGGGGTCACCATCTCCTTGGAAAGCAGGTGGCCAACAAATTCCCTGAGCTGTGTGCTGTGCTTCCCCTGTGCAGCGCGCCAGGAGATTTGCTCTGCGCGCAGCTGGAAGCAGATGTGGCCATGCTGGTCCAGGACAGGTGGGCGGCTCCTCAGAGCGATATGGACTGCAAGACTGTTGACATGACCATCCATGTGAGGTAGGTGTCCCTGTGAGGTGAGCATCCCCATGAGACAGCATCCGCATGAGTTCAGTGTCTGTACGAGCAGGGTGGTTGTGGGTGGCACGTGGCCCCTGTGGCAGTGGGGACACCGGCGCTGTTGGCCATCGAAGGCTGTGCTTTTGTGCCTGGTGCCTTGGAGGCTGAACTACCCAGCTGCCGGTCTTGGAGGTGAACTGCTGAGCTTCCCTCTAAAATGTGGTCTTAAGAAAGAGTTTCTGTGGACTGTGCTGGGAATCCAGCCCCAGGCTGGATCTAGAGGGCTGGGTTTGGGTAATATTTTGGTGCTGAAGTGTGTCCCTGGACAATGCAAGTGATTCTTTGTCTCTTACGCGAAGGTGCTGAGGGGCATGGTTTAGTATTTGATGGGAATGGTTGGACTCCATGATCCGGTGGGTCTCTTCCAACCTGGTGATTCTATGATTCTATGATTCCCAACTACTAATCTATGTCAATCTTTATTTCCAGACCTGAAGTGCCACTTCTGGATCAGCCTTTAAAACAGCTACTTAGCGACACCCTGCATGAGGTGGTAAGTCTGCAAAGCAATCTTGATACGATCCATCAATGCAGGCAAGGCAGGAGCAGCCCAGGCTGCCCTGCGGGCACCGCTGTTTGCACAGCTGCGGGCTCAGCCGGGGTGGCCAGACCATCCCCTGTGCCAACAGGCAGTGGCACCTTGCTAGTTTGGTGACCATGGTGAGAAAGCTTTGCCTCTCAGGAGAAACCCACTCTGACTTAGAGTGGCCACTCGCTGCCTGCTGCTGAGTGCTGCACTAATGGAGCATCCGAAGCCTGCCTGGCAGCAGCTCCTGCCTGTGCTGTGCGACCTCGCAGAGCTGGGTTTTACCAGCCGTGCTAGTGCGATGGCCACACTCTGCTGTCCCGGGGCTCTGACTCTCCTTTGCCTCTTCAGGGCTGCAAAATTGTCAACACGAGGATCAACGCAGTGAGCACGCTGCTCGGCTCCTCAGCCTGTAAGTGCTGGTCCCTGCCTTTCCTCTTCTCCCATGGCAGCCCCTGCACTTAGAGTTGGCTGTTTTACATTGGGGCAACACAAATATTTCAACAGCTTTCTAAAAACACAACTCTCAACACCATTCAGTTGCTTTTAGAAACAGCATTTTGCTGCAAAACAGTGCTTTCTAGCTGCTTGTCCAGCTGGGAGCACTGTAAGCAGAGCAGCTGTTGGTTCCAATATCTGTTGGGACAAGGGGATTTGGGAGCACCCCTCTTGCAGCTTAAAAGCTTTCCTCCCTGTGTCCCGCAGCCGCGCCCCCGCTTGGGGCTCTGGGAGATCTGCCTTCCTTTTCCATCATCGGTGATGACTCTATCCAGCTGGATCTAAACGTAAGTGTCACGGCTTCCCCTGGCCCGAAGCTTTTGACTTGGTGAGCTTGGACAGTCGATCTGATCGTGCTGGCTGTTTGTCAAGGGCTCCTCATATTCCAGCTGCTTCAGGAAAACATTTGTTGGAAGGTACTGACGAGCATGGTCTGGCCACATCAGAGCTAATGCCACCACTGGGTCTCTGCCTTATTTCTTTACTTGCTAATCTTTGAGGGTAGCACAAGCCAGGTTGGCTTGGCACTGCTTAATTGAGTGTAATTATAGCACTGTCATAGCTGTTAATAAGAAAAGCTTGATTTCATCCAGAAGCAGTGATCACTGGTCACAGGCAGGGTCTGTTTGTAAGTGGTTTGTGCAGGTTTGGTGTGTGACAGGGATCATCATCTGGCCAAAACTGTCAGCAATGTGTCTTTCCAACTGGGAAATGACAGTGTTTTGAAAGAAAAGTTGGAGCAGATGCAGAGTTATCTGTGCTGGAACAGGGTGATTATTTATTAAAGTGTCTATTAACTCCGTGTGAGCCTCCCCACAAGGTCCATGGGCAGCCAGGGTGCCAGGTGTGACCACAGCCGCCCTGAGCCGATGTCCCTCTCCTCTCTGTCCTCTCCAGCTCCTCGGCACGGACGTGCAGGGCAGCATGGGGGCCTCCACGCAGGTATCACCGCTCCCAGCCACGCTGCTGCTGGCCACCGGCCGCCCGCCGCGGCTCAGCCTCTCCCCACGCACCCTCAGCGCCCTGCTGGAGCCGATCCAGGGACAGGGAGCCTTCAACCTCAGCATCACCAGTACCATGGTGGGTCACGATGCCCCTCTCCAGGGCTGAGTTGGGATCCTGGTTGCTTTTGGGTGACCCAAGGGTACTGGCCGCTGCATGTTGTATTTATTTGTGAGGTCCAGCCCAGCATGGGCTCTGCAAAAACCCTCCTGGCTGCTAACGCCTCTGGTGTTTGTTCCCGCAGGCGCCCAACAGCAACTCTCTGTCCACGGCCGCCCTTCTCCCCTTCATCCCCCAGGTAAGGCACCTCCTTCATTGATTTCCAACCCCACCACCCACCCCACCATGTGCAGACCCCTTGCCCTGACCTCCCCTGCCCCACACAGCTCGCCAGCGTCCTTCCCCGCACTCTGCCACTGGAGCTGCGTGTGCGAGTGGCCAACGAGCCGCTGGTGGCTGTGAGGGGAGGAAGAGCCACCGCCACCCTCAAAGCCACCATTGACGTCCTCAGTCCATCCCTGCAGTCCTCGCAGAGGCCTCTCTTCTCCCTCGACGCGGTGAGTGAGCTCTGGGGGATGAGACCCCCAAACAGGGCCAGGGGTGAGGCTATCTGTGCTCTGGCACCCCCTCGGCTTGCCTGCCCTTAGTACAAATATGTACATTTGAACTCACCACATCTTCAAAACACGGTGCCCAGCCTTTCAAAAACACTCTCAGCCGAGCGCAAGTGAAACATTTAAGGAATAACAAAAAGCAAAGACAGGAAGGGTGAACCCTGGGGACAGAGAGACGTGAAGCCATCCATCAAAAAAAGCAATTTCTAGGCACAGACAGGTGCTTTTCTCCAAACGGGTGATTTACAAACACTATGGGCTTTCTTCTCAGTCTTGGGAGCTGTGCGGGGAAATGACCTCATTTGCTTCCATTGTTCCAATTTCAGGATATCGGTTTGAACATTGTCCCGTCAGTCTCCAGTGGCAAACTGCAAACCTCCTTGGCCCTTGACAGGTAGAGCCGAGCTTTGAGGTCACTTCTGGCAGGGAAGGCTTTGCCTGGGGATGCTCCGGTGACCCTGGCAGCTGGGGCTGGGGGCAGTGAGCAGGTAGTGCAATGTGGAAGAGGTGTAAGGGGGTGCTGGAGCTTTCCTGCCTCCTCCCAGCCCCAACCTCAGACCACGCGCATGTCTGAAGGGATGAGAGACTTGTAAAGAAGTCACCCTGTTTTGGAAACCCTTGTATCTTTGTGTGTGGGAGACAAATTTCAGACCTAGAAAGGGTCTGAGCAGCCTGAGGGGGGCTGCACCCCAACGCCACCTTGTTTTTGTCTTTCATAGCATCAACCTGACGCGGGCACCCCTGAGACTCGACCCACCCAGTGTAAGTGTGGCTGCTTTGGATGGAGGCTCTGCAGTGAGTGATGTGGTGGCCAGAGGCTCGCTGATGTGACAGCCAGAGACTCTGCGTAGGGAGGGAGAACCAAAATGCCAGTCCTTCACTCTTCACCTTTCTTCTTCTCTTGGCGGAGGCCAATTGTTGTCTGCCCTGTCAACCCCCTGTGCCCTAGAGCAGTGACCTGGCAGTGCATGGGGGAGGCGGGGAAGGGGGAGGAATACTCAAGAAGAAATCACCCATCGAGCATGTCCCTGGGTAGCCCCTGCCCGCAGTCCTGGTAGAATTTCCCTGGAGGAAGCTTCCCAGCATTTGTGTTTCATAGCTCTGAGCATCCCGCAGTGACAGAACTTAATCAATAAACCTGACATTGCTGCCTTCATCCCAATAACTGCTGCACTCCTCTCTGGATGCTGACACACATCTTCTTCTCTGCAGGCCTCCTCGCTCACAGGATGGCTCAAGCAAGTCCTTGAGACTGGCTACATCCCTGCCATTAACGGTACGACCAGGATGGGCCTCTTCTCTCAAAACCAGCCGGGTTTGGGACTCTCCACCTTCCCCTGCTGCCACCTGAGTTTGAGGTTCCTCCCCCCATGACAAGATGCTCTCACTCACTTTTGCAGATGTCTTGGCCGTGTCCATCCCTCTGCCCAACGTTCTCAACACCAGCCTCAGGAACGCCGAGGTGGACGTCACGGACGTAAGGATCCCATTTACCACATCCCTGCCTTCCTAGGGAGTGGGGGATGCACCCACCCCAGGGCAGGGACCTGTGGAGCCCAAAGCCCCATTTCCCACGGGTTTCCAGCCGGTCCCTCTGCCTGCGTGGGCTCCCAGGGAAACCTCTCCTGGGGTACAGGGAAAGGCTGGTAAAGTCTGTGTGAGGAAACAGAACAGGTTTTTTTGTGTTGCTTCTCCCAGGCAAATGACTCTTCCGACCAGACAGATCTAAAAAGGTTCTGCTCGGGAGGACCCTTGTCCCTGCTCCCTGAGTGAGGCAGGCACGGCGCTGTCAGCCCCAGAGCCCCCTCGCCTCGTCTGTCTCCATCTCCCCTTTCCCCTGAGCATTGCCCTGTGTCATCGCTGTGACCAAGGGGACAGGGGACATCTCTGGTCCTGGCACAGCCTGGCAGCGGGGCAGGGAAAGCTGCTTGGCTGAGGGATGTTGAGGGGGTTCTGTGGCCACTTCTGACACCTGCAGTCAGAAGCAGAACTCGCTCTTAGTCACAAAGGTTGCTCTCATATTACTCTTTCAATAAAATCTTTCACTGCTTCAGTACTTCTCTCTCTCAGTATTTGTTTGGCATGGGTGTCTAGTGCCAGCATCCCATTGTGTGCCCTGTGCCCCTCTGCCACGTGGCCCACGGGCAGGCATTACAGCTCAGCGAGGAGGCTGTGCCCAAAGCGAATGAGCTGGTACCTTACAGAAAGCTTTTTGAAGCTCAGCCCGTGGCTCCAGGTGTGGAACAGCAGCTCGCCGGGGCACTGGGATTTGGTGCACACGGGTACTCAGCTGCACCGGGCTGGCAGCCGCTCATGCCAATGGCCAGAGGAGATGCTCGCAGTACAACAACAGCACAGGCTTTGGAAAGTGGTCACTGATGCTTCCCACCTATTTGGAGTCCTTGTTGCAGCCGCTGCCAGGGAGCAGCTCCTTGCCCAGGGCCCGTGTGCAGCATGTCCCATGCTGAGCCCTGTGGGGAGTGTTGTGCAAGGTGCTGCACGGAGCCAGGCATGGATAAACTGAGGTTACACCTCCATATGGCTTTGTCCATTATGCCCGTGTTGTGTAAGACACACCAGGTTGTTAGAAACTTCTTTTATCTCACAAAGGTATTAAGTGTTGAGAACATCAGGACAAAAGCGCCCTTATGGTCTGGAGCTGACCTGGAACTGGTGTCCCACCACGCAGGGGCTTTTTGGAGGCTCTGGAAATCCTGTCTGCTGGGAAGGAGCTGGCAGCCGTGGGGATGGGTGGGATGATTCTCAGGAGCTGCTGCTCAGGTTGAGCAGTAAAGGAGATAAAAATAATCTCATGGTGTTTTTCTGGAGCCTCCACACGCACTGGCTGGAAAGTTGGGAAATCACCCTGACAGGGCGGTCTGCGTGTGATGGCCTGGATGTGACTGTGAGCAAGGGCTTCTCTGGAATCAGCTGGTTTTCCAGCTCGGCTCTTTCAGGGCCAGGAGCAGCTTCACATGCTGCAGTCGGAGTCTTGGTCTCCTTCTCCTTTGCTCTGGCTCTGGGTTCTTGGGTAAAAGGGCTGCCTGATAACACGCATCAAATAACCGGTTGCTCAACACCCTTCCCTGGTTTATAAATCTTTATTTATCTTGGAACACATTAAGACCACAAATGCTGTGTTATGGACTCAATCCACTAGCCCAGCTTTTTAAATTTAGGCGTCTTTCTACTTTTTTTCCGCACCAGCTTTGCTATATAAGGAGCCGCTGATCCTGCCTGTGGAAGCGGAGGTTCCTCTGGACAGCTGCAAGGTCTCCCCGTGACCGAGAGCACTGGAGCCCCAAACCAGGCTTTGAAATTCGGGATAAGACCAGGTAAACACAGTCAAAACAGTGAAACTGCATGTTGTAAGCTTGGGAGGACAGAGCCACCATTTCACCCCCGGGCCTTGTGATATAATGTGAGCAAGAACACATGGGGAAAATACAAATAATGGCAGAAATGTGAGTAATTCTAGTTTATATTTAGCGACTATCCTGAAAAAACCACAACAGAATGTCACTACGGCAAAATGAAAACCTCTCCCTGAAGGAAAACGCACTCATCTAACAAAAAAAGTGAGGGGTTTTTGTGTTGCAATGGCCTCTTAAGGTTGTTGTTAACATTTCTATTGTTATAAGGTCAAAATATACCATTAAAAAAGGGAGGCTTTGTTCCAAATGTGAGCTGCCTGTGTAATCGTGGCATTAATTTGCATACTTGTTATGGGTTATTAGCGAGGGATGCTCAGTGGAGTCTACAGGTTATGAGCAGCGAATTCATGCTGTGAGTTTGAAATCGTGTCACGGTGACCAGGGCTGGTGAGGAGAGTGGAGCCTGAGCCATAACCAGGGCTGAGCAAACAGGTGCTGGGGCTGGGCTTGCAAACCTCGTTCCTCACCCCTGCTCTGTGTCCCCAGAGCCGTTTGCTTTGACTCGGGAATAGTTTCATGCCTCCTAAAGCTCAGGTTTTCTACTCAACTGAAAAATGTTCACCCAGCTCAAAATATCCAACCTCCCTTTGCCTCCAGGGCATCACCTGTCCTGTCTCCACTCTTCTCCTGTTGTCCTTCCCCAGGTCCTGATAGCAGCCTCAGCTCTCCCAGCCGAGCAGAAGACATCATGCCACCAGCGCTGGGCATTGCTCTCCTGTACGCCCTGCTGAGCCCATCACTAAGCCAGCCCAAAGACGCCATCCTCAGGCTCAATAAGGGGGTTTTAAGTGATGGTGAGTTGCTGCTTCCCCTTAGTGGGGTCCCAGGAAACAGGAATCGGTGGTTGTCCTTGGGGTTGATGAGGTGGTGCCAGCACAGCCCAATAAGCTGGGAAAGGGAGGGGAATTGCACATGGAAGGAGAAGAGCTTGTATTGGGGATTGCTCCTCCCAGGAGGGAGACACAGGGCACCTCTACTATCTCCCATTTAGGGCTTATCATTGCCTAAACCCTACAAAGGTGCCACACCATTTGCTGGTGCAGTTGCAGACAAGTTCCCCTGAGCTTCTTCACCCAGATCTTGACGTGGTGCCTCCTGTCCTGGATCCTAAAGTCCTTTTTCTGTTCCATCATATATGGGAAAAACTGACAGTGGTTTGTAGGGATGGGAATAGGTTGTGGTGGTACTGGAGAGCACAAACCCCTCAACAACCCATGCGTGAGGAGTACTGGAGTGGGCAGGGGGCTGGCAGCTGCCTGCTGGTCCCTGCTCGATGGCTGCTGTGGTGGCCAGGAGGCAGTTTTGCCTCGCAGGCTGACGGTGGCCGATGTTTCCAGCTCTTACAGGCTCCCTCGTGCAAAGCAACATCCTCCAAGGTGCCCTCGGAGAAGTGCCGCTCAGAAGCGGATTTCCCAGCACAGATGGAAGTGGAGAACTGCTGGGTGGCCTTGGAGGAGGTCTCCTTGGTGGTGGTGGCCTGCTTGGTGGCCTTACTGGTGGTTTGCTGGGAGGTAGAGGTGGGCTGACTGGTGGTCTGCTTGGTGGAGGGGCAGATGGTGATGATGGCTTGCTGGGTGGAGGGGATGGCATATGGGGTAATGGGGAGGACCCCAGAAACCCTCCCAGAGGCTGGCCAGTGGCAGGTGGTGATGTCCCCAGGGGTGACATCCCCATGGGTGTTGCTGGAGGAGCACTGGGACAAGGAGGTCTGCTCGGCGATGGAGGTCTTGGCACGGCAGGGATCCTCGGTGGCCCCGGTGGCCTTCTTGGCAGAGGAGGGCTTCTGGGCAACGGAGAGCTGCTGGGAGGCAGTGGCCTGCTCGGCGTCCTTGGGGAAGGCAGCTTGGTCAGCACCATCCAGGGCCTCACCGGGTAAGGACAACACCATCCACACTCCTTGCAGGGGGGCAACCTCACATCTGGTTTGGGGGAGCAATGGTGATACTTTGGTAGGTGCTCAGGTCTGGTTTGGAGCTGATGCCTTGAGATAACGCTGCCTGGAAGTCCTACCAGGTTTGCATTGTTGGCTGCAAAAGAGCCTCTTGAGATGCACAAGGGAAGTTAAAGCAAACAGGAGTTGAAAGGCTCTTGCCCGTAGAGGGTGCACCAAACCGCACGTTGTCCCTGGGCAGGCGGTGCCACTGCTGCCAACACTTACTTGTAAGCAACTGCCCTGTTTGAACTCTGATTTGAGGCTCAGAAGCAGCAGCACAAGCAATAACAATGCAACTAGAACAGAGCTGCTGATAAAACTGGGGAATAACTAAGGAAAATAACCAAGAAAATTTGGTGTCCTTGCCCATTTCTGGTCTGTGCCCACCCCTCGAGCAGTGGCTTTGCGCCAGTGACAGAGCCTGGGTGGTGGGTGCGGGCTTCAGAGCATCATTCGTGGTGTCTCCCTTACTTTCCCTGCAGGCTGAGGATCGTGGAGCTGACGCTCCCCAGGGTGTCCCTGCAGCTCCTGCCTGGCGTTGGTGTCCACCTCAACCTCTACACCCGCGTGGCCCTCAATGCCAAGTGGTAGGTTGGGCTGGTGCTGCTGGTGGCCCAGCGGAAGCACCACCATGAGGGGTGTCTCTAGGGGAGGACACTGCTCCTCTTTGCTGGGAAGAGGCTGCTCCTCTGCAGGTCATTCCCTTCCCCTCGCACAGCCTCCTGGGTTTGCTCGACATCGCAGTGGAAGTGAACATCACCTCAAGGGTCAGGCTAACCATGGACGACACGGGCTGCCCCAAACTGGTGGCGGAAAGATGCGATACCCTCCTTGGTGGCATTAAAGTCAGACTCCTCAGAGGGTGAGTGATGGAGACGTCCTCCTCAGCCAGCAGGAGCCTCCTCATCGCTGGGCTTTGCTCTCCCCAGAATGGGAACGTGTGAGGGCATTGCCCCATTGTGCGTCTCAGTCCCGTGGGCGACTGCGACACCGGCGGCCGCTGTCCCTGCAGGTGACAGTCGCTCACCGTCCACGTCCCAGGGTGAGCAAAGAGCTGGAGATGTTGTCCCTGAGGGCTGCACAGATGAGTACGAGGACCCTCAGAGGGACCTTCCTGCCCCTGTGCCGCAGCTGTGGGTTGTTTGAACTGACCTCACACGGGGTCTTCTGAGACAGAAGCAGTTGGTGTGTAAATCGTAGAACCCACCCGGGCTGAGGCTGTTCCTGCTCAGCTAAGGAGACCGTGGCTGGCAGTTAAAATACAGCGGTAAATTTCCCACTGGCTATTTTGGGATACAAACCACATATCACACACAACATCCCAGCATGCACGATGCCCTTTGCTGCTTCAATTGCCTTGCTAGGGAGAAATCTGAGCTCGGGGCTGTTCACGGGAACTGTTTAACAACACCCATTTAATCTGCAGCAGGTATTTTTCATGGTGCTCTTTTGTTTTTCCACAGCCTGCTCCCAATTGTGGATAATTTACTGGCAAGCGTCCTGAACAGACTTCTTCCTAATCTGGTAAGTCAGAAAAAAACTCCACCCTGGAAAAGATCAATGAGTCTGAAAAGCCGCAGTGCAGCTCCTGCGATGCTGCTCTTGTCCCAGAGCGGGAGCGTGGCCACTGTCCCCGGGCTGCTGCGTCCACCCCCTAGCCCAGTGCTTTGGGGCTAGTGGGAGACTTGTGCCACATCTCCATCTGCTTGGAAAAGCTGCTCCTTCCTTCCCAATGCAAGGTCAGAGAGCCTGGCACAGCTCTTCCCAAGTGCTTGGGAGCCTCCATTGATGCCCTGGACCATGTTGTGGGCTGCTTGACTCTCTCCTTCCTCCTGAAAGGTCCAGGGTCTCTCCAGCTGTCCTACCCAGGCTTTGAGACTGTCCCCTAAACCCATTTATCCAGTGAAGGCCAAGGTGCCCAGAGCTGGTGCAGCCTCAGTCACCAGCGGGGCTGCCACCCCGTGTGCCTCGTGCTCCCATCCCCAGTGGGGATAGCAAGGCAGAGCCGAGCTGGGCTCCGTGTCCTTGTTGGGCTTCAAAGGCAGGGAACTTACTGTCCCTCCCTGATTCTTGCAGCTCTGCCCGGTGCTTGATGTCACCCTGGGACTTGTCAACGACCAGCTGGGTCTTGTCAACTGTAAGTACCTGGTGGCAGCCATGCCTTTCCTCACCTTCACCCTTGTCACTGTGACATTTCCTCCTCCACTGCTGCACCCCAGGTGGAAAAAGCAAACCTCCTGCTTCACCCAGGTCTCCCCCGTGCCATGAGCTGGCACCCCTGGCAGCTCTCTGCCTAGACCCCATCCCCCCAGCGCAGCAGCCAGGGAGCAAAGCCCCAGCAAGCTGCAGGATGTGCCCCCTGCCCCATGTCTCCCCTCTCCCTGTTTCTACCTGTGAACAGAAGGACCCCTGGGTGCATGAAGGTGGCATGGATTGGGGGGCTGTGAGCTGTCCCCTCTGTTTGCAGCAGTGGCACGTACTGCTCCTTAGGGAAATGGCATCTCTTTTGATAGGAATGGTTGGACTCGATGATCCGGTGGGTCTCTTCCAGCCTGGTTATTCTATGATTCTATGATTCTATTAGTGCTCAGCACCGAGCTGTGGCCAAGTGGCTGCTCTGAGCCCACCTACAAGCCAGGGCTTTTCTGGAAGAAAAAAAACTGCTGCAAGGAACTGCTGACTCCCTCCCTCTCCCCCCAGCACTGGTGCCCCTGGGTTTGCTGGGCAGTATCCGATACACCGTATCCAGCCTTCCCCTGGTAACCGGCCAGTTCCTTGAGGTGGACTTGAACGTAAGTCCTGCATCTTCTCCTCCCATTTACGTGCAAGGGTTGAGGTCTTCCACTTGGGTTCAGAGAAGTCTCCCTGGACCACGTGCCTCTGGGTGGTGAGCTCTGGGATGGCTGTGAGAAGCTGGGAGGGGGGTCCCGGCTTGATGACCCACTCCTGCCGCCGCCGTCATGGGAGAGTTCAGCGGGGTATGAATTTCACGAACTTCTGGAGAGGAAATGTCACGGGACCTGACTTGGCATGGCTGTGCGTGCAATAATTTCACACTGAACGAACATGAATTTAACCGTAACAGCAAATATTGCAAACACCTTGGCCTGTGCTTCCTTCCCCTGTGCCTCCAGACCATCATCAGGCCGCTGGCAGGAGGCCTGGTGGACTATCCGCTGGGAAAGCCGCCCACCGTCCCCTCCCCACCGCGAGTGCCCATGCCGTCCCTGCCTCCGATGCCCGACACCAGCTCCTCCCAGCTGGGCCTCTCTGTGAACTTCGTGGGCTTGGTGCTGTCTCTCCTGCAGCAGGAGGGGGCCCTGGACCTGGCCATCTCCACCGGCATGGTGAGTGGGGAACGCTGCCCTGGATGCGTGTGGAAGGACTTGGGGCTACCACCATGCAGCCCCTCAGCTCCTCTGTCCCCTCCAGCAGGGGCTCTGCTGTCTCAAGTGAAAAATGCCAGTGAGAGACACATGGTGACAGCGCCAGGCGTGTGGCTGGCGAACACAATTATCTGCTGAAAGCCACCACACACCCGTGCAGCATTTCTCTCCTCTCTGTTCCAGTTTCCTGAGCTCCCACCGCTGACAACCTCAACCCTCGGAGCCCTGGTTCCTGCGGTGAGCCTTGCTCCCCCCTGTTGCTGCAGGTCACCCACGCAAGGAAGCAGTGTCCAGTTCCTCCTCAGAGACACCATCCCAGATGTTCCTTGGAGCTGAACGAGCTCTGATGAGCTCTGTGGTCCCCCAGATAGGATGAGATGTTCTCAGTGGGGCTCAAGGCATCATGGGGCTGAGCTCACAGCTGGCTTGACTTCACTTCAGCTGGCTGAGATACTGACTTGTTGGGCTGGAGCAATTCAGGATGAGATCTGCCTCCTGAGAGCAGCACTGTGCAAATGCTTCTATGTTTGGATGGTGACAGGTTTTCAAGGCATATCCTGAGCCACATGAGTTGCTGCTGAAAATTGCAGTCCCTGAAGCACCGGTGGTGACCTTAAAGAGAAATAAAGGTGTGATCCAGCTCCTGGCTACAGCAGAGGTGATGGTGATTCACCCAGATGATGTCCTGAAGTCTCTTTGCCGTCTGAATATCGTATGTATGAAGGAACAACCCATGCAGGAATTCCTCCTGCAGTTCCCCCTCCCTGCTTGGTGGGTGCTGGTAGATGGGACCCACACAGCTGGGCTGCAGGCTGGGCCAGGGCTGGAGGAGCCACCCTGCCCTGACCTCTCTGTTTGACCACAGAACGCCTCCTTGCTGGCCCAGTTTTCAGTCGAGGACAACAAACTGAAGATCGTCGTCAGCCTGGAGAAGTAGGACACTGGTCTTCATCTGGGGAGTGGCCATGAACTTGGGGCTTCCTGGGCTGCACAATGAGGAGGGCACCCGTAGGGCTGGGTCATCAGAGGAGCTGGTTGGATTTTACTCACCTCTGCTTCCTCCTGCAGGACTCGTCTCTTCTTGGTGTCTTCATCCATCGGTGTTTTTGATGTAAGAACATAAGCAGCCTCAGCAGCGCGAGAAATCCATTGCAGAGAGCAAAGTGCTGATAGCTTGGCTCAGGAGAAACCGAGGCTGGTCACAGTGCAATGCTTGTGCTGTATTTTTAATAGCACCTTTCTTTCACCTCTGGAGAGGGTGTTTCTCATGGACATGAACTATTTTCAGATAGAAACCTTACTGAGAAGGAGAGGTTTGGGGCTCCTGGTGAAGCACAGGACATCCTGCGCATGCCCACGGCATCCCCTCAGGATGCTACTGAGAAGGCTCATCACGGTGCCTCACAGGGGTGACAGTCAGGGGGAATCCTGGTCTCTCATGGCACAGAACGCCTGCAGATAGTACATGTTTGGTTTCCAGTGGTGGTTCCTGCAGGCAGCTTCAATGCCAGCAGGAGGGGCCCTGTGAAATGCCATAATTTTGGGACTAAAAATGGGTGACAGAATGTTCAAAGTCCCGTTCCTGTGAAACCAGGAGTTTGCTTTAGAAGGGCGCGGAGCTGGAGCACCAAGGGTTCAGATTGGGGTGGGTGCAGCATCCCCACAAGCCCAAGGCCAGGGACCAGAGCCAGCAGGACACTAAGTGAACCCTCTCTGTGTTGCAGGTCTCGCTCCTGGAGACGCTTGTTGACCAGATTTTCGATGTCGCCTTCCTGCCTACAATGAACGGTGAGGAAGCTCTTTCCGCGTCCGTGTACTCACACGTGCTAGACCATGCAGGACATGATGAGTTGATGTGGGTGTAACTTTCCTCGCCTGTGGAACGGGGTGGGTGGGGTTGGCCTGCGCTGCCAGGGGGGCTCATTTCAGGCAGCAGCGTTTGCTGGGAGGTGAATCCATGTAACATCAAACAGGGTCCCCACAGCCCCCGTGGAGTTTGCCACCTGCTTCTACTCACATGGGGAGGGTCAAACAGCAGCATGTTTTGCTGAAGCACCAAGCCCCATGACACAGCCTTGTGGCGGGGGATTTACATGCAGGGGGGATGAAGTTGGGGACCAAGCTCCGGGCTGAAGCTCGGCAGTGACATCCCCTCCCACGACACTGAGCGGAGATGGCTTGTGGCCCACAGTTGTGCTGGGACCTGGGATTCCCCTCCCCGCGCTGCTGAACATCGACTTCACCAATGCGGATATCAGTATCATTGACGTAAGTGCTTGGGCATTCCCTGACGCTCCCCTGCTGGCACCTCAGCTCCACTCTGGAGCAAAGGCAGCGCCTGCTCCTTGCACAGAGGATGCTCAGAGGGAAGGTGACCTCTTTTCTTTGCCAGGATCTCATCATGCTGTCAGTGTGAGCTGAGGATGTCAGGCTTGGAAGGGACCCCTGGTTTTCCACGTCCAACCCCAGAGGGAAGAGAGTCCAGCCTGCCCAAAGGATCCCCACCACATTTCTCTTTGTACCTAACACAGTAAAACAGCAGCTTCAGCTTTTCTGTGTGAATGTTGCATCCCTCCTACATTGCTTGGAATAAAGGAACAAGGGCGGGTTTTGCCTCCAAATGATGCGTTTCGGACGCTCCTGTGGATGCTCAGAAAGACATCTGTTGTATTTTGTGTTCTCATGCTCAGGTTTAGGGAAGTCCAGCCCTCCCTGCAGCTGCAGTGGGTGCTCGAGCCTGCGGGGGGGGAAGCTGGCTTTGGGGAGCCCCAGGGCTCAGGCCTGACCCCACTGCCATGCCCACCCCACTCCCAGCTCCTGAAAACCACCTGGAACCTCAGACTCACGGTTTTCTATCATCTTTCATGTTCCTTTTCCCTTCCTTGCTGCACTCATTTCCCTATTTTCTTTTATTTGTTGTCTTTCAAGCTTCCTTTAAACTGCCTAGATCTCTCCTGGAGACACAAGCCACCTCCAGCTGACAGGCTGGTTTCACGTGCGGCTTCTACACTGTAAACCACACACTCTTTACTTTTTGATAACTATTCCTTTTTTTAAAAAACAAAATCAGCCTTGTGCTGTTTCTCTAAATAATTAACTCACTTGGGAGATAACCACTCACCTCTCACTGTCCTCAGACCCTCGCGCACTGCTGAATATGATAGAGCATCCTCGGAGCTTCCCGAGCTGTCCTGGGGACCCCCTGCTCAGCCAGAGATGCAGGAGCATCCGCAGCCCCCATGGCATCTCCCTTCACCCCGGCTGCTCTGAGCTGGTCTCACAAGAGCTGTGGTGCTCAGGGGATGCTCTGGGGTCTGCACGGCCTGTGGCAACTGGAGATGCAGAGTGGAGAGCACGGGACAACAGGTTTCCATCCCTCTGTCCCGCAGTGAGGGCTGCCCTGGGCTGGACACCAGCGCTGTTGTAGCTGTGAGCCAGTACCCGCTGCTGCCTGCAGAGCCCAGCAGCCCCCACGCCACAGCCCCTCTGGGCACACTTGGCACACATGGTCCTGTTGATGGACCCTGAGCCAGCTTGCACAGGCAGGATTTGCAGCAGGATGCCAGCACTCTCCTGCTGTGCTCTGCGCCACTTGGGGAGAGCAAAGCAACAGAGATGCTGAGTAGCTGTGAGCTGCCGAGTAGCTGTGAGCTGCCAGGCCACATAGAATCATGGAATCACCAGGCTGGAAAAGACCCATCAGATCATCGAGTCCAACCATTCCCATCAAACACTAAACCATGTCCCTCAGCACCTCATCCACCCGTCCCTTAAACCCCTCCAGGGAAGGTGACTCAACCACCTCCCTGGGCAGTCTGTTCCAGGGCCCAATGACCCTTTCCATGAAAATTTTTTTCCTAATGTTCAGCCTAAACCTCCCCTGGTGGAGCTTGAGGCCATTCCCTCTCGTCCTGTCCCCTGTCATTTGGGAGAAGAGCCCAGCGCCCTCCTCTCCACAACCTCCATTTAGGTAGCTGGAGAGAGCAACGAGGCCCGGAACTGAACACAGGATTCGAGGAGCGGTCTCACCAGTGCCGAGTACAGAGGGAGAAGAACCTCCCTGGCCCTGCTGGTCACACCGTGTCTGATCCAAGCCAAGATGCCCTTGGCCTTCTTGGCCACCTGGGCCACTGCTGGCTCATGTTCAGTCACTGTCAACCAACACCCCCAGGTCCTTCTCCTCCAGGCAGCTTTCCAGCCAGACTTCTCCTAGTCTGTAGCTTCACAGGGTTGTTGTGCCCCAAGTGCGGGACCCGACATTTGGCCTTGTTAAACCTCCTGCCATTGGTCTCAGCCCAGCGGTCCAGCCTGTTCAAATCCCTTTGGAGCCTCCCGACCCTCCAGCAGATCCACGCTGCCACCCAGCTTAGTGTCATCTGCAAACAAGGATGCATCCGCATGCAAGGAGCTGCATGGTGCTGGGCTGCATGGGTGCTGATCCAGAGCATCTCCTGCTGTCAGCCCTGTCCCTGCACCCCTTCCTGGACCGTCGGACCTGGTGCAGCTGCCTCAGGCATGCGCTGCCTTGGAAGTTAGTGGAGGCAGGCGGTGGGCGCTGCACCCACCCTGCGGGGAAGCAGCAAGCAGCCAGGTGAGTCATGGTCTGGCACTGCCACCTGCGGCATCCAGAGTCAGGCTGGTGCAGGATTCACACTTGAGAGCCAGTGAGGAGGAACTGTCCCTGCTTCATCCTTCCCTTGGCTTTCCTTGTTCCTGCAGCCTGGCTATATAAGGGCTGCTCCTGCCATCTGTGCCGTGGGCAGCCGCAGCGTCACATCAAAGGGCTCAGGTAAGTGGCATTAAGTACCGCGGCCGCAAAGCTGCTGGTCCCATCAGACAACCTAGAGCAAAGTGTAACGCGGCTTCACCATCGAGAATTTTAATGATGTTTGCCTTTGATTTCTGTAGCAGCATTTAATCATTTATGAAAATTAATTTTTAAAGCCAGTAGAGCTCTCGCCTGTCCAATTCCATGTTTATTGTTGTTGATAAGTTTGTTACAATGACAAAGCCAGCAGCGATGACTGGGGCTGTTTTCATGCACTCGGTGACCAGAATTCAGAACAATTTTCAGGCTATCAGACCTCATCTCACCTAGAATAAAACAGGTGTTTATCTGCAAAGCCATGCGTGTCTTCTGCATGTACGAGATGTTCGGCTCGCTTCAACGTCTGTGACCAGGGAGGGACCGACCCAACAGGTATCGTTAATAACTGCAGAGACAGCTGACTGCTTTGTCTTGTATTTTCTCCAAGAGCTTTTGTGAAAGACCCGAAACCCATCTTGGCACCTTTTTGCAATGCTGCGCACGTCTGGCAGAGCCCCTCCAACAAATCCCACTGATTTTATTTGACACGATTTTCAATGGGAGCTGCTCAAGGCTCTCTCTTTCTCTCCCGTTCAATAATCACAGCTACAGGAGCTGTGCATCATTACATGCTGATCAAAGGGAGAATGTAAAAGACAGGCAAGTGAATTAAAGTCTGATTTAATTGTGCCAAGAACTGTCATAGAGGATTTTTTTTTCTTTAAAGTATCTGGAAGAGATAAAGTTGTTCAGTGTGACCTAAATAATGTTATTGCTCAATACCGACCTCACATTTGCAGCCGTACAGTGTTTTTCTCAGAAGAACAAGCCGGGGTGTCTGGCCCCGGCCATGGGCTGTGCCGGCGGCCGCTCCCGTAATCTGGGACCTGAGGCAACGCTTCGGCAGGCACCTCTTCTTGTTTCTTAGCAAACCTGTCCGTGTGCAAGCAAACACTCCACAGCCCCCAGGAACCCAGCTTATGTGGAAATGCGGAGCCCTTGAAGGCACTTTCTTTTGAGCAGAGGTGGCGCAAACACAGGGGGAGTGGGAGCTCTTTACAGCCTGAGTGGAGCAACATGAGAAAAGCAAACAGCCTGCCCACAGCCAAGTGAGGCTGGATTTGGCTGCGCTTCGAGCTTTAATAATGTGAGGTGTTCTTCGTATCAGAGAGAAGGACACAATTTTGACATTCACTGCTTTTTATCTGGCTGTGCCTCTTTGAGTGTTCTTCTTTCAGGGCCCTTTGGGAGTAGTTGGAAGCCATCTGTCTCGCTTGGTACAAGGTCCACTTACCTCATCTCCATCCCTCTTTCTCTCTTTAAAATGGCATTTTCTCCTTCCAAGCTTCCCTGGGATGTCAGGCCCCCAGCTCTGCAGCAGGACAGCCCAGCCGGGCATGGAGACACCAACGACTGTGGAGGAGCACGGCACTGTGCCCCAGTTGCTCCTTGATAACCAGAAGTGGTTTGACCTTTCTGAGTGAGAAATTGTGCTGTGGGTCTGGGCTAGTCCCTTGGGGCTGCGGGACGGTGCCTGGGGTTTGTATATCCAGGAGGGACCTGTCCCACCGCTCCGGGGCAGCACACGTGAAGGACAGAGAGCCGGATCAGTGCCCGGGCTGCCTATTCCCATACAGCAGGGCTGATGCTTGGTCTCTCCATAGGTGCTAGGACTGGAGATGCAGCCTTGCTGGAGTCTCATCCTCCTTGGGATCCTCCTGCCCCTGTCCCAGGGCCTCCCTAATCTGGGCAATCTCCTTGGCCTGGACCCAGCACCATCCAAAGACGGTGAGCTCAGAGGTTTGCCTGTTTTCCCAGGCAGCATCGTGGCACAGGCGGCCACGTGCCTGCCTCGGTCTTGGTGTGTCCTGTGCCACGTCAGGCTCATGGAGTGGCCCTCTGCTCATCAGGACCTGCCGCCTGGCAGCCTCGGCTCCAAGGGGAACCCAAATTTGTGCAAGAACACTCGGGGGTCCCCATGAGAACTCACGAGCAGGGCAGCTTAATGTAACTGAACCAACCTTTATGTCAATGAAATTTTTCCAACGGTGGAATTGTGATCAGTAACTGGGACTTCCTCGGTGCAGGTCTGCCTGGTACTGGTCTTCTCGGCAGTGAAGGTCTCGTCAGCAACAAAGGTGGATTGCTTGGCACAGGCCTTCTTGGTGAAGGTGGGCTACTTGGGACTGGCCTCCTTAGAAAAGAAAGCAGGGATCCCCCTGCTACACAAAATGAACCCAGTAAATCTGGGATCCTCGGCACAGGTCTCCTAGGTGAGGAAGGTCTACTTGGCATGGGTGTGCCTGGGAGAGGGGGATTTCTTGGCAGTGAAAAGTAAAATGGTAATGGGCTCTTGCAGGAGGACAGCCTGGCAGCAGTGGTCTGCTCGGCACAGGCATCCTTGGCGGGGAAGGACTTGGCAATGGTCTACTTGGAAAAGGAGTCCTTGGCAGCAACCTCCTCGGCAATGGCCTCCTCAACAATAACAGTCTTCTAGGAGATAAAGGTCTACTTGGCACAGAGCTGCTTGGAAATGGAGGTCTCCTAGGCAACGGAAGTCTACTTGGTCTCAGCGGTCTTCTGGGTGATGGAGGACTGCTGGGTGAAGGAGGACTCCTGGGTGAAGGAGGACTGCTGGGTGGAGGAGGACTCCTGGGTGGAGGAGGACTGCTGGGTGGAGGAGTCCCTCTCAAGTCAACAGGCTTCCCCTGGTAAGTCACAGCAGAAGCACAGCAGTGGTGCTTGTTGCAGGGTAACAAATAACATCTAGGGCTGGTGTTCCCCTAAAGTGTTGCTCCAGGGGACCAGATCCTTCCTGTTACGCAAACAACCAGTCCCCGGGGCTGGCAGCTCTCATAAGGAGCTGCAACAAGGGAAATTCCAACCAGAGATATGAAGTTTTCCCCAGGGGAGTGATGTGACACTGCTATGGGCATCCAAGAGATGAGGGAAGCTCTGCCCGAGGGAAGCTCTGCACTTGCAGCTGGTCACGACTCAGCAGGATGCAGACCTGAGCAACCTGACCCTGCTTTGAAGTTGGGTCTTCTTGGAGCAGGGATTGGCCCTTCCTCTCATTCACTTTTAAGTGGGAAAATCCACATAAGTAACAACTCAAACGATGAACGGGAATAGCTGGACAGCAGGGTCTGCTCTGTCTGATCCTGCCACTCAGGGTGGGTTTGTTTTGGTGTCAACCCATAGGCTGAAAGTGCTGAACCTTGAGAACATCCGAGTCTCATGGAAGATTATTCATGGGGGAGAGCTTGTGCTGAACCTGTACTCGAAGCTGGTGCTGCGCTTGCCAGGGTGAGCAGGGCTGGGGGGGTGAGAGGGTGGAGAGGGGTGTGAGGGTGCCAGGGAGGACAGGATGTTCCCAGGTGCCGGAGAAAAGACCGCAAATACCAAACATGGGGCTGGTGAGGAAAGCTCTCTGCTGTGCTCTGGCCTCTCTCTGGGATTGTTTCCAGCTGTCCTCACTCCAAAGGCACAACCCCAGTTTGCAGTAGCCAGCAGAGACAGATCCTCCTGTGGACAAGGTGTTGGAAGCCAAGTGCCAAGAAGGGTCCATGCTCCTTCCTTCATGTAGATGTGTCCTTCCTCCATCTGAACTCAGAACTACCCTAGAAACTTCTCTGTGCCTGCCTGCGTGCTGGGACCTCAATGACCTGCTGACAGGACCAGAAGCCTGATGGCGGTCCTCAGATCAAAGCATTGTCCTGACCAAGCCCATGCCTGCAATTCAGCCACAGCTACTGCTCTTCTGGGCTGCTTTGCTCTCCTCCACAAACCTCCAAGCCTTTTTCCTCTTTTGTCAGGATTTTTCACTTTCTGAGTGGATCCTCGGTAGAAACGAACATCACGTCACATATCGCGCTCACCCAGGACACCCCTGGGGACCTCAAGTTAGAGATCAAGGACTGCCGTAACATGCTCGGTGGTTTTGGTGTCAACCTCCCGAAGGGGTGAGTACAGGAGCCTCCACCAGCACCACATTCGTGCCCCACACCCAGCAGCTGCTTGGAGAAGACCTGAGGTGATTTGCAGGGACAGACGCATCCCACGCAGGAGCTGAGCCCCAACCACAGCCCTCAGTGCAAGGTTCCACACTGGAGGCAGGTTTCTCCCTCCCTCACCCAGCTGGGCTCTTGTTTCCAGACCTGAGGCCACCCAGCACTCCTCAGAGAAGGCTCATGCAGCCAGAACATCAGGAGCAGTGTACGTGACAGCTCCGTTATTCAGCCACGAGGAGCATGGAAAAGGCTTCTGCAGGGTGTGAGGTGTTGGCATGTGCACACGGAAGCGGTTAAAGAACCGGGCAGGGATCAGCTCTTCACATGTTTGCAATGGGGCAAAATTCCAGTCTCAAATCTGGGCACAGATTTACACATTAACGATCAGATTTTGAGAAGAATATACTAAAGCCCCGAGCACCTGTGATTCCTGCTAAAGCCTGGGGGAGCTCTGGGCTTGCAGCATCTTTTAACACCAGAGCTGAGAGAAGACTCAGGGTGCTTCTCTTCGGTGCTCCCAGCTCTGCAGCCCAGCCCAGCATTTCCAAGCCAGGCCCTGGGGTTTCACAACTCCCCCGGTAATTTTTGCCTTGTCTTTTTTCCTTTCCAGCTTCCTCACCAACCTGGTGAGCCGGTCACTGAACGCTTCCCTGCGGTCTCTCGTACCTTCGCTGGTGAGTGCCTGAGAGTCCCTCACTGTAAGAATCATAGAATCACTGGGTTGGAAAAGACCCATCGGATCATCGAGTCCAACCATTCCTATCAAATACTAAACTATGCCCCTGCAGAAGCTGCATCTCAGCTGAAATCATATGTAATATCTACACATCTCCATGTGCGTGGACAGCCAGATGCCCACAGCCCATAAGTGAATTCCACAAACTTCCTTGATCTTTCTCACAGCCAGGATTTATTTGTTAGAAGCAATTCAAACTCTATCATGCAATGTTACGGGGTAATTTGTAACCAATTGCTTTCTGAAATGCCTCCTGGTGCCAGCCCGGCACGGTGAGCGGGAGTGACAGCCTCACCATGAGAAAAGGGACTGCTTAGAAAATCCTTCATTCTCTTAAATAGAATCAATGCCGTTCTGAGGAGATGGCTGAACAATTTATACCCCTCTTTGTTCATGGAGGAAACTCTGCTCTAGGAGCTGATGGTTCCTTCTTGATTTAAAGTCTGTGAAACTCAAGTTATGTTAGGGACGCGTGTTGCTGTCCCCATGATGTTCTCACCAAGGCTGTGCCACTCGTTACCATTACAGCTTTGCCCACTGGTGAATATTTGGGTCAGCATCATCAATATTCAGCTACAATTCATCAACCGTAAGTTACTCACGTTTCTTTTCTATTACAATTCCTAGAGCGACACTTGAGTGTTGTGTGCTCAGCCAGCCCCACGGGCAGCCTGGGGCTCCAGGAGAGCCGGAGCCACAGGACAAGGGGTTGCTCTGCACCGTTGTCTCCATTCTCCCAAAACATTTCCCGTGTGCTGAGTAACACGCCAGGCAGCTCCAGGACAGCGGCTTTCGTGAGAACCTTTGGATCCCAGGAGGTTTGGGACCCACAGGAAAGAGGAGGGTTTTTCCTTCTCTGGTGCTGGGAATGTCGCCAGGCAGGGACTTTGCTCTCCCAGGAGCTCCAAGCAAGGACAGGCAGCTGGCTCTGCCCAGCCCTGACACCTCTCCCTCTTCCAGGTGTCATCTCCTTTGGGCTCCTGGGCAAAATCCACTCTGCCCTCACCCATTTGCCGGTGACGTCGGGGCAGTTCATGGAGCTGGATCTGCAGGTACGGCCGTGCCCCCATCCCCGACCCCCACGTTGCCTGCCCTCCTGCAGTCCCATACATTAACAACTCCTTGGTTTTTGCAGAATTCCCCGTTCCCAAGTGCCTTCATCGACTGGCTCCTGCAGAGTAAGTGTGTCCCTGGTGGGATCCCCACTGGTGTCTGTGAGCCACTAAGGGGCAGCGGGGACACGGCCCTGGCATGGGGTAGTGGCCACAAATGCAGAGCGGATCCTCATGGCCTCGGGGTGCAGCCAAAGGCGTGAGGTGTTGGCACAGCTTGGAGCGGTGGCACAAAGTGCTTCCACCCTGCAGAGCTGAGCTGAGGAGCGATCGTGGCACCGAGCCCTCAGAGCCACCTCCCACCAGGAGTGGGCAGCTTTGCCCTAAGCAGCAGGGCATACGGTCGCAAGACAAAGTCTGCGCACACCTACTTATGCCCTGGAAAAGTCACTTCACCTCTCATAAAAGGATTTAATAATATTTACTTAATAGGAGTGAGTAATGGTCCTCAGTATGCTGTGAGGATTAATTAATATTTGCAGAGGTGATTGGAAGAGCTTTCAGGTTCATATGCATGCAAAGTGAGTAGAGAGAGGAGGCAAGGGAGAGCTGGAAGCCGTCCCAGCTTCCCCAGAATTGTGTTCCTCAGGGCATTCCATCATCTCTTCCTGCAGAGCGGGGGCTCTTGGGCACCACAGAGCTGGCCCTGCGGGTTGGAGGCTGCTGGGGCTCGGTGGGGCTGGAGCCACTGACCTGTGTCTCTTTCCCTCAGCCACAGGCGTCAATCCTGGGACCATCCCATAGCCACGGGCTGGCAATGCCATGGGGTAAGGACCATTTGCTGGCTGGAGATCTGGCCCAGAGCCCTGTGTATGCATGTGCCAGGGCTGGGTGAGAGGAGCCCACCAGGGCTGACCCTGCTGCTGGGAGCAGAAGGTGACGGGGAGCACGGAGCTGCCAGTCCAAACTCCCACGCTGCCTGAAGCCTCAGCTCCAACGTGTCCCCAGGTGCCCCTATGGGTGAATCCCACGTTCCACCCAGAGGAGGAGGAGGGAAGGGAGGAAGATGACTCAACACACAGAGAATAGACATGAAAAATGGAGAAACCCAACCAAGATAACACACTTCTGCATTAAATATTTCCTTTGCATTATAGTTCAGACTTTGGTATCTCTGTCCAGCCCTGGATTAGCTGTGCTGAGGGTTGGCTGTGCTGGTAGCTAGCCATCCTGATGCTTGGCTGTGCCACTAACTCACTGTGCCACTAATTGGCTGTGCCAATGGTTGGCTGTGCCACCAGTTAGCTGTGCTGATGCCACTGCTGGCAGCAGAGCCAGAAGAAGAAGCCTCGGGTCCCTCGGACCCTCCAGCCCTTCCCCATCCCCATCCGAGTGCCACCTGCCCCGGGCTGTGGTTTGGGCTGGGTGATTGCTCGGCACAGAGATTTCCGCAATGTTGGACCAAGATGCTGATGAAATGTAAATGATTTGTCTTTGCTCTCCTTCTTCTTCTTGATTAGCCTGCCATTTCAAAAGGAAATTTTGCTCTTTCCATTGACTTCATACTGTTACAAAGAAGGCAAAAAGGCCTGCGGTCTAATCCAGATGCATACTTAGCTGATTTGTTCCCAAACAGCTTTGCTTTGAACTGATCAGAGCAAATGCTATCCCAACTTGTAATCTCCAAGTGGATTTGGCTGTGTTGCATTGTGGGTGAGGTGGATTCGCGTCCCTTCTGTTGCTCCTTACAATAAAAAGGATTTTTCTTCATCTGCATTCAGCCCGTGAGTTGGTTTCTTTCCAAACTGTCAAAGGATTTTTGCATCTGCAAGGGGTTTGTTATTTATCTCTCCTATCAGCTACAGGAGGAACTCACACGTAAAGAATATTTAATAGGTAAGTGCTGGAAAGGTGGGAACCACTTTGAGCTGCTGCCCGGAGCTGAGCAGAAGCCCTGCCTTGCGCCACGCTCGGGCACAGGAATGTGGTCAATGTGAGAAATAAATATTCCCCTCATTTGTATTTATGCAGATTTATTCTGCCCTTGTCCCCAAGCTGCTGGTTCATTTATTCTCTGTTCCTGCTCCCCGTTTGTTGCCAGAGAGCTGGGAGCTGTTTGACATGAACAAACACGTCCCTCGCGCTGCCAGGGCAGCCCCTGGGCTGGGGCCAGGACCTCGGGGGTGAGTGGGTGGCAATGGCCACCAAGCTCTTGGGTGCAAGAGGAGCTCGCTGCTGGCTCTCCCCATTGAAAACACATCCTGGAGCCAGCCCAGGGGCTACCTGCCTCTGGCCACCACGGGTTCCTCTGCTTCAGGCTGCCCAGGGAGGGGGTTGAGTCACCTTCCCTGGAGGGGTTTAAGGGACGGGTGGATGAGGTGCTGAGGGACATGGTTTAGTGTTTGATGGGAATGGTTGGACTCGGTGATCCAGTGGGTCTCTTCCAACCTGGTGATTCTATGATTCTGCCCAGAGCCCCGTCCTGTGGGTGGAAAGGAGACATGGTCCCTGAATCCTGAGTTTGCAGGCAGCCCATTCCCCAGTGCATCCGCGCCCAGGGCTCCTGCTCAACTCTCGAGGACAGAATCTGCTTCTCACCTGACATTTATGCTTGACTTTGCAGTTTGTCATTCCAGTATCGTGTCTGCTGCAGGCAGAGTTCTGCAGCGCCCGTGCCACTGCTGCCGGCATCACCTGTTCCTAACGCAACACATGGAAAAGAAAAGGGGACAAGAACCAGAAGAGCCGAAAATGCTGGAAAGTGGGAAAGGGTGGGTGCCAGCAGCTGGTGGCCAAAGAGCAGCGTGTGCAGCCCGGAGCCGTGGTGCCAGCTCAGGGTGAGCTTTTCCAGTGCAGACCCAGCCCGCAGAGCTGTTCTTCCGCTGTGGTTCATCCCCCACCCCTGCCCCCTCCCTGGGCCCTGTGCTGCCACCTTGTCCCTCAAAGCACCAATCTGATGCCATCCCATCTGGTCTGGGGCTGCCAAAGAGCCACCAGGGTTTTCGTGGTGGCCTGGCTCTGTGCAGAACCCCAGGCTCTGCCAAGCAGCCACGGCTCCTGGGAGGGAAGGCTCAGCTGCCAAAGTGAAGAGCTCCTGTGCAGCTGAGCCAAAAATCAAGTATTTCAGCTCAAGTTCCCCACAGACTTATTTGATTTGTGAGCTAAAGCTTTCTGTTTTCTTTCTTTGTTGTTTTTTTTATGAAAGAACGGAATTTCCACTGGGGAGAGACTCTTTTGCTGTAGCCTGACTTGCAGCTCCCACACGCCACGGTTGAGAGATCAGGAGTCAAACTGCTTCTCTGACACCTCGGTGTTTCCCGCTGCCCTTTCCACAAGCCAATGGGGTGACCGAGGTGTCCCTGCTGCCCAAGGACCCCAGCCCAGCCACTCCTTGCTCCTTTTACTTGGCTGCAGCAGCCTGCGGGTGAGCAACACCCAGAGCAGGACCACAGCAGGATGCCACCCTTACGCTGCCAATTAAACACAGAGGTAATGATGCTATTGAGATGTGGTCGTTAGGCATAGCCGGGCTCAGCCAAGGGCTTTCCTCCCATCTCTCCGACGAGCTGCAATGAGCACCAATGTGCTGGGGCTCCGGGAAATTGAACTTTCTGCCAGCGAGCTGTGTGTGCTCAGCGGCACAAGGCAGAGAGCAGAAGGCTGAGCATCCTTTGATGGCAGCAGGAGCACTGAGGGAAGGACAGGGATGGATTGCAGCATCCTGGCTAATCCCCCACCTCGTTGGCCACGGTCACCATCCAATTCCTAAGGAAACAGAAGGAGCAGGATGAAAGGAAGAGCCGGTTCCCTCTGGCTGTGAACTGCAAAGGCTGGTGTAAAGCTTTCCTCAGGGCATCAACGTGGTTCTGTGCCAGATTTCCCCAGCCCATGCCCAGGGGCTCCTCGCACCCTGCTGGCTGGTGGCAACTGGGACGTGTGGCTCATCCTTTGCAGTAGCTACTGGCAGGAAGGGCCAGGGGATTGAGGCCTGGCAGAGTCCCTTGGTCAGAGCACAGCTCGAAGCGGTGATGGCTTCTCCTGCTTCGCAGGGTTTGCTCTGAGCGCTCGCCCTCCCGCTCCTATCACTGCTGTTTGCACAGCAGAAACACAGCAGGACTGGGGCTGTGGGCAAGGTTTACCTTGGCCCCTGTAAATGCAAAAGCAAAGCCCTGAAGGCAAACAGCGGTCTCTGCTGCTACCGAGGCTCTGCTTTCCTCTGCCCTAAGCTGCTTTGTTGGACAAGAGCACCCAGCCCTACTTTGGCAAAGGCGGGTGGGATGGCAGGGCTGAGCAGCAAGGAAAGAGCTGTGGTTTGTTCTGATGGTTCCAAAAGAAACCTCCCACTATACGTCTGTAAGCTTCTTGTCATTAAGTAACAGAAGGATAGCATTAAAAAAAAAAAAGTAATAGGATAAAAGATGAGGCCAAATAATCCAAAGAGAGGGGAGAATCTTGTTTAGGCTCAAAACTCCTGTATCAGCTTGACCAACAGTGGATCTTGTATTTGTTTCTGTGCCTCAGCTGTTACCCTTGGCATCTTCATGGAGGCAGAAAGGGGAGGAGGACAATTCTGTCTGGCTTTCCGTTTTCACAGCAGTGTGCTGAATATTAATCAGTCTGAACCCCGTGCTGTAGGCGCTGCTGCAAATTACCTGCTCTGCGCTCAGAGTTTGCTGTGTGATTTTTGCAGAAGGGGCTGGGCAAATGGGTTCTCCTCTGTGCCCTGACTTTGTAGCTGGCAGACACTACACAGAGAGGAGCATCCCTGAGACCCCCCCCACTAGAAAAGCCACTGTGAAGCAGCACTTCCTTTCAAGGAATTGAGCCCTTTCCCCTCCTCATTAACGTGAGAAGCGCACATAGGGTAACGAGGTTTGATCTTGCCTCAACCCTCTCCCTGCCCCTTGCAAGCATCCCTCGGGGATGTGATGCTCAGCTCAACACCCTCTGCAGCTCCCAGAAAGGAGATCGTGGTGAGGCAGGTGCTGGTCTCTTCTCCCAGGTAGCAAGTGATGGGATGAGCTGAAATGTCTTCAGGTTGTGCTAGGGCAGCCTTAGACTGGATATTAAGAAATATTCCTTTATGGAAAGGGTTGTCAAGCACTGGAACTGGCTGCCCAGGCAGTGGGGGAGTCACTGTCCCTGGAGAGGTTCAAAACTGTGTAATGTTGCAGTTCAGTACATGATTTAGTAGGCAATTGTGGTGCTGGGCTGGCGGTTGGACAGGATGAGCTTAGAAGATTTTTCCAACCTTAATGATTCCATGATTCTATGATTTAAAGCCTGCGTTCCCGTGTTTGCTGCTACTCCAGCTCTCCCCACATCCTGCAGCCACCTACCTGGTTCCTGGACCTGCCAGGGTAGCCGAGTGCCCTGAGATGCCACAGTGAGGATGCCCTGACCGCACAGCGCAGGCATGACCCGGACAGGACTTCTGAGTGGGAAGGGGAACAGTGTGTGAAATGAGAGCTGAGGATGGCCTCCAGCCCTGGGACTATTGCTCACGGCACAGGAGCAGGCACAGAGGGAGCCAGGGGGAAGGAACCTGCAGCTGGGGGCACAGGAATTCTCTCTTTTCCCAGAGCGCCCAGTATAGCGGGCCAAACAAATCACTGCACCTTTCCCTCACAGCATGTATTTTAATCGCTCTATTGACACATGCTCTGGAGAGCACCCGGTGTGACAGAACTCAGCTAGGGATTAGAGGGATGCAGAGAGGCAGAGTGAAGGCACAAGTGGCCATCCCTGCCAGCCCCAGCACCCTTGGCCACTCCACGGGCACCTTTGAGTAGCATCTGACTATCCTCACCTCCACGATCTGTACCTAACTATTGAACAACTCAGCCAGCAGAGGAAAAAACTCATGAAAAAAGACCCGCAAGATACAGAGCCATTAATGAAAAACATCAGAAAATAGATATCAAGTAATGACACCACGATCAGAGCTTATTAATAGCAAAGCCTAAAGATAAAACTAATTTAAACCTGATGAGACAGGACATCTCATCTTCAGGAGAATAAGAAGTCAATAGTCAGCTGTCAGCAAAAGAAATAAATTGCTCACAAGGGAGGAGGAGAAGTCACAGGACTCCCACGCCCCAGAGAGCAGCAGCAACTGTGACAGACTCAGAGGACACACATGGAATTCACAAAGCCCTGAAACAGTGGAGCTGCCACTCACATCAGCGCCTCTGCCATCACCATTCAGTTCACAGCTGAGTCGCTCCAGGTCAGCTCTGGGGAGGGCTGGGACACAGAAAACGCCTGCCCTGGGTGGGAGTGGGTGCAGAGTGGGCTGCTCAGACCAGGAGGAGGAACATACGGTAATGAGCACGAGGCAGAAGGAACAGGAGACAGGAGTTCAGTGTTCCCAACAGCTAAATTCAGGGAGCAAGTCCTGACAAGCAATACAGAAACCACATTTTCCCCAGTAGCCCCCAAGAAAAAAACAAACCATTCCTGCTTTCAGGTGGTGCCAAATGACAACTCAGCCTCCAAGGTCACTGTAAGTGCTTCCTAACGGATGCTTCACTGCCTCAAAGCCTCAGCCTTCATTCCTAAGGCCTATAAAAACTAAGGAGGCGAGGCAAATGGTAAAGCGCTTCGGCTCCTTGGGGAGTCAGTGCAGCGAGCATTATCACCTTCTCATCAAAATGTAAAACCCAGCTCTCCTCCTCATTAGTCTCCTGCTCTTAAAATAATGATTGTAAAATGACCACAGCTGGCCTCAAAGCTGGCCCTTGAGGGGAGGGCACAGCATGACTGCCGGTCCCACTTGGAGTAGGTGCTTGTGAGGAGAAGTAAGAAAGCAGGGAAAGGTGAATACCAGCCCTTCTCGAGGGATGCTGGCTTGGGTTTCAAGACGCATGGGGAAAATGAGCTGCAAGAGATGCTGCAGGGCAGTTAAAACTGGGCCACTTACCTGGTTGTTTTAATTAGCAAGCACACATTGGCATCAGCGCCTGTCACTTCTGAAGGATGATGCTCACACATCCTGCTGCTTCTTTCAGTATTCCAATCCAAACAGCTTCTCGCCACCTTTTCCTTCAGAACCCTCTGGCCACAGGCTTGTGCTCAACAGGCAGTGGAGGTCAAAGACCAGGGGTGTGTATTTGGGTCTGGGACACTTTCCTACAGGGCGGCAGGGGTGCAGAAGGGCACCGTGTCCTTGTTAGCACCTTGAAACACATATTGACCAGCGCTGACTGTGCAGATTCCCTTCTATGAGGGGAAAAAGAGCTCTGAGATAAGCAAAAAGTATGTTTAAGTGAAGGCCTAATGAATATTCAGCGAATCACAGTTTTCAAAGAGATACAGTTCTATCCCAGAAAGAGCTGAGCAGGAGAGGCAGCTTTCTAGCAAAAGCCTTTCATAGTTATTTAAAAGCTCCACATATGCATGCAGCAACTGCCCTATCAGGAGTGGATCAGCTGTTCCTCCAGCATCTGACGCCAGAGAGAGCCTTCTACAACTACTGCTGTTAATAACACAATTATCTATATCAAGAGGTGATTCTTTCTCACATCGTGTAGTTTACCCGCAAGCACAGACCCCAGGTACTTCTTTGAATGGAGCAGACCAAGCTGGAACAGGACATGGTGCAGTCTTGGTCAGCTGCAGGCTGACCAAAACAAGGAGCTGTAAAACAAACTTAAAGAATTCACTGGCTCTTTAAATGGCCACAACCCTTTCTCTCCACTCATGAGCAGAGGAAAGGATGTACCAGATGTCTGGGTTACACAGCTGCAGCCCCACATGGCAGCCAGGACTTCCCACATATCCCCTTAGGCCTGGAGACAAAGAACAGCCCCCTCTCTAACCTAGATCCAAACATCACCAACACAAGGCCAAGGCTGCGTTCCCTCAGCCTCAGACACACCACGTTAATCATCACTCACACACATTAAACACCATTTTCTACTCTAGTTTGGTGCGACATTCCGTTGTACAGACACAGAGCAGGTGCTTTCTTCCCCTTTCTAAGGACTTGCAAACAGGGAAGAGGGACAGGTTGTTGCCAAAACAGTAATATATGTATTTATTATTATTTTAATACATATTTTAATATACAGTTATCTTCCTGTTTCCATTCCATATCCACCTGACCAAAGTTCCTCATTTCTTCCTAGTGGAAAGCTGCTGCTCCCACCCCTAGGCAGCAGAGATACCTCGATGAGGAGCTGCAGAGCGGGAGAGGGTGGTACGACAGAGTACAACTCCCTTCAAGGTCTGAGAGCTGGCAGAGGTCACCTGAAAGAAACAGCACAACAGCCTTCAGGAACAGAGAAGCTAGGGAGGATCCATTCTAATTTTAGGCTCTCCTCGCAGCAGCGGCTCTCGAGAATAGCGCTGTTCAAGAAAAAGAGCCCAAGGAAACAAGTATTGTAAGCAGGTCACCTTCACCAACACGTAGTCCCCTGGCTGGGCTCGGACCGGAGCCTTGGAGCCCGCAGCATCCTCTGTCTCGGCATCAGGGAAGATCACCTTGATGTTGCCATCATTCCTCCCACACAACTCCGAGGCAGAGCGCTTGCTGGGCTGAAAGGAGGACAGGGAACATTACCTGCATGGCAATAACTCTGATTATGCTGGCTTTATTGCCTCAGCAATTAATTGAGCACTATTGCCAGTATTAAAATCCAGGTTCCGTGCTGTTAAGCGTGGTTGGAGCTGCTGTGTGACACCCACACACCACAGCCAACGCGCCAAAGCCTGCACAAAGCCAGTTCTTGGCCAGAGACATCTCTAACCCCATCCCCCTGGGCTCAGCATAATGCTCTGGAAAAATCAGGCTGTCTGCTTAAGTGTGAGTCCTAGGATTGCCCAAGAGCCTCCTGGCCAGCAAGAGGGAAGAACGACAACCCTCTTCCAGGCACGCTCACCCCTTCCACCAGCACCAGCTGAGACTGGCCCACCATCGCCTCGTTCGCCCTTGCAGCCTCCTCTCGGAAGACAGCGATGAGCTCCTCCAGCCGCCTCTTTTTGACGTCCGCAGGCACATCATCGTGCAGCCGGTGATAGGCCCGGGTTTTCTGTAAACAGACAAAGCAAGCATGGCCCTCAGTAACCAGACTGTCTGAGATCAGAACCTTGTCTGACTCCAGCCAGGGTAGCTGCCCTTGAGCAACTGCTTCCACACACTACAGTTTGTACTGACAATCACGTTTCCAGGTGCTAAGCACGAGCAACATCCTCGACTTCCTCACATGCTTTCTGTGCCACCTTTTTGGCAGGAGGTTTGATGTAGGGCACTGTGTGAAGCAGTTCTGCAGCTCCTGTGAGAGATGTGTCTGATGTCAGTTTGCCCACAAGGACAGGCAACGGATTCTACTGCTTCTGGTCCCGTGTGCCGAAAGGTAACCCGCATTCCTTTGCTTTGTTATGCTTGCCGACCTCCTGTCCTATTCCCCATCAATGCTGTACCCTTTGAAGAGCATTCCAATGGAGACTTGTCAACTCTCCACTCTTTTCATGGAAAGACCCCTTGATAATTCACCTCTCTCCGCATTCGACTGACAGAGTCTCTGTAGCTCCAGGCCAGCGACATCAGCATCATCTCTCATCAGTAAATCAAAATGTCCCTGCAGCCAGGTCTCTGCAGACATGGCTGCTTTGTTGCAGTCACTCTGGGGCACCTGCAGAACCAGGTCACCCAATGGGTCACCAACCCTGGCACTCACAACAGTGGCCTTGGCAGAGCCACGCACCCTAGAAGGGCTGCACGCGAGAACAAAAACCCACCAGCACACCAAGCCTGCAAGCATTCTGTTCAAAAGCTTTTCTAAAAATGCCTTATTGTGAGAAACAGCACTCAGGAGTTACATGAGATGCCCAGAGAGCAGAGTCTTCTCCATCTGGTCCTGCACTCACCTGTCTCATGCTATAGGCAAACAGGAACCCTACATTGTAGTGGACTTCCCGCAGCAAGGATATGGTCTGCTGGTGATCATCTTCTGTCTCTCCACAAAACCCAGCAATGAAATCGCTGCTTAAGCTCACTCCTGCAACAGAGACGCAGCTTTACATTTCCCTCAAGGAAGAGAGGAACACTTCACTCAGGAAAGGATAGTAAGACACATCTGGGCTGAGCTCAGACCAAACTAAAGGAAGCCCCTACCTGGAATGGACTCACGGACATGGTGTACAAGCTCTAAATATGCTTCTCTTGTGTATCTGCAATGAATAACATACGGATTTGCTATAAGGAAAACCACAACAATCAGTGAAGAGAAATCAGCACTCTAAATCAGAGGGCAGGGCAGAGGGCTCCCCACTCAATCACTCACCCTCGCCGCATGGCCTCTAGGACTCGTGTGCTTCCACTCTGGGCAGGGAGGTGGAGCTGTTTGCAGATGTTGTGCCGCTCCTGGATAAGCTGCAGGACCTGGGGTGAGCAATCGGAACACATCATAGCTCAGCTCTACCAGGATGCCAAGGAGAAAGGTCTCCCCTGGGTCAAAGCCATCAAACTGCAAACCTGCCAGCTTTAGCACGAACATTCCCCCTCCCAGGAGCTGTTCTTCCCATTCTGTGATTCCACGTTCCCTTTTGGAAGGAAGCCCAGCCCAGATTTAGCAACTCAAGAGCTGCCTGCCTACCAGCAGATGTATGAGTGTTCATTTAATACTTGCCTCATCAGGAAAGTCCTTGGGGTGTGGAGAGGTGAAGCGGATCCTCATTTCTGGATCAATTCTAGAAACCTGGTCTAGAAGATGGGAAAAGCGTAAGCCGCCTGGTTTAGCTTTGTAGACTGTGCTGAAGCCACGGCTGAGGACTGGAGCGGCAGCTGATTGAAACTGCACCTCGGACGTGTCTCGATAACTGTTGACGTTCTGACCCAAAAGGGTCACTTCTTTCACTCCCTACAAACAGAAAGGAAAAATATAACCCAGTCAGGACAGCAAAGCTGACATGGCAGCTCTGGTTTCACTCTTACTTCAGGGAGGAGTTTTCAAGGGGAGCTCTCCCTTCCCTGTCTTTCTCAGATTATCACAATAGGAATCAAAACACCACTAGTGGAACCCTCTGGTAACCTCACCTCCCCAAATAAAAGCAGTGTCATTGGTCAAAGGAATCACAGAAAACACTTTCACCGAGAACCACCCCTCCTCCCAAGGTCTGGGGCAGGTGGGAAGGATGTTCCATCTCACCTGATCCGAGAGCATCCTCACTTCCTGCAGGATGGATGCAATGGGGCGGCTCCTTTCACGGCCGCGGGTGAAGGGAACGATGCAATAGCTACACATGTTGTCACAGCCCCGCATGATAGATCTGCCGAGAGGTAAAGATCAATCATGCCACCATCGCTCCAGAAGAACCATCTGTGTGGCATCTTGACCTGGCGCAGCACTGCTGCCTTCTGCCAACTCCCCTGGCCTGCAGCACACACAGTACCAGCTCCTGCAGAGGATGGCTCTGTCCCTCTGTACGCTACACTCAGAATCTGGGTTCATTTTTAAGAATCTTCACAACCAAACTGGGCAAATGGAATCAAACTCAATGGAAGCTACAATGCATGGAGGATAAAAAGAATTAAATAGCAGGACCTGGGGCAGGACACAGCAGGAGGCAGGGGACTAGAGAGGCACAGGCTTTAGAAAGGCTCAGATGTCAGAAGTACAAAAAACACTCGGTGCAGCATCAGGCTTGGACAACCAGCGGCCTCAAGGGAGAGCAAGTGAAGCGTGCAGACAGCAGAGCCCGGAGCGATGTCTCCAGGGCTCAGACAGACAGCAAGGCAGCAGCAAACACACAGTCTGGCAGACTCCTCCCTCCGGGCTGCCAGGAGGGAGTGCAGCTTTGTCACTGACGTGGCTGCTCCGTACAGTGGTACTTCCAAACCAGAGCCACAGAAATCCCCACAAGAGAGAAAGGTACTCACACAAACGCTGTTGTGCCACCTGCGCTAGTCTGAACAGGTAGAATATCTGCATAAGTCTCATCTAGAGAGAGCAGGACATTAGCAGCTTGCTGGCCAGACTCTGCCACGGCCAACAGGCGGGGAAGGTCACGATAGGCATCAGGGCCTGCCACGATATCGACCAGCTTCTCCTTGTGCAGAATCTCCTCCTTAAGCCTCTCGGCCATGCACCCTGCCACCAAAGGAGAAAGGTCCTCGTCAGGAAGCATCCACCCTCCACTACACCTCCACACCCCTTCCCAGGCTGCCTTCACACTGCAGAAAAGGCTTGATGCCACCAGAGGGGAAGAGGAAACGCAGCACGATGGGACATGGCACAACAGTATCTGCTACCCGCTGCCACGTGCCCCGCCAGGTACCTAGAATCCCAATGCGGAGAGGTAAGCGAGCCTGCTGCCGCCGGGCTTTCAGCGCCTTGAGGTGCCGCAGGCGATTCCAGATAGCCTGCTCTGCCTTCTCCCTGGGAAGCCAGGAAAACAGTGGTTATCCCGATCGCTGCACTTCAACAGCCCCCCGACCTGAAGCAGCCCAGTGCTTTAAGAGAAGTCAGCAACAGACAAGAGAATCATCCACCCCATGGACCTGATGGCACACAGAAGTGCCTTCTGGTGTGGGGAATTATGCCTTCACTCTATCATTCTGCTATGGTTTCGCTCACTTGGGAGCATCTGCCCTGCAGAAACGACTCAGGGACTGAGCTCCTGGGCAGAAAACATGAGCCTCAGCCTTCCAGTCCAAGACGCCTCGGAGGCGATGAGGGCCACTTGATACCTGCTTTCTGAACAACCAAGCAAAGTCCCCATATGTTTATTTCCCAAACTGCCCCTAAACATATTTCCTAAGGTTTCAAAGTACAGATCCTGAGCTAGAGAGGCAGCCCTTGCTTCAGGAGAAGCAGAAACATAAAAAAATACAAACATCATTAAAGGCCAAACTTGCACAGGACTCCAACTGCCCGTGGCACAGAGCTGGTGCTACCAAAGAGCTGCTTCTCACCACACAGAGAAGCAATCACAGCACAATTCATGTTCCAGGCCATAGAAGCAGCTGGCTCTCCCCCCAGCAGAACAGGCAGTTTCACACCTGCATGCTCTTCTCCTTGCACAGCAGGTTTTTTGCCTTGGTTTTCAAATAGTAACTCCTTAAAAACTGTCTCAAACCAGTAGTCACAGAAGGTTCCTTACCTCACGGAGCAGGTGACGAGGAGAATGACATCTGCCTGGATTGAAAACAACAGGGAAGGAAGAAGAATTTGTAAAAGCCAAAGAAGAAGTACTCACGCCCTGCACAGGTAACCTGGAGAGGCAGATGATAAAACTCACTTAGCTCAGTGAAAACGATCTGCCCCAGCACGCAGTGGGTTTTGAGAGAGGTTCAAGAAACCAACAGAAGATAAGCAGAGTTTTCCACCACACAGCAGAAGTAAACACAGACAAAAATGAGTCAGGAGCATCCCGCTGTGTCCAATTGCTCTCTGACTGAGAGGAAACCCAGCAGTTTAAAGAAACAACCAACTCAGAGCTTTCTCATGCGCTTGTTAAGCGGTTTCTTTTACTCCACATAACTCAGACTGCAAAAATCCCCATGCCCTGCAGGACTGCGCTCCAGACCCTAGCTGGGCCTTGCAGGCACAGCAGTGGTGCCACCCTTCTGCACACCTGTGGTATGGGGCAATGCCCAGGTACCTCACCTCATCCAGGTGCTTTGTCCTCGCGTAGCCGTTCTTCTGCAGGATGGCCCAGGCGATCTCCGTGTCGTTGACATTCATCTGGCAGCCGTAAGTCTCCAGGTACACTGCAACAAAGGCGGTGAGATGTTGGAGCCTACTCCTATGACCTTTTCCATAAACAGGAACCTTCAGTCCCACCGCTGGAGACTCAGGCAAGTGGCACAACAGCTGCCTTCACTTCCAGCCCATAGAGGATAAAGCAAAACTACAGGCTCTGGCAGTGGCCCTGGGAAACCTCGGAGCACATCACTCCAACACGAGTGGCCTACAGGGTGGCTGGCAGAGCAGCAGACGCTCTCTTATCACCGCGCTCTCACTTAGTGCTATGAGCCCCCCCCTCTTCCCATGGCATCGGTGCCCAAAAGCTCTGCCACGGCTCGGTAGGCAGCGCAGGGACTGTGGAAAGCTGCGGAGCCCGGCTTCACACGGGAGGCAAGCACAGCAGCAGGAACTTCTGAGATCAGAAGAGTCGCGTGGATTCTAAAAGCACCCAAACCACTCATTCTCCTCGCCCTGCCCGCGGGGAACCCCGGGCCCAGAGCGGGGAGGAGGGGGGCGGCGGCAGCACGGACCTTTCCCGGCCGGGGCCGCCGAGCTGAGGAGGCGCCGTGGGCCCCGGCGGAGCGTCCCGAGCGCCCGCAGCGCCCGCCGCCAGCGCAGCATGGCCAGGCCGGGCCGGGCCGCGCCGCGGGGCGCTTTGAGGGACGGACCCGGCCCCGCCGTGCGCCGCCGAACCCGCCCCGCCGCCCCCCGGCCCCGCGTTCCGCGCCGCCGCCGTTCCGCCCGCCCTGGAGCCGTGGGACGGCACAGCCCGTTCCCGTTCCACGGCGGGGACACCTCCCACGGGACCGGGGGGCTCCGAGCACCCTCCGGCCCCGCCTGGAACCCCTCCAGGGATAGGGCAGACACGGCTGCTCGGGGCAGCCTTGGCCAGAGCCTCCCCACCCCCCAAGGACAACATTTCTCCCCAAGATCTCATCTCAATCTCCCCTCTTTCAGCTCAAAACCGTTTCCCCTCGTCCTGTCCCCGCCCTCCCTCATCAAAAGCCCCTCCCCAGCTTTCCTGGAGCCCCTTTCAGCACTGGAAGCTGCTCTAAGGTGTCCCTGGAGCCTTCTCCAGGCTGAACAACTCTCCCAGCCTGTCCTCTCACAGGAGGTGCTCCAGCCCTCACATCATCTCCATGTCCTCATTCTGGACCCACTCCAACAGATCCGTATCCTTCCTGTGCTGAGGGCTCCAGAACTGAAAACAGGGCTCCAAGCAAGGTGTCACAAGAGCAGAATAGAGGGACAGAATCCACCCCCTGCTCCGTCCTCCCCTCCTGGTTCTGCTGCTTTGAATGGAGGCCAAGGCACGGGTGGCTTTTGGGGCTGCCAGATCCCATTGCTGGCTCATGGCGATCTTCCCAACCACCAGGCACTTCGGGTTCTTCTCCTCAACCACCAGACACTTCAGGTTCTTCTCCTCAGGGCTGCTCCCAATCCATTCACCTTTGGCCAGCCGTGTGCAGACCCTGAGCTGGTGCAAAGGGCCTGAGGAATGCGCTGCAGGCTCAGACAGCGACAGCACCACCGCAGACTCAACCCCAGCCCTGAACACCTTTATTGCCAAGAGCTGGGCCTGGCCCAAGGGAAGCAGGAGGACAGGGGATGGAGCCAAGGTGGGTTGGGGGCCAGAGGCCTCCGCCTGCTGGTAGTTCTAGGTGAGGATGCAGCCAGGGTCATGGGTGATGGCAGCATTTTCTGTCCTCAAGGTCCCTCTTGTCACCTCATATCCTCACCTGGGGCTGATAGCGAACGTCTGCTCCGAGCAGCAGGAAATTCTGGGAGAAAGAGAGAATGTAGGGCTGTGAGGGGCCCTGGCAGCCGCTTCCCGCTATGGGCTGCTATGCTCCTCAGCTCCCACCCCACCTTGGTGAGGGAGGATGCGGGTAGAATATACAGCTCTTCCAGCCTCTCTTCCTAATCTTAGCCCTGGGAGGGCTCTGAAGAAGTCATTTCACAGCCACGCTTCATATCCAGCATCCCCACAGCAGCACCCCTCTGGGGCTTCCGCCACCGCAGAGGTGAGCTTAGGCAAATGCTGCCACCGAGCTCTGCCTGCTCTAAAAACCATTGTGGGAAATCCAGGCTCTGGGTTTAAGAACTGGAGAATGATGGGGTGCTGCCCTGGAGGTGCAGAGCCCAGCCCTGCGCTGTCTGGATGGAAAAAGCAGGGCTCTGGGATGCAGCTGTATCGCTGGGATCCTGACCATGCACATGCCCTCATGCACTGCAGGCTGTGGAACTGGCTTTGCACACCACGCCAGCAGCAGAAGCAACTGGCCTCTCCGAGGGGGGCTCAGCAGCGAGGAACGGGCTCTGTCTGGGCTGTGTGCTCCCCCTCACTCACCTGGTGAAACTGCACGAGGATATTGGAGAGCTGGATTCTGTCCGGCAGCGGCAAAGGGAAACCCTGCTCTAACCTGCCTGGAAGAGACAACACACATGGCCACATATTGCGATAGAAATGGGAGCGAGAGGGAGCACAGCCGTGCAAAGCAGGCAGCCACCTCCTCCCCAGACGTTTCTTTGCCCCCACTGCTGCCGGGGTAGGCAGAGGAAATTCCTCCCAGGCTCTGCGGAAAGGCTGGGGGCCGCGCTCCCCTGCCAGCCCCACTCTGGCCCCAGTTGCTGGGGAGTCATGAGAAGCAGCGAGCAGGGGAGAGGGTCTGGAAAGCATTAGGATGTGTGGCGTGCTCATTTTTTCCACTGTGTTCACTGCTGGATGCATGTTGCAGCTCTGAGGTGCTCCTGCACGCCGGGTACTTTTACTGCCGTCTCCTGCACGCGCTGCAGGCTTTACTCAGCCATCAGGCTTGGCAGCAGGGATTTAATTAACAAGCCGTGTCTACTCAGACAGAGGAACCTCGCCAGTGCCTATTCTAGCACCCCTATTCCCCCTAGAAGGTCCTCACCATTAAGATGTGGGAGCAGGATACTGGAAGCAAAGATGTTCATGATGGACTGCAGTGTTCGCACCTGTGGAATGGAGAGGCAGGGATGGAAAGAGCTTTAGCTTGTGAGAGAGCAGGTGACCGGGCATCAGAGGATAATTAGGAAAAGAAAGAGATGGAGAACTGGGGTAGGCACACACTTCGTCAGAGACCAGTGGCTTTGTCTGGCCGTGCTGGAAAGGTTGCGGTCCTGGGTGCAGCCCCAGGCCCTGTGTTGGGGGACAGGGGGGAATGAACCCTCTCCTTGGCCCCCAGCAGGCTCTTGCCTCCATGCTGGGGGCTCTGGTCATGGCCAAGGACAGCTCACCTGGAAAGTGCCAACATCTGAATGCTTCAGAGAGAGCCTCAGCCTGCACAGAGACAGAAGCAGTGCTGTGAAGGCCCAGTGGAGGGACCGGCTCCCACTGTGGTGCCACTTGTTGATGGTCATGCAGTTCTCGCTCCCCCAGCGCCAGCTCCTCCCATCCACACCAGATCCCTTTCCCCAGGACCTCCCCACTGCACCATGGCCCCTGGGAGCCCAGAACAGGAGCACTCCTCCATCCACCCTCCTGTGCTGCTCCCTCTCCGTACCTGCCCATGTTCAGCTTCCCAACTATGTGGCCGGATTTCACATCGATGACGGCTGACACGTTGCCTGTCTGGGGAGAGAGTGCAGACCTTTGGCAGTGCTCACCCCACTTCACCCCAAACCAGACACACAGCAAATGGCTCTGAGCAGCCAAAATGCAGCCGGGCTGCTGCCTGTCCAGGGGCACCTTTGCACACAGCGTTAAACCTGGCATCTGTCAGCTCAGGTGTTTTTCTTTAGGGGGCAGCCCCTCTGCACCGGAGCTGGGCTGGTTTCAGACAGCAGGAGCTCGGCAGCAAGGGCTCAACATTGCTGGATGTAGCAGGAGGACAGCGCACGGCTCAGACTCCCATCTCGGCCCCACGGAGATGCAGGGGAGATCCCACCGACGCGCTGTGTCAGCCAGAGCTGGGGCTGCACGGAGAGCTGCCTGGCAGGGACCACAGTCACCACTGCACCCCAACTCACCAGGCTGAGGAGGAAGAGAGGAGCCAGTCTGGAGTCGGGAAGGATGGCGTAAGCCTGGACATCCACGACAGGTTGGAGCAAGAGCCCCCCTGGTCTGATGTTCAGGGATGGGGCAGAGGAGGATGACAGCCTGACCTTCATTGGCATGTTCGGGTACATCTTCTCTAGCTGCAGAGTAGCAGGGAGAAGGTTGGGATAGCAGCACAAACCTCCATTCCTGGAGAAGACCACCTTACACAGAGCTCTGCCCTGGCTGTGAGCGCAGCTCTGGGGAGGCAGGGCTGGACCACTCACCTGGGGAACAAAGGCTGAGAAGACCGTGGTGTTCAAGCGGAAGTCAATGCCCTCTGGGATCTGCGAAGGAGGACAGTCATGCTGGGGTGACGCAGTGTGGCCAAGCTTGCAGTGAGATCAGCCCTCGCAACTCCATGCGCTGCCGTGCCGGACAGGACGGCCCCATCCCACAGCCCCCAGCTCTCAGCATCCAAGCAGCTCGCCAGGGAAATGAGGTTCCAAGACCACAGGTTCCCGCTGGAGCTCCTCTGCAAATCAAACCTCCTGCCTAGAGGCTTGGGGACAGTCCCCATCCCGCCTGTGCTGCTCACCATGGAGTCTGTGATTTCAAAGACCAGAGCCCCGGCTGTGTGGTAGGCAAAGCCAGCTGTGTTAAAGAAGAAGCTGGAGGCCCCGAAGTAAACCATGCGGTCGTGATCTGGTGGCAAGGCCAGCAGCAACGGAGTGAAGGGGACGGCAGAGCGGTGCACCATGGAGAAGAATTCACCCTGGGAGGAAGGAGAGAGGTGGAATGAGAGAGCAGAGGGTGGTGGGACTCATCTGCTGACCTGAGAAACAGCATTTACATGAGGCATTAAACATGGTCCCCACCCGCCTGTGGTGATGGCAACAGCCACGTCAAGCTTTCCCAGGGCAGCCTCTCACCTTCAGTCCCACGTCCAGGGACTGTGCAGTAGCAGTTGGGGGTGCCACCAAGGAGTAATCGATCCCAGCCTTGGCATCTATCCTGGCTGTGACTGTAAAACACGGGACAGACGGATGAGCAAGGGGGAGATGGCACAGGAAAGCTGGGAGCAGATCGCCTCCACTGACATCCAGGCAGCGCCGCGCTCGAGATTCCCAGTGCCAGCTTCAGGGGGAATGGTAGCGGGCACAAGGTACCGCACTGTCCTCATGGCTGGGAAGTGTTCCTAACGCCCCATGCAAGCTGGTACCTGGCAGGGTCCTGAGGTAAGGCTGGAGCTCGTTGTGCACAGAGCTGGCCACGGTCTCGCAGACCTGAGGGTAAGAAAGGTGGCAAAGCTAAGCAAGATCAGCTCTGCTAGGAATGGCTGGTTCACATCCCTGGGTCAAAGCCTCAGCCGTGCTCTCTGCTTCACTCTCCAGTGCTAGTTTTATTCCACAAAAGCACAGAGTAATGTTTGTCTCTCCTCAGCCAGCACATTAAGTGTCCAAGATACAAGCAAGGCACAAATCTGCAAATACCTGCTTGCAGCAGGCTCCCCACACACAGGTCACCTGCACAGGGGCCCTTGGAAGGAATCTCGTGTGCACCCTCAAACTATTCCTACAGCCCGTGCTGGGATGAATTGTGCTAAGCATCTGAGTCTTGGCTGGAGCAGAGCACCTCAAAGAGCCAACCCCTCCGGCACAGGCAGGAGCACAGAACACACTGACTGGAAAAACGGCAGAAAAGGCCTTTGAGCCCCAGCTTTGCTCCTGCTGCCAGCCCATCTGCTGCCGTGGCTCCTGATGGCCTTGGGAATGCCACTACATGACATCGGGAATAGCGCAGGGTGGGATCTGCTGCGGGAGTGGGATTCGCCTGCTCTCCAACTGCCGCCTTCCTGAGCAAGGTTCACATCCAGAGAGGCTGTGACTCCTGCCAGTTAGCCTTGTAGTAATTATTGCTAACAGCTTGTTTCCATGTCTCGTTGCAGGTCTCCGCATGTGGGCTTTGCTCCGGGCAGGAGGAACCGGGGCCACCCCTGACGCACCCCAGTAAAACGAGAGGCAAGCGCCTGAAATCCGGGGAGGAGAATTTCTGTCCCATTGCTCCCTAAAGCAGACAGGAGCTCGGCTATTCAAAGACAGCTCTAACCAGGGCTCCTCTGCTGCAGTGAGTTTGGCCAAGGCATAAAAGCTAATTAACTGACCACATGGAAAGAAAAAGTCTTTGTTAATTAGGCACCAATTACGCTGGGCTTTGGCAAAGGCTGCAGGTTTTGAATTCAGCCTGAGCCACACAATGCACAGAAACTGAGGCTGGTGATGCCCATTCCTCCAGTTTTCACCAGACTGGGAGCACACCCTGGAGCTGGTTAACCCCTACAGGCACTCCAGCCTTGTGGCACATCGGCTCTGCCCTCCTTCGCCCACTTACCTTGCTCTCCAAGATATTCCGGAATCTGGACTCAACAACATTGTAGAAGAGGTTGTAAAGCCATCTGGAGAGAAAACCAGAGGGGAGGCCCCCCCTTAGCTCAGAGGCTGCTGCAGAGGTGTCTGCCCAGGAAAGGGAGACACTAGAGATGTGGGATATGGGGAAACGTCATTCCCACACTAATTTGGCACCTAGCTTTGCCTCAGGGTTTACATTTGCAAACAGCCCTGTTTGTAAACCACATGCACGCCAGCCTAGTGCCTGTCTTAAATCTCCCTAAGTGTGCAGCCACAGCACGACAGATTCAAACCAGAGTCAAGTTCCTCCAGCTGCATATCTGCATTCCTAGGCCTGCACACTGCACTTACGTACCCAAACTTGCCCGAAAAGTGGACCCGGACTTTGGAGATACGGACGCTGCAGGAAGAGGTGTCAACAGTGGGTTTCCCAGAGGCATCACTGCCCAGCTTCAGGTTGATTTTGAGATAGACATTCTCCACGTTCAGGTTGAATGATCCGTGGTCCCGGCTGCAGGGAGAGGAGGAGGTGAAAGGGACATTTCTCAACCCAAATCAGCTTTTGGACAGATCTATCTTCCTCAAGCATTCCCTTGTAGTGACTATCCAGAGGGGACCAGGGAATATTTTAAACTCAGGAAAACCAGATTCCAGTGGAACATAAGCTAGGAGAGGTAACCTTTAAATAAAGACAGACGAGGGCAAGTGAAGGAGGTGGGAGAGAGACAGGAGAGTTGATGCACAGCTCCTCCACCATCTGCATTCATGCCTCCATCCTGGATTATCCGTGTCTGTGGCTGTAACGAGTGGCAGCAACCTCTGCCCCACAGGTCAGCCCCTGTGGGTACCTGGGAAGCGAGCAGGAGGGACTGTCCCTTACACCCCCAGGTGCCACAAGACGAGAAGTGGTTTGACATGGTCTCCCCAGCTGTTTATCCCAGCAAGTGAGACAATCCCTGCTTGGCAAGCTCTGAGGGCTCCTGGCATGCAGGGAGACCTGGCAGGGCTTCCCCAGGGTGAAGGGCTCCCAGACTGGAGAAGTACTGGGAAGACAGCGGCTGCAGCCCAGCTCTGGGATAGACAAGTGAGCACAGCTGGAGAGAGCAAAGCTGCTTCCCATACACAAGGGAAAGGATAAACCTGTCCAGGCCCAGAGAGGGAGTCACAGAGTGAGGTGCCCAAGCAGGGAGAGGGGGAGCCAGGCACTCACATGAAAAGTAGCTTCACCCTCCAGTCCCCATCCACCTCGGCAAAGGCGTTGGAGATGGAGACCTGCAGGCCCACGTTGGGGGCCAGGGAGATCCGCGAATATGGCAAGGTGAAACTCTGCAGGTCCAAACTAAAAGTAAATAAAAAAAAATCACAAGAGAAAGGGCACTTCAGAGGAGTTGCCTTAGCCCAGATCACACGTCTGGGAAGAGAAGTAGGGAGCGGGACCACTGCACCAGCAGCATCCCCGTCCTGCCGCAGCAAAGTGATGCCTGACAGGGACACGCAGAGCAAGGCTGCTCCCTTGGAAACGTGGTCCTTGCAGCCATCTGGACAGCAGCTGGAAACCCCTCCCGGTAGGAGCAGAGAGGGCAGCGGGGCAGCAAGAAGTTGGGATCTCTGCAGGAGATCTGCTGCGCATGTGGGACGGGCACCCTGCTCCCCTGGGCACAACCACCTCCACCACCAGGGCTTCGATTGCACAAAATCCACGCGCAATCAGTGTGCCGTCACCTCAGTTCCCTTGTACCCCTTTAAGGGATGGCAAAGCAGGAGCATCTCTGTTTGCACCAAGGACAGGGCCAACCTTCCTGGGAGCTGTGGAGGGTCCAAGATGGTCCTCACTGCTTCAGGACTCCCTGCTCTCCCCTACTCCTCCTGCTTCTCACATGGGCTCGGGGACAGCAAGCTGCTCTGGGGTGCTGGCAGGGCTCACCTGGAGATCTCATAGTGCACCTTCCCCACGTGCCGGATGCGACTGTCACCTGAGATGTCTGGCAGCCTCATCTGGGCCAGCTCCTTCTCCAGGATCGCAATCCCTTGCTGATGGGCTGCAGGGGTAGATGGAGAGCATCACAGCACACACTTCCCATGGGAGTGGGGAGCGTTCACCAGGAACACCGCAAAAGGGTTAAAGGAAACATTCAGGCTGTGCCCTGGCTGCTTTCCACCTCATAAAGCTAATCCCGATGCACAGAGTGAGCACAGAGGCAAAGCTGCCTGCTTGCAAGCCCCAGGGGAAGGTGGTGGGCACGCAGGACAGAGAGGAGGAAGAAGTCTCAGTCCTCAGTCTCTAGACTGGGTGCTGTGCAAGGTATGCAGAAGGTCCTGGGAACAGCACTGCTCCATGCTCAGCACTTGTGGGCAAAGCTGGATGGAGCCAACATCCCGGGGAGCAGCAAGGCAGGAGTGGGCGCTGCATCTCTGCATCCGTCTTGGAAAGGGAGTCACGTCCTCCTCTCATGCGCGGCTGGCAGAGCTACTGGGTAAATGAGCTGTTTCTCTCATAGTGTATTTCAATCCATAACAGCGCTCTGCTGGAGTCAGGGCTCTGTCTGCCTCACCAATACCAGCACAGGGCCCATCCATCTCCGTCAGTGCCCCCCTGCAGCTCCCCACCTCCTCTCCTCCGCAGCTCACTCCTGCGAGGCTCACAGCTCGGCTGACCAGGCGCGTGCTATGGGAGTGAAAGCCTCTTGCTCTGCCAGCCCTGAGCCCGGGCAGTGCTGCATTCAGCACCTGCAGCCAAGGATCCTCCCTCCTGCCCCAGGACCCCACGCTCTCCTCAGCCAGCAGCACAAGAGAAGGGAAATCAGAAGCCAAACCCACCGTAGTCCAGGCCAGCCTGGGTGATCCTGACCACAAAGCCGGGGTTGGAGGCCCCGGCAAGTGCCAGGCACAAAGCCAGTGCCCCACAAGCCACCACCAGGCTCTGTGCTCCCATCCTGGCTGCCCACAGTGCCACGCCGCTGCCGGCCTCTCCCTGCCCACGCTGCCTTTATATCCATGCCAAAACAGGAACCGCCGGCGAGGGCGGCGTGCAGAACCACTGCCCACACGGGGTGTCCCCGGAGCCCCAGGGCTTCCTGCTCAGCCACCGCCCCACTGCTCTGCACCAGTGGCACCCGTGCCCATGGCATGGCACACCTGCACCCCACAGCACACCCAGCGCACCCAGCACCCCACAGCACACCCAGCACACCCAGCACCCCACAGCACACCCAGCGCCTCTCCTCACTGGCAGGGAAGGGATAGCGACAACCGGGACACATCAGCTCAGTTTCCAGCAGCAGGGGCTTGGTGAAGCAGACCTGCTGTGGGCACAGGGTTGGCTCTGCCAGCTGCATCTAATGGGGTTACGTCCTCTCCCCCTGCTCTGCCTTCACTGAGCCATAGCTGGGACCAGCCCTGCTGCCCCAGCCCTGTGCCACGGGGGTCCTGCTCTGCTCTGTGGCCTCAGGATGGAGCAGAGGGAAGAAGGGAAGAAGAAGTTATTCCGTTTACTTTCATTTCCCTTTCATTTCACTTTCATTGGGGAAGCGGCAGGACTGGGCACAGGAAACCTGCAGCAGCAGATGCCTGCAGATCTCTTGCTGGATCCAGGGAAGCCCTGCCTGCCAGGAACCAGGAGGCTTGTGAAATGCAGCGATTGCTCAAGTACAGCCTGTGCCATGCAGACCCAGGAGGCTCCGAGGGATGGGGAGAGCAGAGCGTGGGCTGTCTGTGCTAGAGGAACCCGGCACAAGGAGCACCCGGGGTTGGAGAGATCGAGGCCCTCAGATCCACTCTTCCTTTCTTCCTTCGAGTTTCGGACAGGGGCACATACAGGCTGCTGGGAAGAAGAAGAAGCCCACCAGAGCTGCACGTGTGGCTACAGCTTTGGAAAACTGCACCACAGTCGTGGTTAACTCTCAGATCCAGGGCAGGAAAACAAGGATGAGGCAATCCTGCAGGTCTGGTGCTGGTGGTGCCCACTGGAGCAGGACAAACAACCTAGGGATGACCCATGTCCCACGGGCACCCAGAAAGCATCCATGGACTGTGATTCTCCTGGCAGTGCCAGCCCAAATCCATCCATGGTTTAGTGTTTGATAGGAATGGTTGGACTCAATGATCCGGTGGGTCTCTTCCAACCTGGTGATTCTATGATTCTATGATCCCTGGGGGCAGGAGCCCATGGGCAGAGCTCTGTTTGCCTAGAGACAAGGTGGCAAAAGCAAAGGAGAAAGTTAAAAGGTGAATGCCTGCTGGCTGCCCCCACAGGGCCTTGTTGCTGCCATTCACTAGTGCTTTGCTCTCCAAGCCCTCCTATCCGTGACACCACGTCACAGCAGGGCTGTTTCGAAACAGTATTAAGAAATTCAGAAGCACTGAGAAACCAGCACTTCTTACCCAAGGAGAAATGAACTGTTATGGGGAGCAGCCGAGAGAGGAAGCAAAACCAGAACATCTTCCTTGTGGTTTGAGTGAAGTTGAACTCAAAACACCCCTCAAATGGCACCAGCCCTGACCGAACATTCTCGTGTTCAGCAAGGAACAGCTGAAACCACATCTAAAATCCAACATTGCAGGCTGGTCCCGGTAGTGCTTTGTGCGAGGGATGACAGCAGGGAACCGAGCGTGAAATCCTGCTCTCTCAGACACTTTGGAGGAGAGAAGACTTTGCCTGGCAGGTGGTTCTGCTGGGGAAGGACTGGTCCACCCAGGCTGCTGGAGCTGGGCTGGCATTTGCAGGTGGGGTCATCATCAGACAGGAGCCAAGAGGCCAGGAGGGCAGGGAGCAGCTGGAGATCCATCTCCTGTGCTGCCTCTGTCTCCCACCCAGGGCCATGACCTCCCTGCTGTCCCCAGATCACCCCTGGCTCCCCAGGCCAGGGCTTCCTCTGGCCACGCACACTCCTTGCACACGTGCCAACAGTTCCCATTCCAGCCCACAGCTCCTCCCGTGTCTCTCAGGGAATGCAATGACCCGAACATCCCTGTAATCACCTGCTGGGGCTCCTGTGGGGACCTGGGGCCAGTTTTCAGTCCAGCTCCATTGCAGCAGCCGCCAGCTCGGATCCACTGCCGCATCGAGCCCCTTCCCAGACGGGTCCCCGGCGAGGGCTGGTGTGCCAGGCTGGCATCCCAGACTCCTTTGCATCCTTCAAGGAAATCCAGCCGCAGGGGTTTCCCGCAGTGCCACAACCGCCCCGGGAATTCCCCGGGGCAGCAGCATCGCTGAGGCTTCTCACCCGCGTCTGCGGGCAGAGCTGGGGCCGCAAACCCCGATGGGGGAAATCCCAGGGACTCAGTAAGAAGCTAGGGAGCGACCCAGCTGGTTTGGGGGGTAAACCAGGAAAGGGAAGTCCTCAGGCAGAAATAAAACCTCCCTCTCTCCATTTCCAGGCCACCAACAGGACAGGGCTCTGAGCAGGACTGGTGGCCACCAGGGATGTCCCCAGAAATGCTGGTGGCATCGAGATGCTGCGGAGACATTCTACAGAGAAGAAGGCCTTGATGCTGTGGGACTTATTGATACCAAGCAATTCTAACAAGACCTTGAAATAGAGAATTGAAAGAAAAACAAAGGCCAGCTGAAAGGAATACAAGAGCTAGTTCAGTGGGAACGAGTACCAGCTGAAAGAAAAACAAAGGGAGAGAAATATCAACATAGTTAATTTTAGTGTAACTTAGTTTCTTAGCATGCACGGTAGTATAGCCAATAATATGTTAGTAATAGCTTTATGGACAGTTACCTTTAGCCAACAATACATTGTAGATACTCTTGTGGTCACCCAGTTATGTAACTAAAAATGGTATATAAAGAAACAGCTAACTCAATAAAATGTCTTTGACCCATCAGATTGAAGTCCATGTTTTAATCCCCTCAAGATGCGAGGGACCCACAGCTCCCATGCATGGGTCGCTGCCCACCATCACCCGCAGGTCCCTGACAGCCTTCAATCCCACAGCATCTGGGGAGGAGAAAGACCTGGGGGTGTTGGCTGATAGCAACGGAACATGAGCCAGCAGTGGCCCAGGTGGCCAAGAAGGCCAAGGGCATCTTGGCTTGGATCGGAAACGGCGTGGCCAGCAGGTCCAGGGAGGTTTTTCTCCCTCTGTACTCAGCCCTGGTGAGACCGCTCCTCGAATCCCGTGTTCAGTTCTGGGTCCCTCACCACAAGAAGGATGTTGAGGCTCTGGAGCGAGTCCAGAGAAGAGCAACAAAGCTGGTGAGGGGGCTGGAGAACAGGCCTTATGAGGAACGGCTGAGAGAGCTGGGGGTGTTTAGCCTGGAGAAGAGGAGGCTGAGGGGAGACCTCATTGCTCTCTCCAACTACCTGAAAGGAGGTTGTGGAGAGGAGGGAGCTGGGCTCTTCTCCCAAGTGACGGGGGACAGGACAAGAGGGAATGGCCTCAAGCTCCACCAGGGGAGGTTCAGGCTGGACATTAGGAAAAAATTTTTCCTGGAAAGGGTCATTGGGCACTGGCAGAGGCTGCCCAGGGAGGGGGTTGAGTCACCTTCCCTGGAGGGGTTTAAGGGACGGGTGGATGAGGTGCTGAGGGGCATGGTTTAGTGTTTGATAGGAATGATTGAACTTGATGATCCGATGGGTCTTTTCCAACCTGGTGAGTCTATGATTCTATGATTCTATGATCTGAAAACGCAGCCGGGGACGCGCGGGGCTGTTGTTTTCCCAGCTGCAGGCTCGGCTATTCTCAGAGCCAGGAGGGCTCTCTGCCAGCACGGGGTCACTTGCTGACGCCAGCTCCGTGTCCTCCCCGTCGGGGGCTGCCGCCGGCCCGGGGAGCCCAGCAGCCCCCGCAGAGCGCTGGGTGGTGACGCCAGGGCTGGGGGGCTCAGGGGAGGCAAGCGGGGACAAAGAGACAGACCGATTTTGCAGGGAAGTAAAAATAAAAATGCAGGAATGGTGACCTCGGACAAGAGCCTGGAGGATGTGAATGGTGGCTCTGTGCCTCCGAGGGGCAGGGCAGGAGGCCATGGGCAGTCTGTCCCAGCAGCTGCTCGGGACAAACAGCACATGGAGAGAGGGAGCAGAAGACGAGGGTGAGTTCATGGGGTTGAGCGCAGTGAGGGCACCCGAGAGGCCCCTGGGAGCTCTGCAGGCTCAGTCCCCAGCACCCCAACCCTTATCTCCCAGTCTGGCTGTCTCAGGGCTGCAGGAGGGCACGGGGCACTGCGGGGTGCACACGTGTGTGGGATGCTCACACACACACACACAGAGATGCACACGCAGGCAGGATGCTCACACACAGAGATGCACGCGCAGGCGGGATGCTCACACACACACACAGATGCACACACAGGCGGGATGCTCACACATAGATGCACACGCAGGCAGGATGCTCACACACACACAAACAGATGCACACACACAGGTGGGATGCTCACACACACACACACACAGATGCACACGCAGGTGGGATGCTCACACATAGATGCACATGCAGGCAGGATGCTCACACACACACAGATGCACACACAGGTGGGATGCTCACACACACACACACAGAGATGCACACGCAGGCAGGATGCTCACACACACTCACACACAGATGCACACGCAGGTGGGATGCTCACACACACACACAGAGATGCACACGCAGGCGGGATGCTCACACACACAGATGCACACGCAAGCAGGATGCTCACACACACACAGATGCAGATGCAAGCGGGATGCTCACACACATTCACAGATGCACACACGTGTGGGATGCTCACACACACACAGATGCACATGCAGGCGGGATGCTCACACACACACACACACACACACACACACTCACACACACGTGCTGTGATGCATCCCCACACCCGGAGCAGCTCCGTGGCACCGGGGAAGCCCCCCTCTTTCCCCGAGGGTCCTGCACACACACAGTCACACAGCCCCCCCCCCCCCCCCCAACACGCCCCCATCCTCCCGCGGGGACGGAACCGGCACCGGGCGGGGGGGTCGCTCCCGGGAGGACCTGCCGTCCCGTCCCCGCCGGGCAGCGGCCCCGAGCCCAGCCGCACTCCCGCTCCCAGTTCCCGTCCCGTTCCCAGTCCCGTTCCCGTTCCCAGCCCCCGTCCCGGCAGCCCGAGGCTCCCCCTCCGCCCCCTCCGCCGTCCCGCCCCGTCGCTCTCGCTCTTTCTTCGCCTTTTCTTTCCTTTTCCCCCTTTCTCTCCTTTCCCAGCAGCGGCGGAGGGGCCGGAGCGGGGCCGGGGCTGAGCCCCCGGGACCGGGGACCCCCGGCAAAGACGAGGGACATGGTAATAACTCCTGCTCTCCCGTTCTCTCGGCTCAGCTTCCCCCCTCGCTGCAGAACGGGGTGCGCGTCCGAGCGATGGGGTGGGATGGGGGGTGGGGGGGCGAAGGCGAAGAGCTGGGGGCAACAGCAAAGGGTGGGTGTGAATGGGGAAGTCGTGTGTGAAGTCGCAGGTCGGATGCAACGGTTCAGGTTGGGTGTGAATGCAAAGGTCAGGTGTGAAAGTGCAGTTCAGGTGCGAAGGTGCGGGCTGGGTGCGAAGGCGGAGGGTGGGAAGGCAGAGATGGGGTGTGATGGGTGCGGAGGTGCAGGCTGGATGCAAAGGTGCAGGTTGGGAGCGATGGAGGGTGTGAAAGCACAAATCGGGTGCAAAAGCACAAATTGGGTGCGAAAGCGCAGGTCGGGAGTGAAGGCAGAGGTGGCTCTCAGGTGTTTGGGCAGGTGATTGCAGGGCTGCAGCCTGCGATGCTCAAACTTCCCACCAAGTTTGGCAGCGGGAGTAGTGGAAGCTACTGCGGGAACCAACCTGATGTGCAGGTGTGGGATCCATCCCCAGGTTGACCATCTTTTTTGTCACCACAGCCGGCACAGGCTGTTGCCCAGGGCTGCTGGGCAGAGCTGTGTGGAGCGCTGGCCTCCCACCCCGCTGGGCTGGGGCTCTTGGTTAGCGTTTGCATCGTACCCTGCCAAAGCTGCTAACAGCAGAGGCTGCAGGAAAGGGGGAGGAATTGATATTCAGGGCTGGTCCCAGCACTCCAACCTCAATGTTCCCTGAGAAAGAGGGAGAAAGGAGCCGGAACTGAATCACCCTGCGGCTTTGGGTACAAGTTAAGCAACTTTCCAGCACCGTAACGCCAACGCCTGGCTCGTCTTGTTGGTGTAAACCACTTTAAAAAATACGGGTATTTGGGGAGAAATATCAATCTCTATTTAACAGCACTTTGGCTTATTAAAATGGAAATAGCTTTGCAAATGTAAATCTCCTTATGCTCCCTAATGCCTTTTGTTTCGGTTCTGCGCTCCCTCGCAGCTGGCAGAGGGACGGGCTAATTGGTTGCTTTTGGATTCCTATCAGCTCCCCGGCTGGCCTGGCCTCCTCCCACTAATGCAGCAACGTGGTTACCCCAACACCTCTCCCAGCGATGAAAAGCTTTGTGGCGCTCAATGAAAATGGCTTTAGTCATTCCAGGCCAAAATATCCCCTGGTGCTGGGGGATGAGGTTGCGTCTGGTGCTGCCATCAGTCAGTGGTTCTGTCCCGATGCTGGCTCACGCGGTCCTGTTGGACAGAGAGTCCTGGGCGGTTTTATTCCACTGACAGGGGAGCAGCTTTGTTTATTCAGTCTATCCATCCTCTGGCGCGTCCCCGGGTCGTGGGGTTTTGGTGGTGGCCTGGAAGATTTTCCTTTCCCCTACTCCAGCAGGGCTGTCCCCTCCCCCAGATACCCCCCGTTTATCCCAGCTGGTTTACTCAAACTCTGGGTGTTTCTCCCCAGCCTTTCAGGGAAAGGGTCATTGGGCACTGGAACAGGCTGCCCAGGGAGGGGGTTGAGTCACCTTCCCTGGAGGTCTTTAAGGGATGAGTGGATGAGGTGCTGAGGGACATGGTTTAGTGTTTGATAGGAATGGTTGGACTCAGTGATCCGATGGGTGTTTTCCAACCTGGTGATTCTATGATTCTGTGACAGATCTGGGGCTGCTCGTTGCCCTGTGGCCACAGCCTGCCCAGAGCAGAGCCCTGGCAGCCTCATCTCGGGGGACTTGGCCTCTCTTTCTGTTTCCTTTTGCTTTTTTATCAGCACCCCATGAGTAAGAGTTTAGCTGGGTTTCCAAAGAGCTGGTGTTGGGATGTGCCAGGGCTGTGCGAGGGTAACTCTGGGCAGGGGCTCTGGCACAGGCAGGGCAGGCAGCGCTGCCCCATATCTCGTGGCAGCAGCAGGAGCCGGACAGATCCCCGTTTGCTCCTACAGATGGAGGCTCCTCACCTCCGGGCTGGTGTGGGGAAGGAGCTGAGCTCGGTGGTGCCAGACAGGGATGTGGTGGGCACCCGGCCGGATTCAGTGCCGGGGAGCAGGCAGTTGCTCCGGGGCCCTGCTGGAGCTGGGCTTTACCTTGCACGGGGCTTTTCCAGAGCTTTTTCCTGTCTCTCTGAGGAATTGTGCAAAGATCAAGTGTGAGGAGACCAGCAGTCCAATGGCCAGAGTGCAGGAAGCTGGGCAGGGGAACAAGCTTGCAGATCAGAGCACCAAGGAGTTTTTCTCCTCCTGCTCTGCCCCAGACCTGGGGCTTCTGCCAAGCCCAGGGGCAGGAGATCTGTGGGTTCAGACAGGAAGAAAGAGTGAAGAATTAACCAAAGCATGACAGCAAAGTACTTTAGCTAAAGCACTTCAAAGCTAATTAAGCTGAATTAACTCTGTATGGGCTCCCAGGCCAGAGAATAATTGGCTGGAACTAATGCCCACCTTCAGCGAATCCCACCTGCCTTCCCAGGTGCCCGTGCAGGAGCACGGGGACACCAGTGAGCTGCAGCTGCCTGAGGCGCAGGGTCTGACTGCTGCCCTGGCTGCCGGGAGGATGCGATGCTCACCCCTGGGGTCCCTCTGCCATTTGATCTGGAGCCCAGCCCCAGGTGATGGGCTCAGTTTTGCCATGGGCTGCAGCCGGTGACAGAGCCAGGGTCCCCTCGGTGCCTGTGAGCTGGCAGAGGTGGCACACGCTGCACTTTGCAGGACGAAGAGGAAGAAGAGGGGAGATGTCCCACTCTGGAGCGGCTGATCCCCAGCCAGCCAGGCTGGGCCAGGCCCTGCACCTCTCCTGCAGCAGCACCGCTTGTTTATCTGAGCTTCTCCTGCAGGAACACCCCAAAGAGTCGGGAAGTCTCCATCTTCCCCACTCGGCCCTGGGTTCTTTTTGGCAGCCGTGTCTCTACCATCCCCGCGCTGTCTGCGATGCAGCTGGGGTTTGATGGGAGCCGTCCGATGGCTTCCCTCCCAGACACGCAGCCGATATCTCCTGCAAAGCTGCAGAGCAAACCCAGGACTGCAGTGTACACACAAAAAACAGTGTCCTCACACCAGTTTGGCAGCGGTGTGCGGAGAGGGCTGTAACCCGGCAGAGCACTCCCAGAAACGGCTCAGAGGATTAATATCAAATTCAGAGATGACTCTGACCCAAAACACTCTATCCATCCTCATATGTTTGTCCTTCCTCCCTTCCGGTGCATTCCTACAGTGAGCTGCTGAGCTCCACGCTCTGTCTGACTTGGTTTAACCCCTTGGCTGCTGCGGCTCCTCCGCCTCCGCACAGCCGGCGTTCCCAAGCGGGACGGCAGGATGCACACGGGGCTCATCCTGGGCTCCTTAAACCACAGCCCAACACTGGGAACCAGATTGAGCCATGCTCATGCGCCCCAGCCATGCAGTGCTTGGTGTGCTCTGTTTCTCTGCACCTTCCAGACCAGGAAGCTCTGGAGACCCCGAGCTCAGTGGCGTTGCCAGCGTGGGGCTCCTAGGGATGTGGCAGAGGTGCAGTGCAGGGCGGGGGGCACACACTCTGCGGGGGCGCAGCACCCGTTGCAGGGCTGCAATCCCCACCAGTGACACTTTCCTCTTGCAGGACGCCGGCTCGCTGGACGCGGCGGTGCAGAGCGCTCTCCAGGCTCTCTACCCTCCCTTCGAGGCCACGGCCCCCACAGTGCTGGGCCAGGTGTTTCGGCTGCTGGAGACCAGCTATCGCGGGGATGGGCTCTGCTGCCTGCTCCAGTTCCTCATCCCGGCCAAGCGCCTCTTCGAGCACGTGCGGCAGGCAGCCTGCGTAAGCCCATGTGCCTCCCGCACCATGGGGCCCTGTGTCCCGCTACCAGCTGGGGCGGGTTTGCCTTAAACCATGATGCTGCACGCCCATGCCCTGCCCCACACTGCTGGTTCTCTCTCCATGCATAACCCTCCCTGCCCCCATCCCCGCAGTGGGGAGCATGGGGTGCCCAGCTCCTGGGGATGGCAACAAAGATGGGGTTCTCCTGGGTCACCTTGTCTCACCCTGGAGAGACTCCAGTGGGGGCTTCTCCTCTTACCTGGGGGGAGCACATGGCACCCTGGGACTGGCCATGGGCTTGGGGTGGGCTTGCAGTGCGCTGTGCTGGCTCAGCTCAGGGACATCCCACCAGGCCACTGGGCTCTTCAGTCCCCATCACGGGAAGCGCACGGGGCCAGCTGGGAGGTTACAGGGTCAGCGGGGGCTCTCACTCACATGCTGTGTTCTTCCTCCCTCCCAGGCTCCCTACTTTAACTGCATCTTTCTCCATGAAGGCTGGCCCTTGTGCCTTCATGAGAAAGTGGTCGTCCACCTCGCACCGCTCAACCCGCTCCTGCTGCGTCCTGGAGACTTCTACCTGCAAGCAGAGCCCTGCGAGGAGCACGCGGCTCGCATCACCGTCAAGCACCTCTCCCACGACCTGCACACAGTGGAGGAGACGCCCGTCCCTGAAGCCGCCTACGCGCTGCTCTTCACCAACGAGTGGCTGGAGGAGATCAACGGCAACCACGCCAGGACCCCCCTCCACACCTGCCTGGTGGCCACCGAGAACGGCATCGCCCCGCTGCCGTGGAGCAAGATTGCCACGCCGGAGTTCATTGAGAAGCCCAAGGCTGGAGATGATGGCACAATCACTGAACCTGCAGCTGAGCCAGCGGCACCCAGCACGCCCACACCCCGTGGCACAGCGGATACCCCAGGGCGATACAGCAACATCGCGGGCACCATCCCGGGCTGCAGAGAAGCCTCTTGGAAGTCAGGCCAGGGGCGGTACCCAGGGCTGATCAAGGTGGACCAGGCTGGATTGCAGAAAAAGCCAGCCACGCTGCTGGCCGTGCCCAGCCTCTGCGAGATCGTCAGCCAGAACCTGGCAGGGGAGTACGTGGACCTGGTGGAGCAATCCCAGGAACAGCTGGGGCTCCTGGCCAAGCCCCTGCCGCCTGCCCGCCCGGCACGGGCAATGGGGACTGGGGCCGAGGGGACACTTCCCTGGGTGAACGGGGGGCTGGGGACAGGCACCTGGCTCTGCCAGGGGACTCCGGGTTCGGAGGAGGGTCCCTGCACCCCCTGTCTGGGGAGGAGGCTGAGCCAGGAGGCAGGGCCACACAGCCCACGGTGTCGCCACCGCGATTCCTACCTGGCTGCACTGCAGAACCCGGTGAGCTTTGGCCCTGGGCTGATGACAGCCATCCTGGAGGAGCCGGATGCCCCCGGCTCCAAGTTGCCCCCCACCGCCCCCCGTGAGACCCCCGCTCAGTGCAAGGGGGGGACCAGCAGCCCCACACTCCTCGCTCGCTGTCCCCATGGCATGAGTCCCAGGGCGCAGGCAGAGGAGGTGGCACAGCACGGCAGCCCCCGGCTCTCTCCAGCCCCCAGCCACAAGTTCTCCTTTCTGAAGGGGCCACGGCTCGGGGCAGCCCCTGGGGATGAAAGAGCTACCAGCCAACACGAAGGCACCTGGAAGAAGGTATCTGCCATCTACTCACCCAGGATGGGCAGAGCCAAGCCAGCTGGGAAAGGTATGATCTGAGCAGAGCCGTGGTGCCTGCCTGGGGGCTTCGGCAGTTCAGCTGCATTGCTATCTCCTCTGTCCCTGCCAGCAGGTATGGATGCGGCAGCCGCTGCCCCTGCAAAAGACCGGTCCTTGGAGAGCACTGTCTGCAAGAACAGCCCCCCCGTGCCCAGCACCCCTGGCTGGGAGCCACTGGGCTGGCAGGACCTGCACGCCAGGCTGCTGCACTCGGGCATCGTGTGCCTGCCAGGTACCACCAGATCTCTGGGGGCGTCAGGAGAGGCCAGCGCCGCACTGCTAGAGAGGGTTTGCTGGAGGAAGATTTCTGGGCTTTGCTGAAGGACAGAAAGTCCCCCAGGCACAGATTTCCTTTCAGCTTGGCAAAAAAAAAAATAAAACCATAAAGCCGGGCAGCCTGCGCTGAGCAGCTGCCCTGGCTCCAGCTGCACCGAGCCCTCCCACACCATTCCTCACCAGTGAAGCCGTTCAGCTTCTCGCTGCCAAACACTAAACATTTGGCTTCTTTCTTTTCCCAAGAACTGAAAAACAGTGACAAACCCATCTTTTTAGCAGGAAAAGTGGCCCCAGCAGCTCTGCCCTGGCATTTCCAGGGCCAGCATTTGCACTGGGAGCCCTTGTGGGTTGGTGCTGCCGCTCTGGAGGGGCCGAGGGTGGCTGCGGGGGCACGGCACTAACCTGGGCTGAGGCCCCCGAGCTGAGGCTCCTGATCCCCTGGGATCAGCAGCAGAGGCCACTGGGAGCCCCGGCTCCCACGGTGGTTGCTCAGGGCTGGGCTCTGCGGCCGGCAGTGGCTGCCAGAAAGGTCACTCGCCCTTTCCCCACAGGGAGCTCGGACAGGCTGGGCAGGGCCCTGCTCCAGGTGAGCACCAGCAGCAGCGCCTGGGGAGCTGCGTGGTGCTCGGCCACCGAGCTGGCGAAGCTCATCCTCTACCTCTGCTCCCTCTCCAGGTAAGGGCCAGGGGGATCTGCCAGCACCCCCCTGCTTCCCAGCTCGAGGGTCCCAGGCAGCCCCCAGGCCAAAGTAGGATGCATGCCAAGCACGTGCTGCTTTGGGTGCATCCCATGTGGTCCCCACCGTGTCCGCCGCTCCCGCTGCAGCCAGCCCTGAGGACCCTGTGCCCCTCAGTGCTTCCCTTGGCTGGAGCATCCCATCACCTGCAGTTCTCGGTCCTGCCTGCCCTCAGTCTGATGCCCAGGGGCGCGGAGCCACCAGAGGGGCTTCCAGCAGGTCCTGCCAGAGGGGAGGGACCCCACCTCATGTGCTGCTTCTAACCAGTGTGATCTGCCTCCTGCTTTGTTTCCTCTGCCAGGGGAGACACGAAGGACAACGGGCTCACTGTGGTGGTGGATGCCAGGAAGCAGCCGCCCGCTCCTGTCCTGTTCTCGGCCCTCCGCTCTGCCCAGGTACACCCGGCTCCATGTGCCACAGACGTGCTGCAAGGTCCCTGCTGGGCGCCAGCACTGCTGCCCTCCGAGGGTCCCTCCTCTGTGCCCGCTGTGATCCCCTGGCAGCAGCTTCTCTAACAGCCCTGGCACTGCCTGAGGCCACAGTTTTTATCTCACTCACAGATTTTAGCTGTAAGCATTGTGGTGTGGATTTACCAAGACAGCTCTCGGCTGCCTGTGGCTGCATCATGATGCACTGATCTAGAGAACCCACGGCAGAGAACCCACGGCTCTCTTGCTGCTTCCTCCTCTGGCTCCTGGCTCCCTGTAGGTCTTGCAGCACTTAAACAACTGCTGCTTTGTTCCCCGAGCTGCTGATCAAGCTCTAGTTTCTAAGCATGCCTGCAGCAACACAGAGCTTCCCCCAACAGGGCATAGAGACCCTGTTTGCCCCAACACCCCCAACTGAGTTCGCACACGGCACTTGGAATCATAGAATCACCAGGTTGGAAAAGACCCACCGGATCATCAAGTCCAACCATTCCTATCAAATACTAAACCATGTCCCTCAGCACCTCGTCCACCCGTCCCTTAAACACCTCCAGGGAAGGTGACTCAACCCCCTCCCTGGGCAGCCTCTGCCAGTGCCCAATGACTCTTTCCGGGAAAATTTTTTTCCTAATGTCCAGCTTAAACCTCCCCTGGTGGAGCTTGAGGCCATTCCCTCTCATCCTGTCCCCTGTCACTTGGGAGAAGAGCCCAGCTCCCTCCTCTCCACAACCTCCTTTCAGGTAGTTGGAGAGAGCAATGAGGTCTCCCCTCAGCCTCCTCTTCTCCAGGCTAAACACCCCCAGCTCTCTCAGCCGCTCCTCATAAGGCCTGTTCTCCAGCCCCCTCCCCAGCTTCGTTGCTCTTCTCTGGACTCGCTCCAGAGCCTCAACATCCTTCTTGTGGTGAGGGGCCTAGAACTGAACACAGGATTCAGGGAGCGGTCTCACCAGTGCCAAGTACATTTCCATTTCCCACACCAGCAATCTCAGGAACCCTTTCCTTTGTGATGAGCTCACTGGCCTCAGCTGACTCGGTCAACCAAGCCCTGGCATCACTGTGGGTACTGGGGGCTGCACCATGGTGTTTGACTCTTCCCTGCCTCCCACAGAGTGTCTCAGCAGGCTGCATCCACACCGTGCTGCTGCTGGCCGAGAAGGAGCTACTCGCCCACCGCGAGAGGCTGCCCGGGGTGCAGGTGAGCCTGTTCCTGTCCCCTCCTCACGTCCATGCGTTGTCTCCTGTGGCAAGAGCAGAGTCAGAGTGAAAGAAGCCCTCCCACCTTGGAGACCCTCCATCCCCTTGCTTGGAGACCCCAGTTCTCCTGCCTGGGCATAGTGGACACTCACTGGGGCAGGTATCCCCTGCGGGGTGAGGCTCTTGGGCTTGCTGGGCAGGCGAAAGCTGCCCCCGGGCATTTCCCAGTGACCTCCAGTGGGCAGGCATGGGGAAAATGAATCTAAACTTGAAGGGGTTTATTGTTCTTCTAGTGCTGCTCAGTTCAATTAGTATAATGTGAAATATTAACGAGCTTGATCACCAAGCTTGGCTGTCACGGCAGGTTATTGCAGTCCCAGTGACCTTCCGTGCATTCATACACCACGTAGCTGCAGGGAGATGGTCCACGCAGAGCTGCCACATGGCACACTCAGCTCTCCTGCACCGTGTGGATTAACAGGACAGGGTGCTCATGGGAGGAGGGGGACGTGCCCCCTGCTCCAGGCTGTCACTGGGATCCTTTCTGGGGCAGACTGGCACAACCCCATAGAGCTCATGAGCCTCGTGCCCCACAGGTGGAGACCCTGGCGTCGCTGAAGGCTCTGGGCCGCTACGTCGACAGCTCCCAGCTGACACAGGAGCTGGATGGCACCTTTCCCTACTGCCACGGCGAGTGGGTTCAATTCTACCAGGTGTCTGTTATCACGCTGTGACCCATCGCCTCACCCCCGCACGGTGCCCCTCCGTCCCCACCGCGGCTTCTCTGTCTCACAAGCATCCCTGGAAAAGCAACAGGAAAGCCTAGGAGAGGGGAAGGGAAAGAAGAGCTGGGAGCACAGGAGGGCAACCCCCTCCTGCCTGCTTCTAACAGCTCCTGCCCACAACTGCATGTCCACCTCCACGCTCCCTTCCTCCTTACCTTTAACTGGGTGCCCTGCAGTATTTGCTGCTCTGGCCAGGCACCGTTCCTCCTCATGGGCAGGGAGCCCTCCTGCCCCGCTGCCCCAGCCCCACTGATGCACCGTGTCCCACCTGCAGAAGCTGCATCCCTTCGTGGCCGGCCTCAGACAGGCGCTGGAGCTGCTGCAGAGCTGCATCCAGGAGCTGCGCAGCGCTGACACGCCAGCGGGGACACAGGTAACATGGGCTGCAGCATTGCGGGTCGTAGGCATTTCCAAAGAGCCCGTCTGCAGGCCAGCACACAACAACATGTCACCCTGGTCGCCCAAAGCCTCAGCGCAAACATCCCAGTCCAGTGACTCCTGACTGCAGAGCTGTCCCCTGTCCACTCTGTTCATCCCTCAAGCCCCAGGTGCTCATCCTGTGCTGGCCTGGCACCTGCCAGGTGGGGCTCCAAGCGAGATGCGTGTCCAACCCTCCCTCCGCAGGATGTGGCCGCGTGCATCAAGCGGCACCAGGAGCTGATGCAGCGGGTGCTGAGCGACCCACAGCTGGTGCACGTGCAGCGCGAAGGGGGAGCCGCGCTGGCCAGGCTGCGCAGGGAGGCTGCCCGGCTCAGCGCCTCAGCCAACGTCAGGTAGGAGGGGGAGCTTCCCTGGGAGAGGGATTCCAGGGCCCCCAGACTCCACTGCCTAGCAGAGACACATTCCCAGGGACGGCTTGGTCCCCATGAGGACAGGATTCTTTCCAGCATGCCCTGGCACTGCTACAAACTCCCTCCGAGCCTGGAGCTCATGTCTTGGATGGCCCTTGGCAGGATTTCCCATCATCCCAGCTAGAGAAGGTGCACGGATTGCTAGGAAGGTCTCCTGCCCCAGGAACACGGTCTGGGGCTGCTCAGCAGGGCCTGCAGTGAGCCATCTGGGTTGGTCATGGGCAAAGCCACTAGATGGGGCCAAGCCCCGGCGCTGCTGCACGCGTCCAGCAATGCTGCACATGTCCTGTGGTGCCGCACTTGTCCAACGATGCTGCACACGTCCAGCAGTGCTGCACTCACCTGGCAATGCTGCAGTCGTCTGGCAGTGCCACAATCATCTGGCAGTGCCACACTCATCCAGTGATGCTGCATGTGTCGCGTGGTGCCACGCTGGTCTGGGGATGCTGCAATCATCCAGCGGTCCATGCGTGCCGGCAGCACTAATCCCACTGCTCCCTTCTGCTCCCTTCTCTCGGCTGGGATAGGCTGTACCGACAGCCACTACTTTCCCCTCCTTGTTCCCTGACATCCATGTTGCTCCATGAGATGGGGAGGTGTCGGGGCAACTGTAGGGCCGGGGTGCTCTGCTGCAGCCCATCTGGCACGCAGGGCACTGGAGAGTGCCCTCATGTCCCATGTGGGCTATGAGGGTGCACAAGGTGGTTGTGGAGGTCTCTTGGTCAGCTCCTGGCGCCGGCACCTGCCAGGTTCTCACCAGCCACACATGCTGGGTCATTGCCCGTTCACTCCCTTGGCTGCCCTCATGGCCAATTCCAGGGAGCTGCCCCATCCAAAGGCTCCTGCTGGCTGGAGAGCTGCCTCAGCTGGTGTCTTCAGGAGGAGCTTGCATGGTGGCACCTGGCACTGATGGTCTCTCTCCTCCCCAACCACCAGGACAAGCATGGAGTCGGCCGAGGGGCTGTACAGCCAGCTGGAGGAAGACCTTCATGAACTGGTGTCCCAGTCCAACAGCTGCCTGGAGCGCCTGGAATTCCTCCAAAAGGCCCAGGAGCTCGAGACCGAGTTCAGCAAGGTGAGCTGGGTGTCGCTATGCGTGTGGCAAGTTGAAGTTGTCCTCCGCAATGTTCCCATGGCTAAGTGTCGTGGGCACATTTCCTTGTTTTATGATGATGAAGGAAGCCTGGAGAATAACAGGATTCCAGCTTTAATTTTCATTATGAGGTGACCGTGCATACCCACGCCTGGGCTGGGATGTCCCGGTCAGGGAAGGAAAGGGAGGTGCTGGGAAGCGCTGCAGCCGCAGCCAGTCCTGCCTGACTCTCGGCCCCGCTCTCTCTTGCAGCTGGGGTGCTGGCTGGATGGGGAGGCTGCAGCACGGCTGCAGGAGATGGGCATCAAGGAGTGGAGACCCAACAGCTTCCAGGGCCCCGCTGAGCAGTCTAACGAGTTCTTCATCCAGGCAACCGTATGTTTGGAGGGGGCTTTTCTGAACGTCCCAAGGGTATTGCTGCCAGCAGCGCTATTGGGTGGCTCCAGCCCCTCCCTGGTGCTCAGCCAGAAATGGAAAATGATGAACTAGAATCATTTGAACTTCATTACAAAGTGTGATGCAATTGGCCCAAATTCCCCAGGTTGGAAATGAGAGCTGGGTGTCCCCTCACGGCTGGGTCAGACTGCAGTTTCCAAGCCCAGCTTCACCAGGGCTTTGGGCAGCCTTGCTCCGGTGAGGGCAGTGGTTGTCCTGCTCCTTGGTGCGCTTTGGGCTGGGGCTGCTGTTCTCATCCCCTCCTGTGCTCCATCCTTTGCAGCCTCCTTCCCTCTGCAGGGCTGGGCTGCAGAGTCTGGACGCCCATCAGACATCAAATAACGTGGTGACAAGGACGTGTTCCTCCCACAACTCCGGGAGGTGTCACAGCCCATACCCGTGGGGGCCCTTTAGCTACGTGTGCTGCAAGGAGGATGAGGCGAGGTGGCTGCGCTCAGGACAGGATGATGCATTTTGTGTACTTGGAGCTGAACCAGGACAGAGCAAAGAGAACTCCCATTCTCTTTGTTTCTTCCCGCTTGCGCAGAACCGTTTCCCGTGTAGCTCTGATAGGGATGCCAAGTGCTGACCCCGCAGAGAGCCTCGCCCAGCGCAGTGGGTCAGTGTGGAGCTTGTCCCTTCCTGCCGTCCCTGCAGGCTCAGTACCAGCGTGGCCTGGCGCTGTGTCAGGAGGCGGCTGAGGTCAGCGAGGCGGCTTTCCCCGAGGCAAATCCCTTCCAGGCGGCTGCTGCCCTTTTCCGAACGAAGCTGATGAGCTTCCATAGGCAGGTGGAGCGGCGGGAGGCTGAGCAGGAGCTGCTGCGGGAGCTCGGACTGTTCTCCAGCAAGGTGGGTGTGAGGGTTCTCCTCCAGCAGGACCTGGTGCCGCCGGGCACCTGTGAAAGCAGCCGCTCGTGCCTTCTTTTCTAGATCATGGAGCTGAAGCTGGACTGCAGGCAGTGCTCAGCGCGGGTGAAGCACGAGGAGGGCCAAGTGCTGCAGTGCCTGCAGAGCTCCTTCCAAAAGCTGTCAGTGGAGTTTGCCCTGGAGAAGCTGCAGGAAATGAAGGCTCAGGTGTGCAGGATGCGGAGCAGCCAAGGGCCGACAGCCTGGACCGAGGCACGGCACAGGTACGAGGAGACCCGTCGGATCCTGGAGGAGATGCTGGCAGAGCTGCAGGAGGCCTGGGGAGCAGAAGCCGGAGGGCAAGGAGACACCTTCAGCTCCCCTAACTCGGGGTCTGCAGCCCCTCGCAAGGAACCCCCAGTCTGCAGAGCAGCTGCCAGCCCCAAGAGAGCAGTGTTGGAGGGCCAGGGGGTGGAGGAGAAGCTGGAGCCCAGCATCCAGGGACCAAGAAAGCCCCAGACTGGCAGCATTCCCAGCCCTGTGCTGGCTGCAGAGCCGAGCTCCACACAGCCTCGCTGCCCACAGGGGCCAGAGAGCGATCGTGCCTTTCACCACCACATCCCCGCTGACACCTCCACCCACAGACCCAAGAGCGGAGCCTGCCTGGGACCTGCAGGACCCCTTGCCCAGGAGCACAGCCAGCCCCCTCCGAGGCGCGCCTTCACCCTGCCTCCCCGGGCACGCATTCCCGGAGCTGATCCATTGTGTCCCACCGCTGTGCCCCATGGTACTGTCTCAGAAAAGCAGGCAGAAACCACCCAGTACTTCCAGGTTTCCAGCCAGACCAGTTTCTCCTCTGAAGACTCAGACTCGCACAACTCCACTGAAGAAGCCCTGGCAGCAAGCCTGGCTTTGCCGCAGGACCTCCAGGGCCCTAGACCATCATGCCCCTCTGAAAAGCCCCTCCAGATTGTTTACCTGGAGAACCACCACACTGAGAGCCTGGCTAAAGCAAATGCCAAGTAAAACCAGTCCCTCCCAGCTGCCCAGTTGTAGAAGTCTCGACCACGGACTGGCTGGGGCGTCCCACGCTCAGAGGTGGGGAGCAGGGACCCATTGCCCAACCCCTGATTACAGAGTCCTTTGGGTCCCATACTTAGCACTCACCCTCCCGTGGATGGGCGCCAGCTCCACCAGCTTCGTTAATCTTCCACTAGGTGTGTAGCAACCCCTGCGTACAGTGCTCTTATCCCTCGAAGCCCCAGGTTTACCTCAGGACAGAGGTGAGTGTTCCTGCAGCCAGCAGCCATGCTCAGAGCATCCCACAGGAGCACAAACCTGTGCCAAGGGGTTTCTGCCCATCGGTCCTGCTGCACTCCCAATGCTGGGACCATCCCCTGCTGCTGCTGCTGCAGCCCTGGCCGAGCGATGACAACAGGATTTTGTTCATGTGCACTCAGTAATGGGGGACTAACATTTTTTACATTAATAAACCTGAAGAGAAGCACCCAGCATGGTCCTTGTGGAGCAGAGCAAAAAGTTTTTCCTGCCCAGGGCCAGGCTCTGGCATCCCTGCTGTTGCCCGAGGACAGGGGCTGGTGGTGCCTCCCTTACAGGCTGTGCCCACAGCCTGGTTCTCCTGCCCACTACCAGCATTTGCTGCCAGTACAATGGTCCTGGCTCAAGCCGCTGTTGGCTTATCCCCAGTGTGCCCTACCTCGCTTCCATTTGCAGAGCAAGTCCCTCTCCCTTTTTTCAGGGTTGAAAGGAGTGCCTCTGTTTCCAATTCTCATCTCCATCCCATAGAGTCTATGGGTGGGAGCATCCTGCCCAGCATCCCCACTTGTAGGACTGCACTGTCTCAAAGCCCTGGGGATCCAGCTAAGCTGGGTGTGAGCTCACTGATCACCATCTGAAGCGGCCCGGGGTCCCAAGGGACCCTATCCCCACGGGTGCGTCCTGACGAGCCGCATCGCCTCTTTAGCCACCCGGGAGAGGGCGATGCCTGGCTGGGGACACGCTGTCCAGGCAGCCACACCATGAGCTAATCAAGAGACATCGTAGAGAAAGCAATATCTCACCTAGGAGCCGTTCCAGAAAAACACTCTCCCTCCTCCCAGCCATGGTCATGGCTCATGGCCCCACGCGATGCTGTCCCTCGGCAAAGGGCAATTGCCCAGCCCAGTGCTTGGGAGCACCAGCCCCTGCCTTGTTTTTGCCAAATCCCCAAGCCGAGCCCCTCTCTGGAGGCCACATATCTCCAGCTCAAACCCTGATTTCCCTGCTATCGCTACCACTGCTTCACTGAAATCCCCATAGCTGAGTCTATCCCAGTCCTTCTGGCTTAAAACTAATTATTGTAGAGAGGCACAAGGGAGGTCTGCACAATCCATCCCGGGTAAACCCAGCCAGCTCTGCTCCTTTGCCCACTCAATGACAGGTCCTTGCAGGTCTGTGGGGTCACCCCAGCCAGGACACTTTTCCTTCCCCTTCATATAACAATATTTACCTGTGCCCAACTGCCTGGTCCTGAGCTGAGTTAGAATCATAGAATCACGGAATGGTTTGGGCTGGAAGGGACCTCAAAGCCCATCCTGTTTCACCCCCTGCCATGGGCAGGGACGCTTCACACTGGATCAGGAGCTCCAAGCCCCATCCAGCCTGGCCTTGAAACCCTCCAGGGATGGAGCAGCCACCACTGCTCTGGGCACCCTGGGCCAGGGCCTCCCCGCCCTCACAGCAAAACATTTCTCCCTAATTTCCCATCTCGGTCTCCCCTCTTTCAGATGAAAAACATTCCCCTTCACCCTGTCCTGCACATCCACTCTTTGAGGTTCCTTCCTACTAAAACCATTCCATAATACTATGATAATTTACCTCTGTCCGATATTTAAATATTCATTTTGATGTTCTAGTATTCACTTTGGCCACCACCTGGAGATGTCATTCTGGTAGCCTTCCTCACCACAAGAAGGATGTTGAGGCTCTGGAGCGAGTCCAGAGAAGAGCAACAAAGCTGGGGAGGGGGCCGGAGAACAAGTCTTAGGAGGAACAGCTGAGAGAGCTGGGGGTGTTTAGCCTGGAGAAGAGGAGGCTGAGGGGAGACCTCATTGCTCTCTCCAACTACCTGAAAGGAGGTTGTGGAGAGGAGGGAGCTGGGCTCTTCTCCCAAGTGGCAGGGGACAGGACGAGAGGGAATGGCCTCAAGCTCTGCCAGGGGAGGTTTAAGCTGGACATTAGGAAAAAAATTTTCCCGGAAAGGGTCACTGGGCACTGGTAGAGGCTGCCCAGGGAGGGGGTTGAGTCACCTTCCCTGGAGGGGTTTAAGGGACGGGTGGACGAGGTGCTGAGGGACATGGTTTAGTGTTTGATAGGAATGGTTGGACTCGATGATCCGGTGGGTCTTTTCCAACCTGGTGATTCTATGATTCTACTGAAATCTTACCACGTGGAAGTGTTTGGGTGATGCTGTCATTCCATATAGACCCCTCGCCATCACAGGGTACCACTGGATAAGCATCTCCCATCCACCATAGAGCTGCAGCACTGCCAGGCTTGGAAGAAACACAACCGCAAATCAATATTTTGTCATATTTGGAGTGGTTATTCTCATTAATTCTGGGAGCTGTTCAGCCTGGCTGCGAGCAGAGAACTGGGGCGGCAGCTGGATTGGGATCTCGTTTATCCCATCATATAATTCAGGAGATGAAATCTCTCTAGCAGCCACGAGTAAAACTTCTTATTGATTCTACAGTGTTTTGCCTGTCGATGGAATAACGGCTGCAAAGCCCCCGGGGTGTTTCACGCCTTGCCGTTCTCCCACACCATCTCCAGTGGTGATGTGAAATCAAGGGCTGAAACCATCCAGACCCGTGAAGGGCAGGAGCAGCAGGGACTGAGCCCAGGGCTTGACAGCCCCACGTTGAGAAATTGCTGTTTTACTTAGCTGGGACTAGCAATGTCTATTTTGGCTTCCAGATCAAAATAATAGAATCAGAGAATCATGGAACAGTTTGGGGTTGAAGGGACCTCTAAGCCCATCCAGTTCTGCCCCCTGCCATGGGCAGGGACACCTCCCACTGGATCAGAGTGCTCAGAGCCCTATCCAACCTGGTCTTTAACACCTCCAGGGATGAGGTGCTCACCATTTGTCACTTACCTTACCTGTGTTTCATAGCCAGTTTCCTGGGAGCCCTTTGAGAGGCTCTCAGACTGGTGCTGCTGCACTGTTACACTCGGAGTAAAGCCAGTTTCTGAGTTTTGGCATTTCCTGACCTCACCTGGATCTGGGCACCAGGACCCAGGCTGCACAGGGGAGCAGCCCCTCACCCCATCCCGTGCCTTCTGTGGATTCACACCTTGCCCTGAGCACAGCAGGGTCTCAGCACCAGCCCAGGCTGAGAGGGGATGGGCTGCCCCAAGGGCTGTGAGGAGCCAGAGGGGAATCCGGGAGGACCTGATTGTGGGGTTTAAGAAATAAACCCAAGCAAAGCAAACACCTGGAGGCTTCACCTCTGTGACACACTGAACACTTGGCTAGGGCAACCTGGGGTGGGGGATCCCAGGGAAGCAGAGACTTTGAGCTGGGCAAGTGCTGGCCAGTGTTTGCCTTCGCTCAATCCTGTGCCCTGCAGGAGCATCCGAGGAGGTGTTGGGATGGTGGTGGGATGCCCAAACCAGCTGGCAGCTTCGGGCTGGGAAGGTGCTGCCCTCAATCCGCTCCTCTGCCCTGCTGGAAAGAGCCCTCCCCTCCCTCCTCCGCTGCCTTCCCCGGCTGGGGAAAAGCTGGGACTTTTTAGTTTTTAGGGAAGAGAACCAGAATCCACTTCCAAAGAAAATGGAATTCAGATTGTTCTGAATAAAGTAAACTATGGCTTTCCTGTTGTTTTTCTTTTTCCAAAGGGAAAAGGGAGAAAAAAGGACATTGTGCAAATCCTGTGATTAACCAGTAACAGAGGAGAATGCCTGGCCCCTCGCTGGAAGGGGAATGGTTTACTCAGAGCAGCCCTGTTCTCCTGGCTGCCCCACAGCTGGGTGCGCACAGCTGGATGCCTCCCACCATAAAGAGTTTGTGCAACACACTGCAAAAATTATCTTATATCTGCTGATCCTTCAGCCCGTGATTTATGGCTCCAGGTCTGACCAATTAAGCTATAACCTTTCCAGAAAGCCAAGTGCAGGAGTTAATCACCGTCTCTTTCCCACCCAGGAAATGGCAAAATCATTTGTCAGGGTCTGGTGGGCGACCGGGGCACCACAGCCCGGCCGCAGAGGGGACCTTCCCACAGAAATACTTCATTCCGAAGGATGCAAGCTAATAAATGTTAGATATCAAAGATGACAAAAGCAGCCTGGAGACAGAGACGGGCCGTGGGACAGGCCAGGATGCCAGCCCCAGGGGACACTGTCCCCCTCATCCCCCCGTAGCCCCTCGCTCCAGCGGAGCAGCTGGTACCCGCGTTGGCACCGAGCACGGAGCTCCGGCTGAGGTCACCAAGTGCACTCTTCCTCCTCCTCACTGTCAGGTTCCCATCGAGCCCTGCCCTGCAGACTGTGGGGGCAGGAGGGACGCTGAGTTATCAACCACAGCGAGACGGAGGGAAGAAGAAGGAAGAAAGAGGCAGGACAAGAGGCACCAGGGCTGCGAAGCTCCCAGCTGGAACCATCGCCGTGCCCTCATCCCAGCCCAGGAGGAAAGCATGGACGAAGGGTGGCAAGGCAAAGGCATGGGGACAACCGCAAGCGGGCCAGCACGAACCCCCCGGGAGGGAACCCCAGCAGTCCTGGTGCCAGCAGAGCTGCTGCAGACCTGTTCCCGTTGCAGCAGCCCCCGGCGTTTGGGCTCGGGTGCAAATTGCCACAGGCATTTCAGAGCACAGGATGGGGACTTGGCACGCACCACAGCGGAAACATGGTCATGCTTGGATTTGTTCTCCTGAGGAGCAGCCAAGGCCCCAAAGTCTGGTTCCAGCAGGTAAACACAGTGGGAGCTGAGCCATGTAGCTCCATCCTCAGCTTCATAAGGGTTTTGGGAATGGTTGTGAGCAGAGACATCCCAATGCAGCTTCATTATCTCCAAATTCCTGCTCCAATGGAGCAAACTCAAACCTCATCCATCATCAAGCAGAGGCGGCCAGCAGTCCTGGAGAGCCAAAGGATGGCCACAAAACCCAAAAAAAACCAAAGGAGCAAGGAAAGTCAGAGGGTGAAGGGTAACAGCAAAGAGTTGAACTCCAAGAGCTGAACCTGACTCCAGTCTGGTCTGAGCTGAGCAGGTCAAGGCCAGCCTGTTGGTGCTTCTCAGAACCCCTGTCCTGAGAGGCTGCTGGAAAATACCAGCGTGCCAGTGCTCACACAGGGGCTTGACGGACACCCACCCCGGGAAGCTGCGAGGGAACAGGCACGCGCCAGCATCCCCCAGCACGGGGAAAGCGCCTCACTCGTGTGCAAGTCCTAGGGAGTCACACAGCTTCAGGCATTTAAATCTAGACACGAGTGAGCTACACACCAAAGCCATGGCAGGGAGTGGAGATCCCTCTTCTGTTCCTTCCATAAATGCCATCAGCAAGGGTGGTGAAGAATTATTCCTGAGAAACATGCACCATGCGGAAGGAGGGCTGGGGGGATGTCCAGCGAGACACTGGGAGATTGGAATTCAGCTACCACCAGGTTCAACCAGTTCACATTGCAAAACATCATGCACCCAGTAATGGCTCCAACGGCAGCAGACAAGAGTCTATCCCGCACAGCACCACAGCCCAGCATCCTGAGCCAAAGGACTCAGACCTGTATCCATCCCGAGGCCACCAGCACGGAAAGGCTTGAGCAGGCTGGGAAACCATCTCCCCTGCACACGAGGCTGCCACCCACTCAAAGGTCCCATTGCCCAGGGAAGAGCTGCCAGAAAAGCCCCCTCCCGCTGAGCACAGCAGGGAAACCCTGCCCCAGCCCTCCTGTCCCCCTCAGTGAGCTCTATTAAGAGACATGCAAGAGACTTGGGTTTCTTTTTTTTTAAATAAAACCATGGACTCGGCCTGACAACAAAGACAGTGACATAACAAATTCCTCCTCAATCCCTCTTCATAAGTGGGTGGGAGAGCTCCCCCCCTGCCCCGGATTTCCAGAGAAGCTGGTTATCAGCTGCTGCCTCTCCTCAGGCGATGCTGGTCCAGTGCTCTGCGCTTCTCAGTAACAGCCTCTGGCACAGGGTGTACCGAGAGCTGTGAGCCAGTACCCAGAACTGCAGCTGGTGCTGCCAACACATCCCTCCTCCTGCCTTGAGAGCAGAGGATGCTTTAACCCCACGGGGCTGCACACAACAGCACGCCTTTTGGTTGCAACACTGCGTTCCCTGGACCTCAGACGAAAAAACACTCTGCTTTTCCTCAGAAAAGCCATTTATCCTCCCAAAGGCAAGGTTGCCTGTTTCCTGCGCTGCTGGCGGGCAGCTGCCCCCTCCTGCCTCTCCGGCACTGCCCATGGCCAGGACCAAGGGCCCTTTGTGCCAGCTCCCAAAGCCCTGCCACTGCACCGAGTCCATCTTGCTCAACCACTGGCCCAGCACCAGAGCTGCCCATGGTGACTCAAAGCCCTGAAACAGGAGGGATGCCCGATCCCAGTTTCTCCCTTTGCCAGCCCCTCGAGGACCTTGTCTGCCACCCCTGCCCAGCCCTCGCTCAGTCCCTACCATGCACAGAGCAGCTACTTGGCTTTTCCCCTCACTTTTGAACTATTTTTCCATGCTCACAGCTGCTCTCCAGCTCCGGTGAGTGAGTGAGAACTGCTGCGTCCTACCTGTCAGAACCCCTACAGTCAGCCACGACCACCCCCCTCCAGCCCCATCATCACGAGCATAAAACACTTTATCACCCTTTAGTCTTTTCCTGAAGTCCCAGCCCAGCCCTGCCACCCCATTTCCAGACCCACCACCCCAGTGCGGAGCTGGGGCAGAGACAGCACCGTGCTGGGTTGGTCGGACTCGATGATCCAATGGGTGTTTTCCAACCTGGTGATTCTACGGGCTCCCCGCCGCGAGGCTCTGGCTGCTGGGGTCCCTACAGAAGGTGGGGAGCAGGCAGGTCCCCCTGGCTTTGGGGGTGGTGGGAGCAGCAGCTCCCCGGCTATGCCAAGCACCGTGTTTCGGGGAACACCCCGTGGGGGGAGGCAACGCGCACAGACAGGCAGGTCGGTTAGAGTCAGTTGACAACTTCACAGGGCGACTCAGAGGAAGACACTGTCCCTTTTCAAGCCTTGTTTATCTGCCTACACAAGAGCCTGAGTCAGGACGTGTGGGTGCAGCCGGGGGCTGCCAGCCTCCCCGCACACACCCAGGAGAGCAAACAGAGGCTCTGCCTGCGCGGGGCTGCGCAGGGAAGAACCCAGTGGGCTTTGAAGCAGCTCCAGGACCAGGGTGGGTGCGAAGGAAGTCGCAGTCTTCTGCTGAACACCTTGAGAAAATAAGGAGTTATTTTGGGCATCCAGCAGTGCAAACAACCTCTTAATGCAACCTTATTTTTACTCTCCTTAGTAAGACAACACCATCAGTGTGCCTGGGCTATCCATGTGCAGCATTTTCCAGTGCCTGGGCAGGCAGATGCTTCTGCGATGTGTGGTGGGGAGTGAAGTGGGCACTGAGGGTGGAAACAAGGGAGGTTTCCTCTTGCTGAGATGCTGGGATGGAGCCTGGAGCTCCCCGGACATTCCTAAGGGACAGACAGGCACTCAGCTTCTGCCTGAGGTGCCCAAGCAGGGACAGACACTGTCAGGCTTCCCTGTGCTGTGCTTGGCCACAAAACTAATCAGCAATTGTGGTGGTCCCAGAGCAACGCTGAGAGCTCCAGCTTACCCCAAATACAACAGCCCTCGCAGCAAGGACTGTGCCCCTGCGTGGAGGTAGCAGAGTGGTTTCTGACTGCTCTGCAGCCAATCGCACCATCACGGGCCCCTTGTCACGCATTACCCAGAGGAAATTAAACACATCCCAAGTGCAGGACCTCAGGCTGCGGAGTGCATCCAAAGTTCACCTACAGTAAGAGAGGAAGAGCTGGCTCGTACAGGCAGAGATGGACCCTGCACGCACCCCTGTGTGTCCAAACACACGTACGTGTCCCCACCCATGGTGATGGCTCTCAAGCAGTCTTTCTTGAGAGTGGGGCCAGCTCAGGGCAGGTGAAACCAGCTGCCAGCAGGGTTGTGAGCCCCTGCTGCCACCAGCCCCCCTCAGCCGCACAGCACCTTGGTGAGGGAGGGGATTCCTGCACCCTGGATGCAGCCTTCTAGCCCCCTACCCCTAGCAATCCCTCCCTGCATCCATAGGGATGGAACCCCACTCTGCCAGCACCAAAGGCTCTGGGAAGAGGGTGATGTTTTCAGAGGTTCCTCCCAAGTATGAGCAGGACCCCAGGGGGTTAACGACAGGGCTGCACCAATGGGGCAGCTGCACCTGCACGGTTTGTCCCTGCTCCAGGGACAGTGGCTGCAGGAGCACAAGGGGCAGCACCGACAGCATCAGCATGCCTGACAAGGGCACCCCCACCACCTGCACCCCAGCCTCTGCATGCACAGTTTCATTAAAACCAGCTGCCCTGAGCTTTCTCTCAGCAAGGATTTGCTGAGCTCTCTTTAATCTCCCTCTCGACCTCCCTCGCAGATGGCGATGAAAGAAGAGGCTCTCCCAGCCATGGCTCAGCTCCTTCCCTGGAGGCTCTGCCTCCCCAGGCCCCTCTTCTGTGTGGGGAGCTGGGGCAGCACTGCAGCACAACCACCCATAGCCCCAGCTCATGGGAATTCTCTGGGGTATCTGTTCTTGGTGTGCAGCCCCTTGCTTTGACACCCTCAGTATCAAAAGGTCCTTTGTGGGGCACGAAGAGGTTGCATGTCTTGCTACAAGCCCTCTCAGTGCGGTGCCGTGGCTCGCCTGAGCAGAACACATCGCCTGCAGCCAGGGCCCCTCACCAGGACTGCCCCGAGCGCTGGGGGAGAAGATCCAGTCACACCACTGGGACAGGGCACGCGAGGACACGAGGAGAGCCCAGGACAGCGGGGGCTTTGCTTGGGCACAGCCCATGCATGACCCCTGCACAGCAACCCTGAGTACACACCAACCTGAGTGACCAACTGACCCCGAGGAATGGACCCCAACCGCTGTCAGGGCTCTGCCACCCACAAGAAGGTCCTTGTCACCTGCAGCAGCAACACACCAAGCACCAAACCTCCTGGGTTCTGGAGTGCTGAGGACTCCAGAACTGGACACAGGGCTCCAGGTGGGTGTCACCAGAGCAGAGCAGAGGGGCAAAATGCCCTCCCTCGCCCTGCTGGCCCCACAGCTTTGGATGCAGCCCAGGACATGGTTGGTTTCTGGGCTGCAAGTGCCTTTTCCAGCTCACATTGAGCTTCTCAACCCCCAGCACCCCAAGTCCTTTGCCTCAGGGCGGCTCCCACTGCATTCTCCACCCAGCCTATGTCTGAGATTGCCCTGACTCAGGTGCAGGACTCTGCCCTTGGCTTTGTCGACCTTCACGAGGTTCACCAGACCTTATCCATCACAAGCCACACGGCTCCCAGGTACCGAGGGCGCTCCTAGACCCAAGACCCCGTGATGCTGTGGGGTCTCCAGGACAGGGACAGCCGGCAGGGCGAGGGGTTGCGGGAAATCTCCGGTCCCAGCTCCTGCTCTGCAGCCCGTGGCACCATGCCCCGGAGCAAAGAACAAATTTTCCAGCGCGTTTTCCGCTCCAACAGCAAAGCTTCCAGCTCCGTTTCACTCCGGCCGCCCCATGTCTCAGGGATGCATTTACGGGAAGGGGGCGGCTGCAATCCTGAGCGGCTGGGGCCGTGCCAGAAAAAGGCTGGTATGGAGATAAGGCACCGGGAGAAGGGGGGAAGAAAACTTTATAAGGAGAAAACATTCCCCAAGCTGCTGGCACCTCGCGGCGGGCAGCGCAGCCCCGTCCTGCCCCGGCGGCGGCAGCCCAGCCCGGGGAGGGGGGTTATTCCCTCGGAGTTGTTGTTTTAACTAGGTGGGACCGAAGCCACTCCGTTTCCAGGAAACTTTGTTTTCCCTCTTTCCCTCCGCCATCCCCGGCGCGGGGGGAGGAGGGGGCAGCGCCCATAAAGGGGGAGCGGCGAGGGGGCGGGGGGACCGGGACAAGGACCGGGACCGGCACTGAGGCAGGGACCGGCACGAGCACCAGGACAAGCACCTGGACCAGGATCGGGACGGAGAGAAGCACCTGGAGCAGGACCAGCACCATCCCAAGCACCGCAGAACCCCATGGCCGAAGGTAAGGCTGCAGGATGACCCCCCCCTTCCATCCAGGATCCCCCCCGCTCCATCCCAGCAGCTGCTCCGGGCACCCATGGGTGAAGCGTTCCCGCAGCCGGGGCTCAGCGATGCTCGCTCTCTTGCTTCCCTGTGAGCTGGCGCTGGAGTTGGGTCCCTGCGCTCAACAGCTAAAGGGTGAGAGGGAATGGGAAAGACCAAACCCGCAGACGGTAGCGACAAGAGATGTGTGGTTTCACGCACGTTCTGCTCCATCCCTCCCTCCCAGCTACAGTGCTCGCCGCTGGCCTGAGCGACGCCAGTGTTTGCAGGATAAAGTTTGGTGCTATTTAAAGCTTTTGGTGCTATTCGAGTGTTGACAGCTAGGAACATGTGCCACTGTCCCACCCTGGTTTAAGGAGGATTTCCAGAGGCTCCATCAGGAGCAGCGCTTCGGGCTTGCAGAAATCCCTCCAGAGACAACCCCCTGCCTCCCAAAGAGCCATCTCCAAACCCCAGGGAACAGGACTGTGCGATGCCGATGGGCACGTGGCCCTTGGCGGGACAGCATCACCCCGGTACCAGCCCAGCGGTGCCACGGGCTGGCCCGGCTCCCCAGGCTCCCCGTGCGGACACCACCGCGGGTCCCTCAGGTTGAGCACTGACCAGGCACCACCAGCTCCTGGCACAGAGCCGAGCTGCACGCAGGCAGCCCTTTCTCCTGTGTGGCCATGCCTGGGTCCCCGCTGCCATCTGCACACCCTAGCGGCACCGCAGCCCCCTCTCCTCTCTTGGCATGTGCTTTCAAAAATCCATGTTTTGCTAAACCCACTGAGGATGATAAGCCCAGGGAGACTGAGACAAGAAAGAGCTCCAGCCCTCCTCTCTTAACACGCTTACTTGCCACAATTTGGCTTGGTCAGAGAGGTTCGCACTCAAATCTGGTGCTGTAGTATGGAGCCATGCTTCTAGCTACAGAGGGAGAGGTGGTGAGGGGAAGGAACTTTCTGTGCTCTGTCCCTGCTCCAGGGTCCCAATGGACCAGCTGGAGGGACCATGTCCTTAGTTATGGACAGTCCCAGCAGCTCTCGCCGTGCAGTGGGGACAGCTGATGAGCCCGACTGCCCTCCCCAGATGCACACTGCAGGGTCCCCATGCCTGGAGAGCCAGAAGCAGGGTTTCCAGGGAATGGTGAACTCGGGGTCAGCTGTTTCCATCTGGCCCTGGCCCAAAAGGGCTCGCTGACGGCTGCTGCTGGCTGCAAGCACCAGGAGGAGAGCTGCGGCACACGGGCAGCAAGCCGAGCATCGCCCCTCACGAGCCGCCCCACTCCCTGGCTGGCGCTGAGCTCTCTGCATCCTCTCCTGCACCAAGTGCCTTTGCTTATTCTGGCAGCCTGTGCCTCTGCTAGTGGAGTGTTCAAGGGTCACTGGCCTTGAGCGATGATGAACGACATCACATTGCTCCAGTGCGATGCCTGGGGCGGCGAGGATGTGGACACCGGCTGCTCGAGCGTGCAGCCCAGCCTGCATCAGCGGAGCCCCAAGGCCAGGGAACGAGACACCCTCTGTGTCACCGAATTCACAATCGGTCTCTCCAATATATCAGCAGTCCCAGAGCAGTAAAGCTGCCCAGAGAGCTGCTCTCAGCCTGGCTGAGGCACAGAACCACCACTCGCGTTCTCTGGGCTCAGCAGTGCTAGTTTGGGGTGGGGACACACAGACAGCAAACCCCAGCCGATGGCCCCACGCCTCCCAGAGCGCAGAGATGTGTGCTGGGCTTTGCTCCAGCGCTGGATGCCATGAGCCACAGACCTGGCACGGCTCTGGAAGCACACGGTGCCCCTCCTCCACAGTGGGACCGTGATGAGCAGCACAAGAAATAAGGTGCAGGGCTCGGTCAGGAGGGCAGCGCTTTGCTGGGAGCTCGCGATGCCAGCTCAGCCTGCAGAGCCCTCAAGGAGGGATGCTCAGCGCCTGGCACGGCCACGGCGCCCAGGACTGTGCCAGGCACACCAGGGGAGGAGGCCAAACGCCAGCACCAAGGTCCGATACCCAGGGCTCAGGGTGGGGTGATAGCAGCTCTGCTGCCCCACGGCGGGGGCTGCGTGCGCGGGGCACGGCTGTGCCAAGGAATGCTGTACGTGCTGCTGCCTTTGTAGATCTGGTGCTGGAGACATGGGACCTACAGTGCGAGCGCAACGGCCAGGAGCACCGAACGGCAGACATGGGCTGTCAGCAGCTGGTGGTGCGGCGGGGGCAGCCCTTCACCATCACCCTGCACTTCTCCGGCAGGGGCTACGAGGAGGGGGTGGACAAACTCGCCTTCAACGTTGAGACAGGTGAGTGTCACGAGTGAGCTGCCTGCCCTCTGCCCGAGGTCTCGCGGGGTTGCTGAGCCGAGCCGCCTGCCCCATCCCACACAGCCTCCGTTTCCCCCCAGCAGAAGCTGGTGCTGTGCACAGCTTTCATACCAAGCTAAAGAAGAAAGGTAGAAACCCAGTTCCGTAAGGAGACATGAAGGGAAGCGATAAAGAAATAAAACAGAAAGCCACTGCCTCCTCCTCCTGCTTCCGTGGCTGAGCCAGACGCAGCCACACCAAAGCTGCCAGCTCACCGGGAAGCGCCTTGGCTGCAACCAGGGAACCCACCCAAGTCTCCTGCCCTTCTGACAAACAGCAGCAAAAGCGAGTCATTCTGGTCAGAGGGTTTCACACCGCTTCGGCTGCTGGTCTCTTTACCCAGCTACCCGTGCCCCATCGCTCAAACATCCCCGGAGCGCTGTTTGCTCAGGAAAGACAAACCCTGGAGGAAGGAAGTGTCCCTGTACCTCCCCATCACATAGCCCCACTGCAGCCTCCTCGAGAGGTGCTGGTACACAGGAGCCAGGCACAGTATCCAGCCCCGTGGCTTCTCCTGCTGCTGTAGCCCTGGAGAGAGCCTGCTGAGAGCAGCAGGGATTGGGACATTGCTCCCGTGGCTAGAGTTGAGTGCAGCCGCCAAGCAGGGACTCAGCCTCCGCCAGCTCTGTGCAAAGGGAGAGGAAACTCTTCCCTAGGCAAGAGTTATTTTGGGGGTGTAACATCCTGCTGAGTCAGCCAGTCCAGAATTTAAAGTAAAACTGCACCCGGATTCCTCACAGTGTAAAACGCTCTTTTTCTTTCCCCTGAAAAGCTCCAATCCCACCATGGGCTGACAAACACGAACCAAGCATCCCCTGCCTTCACGCTAAGCCAGCGGCTCCCCCATCACCCCCTCTCCCAAGGTAGCTGTGGCAGGGGGTCTGCCTGCCCACCGCCCATGCCCACCAGGCTTGATGAGGTCGCACTGCATCCCAGGCAATCCCAGGCTGGTTTTCCAAGCAAAGAAGCCCCACGGCGCAGCCTCTCAGGGCAAAGGCACAGGCTGGCAGCAGCAGCCATTGGGCTGGCACTTGGAATCATAGAATTACCAGGTTGGAAAAGACCCACTGGATCATCGAGTCCAACCATTCCTATCAAATACTAAACCATGTATCTCAGTGCCTCATCCATCTGTCCCTTAAACACCTCCAGGGAAGGTGGCTCAACCACTTATGGAAAAGGGGCAGAGGTGCTTTGGCTCTTGCAAAAGCTCACAGTTGCACCACCTCACCGAGGTGGCCCTGGCACATTCCTCACCAGGACCAGACTCACAGCCCCATCTGGGCAGAGGCTCCCCTGGGAGAGCAAAGCCACCGAGGCCATGGGCCACCTCCCACAGGAAAGATTGGAACGGCTCCATGCTAAAATACAGCCCATATTTTTAAGGCAGCTATGGTTGAAGAGCCCTGCTTGGGTCTCGGGGGGGGGGATGCTGGAGGCTTTGCAGGCAAGGAGGAGGAAGAAGAGGAGGAGGAGGAGGAGGCAGCAGCAGGCTCTTGTGGCTGCCCATCCCCACGGCAGCAGCAGGCTGCCACTTGCAAAAAGGACACTATTAGCTCAGCCTGGCCTCCCCGAAAGGACACAGAGGAGAAACTGTGTCACTCTCATGAGTTCATGGGTATTTTTGGTGACTCGCCTGGCGCCCTGCCCACGCTGCGGGTGAGGGCTGGCGAGTGGCCCACAGCATCACCGCTGCACCGGCTGCGGTCAGCGCCGCGTGGGCATCACCACACTGAGCCGGGGCTGGGCAGCACCGCACCCCAGAGGAGCCGTGTTTGGAGCCAACTCGGGGCAGGTGGCTTGGATACAGCTGTGTGCTTGGAGGGGCATCCGGGATCACACTGTCCTCGGCTCCAGCGCTGTAGCCACTGATGTAATCGCTAATTGTGGGATGTTTGCAGCAACGCCTGTGGCCACACAGATGTAATGGGGCTCCTGCTGCCAGCACCCAGTGATGGGGGCTCCGCTGTTGGCATCTGAGCTCTGCCGGAGCCCCCACGCTATGGCAAGATCACGCTGCATAGGCACAGGGACTTGGTTGCTCTGCTCTGAAAGGAGCGGGAGTGGCTGCAGCTGAGGGCAGGATCCATGGCCCTGGGGTGGGCACCAGGCTGAGCATCCCCTCCGCTTTCCTGGCCCTGGGATGCCTGTGGGATGAGTCCCTCCATCCTGCCTCTTCCGAAAGGGCCAGGGACGCGGCCGAGCTTCCCATGGCTCGGCTGCCTCGCACCCCTGGTACCCGACAAACCAAACAGCAAACAGCCCTGGGTTGCAAGAGCCAGTGTCCAAGCAGGCACGCAGGCCAGAAAGGATGGAAGCTCCATGGGGCTCTTGGGGGGCAGCACCCCCTGGTGCAGCCCTCGCGCCCCCGGAGCACCAGGAGAGCCAACATCCTCCTTCTTGGCAGGACCCTGCCCCATCGAGGCATCGGGAACCAGGTTCCACTTTGCCGTGACGGACTTCCCGGAGGAATCGGGCTGGAGCGCTGTGGTCCAGCAGCAGGACGGGAACTCCCTCAGCATCTCGCTCTGCTCCCCCACCAGCGCCTGTGTCGGCCGCTACAGCCTGACGCTGGAGACCTCCACCGGCTACGAGGGCAGCAGCTACCACATTGGACACTTCATTCTTCTCTTTAATGCCTGGCACCCAGGTGAGGCTTTCGCTTCCCAAGAGCGGGGTTTCCCAGGTATGGGGAGCACAAGCTGCCCCCCAGCTCTGCTAGGGTGGTGCATGCCCATGGGTCTCATGCCACTGCAGACCCCAGGTGCCCCAAGCCCTGTCCTGAGCTCAGGCCTAAGCAGAAGTCACCACTTGGCTTCCACCTTCACATGCTCCCCACAGTAGGCTGGAGCCACAAGCACTGTCATAGAATCAGCTGGTTGGAAAAGACCCATCAGATCGTCGAGTCCAACCATTCCCATCAAACACTAAACCATGTCCCTCAGCACCTCGTCCACCCATCCCTTAAACACCTCCAGGGAAGGTGAATCAACCCCCTCCCTGGGCAGCCTCTGCCAGTGCCCAATGACCCTTTCCATGAAAATTTTTTTCCTAATGTCCAGCCTGAACCTCCCCTGGCGGAGCTTGAGGCCATTCCCTCACGTCCTGTCCCCTGTCACTTGGGAGAAGAGCCCAGCTCCCTCCTCTCCACAACCTCCTTTCAGGTAGTTGGAGAGAGCAATGAGGTCTCCCCTCAGCCTCCTCTTCTCCAGGCTAAACACCCCCAGCTCCCTCAGCCGTTCCTCATAAGGCCTGTTCTCCAGCCCCTCACCAGCTTTGTTGCTCTTCTCTGGACTCGCTCCAGAGCCTCAACATCCTTCTTGTGGTGAGGGGCCCAGAACTGAACACAGGATTTGAGGAGCGGTCTCACCAGGGCCTCACCCTAGACACATACAACCCCTTTGCCAGTGCCCCAAACACCCCCTGCCCCCTCAGGACAGCCCCCACCGCACAGCACCCCACGGGAGCTCACCTCTGCTGAGCCAGTGTGAAACCCTGAGCAGCAGCTCCCAGCCAGGCAAAGGGAAAGACCCTCATTGCCCCTAATTAATTGCCTCTAATTAATTGCCCCCACCTGGCCCAGCCCTGCCTACCCCCACCCGCCCTCGGCTGCTCTGGGGGTGTCAGTGCCTGGTGACAATCAACGCTGCAGGGTTGGGTGATGTTGGGCAAACAACAGCCAGGATTTCCATCTGTCCCCGTCCTTCGCTGCCCCGAGCTGCCCTGCTCCCTCTGGCCTGACCTGGGCTGAAGTGGCCGGTTTCCTGAATCCCAAACACTCGGCCCTGGCTCTGCCAAGATCAGGGGCTTCAGGAAGCTTTGCTCGCTCAGGGCTGTTCCTGAGCCTTCATGCTAGGGCTGTACGGGCTGGGTTTTCTCTGCAAACATTTCCAGTAAGCAGGGAGTTTTCCAGCAGGAGCTGCCGTGTGATCAAAACCGCTTCAGCGCTATCTCAGCCAGCGCTTCTGGTTCCCACCGCTCGCTTCTCCCTCCAGGGCAGCTTCCCCTCCTGGGAAAAGGCTTGACTCCTTAAAACAAAAGGGAGGAAAGAGTGCAAAATGAGAAACAATGGAAAAGCAAACCACAAGCCTGCTGATAATTTCTCATCAGTTCAAGACCAACTGGGTTGAAAATTCTCCAGCAGCTTTTTCAGATGGGAGCAGCTCCAGCCCTGCTGCCTCATTTCCCACCAGGTTCTTCCCAGCAGGAAGGGGGACCCCGAGCAGGGCTTGGAGTGCAGGGCAGAGCCTCCATCCCCATCCTAATCCTTGCTTTCCCTGCAGAGGACGCGGTTTTCCTCAGAGATGAGGACGAGCGCTGCGAGTACGTGCTGTCCCAGGAGGGGCTCATCTACCAGGGCTCCTGCGACTACATCACCTCCACACCCTGGAACTTCGGCCAGGTGAGCAGGAGTGGCCCATGGGACACCTGAGACCTCTGGGACCCCTGGACAAGCACCAGTGCTGCAGGGCATGGGCGCTGGTGCCACGCGTGTCCCTCGAACGTGCACCCCAAAGGCAGCCAGCACCTTGGGAAGGATCCGGCCCCGCCACGCAGCCTTGGCGCGAACAAAGGCTGCCCAGGGAGGGGGTTGAGTCGCCTTGCCTGAAGGGGTTTAAGGGATGGGTGGACGAGGCGCTGAGGGACATGGATTAGTGATTGATGGGAATGGTTGGACTCGATGATCTGATGGGTCTTTTCCAACCTGATGATTCTATGGTTCTAAAGCAAGATCTGGTTTCTGAGCCGGGAACACGCTGACTTCCAAGCGCAGCAGAGCGAGGGGAACATTCTTGCACGGCTCCCCAGGGGCCGCCTAATCGGAGCGGCCACGCTGCGCCAGGAGCCAGTGCCCGATAACGCTCCCGGCACCACGCCGGCAGCGCCGATAACGCAGCGTCTGCACCATGAGGTGCAGCCACGGCCACGCGGTGCTGGGGGAGCCCAGCCACCCTCCCCGAGCCCCAGGAGGGCCGCGGGAGCTGGGGCGCCTGATACCCCAGCAGGATCCAAGCCTCAGTTCAGGGACGGGCTGTGACTCACTCAGCGATGGGAAATGGGTGGATTTTGCCAGAGGTCAGCTCCGTGCCTGACCCCGCAGGAAGCAGGATGCGGTGCAAGGGTTGGAGCTCATGCATGGGCTTCTCTGGCTGAGCCTCCGTGTGGTGGCACAACCGAGGGTTGTTGCCGAGCGAGTGCTGGCTCAGGGAGGGAACCCCGGTTCTACGTGACCCCCATGTGCACGGCAGCCTCCGATGCCGGGCATCCTGGTGATCCAGGAGCGAGCAGAGAGGTGCGAGAGCCCTGTGCGCTGCAGGGACCTCACAGACCTTTCCTCCCCGCTTTGCACCAGTTTGAGGACAACATCCTGTCCATCTGCCTCCAATTGCTGGACACAAACCCCAAATTCCTGAGGGATCAGGACCAGGATTGCTCCCGCCGCAACGACCCCGTGTACATCGGCAGGGTGGTGAGCGCCATGGTGAGTCTCGTGGCTCTCTGGCCACCAGTGCACCCAGCACAGTATCCCAAGCATCTTGTGTCCCCCAGCTAAACAGCTTTCAAGTACAACTGATAATTTTCCATCAGCTCAAGTCCAACTGGGTTGAAAATTCTTCTCAACTGTGGCAGAGAGGTGGCATTTGTCCTTCTTCCTCCCCACCCCAAGTTATACCAGTTTCCTTCCCTGGGGTGTTTCACATCCTCTTTCCAACCAAGGCTCTCCCATCACAGCCCCTCTTGTCGTGCTGCAGGTAAATTGTAACGATGAGGACCGTGGGGTGCTGGCAGGGCGGTGGGACAACCAATACGAAGATGGGATGAGCCCAATGGCCTGGATCGGGAGCGTGGACATTCTCAAGAGGTGGAAGAACTTAGGATGCCAGCCAGTCAAGTATGGGCAGTGCTGGGTCTTCGCTGCCGTGGCGTGTACTGGTGAGACATCTCCCATCGCCCCTCCACCGCAGGGCAGGGTCACTCGTGTCCCCCCACCCCATCTCCCACCCCTGCCCTCCGCCCACTCCCTGTGCTGCAGCAGGAGGGAACTGATTACAATCAGCCCACAATGATTGCTTAGCAATTAAGCTTGCCGTTATTTTAATTTATCAGAAAACAGAGGAAAATAAGGATAGAAAAGGGCTTTGGCTTTTCAATTAGTGCTGCCTCTGCAGCCGGGCAGAGCAGGAGGGGCTGGACTCACAGGAGAAGGAAAGTGGCTTTAAGGTCAAGTTTGCAATGAAGTAATGAATCCACTGAGAGCAAAATTATTTCGGTGCCACCAGGGCAGCCGAGCTGGGGCAAAAGAGAAGAAATATTCCAGGTTCGCTTCTGCTGAGCACACACAGACAGAGACACAGACAGAGACACAGACACACCCCCACCCCCCTGAGGAAACTGCCTGGCTCGCTCTGTGAGCACCCGTGTGTTTCTGTGCCACAGATATATGAGAGCCTTTTTAGAGGAGAGAAATAGCAGAAAACTAAAGTGGATTTTCCATGACTTGCAGAAGTTTATGGCCTTCCTTTGAAGCATTATAACTACCTCGCTGTTCCCCAGGGAGCCCCTCTCGCAGTAAAAGGCAGCTGGGAGATTAAATAAGCGGTTGCAGCGTGCTGCTGCCTGTGCACTCCCTCCAAAGCACTCGCAGCCTCTTTTGTGCCTTTTGTCTGCTGCAAAATCAAAACCTGACTGGCTGTCAGTGCTGCACACCACCATCTCGCCCGTGGCACGATGGCAACAGCAGGATCCAGCTTGACCTGGGGATCTGTCCCTGGGCACCCCTTTGTGGGGAAGGGAAGGGCAGGAGCCGTGCAAACCTGGGGCTCCATGAGATTGGAGCTGTGCAAACGTGGGACTCTGTGGGACAGGAGCTGTGCAAACCTGGGGTTCTGTGGGACAGGAGCTGTGCCAACCTGGGGTTCTGTGGGATGGGAGCTGTGCAAACCTGGGGTTCTGTGGGATGGGAGCTGTGCAAACCTGGAGTTCTGTGGGATGGGAGCTGTGCCAACCTGGGGTTCTGTGGGACAGGAGCTGTGCCAACCTGGGGTTCTGTGGGACAGGAGCTGTGCCAACCTGGGGTTCTGTGAGATGGGAGCTGTGCCAACCCGGGGTGCTGTGGGATGGGAGCTGTACAAAGCTGCCCCCCCGGGTGCTGGGACCCCATCTCACCCTGCGCTGCCTCCCCACAGTCATGCGATGCCTGGGGGTCCCCAGCCGGGTGGTGACCAACTACAACTCAGCCCACGACACCAATGGCAACCTGGTCATCGACCGCTACCTCAGTGAGGCAGGGGAGGTGGAACAGCGCTCCAAGGACATGATCTGGTGAGCAGCAAAGCAGGACCCCAGCCCACCCGCCCCCGGGGCAGTGTTTCCCCCTTCCTCAGTTCTTCCCGGAGCCCAGCAGGTGCTGGGGGAGGCTGAGGTACCTACATCCTGGCTCCCCTTGCAGGAACTTCCACTGCTGGGTGGAGTCCTGGATGGCGCGTCCAGACCTGGACCCTGGCTACGATGGGTGGCAGGTGCTGGACCCGACACCCCAGGAGAAGAGCGAAGGTACGGCGAGCAGCACATGGATGCTCCGTCCTGCGCCCCTGGCGTGGCAGCATCTCCCCCGCTGTGTCTGGCGCCTGTGGTGGCCGAACCCCCCGCAGTGACGGCAGCTCCCTCCTGGCAGGGGTTTTCTGCTGCGGGCCAGCCCCCGTCCAAGCCGTCAAGGAGGGCGACCTGCAGCTGAAGTACGACATCCCCTTCATCTTCGCGGAGGTGAACGCCGACGTCGTCTACTGGGTGGTGCGGCCCGACGGGTCGGAGAAGAAGAGCATCCACTCCTCGGTGGTGGGGAAGAAGATCAGCACCAAGAGCGTGGGCAGGGACAAGAGGGAGGACATTACCCACACCTACAAGTATCCAGAGGGTACGGGGCGGCAGCTGGGGCAGTGACGCTGGGGTGGGTGGCTGGTGGGAAACAGAGGGGGGAAACGATCTGGTAACACAATAACTGCAGCAGGAGAGCTCCAGGGATGAGGGCAAAGCAGCCCAGACCGTGTCCTTCCTGTATTCCCCTGGGAACCATGGTTTCCCATGCACCGCAGGGTCCGAAAAGGAGAGAGAAGTGTTTGAGAAGGCAGAGCATGAGAAGAGCTCTCTCCGGGAGGAGGACGAGGGGCTGCACCTCAAGATCAAGCTGTCGGAGGGTGCAAACAACGGCTGCGACTTCGATGTCTTTGCCGTCATCAACAACAACACAGACACAGAGCGAGCCTGCAGGCTCAGGCTGTGTGCTCGAACCGCCAGCTACAACGGCACCATCGGGCCCCAGTGTGGCATGAAGGACCTGCTGAACGTCACCCTCGAGCCCTGGGCGGGTAAGAGACAGCTGCTGGTGGCGAGGATGCTTGAGGATGCTTTGGTGAGGGCTGGGGTCAGGGCAGTGATTGCCCTGGGTTCAGCTGCAGCTCTGGGGTCCACAGTGAGGCCGTGGGGTGGGGATGGGTCCCCCAGGAGAGCGCTGTGTGCCCAACCATGAGCCAGCAGGGCCAGCCCTTGCAGCCGGTGGGAGGGAGTCATGACTGCAGAGCCTGCACTGACTCCTTTCCAAGAGATGCAGCCATGGTCACGGCCACCAGCTCTGCACACGCAGTGGCTGAGCAGCAATAAGAGCTGGGCACGTCTCATCTGGGCTCAGTGCATGGAGCCCCGCAGCCCTGCTCAGAGCCGGGGTTCAGCACCAACCTCCCCGAAAGCAAGGTGTGAGCCAAGGGCTGGGATTCACTGTCATCCTTCCTCTCCTTGCTGCTCCAGCCTGGCAGGAGAACCACCAGCACTGCAGGGGTGATTGTATCCCCTCTGCATGTACCCTCTCTGGTTGTACCGCTGATCATCAGGTCGGCACGCACCGGGCTGATGTGGGGCAGCAGTCAGAGAGTTCTGTTCAGTCCTGTGGGATAACAGCAGTGTGAAAACGGGGGCAGCAGGGAAGCCAGCACCCAGAGCTGGTGCCAGGGCCTTTGTCCATCCCCTGGCCTTGTGCCACATCAGTGCCATTCACCAGCAACAGCGAGCGATGCCTCCTCCAGGGCCTTGTCCTTATTTGTCTGCCGCTGTGGATTTTTAATCTTGCTGAAAGGATGAGGAATGCTGCTCAGGCAAGGGGCTGGAAATGCAGTTAGAGAGGACAAAAGTTCCTGCTGGCACATCCATCGCACGGAGGGAGCAGGCTGTGCGCGGCACAGGGCTCTGTCCCAGGGCACTTGGCTGCGCTCCTCTCCCTTGCTCTTCCCTGTGCCTCCGTTCCGCAAGCAGAGCTGCACTTAGCTGCTCTCTGGTGGGATTTTCCCACAGGCAAGGAGAGCAGAACTGACCCCAGGGCAGCTCCGATAGCTCGGTCCCAGGCTGCGGGGAAGCAGCCCGTGCTGGGGGGTGTGAACCAGGCTGGTCACAGCAGCGCCGAAGCTCTCCGTGTCTCCTCCGTGGGCGAGCACAACCTCGCTCAGTGTTCTGCCAAGGAGCTGTCCTGGTGTAGCTTGCTGGACCTTCCTTTGCCTTTGTCACAAATTAGCATCGCTGCCTGGTAATTAAACAAGAGATTTGATTTATGTCAGTTTTTCCACATTGCTTGGAAATGCAACACATCTGCTGCTCTGGAACAGCCTGATTTTTAATCTAAGCCAAGATCTGCAAACGCAGCACGTGGCTCTGCTATTTGCTGTCCTCGGGTCACAGGATGCTTTGGCCTGGAAGGGACCTTAAGGCCTATCCAGTTCTATCCCCTGCCGTGGGCAGGGACACCTCCCACTGGATCAGGGGGCTCAGGTTGTGGAAGGGAAGAGGGAGCTGCCTTTGCTCACAACTGCAACCCTTCCAGCCCTGGCACCTACCAGCATCCACGAGCTCCTGGAGAGCTGCTCAGGACCCTTCTGCAGGGCTGGATAGGGCAGCGGGGGCTGCGTGGTGGAGGAGCCCCACTGGCCTTTAGGGTCTTCAACATTCCCATCCACAAGTTAATCCAACATCATTCTCTCAGAGACTTATAATTATGAGCTCCTGCAGCTTCTCTCGGCTCCTGCCTGTGAATACAGACCCCGGGACTCCCCAGACCACAGCCTTGAGGAGCCCCAGCTCTCCGTGCCGGCGCAGGGAGCCCAGCCAGAGCAGTGCCAGGCGCATTCTTCTCCCCACAGCCTCAGCTGTTGCTCCAGCCCTTTTTGTCCTGCCCCAGGAATGCTGGGCTTCTCTCCTAGCAGTCATGGCCTCTCTGTGGCCCTTCTCTACCACAGCTGGTTGCCTTCAGCCTCCTTCACCCTGCAGGCACAAGACAGCCCAGCTCCCCCAAGAATTCCCCATCCTTGCAAGGTGCCTGGAGAAGCTCCTGGGGAGCCCAGAGCAGATGGGGGGCAGCACGGGGCCCCGTGGGCGCTGGGTTGGGGAGGGAGCACTCTGACCATGCTCTGTTTCCTCTTCCAGAGAAAAGTGAGCCCCTGCGTATCCTGTATGAGAACTATGGGGAGAACCTGACCCAGGACAACATCATCAAGGTCATGGCTCTCCTTACTGAGCACGAAACCGACGATGTCATCGTGGCCATGAGGGATGTCTACATCCAGAATCCAGAGATCAAGATCAGGGTAAGGGCTCAGCACTTTCTCCTGGTTGGGGCGTGGGGGGGGACAATTCCCATTCATAGGGGGTTACTACCATCATCCGGATGGGTTTGGGTCACTGGGAGCAGCCCTGGGGCAATCCCACTACAACCAGGCTTGGGCAGAAGGTCTGCATCCCCAGGGACCTGCCTCAGCCCCACCAGGCTGGGGCAGGGGGAGCCCTGAGGCCCCCAAGCAGGGCGGTGCTGGGGGTCTGACCCCCTCCTGCTTGCAGATTTTAGGGGAACCAATGCAGCAGCGGAAGCTGGTGGCGGAGATCAGCCTGGTGAACCCCCTCGCAGCGCCCCTGCTCAACTGCGTCTTCGTAGTGGAGGGCGCCGGCCTCACCGATGGGCAGCAGATCAAGGAGCTGTAAGAGCTTTTCCTCCCTTCACTCCGCCAGGTTGTTGGGAACGGGGCAGGGGTGGATTTTCATGCCCAGAGCCCCCCATGGCCTGGCCCTGCTGCGGGCACAGTGGGCGCAGGGGCTCGGAGCATCACGGCCACACCACGGGAAGTCCCTGCTTCCCAGGTCCCGGTGGGCACGGGGAGGGGGACGGGGGGGTAGGAAGGAGCGGGGCCGCCCCACTGACCCCCTGTCCTCTCCAGCGAGGAGCCCGTGGAGCCGCAGGCAGAGGCCAAGGTCCGGCTGGATTTCGTGCCGCGCCTGTCGGGGCTGCGCAAGCTGGTGGTGGATTTCGAGAGCGACAAGCTGAGGGGGGTGAAGGGCTACCGCAACGTCATCATCGCACCCCAGCCCAAGTGAGTGGCCGCCGCGGCCCCTCTGCTGCAGAGACCCTGCCTCCCCTCCTGCTCCGGGGCTCGCCAGACCCCAGCTCGCTTTAGCCCAAGCCGATCCTAGTGGGCACGGAAGGACGATGGCTGAAACCCAACCCAACGCAGCTGCCACATTCCTATCCAGCAGCACTCAGTGCAGTGGGGAGAGAAGCAATGGGACCAGGGACAGCAGAGAGGGACTGGGGGTGTCTGGGGCTCCCTGTGGCAGCTGCTTGCTTCAGCACCTTCCCCTCACCCTGCAGGGTGGAAAGGGGACCCTGACCCAGCAGGGCTCTGCAGCGCTGGCAGCCCCTGCCACCGCAAAGAGCTCAAACCAAAGAGAACAACCTTCCCCAGCACTGACTGCACCTCAGCCCTGCTCCTGCTGCTCCAACACTTCTCTGAATGCAATTTGGTAGAGGAAAGATTGTATACTATGAGCACAGAGCTGTTTATAGGCTATATACGTATAGAACAAATCTATTTATGGCTAGATAACTCCACACTGCCTACAGCCCTACAGCAAAGCAGGGCTTCGCTTCAACACCTCTTCTGCCACTGCAAACACTGTGCAGTGAGGGTGGGATATTCCCTTCACATGAATTAACTATGCAAGCACTGAATAAAAACTCTATTTTTCACTTCTAAAGCCATGCTGGCTCTTCTTGAGCGTCCCTTCCAAACCGAGGCACCCAGCAGCTCCCTGCCAGCACCTGAGCAGGTGGGGGGCCAGTTCACGCCCCGCTGAGCGCTGCTGGGCTTCATTTCAGGGGATGGTGTTTGCCACACTAAAGCCACACTGCTAGCTCCGCTCCAGCCACCTCCCTCCACCCCGAGCTGCAGAGCCGGCACAGCCCAGCGTTCCTGGGGTGCTCTGCAGCTCAGGGGTTGTACCCACCAGGAGCTGTGCTCCCACAGCATCACTGGGCAGCACCCACAGCACAGGGTAGACCTACCCCAGCCTCCGATGCAGATGCCCTGAACTCCTGGTGTGTGTCCGAGAGCGATGGAAAAGGGGTGACTGAGCACAGGGATGCGGGAGGAGCTGGGGATTAGTCTCAGGCCTGGAACAGAGGTCAGGGTGCTGCCGAAGACAAGTACTTCCCACGCCAGAACGCAACCCCAGAGCTTTCTCTCCACAGACATCATGGGGGTTAAGCAAACACCAGGATGACCCAGACAGAACTGGATGCCTGCGGCTGCGTTCTCCCACCCCCGCAGCAGCCCCGGCAGAGGGGCCGCGGCCACGCTGGCACGAGCTTTACCCAGCCTGGTGCCAACCACCAAACCAGGGGAGTGTCCATAGTGTGAGGGACCCTGCTCGGTGATCCCGCACCCGGCTGCTCCCAGCCATCCCAACACCGCCGGCGGCTCTCCAGGTCTCCCATCTCAGCCATGATCTGGGATGGCTGGGGAGCCAGGAGCACCTCCTGCCCAGGACAACGTGTGCTCCAGCTTCACTTTCTGTTTATCTTTAGGATGAGATAAAATCCCCATGTGCAGCATTCCAGACAGAGCCACTCGCCTCTCCCAGGGCTGGCGGGGGCTCACGGCCAGCGGCTCAGCACCCCGGCTCTGCGCGCCCCAGGGAAGAGGGGCAGGAGCTGCACGGGCTGGGTGGGTTCTGCTGGGCACAAGCTTCGTGTGTGGGTTACTTGGCTGCTAAAACCTTTCCAGACAACCCTGCAGGATGGCCCCACGATCCTTCACCCCTTACCCTGTGGAAGTTTAACCACGACATCCCTCCATCTCTCATTTCTTGAATGTGACCAGAAAACACAGCTGGGCTGGGGCGAGGGGCTGCTCACTGGGCAGGCAGGGAGGAAAGATCCAGCCCTGCAGGGCTGAGGAGCTGCCAGGAGCTCTGCTCCTGAGGGACAGTGCCCATCCTGGGGCCTGGGACCAGGACAGGAGCTCCTGCAGATGTGGGGATGGGGATTCTGTCCTCCTGCAGCCAGGAAGGTGAGCAGCAAGGACCACATCAGCCCCCAGCTCTGGCAGCATCAACCCCAGGACACAGGTCCTGAGAGCACCGAGAGCCCAAGAGGAGCAGCGGCGGCCGAAGGAGTTAACAACACGAGCCCGGCGCTGCCTTCCCTTGTCAGGAACATTCCTCAGAGCCAGCAATGATGCACAGCCTGACTTTAAAGAGCATTTGTTACACACAGCTTTGCTGAGCCAAGCTTCAAGCTGTTCAATGCCTGGTTTAAAAATAACCGGCAGCTCCACTGGTTCGAAGCTGGGTCCTGATAAAATAAACATTAGCATAGCTATTTCTGAAGGTCACTCCCATCCATCTGAGGCTCGACAGAGCAAGGCTGCTTTGACGAGAAATGAGCTCATAAGAGACTCCAAATGCTGCATTTACGGTTTGGCCCAGGATGGGGATTGTTTCAACCCCTTTATCCAGCATGCCCCCACTCCCAGACTGCAGAGCCTCACACATTACTTACGGCACGGCTGCTGAGCCCACAGGTGTTTGCCCTGCACACCTCCTTCCTCGTCCTTTGAGGACCATGAGAACAGCGTGACCTGTCCCACAGCCACCTCAGTGCCTTTCCCTGGGCTGCCGTAGCTTGGGGACAGCTTCCCTGCACACACCCCTGTGCCGTACCTATCAGACTCCTGCCACGCAAGGAATAAATTCCAAGTTAAATATTTACACCATCCATCGTGTGGAGGAATCTGCAATTCAGCATTAGCCAAAGCGCCAAAGCAACACAAGGCTGTTTATGTGCAGAGAGGTTATTAATGCACCTCAGCTCGCCAGCGGTGCTGACTTGCCAAGAAGGGACTGCAAACTCATTTTAGACTTGAGGACCTTTAACTTACCTTCATTGATGAATCGAGATGAGAAAAAAATATCATAAATCAGAGCACACACAGCACAATTCTGTGGGATCTTCAAATCCCGACGCCTCCCCCCAGCTCTGACTCCTCTCTGCAAACTTGGATGTGTTTTTATGTTCCCTCAATCCATGGGACACCTGGGGCACGGGCAAGCAGAGAGAGAAAGACACCCAACAAACCCCAGATGGGCAGAGCTCCTGTGGGAAGTCATGCCCCTTCTCCAAGACCACAGAGGGTGCAGGAGACACCACGAAGAGACATGGGAAGCCATCCCCCTTCTCCAAGACCACAGAGGGTGCAGGAGACACCACGAAGAGACATGGGAAGCCATCCCCCTTCTCCAAGACCACAGAGGGTGCAGGAGACATCGGGAAGAGACGCTGCCCACTCCCACTGGCTCTTACTGGCTCTAGGAACAAACCAGAAGATCTGTCCAAAACTACCCAATCTCCCAATACAAACATGAAGATTCCCTCCCCCCAGAGCATCAGAAACATTATGAGAAGAATCTTAAACTGGTTTGGGCAAAGAGAAATGCTTCACAGTTACCTCAGTGCCAGAGAACACACGAGACAGATGCACGGAGAACACAGTGGGTGCCCTCCATTAGTACACATTTTAGCCTCCGCTCCCTAAACGACACACGGAATCTCTCCAAGCCCGGACCTGCTGCAGAGCGGATGAGCATCATCTGCTGTGGTGATGAGTGGCAGATGTCCCATCATCTCCCTGGAACGGCTGCACCATCAACTGACGCTCCAGAAGCCGAGCAGTTTAATGACAAGGACAAGGGGATGCCAAGCACGGGATTCGGGGGATTTTTCCAGCGCTGCCTCCAGGTCTCTCTCCCACCCCTCGCAGGGCGTTTTACAGCCCGAGCATGGGCCTCGGGTGCTCCTGCATTAAAGCCGCCTGCATTCCGGACCAGCGGAGCCATCGAGCTCCCTCTGCTCCAGCATATGTGGAGGCTCGGCAGGGCATGAGCCTTTACTGAATTTCCTGCCAAACAGCGCCATGGGAAGCCCTTACTGAAAATACAAATAAAGAAACAATTTTCCACCTGCCAGTGCTTTCCAGCAGGCTTTGCAAGTGGGAAAGGAGAAGGGAGGAGAAGGGAAAGGCCGCAGCAGCTCTTGAGAAGACATGAAGGAATTTACGTTGCAATTCACACCCATCTCCTTTCAATCCTCTTTCTGCAAGACCTTGCTCTTCACAATATAGAATCATAGAATCACCAGGTTGGAAAAGACCCGTTGGATCATAACCTCTTAAGGAAGCTTATATGCTCCTTGGCCTCGCTGGAGAAGCCCCTAGTGGGACCTCTCGAGGACTTCAGGACTTCACACACTGCTGGCATGGAGCCATCCCTGCATTCCTGCATCCTCTCCCTTCAAGCAGGAAGCCACAAACCCCAAGCTTGCAGGTATGTGAAACCTAAGACATCAACTCTTCCTCTCCAATCAAGTGCTGCTCAACCACACCACCTCCCTCCACCCCCAGCCCTCCCCACTGTCCCCAAACACCTCCTGCCCTGCGAAACCACCCCTGGTATTTCCTCCTTTCAGCCCCAGACCCTGCTTCGCATATTTTAACAGGAACATTTTATCCTTCTGCTCTATAAACTACTGACTCAAACTGCTCTCTCATTTTACTTGGCTATGGAGAGAATTCACTTTTTAAGATGGTACAAAAATGATTATTTCAGTGCTAATGGCAAAACCTTTTTGTATGGCAGCAGTACTAAGCCTCCAAGGCTTTCAAAGGTTCCCAGCTCTTCTGGCCCATTTTCCTTGTTTGTTTATCTAAATATCTCCAAAATACAACCTCACAACCCATAGCAGAGCTCAAACAGGGAAAAGGCAGCAGATGTTTGTGGCACATCTCTGAACACAAGCAAAAACCCTGGTAAACCCGTGTCCCAGCCCCACTCCACTGACAGACCCCTGAGACATCTATGGCGAAGTTGCCTTCATGTTTCCCAAGGTCATTTTTGTTTAGATGGCACGAGGTGTGTTTCATACCTTTTCTAAGCTTAAAGAGAAACATACATGAAGTTTCAAACTGGCCAGGAACACATTGACACCTGAACCCAGTGAATCCTAGAATCGTTTGGTTGGAAAACACCTTTGAGATCGAGTCCAGCCATCCCTGTCCACTACTAAACCATCCCTGAGCACCTCATCTGCCCATCTTTTAAACCCCTTCAGGGATGGGGGCTCCACCACTGCCCTGGGCAGCATCTGCCAGTGCCTCAGAACCCTTTCTGCAAAGAAATTGTTCCAAATGCCCAGTCTAATCCTCCTCTAGCACCACCTAAGGCCATTTCCATTCACCCTATCACTTATTACTTGGGAGAAAAGCCCACCACCCAACTCACCACAGCCTCCTTTTTTCAGGAGCTGCAGCAACCCCAGCCTTGCTTTCTTATCACCACTACAACCTGTCCTCTCACAGACTTCAGTGCTCATCAGTGGGAGCAAGTCCTCGCTTTCCCCAGAGGCGTTTGGCAGCACTGATCCTTCATGCAGGCAGGGGAAAGGAGCACATAAGGGCGCGCTGGAGGAGATTCTCAAAGGCAAGAAAGGACACTCAGGACCACTCAGCCACACTTTTACAGATTTGGAAACCTCACTCTGGACCCCACCAACATGACAAAGGCAGCTCTACACTGGGAGGGACCATGTCAGATGCCCTTCTATGCCTGGGAAGCAGAGTATTGCACTGCTGCGAGCCCCTCATGGAAGCAGAACCAAATAATTGGTGTAAAACCATAAGCAGCTCCAGAGATACTCCCCAAGGCGCAGGGAACAAGGAGCAGGTTTGCCCACAGGGACTGCTGCAGGTCAGTGAACTGGGGCTAAGAACCCTCAGTCCCCCCACACCTCCAAAAGCATCAACACCAAAAAAAGGGGGAAGGTTCCCCACCTCTAAAGCAGAAAGGCTTCGGTTACATGGAATCGAACACCCTGCTGGAACAGCAGCTCTTGCTGCTCACAGCAAAGCCAGTCTCTTGGTTTCCAGGTCTGGCTTTTGTTTGTTCCGCTCTAATTAGAGTCATTCTTCAAATGTCCTCCAAGACCCTAAATGAGCTCAAGATGAAGGAGCTAGTCTTCTGCACTCAGTGACCCTCCAGGCAGAGGTCAGCATGTTCCACTTTTGTTTGATCCAGGAAACAGGGCTGTGAACGGGACACGCCACATCCACAAACCCTGGCATAAGCCCCTTCCAGCAGCCACAGCCTCAGATTTCACAGGGCAAAACCCCCAAGCCCCTGTATGCCAGAGCAACTCCTGCACTGCAGAAAGGAGTGAAGCCACTGGTAAGTCAATGACACCCTCTTTATTCAAAAATAGAGATCTATGAGACATTTCAGAATATACTGCAGCCGCAAATGGCAGCCTATGCATCTGAATTAACTCCTAAATCAATTAATATACAGGTTGAAGCTTTTGATAAAAAAGACACACTTGGGAAAAGCTGTTTAACCTGGAAAGAACGTCATCCACTCACCAGACGCCCTTTGCCCAAAAAAGGAAAACAAATAAAATTACAAACCACAAGACTTTGTTTAAATTAAGCAAAATAAACCACACACATGTATTTTGGGGAAAAAAAAAATCAAAACATTTCAATTAAAAATGAAGTCAAAGCCATACAACTCCCTCCCAGGCCCGCCCCAACAGCATGAGGTGGCCACACATCTACCTGCAGAGCTGCTCTTGTCCGGTAACGGATCAATCAGTGGTCAGGATAATTCCAGGCTACGGGAAACTCCATCAGGTGGGACAGGGCAGGACCAGGCCCGCTGTTCTGGGTGCTCGAGGGTCACTAGGGTGGCTCCGGGTTTCATTTTTGGCAAAAACAGAGAGCGTGTCCTGTGTGTTATCTCAGGAACAGCCGGACCATACAGGCTGTGCGACCCAGCCAATAACAGGAAGAACAGCTCTGCCCCCGCAGGATTCCCTGTGGACTAAACAGAAAACCAGGACTCCTGGCTGTGCAGGACGGGCATAGGGAGCTTCTGCAACAGGACAGCACAGTCAGTAAGAAAAGGATATGAGCCTCTCAAGTTAATGACCCAAACATGCTATAGTATTGGCTTTAACTGAACAGGCTCTGAATACCCTGGAAATAAATAAATGAGGATGCAGAACAAGCTTTGCATTCCGTAGGTTTTCTCTTACGTCTTTGATACCAGCAGCTTAAGCCTATGGGGAGGCACAAATGCAACCCAGCACTCATTTCAGCCTCTCCTGCAGACCTGCATCATCAGAAACATTTTACAGGGAGAGGTGCTAAATTTAAACAGAATTGTTATCCAAATCGGAATGGTTTTCAGCAATCAGAGTCCAGCTTGTTACACCTAATACACAAGCTGCATGTAATTACACCCGTGGCAGCTAAAACCTTAGCCAGCAACATTATGGGGTTAAGAGTATCTTAAATTTGCCTTCTCTTCCTTTTTCTCCCCCTTTTCTCAATTATAAAAATCAACTCACAATAATCTGTGACACAAAATCAAGCACATCCTTCTAATATCTACATGCGTGGACACAGGACGTGTGCAGACAGGACTTGTGCATATAGATGGGTCTGTTTTCTATATAAATAAATATTTATACCACATTTAACTTCCGGTCATCAATAACTTCACTAAATCTACAAGAGAATTCACAGAATTGTATCTTCAACATAACCACCCTCAGAGCAGATCAGACAGACCTGTCCCTGGGTATCTCCAGCTGCAACGCACCATTCCAACCCCTCGGTTGTTAAATCAAAGCTGCTGTGACCACCTCATTTCGTGTAATGGACAGGAAAAAATGTAGTACAAATCCAAGGTAGCTGAAACAAAGCGTACTTCCACCCTCCCTTCAGTAACAATCAGCCCTGCGTTGCTCACCAGAGTAAGAATTAGGAAGTGATCTCAAATTCACAAAGCAAAGCCGCTTATTTTTACTGCCTGTGGCGAGTCCAATTGATGCACACGCTAAAGAAGAGCCATTTTCGCCTCAGTGCCGCAGCAGAGCAAGGACTGCAGGCTTAAGAGAAGTATTTCTCCGTACCAGTGCTCAGCAGACGCCTTCTTCGCAGGCTGACGTGGTCCAGGATCATTATGCCCACACACAGCCCTGCACCGCCCACCAGTCGCTCCCCTGCTCTCAGAGAGGAGGCTCAGGAACCCAACCAAAGACCAAAGCTCATTGAGAAATGACACATATTTTACAGAGGGGAAAGTGTTCCATAGTCAACCTTCCTTTGAAGACACTGCAGGGAGGTATGCACATGATTCATGACTGTTGTGGGGTAGCAAGTGCTAAGAGCGAAGAGCAACTAAAGAGTATGGAAAAATATGAGAGAAGTTTGCTTATACAGACGATCCCAGCTCCCTTCAGAGCTCACAAACACTTGCTCTTCTTCCTCCCCTCAGCACGAGTCAGAGTACACAGGGAGAAGGTGAGCACGAGCAGCCAAGAAGTCGAAAGCAGGGTCTGCACGCTTCCTTCCTACTGTAGATCTCAGAAGACTGGGTTTCCAGTCACACCAGAGTCTTCTTACTCCTGCTGGTACTAATGGAACCAGGGGACCCCGCTGGTTCTAGTCTGTGGAAAACAGGTCCCCAGCAGACGGTAGAGGTGCCAGACCTCCCGTGACATTGGGCAGCAGTGACAGGTCTGGAAGGCTCTGGATGTGGGATTTCAGCTCCTTGCGGACCTGGGTTACCCGAGCAAGCTTCTGTTTATATTCCTGAGGGAGAGAGACAAGAGAACGGTGATTAAGCACAGGTTAAGGAATAGTGCTTTTGGTAAAGCCAGGAGTATTTTCCAGGTGAGGATCCTGAGGGAAGGCAAGTAAGGGACTGGTGCTCCGAGCAACTGCCGACATGGCAGCAGATCCTGCCACCTGCACCCAAGCTCACCGCCTGCCCACAGGCTTCAGCTTCCTTTAACCACTAATCCTGCCCTGTGCTACTTGAACAGGAGCTCTGCAAAACAGCCCCAAACCTGTACCCACTGGGGCCTGGTGGAGCACTCGAGCAAAGCGCTGTTACATAGCTGCTCCCTTCTTGCACTCTCCCAGGCTCCTGACTGCCATGTGTGGCCGAGGAGGGACACTGCCAGCACTCCTCCTACAGCCCTGCTGACAGGGCAGCCGCCTGAGGGACATCACAGCTACTACCATGCTGCTAAAATGCTCTTTTTCCCAAGCTTGACCCATTTTGGATATTCAGATAATCCAATTTTCCCTTTCAAGTCATGAAATCACACCCAAGTTTTGGCTGTGAAACAGGGTCCCCTCTATGAGGTGTGAACAACCACAGTGGCCGCAGCACTGGGCTGGCACGCCAGCAAGCACAGAAACATGTGTGCGGTCACTAAATGTACACCAGACACAGACACAGCCCCTCCAGCTGGGAACCAGGCAAAAGGACACTCAAATATTCAGGGTTTTATTATAAAGGGAGAAAGAAAGTACTTAAAAAAAAAAAGTCCCTGAGGAGGGAACTTCCAGGTAGTTTCTCCACAAATGGCTCTGGGCTGAGCATTAAACTCCAGTCAGAAATATCTGTCCATCCTCAGAAACCCCCATGGTATCAGAGGTAACGGTGCCTCGTGTTTCAACGTGAGGGGACAGAGGCAAAGATCGGATCCTAAAAATGACGGAAGGAACCATGCCTTGTTAAATCATGCTCGGAGGCCATTTAAGAACAGACAACACACATCCAAGTTACCCAACAGCACTATCAACAATCGATGTTTATGTGATTTTCAGAGTTTTGTGATCCCAAGCATTTATGTAACAGTCACGGCTGTGCAAGTAACAAAATCACAGCATCACGTCATTTCTTCTGGAACACACCAGCCTCTACCCAGCCATTCCAGGCATATTTTTTGTGGCATCTCCAGAATGCAGGAAAGAATGAGCTTAAGAGAACAAGCGCAGCACAGTATTCCACGTATGCAGCTGTGATACTCGCTTTTCATTTCTTAATTACTTGGCAAAGAAAACGGTTTACCAAGGAACAGAAGTTTATCTTTGAAGATCAAATAAAACCAGGCACACATTTAATCAAAACATCTTTCTGGAGAGTTTACAACTTCAATCCAGTCTTTCCAACCCCCTCTATGAAGGAAATTCTCTTCACCTTCTCCAAATATCAAAGCAGAGCCATTCCTGCAGGGTTACCAGCAATGAGTTTACACTCTCTGTGTTTCATTACTTTGAATAAGAATAGTGAGAGCAGCAGCTGATTGCAACCACTCAGAATGCTCCCATGCCTGGAACAGCTATAGAAATTTCCATAAATTTCCTGCCAGCACCAAGTAAGAACTACCTTTAACAGTCTGTTTCAAACTGAAATCCTTCTATGAGGCTCAGTGAGTTAATGTACATCACAACCAAAGGCTTCGGTTCGCATACATTAAAAAAAAAAGGAGCAAGAGAGAGAAAAATAAGCCTTGCAAGGATAAAGCAGCGAAAGCCCCCAAACCATTAAAAACTCTGGCTCAGAAAACATCACTGAACTCAGGAATGGAAAGGGAACAGTCCAGGAACAAAGCTTTCCTAGAACAAAGTAATACTTGCTGGACAGATTCACCACACACCACAGACTCCCGCCTGATAAATGCTTTCCACCTGCTCTGGGACCACAATGCTGTGTTGATGTGTGACAGAGCCATAAAGAGCTGGAGAGGTGGGATGCCAAAGATGAGACAGAGAGCGCTGACGACTGCCCAGAGCACCCAGCAGGCTCACCGCACCCTACACCAAGAACAAGGCAAGGATCCAAAGCCAGGGCAGCAAGCACAGAGCCCAGAGGCAGCCCCCAACTTCTGGGCAGCCACTCCTGCAAGTGGAGAGTCCTGCAGTCCTGCTGCAACACGGAAGCAGCACCTTCCAGGGAGACGCAATCCCTCACATGAAGCACAAGGCAGGGTTGTGTTTGCCAGTTGTGCTGCTCAGGAAATCCCCTCAGCCCCACTCAGGAACATGTGGAAGCAGAGGCGTGTGACCCCCTTCCAGGCCCAGGAGCTCCTCTCTTCCCACACACCAAGGCCATGTTCTGCGGCACGGGAATCTGGACACAGGTTTATGGGAAACCATGTTTTCCACAGAGCCCACGGCATGCTTTGAAACTGCATCTTGCAGGAACCCTCCGTTCTATAAACCTTAAAAAATATGAAGAGCACTTAAAAGAAACTGCTGCTTCCCAAGGTCTCCATTTGTGCTCCGTGTGCTGAGCTAATTGCCTCGTTGCATACAGTCTTTCATTAAGATTAATGGTATTGGGATGCTATTTGGTTTTTTGAGGCAAAATAATGAGGTATTTCCTGTAAGCAGGAGTTTCAGGATGATACAGAAAAGGCTGGCACTGTGCCACACAAATCCTTTCGCTGATCAACATTCCCTTTCCGTTTGCAGAATTACGCACCACAGCGGCCAAGTGAATTAGACTCTGAATGAGACACTCAGTCCTTGAAACAAATGCAGTGTCAGAATTAAACCCCACTGAAAAAATCCGACAGAAGTGTTTCGCTCAAAAGCAGCCTTGCCTGAACACCGTAAAACTGCCTCTAACCGACATGGCGGGAGATCCACCGGAGGATGCTGCACGGCTCAGCTCACCTTGTGAGCTACACAGCACAGGCTTTGTTTTATTTCAGCTCAGAATTGGCACTGGACACTTTCACTCCTGTGCTGGGTCAAGCAGGAACATGCTGCAAGTCATCACAGCAATAGCACCTACTCAAAAACGTCGTCAAGCATTAATGAGGATTTATAGAGCAAACGGGAAGAGCAGCCAGTCCATGTCAGTTCTGACCCGCTGCAACCTGAGGCACTGCCCAAGGACACCTTTCTCAGCATAAGGGCCCCAAATTACACAGCTTTTCTGCAACTGATGACGAGAACTCAGTGTCACAGGGTTCTGCCATTGCCAACTTCCCTGAGCATCAGTCCCCGAGACGCAAATACACTGAGTTTCTGTCATGTTTTGTGGATTTGCTGTGTTTCACTAGTATTAACAGGATTAGTAAACAACTGTAGCTCTTCAGATGGCAAAAGCTGCTTCTCAAGATGCAGATTAGCTCTTTCACTGCTATCACAGTAAAGACTGTGCTCTGTAAATAAGATAAAAGAAATAGTGATTTCCAAATCAGATGCTTCCATGTCTTAAACTAAAGCCCTGAGTTGTATCACTACCAGAAGCCCTTTTCTCCAACCAGCAGCCTTGGTGAGGTTAGGGCAGCAATGGAGACAATCCATCCTCCATCTAAAAGTGCCACCTCATCTGCGAGTCAGGAAACTCATTGTACAGGAGAGAAAACTCAGTCAATAGCAGCAAAGATCTGGAAAAGATACCTAGAGAGAGCACAGCACACAATGAGAGGATATGTAAAATCAGATTGGTTTAAGTTATTTTATTATTTCAGCCTTTGCTTGAGTGAATGTTTTGTTTTAATACATTCTTAATTGCTACAAGGGTTTCAGCTCCTTCTAGAACAATGCTGATTAGCGCTACAAAGAAAACCCCGGCTCATCGATAATGTTACTGTGAGCACATCAAAGGCTCAAACAGAACTGATGAGCAGATAAGGGCTGCCATATCTGTAACCAACATCTCCCACTGTTTATTAACCCTCCAAGACTCACGAACAATGGAACGCTTTTATCAGGCCCTCTCCCTCAGCACAGATCTGAGGTTTAACAGCAACACGAATTGCGCCTTCATGTTCAGTTGACGAGTGGCAACTCCTTCCAGACTTCGACAGCACCGAGGCCGCCTGCTTTTGGCAGAATGACAAAGATACCAACCTAGACAGAGCTTTAATAAGATCACTGTTTAGCTTCCAATATATTAAAGAGCGCATTTACCCTGAACAGCGGGTGCACAGCCTGCCCGTTGCTATCAACAGGATTACTCCCACTAACAAAGCAGCTCAGCGAGTGAACAGCTTAACTCTCAGGATTACATCCCTGCCTCTGCCAGAGATACAATTTTCAAGTAACATTTCTTCCCAAAAGGATATTTCACAAAACAAAACCCAGTACAATTGTCACAACACTTCAGCTAGTGTATTAGAGATTTTAATCTAATGTTGTCATTGTGAATTTCCTAATTTCAGTCTCAAACTGACTCAAATTTATGTTCTGGCCTTTGCTCAACATTGCAGTGCAGCATTTTGCTATCCATTTCTTGCCTTTTTGTAAAGAAGTAAACACCTCTCATGTAGCTATTTTTATGCATACACAAACACATACATATGTGTTCCCGACAGGCTGGTGCCCTCTTCTCAGCAAGGGAAAAAAGCGCAGACTTCCACTGGCATTCAGCAAATCCATCAGGCACCGAACAGGATTTAGTTGTGTGACACCTTCGGGATCCATGTCTGAAAGTGCCTTTTAATGGCTCAGGCATCAGACAGACACTCTGCTTGGAGAAATTCAAGCTAAACAAGCTAATGGAATCATTAACCACCCACCCTAACCCTGAACACAGCACCAGCACTTGTCTGGCTGACACAGAACAAGCAAAGTTCTGGAAAGACAACACATTCGGAGTCACAAGACACTGGAAGCTCTGGTACAAACATCCACGGCAAAGTAAACACTCAACAGGACATTTGCCTCACAAAGATGCTGCCGAGCTGTGAGATCAGCTCTGTCAGGGAAGCAAACAAGGCTGTGATGGCTGCAACACAGTTTCCTTCTTGAGGATTTTGTCCTCTGCAGCAGCTGGGGTCCCACCCCCAGCAGCCGTTCACCATCACCAGAGTAGGCGCAGAGGAAGCCCTTTGCGTGCTGCCCAGGGCAGTTTAACAGATGGCGGTGACACAGCCACCACCGTTAATTAGACTTCCACGAGCCCCAGGGTGTGGAGGAAGAACCTGGCTGCCGCATCCCCAGCACATGCTCCAGGACACGCGGCAGCGCTCAGTCCAGGCAGCGCAGTCACACTCCGCAGTGTCCTGCCCTCCACGTTCAAGGGAGCTATGGCAGCACACGTAAGGAATCATCTTTCTGTATCATCCAGGTTTACACCCCAGCACAGACACCAGAGGTAAGAAAGGCTGTTAAAGGATGGATACCAGAAGATTTCAGTTCAACCACATGTCCTCATCAGGCATGGGTGGGAAAGGCAGGAGGGGTACCCAAACATTACAGAAAGGAACTATAGAACACAACCAATAAACCCCCAGCTGTGGCAATTACACCATGTGCAACTATAACACAGTTACAGCAAAGGGAGGAAATGGGGATTTGATACAAAACAGAGTAAACCAGAAGAAACTTTGTTAAGTGAGCCTGTTTTCCTTTAAAAAGTATTGAGTGCTGGGCCCTTCATGTCCACCCATATTAGAACAAACAGGACCAAACATCAGAACGATTCTGCCTTCTTCAGACTTTTTACACCACTTTCTTACCCATTTCACTCCAAATGTAAAATGGCTCAAATCACCTCCCATGAGAGAAACACACAGGTCAGGAGTCAAGAGGGAGTGTTTAGGGAGACAACTAGCTTGCCAGCACCAGCTTCATCAGTACTCACTTCTAGCTTCTTCTCTTTCTCCATCAGGACATCCTTCTGGTTCTGGGTGTATTCAATCAGCATGCGTGCCAGCTGGCGCCGGTCCTCCAGCTCCGCTGCCAGCCGGCCGTTGTACTCAGCCAGTAGCAGGCACGCTTCATCCACCGTCTTCGAAAGACGCTCGGCTGCCTCTTTGTCTGCACACAAAAGCGTTGGGTAATTTAGAGGACAAAGTTTATAAATTTCATCTTTGACAGGAGAGCTGCAATTAATCAGACACGTGTACGTTAACACCTCATTCATAAATAACTTCTGGCTTGACAGGAAAATATGAGCTGAAAGGAACGGTAAGGACTAACAACTCGGGAATGGTGCGTTTAGACAATGGCAGGAGTGCCTGCATTTCACCCTGGCAGAGATGTCCATGACTGCGGGTGGGATACAGCTATGAACTCAGCCTCCACAAACAGGTTAATTAAACTAGAAGTTTAGGCTGTGCTTTCAGAATTCATTAAAACAAATCGGGCAGGTTTCACATGTAAACACGGTGGGTGCTTTTTAACTCCTCTTTTCTCTGAATAACTCCTAAAGCATCAATAAAAGCAAACGTAAATTGCACACCAGCCTTCACAGTTGGACACTGTGAGAGTACATTATAAAGGACTGAATAAGTGACAGTTGATAATAAGCCCTAAATCAAAATGACTTACACGAACAAAAGCCACATCAGCTCCACCTTTACGTGCTTCTATTATGATTACTTTTTAAATACAACTGCAAAAGACTAACAGGCTGATGGGGGCAGCGAGTTTTGGTTTCCATATTAATCACAGACTGCGTGTGTACTCAGCACAGTAACAAGATGAAGAAATACTTCCCTGTCTGGGTGTTCACAACCACCCACACCTGCTTCAGAACTCCTGTTAACTCCACATTCTTGCAAAACACTGCTAATGCTCTCCAAGTACAAAAGTCTCGGTGCAAGCCAAAAGAAAACCAGCAGAAACAATGCAAGTTTCACTCCCAATACCTTTGGTAGGGCTGCCATCCGTGAATTACCCAAGAGCTACATAACGAGGGCACGGAAGCAGGAATTCACTCCATCATACACTGTAATTATTTAAAGAAAAACCCTTTTGATTTCTAAGTTACCCTTTGGACACACATCCATTCACCTCCCAGACTCATACCTGTAATCTTCTCCAGTAATGAAACATCTTGCACCTCCTGAGGCAGGGAGGCGATCTTTTGCCGTACTGTGGCATCTCCTGATGCTGCATTTTCCAGGTCTTGCAGGGCTTTGATCAAGTCCTCGGTCTACAAGACAAGTTAGCCAATGTTAAACCTTTCATGGTAACTTCCGTAACATCTCTTGCGTCTGTGGCCGCTGCCTGAGGTCACCTACGTCTGAAAAAGCAACCGCTTCCGGAATACTTTCTTCAAGTACTTTTCAAACTGTTGCTTCCTGACACAGAAAGCATTCACTGAGCATACAGTTATGCCTTGGAACTTGGGCATAATTACAGCAAGATCCTCTTTTTCAAGGCTCTGCAGTGGAAAACTACTCATTCCAATTAAAAGGAGCAATGATTTAAGTCAAAGCTGAGAAGTAAATGCATATACCAGCTTGATTTAGGCTTCAGCCCTTTGCACTGCATCAAACTGGGACTTGTCTTCCAGCTGAGCACTCTTGACATTTCCTCTTAGACCAGTGCACATGCACCTCTGTTCTAGTCCAAAGGTACATCCTGACACAGCAAAAACCCACCGAAACTAACCCAAACTTGTACTTGTCCAAACAAAACTATGCCAGATTTCCATCTTTACAAGCATTAAAATTTCGTAACTGGTTATCCACCATGAATTTTGATGACAATGAAGGCCACTCCTCACAAACAACCGAGAAACTACAAGGGGTGCATTCCCATCATGGGACACTTAGTCAAGACTCAGCTGGACAAGAGGCTGGACCGGCTTGTCTAGGGCGTGCCTTTGCCAAGAAAGGCTAGACCAGGTGAACCCCGACATCCCTTCCATCCTGGTATTTCCTAATCCTGCTCAAGCAAACTACTGCTCTGATTTAGCAGCGTCACTGCTCTCCTCGGTCAGCTCAACCAGCTCCCTGGAAGCACACTGCAATCTGCAGTTAAGCAGGACCTCATCGTGTCCCTTCAGCTTCATCTCAGCCGCTTTCAGTGCCTCGAGGACAAACAGGTCAACTGAAATGAACACGTTCAGAACATCTACCAGCTTAAGAAGGTGGTGGGTGAGGACAGAGGCCTTGACACACCACACTGCCTCCCTGCTTAGAACCATTAACAAAAGAGAAATATATAAAATTGATGCTTCTTTGTTTCAAGTAACACTGAGCTTTTAATGGGCGGGTTTTGAAACTGGACACGAGCCCTGTGAACATCACTGGGGATTAAAGTATGTTTCAATAGTTTGAAAACTAATAAAAACACTGAAACATTTCAAATAAATATTATTTTAACCTGAAAAAAAAAGAGGTCCATTATCCAATATTTACTGCTTCTTTGCCAGCATTTCCCAACAGTAACAAACTCAATGCTTATTACCAAAAGAACCCACAAGCTGTAAGGCATCTAGGGGAAGAAACAACAGAAAAATCTCACTCATTTCCTTGACAACTGTGATTTATCTTTATTTTTCATGTTTACACTCTACCAGATGGATGGCGGGGCTTCTTTATCCTTTTCAAATAGACAAGGGCTTAACATATGTTCATTATGCAACCTTACATGGTCAGACTGACCCTCTATTTCATTTCTATTTCCACATCACTAACGTGTCAGCCCCAAAATAAAGTCTTCAGAGCTGGTTTTAACAACCAACTCCACACAAATCTACCAGAGGTTAAGCTTTTGAACACACACATGGAGAGAGACATCCTACAAAAGCTTACATTTTATCTGTGTTACGCCTCTGGGTTTGAGAGACACACACTGACCTTAGACAGAATTTAAAACGCAGGCTGCTCTTCTGGCAGTTCTTTGGTATCCTGCCCTGATGATACTTCTCAGCCCATGGTTTAGACCACTTGGAATCACTCAGGAGCAGCACAGCGTGCTGGGATGGAAAAGGACTGTTCTATTCCACATGGACTTCTCAACCCCCAACAGAATGTCTCCATTAGGAGCATTTCGCTGGTGGCAGCTCCACCTCGTGGCTGCACCACACAGGAGGTGGCCTTTGGGACCTCTCCCGCTCACCACCCATCCCACCTACCAGCAGTGGCCCAGCACTTGGGTCTTGGGGCGAGTAGCTCCCAGGGTAATCATCATCTTCCTCCTCTTGTATTTGCTGAAAAGTCCGCTTCAATGACTTCTTCTCCTCTGCAACTGAAGACACACAAGCAGCTCATTTGGATGCCAGATCTGCCCACCTCAACTATCTCTGCTTCAAAAGACATGCACCAGATGCTCTGGTGATGAAGCTCTCTACAGAGCTGGACAAACACGGTTGGACTCTGATGTTGGCAGCACACTCCCAATACTCAAATGCAAAACGGTAACAAAATGCTCATTTTGCCCACAGGAGTATCTCTGTGCATGCAAGCACACAGACACAGTCTTCATATCAGCAGTTATGTTGCATGTCCAACACTGGAAGAAGGAACGGCAAGTAATGCCCTGCTAGGCAACAATCAGCCAGTTTCCAGCCCTGTTCAGCTTCTCTGTTTAATACCACGTATACAGGTAAGGGTTTCTACCAGTAGGAATGAAATGCTGATGTTAGGATACATATGGACAGAAGATTGCAAGCTCTATTTTGCAGCAAGTATATGCTCACTATGGTCCCACAATCATCTAAATAACTGCTAGTAGTTCAATGTTTCACTCTTCCAGCAAAATAGTGACTTAGGACAGCTCTGTGAAATGAAAACTCTATGACATGACAGCAACAACAGCCACGGGCAGAGCACAAACTGATCTTCAAGCATGTGACTTATAATGCTTCAGCAATAAGGATTTCATAGAATCATGGAATGGTTTGGGTTGGAAAGGACTTCAAAGCCCACCCAGTTCCAACCTCTCTGCCATGGGCAGTGACACCTCCCACTGGATCAGGATGCTCAAAGCTTCATCCTTCATAAAGCAAGGCAGCATTGACTACATGAACTTTAGTGTGGCGTACCTTAGCTTGAAAGAGAAGAGAGAACTTATTTAATGAGCCAGAAGTCCTAATGCAGCCTTTGATCCAGCTACAGAGCCTTCAGAAGAAGGCAGATCATTCTTCACACATGCCATCAAAATTCCTAAGAGGCCAGGTAATTTGTAAGTAAGCTCTGGACAGAGTCTCAAGAACCTCTCTTCAGGGGAGTCAGGTTTTGCTGAGATAACCATGGAGTTCAAGGGAAAGAGCCTGTACATGCTTTGATTCACAGGAAAACCCAAGACCACTCTTGATTTAAAATGAAATACACCTGCTCAGCTCTAATGAAGAAGCAAACAGAAAGGTCTGTCCTTCGATGCAGTTTTGCCTGCCCTGTCAGCTGGGACATCTGTCTGAAAACCTCTATCTTACTGAAGACAAAGTCAGAGGTGTCATACATTGTATGCAGACAGCTGAATGACCTTCAGGAGGCAGACACAAACACAACTCTGTCAGAGAACAGATTTACTCAATGGAACGCAAGGAAGCACAAGAAAATCCTCACCCTGAATTTTTGAAGCATGCTAGAGAAAAGCTACTCAAACTAGAAAAAGGGACACTCTGCATCTTTATAGACAACAGACGGAATACAGCACTTCGAAATGTGACTCCAGGCAAGTGGGGTAACACAACAACAAGAAAAACGGCTGCTGCCCGCTGAGCTCTGTGACAGACTTGACTTAGCTGAACAGGAAAAGTGCTGACAACAAATGGCCAAGGAGAGCAGTTAAAGTTACACAGTCCAGTACAATGTGCCATCGATAATTAGCACCTGTGTGTACTTACCATGACATAATTAGCCAACAAAGGATAAACATGAGATAATCAACAGTAGAAAGCATGACTGTAGTGCATACAGACGTGAACACAAACACGAAGGGAGTAAGGTATAAAAAACTGATATAGCACAAAACATTGCATATAACAACACCACCACATGTACAGCTCTCCTAAAGAAAACAGAAAACCAATATAGAACACCAGAAGACACTGAAGGACAAGAGAAACCTGATGGTCCAGTGCACCCTCCAGCTGCTCCCAGCCCTTTGTTTCTCTGAGGGCCAATCATTCATGACTCTAATTCTCATTACAACATACACTGGCTAGTAGCCCCTCACAGGTCAAGCACAGCTGGAGCTGATCTGCTCCAAAATTACACCTAGTGCAGCCCCAGGTGCCTTTCTTTGTTATCCTTGGCAGCGTCCCAGCCTGCTCTGCTCGCTGTATTCTGACAGGGTTCTGACTTCCCGTGTCAGACTTTGCAACACAATCACGATCACAGCAATGGGCAGCAGTTCAGTTCTGTGTTACAGCGCAACCCTCCTACATCAGAGCAACATTCCAGCACTTCCCCCAGCTGCTTCTTAAAAAGAAATTACAAGAACACACCAGCTATACCAGCTATATTGCCATGCACAGTGAATGCAAGAAGCTTATAATCAGTTTCTCTATCTGTCTCACGCAACAGGTTTATAACAGTGATGTTCTAGCAACAAATGATACTAAGTTAATGTTTTCCCCTAATGACATCAGCTGGTACAAGAAAAAAAGAGACAAGATCCTGGACATATTTTCCAGCCTTCGATTATTAAAAGTCATAATAAAACATGGTAACTACACAAAATAAAAAAACTAACATGAGAATGAAAGCACCAACAATACTGAATAAAGCGTTGTAACAACCTAGCTGCCCACTCTGAGAGATGTAGAGTGGAACAATTCTAACTCTCAGGGTGGACACAATAGCTCCCTCCACCCTGCTTGCTTGTCTTCACATCAAAACGCAGCCCTGGTGAATGAGCAGATGCGGAAAGCACCTCACGTTTAGCTTCTGTCAGCCCCAAGCCATGAAGCAACACAGTTCCAAAGCAGAGCTGCAAGCTGAATGAAAATCAGACTGCTCCCAAGACAATCCCGAAGAACCTCGGCTCTGGCAACAACTCAGCCACAGGAGCCCCAAGCTCAGCCCCTCACAGTTCTTTCAGTGAAATACGTACCAGTCTAAAATCCAAAGCAAAGCACCCACCAAGAGTGATGCACCTTTACCTTTTGACTGGGGGCTACTGGAGTCCTCCATCGAGAGTTTGAGCTGCTGTATGAACTCGCTGCCATACACACTCCTTTCTTGCCAGATGTTAAGTAATCGTTCCAAGGGCTTTTTGCAGCCCTCATCTGCTTCTCTGTTCAAAGACAGGAAAATTATTACAATTCAGCTGACAAACAGCTTATGTTTTAAGAGAGCATCTTCCAAACCAGCTACTGCAATTTATGGCATATTTGCACGTTTGGAAGGAATCTTTCCCATATCAGCTGAGTCAAACTGTGTGAAACACATTCGTGGCCAATTTTCCCCTTTATTGGCACCAGAGATTGCCTGAAAGTGCTCCACATTCCCACCCTGAAGTGAAAACACAAGTGTTGAAAGAAGAACCTTGCTATCATTCAGAGTTTGTAAGAGAAGTTATAAAATCCCCCCAATTTGGCATGTTTACAATCCCAAGCATTAACTTCAAATGGTTGTTTCAGTCAGTAACATCCCAATTAAAAAGCAGGTTGTTTGGATCATTAGGCACTCGAATGTACTCCGTACAGCACATTGAAAGCCTTCCAGCCGTCAGTTAGCTGAGATAATGGCAATTATCAGGCTATTGAGAGGAAATCTTAATGAAATGCTAGCCCATTTCTGACGGGATGGCGGCTGCATCTCTGTTTCCCTTTACATATCGAATCCTTCATTCCTCTAGCAAGGAGAGGAACAATCGGATACTGTCACAAGCAGCAACACAGCCAGGAACCCTGCTCAGACCAGAAGATGAGAGGGACCCAAAATATCAGCTCTCTGAAAGGCTCCTGACAACGGGGAAGAGCCATGTGTTACAAGGCTTTAACACACATCAGCAACTGTTTGGTTTCACAGCCCATGAACAGATCCACAAGCTCTTCAGGTAACAGGAGTTGCATGCAGAGAACAAACCTGTGAAGCTGCAAGGGCTGATGCGCACATGAACAGGCTTCCCCAAAGTGAAATATTAACGCTGAACAGCTCTGGGCTGCAACATAGCCAGAATTCAATCTCCAATGAAGTAAGGGCACAAGCATTCCCGAGACTTAAAGCCAACCCCAAAGCCCCAAACCTCAATTGAATTAAAGGTTCTATAACAAGAATGCAAATCTCTACAGAGAAAAGGTGAAGGAATACATAACAGAACAACGTACCTGGCAACATGAGAAAAAGCATCCACAAGAACGGATTCAAATTCCCTGGTGAACTCTGGACCTTTCCTCTTACTGTTCTGGATGACATCATTTGCTAAGTATAGGAAAGTCAGCTTCCGACTCGATTTTGCTGGGAAAGGGAAAAATAAGAAGGAAAGGAAAAAAAAGAGAGAGAGTTTGCTTTTATTTCTCATGTCTTTCACCTGGAATCATTAACATCACTGTCAAGGCTGCTGCCAGCTTTTCAGTCTAAATGGGAAGTTCAAAACATGTCCTCGCTACCCAGGCAAATTGGTGCCTTCTGGTGGAGCAGCTCTTGGCTCCCTCCTACTCAGGTGCTTTTCTAACTGATTTCTAAAACAGTTAGAAAAAAAAAGCAGAGCTGAAGGGTTTGTGCTCATTGACACCTCAAATCTGAGGAAAACCTGGATAAGAAAACTTTAACCACGTGATTAAACCGAGCTGTTCTAATGCACCAGCAAATTAATAACACAACAGCCTTATTTTTCATTAATTAACTTCAGAAAACAAACTGGTATAGAGCCATGTAATTGAGAACAGAGGGCAACTGCAGGAGGAAGCGCACGTGGAGACTCAACTATTTTTCCAGACAATGCTGTGCCAAAGCAGCACTGCATTTCCCACACACCATTGCTCTTCCCATCTTGGACCATCAGTTTATGTTTACTTTGCTTCACTCTAAGGCTCTTGCTGCAACTCCAAAGCAAGTAAGTGCTGTGAACCCAGGACCGAACCCAGACGGACCAGCAAGATTTGAAGCCCGAGCAGCGCAGTGGGAAGGGCTGGGCACCAGGTCTCCAAAAGGCCTCTGAAGGCCTCCGGCCCCAGCCCCTCCATACTAGGACCAGCACTGGTTTATATTTTCGTTAATAATACAGACAGTGATTTTGCACAGACCTTCAGCAAGTTTGCAGATGACACCAAGCTGAGTAGTGCAGTTGTGATGCCAGAAGGAAAAGATGGCATCCAGAGGGACCTGGACAGGCTGGAGAAGTGGGGCTGTGTGAATCTCAGGAGGTTCAACAAGGCTAACGGTAGGGTTGGGACAAACCTTGGTATCAACAAAGGCTGGGTGAAGAATGCATTTGGAGCTGCCCTGAGGAGACAGACTTGGAGCACTGGGGGTTGAGAAGCTCAACATGAACCAGCAATGTGTGCTCACAGCCCAGAAACCAACCATATCCTGGGCTGCATCCAGAGCAGTAGGGCCAGAGAAGGGATTCTGCTCCTTTGCTCTGCTCCAAGACCCAACCTGGAGTCCTGTGTCCACTACTGGAATCCCCAAAGCAAGAAAAACATAGATGGACTGAGTCCAAAAGAGGAGCATAGAATGGGCTGGAGCACCTCCTGTAAGAGGACGGGCTGAGAGTGGTGGGGTTATTAAGCCTGATATAAAAAAGGCTGTGGGGAGACCTCAGAGCAGCTTCCAGTACTGAAAGGGGCCGGGGAGAGACTCTTGATCTGGGAGTGCAGGCACACGACGAGGGGAACGGTTTTCAGCTGAAAGAGGGGACACTGAGATGACATCTTAGGCAGAAACTTTTCAGTGAGGGTGGGGAGGCCCCGGCCCAGGTTGTTGCCCAGAGCAGTGGTGGCTGCCCCATCCCTGGAGGTGTTCAAGGCCAGGTTGGATGGGGTGTGGAGAACCAGATCCAGTGCGAGGCTCCTCGCCGCGGAACGGGCTGGGCTTTGCAGTCCCTTCAGGCCCGAACCGCTCCGTGTCTCCGTGATCCCCGGGCCCGGCGCTGCCCCCGCCCCCCTCGCACCTTTGCGGAGCTCGCGGTGCCAGACGGACACGATAGGCCCCGCGTGCTTGCGGTGGTGGATGAGCCACAGCGACAGCGTCTGCACGCTCTGCTGCGAGTTACTCAGCTCCGACAGCTTCTTCTCCAGCGCCGACTCCGAGAAGGAGGACATGGCGGGGCTGCGGGAGGCCCCGCCGCCGCCTCACCCTCCGCGGCCGCCAGACCAAGATGGCGGCGCGGCCTCACCGCGCGCGGCCCTACGGAGCGCCGGAGGGGCCACGCTTCCGGGGGCAGGGAGAGGCACGGCGCATGCGCCACGCCGCCCGCCGCGGGGCGCATGCGCATTACGTGCGTCCATTACTTTTCTCACGCCGCCGCTCCCCCCTGGACCCTTTAGTCGCGCTGACAGCTCCGCTTCCGGTACGGCCACTTCCGGCACGGCCGCTTCCGGCACGTGGCCGCCGCGCTGCGGGAGCGGGTCGGGGCGCGGGGCTTCGGGGCCGCTGCGGGTGGGAGACGAGTAGGCTGCGGTCCCCCGGGGCTGCCCCCGAGCATGGCCGTGCTGGACACCCCGCAGGAGGCCTTCGCGGCGCTGCGCCCCGTCTGCGTGCAGCTGACGAAGGCGCAGACGTTGGAGAACGTGGCGCGGCTGCAGGCCGGCCTGGCGGCAGTCAGCGCCCCGGCCCTGCAGGAGCTGCAGGAGTATGTCCTCTTCCCGCTGCGCTTCGCCCTGAAGGTGCCCGGGCCCAAGCAGGAGCGGCTGGTGCAGAGCGTGGTGCAGTGCATCACCGCCGTCCTCGCCACAACGCGCGTCAAGAAGCAGGAGCTCCTGCAGGAGCTGTTTTCCGAGCTCTGCACGTGCCTCTCCCCACTCTCGGGTTCAAGCAAAAAGGCCTCAGCCTCAGAGGAGCTAAAGCTGGCTGTAATCCAGGCACTCCACGCGCTGATGCATTCGGCTTGTGAAGATGTCATCCTATCTCTGTACCAGCCTTCCACCCTTCCTCTCTTAGGATTTGCAGTATCTCTGCTTCTGGGCCTGGCAGACCAAGAAAAGGCAAAGCATATCAAGATCTCAGCTTTGCAGTGCTTGCAGGTCCTGGTTCTGCAGTGCGACTGCCAGGAGCATCGGCCCCTTGACGAGGGTGAGATGCAGCAATGTGGGGACTTGTTTGCTTCTTTTCTGCCTGGGATCTCCATTACACTGTCGCAGGTTATTACAGGAGACATCAAACAAGGCCACAAAGCCACCATTTCTGCCATCAGACTTTTTTATCTGGTGGTTGGCTCAGTAATGGCTGATGCACAGCTAGCCAGAGTCACCAAGAATAAAGAAAAGCCACCAGCGGAACGAAGCCAAATACGAGAGCTAATGGTCCATCGAGGGCCTGACTGGAGCAGAAGCACTGCTGAGAAACTTTCCATCCTCCTGCAGAAAGTGGTTGAGTTTTCCTCGGTTCACCCACACTGGAAGGTGCGACTGGAGCTGGTGGAGCTGGTCCAGCACTTGCTGAGGAGCTGCAGCCAGTCCCTGGTGGGCTCGTTCAGCCATCTGCTAACGGCCTTGGTTGGGCTGGTGAACGATGAAAACAGCGATGTCCAGAGCAGGTGTAACGAGGTTCTGCGGGGCATTGCAGAGCAGAGGATTGTCGTGCAGAACAGGGCTCTGGCTGACATCCTCTCCGAGAACCTCCATGCCCTTGCCACAACTCTTCCTCGCCTGATGAACTCTCAGGATGATGCGGGCAAGGTCTCCACATTGAGCTTGTTGCTCGGTTACCTGAAGCTGCTGGGCCCAAAGATTAACATCGTCCTGAACTCTGCGTCCCACCTCCACCGCCTGTCTAAAGCGCTGATGCAGGTGCTGGAGCTGGACGTGACCGATGTGAAGATCGTGGAGGACAGGCGCTGTGGCCCGGCAGGCTCCTTGCAGCATGGCCAGTCGAAGGGCAGGGACCAGAAGAAATACTTCCGCTTCTTCACAGAGGAGAAAGTTTTCCAGCTCCTTCAGCAGGTTTGCCGTGTTCTTGGCTACTATGGGAACCTTTATCTGCTCGTGGATCATTTCCTGGGGCTGTACGGTGAGTCAGGGCTGTACCGAAAGCAGGCAGCGATGGTCCTCAATGAGCTGATGGCAGGAGCTGCTGGGCTGGGAGTGGATGTCCTTCGCAAAAGGGAGGTTTCACTGGATGTGGATGATCTCAAAGGGTCCATAACTTCCATTCTGGATGAGTACACGGACCAGTCGAACTGGTATTTGATTACTAGCATTGATGCAGAGGAAATCAGCCACGAGCACACCGTGCAACGTCCAGGACGTGCTGCCCACACAGGAGGCGTGTGCAGCAGCGTTCTCCTTCCATCACCAGAGCCTCAGCTCACAACCCGCACCATGAACAGCAACATCTGGCAGATCTGCATCCAGCTGGAAGGTGTCAGCTGCTTCACTGCTATCCTTGGGAAGGAGTTCCGGTTGCTGCTGCTCTCGACACTCTACCCTGTGTTGGAGAAGGCTGGTGATGACACTCTGCTCATCAGTGAGACGGCACTGGGGACTCTGGTCGACATGTGTGAGGCCTGCGGTTATGACTCAGTGCAGCATTTGATTAATGAGAATTCTGACTACCTGGTGAATGGGATTTCCCTGAATTTGCGCCAGCTGGCACATCAGGCACATGCTTCCCAGGTCCTGGACACTATGCTGAGGCATTCAGATGCCAGCTTGCTGCCCCTGGTAGAAGATGTTATCCAAGATGTCCTGTCTACGCTAGATCAGTCTTACAGTAACCAGGCTTCCACTTTCCTCAGGGTCCTCCACTCAGTAATGACAGCTTTAGGTACCTGAATGAGGTTTACTGTGCATAATCCAGCCTTGCTGTAACTAAGGACACTTGTCTTTGGCCTTTCCGCTTGCCACGGGAGCTTTCACCTAGCTGAGGCTCTGCAGTGCAGTGGCAGCTTGGCTTTGCTGGGTGGGCCAGCGCTCACAAAGATTGCCAGTACCTTCCTCTCTCTCTGCACCAGCACTCACAAAGATCACCAATACATTCCTCTCTCCCCAGTTCTCTGTCCTGCAGACTTGCAGGAAAGCAGCCCATAGCAAGAAGGGATGGATTTGCTGCTCTTGTCAGTGTTCTGTTAAGCACATGGCATATGTTCCATTCTGTAGCCGGGGTTTAATGTTCTGATGTCATCAGGGAGGTAGCTCTGTAGTTCAGCCTCCTGAGAGCCGTGTGTCTCTCATGGAATCTGAGGTGCCTTGCTGACCTCCAGGAGAGATCAGGATTGCTTCCTGACATCAGTTCCTTCCTTGCAGTGCAGTGGTTCTGCTTGCCCCGTGGGGAGGAGCACCAGGAGAGTCCAGCTGCCGAGTGGCGGAGCAGGGCTTTGTCCCAGGGGCAGCAGGTGGTGACAGCGCACGAAGTGGAGCAATTCTTCCTCGACTACATCCAACAGAAGCAGATTGCAGAGGGCAATCTTCCCGACACCGGAGATGAGGAGGCAGGTCAGTACTGTGCATGACTGGGGATGCTCGGCTGGGAGACAGCAGGCTCTGAGGTTCCCTGTGGTTCAATGGGGAATGTGGGGTCTGGCTGAAAACCTGGTGTGCTCCCAACAGGCTTGGGTCTGCTCTAAGACACAACCACACTACATTTTTCCTTATCTCATCATGAGCTATTTAGTTTCAGGACTCAAAGTTCCCTCTTTCTAGGATCCTACTGCATTTTCCTCAGCCTCCCTTGTGAATCTGTGTGCCATTTCTCCTGGCTCTGCTCCCTTGGCCTTGGCAGGTCTTGCAGACATTCATATAGGGAACTCCTGAGTCTTTACTGGGCTGTGCTGCAATCCTAACCTTTAAATACTTCTTCTTTGAATACCGAGGCTTTTAATTTTTAATAAAAATCAATGGGAAATAAGGCCATGGCAAGGGGAAAGTGCAAATGCGAGACAGCCATGTCATCTAGTAAAGAAAGCAAACCTCCCCTGTCACCTCCCCTTGGCTGAATCTGGCACTGAACACACAGAACTCAGATGCAGACTTGACTGTATCTAAATACGTTAGACTGTATCTAAATGCCTCCCCTGGGAAATTTGCAGAGTAGTTGTGGGTGGGATTGTGATCTCCCAGAACTCCCTAGTCATTTCCATAGCTTCAGTAGTGGTTTTGTCTTCCAGATGAGGATCCCCCCCTTGCCGAGCTGCAGCCAAATGGCTCTGACCCAGACGGAGAAACTCCACTGCCAAGCCATGCTCAGCTGGCCAAAGATGTGATGGAGAGGTGCATCCACCTGCTGTCCGACGGGAACCTCCGCGTTCGGCTGAAGGTTGGTGACCACCAGCTTGGAGGGGCTGGTAGTGCATCAATGTGTGCAGAGCATGCTGGGCTTCCTGCTGTAAGGAGGGTAGTGCTGCCCCACGTTCCTTCTGGACTAACACTCCACAGCCAGCAGGAGTCAGGGAGACAGCTTTCTGGGAGTCATCTAGTTTAGGAATGGCAGCCAGGGTGAAGAGAATCTCAATGGCAGCTTCATACCACACACCTTCCCTTGATGCAGGTGTCCAGTCTCATGCCTCGGCCTTTGGCGGGGGAAGCAGGAGCATCTCTCTGCCATCTAGGCCTTCCACCCCCCTGTTCAGACTGCACTGTGCAGACTGATGAACATTTCTGAAGTTGCTGGGGTGATGATAAGCAGGGCTAAAAGCCTGGGGTGCTTAATTATGAAAATCCTTTGAAGGTGGCCTCCTTTCAAACTGCAAAGCGAGACAGAAAACGCAGCAGTGAGGCATAACCCAGATTTTTAGCACAGAGGCCCCAGCCCTACCAGGTGATCCTGCTGCCGTTGCACAGAAGCAGGAGGATCCTAGTGCACAGCTCAGCGTGCAGGATGAGGCCGGGAATCAGGCCCTGGTTCCAGCCCCACTCCATCACCAGTTATGTCACTGTGCTACTTGTCCCTCTCCAAAGAGGCTTGCTGTCAGTGTCCTCTTCAGTTATCCCAGTTCACGCTGCGGTAAAACCATATCTTTTCATCTTAAACCCCCTCTTTCTCTTGGCTCCCCAGTGTGATGCTGGGGACCCACCTGAATGCCTGGTGCTGCTGGCACCGCAGCGCTTTGAAAATCCTTTACCTGCCCCTCCTCCCAGGTCCTGGATGTGCTGGAGCTCTGTGTCACCGTGCTGCATCCTCATGGAAACCACCTGCTTCCCATGGCTCACCGTGTCTGGCCGCCTCTCGTCACCCGGCTGATTAGCGATGACCCCCTGGCAGTGCTTAGAGCCTTCAAGGTACAGCAAGAATCTCTGCCAACAGCCTGCAGGCTGGTGCTTGGAAGGCAAGCAGCTTGGGTATCTCTGTGCACAGAGCTTGTGGAGCGGTTCTAAAATGTGGTTTGGAACACAGGGTCAGCACCTTATAGGTAGGTGGGCTTGTAATGCTGCCCCCACAGCTCATCCTCAGATAACGCTTTGACCCTGCACTGAGGGGAGATGGCAACAGTAGTGGTTAGCACAGGGAGGAGGAAAGCGGTTCTTTTACAGCCTAAGCAGCTGTCAGAGGCGCCGTGCAGTGCAGCTTGCCCTCGCTGGAGCCACAGTCTCGGCACCCCCTTTGGAAGCTTTTGAAGAGAAGGAATTGTTTGCAATGGAGGCATTGGCAGGGGAGTGGAAAGGTTAAGCAAAGGCTTAGCCTCATAAAACGCTATTAAAGAGCTCCTGGCCGTCTGAGTCGCTTCTCATCCTGTCTCATGTTGGACAGTAAAGTGTGTTTCCAGAGGTTGCCAGGGTCTCTCAGGGCTTCTGGTGCCATGCAGAATGAGGTTCACTTTAGAATCCTTCACTGTGAACAAAGGAGGGTTCCGATTCCAGAAGCCATGTACTAGAATTTCAGAGGAGCTGTACCTCACGTGTGCCTGCGCTAGGAGGGGAGGGAATGCTGCACAAGAGCTAATTGACTCTGGAAAGTGCAAGGGAGTGTTACAATTAGCATCCTGCAGGCATGTCTTCCTTCCTGAATCTTGGGAGGGCCAACAGTATCTGTGCCAGCCGAACACAACACAACCAGCATCTCCTTGTACAGCAAGACCAGGAGCCTAGTGGAGTTCAAGAGAGTGCCGTGTTCTGGCCATGTGGGCTGCCCCAGGGATTCCCCCCTCCTCATTCTGACATGGACTTAAGGCCATTCGATGCCCATGTGGTTTTATCCTGGGCATACACCAGTAGTTCCGGGTGCCCTGTGGTCCATTGGCCTCTCTATTCCTGGCACACTTATGAAGACACTGTTCCCAACACAAAGGTGGTTTGGATTTTGATGGCACCTCCCACCAACAGCTCCTCCAGCAATTGTGACCAAGGCTTCACAAGCTTCTCTTACCTCTCCTGCGCTCCTGAGAGCTGGGCAGACCCAGGGCCACATGAACCTGAAGAGCAGGGTGGAGGCCTCAGCCTTTCCATCGAGTGTTCCCCTTCTAGGGCAGCTGTGGTCACTTTGCTCTCAACAGCAAAAAGTGACCAAGGGAGGAGGAGTGCCTCATCCCAGATCTGGTGATGCTGCTGGGCTCCTCCCAGACCTGTACGTGCACGTATCCTCAGTAACTCATGTTTCTCTTTAGGTGTTGTGTACCCTGGCCCAAAACTGCGGGGACTTTCTGAGGCAGAGATTCTCCAAGGATGTCCTGCCCAAGCTGACCAGTTCCCTTCTCAGCCAGGCCCCAGCCAGTGCCAGAGCCGGGCCCGTGTACAACCACACGCTGGCCTTCAAGTTGCAGCTGGCCGTGTTGCAGGGTCTGGGCTCTCTGTGTGAGAAGCTGGACATGGGTGAGTACCAGGGAAGGTGTAAGTTGTGCGGGATCCCTTACCTCTTCTCCTTTCATCTCAGCTGCCCAGGCCTGCAATTGCTTCTCGCCCTTCTGCTGCTCCATGGGATTGATTTTCTCCAGCCTCAGCCCGTTCAGGTCCTGCGGGGCCTTAATCTCTCCTCTTTGAGGGTGCTGTACAGAGGAGCTGGTCACTTTTTACCCACAAGAGAAAATGGGAGGGCAGATTATCAGCCACTTGGAGAATCTGACTGCTCATCTCGCTTGTGCATGAGTAGTGGGTTTGAAGTACAGTGCCTGGGTTGCTGCAGTTGTGCCTGTTGGGCTGTGCCTTGTTCTTAATTAACTCAAGAAGTGGAGCCCAGCTAAGACTTCTTGCTGACTCAACTGGTTCCATGTTGGGGCATCTCTCTGGGTAACCCTTCAAATGCAGCACATCACATTCTTCTGCTAAATGGAACTCTGGAGTTCTCCTGGGTTAAATTTGTGCAGCTGACTTTGATGAGGAGCGAGTTTGCTGGCTCATCCCTCTCTTCCTCTCTCAATGCCCTTGATTGCTTTCCTAGCTTTGCAGCAAGAAGCTTAAGAGGCGAGGTCAGGAGAGCTCTGGGTCAGACAGTTCAAAGGCTCAGAAGCCTCTTGCTGCCAATTTAGAGTTGATCCTGCTAGGTGGCAGCTGCTCAGGTTACCTCCTGTGCTTCTTTTCTGTTCCATTTCTGCAGGCGAGAGCGACCTGGATAAAGTGGCAGATGCCTGCCTGATGTACCTCAGTGCCAAGCAACCCCTGAAACTGCAAGAAGCTGCCCAGAGGTAATGTCTCTTAAATGCAGGGCTAGCAGGTGTACAAATAGTGTGGGACAGAGGGAGCACAGTAACCCCTTTCCGTTTGCGCCTTTCCCATTCCTTGCTCCAGCACGTTCAGGTTCCATACAGCAGAGTCTGCTAAAAGGCAGTCCTTGTCTCTGGTGATGTGTTGCTTACTGCCCAAGGGAGATCAGCTTGCTCACAAGTTACAGTTGACTTTGCCTCTCAGAGCACTTGGGGACAGAGGGGGAAGACGTCCTCCTTGCTTTTCGCTAGCCACCTCCTGTGCTGGAATGCTTCAGGCTCTCGGCCCACTGGTGGCATAAAACTGCAGAGGGGAAGGCATGCATGAGGATGTGCCAGGTGTTCCTGGGTGTTTTATCACTTAATACCTTCTGCAAGCCGAGGGATTTACTTCTATTATCCTTCCTTTTTCCCTGGGCTCCTGTGATCGTGTCAGCCCAGGCTCTGCCAGGTGGACTGGAGTTTGTTTGGGAAGCTGTCAGTCTTGGCACCAGCCTTGCTCTGAGAAGGCTGGGAAAGGTTAAAAGAGCACAAGCGGTTGAGGTGAACACACATCAGCTCTATGAGATGTTGACAGACAGACTTTGGTGCTCGCTGTACGGAATCCTGCTTAGCACGTTCCTGCTGTCAGGATGAGAAATCGTTGTTGTCATATGTTGTCACCTGGAAACACGGCCAGGGATTGCGGCAGGCAAAACGAGCCCAGGAACAGAACGTGGGACGTAAGAACACCACTCACCTCTGCTGGGGAGCAGGGTAGAAGCCCCCTCTTTCTGTGTGGGCAGCCCTTCCCTTCCCTCCCTGGCCGCGGGCAGGTCTGGTGTTTCAAGGACAGGCTGTAGGAGAGGGAAGAGCTGGCGGTTCCCTTTCACCTGAGCAGAAGCCGCGGGGGGTGCACGCTGCACAGGGCTTTTGTGCCGCTGGGCAGCACTTGAGAGGGAGAGCACGCTCAAGCTGTGGCCGTGCCTTTGTTTGTGTTCCTGCGCTGGCGAGAGTGGATTTATTTTTACCTTCATGGCTTTTCTTGCACCGCAGCAGGCTTCGGCAGCGATTGTTCCGCAGAGGGGTTCTTCGCTGTGGGCTTGCATACCCTTATCACAACAAAAGCTTCGTCTGTGTAAGCAATGTTGGAAGGGAAAGCAGAACACCAGGATTTATCCAGATATTTGGAATCTTAAGCTTTTGAATCATTAACAAAGCAGCCTGAAAAGCCGTGCAGTGTCCCCCCACCAGGGGGGTGGGGGCAATACTGAATTGTCCCTATGATGCGATAGGGTTTTTAGAAGCTTTTTTGTGAAGCAAACTCACCGCTATTGGAGAAAAAGGGTTGCAAAGTTCAGGACAGGTGACGGTTTTCTTCTGCATATTATTTTTATTCTATTTTAAGGGAAAAATGCCACACTACGCTGCTTCCTCCGTGCATTTGATGCACCAAACTTTACACATTTCACTGAAGGAAGCAAGGTCTGTGAATGGCTCTCTCATACAGCTCTGTTGGCTAGACACGTGCATGTTGAGGCACACATTGTGTCTGGCCCAACCTTACCTGTGCACACAGCCGTGCTGAAAGGCTGCTGGTTTAGTCCTGTCTGATCCCTGATCTTGAAACCTGGATGGGTCAGAGTTAAACATATCACTTAACTTAAACATATCACTTAACTGCAGGACACAATAGAAGGTTTCAGCTTGTAAAAGTCAAAATATTCACCATAAGAATCAGCTCTAGAGCCAGGATAAGAATCTCTTCTCAGCCACGCTTCCGTTTCCTTCTCCAGCTGCTTAACCACCAGATTCCCACATGTTCCAGTCTTTTTCCTTGCTCTCTGGGTACCTGAAAACAATCCTGCAAACTGACACAGGTTGTCATAGCCAGGGTGCGTTGCATCTCAGCAAGGGCAATGTTATCAGCCTGGTACATGAAACATGCTGCATTTTAAATGCTTCTAAAAGCAGACAGGGCAGAACTGATCTCAGCCACAGCATGAGTGCCTGCATACGTCACATAACTCAGCTTTATCACTGCAGAAATCGTACAAGGTGAGAAGATGCTCGGAATCAGCTTGCCATATTGATTTATACCGACTGGCCTTTGCTCAGCTGCTTGAATCCTCACTCAGCTCATGAGTTGTGACCTGCCAAGAGCAAGGTCAGGTTTCACAGAAGCCACTGCAACTCCAGTACCTCCCCACACTGAGCAAAGATGCTGTACGCATGCAAAGGGCTAAGCAGGAATTTTTGGCCAAGGCACCAGAGCCACAAAAACACAAAAAGAAAAGGGAGTTTCAGCTATCTCCTAGGGATGTTATTATGCCCCGGGGAGGCTGCTTAATCCCATTTATGGGACCCTGTAGTTTTATTGGGGGAACCAGTGGGAGTAAGTGAATTTTGTAACTGCAGCTTCATTCTATGCTCAATGGGCCAAAATAGATGCTGGAAAAAAAGAACTCCAGCATATCTGAGGAGAAAATGGGACAATAGGCTTTAGTCTAAGATGCCTGCTGGGAGTATTCCAGAAGAGAAATATTATCCAAAGCTTGGAGGGGAAAAGAAAAACCGAAGAGGCATTTGGCGAGGGTGGGGAACACAGCATGCATCCTTGCTTTCACTGAAGAAAAGCCAGCATAGCTGTGGGCAGAGGGAACAGGAACACTGGAGCGGCCAGGCATGGCCTGGGGCTGAGCACTGGGAGCAGGGCTGGAGGAAGGTGCTGTAAACCAAAAGTCACAGCGTGTAAAATCTGCACCTCTCATCAGGTTATAAAGTTGCATCGTCCCTGACAAGCTTTTCACTTTGGGGAAGAAAAACACAATTAAGAAATTGTCATCAGGTTATGCCAGCACTTCACAAAGAGTCCTGCATTTCTTCGATTTGAAGGGACTGCTTTGAAACTCACACTCAACTCCTAGCGCACAGTTACGCCAGTCCAGTTTAGCATCCAACCTTTCAGGCACCAGTTTGAATAGGAATAGTGTTTTCCTAGGATACAGGAATAATTTCCCCAGAACTTACTGAAGTCTGGTGAACTGTATTGAGTTAAACATGCAGAGATGCCAGAGCCAGAAAGATTTGTCCTTCTGCCAGCCTGTTCACTGTGCCGTGGCTTTGCTTAAAGCTTGGGAAAACACAAGGCAACAGAACAGCCAAACTGTGCTCTGAGCTGGTGCAATAAGTTGTTTAGCACAACTGGAACAAATATGAGCTATTTTTGGCCCTTTTTAGATACCAAAGTTGATTTCACAGCATGCCTTCTGGTTTGTGTGGTTTATTGGATACTTATTGACAGCTGCCATTCCAAGCTGGGCTAAAATACGCTGAAACAGCCACCTGCACAAAGCAAGATTCAATAAAACTATATTTAAGTTAAAAAAAAAAAGGCAACAACAGAAAACAGACCTGGATTAACCCCAGGTTTCTTTGCCATGGAAACGGGTTGCTTAGAAACTACCCCAGAGTTAGTTTGAAAATGTAAGAGTCAAGTTGCTCTTTAAGCTGCCCAGCGCTCCAGGTTATCAGGAGATAATCGCATCCCTCAGGCCACACAGCCGGAGAGGCAGGGCAGTTCTCCAGGGCCCTGCTAATCTCCTGAGGGTCGCTCTCTCCAGCACAGCTGAGCAGGAAGAGGTTGGAGAGGAGGATATCTTTGCTGTGAGCATGAGAGGTAAAGTTGTGCCTGTGCTGAAGAAGCAGAAGGCAGCATTTACTTCCTTGCCTAGTCCAACCCACCCCCAGCCATAAGGAGCTGGGATTATTTCTGTGCAGCTGCAGCCCCCCATAAACTGGGGGAAACCACTGGGACTGCTCACACTGATGCAGCCAAGCGAGTGCCAGGAGAGCCCTGGGGGAGCCGCTGTAGGGCTGGGGGCATCCGAGGCACAGGCTGGAGACCACACCGGCACTTACTCAGGCTGGCACACAGGTCCGGCCGCTCCTCCTGTTCCCAGTCACAAAGGCAGAGGAGTCCCGTGTGCTCTGGTGGTGCAGTCACTGCCAAGCACGGCTATCGCTCCAGAGCAGACAGATAGGCACCGCGAGCACCTTCCCAAGGGGACGCTGCGACAGCTTGCAGAGGCAACATCTTCCCCCGCTGCTGTTCAGAGACCTGCACGGAGATACAAGTGGGTAACGGCAGACAGGCAAAAGCTTTGTCTGCTCCTGGAGAAGCGAGTCACCCAACCACAAGATCATTGAAGAGATGAGGAGGCTTTTCCAGTGCCTCCATCTCGTTTTTGTGCTTTTCCAGCTTACCTGTGCACTACATTCCCCTCCCAAGGGTAGCTCCCTGCTCTACAGAGGAAGTAAGCTCACTTTAGGGATGAAAGTTCCTCAGGGAGAAGTTTTGACAGCAATCAGCTCTGGATTTTTTGTGGCTTTTGTAGCAGGTCATCTTTGCTCTGAGAGAGGGGACTTCTGTCCTGTGCTGCCTGGGGGAACAGAGCCAGACCCGCCTTCTGGTTTCTCTTCCGTTTCCTCACCTGTCACTCTCCTCACAGCAGAAATCAGAAGACCTGAAAATGTGTTGCTGGGTATTTACTGAGGTCTTGGAAAGCTGACCCACAAGTCTGGCAAGTGCCAAGTACCTTTGGTGTTCGTAGTCTCTATGAGAGCCCAGAGTACCCAGTTGCCATGCAGAAGAGCTTTGCAGGGCTGTCAGGGCAGCCTGCAAATTCTAGTTTAATTCTGTACACAGCGCAGCCAGAGGACTTCACACTAGTTCAGCCCAGTACATCAGACCCTGGCACAGACCTGACCAAGCCCAAAGGTTACCCACAGCGAGGGCTGGCAGGGAGAAATGAGGAAGGGTAGATCCTGCAAATCAGCTGCTTGCTTTCTGCTCTCCAGCAGGACTGTCTGCAGAGTCCTAGCTCACAGCTGGGATCACGTGGAGCACGTACACAAGTGAATCCCCCGTCTTACCTGGGGGATTCACTGTGAAGGCATCAGCACAGCAGTGCAGCATTAGGGGCAGCTGCCCTTCCTCTCTTCTCTATTTCATTGTAAATGGAGGTTTGGGATTCTTTTAAAAAGCAGATCCTACTTTGGGAAAGGTGCTGTGCAGAAGGAAGAAAATCTAGAGCAGCTGATGAGGCTTGGGATGAGATGAGACCCCACATAAGCAAGAAGCCCTCACTATGGCATTTGGATGTCCAGAGAAGCTAATCCTCATGCCCCAAAATCCAGAGCAGGTGGTGAACATACACAACTTCCTTTTGGAGCTCTGCTGTCCTGCACATCCCAGACATAGGCACGTGCGGTGCTCCCCAGGCCCTGCTCCAGCACTGGGGACCAGCTGAGAGGCTCCTGCAGCAGCACCACATGGTGCAGGGACCAAAGCCCAGGTCAGTTACTCGCCAGTGGCTTGTCTGATGTCAATAACTTACTGTGCAGCATAATAACTGTTTTTCTCCCCTTCTCAGAGCAGTGAAGCCACTGAACTGTCTTTTCTTGGGCACAGGAGCCATTTTAATGGCTCTCTCTAATGAGCGTCCAAGTCTCTTCAGCTGCCAGAGGCTGCAGACAGCATCAAAGCTCTCCACAGCTCTCTGTTAATGACCCTGTTGGATGCCAATCAAAAGGCCTTCTCCTTACTTTTCCTTCCTTTCTTCCCACTGTTTTCCAAAGTGTTTTCTTCCACTTAATGCACATGGACCCTGACAGCACCTGGCTCCTCCTGAACGAGGTCTGCTGCCCACACCAGTACAACCCCCCCCACACCAGCCTGCGGCCCGTGAAGCTGAGCGGGATGGGGAGGCAGCGCAATGAGTTCACCGACAACGTGCTGCTCCTGCTGGAGAGGCTGCAGCAGCGGGAGAGCGCGACGCCTCGGGCCGGTACCAGAGAGGCATCTCCTCCTTGACAGAGCTACGTAGCAGGTGGGAAGGGAAAGAGGAACCAGCAGGAGAGTGCTCACCTGGAGCAAGCCCATCATTTGGGCCCTGGATCATTCTCAGGGCAGGGGAAGGGCTGCCCGGTCTGGTGCACTGGCCAAGACACCTTCCCTGTGGGCAGAAGTTTAAATGGCGTTTGAGGATGAGGTGGGCACATTGCCCCATTCTTGCAGACTTGTACTTATCTGCATATGGTGCTGGAGAGAATTCCAAGGTTCGCAGCGCAGGTGTTTCAAGTTCTTCAGTAGGCACAGGGTCTTTCTCCAGAAATTACTCCCAATACATGGTCCTTGGGTGGTGCCCCTTCAGCACCCGCACACCCTCTGACCTCCACAGCCCTGATATTCCCTCCTGTTCTCAGCTGGAGAAGGACTGACAGCTCAAAACAAACACCTTTTCTGGCCTTAACCCTTCCCAGGGAGAGAATCTGGTTTGGAGTGTAAAAACCTTTTCTTTTTAAAACCAGCTCATATCAGAAGAAGGTAAAATGCACTTTCAATAGATCCCTCTGTTACTGGTGAGAGCAACCTGTCCTCTTGGAGACCGCCAGCTGCTCCTCACAGCACTGACACTGCCTGCTGAGGCCACCCAGCACGTTCTGCTCCCTCATTCTCACCACTGAGTGAGAGAGGTTCTTTAGAAAAACAGCCAGCCTGGATTTACAGCTTGGGAGTGATTTAGGACTCCTCGTTCGAGATCATCCGCCATTCTCACGCACAGTTTCTTAGACCTCTCTGATTTTTAACACCCACCCCAAGCAGACCTGGATGGAGCATCTACCCATGCCACAGAGACCCCAGCAGTGCCAGGGTTTGCTCTAGCAGGTGTGGTGCAATGAGGAGGGAGAACAGACAGAACAAGTAGTTTTTGGGGTCTGCTTGCTGCCCCTGCCACAGGGCTTCCCCTCCAGAGCCCGGCTCTGGCTCACCACTCACCTGGAAGGGCTGTTGTGTGCTCCAGCTCCCAAGGCTCCATCCTGGTGACTGCAGGTGCTGCTTCCAGACCATGCTGTCTCAGGATTGGTGACCTTCACCTAGAGCCACTGCTGGCAGCTGCCTCCCAACAGGCACTTGAGAGAGTTTTGTGCTGGTAAAGAGAAAGGACGGATCTCAGCTGTACATTTGGAAGCAAGCTTAGAAGTGCAAAACCCAAAGCAATAAAGTGGTTGTTACATGGAACAGGCTCTGTGCATCACTGTGGGCCCAAAATGTGCCTCAGCTCTTGGGGACCACGGGGGCTGCTGCTCATCCCCACACACCCCAGCTGGCATTGCCTCCCCTTGTCTCCGTGGTTTGGTTCAAGCATTTCTCCAGGAAAAAAAAATGAGTCAGGTTTTCTTTACCAGGTAGAGCAAGGATGCAGTTCAGCTTTTACCTTTTCATGCTTTTTTTCATACATATCCAGAGCTTACCATTGGTCTGGATTTTGTACAAAGGAGCCCTCAGAGCTGGTCTGCAGGGGAGACAGGTGAGCAGAAAGGTGAGAGGCTGCCTTTGGTCTGCAGAGCACTCTTGGGGCTGGTGCGGAATTTTCTGGATTGCGGTAGCACTTGATAAAACTCATCCATCAGGTGCCCATGCTGCCTCCAGCCCATCTCTGCCTCGCCTTCAGCGCCGGCTGGAGCACGCACGTGACGAAGCAGCTCCGCGCTGGTGCTCCTGCCCGAGCCATCTGTTCTGCTCTGCACCCCCTGCCTCTCCCTGCAGCACGGGGCTGTCGCTAGCTCCTCGCGGGATGCACCTCTTGCCAAGGGGGTACAAGTGGAACATTGCCATGGGGAGCCTGTGCCATCTTCCTGCAGCTTGGCCCTGTCCCCCAAACCAGCCCAGCATGCCACACCCCTCCTGTGCCCGGTGCCACCGCTGCGCACGGGCAGAAGAGGGGTTTGCATGGAGTCAGTCACCTCTGGGAAGCAGGAATTGCCCAGCCATGCTGGATTCCCCGCAGCTGCGACAAGGCAGCAGCCCTCTGGCTTTGCAGCTAACGGAGCCCTCACCACAGAGCCAGGCAGCACCGGCTGTGTGAGAAGCCGCGCTCAGAGATGCTGCTGGGTCTCAGGCTGCTGCCATACATTGCCCCATGGCGAGCACTACCACAACCTGCCAAGGGCACGGTGCAAGACCCGTACTCTGTGCTGCCTGTGACAGCCCTGTCCTGTGTTGCATTTGGTTGGACTCAATGATCCGGTGGGTCTTTTCCAACCTGGTGATTCTACAATTCTATGATCCCAGCAGGCAGGGCTGGCACCCGCTCCCCAGAGCCCTCTTGCCTTGCCCAGGACAGGTTTGGTGCAAAGCACAGTGCGCTGCTTTGTGCCTCGATGACCAGGAACCCTCCGTATTCCCTCAGCCTCCGGCACGACCAGCAGTGCCAAAGCACCTATGCTGTCCCAGCACCCCTTCTCCCGGTGCTCCCCGGCTTTCCCAGAGCTGGTCCCCACTGCTGTGCCCAGGCGGCGGGTCGGAGAGGCTGGCCTGCCTCCGTCTCGCAGCCGCCTGTCACAGCTTTCTGCAGCTTCGTTATCACCCCAGCTTTATTACAGGCAGAGTAAATTGCTTTTGTCTGAGGCAGGATAATGGCCAGAAGAGTGACAGCGTGGAAATGGCATTTTCATGAGGCGGGTTCCTCCCCAGCAGTGACTTGCATGTTAAGCTCAGTTCACAAGGGAGAGCAGGGGCTTCTCCACCACCCTGCCCGCATCCAGCTCCCCGCGCAGACCCCCGACCTGTGGGGGCACAGGCAGCACCCCAGGGTGAGAAGGGTGCAGCTCCCACCCATGGGGCACCTTCAGCCTAGTGAGGGGGCTGCCACCTGCCCAGGGAGCACAGAAACCCTCACCAGATGCCTCCTCCCCACCAGGAATGTGGGACCTCACACCAGGCTGGGGGCTGAGCCCCACGTGCACCCCGTGACCGAGTGCTGCTGGATCCCACACACAGCCCCCACAGGGTCCTCTCCTCCACCTCCCACTCCTGAGATTTCATATCAACTGAGTAAAATTAATCTCTTCTAATAAAACCGGTTGTTTTTAAAGCTCGCCTCTAGGTTTTGCAAATCACCACCCTGCACAGCAATTTGTTTACTCGCCATTGGAGGTGATTTGCAGCCATCGCCCTCTGCAAAGCAGCTCCTGCTCTGTGTTTTCCTCCTCTTAGACTGGTTTTTATGGCACTGGTGCCTGATGCCCCCAGTGATATGGTTCCACAGGAAGCGCAGCACAGGCTACGCCAAGGAGAGATACAACCGTTTGTCATAGAATCACCAGGTTGGAAAAGACCCACCGGATCATCGAGTCCAACCATTCCCATCAAACACTAAACCATGTCCCTCAGCACCTCGTCCACACATCCCTTAAACCCCTCCAGGGAAGGTGACTCAACCCCCTCCCTGGGCAGCCTCTGCCAGTGCCCAATGACCCTTTCCATGAAGAATTTTTTCCTAATGTCCAGCCTGAACCTCCCCTGGCAGAGCTTGAGGCCATTCCCTCTCGTCCTGTCCCCTGTCACTGGGGAGAAGAACCCAGCTCCCTCCTCTCCACAACCTCCTTTCAGGTAGTTGGAGAGAGCAATGAGGTCTCCCCTCAGCCTCCTCTTCTCCAGGCTAAACACCCCCAGCTCTCTCAGCCGCTCCTCATAAGGCCTGTTCTCCAGCCCCTCACCAGCTTTCTTGCTCTTCTCTGGACTCACTCCAGAGCCTCAACATCCTTCTTGTGGTGAGGGGCCCAGAACTGAACACAGGATTCGAGGTGCATGGCAAAGCGGCGCTCCCAACATCAGCCCCTCATCCTGCAGCTGCTCCTTGTTCTCCTCCCGACAAAGCACCCTGCATGTTCACGGCTTCTGTGCCATTTGCTCCCCAGCAACCAGGGCTCTGCAGGTGAAACCCCCAGCGGGAGCAGAGGGGAGCGTGGCTCTCACCACATCGAGTGGTCACCAGCCGTGCTGTGCCCTTCTCTGCCGCCGGCGCTGGCTGACACCAGGCCAGCAGCTTTTGGTTTTGTTTTTCTAACAGATGACAAATCGCTTCATATCAGCAAAGCGAGAGGTGAGTGCTACAGAGCTCCAGGGATTAATAAGCTGCAAACAGCCGGGTCTCCTGGCAGCTGGGGCCGAGCCTGGCACCGCCGGTGAGGCACAGCCCAGTGTGGGGGCAGCCAGCACCCTGCTGTGGGGACCCTGACCTCCCACCTGGCCAGAGACGAGGCTTTTGGTCCAGGAGCCCAGGTAGGGGTCAGGGCTGGCACCTGGCTGCATTGAGAGGGTCAGGATCCCCCGCAGCCCACCCAGCGCCCCATGGTGCCGAGCAGCCCCTGCTCACCTGGGACCCAGCTATATCCTGCACCCACCATCAGCATCGCCCCTGCTCCCAGGCAGGGTGGGAGCTCCCCAGCTGCAGCTTTTAAATGCTCCAAGCGCTCAGCTGTGGGTGATGATGCCCGTCCCCACCGGCTGCAGCCCAGCAGCCCCCCGGGCAGACCCAGCTGGGTCCATTTTTAGCCAAGACAGTCCCAAAGCCATGTCCCCTTGCAGGGATAAAGACCGCAGACCCGCAGACCTTCGTTTAAAGAGCTTTATTAGCTGCAGCAGGTCTGGTGGTGGCAGGCGTGGTGGTGTGGGGGAGCGGTTGCAGGGGAGCAGTGCCCGGCACCTGGACGGGGAGACTTGGGACCCCCTCTCTGTCCCCACGGCGGTGTTGCCTACAGGGGCTCCCAGGCTGGGCTCTGCCACTCGTGCCGTGCTGAGGGAGCCCGGGAGCCGGACCCTGTGTGGGGCGATGCTGCGGCACCAGAGGAAAGGGGGCTCGGCTGGGAGCAGGGGGCCAGAGCCACACCAGCACGGGCAGCAGGGATGGAGCGAGGGCAGCCGGGGCTGAGAGCCGAGCCACTCTTCCTCCGTGAAATGCAAAAGGCCGGGAGAAGCAATGGGTGGGAGAGAGCCAGCTCCGATGGCACCGCTCCCCTGGCACACAGGGACCTGGGCAGGCTGCCCGGCACAACCCAAAGCACCACGGCTGTGCTGGTGAGCGTGCTGGGAGCGTGCCAGGAGCGTGCCAGGAGTGTGCCGGGAGCTTGCCATGCCGTCCTTCCTCCTGTCTGGATGTGCTGGGGCGGCGTTTGGGCAGGCAGGGGCAGGAGGAGGCGAAACGTGCTCTGGGATGGGTGCTGGAACTTAGATATGCGCTGCGGGGCTGGAACAGAGCAACTAAATGGGGCCTCCTACGGGAGCAGGCGTTGGTTCTGCAAAGCACAAAGGAGGGCAGGGAGGGTCCCACGGGCAGAAGAGCCTCTGCTGGGCACCCAAGGCTGGGGTGCAACACGGCCCGTGGCACCGCAGGTGGCAGCAAGCAGGGGGTGGCAGGGACTCCGAACGCCCCGGGCCCCGGGCACGCTCCCAGCAATGCTCCCTGGCACAGATGCCGTCCTGCTCCCGCACCGAGCCCCAACACTGCCACGTCGCAGGGCTGGGGACCGAACCGAGCTGGCGGTGGCTGGCGGGCGCAGGGGTGGTGGGGCTGGCGGTGAGATGGGGCGATGGGGCCAGTCTCTGGTCCGCTCCGCTGAGTCCGGGGCGGCGGGGGGCTCCTCCGGCGTCCCCCCAGCACCTACAGCACGCAGGAATCGTCTGCCGAGCGCTTCTTCAGCTCCTTCCCGGCTTTGTGGTGGTGGTGGTGGTGCTGTGCGTGCGCTGGCACGGCGGGGTCCGGCAGCGGGGCGCCCCGCAGCTGGGTGTCCTGGGGGTGCCCCGCGCCCCCCGCCGCCTCCACCCGCAGGTACGCCTTCACCTTGTGATGCCGCGCTTTGCCGTCGCTGGAGTCGATCACCCGGCACTCGTACGTCCCCTCATCTGATGGCTTCACCCTCGACAGCCGCAGCTTGTGGGAAATGTTGCTGCCGACCACCTTGACCACCTGCAGCAGAGCAGAAGGGGGTCAGGCAGCCCCTGGGACCCCACACTCCAGGGTCAGGGTCACCCCTGGCCACATGCCGCACACTACGACCTGGCCACGTGCTGGGGACACGGCGAAGGTGGGTGAATCCAGGCAGTCGGACCCCAGCCCTGGACCACGGGACGATGGAGTCGCCGGTGCACACCCAGCCACGCGGGGCTGAGATCAATGCAGAGCCACGCTGGCTAATTAGCTTTTCTACCAAATTGATTCGCTCTCAGTATTTATCACCCAATGAAATTTAAGACTTACTCACTAGCCAGAGCTGCGGCTGCTGTTGGGCTGGGTCAATAAATCAGATTTATCACCCGCCCCGAGGCCCCTGGCTCTGTTCCCTATAATCACACTGGATGGCAAAGGCCATTTTTCTACTTGCCACTGCATTTGTTAGCTGAGGATTTTATGGTGTTTAGAAATGGGTCTGGGAGCCGCAACCGAGGAGCTGCAAACTCCCGACCCAAACAGCAAAGTTGGCAGCACCGAAATGCAGGTGGCGGCACGGGAACGGGAACCCTTGCCAGCCCCTCTGCCGGCTGAGCCCCGGGGCGACCAGCACCAGCACATGTGAGTAGCTGCATCCAGCTGCCCTGCACACCCCCTGCTGCAAATCGTGGCCAAGGCCACCCCAAAGAGCAGCTCAGAGCCCACGTGCAGCCATCAGCACCGATCCTGCAGCGCCACAGTGGGGTCCAGGGGGGCTGGTCCTGCAGCTGGGCTCATTCTCTAAGGGCAGGTCCAAGCTGCCCCCAAGGTGGGACAAGAGGTGTGAGGGCACCTGGGGACTCAGCCCATCATGGGAAAGGAGCTTCAAAACCCCCCTTTGTGTCGAAGAGCAAGGAGCACTTACCGGAATTAATGGCTGGGAAATTTAGAACTAATAAAAGAAACCTTCAATTTTCTGCTGCCGCCGGTGGCCATGGAGCCGCTGCCCGGCAGGTCACGAGCCTCAGCCCGCAGCTCCGTTAGGAGTGGGAGAGATAATTTTCTAACCGCTCACAACACTCTGAGCTATCATGGCCCCACAGGATTGGGGTGAGACCCCTGCCTGGGCCAGGACGGACAGACGGCCACGGCGGTGCCCAGCCCAGCGATGCGCCTGCCCAGCAGCCAAACACTGGGGTTTGTGAAATGAGGGAACAAAAATAAACGCAGCCCTTTCGGCTTGGCTACCGCACGGCAACGGGTGCCCACGGTTTCCCTCTCCACATCCATGCCGAGCGCAGGGGCTGCAGGCAGAGACGGCACCTCCAGCACTGAGTGTGTTAGGGCAGATAAAAAACAGCCAAGGAGGTGGCTGAGGCGGTGGTTTCAGTGTGTGATTTACATCGTCTCGCATTGTTTGATGCCGCCGTTTGTTCCCAGGCAATTGCTGCCGTGGCTGGAGCGCACGCTGTACCAGCACCGCTCGTGGGGGTGTCTGCCCGCGCTCATTCATCTCCTCCGGGTGTAAACACTTAATAATCAAGGACATTTAAAACAACAAAAAACAGGAGTTGAAGCTGAAGCCTCTCCCTGCTGGCTGGGTCTGGAGGAGGTGGCAGGAGCTTCGCACAACGAGCACCTCAAAATGAATCCTGGTTACACATCGCGCATCGATTACATTCCGGTGTGCAATTAACTGCCTAATTATGCTGCAAAACGCAACGGCCGAGCTGAAGGGCAGCCCCAGGATGGCTGCGCAGCCCCAGCACCCGCCTCAGCCCCTCCTGCCGCCCCAGCCAGGCTCCGTGCGGCTGTGCTGGTGCTGCTGGACCATTTGCCTCCCCTCCCAGCACCAGCTCCCAGCCACATGGTCCTGCCCGGTGCAGGATTCGGTCCCCAGCATCAGCTGCAGAGCGCCCAGAGCTCCCAGTCAGCACTGGGATCCCAGCATCCTCACCGAGGGGACCAGAGCCCTGGGAGCAGGGCTGGGGTACTCAGGCCAAAGAGCAGCAGCAATCCTGAGCCACACAAGCAGTGTTTTCCAAAGCTTCCTGCCAGCTTCTGGAGGAGGCAGGAGGCTCCTCAGGCTGGCAGTGCCGGGCTCTGGCCATTCCGGCTGCAGCCCCAGTGCTTGGCTGATCATGGGATGTTGATCATGGGATGCTGAGCGCAGCATCCAGCAAGGGACGGATTCTAAAGGCACCTTCTGGGCTCTGGACATGGGCGCATCGGGGTGTTCACCACGGAGCGGTGAAAAATGGGGCTGAAACCTTGGGAACCACGATGCAAACAGATCAAAAGGATACATGGATAAACTAACAGCAAGAGAATGCACACGGACAGCAGACAAGCAGTGATGCCCTCTGTCAGGAAGCCTTCTGGCACTCCCTGCCACACGTCCCTCTCATTTTCAGGGATGAGCACTGGGCACAGGGATGGATTCTGGGGGACCCTTGGGGCATGAGCCCCAGCCCACCTCGTTCACTCAGGGAGGAAAAAACAAAGGAGCCAGAAGAGGCTGCCAGGGCAGAGGCAATGGTGGGAAGTGCTTCCCAATATTGCTGTGTTCGCGTGGCACCCCTGAAGGTGGAGCCCCCCGAGATGGGAAGGGCGGGAGGGCAAGGGGGGAGGGAATGTGCCTGACAGCGGGTGGCTGAGCGCAGTTATTTCATTAAACTGATTAGTGTCTCCTCATTCTGTTCACGTGAGCCTAAATGGCTTTGGGATGCTAATCCGGTGAGTAAATTAGATTATTTTCTCAGTGCAAACGTGTCCCTCGGATGCTGACAGGAGCCGGACGGGGCTCAAGGGCCACACTGGGACCCTCAGTGCTGAGGGGGGGAACTGGGAAGCCGCCCCTCACCCTGGCTGCTCCCAGTGCCGAGGCTGGGGTGGATCCAGCCCACTCACCCTGGTGTCGCAGCGCAGCAGCACCAGCGCGACCCACACCCAGCACCTCCCGGGATGCCTCGGCCAGGGCACGCGGCCTTGAGCAGGAGCACAAACCCAGGGAAGCCTCCTCCCCTCCTACCCCAGCTCCGGCATCGCTGGGAAATGCTCCAGCCAAGCCCTCGCCCAGAGCCCGTGAGAACCATGAACCAAACTCACGCTTATTTTTGTCGCATCCTTCCCAGGCTCCTCCTGCAGCGAAGCTTTCAGCTGTGGGGAAAAGCGGGATGGGGAGGGAGACAGAGAGGGATGAGAAATCATCAGCTCGGCTTGGGGGGAGGCAGGACCCCCCCAGCCCCTGCCCACCCCTGGGAGCAGCTGGGGCTGACGTGGGATGGCTCAGGGGTGGGATGGCAGCTCCAAACAAGGAGGAGGGGGGTTGCTTAGCCCCAGCAAACCTGGGCCCCCCGAGCAGACGGGAGCTGCAGCCCTGGGCAGCCGGGAAGGGGAAAGGAGCAGCAGCTCTGCAGCAGCCTGGGACCACGGGGCTCGCCCATGGGTGTTCCCTGTGACCTGGGGCTGGAGACAGTGCTCACCACAGCATCATCTCTGCAGCAGTGACCCCCATCCCCTCGCAGCCAGCCCCCTGCATCCCCTCCAGCAGTAGCGCAGGCATCTGGGGTCCCCACTGGGACACCCAGACCCTCCCAAGCCCCCTCCCCACCCTGGGTATCCCGCTGCCCCTCACCGGTGGCCCCGACCCCCCAGCACCCGCTTTCCCAGTGCCCTTCTCAATTTATGGTAATGCCGGAGCAGCTCTGCCAAAGACAGAATAATAAAGGCTCATTAAAATACCTAAAGCTGCCTGCCCATTATTTGGCCCTTATCTCTGTGTGAACAGAAAGAGAAATAAAGAGACAGCTGTTTGCCGAGAGACCGATACACACGGAAATGGGGAAAACAAGGGAGGGCAGAGGGGTTGGAGGATGCAGGGATGGATGGAAGGGGACGAGTTTGTGATGAGGTGGGAGAAGGCATGAGCACAAAGACAAAGCCCCTGCCTGGGCTCAGTCCCAGAGGATGGGCTAATGGAGAAGGATGGACAGGACGACACAACATCCCTCGCTACATCCCCAAGCATCCTTGGCACAGCCCAATTCCGTGCGCCCCAGGGTCCTGTGCTGTGGGACCTCCAGGCTCCTCGTCGCAGGGCGAGACCCTGTTCTGCGGGCTGGGCCAGCATGGGGGATGCTGAGGCAGGACGGGGTCCACCTGAGCCCCAAAAGCTGCTGCAAGCGAACCCCAAAGGCGAGCGCGGGGAAGGGCTCTGCCTCCTGATGCTGCTGCCAGAGCAGGAGGACAAGGGGCATTACCTGGTTGGAAGCCCACGTCTGTTTGTCCGTCCAGTCCTTGTGGTTGCGGACGTACCACCACTGGATCTCGAGGGAGTAGGAGGGGGAGCCGCTGCCTCGGAAGGAGCACGCCATCTCCACGTCCTCGCCCGCCTGTGCCGTCATGTCATGGGGCGTCTCGGTGAAGAGGGCTGTGGGAGACAGAGCCAGGGTTGCAGGCACGCAGGGATGGTGCCATCAGCCACCCAAGCAGGGGCACCAGGAGTGCCCAGCCCCTTCCCTGGCACCCTCGGTGGAGGGGACAGGCTCCTGCCCCACCGGTGGACCCTCCCGTCACTGCCTGCCCCCCGCTCCACTCCAGAGCCACCCAGCACCTCACTTTGCAAAGAGCAGCGGGAGGAAAGGGAGGGAGTAGGAGCCTCTGGGCTCCCCCTCTCCGGCGCTGCCCTCGGGACCCCAGCCCCAGCGCGGGCACAGGACCCTGTGCCTCTGAGATGTACTAAATACATAAAGCATGATCGCATCTCCGCTTATACCAGCGCAGAAATGAAAAAACAAATCCTTGTTTAATGCGGCCCCCAAACAGTCTCCCACATGCCATATGGTTTGCTTTCCTCGCTCAAAACAAATATTGTTCGGAGATGTAATTAGAATTCTTTTCATCTCCTCTGGAGAGATGATTGTTCCTCTGTAAAGACGGCCCCAGCGTGCAGGTCACCAGCAAATGTTATTGTCACAATCTGCAGCAGCTTCTCCCCGGCACGGCACGGGGACGGGGGGCTGAGCCCCACAATGGGATGGGGACCGTTGGCCTCCCCCCTCTGCTCTGCCACCATCCCAGCCACCCAGGAGGGCAGCGACAGGGGCAGGGGCTGAGGGTGGGGGCTGTGGGGCCACCAGCCTTGTCCCCACCACCTGAGAGCATCGCTTCGGGGCCAGTGACAGCACCGGGGTGAACCTGGTCCCCCCCTGTCCCTATCCTGCCACGAGCTGCAGCGCCCAGGCTGGTGATGGAGGCTGGGTCAGGGTCCGCTGTCCCTGTGCCCTCTCGTCTTTGCTGGGCACCTTGTGACACCCACACTGCCACCTCACAGCCACCACGCGGGTCCTTCTGGTGCTGCCAGAGCCCCTGGGATGCACATCGGCTCCCTGGAGCTCCTCGCCAAGCCTTGATCCCCTCTGAAAAAGGAACGATTACCAGCCCAGACGGAAAAGTTAATACCTTTAATGTGTCCCTGTCCCTCCGGATGCACGGAAATCCCAAATACTTATCTCTTTCCTCTAATCCATCTTAACAGAACTGAGGGAAACACCCAGCGTATGGGGTTTATCGAGCCCGGGGGTCCCCGCGGGGCTCCCGCACCCACGTTTGGGCGCTGGCACCGCGTGGGCTCCATGCTGGAGAGGAACCCAGAGCCCGGGAGCCGTGATCGAGGGCTGCAGGAGGAGCAGGAGGGTCCCGCACTGCCCAGCCCTGGCTGCTCCTCGGCGGGTGGCAAAGGGAGCATCCGCGCTCCTGACACTGCATCCAGCCTTATCCAACACCCACAGCGCCGTGCTCCCAGGATCAGGCGTGTGCTCCACAGGATTCCTGACTGCGGGAGGGATGGTCGGAGCCAGAGGGTCCCGCAGAGCCCCCGGGACACTGTCCTGGCCGGACACACGGAGCAGAGGCGCAGGCGATGGCCTGAATGCTCCAGCCGTGTCAAAATGACTCCAAACACAATTAAAATCCACTCCCACAGGCGGGGAATTTGGCAGATGAGCGGAGAAAGGGCCTGATTGAATCAGGAGCCTTCTTTCTTTCAGATTTTAATTGGGAAGCGCATGTATTAATTAACCCCAGGGCTCAGCCGCCTCAAAGTGCATCCAAACGAAGGCAGGTCCCTGCTGGGGACCCACCAGCCTGCGCCAGCCCCTGCCCTGGGAGCCCCCTCATCCCACAGACCCACTGCATCCCCCCATAGCCCTCCCCACACATCCCAACCCTCCATCCTAGCTTCCCACCGCACGTCTCAGTGCAGGGAGGGGGTCCAGGACCCCAGCACCAGGGTCAGGGCAGAGGAGATCCAGGACCCCTGTGCCACCCCCAGCCTCGAGCAGCCCCACGCCGGGGCACAGATCCTGCACCAGTACAACTGAGCCAAGATTCTGCTCACACCGACACCGCCGGCGGGGACAGGGGACAGCAGAGCTCCCAGAGCCACCCCAGACCCTTCCAGCACCCATCACTGTCACTCCCCACTGCTGACGCTGGTGCCTCGTCCTCACAGCGCGAGGGAGGGGGTGGGTGACGGGCTGGCTGCTCCGCGTGCTTTATGGCCTGCTACCTGTCATAAACTGAGAAAATCAGGATCAATAAATCTTCCAGGAAACAAAAATCAGGGGAAATAAAATGAACTCAATGGGGAAACACAGATAAACGGAATTGAAAACGCCTGCTGGGACAGCTTGGTGCTCTCATAAACCGGAGATATACAGGCTGCCGCGTCCCTCCCCGCGGCGGGCAGGATTCATCACCCGCTCGGCACGGGCACCAGGGCTGCGGCAGCTGGTGGGGAATGGGGGGCACACGCCACGCCAGCACCGAGGCTGGGTTGTGCATCCCCACGGATCCCTGCCCCGTGGAGCACACACAACCACGCAGCCCCTGGCACCCTGCTCGCAGCTCTAGGGTCCCTGCAGTCCCCCCTCAATGCCCCACAGAAGGCACCAAGCGCCGGCTGCTTGAACAGCGACGTGGGCACACGCACTCGGGATGGTGTTTGTGTGCACCGGTATTGGAGGTGATTAAATGTGTGCTGGATGCGTCCATCACCCGGTCAGTGCTCATGCTGGCTCTGTGAGTTATGTACCCCACTGACCCATCCCAGCACCGGTCAATCCGACGCCTCTTTCTCAGCTTAATCGAGCAGAAGCCGCTGGCTCCATCCTGCACCAGGCAGGGACAGGGGCTGGGGAGTCAGGGAAGCCCCCAGCACCAGGCAGGATGGCACCACCAGAGCAGCCTCTGCTGCTGTTACACCACAGGCTGCGATCAAGTGTGGCTTATCCCTCCCTTCGCGAAGCTCCCAGTCATAATTAATGGTTTATTATGGTTGGGTGCGTCAAGACACTCGGAGGACTAATTGCCAGCTCAGCCTGACGCTCCAGTCAGCTGCTCCCCCCGCCGCCCCCTCCCCACACCCTGCAGCAAGACTGTGCCTGCAGACACAGGGGGAAGGGGACCAGCTTTGGACGTGGCCACTGCGTCCCTCGGACCCTGGCACCCTCAGCCCCAGCTGAGAGCGTGTCCTTAGCCCCTCTGACAGACCCTGGTCCCAAACAATGTTAGCAGCACAACCTGCCAGCACCTCATCCCCCCAGCTGCATCCCAGCGAGACGATCCTACCCAGAGTCGCAGCCACCTGCCCCAGGTGTGCTCCGCTCCCACCCCGGCTCCCTGTCACCAGGGTCCCCCCACCACCACTGGGCAAAGGGAGAGGCAGGAGAAAGCAGCTGGCACTGCCCAGAGAGAGGAGCCGCTCCCTCTTTGCTGGCCACCATGCGTCTGCGTGGAGATGCCCCACAGAGCACCCTGCAGAGCTGCCCAGACAGCCGTGTCCCTCGTCCCCCAGCTCCGCACCGGGGCTGCAGGCAGCACCCAGCCCTCCCTGAGGCCTGATCCTGGTCCTGCCTGCCAGCGAGGCCACGCAAACCCCGGCACGGGGCTGGCTCCTCAACCAGCTGGGTCTGTGCTGCACCACTGCAGGAAAAGCCAACGCGCCTGACAGCAACTGCAGCCCAAGGCACCTTCCGCACCCGCCACTAATGGAGAGGGACAGGCTCGGCTGCACCCATCTCCAGCCGGCAGCGCAGGTGGCATCCTGGCACTTGCACTGGGAGCAGTGGAACCTCGGTGCCACGCGACCCCCGACCCCTCTGCGTGGGCTGAGGAGTCACCTTGGCAAGGCTGGAGGCTCCGCTGGGAGCAGGAGCCCGCGGATGGCTCCCAGGCTGAACCACAGCAGGGCCACAGGGCGCTGGCACGTGCTGGGCTGCCCAGGCTAAAGCCGCCCTCCTCTTCCTACCCACCCGTTAACACCCGTGAGTGACTCCTCCTGACAAGGCTGCGAGCGGGGATGCCGACCCCAGGTCACCAAAAACACATCGCGGCTACAAACTGGTGCATGAACACCACGGTGCGATGGCCGGTGTCACCGGTGAAAGCAGCACAGCAGCTCTGGCTCCAGCGGCTGCGCCAGGGAAAGCGGCTTCACAGCAAGCAGCCACAGGGACAGGAGGGGGAACAGGGATGGGGGACAGGAATGGATCGGCTGCAAGGATGGGATGGGGGCTAGGATGGAGCCCAGGATGGATCCAGCCACTGGGATGGGATGGGATGGGATGGGATGGGATGGGATGGGATGGGATGGGATGGGATGGGATGGGATGGGATGGGATGGGATGGGAGCCAGGGAGAGGGGCCAGGGCTGCAGCCCAGGACAGATCCCACAGACCCACTCAGGCAGCTCCTGGCTGAGCTGCCCCGGTGACGCCGAGCCACTCGCAGCCTAGACCTGGGAGCTCGGCTCTCCACCGGGAATCCTGCCATTGCCCTTTCCAAGGGAAGCCCCAGGCTGGAGCGCCGCAGATGCTGGCAGGGACAGGCGGGCTCCTGCCGCACGCTGGGGACAGGAGCCATTTCTCTGTTCCTATTTACTGTCACATTAGCAGCAGAATTAGCTCGAATTTGCAGCACAAATTAAAAACAAAAAAAACCCTAGCTAATTCGGCAATCGTGGTCAGACTGAAGCTCACCTTGCCAGGGAGCAAGAATTAACCTTGAACCCTTCAAGTGTTTCTAAGAGTGAACCATTGTGGCCAGGCTGCCTCAGCTCCTACCTCCCCAGCAGCAATCCCGCTGCCCGCGATTTTCCACCGCGGCAGAGGAGACACCAGCGGTGAGAATCCTCCCCTGCCCCGGCTGCAAGGAGCTTCTGCAGGCAAGGGGACTGGCTGCTGCCAGCCGGCTTCCTTGGATGATTCCCTCGCAAAGGGGAATGAGGAGCAGCTGTTATTTGAGAGTATAAGCAGAGAACCCCCACAATGTCCAGTCGCGACGGCTCCCAGTGGGATCGTGGCAGTGCCGCGCAGCTGTCCTTCAGCTGCCACTCGCTTCAGGCTGGTGCCTGCCAGGGGACGATTCCCCAGTGGGCAGAGGAGAAGCTGGCAGTGGGCAGGAGCCAGGATGGGGCAGACAGCAGCTCTGCTCCGCTGGAGATCAGCCCTCCCGGTCTCACGCCCAGGACACAAGGCGCGGGCGCTGGCAGCTGCTGCGGGGAGAGCTGCCCACGCCACGCGGTACCCACCCTGCAGAGCCAGCAGCGCCCGGTGTGCACGGACATGGTACCATCCTGCACGGCTCTTCCCGTGCCACAGCCAGTGGGTTCATCCCAGACCAGCTCCATGCTGGTGCAAGACATCAACGCACCCAGCTCAGGGCCCTGGTGCCCAACCCCACACCCACCGCAGCCGGAGCTGGAGCCAGGCGGGAGGAAACCCCCCAGCCAAGGAAAACGGTGATGGAGACGAGGAGCCCAGGCACCGCCAGAGCCGGTGGCGGACGGGGCTGGCAAGGGCTGGCTGTCCCAAGGTGCACGAGTCCTTCTTGTACCACAAACCAAAATCCCAGAGCACCCAGGACAGGGCAGGCACCCACCGGATCGGCACCTCCGACCCCCTCTGGGTCCCTGCTCCCCGGCACCACCGCGCTGCCCAAGGCTCCCGGGCCACGCGCAGCCGCACCGGCTGCTCCTTTGATTTGCTGCCTCATTCACAGGGAACGTTATGATTAAAATTAGCTGTCACTGTCCTAACGTAATAATTCCCGGTATCTGGCCCATCGTCTGTCAGCTTCTTCAAGGGAAAAGCGAGCGCAGACATTTGATGAGGAGAGGTGTCAGAAGTAATTGCGTTGAATGACTGCACGAACAGCAGCAGGAAAAACACATCGGGTGGAGAATTCCCATCAGGAAGCGTGAAAAAATCCGGTGGAATGCAAAGTGTTTATGAAAGTAATTGATAGAATAATCAGCGGGGTGTGCGAGGCAGGAGCAGGGCAGCACCCTGGGGAGCTGGGGCATCGCTCCCTCCGCCCCCGGCAGCTCTGGCAGTGAGAACCATCGCCTGTGAACCATGTGGGGAAGGAGCTGGGCTTGGGCTTCTCCTCCTCGGGAACACAAGCAGCTCTCTGAACGGCTCTCCCTGCCCTGCCCAGGCTGGGAAGGCGGCTGGAGCTGCCCAGCCAGCACGGGTTTGAAAGGCTGATGGCCCCAGCCCAGCGAGCACACGCTGTCTGCAATGGGGGGCATGAATAATTGAAGGCGCCAGCCCGAGAAGAGAGGAGGAGGGATGGCGGGGAGGGATTCTGCGGCTCGGGCGCTCTCCTGGGGCAGCAGGGCAGATGGAGCTGATCCTCACTCCATCCTCGCTCCCGGCAGAGCCTTTGCTGTGGGGGCAGGGGAAGAACTTCAATGGAGACCCTTCTGTCCCCATGGTCCTGGCTGCCATGTGCATGGAGGCGCCTTCCTGCCGGCCACCAGCTGGGGAGCCCCCTCGCCCGAAAGGGGTTCACAGCCCTGCTCCCGTTCAGCTCCCTCGCTGCATCCCTGAGGACAATTTAATGGAAACAGGGAATGTTCTCCGGGGCTGAGCCAGAGCCTCAGGGAGCAGCAGAGGCTCCCGCAGGCCGCCTGCACCGTGCCGAGATGGCAGAGAGCTCCGGGCGCCGTGTGCCGAGCCTGGCAGGAGCTGCTCACCCCGTCGGCCACGGCCGAAGCCGTCGCATGGCCCCGCTCCGTGCCCCTGACCCACCAGGCTCTCGCAGAGCGAAGGGAACGCTGTGCCAGCGAGTAATGAAATGATCAATCTCCGATGTGCTAAACAGCAATTCATACCGGATTTCAGCGCACACAGCTTTTATCAAATTGGTATTCACCTACGGAACACAAACGGCTTATTATACATGACCCACTTACTCACTGCTTTTCAGTACCGTTAATAAAGGTTTCTGTTGTGATTAAGTGAGTTGCTGCAGAACTGCTCGGAGTCGTGAGCCGTAATGTGGCTCCCAAGTGCGCTCGCCCTCCCCGAATATTTCTTCTCTCTCGCAGCGACCATTTCACTATTTATTTGCCTATTGCCAAGTTTCCGAGGGGAGCAGCGGCTAATGGAGGCTCCTCGCCCACGGCTCCTTCTAGCACATCCAGAAACTCCAAGGTAGCTCACCCGCTCCGGCAGGTAGAGGTAACCCCGGCTCACGCCCCACGATGCCCCGCGACGCTGCCCATGCCTGCAGGCTCCTCCGGGCAGGGTGCAGGAGGCACCGCGTGCTGGGAGCTCCGGAGCCACGCGAGGGGGACGGCTGCGATCCGGGCACCCGGCACAGGAACCTCCTGGTCACTCCTCGCGCTCACATTGAAACCCACCTGTGTCACCCCGCAGAGAGCACGGCAGGCTCGGCGCTCTCCCGCAAGGGGTGTGGAAAGAGGGTCCCCCTTCCCAGCCCCGGCTGGACCCCAACAAGGCTTGGCAGCACCAACAACCACCGCCCCGGCACACACCGGGAACGGCAGATGGGAGGTGAACCTCACTGCCCTCGCTGGGAGAGTCGCTCCAGCTGGGAGAGGCGCGTGGCAGCGCACAAAGATGCACGGCAGCGTGCATAGGGATGCACACTTGCATGGGGATGCACGCAGTGATGCACGCGTACACGGGGAAGCACGACGGTGCTCACAGGGACGCACACTTGCATGGCAGCGTGGATGGCAGTGTGCACGGGGGGGCATGGGGATGTGCAGGAAGATGCACGCTTGCACGGGGACCCACACAGGGATGGACAGAGGGATGGATGCTTGCACGGGGAAGCACACCGGGATGCACACCGGGATGGATGCTTGCACAGGGATGCACACCGGGATGGATGCTTGCATGGGGATGCACACCGGGATGGATGCTTGCACCGGGATGGACAGAGGGATGGATGCTTGTACGGGGATGCACACCGGGATGCACACCGGGATGGATGCTTGTACGGGGATGCACACCGGGATGGACAGAGGGATGGATGCTTGTACGGGGATGCACACCGGGATGCACACCGGGATGGATGCTTGCATGGGGATGCACACCGGGATGCACACCGGGATGCACGCTTGCACGGGGATGCACACCGGGATGGATGCTTGCACAGGGATGCACACCGGGATGCACACCGGGATGGATGCTTGCACAGGGATGCACACCGGGATGCACACCGGGACGCCCGCTTGCACGGGGATGTGCACAGCGACGCCCCGCGCGAAGCCACCGAGCTCGCAGCCCCGCGGGGAAGGCAGAGGCCGCCCCCCCCGGTTCGCCTCCCGCTCCCCGGTGCTGCCCGAGCGGCCCCCCCGGTCCCGTCCCGCCGCCCGGGCGCGGTCCGCCCCGCCCGGCCGAGCCCCCCACCCCCCTCCCCCCCGGTACCCTCCGCCCTTGCCCCGCTCACCGCTGCCCGCCGCCGGGGCGTCCCACGGGGGGTGCCGGGAGGCGGCGCCGAGCTGCAGGTACAGCCCCAGGTACCGCAGGACGCCCAGCGCCAGGGCCAGGGCGCCCATGGTGGCGAGGGCGCGCCCGTCCCGGGGCCGGCGGCGCCGCGGGGCCGAGCCCTTGTCCCCGGGCTGCGCCGCGGTCCCGGCGCCGCCGCGCTGCGGAGCTCTTCCCTCGCGCGGAGGGCGCCGCGCCGCCGAGGCGGTGCCGCGGCTCGCCCGGAGCCTCCCCCGCCCGGCGGAGGGATCCCGGCCCCGCGCGCGCGCCCGCAAAGTTTTTTCCCACGGTTCATTCTTAAAGTGCGCGGGGCGGGGCCGCGCGCGACGCTCCCACCGGGACCCGCGGGGGGGGGGGGGGCGCGCGACGACCCCCAGCCGCCCCGCACCCCGCAAGGGACCCGCATCCCACAGGGACCCCGCATCTCGCACCGCAGGGACCCCGCATCCCGCACCCCGCAGGGACCCCGCATCCCACAGGGACCCCGCATCTCGCACCCCACATCCCGCACCGACCCTGCATCCTGCACCGCAGGGACCCCGCACCCCGCACCCCACAGGGACCCCGTACCTCGCACCGCAGAGAACCCGCATCCCGCACCGACCCCGCATCCCGCACCAACCCTGCATCCCGCAGCACAGAGACCCCGCATCCCGCAACGACCCTGCATCCTGCACCCCGCCCCGTGCACCCCGCATCCCGCACCTCAGGGACACCGCACCTCGCACTCCGCAGGCACCCTGCATCCCGCACCGACCCTGCATCCTGCACCCCGCGCCATGCACCCCACATCCCACACCTCAGGGACCCCGCATCCTGCACCCCGCAGGGACCCCGCACCTCTCACCACAGCCACCCCACATCCTGCACCCTGCACCCCGCACCCCGCAGGGACCCCGCATCCCACAGGGACCCCGCATCCCACAGGGACCCCGCATCTCACACCCCGCATCCCGCAGGGAGCCCGCATCCTGCACCACAGGGATCCCGCATCCTGCAGGGACCCTGCAGGGACCCCACATCCCACAGAGAACCCACATCCCACAGGGACCCCGCATCTCGCACCCCGCATCCTGCACCACAGGGATCCTGCATCCCACAGGGATCCCACATCCCGCAGGGACCCCTCAGGGACCCCACATCCCACAGAGACCCCACATCCCACACCACAGGGACCCCGCATCCTGCAGGGACCCTGCATCTCGCACCGCAGGGATCCCACATCCCGCACCCTGCAGGGACCCCTCATTGCAGAGACTCCCATTTGACACCCCTACCCGGGAAGTACCCCCAAGCCCCACCGGCTCAGGTGCGGTGCTGGCTCAGGTGCGGTGCGGGGGGCGGCATCAGGCACCGTTTCCTCACCTGAGCACGCAGAGAGGGCCCCAGGGAGGCACGTCGCCACCCAGACCCCGGTCCGTGTCACCAGAAAGAGGGCGCAGACAGATTTCGCTCACCCACCAGCATCTGTGCGCGACCTGGAGGATGAATTTGCTCTCGAGGTACACTGTAAAAATCAGACCATTTCAGGTGGTTTGTGCCATGAGATGACAGATGCTCGCTACAAAAAGATCCTTTTACGTTGGACTTGAAAACATAATCGGCATTTCCTCGCCTTTCCCTCAGCAGGGCTCCTCCAGCAGAAAGAGCAGGAGCGTTTTCCGGGCCCCCGGCGAGGCTGAGAGCCCGCAGCCACCTGCCTCAGCCCTGGTTACCAACTCGGAGTCCCAAAACTGTCCCGCCTGCTGCGGTGTCCCTGCATGTTGGAACAAACCTCCCACGGGAGCAGAGCTGCAAGCATTGGGCTTGACCCTAGTCCGTTTTTCCCTCTGGAGCCAAAAGCTGGGGAAGGAGGGATGAGCTGGGTGCCCGCAGCTTGGGTGCAGAGGGTCCCACATTGGGGCAGCAGCGGCAAAGGGCCCTGGGAGAAGGGGATGGAGGAGGATGCTGGAGCAGCTCGGGAGTCAACGGCCACCTGGGCCCAGGGACAGGCTCCGAGCTCAAAGCAGAGACCCCATCCTTGGGCAAGGAAACCCACCTGGGATGGTGGAGCGCAGCCTGGGAGCTGGGAAGCAGCTCCGGGCTGGATCTGAGCAAAGCGAGAGAAAGCACGAGCCACGTGTGGAGGCAAAGCACACACCCCAGTGTACAGGGCGGCAAAGCCAAGGCAGCCAAGGCCAAGCATGAGCGAGACCCTCCTCTGCCACCGCCCGGCGATGGGGCTGGAATGAGCCCATGGTCCCACTGCATCGGCACACGGTGCCCCCTCGGATCAGAGGGACTGAAATCACACAGGGGGAGCACGGGGAGCACCAATCCCCCCTGGAGCTGGGAGCGCCTCCAGAAGCAGAGCCTCAATCGAGCCCCATTTCCAGCTGATTTCCCTCCACCACAGCAGTAGGACGGATGGGGGCTGTGCAGGGCCCAGCAGATGGGGACGAGCCAGGCAGGTTTGGAAGGGCTCATTTTCCTCCTCAATTTCAATTAATCAGTGAAAAGGCCCGGAGCAGATGCTCTCTGTGGTTGCAGGCCTGATGAACCCCCGTGTGCCTGACAGGGATAGGAGGGAAGGTCACCCGCACGCGGAAGCGCGAGCAGAGCCAGCGGCACCTGGAGCAGAGACGACGCCGGCGCTCGCTGCATAACGAGGTCCCTTATCTGCACGCTCGCTGCTGCTCTGCAATAGCTGCGCCTCCCTGGCGGGGCTCCTGTTCCAGCCGAGCGTGCCCAGGGACTCGCTCTCGAGGATGAAACGCTTCTTATCTCCGTCAGTGCCAGGTTTTCTGCCTCCTGTTTAATTTTGCATGTGCCGTCAGTTCTGCTCAGGGTGGGCTTCTTTCCCTGGAGGTGTTTAAGGGACGGGTGGATGAGGCGCTGAGGGACATGGTTTAGGGTTTGATAGGAATGGTTGGACTCGATGATCCAGTGGGTCTTTTCCAACCTGGTGATTCTGTGATTCTAAGATGGGGGGATCCAGTGGCCACTTCCATGTGGAGACACCGCAAAGATCTCGGTGGCACCGTGTCCACCCTGGTCACAGCTCGAGCTCCTGGGAGGCTCAGGTGTGCATTTTCCCTGGGCCGCGTGGCCACTGGGCAGCAAAGGGGAGCCTGTGGAGCTGGAGGCTGCTCTGAAGAGTGGGATGAGAGGTTAGAAGGGTGGGGAGGATGCAGCTCCATCAGCAGATCCTCCTGGGGGATCACCCAGACTGGGGCCCTGGGAGGATCCACTCACCGTGGCCAGGGCGCAGGGAGCAGCCCTGGGATACAGCCCCGTCCCGGCACTCCCTAGGACACCCAGAGCCACACTGAGACGGGGTCCGTCCTCCCCACAGGGCAACTGAGTTCCAATCAGTTCAGACTCAGCCTGAGCCCCGTGTTTGCTTTGATCGCAGAGCTGCGCAGCGGCTGCACCTGCAGCTGGAGGCAGGGGAGAAAAATCAAACAAAACACCCCCGGGTACCGAAGCACTGAGCAATGCCTCCTGCTTTATTCTGAAATTCACCTTTTCAAGGGGTGGTGCGGGGGCCCGGGCTCAGCACCCCTGGGCTCAGTGCCCCTCGCCACTCCCCTGAGCTGCTCCCCAGGCCCACGAGCCAACGCTCGGATCCGCAGACGCCGGGGAGAGCGGATTGGGTTGTTCATCTCCCTGACGGGCAGAATAAACACCCTCCACAGTGATCCGGGCTCATTCCTGATACTTGTTTAGAGACTTGACAATCCCTGTATAAAAGGATTTCCTTCCGCAGCTGAAGTCTGACATTCCTGTGTTATTAGATTATTTGCAAAGGTCTGCGTGCGCTGCAGGAAAACGGCGCTGCTGGCATCCAGCGGCGCATCCTTCTCCTCCACAAATCAGCGTGAGGAGCCGTGGCAACAGGTGAGGTGATCACACTGAGGTGAAACAGCAGAGACAGAGCTGGGGTGAGTGGACATGACCCCGCTGCACCAACACAACAAAGGATACGGAGCCCTAAACCGAGCAGGGAGGCCAGGACGGGGCTCCGGGGAGACACACCAGCGGCTGGATGCACACCCAGCACCACCACGGGCTCCGCGTGCCACTAGTGCTTGACCCTCCCTGGTGGCACCAGCACCCCGGGGACAGGGACAGCATCCCTGGGGCAGGGAAAAGCATCAGCTCTGTCCTCCTGCCCAGCTCAAGAACCCCCCTGCTCCATGCCAGGACTCAAATAGGATTCTTTACTCAGAGAACAATTCCAGCCTCTCCCAGTGCATAATTTCTACCTCCTCCCAGGCCCCACCATCAGGTTCCCAGCGCTGTCGTGGCTGTCGGTCACTGGGGCTGCAGCTCCCTCTTCCTGAACCATCAGTTTAAGGATGAAAGATATCAAATAAAACCAGAAGCAAAGCCCCACAACAGCCCTCTCTCCCCACCCCAGGTTATCGACTGCCACGAGAAACACCATCCCAGAAACCCAGCTTAAAAGAAAAAAAAAATTAAGAAAAAGAATGAGTAGTTCCAGTGACTCCTCTGTGCCACCAAAGGTTTGTTTTCCCTATTTGTTTTTCAAGAGAGGGTGTCTCCTCGTATTTAGTGCAGCCCAGGTCTCTCTCCTGGGATGTCGAGAGAGATTCCTCAGCCCTGATTTGCACTCATTTCTCCCCATTTAGAGCAGAGCTGCCGATGGATTCAGCCTCGTGGCGGGGACAGTGTTGGTCCCCTGTGGCCGTTGGGAAGTGCATCGGCTCCTGCTGCTCCGGCGAGAGGAACCCAGTGCTTCCACAGCTGGGATCCATCGGCCACCGGCACCAGGTCCCAGCCCAGCACCTGCTGTGGGGCCGGTGGAACATCAGTTAAACACCCTGGAGGGGTTTAAGGGACGGGTGGACGAGGCGCTGAGGGACATGGTTTAGTGTTTGATAGGAATGGTTGGACTCGATGATCCAGTGGGTCTTTTCCAACCTGGTGATTCTATGATTCTATGATCCCTGGCCAAACCTCACACCCGCTTGGGCACGGAGGAAGCCAAGGGCTCTGCAGCCTCATGCACCTGCTACCAATCCGGTGCCCTGGCAAAGGGATCCCCTCAGGACCAGCATGTGGCTCTGGAGTCAGCCCAGATGCCTGGGTGATGGGCTCACACCCACTGCTCCCCGCTGGCCAAACTGTGAGGCTGTCCTGGGGATCAGAGCCCCAGACACCGTGTCCACCGTGTCCTTGGGTGCTGCTGCGAGGAGAAGGTGGGTGTGGGGGCGAAGGGCGACGCTCCTGCTGCAGAACACACTCCCCTCTCCTCTGCCTGGATGCAAGTTTCCTCCCTCCCCAGCAGCAGGGCACCTCATCAATCATGTTCCCTCTAATTAACTTCTAATTTACCTCCTTAGTCAAATCTGTTTACAATCAGAGACAAGAAAACACGACACAATGAGAGGCACGAGGATCAGTATCTCTCCTCTGTGCCGCAGCCCAGCCCAGCACCGGGAGCATGAGCCCCACACCCTGCCCCAAACCCACCCCAGGGCTGTCAGAGAGCGAACAACAGCTCATCCTCCAGCAGGAAAACCAGGGCCCAGCTCTGCCTGCAGCCCTGCCGCCTGTGCCACGGACAGCGAACGATTCCCAGGCTCAAGGAAAGCAAAAAACCAAACACACAAAATCATAGAAGCACCAGGTTGGAAGAGACCCACCAGATCATTGAGTCTGACCATTTATCCTAAAGATCAAGGCAAAAGAACACCTTTAAGGCAGTGGGTTGAAAACAGAAGAAAGAAATGAGGGATTCAAACAAGTTCGGCACCAAAGATGCTTTTCTGCAGCTTTTTGTGGCTGCCAAAACCATGACTCCCATGCTGATCCCCAAACAACGGCGTCCGATCACACCCGGCCAGCAGGGCCCGCGCAGTCAGGGTTGAAGGAAGCCTTGAAGCTTCCCTGACAATGTGTTTTTCTGGGAGATAAAACACGAATGCTGGCAGCATGCAAATCTCTCTAAATTAGGCAAGGCTGGGCTCACTGGAGCCGCGCGCTGTTTTGTGATGACAGCCATTAACTTTGGCAGGAAAGAGGAGGGGGAAAATGTTCTCAGTTGCTTCTTGTCCCAGTTGGAGCCGCTGCTCGGGAAGTGCGGGGCTCGGCCCAGCGAGCGCAGGAGGGCGACAGAAACCGAGTGGTGCCTGTGCCGCTGCTGCCGGGCAGAGGGAAACTGCTCAGCCTGCCAGTGGCTCTAAGGCTGTGGGAGACAGACCTGCCCTCTCCTCCTGGGATCACGCTGCTGCTGTAAAAAGCTGGGATACCGGTTCAGGAATCCCAACAGTGATTACCCACATAAGCATTGCGGCCAGGACCCAAGCCAGATGGCGAAGGGAAGTCCGGGGGCTGCTTAGACAACAAACAAGGACTTAGAAAACAGCAATCTATCTTTAATATCTCCAAAATCCCAGTTAGAATCAGTTTCACAGAAACATCATTTTTATTGTGCAATCAAGGCTGGAGGAAAGCAGGAGAAGGAGGGAGAAGCAGGCGCTGCATCCCCGGGGCAGGCACAGAATGGGTCCCAGAGCCCTCAGAAATTCTCCAGCAGGTCCAGGATCCGCTTCTGCTCACTCTCCTGAAACTCCTGGTTCTTCCCATCCCCGATGTTCTCGGCGTACTCTGCAGGAGAGAAAACAGGCAGGCAGCAGGATTTGAGTCAGATACTAGCGAACGAGGGGCTGCTTAATGCACAGATACCCTGGCAGATTCTACACCCGCATCCACTGCAAACTTCAAATGGGAATTCATGCAAGGAGTACTCACAGTTTTCCTCCCCATGCGCAGGGTTAAAACTTTGCATAACAAGCACCTACCGACCCCTCCTTAGAAGCTTTTGCAGCAGCAGCAGAGACCATGGCAGGAACACCCTGCTCTGCTCTTGGCATGGAGCAGCACAAGGAACCATGCAGACACCAGCGCTCAGAGGCAGCTCCCACTCCCTGGTGACCCAACCTGAGATGGAAGGGGGACAGCCCAGCACTGCCCCCGAGCTGGACAGTTGCATCGCTGGCCTCTCTCAGCCCAAGAAATTCCAGCAGCCGCAGACAATAGTGCCTTCCAGGTCCCCATTAACGCTGGGTATCATCAGGGGAGGTCAGGAAGGACTGCGACACAACTGTTCAGCATTTCCAACCCTGGGGTTAACCCGTCCATCACCCTGGATAAGGACTTCTGTCAAAAGGAGACCAATTCCCTACTCTACAAGTGCTTTCAACCCATACAGAAGAAATTGCAACAGTTCAGATTTAACTACAAAAGAAACTCCTTGTCTTCAGGCAGAGGACACCACACTTGATTGAGGTCTTGCCCATCCACGTACAAGCCCTGTGGAACCAAGCGTTTCCCAAGCAGCTCTCCCTCCTGATGCTCATTTAGAGCTGGCAGCTCTCTCCCCATACCAGCTCCCTCTTTCCTGCCATGAGAACCTGCATATTCAAAGACTGCTTAAAAAGAAAAAATGAAACGCAGGATCTAAGCTGTGAGAGCAGGGAGCTGAACAAATCTTAGTAAATCAGGAGCAGGCTGCCTGGTTAGACAGTGTTACCCAGCCTCCGCCTTCTCGCATTCTTTCCCTTCCTCCTAAACAAACAGAACAGCTTGTATTCAGCATCTGAATGGAAAGTTGCTGTAGAAAGTTTGCTTTAATATTTATACGTTCAGCACTGCTGCGTGCTCTGAGCTCCATCAAAGCCTTTATTATAAGAGCACTGAAAAGAGTGAGGACAGGGAGAAGTTGGCTGATGGGGGAGTCCTCCCTCCTGCACACACTCTCTCTCCACGAACAAGCAGCAGCTTCTTTGCCAGGGCCTCTGGGAGGAATCCTTTTAATATTGATAAACCCCTACAGTACCTCTAACAAGAGCAGGCGGCAACGCTGAGGCTTCCTGCGAGTGAACCTGTCCTCCTCGCTGTCCTGGAGAAGAGGGAATGGAGAGGAATCTCTCCTTCACGCTGACTGAAGACAGCAGCAAGCGAAGGGATTCATCGTATGTGTACAGCTGTTTATCGTGCCTGGGCTGCACTGCAGCGCCTGGGGAACAAACCCTGTCACCTGCTCCTGGTGGGAGATCACCCACCTCAGCAGGGATGAGCTCGCACATTTAGCTCAGGCTTTCCTGGCCCCTTCGGCTGTACCAGAGCTCTGCCAGCAGCCGTGTCCACCAGGAGCCAGAGAAGCAACAGGCTCTGTCCCCAGCAAGCCCGCCCCGTGCTTCATCAGAGTTCAGTGTCTCCAGAACAGATGCAGCAACTGCAACTCCTGCATTCACTGCAGCCCAGGGGCAACACTTCCCTGCCTGCCGGTACCACTGCCAGCTCTGGATACTCCGGGAGGGAAGGACGTGGTCTCTGAGCCTGGCGCAGCGCTGGTGCAGCCCCAGCTGCAGGCAGAGCTCTGCACCCACAGTGTCCGCGCTGCAGGCTGGGGCCAGCTCCGGCTTTAGCCCGAGTGCTGGAGCATTCAACTCAAGCAGGGACACTGCCAAGTGCCACTCATGACACAGCCCTTCTGTTGTCCCAGCGAGATCACTCAGACAACAGCCATCCAGAAATTCCTCTAATCCTGTCCCAGAGCTCAGCCTTTTTCCTTCTGAGCAGTCTGTCTTGATAAGCAAACCCCAGTGCCTCCCAGGGCAGGCAGTGCACCGGGCTCCCAGCAACTGCTGATGCTGATCTGGAGAGACCAGATAAAATCCCAGAACCACACCTAAAAACCCATCTCCCCTGTGGTTTTGTATATTTACTTTTTTATTTACAATTCCATCCCTTTGGTGAGAGAGTAAAAAAAATCAAACGCAAGCTCCCCCTGTCAGCAGTTAAACAGAGCTCACATGCTTCTGCAGCCACACACAGGGAAAGGACCTAGGATTGGTTTCTGCTTCATTAGACAAAATACAATGGTTACAGAACAGTAAAAATCAATGGGGAAATATTGGAGCTTGTAATGGATATTGGAAGCTGCAAAGCCTGCACGCACTGAGGGACCGCAGGCCAAGTTTAGCAGTGGCTTCATAACACATCTTCTCTTTCTGATTACCCGTGCTAACAGGTTTGCTTTGTAACATTCCATCGGCATCCCGCTTTCCCACTTCCCCCAGCAGCAGGTCTCTCCCGATCAAGGAGCGGCACACTTTCCCATTCCAGGGCCCAGCATCACTATTTAGAGAGGTCTCTGCCCCACATCATCCTTGATTAGAGATGGAAACCCAGAATGGCCCCAAGGCACAGACACCAGGGGCTGTCGCCAAAAGCAGCCTCCATCCCCACAATATCCCAGCCAGGGCACAAAGGATCAGTTGTTGTCTTCAGCCTGGTAGGATAAACTGCCTGTCCCGTTGCCAGGAACGCTTGATCTTTAGGAAAAGGATTTGTTGGAGGACGAGTCAGCCTGCAGGACTGCATCTAATGAGCCTCCGCTCCTCCCTGCTCACTCCTCCCCTGAAAGCCCAACCATAAGGAAAGAGCCTCGCTCGCTCACTTGCATCATAAGCAATTCGGAGCAATCCCAAGGGATCCATCAGCTGTCAGGTTGCCAGAGAAACATGGAGAATATGTAGGCCATAAAAACCCAACTAAAATCCAAGCACCTAATTAGTATGCAAAAAATAGAAAATAAAAACTGAACAAGAGCAAAACACTGAGTGAAAAGTAAAAATAATCCAGCCCTCGTCTGACCTGAGAGCAGGTTGGGAAGCGGCCCGGAAATGCGTCAGCCACAGCTCCCACCTCTGTGTCACTTAGGATGGAGTCTCCTACAGTTCAGACCCCAGCTACGCCGTGGAAACACCACATGGATGGTGATGCCAGGGCCCGCAGCCAAACCGCTCCCAGTGCATGCCACATCCAAGGCCCCGGCCCCTCCGGAGAGGCAGACACTCCTCTGTGGTGCTGCTCCTGCTGAAAGTGGGGAATCTACACCAACAGCGTGTTTGGACCACGGGAGAACTGGGATTCCAGCAGCAGAGCCGGCAGTGAGCTCTGTGCTGCTCCCATCACCCAGTGCCTCACAAGGGCTCAGGTCACTGACGGCTGAGGTGGCACGAGTCTCTAAAGGTGACAAGCATGAGAGCTGGAGAGAACACTCCAAACGCTGTACCCACCACCTGTGTTATGAACACGCCACAGGTGGACTCGTCTGGCAAGGAAGGTGTCACTGCTGAGCGTTCCAAACCCGCTGCATGACCCCCAGCTTGTGAGACGCCATCAAACCACTGACAAAGTCTCACAACGCACGTCGCTGTCTGTGAAAGGAGAAACTGGGTGAAATGTTGATGCCGCTGCCCTTCAGTGCAGCTCATGTAAATCAAACCAGAGACACGGCCGTGAGGTGTGTGAACACAGCAGGGTGGGCGGAAAAACCCCTCGGCACCTGTGGCCCAGGTCAAGTGTGGGGACCTGCACGTGGATGTCAGCCTTGCCCTAAGCTGGAAATGGACAGTTTGAGGGCAGGAATTGTCAAGTATCACAATTAAAAGCAGCACAGACATCCTTCTCGCCCCCCTCTGCTCATCAGCAGGCATGGGCTTACACGTGCCGGCAAAGGACAAAGGCCAGAGAGATTGCCTGGAGCTGCTGGTAATCTCACACTGTCACGAAACTGCTCTGAAATTCAGCCATGCTTCTGATCCCCTTCCTCCTTATGGGAAGGGAAAAAAAATGACAGGATCTGCAAGAAAAGAGCTGCCTGCACCTGCCAGTACTGGGAGTGGGCAGAGAGAAAAGGCCAGGAGCACATCATTGTTACTCACAAAGAAAGCAGCAACACCAAACCCTACATACTGGCACGCCCAGAGGTGCTGGCAACCTTCCTCTCTCTCCAGAAAGAAACACCTCACCCCTCCCTGAATTCCCCACAGCCCCTCGGAGCCCACACATCCCACACAACCCCCTGCTGAATGTCAAGCATCTCCTGCTAGCAGCAGATTCCCAGCTCTCCTGCTCAGCCTCGCTGCTCGAAGCGGGCTGGGGGAGAGTCCAGGTCCTCTCCCTCCTCACACTGTTCTGCTGGCTGCTGCTGCTGAAGGACAACGGGACACAGGCGAGAGCCACCGCTCCGACCAGCACGGCACCGATCCAGCGTAAGCATTAAAGCTAACAAGCAGCACTTTAAAACCAGGATGGTAGATCACAACAGCCTCGCATGAAAGCTACAGAGGATACTTTAATGCTATAATCCATATTAATCTGACACTAAGAACAAGACAAATACAGCGCTGATACTAACACGGTGCAGATGGTGAAGTGCAGGGCCATGTTAATGAAAGACGAGACACCCCTGCTCTTCCCTTCAGCATACGTGTACACTTCTCTTAAATATTTACTCTGGCGTCGCTGTCCGTAGAGAGTTCAGGCCAGTCTCTCGCTGATGACATCAAGTGAAGTGCTGTTCCATGACAGCAAGCAACAGCAAGTGCCCTAACACCAGGGTAAACCATGTCTCCTGTCAGGGCACCTCCAGCCCTGTCCCCATCTCCAAACTCTCCTCAGCCGCTGCCTGGAGTCACTCACAAAGTCAAGGAGAATAACACAGGGAGAAATGTCTCAACTCACCCTTCAGGATGTGTCGAACAATTTTAATGGAGCTGCCTCTCATGTTCAGGATCTGATGGACTCTCTGACGAATCTGGTAGGGGACAGGGAAGAGAAATAAGCAATCTTCAACACAAAACCATACATAGCTCCAGTGTTTCCTGCTTTGAGGGAAAAGCAGAAAACCTGAGCACCACAACACAGCCTCGCTGCTCCACAGTCCCAGAGCATCCGCTTAGCATTCGGAAGGGCCTGCAGCACAGGTAACCAAAGAATCTATTCCCAAACCCCAGAGTGGTCACACTAGTGGAGATGCAGTGTTTTGCACAGATTGAGAAAGGTCACCTGCTGAGTCTTTGCCCTTGTGAGACCCGAGAGAAGGTCCCCTTCCACCACTCACTCAGCAGTGGCATAAGCCACCCTTCCCTTCCAAACTGCAATCTCCCTCATGGGAAGCTATGAATTCAGGGACAACGATCAGCTTTGTACCCACTTATGCCCTCGTGACTGCTATCCCCTGACAAAGCTGTAAGGACATAGGTGCAATAAACAGGAGGTTTCCCCCAAAAAAGCGAATTCAAGAGAAGGTTCTTCAGCAAGGCGGTGTTTGCAAGGATTTAGCCTTGTTTGTACCATGGACAGGAACAGAGACGATCTGCCAGCCCTGCAGGCAGCTTTACCTGGGGAACGTTGGCATTGCAGATCTCTGCCATGATGTAACAGATGAGCTGCAGAACAAAGAGACCAGCATCCAGGCGGCGGAAATAGAATTCATATTCCATGTAATCGTCGATTATCTCTCCCCGCCGCACCATGTCCTGTAAAGCAGCACAAAGAGAAAGTGTGGTGGCTGCTCTCCATTAGCAGGGCAAAATGCTGCTGATTTGTGGTTTCTTAAGAAACGCTTTGTTCCCCAAGACATTAACTCCCATTTATTTCTTGCCAGAGAAGTACTTTTAATAATTCATTTTGATTCACAAACCATTGCACTCAGTGCTGCACAAGGCTCAGCCTTCACTGGTTGTTAAGTGTGTCCATCTGCACATTAGAATTGTAATTTAAACACACAAATTGCATTTCGCAATTGAGCAATTAGAGCCTGTGGATACAGAACACACCAGTGTGTCCATTATTGATAAGTTCTTTGTCAGAAGAACCCGCTGCGCAGTTACCGCCCATCTGAGGGTGCTATGCCGAACCCGACTCTAGCAGACTCAGCCCTGCCAGGCTTCCACCTTCACTATTCACCAAGGAATGACAAAAGCGGTCTGAAAACTCTGCACAAGCCCAGCTGCACTGTGCCCAGCCCTGCTCTTCCCACTCTGCTAGCTGGGAACACTGAGAGGTCCAGCCCTGAGCTGGGCTCCATCAGCAGGAGAGCACTGGCTCTGCCAGGATGCCCATAGCCCAATACTCCTTGGCACATGCCACATGTCACCAGCAAGCCCTGCCCCAACGGAGGCCAAAGGTAGAAGGGAAGAAGCTGCCACGTTCCCCAGTGGACACTGCCCCCCATTTTTAGAAGGCCAAAACTCCTGGTGTCACATACGACCTTTAGTGTTTTGGGGCTGGTTTGTGGTTTTGCCCTTAAACGAAGGAAGCAGCCTGTCAGAGCCCGCCAGCTCGCCGCAGCTCGTGTGATTTATTGCACAGCCACTGGCAGGTGGGCGCACGCCAGCGGAGCAATATTTCCTCATTAGAGCCATCGCCGCCAGAGCACTGGGCCTGGAACGCTCCAGAGCAGCTTCCTCGGAGCACACATGCTCCAGGCAAACACACGCAAGGTCACCAGCACCAAAGCTGATTCAGACCACTAAATTCTCCTGTTTTGTCAAGCCAAGTCCTTGCATCTAGTTGTCCTTTAGGCACAAGAGAGGAAATGAACTCTGCAGGCTTCTCCCCTGGAAAGTGTGATGGGTGTTTGCCATACAGAAATAGGACGAAGCGGTACCGCTGCTCACCATCGCCTCCCAAAAGCGAGAAGAAAGCACAGGCAATGAAATACTTTCCCTTTCCTCCTAGCAACCCAGCTTGCCAGGGAAAGAACAAGTGAAGTTTAAAAGCCAATGCCTAGGTACCAATGCAATGAAGCCAACTGCTTTGGCCACGCTCCAGGGGGGCTTCAGCCTCAGGCCCTGCCGACTCCAGCAGTTGCACAGCTGTAATCTACCCCAGGGTCTCAAACCCTGGGCACAGATGCAACTGGGCAGAACTTCCCTGCAAGCCCCTGCCAGTGAGAAGAAAAATGTGACTGTGTGTGAGGAGTGGCTTTCCTCAACCTCTACCCAGGCCAAACTGCATGATCCTCTTCAAATCTGCTCCCTAGATCGAAGCAATCTTGGCCAGCAAGAGATTGGAATATCGACTGAAACATCCCAAAACCCCAATCCCGAGAGACAAGGCACCCATCCCAAAGCACTCGCCCTCCTCACTGCACACAGGCTGCTCTTCTCAGCAGTGCTCAGCTCCTAAACAGAAAAACACCAACAGGCCAGGATTTGGAGTCTCCAGAGCAGGAAACCCAGACTGTGTCTATTCTGTATTCCGAGCCAAACACGGTGATCACCGGAGCCGAATCCAGGCAGCTGCTGTCTTGATTACACAGAGAAGGCAGCAGCTGTAACAGCCCCTCTCGACAGAGAAGCAAGATTATTTTGTGCCAGTAAATTAAGCAGATAGGAATTAGAAGACAAGTACAGTTTTAAGGTGCCTTTCCACAGTCTTCTTTTTTCTTTAAAGCCACAGCACCATTTCCATGTTAATCTGCCTCCAGTACAGTACCAACAGCCACCTTCCCACTCTGTCTCTCTTTCAAAGCTGTCAAGTCGCTAACCTCCAAATGAGCACTCAGATGCCATTTCTAATCTGCCAACAATACGCACTGAGATGCCCCTTGCTGATGGGAGAAGACAGCAATAAGATGGGCTTCTGTGAAGCTAAAATGAGCTCTCACACTAATGAGGCAGGACTGACAGGCCTTGAGGTGTCAAGCAGTGGCTCAAAATCTAAAGATACCATGGATCTGCCAGTAACACACAGAAGATCCCGTCTGCTCCACGCAGTCACTGGAACGGGGCCCAAAAGATTCCCTGCATCCCTCTCCTTCCTCCGCTACCGTTGCCCTCCCTCAGCACACAGCAAGGCTGGGCAGAGCAGAAGGAACAGGCTCTGATGGAGAACAAAACTCTGCCACGAGACATGGTTTCCTTCCTCACCAGCTGGGATAGAGAAGCCAGTCCGGGTCATCGGAGACAGGAAGGCTCTGAATGGCTGTGCACAAGAGAAACCACCACACCTTGTCTCCTGCACCAAGCATGGCTTTTTGCCCCTTTACTGCTCTGTCTCGTGTTACTGGGGAGGGGCAGCGGTGTAAAAGCTCTCAGACCACAGGCAGTAAAACTCAACGTCATGGCCTAGCCCTTGGTCAAAGAGGGTGGCCAGGGCTTGACACTCTCAAAGGAGAGGAGCCAGCGGAAGACTGGGGTGAAGTCAGAACAAGGCCTGCCCAGGACCATGGGCTTCCTGCTCAAGGCTGTGACTGCGATTTCCCCAGGAGGCTCTTCCCCAGGAGGAGGCTGCAGAGCGCACGGTCCCATCACGGACTGACCACAGCGCTCTTGGTAACAAAGAGCGGCTCAGCCAGAGCCCTCATCAGGTCCTGCACTCTGCAGCAGCCAGGAGAGCAAGGAGACATCCCGGTCACACCAAGGTGACCAAGCAGCTCTCAGAACAACACAAAATCCCATCAGAGCCCTCTGCCATGGGAAAGAATTCCTTCATTTCTGCCTTACAAGCAGAAACACGCTCGAATTTCTGCAAATTCAGCCACCAGCCTGCAAGAGCTGCAAAGCTCCTTGTGATTGCAAAAAGCGTACATCGCTACCAAGCCAGGAGACACTGAGCAGCAGCTCCTACAAAGCGGGAGCTCAGCTCCAGCAGCAAGAAAAGGGAATCACGTTAGGGCAGTGACCTAAAAGACCCACCAGTCTCAGCAAGAACGCTCAACACTTTCCACAGCTGGCTGGCTGGCTGCTGGAAAAGCTCACCCTACCGACAGAGGGAATTCAGCCCTGCTCTGGAACATACCTGCACGGTTTTTCTCTTTCTATTCAGACTAACACAGTTCTGCCAGGTGCTGTGCCTGTCCCTCAGCACCCCTGGTCTGTCTAATCCAAACTGAAAGCCAAGGCTGATACAGGTCCCTGCTTCTGTTATCCCAGCCTGCGGAGCTGGCTCTCACGCTAGGAGTTCCACCGCTCCCTTTCAAGGGTGGAATGACTTAACTGTAGCACAATTAGCATGTAATTTGTAAGTCATTATAGCGCAAAGTGTCTGGTGAGAATATTTTATCGAATAAACCTGCTGAGCATAATTTTCTGTGGAAGTATAAAAATATTAAACCATCTCCTGTCTTTTTCCATCTTTAGAGATCGCTAAGGCTAATGCTGGCGCCTGTAATCAGACCTCATTTCAGGAGTTAAAAGCCATAGGATTTTGCACCATTTCCTACAGAAAGAATTGAAGAATTTCAGAGGGGGATGAGATATCTGCTAGGTTTCATTAACTAAAGACCCTGAGAAAAGGGCTAAGACAGGGAGACAAATGCTCCCACAGACTTTGCTCCTAGGTTCCATAGGGCAACGAGGGTAATAACTTTATGGCCCAGATCAAGGGTGCAGGTTCCTTACAATTGCTCCTCAGAACCAGCTGCTTCAGAAATTCCTCTCTTCCTTCCACCCTCTGCTGCTCCCACACCTTTGCTGCCCCAGGCTGAAGAGCAGCGATAACTAAATAAACTGGATCACTAAAATAATGAAAGCTAAAAAAAAAAAAAGGACGAGAACTGCAAGAGCAGGAGCTTCTTCTGCCAGCTGCATGACTAAAGATAACACGTCAGGTAGGACACACGCAGTCATTCCTTCTATAATCGGGTTTAGCTTCTTGTAATGCGAGACTTACACCAGGATACTCTGTCCCTCAGACTCGGATCTCACTCTTGGCAGCACAGGCTGAACCTGCAAAATCTCATCAGGTATCATTTCTCCAGGGCAAGGAGAAAGGTGAGGATCCATACACCAGATTGTTGGGGTTCTATGTCCTCTGCTGCAAGAGGAAGGTCAAAAGCCCCCAAGCGACGCAACATAGCTTCAAAGGACCAAGTGCTCACAGCATCCACTTCAATGATTCATGTGCCACAACCAGAAACATTAAAGTGCTCCATAAATCCTGTCACAGCCAGACAATGCCAGGATTTGACGGACAGAATGATGGCTGTTGCTACTTTTGCGTGCGGAAAATGCTCAAGCTGCTTCAGATCCCAGGATGCTGTGTCCCACTGACCACTGAGGATGCAACAAAACAAAGCAAACAGTAACTCCAAGAGTATTCCAAGCTAGGAATGAATCTCAACATCCTATTCCACACGTGTCCAACAGATTGCACACATGAGATGTTTCCATCAAATCCCATCATTAGCTCTAATAGGAGCACAGAATTGAGACGATTTATCCCAGCCACTCCAGCCTACAGAGCCTGGCAGCAGGGCAAGAGCACAGTGGCCGTCTGGATACAGGAGGAAAACCTGAGATCTTTGGTTTCTCCTTTCCCGTGTCTCAGCAGACGTGATGGGTTAATATTATCAATTAAAGAGCTTCTACACAAGCTTCTTCACACTCAAATTCCCCTCATCCCTGCTCTGAGCTGGCTGCTTGCTACAGGTGCTAATGCTCGCAGGCTGCTCCGGGATCTCAGTGGGTGAAGAGCACACACGTAGCTCTGCACACTGCATTTAAGGGCTCTGTACTGCAGCTGCCGACACAGCACAGCCAGAAAGATCCATCCAGGGTCTGGAGTTCCAAAACCCACACAGCAACACTGAAACGTAAAGAATAAATAATCCCTCGCTCTGTTCTGATGAGGAGGAGTGGAGTGTTGAGAGAGAGCAAGAGAGGGGAAAGGCTGTTTTCCTCCAGGCCACCGTTCATTTGCGAGCCTGCAGCTGTCCATATGGAGCGCGAAAGCTGGCAGCAAAGCTGGCAGCTGAGCGTTCATCGCTCACCCTGTGCCTTTTTGAGCCACAGCAGCGCTGCTGAGCTCCAGTGTCCTCAGAATGTTTGCCAGGGCCCAGGGAAGTGGCCCTGGCCGTGGCCAGACAGCTGTTTGTCAGAGCCTGGTGGGGGGCTGCAGCCAGTGGCACACAGAGCTTGCCCGCGTGCCGGGACAGCGGCTGTAGTCATTACTCTCCGTCACTGCTAATCAACCTCACACCCTCTTCAGCGCTGATACAGATAATCTTGTGGGAAGCTGGCCAAGCTTACTAACAGCTCTGCAAGCTGCTTCCTGACTCCGACAGCTCGTTCTCTTTCAAAAAGCCTGTTCCAGCTTCAGTTCCAACAAAGTACTGTGTGGTACCAAGGCTCATGTCGTTCAAAACGATTCACTGCTGGTGTGCAGGGAGCACGCCAGCCTTTGGCTGCAGCCACATCGAACTAATCAAAATAGATGCTTTCTCGCAGCTGATCAGAACTCTAAAGCCCAGGGTAGGAGACCTCGCACATTATCATGTAATTGTCTCTCTGCATTTCACTTATTCTCCATCTGCCAAACCAAGCAAGATTTCAGCCAAGGAAAAGCAAAGGCGAATTGAAGCGCAGAAATAGGCTCTCATAATAAAACTCACTCCAAGGAAAGGCCAGAACCATTTGCAGTATAGAAGTTCTCAGCCTATCTTATCTGGGGTTAACTGGAAGCTGGAGAGAAAAGCAACAAGAACTAAGGGGTAAGAGCACAGGTATATGAGAGCACAGCTCAGAGGAGCAGCCTGGCTGAGCCACAAGTTCTGTACAGAGGACATGCTGGAGCAGAGGTGTCACAGACACAGGTGCAGACTCAAGCAATACATACGTGTTTCTCTCCATCGATCTTCTTATCAGCTGCCTGCATGGCATCCAGGTACTTAAAATACAATTCCATCAGCCTATCAACCTGCAAGGGCAGAGAGAGACCTCACCAAGAAGAAAGAATGATGTGATCATCTTTAATCCTTCATGCTATGTTGTTTTCCTCCCAGCTGCAGCCTTCCCAGAGTAGTGGGCAACCCTGCCACTCACGGGAAGGAACACTTTCTGGAAGGATGGTACAGAAACCAGGAGAACTAGAACCCCAGCACAGGAGAGTGAGCGAGCTACGGACACGAGTCCGTAACCTTTTAGGCGAGCACGTGGGGCCTGCAGGCATCTCAATGCAATCCCATTGTCTCGGCAGCTTTGGCTAAAAGGTTATGGACTCGTATCCCTAGCTTGCTTGCTCTCCTGTGCTGGGGTTCCAGTTCTCCTGGTTTCTTCCACAGACCTTTCTGCCTGTGCTGGATGGAGCCAAGTTTGTGCCAAACCTACTGTCCATAGGAGGGCTCCTCTGCTCACCTCTGAACTGCATTAGGTGTCTGGAAGCCTGTCCAATAATGAGAAATTCTCTGCAGCTGGTAGAACAGGTTATGAAAAATACTCTTCAGACACACTATTGAGGAACACTAAAGAACCAGGAACCTTCAGCGGTGGAATTCACAAATCCTTTGGGAATGACAGGCTTGCAGGAGCTGCTGTCTCCCTTTCACAGCTGTTCAAGCTATCCACCACCATGTAAATATTTTGGAAAGCATTTCCAAGAGTAAACAGCACTGAAGTGACACATTCTAGGAGAGGAAAGGGGAATGTTGAATGTGTACTACAGCAGTTCCGGAGCTCTCTGCAAAGGAGCTTCACTGGCACCTTTCCACGCTGCCCCAGTCTCACAGAGCCACCACCAGGCAATACCACACGTGTTATCTGACCAGGTTCAGCAGAGACACAGCCCAGGACTAAGGATTGCTGCTCCCGTGTGCAAGAGCACCCAAAACCAAAAGCACAGCTGATGAGAGAGGCCAAGCGCTAGAGGTATTTCCCATTCTCCAGTTTGTAGATAACACCACAAATGACAGCGTGGTGGCCTGTGAGGGTACAAGGTGCTACAGGCAGGTAGAACAGCAGCTTTTCAGTGACTTGGTGAGTGCACGCAGGCTCCCTGCCCTTAGGCAGCACCCTCCCAGCTCAGCAGCTCCAGCTGCAGCCGTGCGCTCAGCACTCACCTTCTCACTGTCGTTTTCTGTGAATTTATTCAGTAACCGTGTCCTTTGCTGCCCTCTCAGGTTTCGCAGAAGGGAGGCCAGAATGGAACAGACATGTTCTGGAGACACAAAATGAAAATTGCATGCTGAGAACAGGAACAGGAGCTTATTTTCTCTGTAACATGCCATTAAATTTACCACTAGCGCTCCTGCGTGTGGCCATTGATAAGTGGAACCTCAGGCCCCTACCACCAGTGAGCAGCAGCGAGAGCAGCAAGCACTGACAGCTGCTTGCTCAGCCCAGACAGCGAGGGCTCCTCTGGCTCTGCTGCTCTGTTCCCGCTGCACGGATCCTGCTTTGCCCTGGTGACCTGAAAAAAAACACCTTACATAAAGCACGACTTCTGCTCCCCGTCCCTCCCGAGGCTGCCCACCCGCTGAGCCACACGCATGCTCTCTGGTACCCTCCGTCACCACTGAAGGCTCAGCACACGGCCTCCTCCCGCGGGGTGAACGGAGCCTTGACCAAAGGCAGCACCCAGCTCAATGGACCCTCAGTTCACCAAACAGGAGAGCTCGAGAAAGGAAGAACCCTGCCAACGTGCAGCTCTTGCAGGGAACTTCACTAGCATCAGCAAGAGGAAGAAATCCTCAAACCAACCACTTTTATTTACAGAAAACCCTGTGGATTGAATATGAATGTGCTCCAACAAACCAGAAGTGATCACGCAACTGTATTCTACAGTCTCCTCAGGTGCGCTGGGGGTCAGACGGCACAACATAAACCTTGGAGCCACGTAAAACATCAACACTGCAAGCACACACGAGACAACATAGGTGGAAACGTCCAGCCAGAGCTTCGCTCTGGAGATGACTGAACCCAGCGCCCCAAACCCAGAGCAGCGCTGGGCTCCAGGGCAGCAGGACAGAGCTCCAAGGACACCTGCCACAGGCCCACAGCTGTGTCTTGGCAGGGAAACACCAGGGAGGCACCCAAGGGCCGCTGCTGCTCCTGAGCCCTGCAGCCTTTCAGAAGCCCCCACTAAGCACAGTGCCTGGCCCAGCCCTTGCACTGCCCCTTGCCGCAGATTCCAGGGGTCCTGGCCTGCTCACTCCCACTCTTCCTCATTTTGGCCACGGACAGGTGCCTGGGGGAAGAACCCACTCACCATGGGAGGGAGCACAAGGTGAGGGAAGGATCCAGGAAAGGCATCCCCCTTCCTTTGCTTGTGAAAAGGAAGCAGAGCGGCCACACAAGGCTCTCCTCCGCACCCCGGTGCCACTCCTGCGTGGGCACAGGAGATGCAGGGATACAAATCCTTTGCAAAGTGTGTGACAGGCCCAGGACCGAGGTTGCAGCATCAGAGTCGATGGCTTTAATATGGGGAAATAACATCAAGCACAAAGGCACAAAGCAAATGAGAGAGGCACAAGTTTCTCTCCCTTGCCAAATCATTTGCTATCACTGCCTGCCCGCAGGTCCGCACTGAGCACAGACCTCATGCTTCAGATCTCCCAATACATCCAACGCTGTAACTTCATGACGACCTCACTTTAATCTTGCTGATTGAGACACAGGAACGGTAACAGCCAAAGCCATTTCTTCACCCACAGCAGTGGGGAGAGGGGATGAGTTGTTAAGACCTGTTATTTCCAGAGAGGAAAACACAATGTACAGAGGAAAGGGATCATCCTCTTATTGCCATCAAACCCTTTAAGCGTGCCATTCCACGGCGCTGCCTCGCCTGGAGCCAGGAGAGGCCGCGGTCGATCGCACCTGTGCACAAAGAGCAGGCAGCAACACTGACGTGCGTGATACCAACGTGTCTGCAGGAGCCTCTGCACCCACCGCTGGCAGATCCTGCTACGGAAGGTGATGCTGCATGGGCGGCTCAGCCAAGCGGTGCCGGCCCTCCCCAACCAGGGATTATTTGCACGCTCCCAGGGCAGCTGGCAGAAGAGGCTGCACGCTCCCCGCGCCCACCCCTTTCATTAGCTGCTTATAAATGTAGCCTCCCTGGAAACAGATTTCTGCCCGAGGTGGTGTCAATTTTTCATGTGCCAAAGAGCCCGGGAGAGCGGCTGGCAGGAGCAGCAGGGAGATAACAGGTTTATCGGGTGGCCAGCACCGTGTGGCTGCTCTGTCATTCCGACAGGATAACATGGGGTGAAGGATGGCTCTGGGTACATCAGGGCACACTCACGCAGCACAGGAACAGTCATTGTACAAAAAGCGACATCAAATTAAGTGTCTGCATTTAAAAATACTGGAAAAGACCCTGGAGTCCTCACAAGATCCTATTTCCTTACAGTGGAAAGGAAAAAAAAAACAACCACCAAAAATGAAGACTTTTTAGTTTAATTCAACCCAACAGACGCTCTGCTGTCAGAGGAAGAAGCTGACATGCTGTATTTCACGCTATTTTTTCCCCAAACCTCCTTTTTTGGGAAGCGTTTAGGAGTGTTGACACAGTATTTCAGCAGCAACATTCTCACCCGTGATCCACACCCCCACTGCTTTTTCCACTACTCCTTTGCCAGGCAATGTCTCTCGCCATCATTTCTGCTTTGCTATTCATATGCAGGCATTTATCCGTTTCATCAATAAAATCTTTAAATCTACTGAGCGGGCTAAAGGAGCTGACACAGGTTTTTTAAGAACAAGGTTATTCTTTCAACATATCACTCCAGAAAACCCAGGAAGATGAAGTTGCCTGGTCAAAACATTCAAAAAATGTTGTACAAGAAATTTTGTGGACTATTTAAAAATTTTTCTTCATCATGTTTCTGGAAAAAAACATGAGCGTGGTCCATGCCACCCTCAAGAATCAGTTATCTGTAATGAGACTCCTGGCCTAATAAACTCTGATACCTGTCTGCACAGACACCAGTGGGAATCAGGGCAAACCCTGGGGTAAGAGCAGTGGACACCACGAGGAACCTGCTCAGCACCAAAGGTTCTGTAAAAGAACAGCCGTTCCCAGCTGGAAGCTAGGCTGCATCAGGAACAATTCTCTTTCATACAAACATCCCAAAGCCTGACAAATTCATTGATAGAGGAAGACAGAGGCTTCTTTCCCAGCAGAGAGCCCTGGTCGCTGCCCCACCAGCTGGCTCGCTGCAGGTACCTGCTCTGCGATGCCAAGGCCGCAGTGCAGCGCGCTGTGCCAGCCACGTCCCTGTGCCCGGGCAGGTCCCACCGCACGTGCTCACCCCGCTGCACCGGAGCCCGGCTCCCTCAGGCTCCCGGGAGCCCTTCCCTTTCAGACAGGCACGAAGACTGCAGAATGCAAGCAGTGTTTAAAACACCCTAATTAGATCGATCTTGACTTGAGCTGCGGCATGTTGGAATACAGATTAATCTATTCCAGGGCTGGCATTGGCAGCTGCGGCAGCAGGAGGTCCTGTCAAATCAAGCCATAACATTGCACTCCTCTGCCTTTAGCATCCCCCCTCTTTTTTTTTTTTTTTTTACTTCTCACTGTAAGAAATGTCTACTCAGCTGGGGAGGAAGCTCAAGCACATGCCCTGCAACACAGACACGCAGGCAGCAAGTACACTGGATGCAGGGGCACAAACAGGGTACACGGGCAAGCCCAGCAGAATCCATTCAGGAGCATCCTTGTCTTGTAAAGAACACAGAAAGAGTAATTTCTAATTCAGAGCAGGAAAGTACCATCAGAGCAGGAAAAAAACCCATCTCTTTCAGAAATTTCTACCCTTCCTGCGCACAAAACCCAGCAGCTTCACATCTGCGTGCTGGGAAGCCTGGAGGAAGCCCCTGGCACATCCCAAGGAGCAGCAGCTCCCGCTGCGGCAGGGAGGACGCTCACAGCGAGGGCCAAGGCCATGCTGCCCAGACCCTGCGGCACCAGGCACATGGCCCAGCCCAACTCCACAGCAGCAGAGCTGGGAGGGGAGTGCTGCTCCTCCACAAGATTCTAGGACATACATGTACGTACGTTCAATCAGGGGCTTCACAATGCGACCAGCACAGCCAGGGAATTGCAGCCAGACATGCTCCACGGCCTTTTGGTTCATTACAGAACCCGGATGGAACCTGGGACATGCTATTCCAGTGCCAGAGCATCCAATGAGCTCATCTGTTTCCTCGTGCATCCATACTCGGTGTTTCTAAAGCGTAACCCAGAGAAATACCCCAAAATAACCTGCCGAGAAAAGTCTTATCTTCAGAACCTGACAACAGCAAGGAATACTGATTTGGTGATGAGTAAAGTGGGGCCTGAAATGGTCAAACGGGCCCCCCACACATCTGGTGAGCTGGAATCCAAGCACCACACTGCTGGGAACACCGTTCCACAACAGGCATTCATTCCAAGGGCTTTGCTGCCTTTCAGCATACGTCATGAAGGAGTAGGAGCAAGTTTACCTCAGAATGGGGTTTGCTGCTGCTTCTGCTGCTTACAGGTCGCACAGAACTGGGCACCTCTAGAAGAGGCTTCCTTATTGTTAAGACAGCAAAGCAGCAAAACCCAACAGCACTGGGAATTCTCATTTGGAAATTGGCTGAACTAATTCTCAGGTTATCAAATCAGGTATTCCTAAGTAAAGCTGACATCCCAGCCATGAGAAGGCATCTAAATGAAGACAAATTGGACAAACATCCTTTTATAGTTCAATAGACTCCCCAGGTGCACAGAGCCAGACTGGAAATAGTGTCCGGAGAAAGGGCAGGAGAACACAGCCTGCCAAGCACATTATGATTGCTTCACTAGACTCCAGTGCGGGTTGCCACAGCAGAACATGAGAACCCCAGTAAGAAGGCAGATTCCACCATTTCAGATGTCTAACAAAGCCCCCACTTTGGATTGACCAAGAGCTCACTTTCTCCAGAAGTTGGTCTTTGCCCTTCTGCCAGCACCTACAGAATCACGGAGTTGTTTGGCCCCACAAACACAGGAAAACTCTCACTCATTTCTGTCCTCAGCTGCAAACATTTCTGTTTTGAGCTGCTTCACTACCTCAGAAAAAGGGAAATGGCTTCAAATGAGATTTCTCTTCCAAACCCAACACCCTCAGAAGTGCAGCGCAAGCTGTACAAAGCTGGGACAGATAACACGCAGTCAGTCAGACCCCACCAGGCTCAGATCATCCGTAAAGATGGTTAAGAAATTTTCCCTTTATTTTCTCCCAATTACACAGTGTTTATGAAGCACAGGTCTGTGCAGTTTGGATTTAAATTGTTCACAGGCTCCCTAGAGGAAAATAATTTTTAAGCCCTGACAGCGTTTAAAACGCAGCTAAGCAGCACTGGCACCTTTATGCTGCCTTGTAAAGAAAGAGAGAAACACTTACTGAGAAGTTATTTTTATCAAATTTAATTTGGGTTATAAATTTTTGTTATAAATAAAAGCTCACCAAGTCACACCAGCTTATTTATTATTTTGTTGCATTCAGAACACTGTCTCTTCAAGACAATGAAATAAACACCACTTTATGGATCATCTCCTATGTACAAAGTGAAATTACTCTAAAATAAAGACAAGAGGTCTGTGACCAGGCTCCAGGGTTAGCAGCCCATCAGGAATTTTGCAGCACCAGCCCAGTGACTGTCCTGACACGGCACCAGCAGCACCACTGCGGGTGCTCCCCACGCACCTCAGAACCACTGGAACAAACACCGAGGCCTCAGCCACAAAGCTGCTCTTGGCTAATCCCTCACAGGAGTCTGCTCCTCCGTTTGACACACACACAAATGCTCTCCTGGCAGAGGAGGATCATTCTAATTAGTGTTTAATTATTGTTTTTTTAAACAGTTGGAACACAAGATGAACATTTTTAAAGAAAAGATAATGGGAGAAGGCTGAACACCAGCATTCTTTTCGATAAATAGACGAGAGGCAGAAGGAAGTGTGTTCCCAGGCTCAACAGCACAGAAGGCATCACATCCCCATGCCAGCCCTGCACAGTTTCCTCTCAAAATGGCAGGCACCACAGCCTTTGCAGTGTTCCTGTTCAGCCAGTAGCTCTCTGGAGCTGATCGCCAGCCCGCGGTGCCCTGTCACTGCTGCAGTCCTCAGGAAAGTCAAAACACATCCACGCTGCGCACACGTGTCAGGACCACAGCTGTGAGGGCTCCAGGGGAACCTGTGAAACATCTCCATTAGCTCTCACCATCAGAACTCAGTAACTCACCCCCCAAGGGACGCAGACCAAAGAAAATTGGACTGACTACAGCAGAGTTTATTTTAATAAAACTGATTCCTGTGCTCATCTGAACAGCCTCCTTTTCTCCTGCATATAATGAGATGGAGACACAACACAGAGACGGTTTGCCTGGATTGCTCCAGTCTCCCAAAGGCAAACTGGCTCTTATTCCCATCACAGCAATAGTTGGGGACAGATCCCTTGAGGGCTTTCCAGACTGCTCCCTAATCCTAATCCCAGACTGCACACGGATGTCATCTGCAGGCTCAAGATGAAGCAGATGAGACAGATAATTTTTCAGTTTGGGAAGAGGAGTTTAAGGCAGTGACATGAGCCCCAGTCCTTCCCCCTCAGCAGCTCTGTTCCAGCTTCAGCCTTCTCAGCAAGAACTAAACCACCTTATTTTCATTGAGCAAACAAAGATCTCAAAATATTCCCTAAATCCATCATCAAAGCACAACTGCACCCTCTGCAACTTGGCTACCTGAACCCCAGAACACACAGCAGCGCTTCCTCCTCACTTTTACCTACCCAAGACAAGCCACGCATGACAGATACACAGCCCTCGGCACTGCCAATTCCTGCTTTGACCCAGCACCCCACCTCAGCACCACCACCTCCAGGGCGCAGAGCCCACCCCTGCAGCTACCACAGCCCAAGCCTGCCTGGCTGAGCCACTACCTTTGTTAACCATTATCATCCTTTAATGCTGGTGTGCAAATGCACTGGCACCATCTCAACCCTGAATCTGTCCCTCCTCTTCCTCGCTGCCTGCTCCCCAGGGGAGAACCAGCAGATGCCACTGAGCCACCCCAGCTCTCTCTCAGAGAAAGCAGCACCTCCTTGCCTTTGCTCGGGAGAGTGGAGGGAAGACCAGTTACTCCAGAGCTGCAAGAGCAGTCCCAGTACAGGGGGCCTGGGTTTAGAGCTCCCACTTTGTCACCGTCTCCTTTGGTTTTCCCTCAGTTTGACACAGAGTTAAAGCTGGATGCAGGGCACGCTGAGCCCCACTCATCCCCCTTCAGCTTTTGACAACATTCACCCTTGACAGAACTGAGAAGCGCAATGACTGGCACAAAATCTCAACATCCCTGGCAGAGTTCAGAGTTTCTTCCAAGCCACGGTCAGTTATTAAGGAGATGAAGAAGCCACCAGAAGCAGGAGGGCCTGCTCCCGGGCTAAGCTCAGCACAAGGTCTTGCAGTAACACTTGACAGCAGATTTCTGTTAAAGCAGAGTTTTCCAAGGCAGAGAGAAAAAAATAGACAAAGGGAATAAAAAAAAAAAGAGCAACTTCAAAAGCATGCAGTTTATTTCTGCAGTGCCTGATGTTCATCGAGTTGCACTTCAGTGCTCAGAGCCAGGAAAATACTGCTTTTGAGGTGACATCTGTAGTTGCCTCATTACTCTTTTCAAAAGAGTTTTGCATCAAAGAGTCAGAGCTTCAAACAACAGCCCCTACAGAAGTGAAAGAACTTATTAACGACACATGAAATGGGATCACCAGGAACTGCTGACATCAAAACAAGTAGGGCAAGAGTGTTACCCACAGCCAGCCAGAGTCGGGACCCGAAACCTGCAGGAGGGGCTGTGAAGAGGCCGGCGACGCGCCAGTCCCTCCTCAAGCAGGGACTGCTCAGCCACTTGCTCTGAGTTTTCAGCTCCTCTGTGACAACAAGAGGTCTCTGGAAGCACGCCTACCTTCGTGTTCTTTTTCAGTCGTTCCAACTTTCTTGATCTTTCTGGGGGATTTCATGAAGAGCGGGAAGATGGTCCGCAGGCCCAGGATGTCCACGAACTTGTGGCAGTTGTCTGTGCCCTCTGGTCCAATCATGGCATGGTCCAGCACCTTAAGGGCACTGCTGCGGGAAATCTTCTTCTCTCTGTGAAAGGAAACCTGCGAGTTAGACTTCCCAGGTGCATGAGGGGCTTTGGGCCACACAGTTTCAAAGACACAGCATAAATGGGGAAACGAATAAGACAAGGAAAGGTTGAAGAGTCTGAGCACCAGCTCTACACAAGATTGTTGGAGCAAGTCCAGTAGAGGCCACGGAGATGATCCAAGGGCCGGAGCACCTCCTGTACGAGAACAGGCTGAGAGAGCTGGGACCAATAAAGAGCAAACACAGCAGAGTTCAGCCCCCTCCTGTTGCCCCCCCTGTCCACCAGCAGAGTCCACTCACAGCCCAGGCTCCCAAGTGCTGTGAAAATGCCTCGCTTTAAAGACCGGTCTTTGCAAACCCCTAAAAACATGCAAACTAAAAACATATCTTGACATTGAGTCCAAAAGAAAGTCACACTGCCCCGTGCAGCCCAGGTGCCTCCCATGGCCACGATACAGTTGTGAAGCCCTGTGCACAGCTGGGATGTGGCACAGCAGCAGCGACGGCTCCCCCTGAGCGATGGGCAGTGCAGGAGGGGCTCAGCACCCCCACGGCCCTGCCCGGGGAGCTGAGAACAAAGTGCTCCTCAGGCCAGACAATGAGAAATGTTTTCAGGGGAAGTAATTGCATATTGATCAGCATTTAGGAAGGCTGCACAGAGCTGATCTCTGGAATATTCATTGGGCTGAAGTTCAGGCTCTTAGGGATCGATACCTGCCTGGCTGGGCTGTCGGGAGTTGATTTTATTTGAAATATTTATTCTGCCGGAGGGCAGGCAGTTTATCTTGGTCTCATCTACGTTTATTGAGGGGACTTTTAGGTGAAAACTAATTCAAAGAGGAGCATCTGTGAGGATCAGCAAATAGGGAACGGCCTCAGTCTTCCCAGGGAACTCTGCATCCCAACTTCATTTGCTAACCATTGCCTTCCTCCTTGTCATACCTGTACTGCCCAGAGAACTCTGGGCCCATTTATTCTCTCAAAAAGAGAAGGCACTAACATCATTTGGGCTTTCCACATGAGCATAACACAGCCTCTTGCTTTTCAAAACATCAGCACAAGCAGAATATTAGATTTCCTGGAGAAGCACTGTATAAAATGGTTCAGTTTAATTAACTGGGAGATTTAGTAACAAGACAGTCTAAGTTTCCATAGGGTCATTAGGAACAGCAGGACAAGAAAACATAAAGGGATTTTAATACCCATGAAAAGTGTCCCCTGCCATAGCTCCAGCCGAGCTCCAGGGAGCCGCATGCAGTTGTCCATTTCCCCCTGGTTTTGCTGTACAGGAACAAACGCTTTGCTGAGGGTTGGGAAGAGCCCAGAGCAGCCACAGAGCAGAGGGTGGTACGGTCCAAGTGCTGTGCGCTTCTGCGTGCTCCCTTTGCTGCCTTGGTCTCTGTGCACACACGTGCCTTCACTTCAGAGCTGGGAAAGCCACACGTCATTTTTCCTATGCAACAGAGAATCTTCTTGACGCATCCCCTGGGAGCCGAGCGGCTGCAGCTCCTCCAAGCCTTAACACAATTGTACAGCAAAAGCAATCAGGCTCCTGTCAGTGTGCACGAGGGAACCGACACTGCGAGCCTGTTTTTCTCTTTTGGCTCTGTACAGTGAACTGCAGTTTGGTTACTAAGGCAAGGCTGAGGGACTGGGTACTGAAAACTGCTTCCTAACCTAAAAAGAACTGACTTTAACTCTGTGTGACGCTGATAAACGTCCTGCTAGTGCCTACGGCCTCGATAAGCCACCTTATTTCTGAGAAAGACTCTCCACAAACTAAAGGAGCCTCCATCACTACAGAGATGCAAATCAAGTAATTACACACAGCCACAATCTCTACTTCAAAACTTCCTGCTTTGTTTCTGCTGCCACAGGCTCTGTCCTTCTCCACTCAGGCTTCTTCTGGAGCCCTTGGCTGGCTTTTCACATGCATGCTTGGTGAGAAGGCCAACAGCCAGTCCTGCTCAGCACCGCAGCTCTGAGACCACCCAGCCCAGGGTCCGGCTGGCTGTGGACACGCACAGGAACACAGCAGCCTCCAAGGGTTCCTTTTTGGCCACTACCACCATCTCCCCATGAACAAGCAGAAGTTCACCCAAAACTATATCACTGTTTGCTGCTGGCCAGTCAGTTTAAGGCCCAGCCTATTGGAAAGCAGCCCCGTTTTCCTCACTGCCCACAGAAACCTTGAGCATGTTACATGCTCAGCTGAGAGATGCTCCACTGCTCTGCAGGTCTGTGTGAGTGACCTCTCTCAACAGCACAGCCGGGCTGGGCACACTGGGCAGCACGAGGTACAGAATGCTGCGTGCTCCAAGATGGTAATGGAGCTTCAAGCCTGATATCTTTATTCTCGCAGAGCTTATCTATCTCACATCACATCAATAAACTTCCAGCTTTGCGTATTTGTCCTTTCATCCGCACCGGCTGCACTGCAATGATTAACCGCCTGCAGAGCTGAAACAGAAACCACCAGCTTGCTCCTCTGTCTGTGGAGAACACCGGTAGGAGAGAAAAATGCTCCGTCCTGCTTGTGGGCGAGGTGGTCAATCACCACCAAACGGCATTTCCAGCCTTTGCTGTTTATCACAAAGGTACCAAGAAGATAGAGGCACAATGCTCCCCTGCAGCCACTGAGGGTCACAACCTGCAGTTATTATCGAAGCTGCTCTAACAAAAATTGGGCACCTTGTAAGACCTGTAAGATCTGTAAGCACAGACCAAGAGAATCCCAAATGATAACACTAGTCAACAGAATTAACAGCCACACAATACCCTCTGGATATTAAACTATGTAAAAAACCCACATGCAAACCAACACTGAAACCGTGCAGCATCAGTTCTCAGGCATTTGGCTCTGCTTGGTGGCTGGAAAGCTACAGGAACTCTCTTTTCCTCACCAGAGTGCTAGGTCAAGCAGAGCTTTCTACCTTCACATCACACTACGACCTGCAAAAGCAAGAAACCCCCATGGCAGCATGCCCAAAGCTTCACCTTCTCAAGCACCCATTTCCTAGTTTTCATCACCACAAAACAGTGCTTTCACTTTAATCATCTCCTGTGCTCACCATAGAGCACAGGACTCTAACATTGTTCACTCTTTCACTACTCACTGCTGATGAGGCACCACCAGCTGTGGAATAAGTTAAGTTCCTAAGCATCAAAAGATTGAGATCTTGGAAATCCTTTCTATCAGACATAGCTGCTGCCGGCAGCGAGGTCATGATTTGCCCTTCCCAACCCCTCCGCAACTACTGGGGTGGGCAGGGGGAGCAACCAATGAGGATTTTTCCAGCTGAGGCCCTGGTACAGAGAATAAGCACTAGAATCCAAAAAAAAATGAGAAAAAGCTATTAAAAATCCAAACACTGAGTCCCACACACATGGCACAAGAGCTCCAAGTAATTAGTTCTGCCAGGCTAGCTCAGCAGCTTAGCACAGGAGGCAGAGGAAGGCTTCCCTCTCATTCTTAGTTTTGGAGCTTTTCTTTAATTAGCCCCAAGAAAACCCAGTGTTCCTATTTGAATAATCCACGCTTGGTTATTTATTCAGTTCCCTGCTGCTGCGCGTTACCCAGCCATGCGCTGCAGGAATACATCATCGCTGGTTGGGGTGTGCTAACCAGACACCGTACACAGCGAGCGCAGTGGGGAAGCCAGACAGAGCCCCGCTGCACCCATCCTACGGCCGGGAGGAGCCCGTGGGCTGAGAAGACAATTCAGCACCAGGCTAGGAAGCAGGGGTGAGGGGACCAAAGAAGCCCTGGAGAGTCACAGTGTGATAGATTATCTCACAAGAAGGAAGGTGTACTTTCGCTCATTTCAAAAAAGCAATTTTTGTATTAGCATCCGCAAACATTCCCCAGCTCAGAGGAGACAACACAGTGAGGCTTGAACCAGGGAACAGAAGGAAGAATGCATTCCCTAGAGACATCCAAAGGTTCTCTCTCACCCTCAGAGGGGTCGTTTATACCTTCAGAGGACTGGCAGCCTGACCTAGAGCACCCTCCCGTCGAGGTGCCTGCCACACAGACCTGCCCTGCTCCTACAGCAACTGCTGGGGAAACCCCAGTTCTAAGGAAACAAAGCTAAAGACAAAAAGTGAAGCTTCTGTGCCTGAGAATATCCAGCTATGTGCTGGAAAAACCCAGAAGACAGACAACTATGCTCACACAAACATTTTACAAACAAAAAGATACAAATATCAAGCCAGAACGTGGGTTGGTAAATCAAAAGCAGGCAAGAAAATCCCAGGTTATCTGCTACCTGAGCATCAGATTCATCAGCTGCAGGCCCTCGCCTTTCAGGAAGCGATCACGATTGGAACTGAGCATCAGGCAGGAGCAAAGGCAGTCAAACAGGTTCTCCATCATCTCCTGTTCTTCTGCCGTACTGGGGTTATGTCGTTTAAACACCTGCGTGACAAAGAAAGCCAAGTCACCCCAAAGCAGAGGGCCCAGTTTGGTCCACACTGCCGTGGAGAACTCACATACACACCATTTTACATCACAAGCTGTCACCATGCAATGCGTATCAGCCAGCAATCATACATGGCACTTGCACATTCTCTCTCCTAACCCTGCTGCCTGTTTGGTCACCCTGACTACCCACCAACAAACACACAGCACTGACACCAGGTAAGGACCATGTAGGGCCTCCAAAGGGCCTACCAACTGCACCACTGACAGAGGTATGTGGATAAGCTCATTACCAGAGAACTCTTGGGCATGACACATACCAGAGGGGCTCCCTCACCTGCTGGCAGTGCTGCCTCAAGAAATGTAAGGGAACCAAGAACACATCTACCTTCTGCTGGCTCAAACATGGACACAACGCAGCCAAGCACTTGGAGACTAGAGTGCTGATGATGGCTGAGTTCTAACTGTGCCTATCTCCAACCTGCCAGGTAACCCTAACAAAACACTAACTTCTACGTACCTCTACACTAACATCTGTAAAGCAGGGATTGACCTCACCAGGGATGACACATTCATGTGGAAGTTACTCAGTGACTCTGCCACCACCAGATATAAAGCACAGCTGCGCTTCAGCATCCTCAGATCACTGGGATGGTGCTACAGACAGAGCCTGTTCCACCCGCTCCCGCCCAGCCCACAAAAATCCCGGCCCCAGTAAGGATGCAGGGGAATTACTCACAGATAACTGCTGAAGCAGCACATCGATTCCATCCAGCTCCCCAAGCAATTCTCTGTTGTCTAGACAGAGGTGGGGGGAGGGGGGAAAGAGAGAAAAATGAAGCCAACTGTCAGATTTTACAGCTTTCTAACACTGATACATCAGCAAACAAAATCGATAGGGCTTGACAGAGTACAAAAGCCGCAGAGAAAGAGAGGGCGCGTGTGTATGTGAGAGAATACACACGCTGGAGAGAGCGCAAGCAGAGCTCCAAAAGGAGCCGAGATCCCACCCCAGCAGAACACGGATGCCAGCGGTGCATCTCACCATCGCTGTTCTGGAGCAGAATAGCCAGCACCTCACTGCAGTACAGCTTGTTGGCATCAAAGGGCATCTTCGCCTGTTGGTGAAGAAAGAGCAAGAGACTCATCAGGGCACAGCACTCCATTTCACCGATTTGAAGAACACATTAATCAAATCACTGAATGTTACAAGCAGCACTTAAAACCAAGCACAAGAGCGGTAACTTCACAGGGTGCCTCAGTGACAGAGCAGCAGCGACTGTCCCTGATGTGGGGTAATGGGGTGCAATTGGTGGGGGAGTTGCCACCCAAAACACAGCTTGGATCCTTCCCACTGTCCCACGCAGGCAGGTCTGACCAGGTTTGCTTGACCCTCCCGAGAACAGTCAGCTGTTTGCAATGGGGAATGTTGTCCCCATAATAAATCTTCCATGACGTTCTGTGAGTGCACAGGCTGATCCCTAGTCAGACAAAATACATTCCCACAACATCACACGCACTGCAGTGATTTGTACACGGTCACAACGTCAGAAGAACATGAGCTGGGCTCATCCTGCACAGGCACACAGCTTTGGTTTCACACATTCCCTTCACACTCGTATGCTAAAACAGAAATCACAACAAACCCAAAACACTGTATTTGGAGAAAAAAATAAATCCCTGAAGTGGATTCAGAACTGGATCCAGTGTTTGTGCACACTGCTAAAGCTGCTCCACTACAGAAACAAAGTAAACATTAACTGATCAAAAAGTAATGCCAATGCCAACACTTCATTGAAGGGATTCGTAATACAATAAATAAACAAAACAATGTTAAAAATCATATTCCCAGCTACTTGTATTCCACAGTTCCAGAGGGGGCTTGTGCGGGAGAAAGGCAAGCAGTAAGTACCAGGCTCTAACACCCCATTTGCCAGCCACAGTTTCTACCCCAACACAGGGCTGCCTGCAGCTCCATGGAGTGACCCTGTCCATGCACCGGCCGCTAAGAGAACGGGTACAACGCAACCGCCAGGCAACGCAGAAACATCAATAGCGGGAAGACGCCTAAAGCTTTGCATTCCAAATGATCTCCAGCCACTCTGGAGGGGAGGGTGTTTACAGCAACCAGGTAACGCTTCCCAGGAATGGATGGGATGGGAAGCCATGCGGACCTGGATGGCTCTGCTGGCTCCTACTGCAGGGCAGACCAGCAAATGTGAGGAAATTACTCTGTTCTTTCAACGCTGCACACAACATCAAACCCTGCTTATGCTTGGGGAAGTGAGACCTGAAGCCCTCCATCTGAGCTTCTCGAGCCTGTTCTGACAGTAAGAACAACTACACAACCCGAAATGTAGTCAGGAATAAAATCCACACTGTGCTGCATGCCACATGTCCTTGCCGCCACCTGGATAGACTTTGGATTTTAGAACTCATCTTACAGACATTCTTCAGCAGCAAAACACTGAGATGTTGAGATCTGGTTTAACCCTAAACACATCTGTTGGGGCAAGACATTCAACACCAAATCCTGGCAAGAGCACAGGTGCTGGCGTGAGAGTTTCACCAGTCTCCTCAGGATGGCACGTGAGCCAGCAGAAGCGCCACACGTCCCCAGGCAGAGTTAACACTCATCAAGGCAGAGGCAGGGCACATCTGGCACCAAGTTTCAAAGGTCTTTCATACACGTTCTGTGGTATCAAGCAGGGAAATCCACATCACAATTGCTTTGATTCCCCTAAGTCCCCAGGTCCTTCAGCTGCTGGAGCAATGATGAGGCGGCAGCAGAATCTACATGCCTGGAATAAACTTAACGGCACTTTTTTTTAAGCAAAAGGAATGTGATTGTGTTACTACCTGTAGTTAGAAATTATTGGTTGCTTCTGCTAATGAGTACCTGAGGGTGCACAAGGGCATCTGCAGGCTTGCAGAGCTGACAGTGTTACTGTGTATTTCAGCGTGGAGGTGCTAATGCCTCACTAACAGGGTGAGGCAAAAGCCAGAACCTGGTGATTAAAGTTCCCTCCCTGCCCCTTCAAGAGAACTGAATCAGCCACACCTTTCCTACAGTGTTTTCCAGGGAAGGTTCAGGCAGCTTTTCCCACAAAACAGAGTTAAGTTCTAACTCACTGCCACAGGATGCCAAGAACACCAAAAAGCAATTTTGAATTCAAAAGGCAATAAGAGGAGTTCAAAGAAAAAGCCACTGCTACCAGCAGTTAAACAGAGACATCACTCAAAACTCAGTATGAGCAGTGTTGGAAGCAAAGGCATGAAATGGCCTTTATTGGCTTCCCTGCTCACTGATCAGCTTTTTACATTCCTATCGGTCTTGGCCATGGACCAGAAATCCACTGCACAGGAACCATACGAACAGAAAAAGGACACTGTCAGCTGCAAGATGTTTGCAGTATAAAGACAAGACTCAACATTACAGATGCTCTTCCCAGCAAACACTGCAGAACAGGGAGTATTTTTGCTCCCAGACTCATGTCACATTGTGTAGAGCTTCCTACACCAAATCAACTCCTAAATTTTGCACATTCATTACAAGTTAAAAGGGAAACCCTTTCCAGTTTGAGGCAAGATTTGAATTCACAGCATTCACAAGCATTAGAACCTGTGACACAGCCACCTCTGCACTGGCAGGTGCCAGCAATGAACAGCCGTGGGCCGCACACCGCCTCAGGCACACCAGCTTCCAGAGCAGCAGCCTGTCTGTTCTTATTGTTGCATCTCCCACACGACATCAGGAAAACAAGCTCACCTTCAGCCTCTTGAGCAGCCACTGCGTGAGGCCCTGCTGCGCGGCTTCCGTGCACATCTCCGGCCGGAACTCTGCCATGTTCTCAACGATTGCTGGGAAGAGAGAAAGGACACAGACTGTTTTCCCCACCTGCAGCTGAGCTCAGGCCCGTTCCAGCGTTGCTTTGCCAGGTCCTCCCGAGGGCTGCAATAATCTCCTCAAAGTCACACCTTATCCATAAAACTGCTATTTTGTGAGAAAGACTTCAGCTCGGGTCTATGCTGCTCTCTGTTTTCACACTGCCCACACAGCTCATCCTCATGGTGACACCAGCTCCAGCTGGAAGCAGCCCAGGATACCTTCCCTCTGCTCCAGCTGCAACTCCCACCGCGCAACACTGAACTAAATACTATGATCTAAATTCTATAAATACACTGAACTATAAATACACTGAACTAAATACTATGATTCTATGATTCTATAAATACAATTTTCCAAACTCTTCTTTCCAATGCCTCCTATTCTTCCAGTCCTCACGACTGAAAGGAGTGGACGATGGTCTAAACACTAGCAGTGACACACTGCAAAGCGGTTAGTGTGCTGTGCAAAGCCTGAGGAACAGGGACACAACATCTGCATACTGGAAATACAGATGCTTTGCTACCCAAGGGTTAAATGTATTGCCGAGACACAAACGGGTCTCCATATAGAGCACATGGGCTCTCTAAGAATGCACAACAACCCACCCAGGCAGCAGAGCACACCCTCTGGTGCTGTGTACTGGTCCAGCCGTGCACCCGCACAGCCCTACACAATTGTTTTCAGAAGGGGCACCTCAGCCACAGCCACGCAGCAAACACTGGCCCCAGGGACCAGGCTTCTCTGGGAGGGACAGGTCTGCTGGAAGGAAAGCTGCCCTGGGTCCTTCACCCAGGTGCCGGCAGCGAGAGGGAAAAGGAGGCAGGGAATAAAGGGGAGAGATAACCCACTCCCTGTGCACAAAAAACAGGAGAGGCTGTGCAGCAGCCACTTACCCAGTGTGTTGTGGACACCATCAGCTTCCTCCTTCACACTTTCATCCAGGCGCTCTAAATTCTGGACTAACAAGGCCACAACCTGGCCCTCCACCTACATCACCAGGGTCACGGGAAAGAGAAAGAGGTTAGAAAGACTGAAAAAAGGCACATGAAGGAGAAAGAACAGGGGTGATAAATGATCCAAATCAATAAGCCTTACTGAAACATCCTGCCAGACATGAACATCTCGCTCTAAATCTCAGAGGAAGCGAAGGATTCGCCAAGTAAATCTGCCACTGTGTTTATCCTAATTAATTAAACTACTTTTGTGTTTCAGATTAAACAGAAAAACACCTGGAGGAAGACATGCACCTTGTCACAGCCTTATCTCCTGACCCAGCCTGATTGATTTACAGTCCCTCAGAATTCTTAAGTGCGAGGCGCCCTGAGCCAGCACGGTCAGGCTGGCTGTCAGTTCTGCCAGCAGCCCCCTCTCAGCTGCCCCCGCTGCTCTGCTCATGCTTCTGCTGCCCCTTCCACCTGACTGGGTACGGAAAGCTGATAGAACAGCACTCACACCCACGGATTCAAACCCAGCGGCTGAACGATCGCCAAGGAAGCACTGCAGTTAAACCCTAATACTGTGAACAGACTGCGCTGATGAAACCTGACAGATCAACCCACATCTGCAGGTGGGGCCTCCTCATCCAAAAGCTGATACAAGAGGTGTTTGTAGAGCACCAACTGTCCAGAGCTCAGACAGACTTTGGTTGACTTTCCATTGTGGACATAAGCTGGAAGAAGTTAAACTGAACAACATTTCCAATCCAAACACTGACAACTGGCTTTGGACTGCAGCCAGCAGTGCAATGACCTTCACAGATACCCCACAACACGATACCTACCTTCCTGAAGAAAGAAAAGCAATCTAAAAAGCAGAGACATAAGCATTTCCCCCCAGAAATGCCTGCCCTGTTTCTTTCAAAGAGGACAATAAAACCTCTACAACTTGGCTATTATCAGTGGGCTAGTGACAAGGAAAACAGAGAAAGAACTTTGCTTGATTTACTGCTTCTTTGTACATTTTATAGAAAACACCTTCTCAAGCAGTTCCTCTCCACCATTTCATCCATCCAGCTGTCCTTCCACCAAGGCAGAATAATTAACAACAGCCCAGAGGCCAGCAGAGGAGCTCAGCTGTGGGCCACTGCCATTAACCTTCGGAAGGCAACACTATAGTGACTGGACAAGAAAGACTGTAGGAGAAAACAGAGCAGCCAAACAAAACAAACAAAAGAAACCCCTCAGTTCCATGCCTTTTGATTCCAACATAATCATTACTGAACTAGACACAGGCAGTGATTAACAAATACAGCGATTCAACAGCGGAAGCTGCCTGAAGGTAGGACACGTGTCCTGCCATGGGCAGGGACATCTCCCACTGGATCCAGTTGCTTAAAGCCCCATCCAACCTGGCCTTGAACACCTCCAGGGATGGGGCAGCCTCAACAGCTCTGGACAACCTGGGCCAGGGCCTCCCTACCCTCACAGGAAAACATTTCTTCCCAAGATCTCATCTCAATCTCCCCTCTCTCAGCTTAATTCTCCACCCTTAAAATGCATGAGCTCTGTTCCACAAAATGCTTCAAGCTTTTACTCCTTGCTAAGGAAGAGGTGCACCCCCACTGTAACAGATGTTCTAGTTCTAGCACAGATTTTGGGATGTGAAACCAGAGTTCCTGGGTAGAAGACTCCTGTGCTCCTAAGCAAGAGGTGAGACAGAGGCCACAACAGCCCCACTGCCCTCCAGAGAACAGTCTGAGCCCTGCCACAAACTTAAGGTTTTCATGGGCAAACAGAGGTCACCCTTTTCTGCCAGAAGGAAGAAAGATGCAAACCAAGCATCTGTTTTCCAGCAGACACTGCCCAAGCCACAAACACCACGTCATTCTCCCTCCTTGCACGAAAAAGTCCCCCAGCCTACACTAATTTTGCAATACAAGTGTGTTCCTTCCAAACCAGATGTGGTGACAAGGTGCACAAAGAACCCGCTCGCCAGCTCAGGCATTCCATCAAAACACCCATCGCAGTTCCCGTCGCAGCACTCTGGCTGCAGATGAGCAGGCTCCACAGCCAGCTCTCGACACCGGGGGACAGGCAATAAACCCCACAGCAGAAAGAGCAGTGGGGCAGAGCATTTGCTGCTGGGTTGTGCGAGGCAGACGCCATCCAGGAGTTACATGCAACACAGTTTACTACTTACTAGAGCGTCTATGAGGACTTCAGCTCCCTCCTCACTCTCATGGAGAGTATCGATGTCGGTCAACTCTTGCAGCAGGTCTACCACAGCAATGGAAATATGTGCTTGGCGTTAAGGACAACCAACAGAGACCGACACATTTAATGTCAAAAGCTGATTACTTACACCAGTGAGCTCACAACACAACCCAGAACCACCAGTAACCCATCACAGCAGCACTGGAACCAAGCATGCAGAGACTGCTTCAGCAGACAGCCCACATATGTGCCAAAATCAGGGAATTGTAACAATTACGAATCATAAAAATCAAGGTGATAAACTGCTTATCGGGTAATTCTACCGGGTTTTGACGACCCTGATGTATTGATTTTTTCAAATCACAGTTGCTGGAGCTCGTGTAGCCAGGCCCCCTCCTTGCACTGCCCAAATCAAATGGACATAAAGAGAAATGAGTTGCAATGACCTGATTTGGGTATTCTGCTCTCAGCAGCGTCCCGCTAACCTGATGCAGCACGCACCTAACGAGGCCACTGCAGGAGGCAGGAGCCATCACCCCCTTCTGCCGGACCCAATTAGGGCTGCACGCTCCTCGAACCACAGTCCTCGCAGGAACAGCAGAGCTTCTGCAAGCCTAATTTCCACTCATTAACTCTGGGCTGCAAAATACACGCTTCCCCTGACTGCAGCACAGCTCTCCTGCAGGACGAGGCACACTCCACCTCATTAGAGCCACTTTCCTATTCTCTCAGACACGCTGATCAATCTGCTACGTCCCATGGGGCAGAGCGGGACATGCCGCTCACTGCACGTCCTATAGAACAACTTTGTGATGAAGCTCTTTAAAATGCACAGGCCAACAGCCTGGCCTCTCCATCCTCCTGTTTGTGCTACTGCTCAGAAACTCAGGCAGCAGCAGCAGAAGGGTTTTCATGTACCTTCTCTTAGCAAGGTTCCAGTCATGACTTACCTCAACTCAGGGTAAGTCAGGGAGGACAGAGCAAGCCTGCGACCCAAGCTAACCCGTATCTGGGCACAGCAGAAGGCATGCAGCAGTTATACTGCTGCTTTCTGGACACTACAGCAATCCCTGACTCAACCAAAGCTATCTGGTGCATTTCTGGATGGGGAGACATCACTTCCAGCTGCAACAGCCATCAGGAAGCAAAGAAGGGCTGTTACCTTTCACCAGGCAGAAAGCCACTCATGCTGATCCAAAGCAAAAGTGCCAGAGAACAATTTTCAAAAGCAAGTTGGAACATGACTCAATAAGCAAGTTAAGAGACAATAACCTGCCTTACATTTACTCTGCAAGGAATCAGCTCTTAATTAACAAAAGCTGGAGGAGCCAGTCAAGAGGAACCCCATGTTGTTCACCAAGCCCACACGCTGCCACTGCCTGGAGAGGCAAATGCTGGTGGCACAGTCACACGTGAGCTGGCAGTGTCACAGCAGTGATGAAGGCTGATCAGACCGCACAGCATTGGCAAGAGAAAACCAACAGGGCAAGAGAAGGGATTCTCACCCACTGCCTCCTCCAACACATATTCTGTTCAGCTGGGGCCTCTCCCAGTAAAAACAAGACTCGACAGACTGGACTCTGGAGAGCAGAGGGCCACAGAGACAGCCAGGGAGCAAGCATATTATGTACAAGAGAAGAGAGAGGGAGCAGGGTTCAACCAATCCTTAGAAGGGGGACTAAAGGAGGGCCAGGCTGCAGATACCACTGCCCACCAGGTGCTGTAAAGACAGCCAAGCCGGATTGTTCTGGGAGTGCACAACAAAACTTGTGCCAAAGAACTCATCATGCAGGGCATTCCTGTCTAGGGAGCTACCACTGGGGCTTCCACTGATAGTACAAATTGTCCTATAAAATTTAGGAGATAGAAGCAAAACCTTACTTGAAGCTCTCCTGTCTTTCATTAATGAAATCTTGTCGGTGATCATCTTTCATTCACACTTTGCGCACAACCCCATGAATCATTCAGCAGATCGCTTGCTCCCTCCGGACTCTGCTTTTGTCTCCTTGCATGAGTCCCTCCAGACACTACATTGAAATCACTCCTGAAGAGCCACATGTTTTGTTCTCTCCTTGAAATACTCATTTTTAAAATCTTTTTCCATTTGTTTTAAAGCCGCACGGGGAGCAGTTCAGGTTTAGATGCTTCCCCTCAGCAGTGTTTCTGTCCTGTCCCCAGCAGCAGCATGTAGAGCTGTTCCCACAGCCCATGTCCTGCTTTCAATGGATCCGAACTCACTTCAGCAGTTCTACAATGAGAAATAGATTTTCCCCAAAATTGCAATTCACAGGCCAAGTTTCTGCCTGTAAACTGACAGGCAAGTGGCAAACCAATTAAAAAGAGCTCACAGAGGAAATGGTGATGAGTCCTTGACAGCAGCAGTGACCCGAGGACACAGCTTTTCACGGCTGAAAGGACAAAGCAAGCTGCATCCCTGTGCTCTCCAGCTACGCTCCAGCTCTGCCATCCCCAGCAAAATCCCCATGGTTTCTATTTTCCTTGTGAATGAGGAATTCAGTGGGAGCTTTTAACACCATGCACACAAGACAGAAAGCCTGCAGTGTCTGACCAAAAAAAAAAAAAAAAGAGATGGAGCTATGGCAGCCGTAGAACTGGTTATGGTGGTGGGCGTTCCCACAGTGCAGCAGTAAATCACTCCCAAACACCTCCTCAAGAGCCATTTCCTGGACAGGTCAGAGACAGGGAGAGCTGCAGTGGTCGCTGGAGCAGGAAGACGCAAGTCAGAACATTCAGACACACAGGCAGGGCTTTCTGATACAACCTGCTATGTGATACAGTATTTATGCTTTGTTTTTATCTTCTGATCATTGCACCCACTCAGAAAGAATGAATTATGAATTCTTAATACACATCACTCCAGGAAAAGGGCTAAAAAAGAAAACCAGCATCTGTGCGTCAGCCCACAACATTTCTCTCTAAACAGCCTCTTAACAGCACTGTTTCCAACGCCCTCAGAATCACCAGTGAGAATGATCTACCTCCTTACAAGGGAAGAAAAGAAGTAAACAATAAATCACTTTCCTAAGGTCACGAATCAAGAAAAACCAAAAATAAAAGCTTGCTCTAGTCCCAGGTTTAAGCCTTGGAACCTTTCCACTGGGCTCACTGCTCCCTCTGCTCACTGATGTCAGGACCCAGGCACACGATCTCTCAAGTCGTGTCACGACCGTTCAATTAATCCCCCAAACAATATTTTACAGGCAACGCAGGCTGAGCTCTGCTTTTAAAGACTACACAACTGTAAAGGCAGGCACAGTTCTATTTATCAGCTGGCAGTGAAGCACCCAGGCACCAGGATATCAAAAACCTGACTGTTTTTGTTCAAGAGTACCAAAATCTTTAAAGGCACAGACAGACAACTCTCTCCAAGATGTCCTCAGATCTCCAGAGGAGCAGGAGGCAGGTGACATGGGGATCAGGTGCAGCGACACAAGAACTAACAGCACACAGGAATGTCAGCCAGAGGGGCTACCACAGCCTCAAGCTCTGAGAGCACCGAATCAAAGGCACGGACACAAGAATTCATCTCATTTACAAACTCCAGTGCAGTGCTGCGGTGAGCTGAAAGCAAAGAATTGAAAGCGTGACAGCTCAGCTCTCAACGGAAAGGGGTAAAGGAGTTCCATTTCTCCTGGGGGCTGTTCCAGACCAAGCCTGCACACAGTTCAAGGCTGCATGCCGCTCAGCCTCTACTTCAGCTTTTCCTGCGTTGTTCACCTGCTCCCACTCTAACGCAGCTACTCAGACCTAGGTGACAGATCCATAAAACAAGAATAACAGCACTGAAAGAATTCAGAATCAATATCACTTGGACAAAGAAGGCTTTCACTTGAAAAACAAAAAAGACAAATTCAGTGCAGTGGGAAAGAAGAGAAAAACATCCGCAGAAGGCTGTGAAAGCAGGATATAGGGGATTAGGAAGAAGCCTGCAGAAAGCCTCTCTCACAAGAGCTGCGTTAACAACCCAAGGATATCTGTGTTGTCATGTCCCAGCAGCCCAAGGAGAGACTGCACAGCGTTCAGCTCCACCAGCAGGTGATACAGGTCTGGCATCGTTGCGATCACGTGCATCTCCTGAATGATGTCATTTAAATCCAGCTCGGATTCCATGAACCTGAGGCCAGACAAGAACAGTTAACAAAAAGGCTAAAAGCACATCAGGTGTGTTCAATGAGATGATATGAACCTTTCAAGATCTGGAAAGCAAAACACAGTGGCCCAGGATCTCCTCTTTCAGCCCCACCTACATCCCTAACCACCCACCTGGCACTGAGAAGGCACCCACAGCTCAGGAGCCCCTGCGAAGGGAGGGAACTGCAGCGGGGATGGCACTGGGAGAGCACCTTAGCACCCAGCTCTGAGAGCCCAGTCACGTACTTGGGTACCTCGCTCACAGGCAGCAAAGTCTTATTGAACTGGTGCTCTCCCAAAACAAACCCCACACACCAGAGTCTTGGTATGGCTGTTTCACAATCCTGTTAACAGCAATAATTTAAGGCACTAGAACTTCTCCCTTCATCGCTAATTCCTCTTCTCATGCTGCAGCCATGCACCAGCCACCACCTCAGTGTCGATAACACCATTTTTAATGGACAGAGTTTCAAACACAATTCAGCAGAACACCATGGCAATAACTGCTGTCACATGCACCTTCTGTATCGGAAAACATTTGTAGCCAAGAAATGGATTTAGGACTGAAACCTAAAAGCGAAGGAAAAAGGGTAAGAGAGGGGGCTGGGCACACTCTTACTTCTCTGGGTTGTCAGGAAACTTGATCCGCAGCTCCTGGTTTTTGTATGATCTCTTCTCAAAGGTGAGAATCATCTTCTTCACTGAACTTTCATCCAAAGGTTCCTCCTAACCAAACCAGAAAGGGCAGAGAACAGAGCTCAGTGTTTGGGCTGTAAACCTCACCTGGCACAAAGACCCTGGAGGTCCCACTGCTGCCCCTGCCACCCACCCAGCAATTTCCTACTCTCTGACCTGAGCCCAGTCCCCAGAGCAAATCTCTAGAAATATGATTTTTATAAACTGGGGCATTACCAAGGGAAGGTCCCTGGGAAGAGAACCAGGAGAGCTTCCCCTACACTTCCTGAAACTTTTGTTGAAGTATTAACAAAATCCAAATCCTTTTGAATGGCCCATCTGCCTCGAGCTGTGCTCAACATGTATGAAGACTTTGGCTGCTGACACATTTGCCTGGGTAGCTCACGTCCACGGCAAATTCTTTTTGCTCCATTTCTTTTTGCAGGACTATGTTTAACTGCCCTGAGTTTATACTCTCTGCTATCCTTCTCACTCGGATGCGCTTTCACTCCTGTTGTAAAGTCTTTTCCTAAAGAAAAAAAATAAAATCAATATTTTACTCTAACACTTTCTTTTTAAATTCTCCTTGAGTGTTCTTTGCTGGCATCACACATTTACTGCACAAATATCACCTCAGCTGCTCTGACATCCACAAAGACGGAGTTGTTATTTCCCCTGCTTCACGATTTTAATGCACTCCTTTTGAGAAAAAAACTGACAATACAGATTTCCCTGTGTTACCTCTCCCCTCTCCTCTGTTTGATGGTTACAGTCACATTAAAGAGAAGCTCTCAAAACAAAAACCAAATCAGGCCCCTTCCCATCGTTAGCCGGCTTTTGTGCCCCACCTCCTGTTCATGATTAAACCAAGAGCTGCTCCTGCTCTGGAAGATTCTTTTGTCAGTGATTCAGCTGCAGTCTTGTACAGGAGAAGATCCCTTCAGCCTCCATTACTGTAACACCATCAGCCCAACAATTCCATTACTGAATTCTCAATATTCCCAAGCCCACCCTGTCCTAGTGCCATCCTGCCCACATCACCATCCTGCCCGGGTAATCAATACTACAGTGCCCAAAGCCCATTCTCCCTGCAGTGCCATCACTCAAATGCTACAGAAATCCTGCATTATCTCCATAGCATCATGAAATGGTTTGGGTTGGAAGGGACCTCAAAGCCCATCCAGTTTCCCCGCCCTGCCATGGGCAGGGACACCTCCCACTGGATCCAGTTGCTCAAAGTCCCACCCAATCTGGCTTTGAACACCTCCAGAGATGGGGCAGCCACCACTGCTCTGGGCAGCCTGGGCCAGGGCCTCCCCACCCTCATTGTGAAGAATTTCTTCCTAATGTCCAATATAAATCTTCCCCTTCCAATTTAAAGCCATTCTCCCTTGTCCTATCACTTCAAGCCCTTGAGAAAAGCCCCTCTCTAGCTTTCTTGGAGCCCCTTTTAGTACTGAAGCTGCTCTAAGGCCTTCCCAGTGCCTTCTCTTCTTCAGACTGAACAACTCCAACTCTCTCAGCCTGTCCTCATACAGGAGGTGCTCCAGCCCTCACATCGTCTCCACGCCTTCATCCAGACCTGTTCCAATGGTTATATATCCTTCTTATGCTGGGAGTTCCAGAACCAAACACAGGAATCTAAGTGGGGTCTCATGAGAGTGGAGAAGAGGGGGAGAATCCTCTCCCTTGCCCTGCTGGCCACGCTTCTTTTGATGTGGCCCAGGATATGGTTGGACTCCTGGGCAATTGTGCAGCAGCCCAACACCAAAACTGAGGGAGAGTTTAGAGACAAATGCTAGCGATGCTGCACACAAAGCACAGGGAAATCGTACACACCCACACGACTCTGCAGTGGTGAACATCACCTGGGCTTTTATCACACAGGACACAGCCAGCAGGAAGCAAATATCTTCTAGATTTATACCAATCCATGTGTCACATTTATAAAGTGATCTTTTCCCCAGCCCTTGGCAGAAAGGCCAATGCTGCATTGGATTTCTGTCTCCAAGGCTTGAAATCATTTACCCTTGACAGCCGCTGCCCCCCTTCTCCGCCCCACGACCTCTCCTGTACAGAGGAACGTTTGCGTATTCACTGTGCTGCATAGCTACAGCGGGAGGAGTGGGAGCAGCTGCATGGCTGTGGGCACTGAGGAGAACAACGGAGTTAAGGAACCCGGGCGGAATCCAGAAATTGCTTCCTAAAAATATATTTGAGGTGGCAATTTGGGTATTCTCAGCCTAAACTAGAGGCTGGGCTTCAAAGCTTTCCCCTCCCTTTCACCCTCTCCCTTTAAGTCTCCAGAGGAGATCCTCAAGAAGCCTGTTTGAATTGTGAACACCTCACAGGGCAGGAAAGCACACAGAACCTGAAGCCGTAAGAGGCATGTGAAAATCACCCATTACCCTCATCACCTACACGGTACAGAACAGAAAAGACAGAGAGGCAATTGTTTTTGCCGATTCTCCATGCCTCCCCCTTCCCAAGGGACAGATTTACCTCCTCCTCTTCCTCTTCTCCATCCCTCTCAATTATCTGAAGAAGTTTCTTCTTCTCATCATCCGTCTCCTCCTGCGCGGACTCCTCCTCCCGGTGCCGCCCATGCTCTCGCGCGGTGCCTTGTTTCCGACGGGCCTTGATTTCTTCCTCCTCTTCATCACGGGGTCTTTTTGTCCCTCGGTTTGGCTAAAGGCAGAGAAATAAGGTAAGTGAACAGGGGTCTCATGTGACCCTTGCAAACCAGAATGCAACATCACGAGACGCTGCGGGAACTCTTACAAGGTGTTTTGCTTACACGAGGCCTAAAAACACTGAGAGCCAGAAAGGAAATTAACTTAGAGACATGCAGCATGGCACCAGCAGATGAATGGGTCTGCCAAGAGCTGTGTCAACATCCTACCTCATTTGATCTGGAAATGTGATTTACGGGAGCAACCTTCACAGCAGCACAGCACAGACCAGAAGGGTCCAAACAGGAACGCTCAGCGGCTCGAGTGCTGCTGCTCTCAGGAATCGGCTGAGCCACTCTCGCACTTTACAGACAGGTGATCAATGGGCTTCAGCGCAGAGCAGGGAAAGGTAATGTTTTACCTACCCAGTGTACGAGTACCTACTGAATCCCTGTGTGCATCTTCATTCCCTTTGACCTCCCTCAACACTGGAATGCAGAAGCAGAGCTCAGTTCAGAGCATGCGGGACAGGAGCACCGTCGCTTGCTGAAATTCTGCAGGGACCTGGAACTGGAATAAGCGCTGCCTGCACCCTTCTGTTGGCTGGGAGTAACCTGATATTTCATTCCACAATTTCTATTTAATTGCCAAAATTAAAGATAACTTGCCAGTGACAAGAAAAAGTGCCTTAACCCTAATCCTATCTTTTAATTTAGGCGAAAAAAAAAAAAAGGGATGAAAGCATTTGCAATAGAGGGAAAACTTCTCCCCCTTCAGATTCTGCGAGGATATTCATTTGAAGGACAAACAGGCTGGCACAGGAGTGCTCCATGCTCCATAACCACAGGAAAACAAAGCTCAATTCTCTCCTGTTCAAAAGAGAGCCCACGTGTTACAAACAATGGAAACAAGGAGAAGAACGTTTTTACTTTCAAGCAGTAACGTCAACTGTTTCATAACCCCTCCAGTCTGGGCTCGGTTATCCATCTCCTCTCTCCCTGCACATCCTCTGCCCCTGCCTTTACGGATTGTGCATTCCTAACTCAAAACTCTTCTGAAGTGCTGCCACGTGATTTGCAGCGGTTGCTCACCTCATAACTCAACAGCTGCGCAGGAAAGCAAACCCAGAGAGCCTGCAAAACGGATTTGCTTGGAGGACTTGTGGTGGGGTTTCTGAGTTGGGTGGGGTTTGGCTCTTGTTTTTGTTTAAAGCAGATTCCCATTACTTCTCATAGAATTTCACGTCGATCCATTGGGAAGCAAAGGGGTCACTGTCACATTCAGTAATTCTACCCCTCCCCAGCAACTGGCAACTCGATAAGGAAAAGAACTATAAAAAAAGTGCCCTCCTGATCACATCAGAACTCACCAAATAGAGGGTTTAAAAACCTGACATCTACAAACTGCAGCAAAGCAAACTGACACCTGTGGGTAGCGATGGGAGACTTGTCCCACTGTTTCACCGTGGCTGTGGGTGGGAACTGCTGCATCCCAACCCTCCCAGCCTGGCTGCGGCTGCCAGAGCCGCAGGGAACACGCCACGTCCAGCCACATCCTGCAGGACCAGCAGCCAGAACAGCCCCCATCTCAGCACAGAGCCACAGAGAGACTCTCTGGCAGACAACAATGCTCTGCCAGGACCTGTGGGCTCCCCAGGCAGGGGCTGCACCTCAACGCCAACGTGAAGCATCCCACAGAACCCAAGAACACAGTGTTCAGGGCGACAACAGCTCCCAGCCTTCTCCAAACCCTAGGAAAGCTTGGAGAAGACCCAGTAACGGAGCTTCGCATCACTACGACATCGGCTTTGTAAGTAACCCTGTTCCTGTGAAGCTCAGGAATTATTTGTGAAGGAAATCTGGAATAAATCCATGGAAGCACTGAGCTCCAGGAGCGAGGCAGAGCCGAGTGCTGTGCGCGACGCTGAGACAGTGACTGCTCCTCATTTAACCTGCAGGCAGGACAAGAGCCACGGGCAACAAGGCTGTAAGTCATCAACACCCTGCTTGGCTGAGCTCCTCTGCCACCAGCTGCACCCATTCTGAGGGACATCGTTTAGTGTTTGATAGGAATGGTTGGACTTGATGATCCAGTGGGTCTTTTCCAACCTGGTGATTCTATGATTCTATGATCAACAGTGCATTAGCCACATCAGCAGCGGGAATCCCAATGTGCCCCCCTCAACACGAAGGAATCCACCCCAGGGGAACCCACGGGGTGACCGCCCAGCTCGATATAGCCAGACCTTATCCCATTATTTACTGCTTCTTTTGTTGTTTGATTTCACTAATATCCCATTAAAAATGAGCAGTTTGTAATGATCGTTCACAGTGTTGAAATCTGCATTTAATTGGAATTACAATAATCTCCCTTATTCCCTCCCAGTACAATTGGAAGATCTCTGAAGGAAGAGAGATGGCTTTGTCCCCTTAATTACCCTCCGTAATCAGGGCTGTCCCCTTAATTACATTCCCTAATCAGGTCCCTGCACAGGCGCTCTGGGCAGAGCTGCAGCAATATTTAACCGTCGCTTTGGACCATCTGCAACTGTTTTGCAGCAACACGTAAACTTTATGGGTTCCTGAGCCCCACGTAAACCACCAGGTGCTCTTTGACTGTATTTTCTCTGTCAGAGGTCCCTTTCCAACTCCGACAGACACTTAGTGTGGAACTGGCAGCGCCTGGCATCAGACACGCTGGCTTCGGCACTGGGGGAGAACATCTTCTTTCCCCAGAATCAGAAATATTTATCTGCCCTCCGCTCCTCCACCTCGTCCACCTGCATGCCCCGTTCTCCCCAGCTCTGGGATCCAGAATTCACTGATGCTGAAATCCAGCCCCTCTTCTGAAGCTCTGTCTCTCTGCTGCCACAAGAACCACCTGCATCCAGAGCCAGGACAGGTCTTTCAGGAACCATTTCAGTCCTTGTCTGGAACGATTTCAAGCATCAGGAAAAGAAATTAAACCCACAACACTGAGTGACATTTCCTTCCCTCTGGCACACAGAGCACAGCCCTGCGCTGTCAGACACAACCACAAACACCCCGGTACGGACGGTTCATCCAGCAGGAGCGTGTACCAAGTCCAAGTGACCAAAGCAGAGTGGATGTGTGCTCTCCCCCAGCACAGAAGGGAACCCTGCAGACTTTGCACTTTCAAAGCAAGAGAAAAACCAACAACCAAAATCCCAAATCAGAGCCAGGTGGAGAAATTAGAACAATGAGACCAAACAGGTTCTCATTTCTATGTGTGACATGTGGAATCACATCTGCAGCCCAGAACAAGGAAAGGACAGCACCACCGACCACGACTAAAGCAAAGAAGAGCAAAGAATCACAGAGTTTGGAGAAGTCAGCCCTCAATCCCTACCCTCCTGCAGAGAGAGCGATGCCAGCAGAGGAACTGGGGATTGGGACCTACCAGGCAAGGGCAGAGGTCCCAAGAGAGAATCACGGAATGGTTTGGGTTGGAAGGGACCTCAACGCCCATCCAGTCCTAACCCCTGCCCTGGGCAGGGACACCTCCCACTGGACCAGGGGCTCCCAGCCCCATCCAACCTGGCCTTGAACACCTCCAGGGACGGGGCAGCCACCACTGCTCTGGGCAACCTGGGCCAGGGCCTCCCCGCCCTCACAGCAAAACATTTCTTCCCGAGCTCTCACCTTAATCTCCCCTCTTGGAGCTCAAAACCGTTCCCCTCGTCCTCTCCCTGCACTCGCTGCTCAAGAGCCCCTCCCCAGCTTTCCTGGAGCCCCTTTCAGCACTGGAAGCTGCTCTAAGGTCTCCCCGCAGCCTTCTCTTCTCCAGGCTGAACAACCCCAGCTCTCAGCCTGGCCTCGCATGGGAGCTGCTCCAGCCCTCGACCATCCCCGCGGCCTCCTGTGGCCTCCCTGACAAGTTGCTCCCTGTCCTGCTGTGCTGGGGCCCCCGGGGCCGGCCGCGGGGCTCGGGACAGACGCAGGGACAGGCCCCGGCCCCCACCCCGTACCTGGTAGCTGAGCAGCTCCCCCACGTCCATGGCTGCTGCCGGCAGCTGCGCCGCGCGACGACGCGCCGTAAAACAAGCAAGCCGGGATGCCCCACGCTGCCGTAAATGGAGCCGGGAGAGCCACTCTGCCGTAAAGCGAACGCGGGAGGGACGCTGCCGCAAAGCGAGTCGCGACGCGCCACGCTGCCGGAAAGCGAGACGGGGGGGCGCCACACTGCCGCAAAGTGAACCCGGATTGGACGCTGCCGTAAAGTGAGCGGCTGGGCGGTGCCACACTGCCGCAAAGCCGCTGCGGGGTGTGCCTGCGGCCTGGGGAGGGCGGGGGTGAAACAAGGTCAGAGGGCAGGAGTCGGGGATCCAGCCCTGATCCTCTGGATCCAGACCCCAGCATCCAGCCCTGTCCATCCCCAGGATCCAGCCCTGGCACCCCTGGATCCAGACCTGGCACTCCAGGATCCAGCCTTGTCTATCCCCAGGATCCAGCCCTGGCACCCCCGGATCCAGCCCTGACACCCCTGGATCCAGCCCTGTCCATCCCCAGGATCCAGCCCTGGCACCCCTGGATCCAGCCCTGACACCCCTGGATCCAGCCCTGGCACATGGATCCAGCCCTGTCCATCCCCAGGATCCAGCCCTGACACATGGATCCAGCCCTGTCCATCCCCAGGATCCAGCCCTGACACATGGATCCAGCCCTGTCCATCCCCAGGATCCAGCCCTGGCACCCCTGGATCCAGCCCTGACACCCCTGGATCCAGCCCTGACACATGGATCGAGCCCTGTCCATCCCCAGGATCCAGCCCTGACACATGGATCCAACCTTGACACCCCTGGATCCAACCCTGACACCTGTATCCAGCCCTGATACCTGGATCCAGCCCCGATCCCCCAGGATCCAGCCCTGACACCCCTGCATCTGGCTGTTATCTCCGCAAATTGGAGACATCATACACAGTGCCTTGTTGTGATCCATTTTCCGTTCCCTGCGGATGCTCCCTGGGCTGCAGCAGCCGTGCTGGCGCAGGAGCCACTGCCAGTGGTTATTGACAACATTTCTATTTATACACAGCGTCCTTGACCGCTGGCACCTTGAACCACAGCCAGCACCGAGCAGCCGCAGCTGCCGGAGGGGCGTGCGGACCCCTCGGAGCCCGCGCCTCTCCGGGACACGGAGCCGCAGGCAGAGAGAGGCATCCTTCAATTTAACAAATGGGAATAATTAGAAGAGAGTCAACTTGGACAGCATCTGACTGAATTTATCTCGGCGACGCTTTATAAACAGCTTGGAGGCCAAACCGTTTTTCATACCGCAACGACCGTCGCTGTCGCGCTGTTATCTCGGCAGGAGTCATGAAATTAAAAATATATATAATGTTTGCAGAGAGGCCGCTCGCATCCCCGGTGCTTCAATAAAACACAGGAGATCCGTCATGCCGAAATTGCCTCCCCTCTGCACGTTACGGAGGAGATGAGTGGGACATAATCACCGGATCATCCCTGCGCACCCAGACTGCGCGTGAACAATGGGACGGAGAAGGGTCCGTGCTCTTCCCTAGGAGGGCTGCGAGGCAAGGAGGGGTTCAGGGAAACAAAGCGGAGAGTTTGAGATGTGACTGAACAGGGATCTGAACAGGCTGGACCGCTGGGCAGAGTCCAATGGGATGAGGTTTAACAAGGCCAAATGCCGGGTCCTGCACTCGGGGCACAACAACCCTGAGCAGCTACAGACTAGGAGAAGTCTGGCTGGAAAGCTGCCTGGAGGAGAAGGACCTGGGGGTGTTGGTTGACAGCGACTGAACATGAGCCAGCAGTGGCCCAGGTGGCCGAGAAGGCCAATGGCATCTTGGCTTGGATCAGAAACGGCGTGACCAGCAGGTCCAGGGAGGTTCTTCTCCCTCTGTACTCGGCAGTGGTGAGACCGCTCCTCGAATCCTGTGTTCAGTTCTGGGCCCCTCAGCACAAGAAGGATGTTGAGGCTCTGGAGCGAGTCCAGAGAAGAGCAACGAAGCTGGTGAGGGGGCTGGAGAACAGGCCTTATGAGGAACGGCTGAGAGAGCTGGGGGTGTTTAGCCTGGAGAAGAGGAGGCTGAGGGGAGACCTCATTGCTCTCTCCAACTACCTGAAAGGAGGTTGTGGAGAGGAGGGAGCTGGGCTCTTCTCCCAAGTGACAGGGGACAGGACGAGAGGGAATGGCCTCCGCCAGGGGAGGTTTAGGCTGGAAGTTAGGACAAAAATTTTCCAGAAAGGGTCATTGGGCACTGTCAGAGGCTGCCCAGGGAGGGGGTTGAGTCCCCTTCCCTGGAGGTGTTTAAGGGACGGGTGGAGGAGGCTCTGAGGGACATGGTTTAGTGATTGATGGGAATGGTTGGACTCGATGATCCGGTGGGTCTTTTCCAACCTGGTGATTCTATGATTCTATGAACTGAGACTGGACAGCCAGGAATCGACCGCCCCGTGGGACGTGCACAATCACTCCTGTGCTGTTTCTCACCCTGGCAGAGGTGCAGCCCCCACTTCACACCTCTGCAGGGGAATTCACTGGGAACACGCCGGCACCAAAAACAGTGAATGCAAACCAGAGCTGGCAGCCGGCTCCTTCCATCCCTCCTGCCACGCTGGGAGGGCAGTGGAAGCCCTGGGATGCAGCTTAGCCAGGGCTCAGTGGGCACCTGCACCAGGGTCCCAGCCCACGCATACCTGGTCCAGGCTGTCCTTACAGCCCCTCTCTGCAAACAGCACCTGGCAGTGACCAGCAAAACCCTTCCTCCTGCCGGGACAGCTTTGCCCAGCGCCGTGAGCCCCTGGGTGCTGGGAGAGTGGGCTCAGTGTACGGAATGCAGAGCACAGCCCGGAGCGCTGTCACCAAAACAGCCACCAGCTCTTTCCATCCCCATGCTCTGCAACCTCATCTTGCTCTGGAACGGCCTTGCTGCTGCCGAGGAAACCAGATTCTCACAGAGCTGCTGCAGGAGGGCAGGATTCAATAACTGAGAGGTTTTATCCAATAACAGGAGCTGGACCACAGGGACAAAATATTGAATTAAAGAGCAAAGCCAGAGGCAAAATCGAAGTATAAAAAACACCCTGAAGGACATGAAAGGATAGGGATGAGGTGGCCACGCTGGTGGCTTCACTAGCCTCTCCCAGAATGAGTGGCAAAGCTGCATGAAGGGGCTGAAGGCTCTGGACAGGCTGGTGCAAACCCTGTGACTCCACTTGGTCAGGAAAGTGAGGACTGAGCAGAAGCTTGGCTCCATGTCCCCAAGCTCCCACCTTCCACAGGGACCAGGGAATCACTGGAGCCCTCGAGGCCAACCACATCCTTGCAGCCACAAGACCGCTTTGCTGGAAGTGATGGGACCTGCAGCATCTGCTCCCACTTCCCCGGGAATCCCAGGGCTCCAGGACAGCCCAAAGGAACCATCCCAGCCCTTTTCCCCTCACCACCCAGGCACAAACAGGCAGCGATGGGCCTGGGGACAGGCATGGAGTAGCAAGGATCTGGCAGCTGCCAGTGATGGGGAGACCTTAGAGCAGCCTTCAGTACTGAAAGAGTCTCCAGGAAAGTTGGGGAGGGGCTCTGGATCACGAAGGGCAGGGACAGGACAAGGGAGAATGGTTTTCAGCAGAAAGAAGGAGATTGAGATGAGATCTTAGGCAGCAAAGTTTTCCTATGAGAGTGGGGAGGCCCTGGCCCTGGCTACCCAGAGCAGTGGTGGCTGCCCCGTCCCTGCAGGTGTTCAAGGCCAGGTTGGATGGGGCTTGGAGCCCCTGATCCAGTGGGAGGTGTCCCTGTCCATGGCAGGAGATAGGACTGGATGGGCTTTGAGGTCCCTTCCAACCCAAACCATCCCATGATTCTATGTTGAGAAGCCCCAGTCACCCCATGGTCCCGGCAGTGTGATTCCAGTGCCGGTGTGGAAACAACAGCTCCTCGGCTCAGCGATGCTCAGCACCACAGCTGGATGCAGCAGCGGGAGAAGGAGGCGAGGGGGAGAATCCTGGTTTAATTTTATTCTGAGTTCAGGTTCCAATCCAGATGCCTCGAGATCTAATTCCGAATAAATAATTGTACTGAGTAACCCAGGTCCCCCGGTGATTAACTAAACACACTGAGGCTGCCCGAAATTGAATTAGTGCTGGGCGCTCAGCCGTTATTACCCTCCCCACATCATGAATATTAATGAGGGGTTATTAAGAAATGTAAATGATGCCTCAGGGGGTTGGGAGCACGGGGGAGGTTGCAAGAGGGTGGGCTGATATCACAAACCGTTTGGAAAACAGCCTGATTGAAGCCACTCTTTAATTGTGTCAGATCTCCTCTTTACTGGGTGCAGCAGCAGTTCTGAATGCTTTTGGTTTTATTGAAATGAGAAAAAGGGAACAAGGCAGAGCTGCAATGTATAAGGGATGTTTGTAAAGCAGAGAAGCTGCGGCCCCCGAGCACCCGGCACCACAGGAGGTGGCAGAGCCCTGCACGGAGCTGCACCCCCGGCTGCCCACCAGCACCCGTGGAGCTCCCAGGCATGGACAGGGGGCTGCCAGCACCCTTTCAACCCATGGCACCCGCTCTCCAGCCCACAGCACCTGTGCCAGAGCCCCTTTCCTGCAGCTCCATCCGTTCATCCCATCCCTCACCCCATCCTTCATCCCATTCCCTCTTCCCTTCAGCCCATCTCCTCATCCTCTTCCCCCCACCCCATCCCTCACCCCATCCTTCATCCCATCTCCTCATCCTCTTCCCCCCACCCCATCCCTCACCCCGTCCTGCAGCCCCTTCCCTCTGTTCGGCTTTGCTGCCCGTGAGCGGCTGGGGTGCAGCTCATGCATTTTAACCGGTTCTCGCGGTGCTGCCTGCGCCGCCAATAGAAGCTGACAGGAGCAGCTGAGTTAATCAGAGTGGATAATGAAGGGAAAGAAAGAAATCTCATACCAAATTGCTGCAGGAATCATGAGGCGAGGCTCAAACCTTTCCCATTAAATGGGGATGAAACTGAAAGGGGCAGCTGGCTGCTCTCCCAGCCCGGCATCCCACCGGAGTGAGAGATGGGGAGTAGCCGCAGTGCCTCTCGCTCGGTTCGCTGTAAAGGACAAAGCGGGGCAGGGGCTTCTCTGCCCCAGGGCGACATTGGCTTCAACGCTTTGCTGGGTGTCCAGTGCAGCATCCACACAGCGCCGGTGCCACCGTAGCCACCGTCCTGCCATGCCAACATCAGCTCCCTACTGTGACTGAGCGAGACTGGAGCGTTGCCTGAAGCCCTGGGGAGAGCTGGGCTACCCAGCAGGTTCAAAACGGGCGCTGGAAGTCATTGAGGCCCATTTCTGTGGCTGGTGGAAACCTGACAGCATTGCTGTGGTGTTATGGAAAGGTCGGCTGGCCCAGGGTGGGAATGAGCTGGGGAGCCTGTCAGTATCAAGTCATCCCCGCACTGAGAGCTTCATAACACCAAGCCCACCTCTTAACTGCACCTCTAAGAGCCAAAATTGCCAAAGGCAAGATGCAAGTGGGTTGTGACCCATCCCAGCTCCCCTTGGCACCACACTGGCTCTGTGCCGAAGGGAGGCACCTGGATTCTGTCCTTCTTTCTCGGTCACTAATAGAGCAGCCAGGTGACTCCATCCTGGGGTCCCAGAAGAGAGAGGAGAAGCACCGCTCCAGGGTCAGCTCTGCTAGAACAGGCTGCCCAGGGAGGGGGTTGAGTCACCTTCCCTGGAGGTGTTTAAGGGACGGGTGGACGAGGTGCTGAGGGACATGGTTTAGTGTTTGATGGGAACGGTTGGACTCGATGATCCGGTGGGTCTCTTCCAACCTGATGATTCTATGATTCTATGATTTTCATGAAGCAGCCAGTTCCTGGCAGATAGAGGGATGGACCTGGCTAATGAAAGGGAGCTGAGCTGTGGAGTCAGGCTGTGAGGGACACGGAGGGTGGGCAAGGGGATTGGGGCAATGGGAGAGGGTGGCTGGTGGCCGTCGGGGTGGTCTGTGCCAGTGCTGCTCACCATCCCAGCACAGCTGGAACCACCTTGCCAGAGCTGCCCCTTTTTTATGGCTCTGCTTCCCCGAGTTAAACTCCACAAAGTGTGACAATCAAAATTAAAGATTTCTGCAGGAAGGCAGCCTGGGGGGAAATCAGGGCTGAGGTCGGCAGCGATTTCCCAGCGGTGACTTTTAAATTAAAGGGGAAAAAAATCTCTTTAATTTGGCAGCATGCTTGGGACGCAGCTCGCTGGGCGCGTTATTATCCAGCTCAGCAAACGCTCCCAGAATCTGCTCACACTCTAAATTACCAATCTCTGTTAGGCAGCGTGTCCTCACCAGCACTGGGGCTCTGCGGCACAGCCTCGCAGGCAGCCAGCGGGGCAGGCGCCAGGCTGCACCCCACCACCCCGGAGCCCAGCCCCATCCCAGATGGTGGAGAACAGCCGGATCCTGCTCCTGCACAGGATGAGCTCAGCCCCATCCCACTCCGGGACGCCCCCCATCCCCTAAATTGTGCCACACGCAATGTGCCCAGCTGTGTGCGTGGCTGGCACGGCTCCTTCCCAAACGCAGGGCTGGTTCAGGGCTTGCCCAGAGCCCCCGGAGCCCTGCAGACCCACCGGGATGGCACAGCTCAGCTGGCTGGGCTGCGCACTAGACTCAAAGCACCAGTGGAACCTGTCACTGTCAAAGCCTCCTCGTTGGGATCGGAGCACCCGCACACCCGAGATGTGCCTCGCCCTGCTTGGCCGTGTGGCACCGCGGCACCGGGAGCAAAGCACCACAGTGCGCTGAACCGCTGGGGCACAGCGAAGCACCAGGGCACGGTGAGCACGGCAGCACAGCAAAGCACCATGGCACAACAAGCACTGTAGCTCCATGCCACCTCCATGCTACTCCAGGATGCCACAAGGCAGTGTCCTGTGTCCCCATGGGGATGCCTCCAGGCCTCTCCCAAGCCCCACATGTGGGGATCCACCTCCTGATGCCCACCTCGTCCCAGACACATGCTAGTGGCTCCCGCCAGGCTGAGGCATGGGGCACAGCGTCAGAGTTCCACTGCCTGAGCAGAAGCTGCCACTCATCCCCAGCGCAGGAGCTGCCCGAAGCGATGGGAGCAGTGGTGCTGGGGCACGGAGCTGCAGGGAAGGCAAGGGGCACAGGCAGCCCCAGCCCTGCTGGCCCTGGCACGGCTCTTCCCCCTCCTCTCCCCCCGCCCCTTCAAGATGAAGCAATGAAATTATTTTTCTACTTGAGTAGTTTTCAATTTAGATTAAGAAAAATCTGTGCTCCGTTAGCGACGCTGCAGTAAATCACGAGCGAGCGGCACTGCGCAGCTGACAGCCCGATCGCTTATCGGCTGCAAACCTTTTTTCAAGCTGACAGGCTCCGAGTGTGACATTGAGCGAGGGCAGCGGCAGCGCGGCAGGGACACGGGGATGCAGACCCCCAGCCAGCACGCACCTCGTGGCACCGTGGCTCGGCGGGCACTCAGGCAGGATCAGGCCCTGGGCATCGCATGCTGGGGAGGCAGAGAGCAACCCTGGCCCCTGCCTGGCTCTGCCAGCCCTTGGCACCGCTCCCTGGGCTGCCCGCGGGAGCCAGGGAAGGGGACAGGTGGGCTCGCTGCCATCCCACGCGATCTCTGCCGGCACCGACACTGCCAGGGCTGCACCAAGCAGCTGCTGCTGGGGCCACTTGGTGCTCCAGCCTCCGGCCGAGCCCCCAGTTTGTCACCATAGGTGACAGTGCCCATTGCCGGCTGCCCCACAGCCGTGCCAGCGGTGGATCCCCATCCTCATGCCCATCTCCATGCTGCTGCCATCCTCATGCCAGCACCATCAAAAGGAGCATTTGACAGAAAACAAACCTTTTTTTTTTTTTTCCCTCTGGTTCTTCCAGCTCGTTTATCGCTTCCGCGGGGCAGGCAGAGCTGTCAGCGCCTGAACCTCACTCATCCGTTTAACCTTGGGGGAAGGAACACATTTGTGCGGATAACGCGCATCAGATGGTGGCACGGGGAGCGCCTGTAGCTGCGTCGCTGATGGATGGGCTACACGGGCCTCGCCTGACCTGTGCTTGTATGTTATCTGCATTGCTGCGGGAGGCTTTTCATCACACCGACAGCTCCAACATCCCCTGCCTGGCAGGAGCTCCTCGCCAGGGCCAGCTGCCGGCTGGTAGGGCTGGTGCGGCTGAGGGCAGCGAGCCACCGTGCCAGTGGAGGGGGCAGGCTGCGCCCGTGCCACGTGCCTGGCTGCGGTACGGCTGGGAGGGCAGAAGAGCCCTGCCAGGAGCAGAGCCGGTGCCCGCTGTGCCCAAGGGGATGGAGAACATGCTCACCACCAGCACCACCACCAGCCCGGGCAGAAGGGAGAGGCCAAGCTCTTGCTTTTGTCCTTTGGGGAACGTTTTGCCCATCATAGAATCATAGAATCACCAGGTTGGAAAAGACCCACTGGATCATCGAGTCCAACCATTCCTATCAAACACTAAACCATGTCCCTCAGCGCCTCGTCCACCCGTCTCTTAAACACCTCCAGGGAAGGGGACTCAACCCCCTCCCTGGGCAGCCTCTGCCACTGCCCAATGACCCTTTCAGGGAAAAATTTTTTCCTAATGTTCAGCCTGAACCTTCCCTGGTGGAGCTTGAGGCCATTCCCTCTCGTCCTGTCCCCTGCCACTTGGGAGAAGAGCCCAGCTCCCTCCTCTCCACAACCTCCTTTCAGGTAGTTGGAGAGAGCAATGAGGTCTCCCCTCAGCCTCCTCTTCTCCAGGCTAAACACCCCCAGCTCTCTCAGCCATTCCTCATAAGGCCTGTTCTCCAGCCCCCTCACCAGCTTTGTTGCTCTTCCTTGGACTCGCTCCAGAGCCTCAACATCCTTCTTGTGGTGAGGGGCCCAGAACTGAACACGGGATTCGAGGTGCAGTCTCACCAGTGCGGAGTACAGAGGGAGAAGGGGTCCTGTGACAGTGACGGAGAGGGTACAGAGCCGGGCAGCCCAGAGCCCCGGTGACGGATGAGCGCTGCCAAGCGCCGACACAAAAGCCATTTGGTGTGGTGAAATGATAGATGCTAACACTAATTTTAAGCACAGGCATCCGAATTCCTCCAGACAGGCACGGCACTCAGGATTTAGGGCACAGCTGCTGGGTTCAGATAAGGTGTGAAATCAGCCTGGCGTGCAGGGTGTTACTTAATAATGAATGCCTGGTGATGGATGGGGGCAGCTCAGCGATATAACCTCTGCATTTGGAGCCTTTCAGATCTCTTGCCATCAATCCAGGTCCCAGCTGGGCAGTGGGAGAGGGAGCCAGGGCCTGGCAGCGGGTACCACAGCTTGGGCTGCATAGCCAGCCCTGAGCCCCAGGCACCTTCGAGCTGGCAGCAGCGCTGGCAGGGCTCTGGGGTCAGACCCATGCCCAGGCCAGGGCCCCTCTGATGTCCCTCCTCTCCTCCCTTCATGCCCACAGAACATCACCGGTGCTCCCGCATGCCAGTGGGGAGCTGGGCTGCTACTGAGGATGGGGATGGTGAGACCTCCTGCCCACCCCAGGACATCCCTGCTCACCAAGCACTGCGTCTGGAGTGGCTTTAAACCCCACCGGGGCGAGCGGGCTCTGCCTCACGTGAGCAGCACAGGGACGTGGCACCAGCCCAAGTATTTATGGTGAAAGAAACACTGGAAATGGCAAGTGCTGTGCTTGTCTGTAGCGTTTAATCTTTCTCCTGACCTTATAAAAAAATCTATTTGTGTTGAGATTTTAAATTCAGTTCTTAAATCACCCACTACAGGCTTCACACCATATTAATTCCTCCTCAAGCAAATGAGTTTGGTATTTGCTCTTTTCCAGTGCCACCAACACCAGCAAGCAGGGAGGCCGTGCGCCACATCCACTCCCACCCAGACCTCAGCCTGCGCCCTCACCATGTGCATCCCATGCCCTTGTGTGCATGCTCAACCCTTGCACGCTCCTCCTTCCATATGCAACCGCAAACCCATTCCAAGGGATCCTCTCTCCTTCAGCTCAGGGGGATCTGAGCAGGACAGCTGCCACTGGGAGGAGGAGGAGGATGGATCAGATCTGGGGATGAAGGCTGGAGGAGGATGGCATGGGGCAGAAGCACCCAGATGGGCTCCAAAGCGGTGGCAATGGGCTTGTGCGGGCACACGTCTCCTGCACACACCAGCCCCTGGCCACCCCCAGCAGGTCCCTGCAGCCCCCCGGGTGCTTTGCAGTGCCGGGGTGCAGGAATGGGGGTGGCAGAGCAGCACTGGGCACACACGGCACCGCTGCGGCTGGAGCAGAGGAACTTGCCGGCACGGTGCCATTGACTGGGAGGTGGTTGCTGCCGGGTGAGCCGTGGTCAGCACACCTCATTATTGTGCAAATTGCTGGGAATGCAAATCTGGGTGCACCTGGGGAAAAATGTATTAATAACATTACTGCTGATGAAGGTCGCAGGGCACTCTCTGCTTGTTCAGTGGAGCCTGGGCTCCCTTTCCTCTGCTGAGTCTCATGGTCGGTTTATTTTTATATCTGCGACCGGGGGCTCCTTTGGAGTCATTTCACCAGGTGCTTTCAAACCACACTCTTGCAGCCTTTGACAAGATCCTGCCCGCAGTGCCGGGACATCCCTGGGATGGAGGATCAGATCTGGTGCTGGAGCCCACTGAGGCAGCGGCCAAGCCCCAGGAGCAGAGTTCCTGATCTGCCTCCTGCACGCGAGCAGGTCACCAAACCACCACTGAATTATTGCTGAGGAAAGGCTTAATTTAGGCAACGTATTTAAAGAAACTAATTAGAACTGTATTAATATTCATGGGCCTTGTGGTGAAGCTGATAGTCACTATTTGAGGGTATTAACCATTATCTTGCACTGGGCAGGACCGTGGTGTTTGGAGGCAACTTTAATTGTGGTCAAAGCAGTCATGATCTCACCAGAAGCCAGTGGCAGCAGCCTGCCTGGCGCTGTGCATCCAAATCACGTTTGCAGCGCTAATGGATGTCCGTTGGAATTAATAATGCTGCCTGCATGGCCCTTCCCTGAGCGGCGAGCATCCCTCCGAACATCCCGCGCTGTCGGTGAAGGGGCTGGGGAAGCGGAGCCCCCCTCCATCCTCCAGAAGCAGCAGCACCATCTCCACAGCAGAGGCGACACTCCCAGTCCCATCACTGCTCCCATCCATCCATCGGCCTCGAGAAGGATTGGGAGAGGCCTGGGGGCTCCTCATCCATAACCAGCTCCCTGCCTGCGCCCGACCTCGCGCTATAGCAAAGTTCACATCAATTTTCCTTCCCCTCATTTGTCTGTAAACCATGAAGAAAAATCACTGCCGTCTGCCCGCATCGGGCCGCCGCCGTGATGTATGGCTGTAATAAAAACCCCATTTTGGGAGGCCGCCTTCCCCGTGCCGCGTGCCATACAGGGCTGTGCCGCCAGCCGGACTGCGCGGCACAGAGCCAGGGCAGCCAGCGCCAGCCCAGCGCCAGCCCCGTCTCTCTCTCTCTGGTTATGGATCAGAGCTATTAGAGCTGCTGTGGAGCAGCAGCCACCGCTGACAGCCCCAGGGAGCCAGGTTGGTGAGGGGCTGAGGAGGGCTGCAGCAGGCAGACCCTGCCTGGACCAGCACCCTCCTCGCGAGGGAACAGCCTGGGGTCACGCACACCGCCCTGCCCAAGCCCCTCGTGCAGCAGTCGCAGCCCCCGCTGGCTCTGGGAATGGGGTGCTGGGGGTGAGGGATGGGGCTGGATGGGGCCACATGCCACCGCAAGCCAGGGACAGGGTGCCCAGGCTCAGCCAGGAGCTGGGATCCAGCTCCAGCACAGGTGGATGTGGGAAGGTGTTGGGCAGTGGAAGGTGCTGGGCAGCTGGTGGAGCCGCTGACGCTGCAGAGGTACCGTGTAAGAGAGACAGCGGAGACTGGGCTGCTGCAAGCCAGGTGTCCCGGCATCTTTATTGCATGGGGCAGAGCACGAGGTCAGCATCATTGCAGACCCCAGCCCCACGGAGGGGCCTGGGGCTCGCTGCCACCTCCTCCTTGGAGTCACTCCTGGAGTTTCCCTGGGGGAGAAGAGGGGACAGTGAGGAGGGGGTGCAGGCAGGGCAGGAAGCAGGGGAAGGCAGCAGGGAACCAGTTCTAGGAGCAGAACTGGCCCCAAACTGACTGCTGCATTCACCCCGGCGCATTCACCCCCTCAGCAGTGAGCTCCCCACCCCAGACACACCCCCCATTGCACCACCCCCAGGGATGGGGCACAGCCGCGAGCAGCTCTTGTGGTTCCCATGTTGCATGGGGATACAGCCACTGTGCCAGGGAAGCTGAGCCACCATGGAGGCTGTTTGACCACAAACGGCCCCAACAGCCTGTGGTTCCGCTTGGAAATGGGTGTCACAACTGGGAGAGTGCCCACACGGTGCAGGATCCCCCTCACCCCATGGGGCCACCTCGGCTCCAGCAGCCACCTGCTCTCCCATGCGCACACCCTGTGCCGAACACCTTTGGCAGAGACATTGGAAAGCAAGGGCAGGATCAGGCTTTTCCACCCATGAGGGCTGAGCGGCTCGGTGGCCACACGTCTGACTTTGAACAGGCTGTAAAACGATGATGACTAACGCTATGGCCTGGTTCTGAGCAGGGACAACACCAGCTCCTGGGACGGAGCTGCAAGCTGGTAGAAATCACCCAGCACAAACACCCAAAGGGCTGGCAGGTCCCTGCAATGGGATTCAGGTGTGGTGACAGCAGCATCCGCTGCATGGACCAGGCACAGGCAGGAGGTGACCATGTCACCTGAGGACACAGTGCTGTTGGAGGCGGCAGGACCCAGGGAGTAGCCCCAGTCAGCGGGCAGGAGCAGGGCCACAGTACCTCTTTCTGGAGTCAGACAGCCACGGCCACAGCCTGTGAAGCAGCACTTCTGGTGGTGGGGACAGTCGATGTCATCACTGCAGGTGCTTTTGCAAGGGGCAAAGGTCTGAAGCACCTTCTTCTTGGGGCAGACGCCTGGGTGGGCTGTGGGTGGGAAAGGAGACGGCTCACAAGGGGGTCTGTCCTGGCTGCATCCCCCTCCCATCGAGTCCCCAACCACCCTTACCTGGCACGGGCAGCACGCAGTGGACGTGGCAGCCCACAGCGCAGCACTTTTCTCTGCCTTTGCATTCACTGTCGCTGCTACATTCCACCAGGCAGATGCTCATCATGTCAGATTCCAGCCGGGGGCACAAACCCTGCTTCACTGGGGGGGGCAGAAGGGTCAGAGCCCCACCAGCTCCCACTGCTCAGCCCACCTCAGGGCACCCACCCCCAGCTCCTGCAGGCGAGGAGCAAGGGGCAACCCTGTCCCCTGACACCAGAGCAGAGGGGGATCGGGTCCAAGGGGCCACCAGCCCTTGTGGGTGCTGCACCCCACGAGCAGCGACCAAGGAGCCTAGACCCCATTCTCATAGAAGGATGGGACACAGGGGCTGGTGGGGCTGCAGGATCCACTCCCTGAGGTGGCTGCAGCCCCTCCAAAGACAAAGATGGGGGGGCCTGGGCTGCAGGACCCGCGCCCCGAGGTGGCTGCAGCCTCCCCTGATAGCAAAGCCGGGGTCCGGGATGCTGCCTCCCCCGAGGGCAGGGCCGGGGTCCCGGGATGCTCACCTCCCCGGGGCAGGCGGCACTCGCGGCCGCAGCCGGAGCCGCAGCAGCGCTCCCCGCCCGGGCAATCCTCGTCCGTGGAGCAGAATTCTCCGCAAGCCGTCGGGGGGCGGCTGCCGGGCGGGGGGCACTCGCCTTTCTTGGCTGCCGGGCGGGCGGGGGGCAGGCTCTGCCCCTCAGCCCCCCGGCAGCTCCCGGCGGGGCCCGGCGGCGGCAGGAGCAGCAGCAGCAGCACAGGGAGCAGCTCAGTCCTCATGGCGATGCCCCCGTCCCGTCCGCGGCCGCTTAAGTAGCGCCCGGGAGCCCCGGATCGGTCCCCGCCCCCGGGAGAAGCGGGGGAGGACGGGGCGGGCGCGGGGATCCCGCGGGGCTCGGTAGCCCCGGACCCACCGGCGGGGACAGCCCGGGGGGTGCTCGGGGTGCAGGGAGAGTCTCGCGGGGGAGAAGGGTCCTTGAATCCTGGGTTCAGTTCTGGGCCCCTCACCACAAGAAGGATGTTGAGGCTCTGGAGCGAGTCCAGAGAAGAGCAACGAAGCTGGTGAAGGGGCTGGAGAACAGGCCTTATGAGGAACGGCTGAGAGAGCTGGGGGTGTTTAGCCTGGAGAATCATAGAATCACCAGGTTGGAAGAGACCCACCAGATCATCAAGTCCAACCATTCCTATCAAACCCTAAACCATGTCCCTTAGCACCTCATCCACCTGTCCCTTAAACACCTCCAGGGAAGGTAAATCAACCCCCTCCCTGGGCAGCCTCTACCTGTGCCCAACGACCCTTTCCGAGAAAAATTTTTTCCTAATGTTCAGCCTGAACCTCCCCTGGTGGAGCTTGAGGCCATTCCCTCTCCTCCTGTCCGCTGTCCCTTGGGAGAAGAGCCCAGCTCCCTCCTCTCCACAACCTCCTTGCAGGGAGTTGGAGAGAGCAATGAGGTCTCCCCTCAGCCTCCTCTTCTCCAGGCTAAACACCCCCAGCTCTCTCAGCCATTCCTCATAAGGCCTGTTCTCCAGCCCCCTCACCATCTACACCAGAGGCGTTGCCATAGAATCACCAGGTTGGAAGAGACCCACCAGATCATCAAGTCCAACCATTCCTATCAAACACTAAACCATGCCCCTCAGCACCTTGTCCACCCATCCCTTAAACTGCTCCAGGGAAGGTGACTTGACCGCCTCCCTGGGCAGCCTGTTCCAGTGCCAGGGTCAGAAAAGCTTATGCCCTGTGTTGGGACCACCTCTACGAGGAGGAAAAGACAGGTTATAGGTATGCATGACCCCCTCTTGACAGGAACAGAGGGTCCAACATGCCAGGCCAACCCCCTTTAGGGGATTCTGCTGCCTCCCTGGAGCCTGGTTAAGGATATCCCTCGGAAACTTGCTGGCCTGTATGACCTCAGACTATTGCCCTTTACTGCTCTTCCATGGGAGGTGATGAAGGTGCAATGCAAATGAAGGGTGACCAAAAGAGCCTGCAGGGCCATGGGTTGGCCAGTAAGGTATCTGGAGTACAGGTCGGTTTTCCCTCTTTCCTTCCCGTCATGGGCAGTGACACTGGAAGACACAGACGCACCCAGGCTATTAACGCATGGTTCCGTGGCTGCTGTCATCACCACAATTTGGGATTCTTCAATAATGGGGTGGTTTACAAAGACACCGGGCTTGCTGATGTCTCATGGGGTTCACCTTTCTCAGTGGGGAAGAGGATCTTTGCTCAGGAGCTTATGGGGCTTTGAACTGACTGGAAGGGGGAGAGGGATATCAGGCTTGATTGAGATGAGCAGAGGGATGGCACGGCAAGGTCAGAGGGATTTGGTGCCAACGGGGTCCCTTGGTCCGCATCTCTGTGACCTGCCACATACATGGACCACAGCTGAAGTCGCATGGAGATGAGTCAGGGGCTCCTGAGGTCGTAAGAGCCAAGAAGGAAACACCAGTGAGGCACCTCCAAGGATCCAAGAGGTGCTCCTCTGTGCAGGTGACAGCGCCGGCAGCCGTGCCTCTGCACCAACACACACAGCGTGGATGATGAGCAGGAGGAGCTGGGGCTATTGCACAGCAGGAAAGCTATGGAAGCTGTGCCATCATGGGAACACGGTGGGATGACTTGCACAACTGACTTGCGAACTCTTCTAAAGAGACAGGCGAGGAAGGAGAGGTGATGGGGCATCACGGTGTGTTAGGAAGTGTTTGGATTGCCTGGAGCCTGACGACAGTGTCAATGAGGTTGGGTGTTCACAGCTAAGAATCAGGGGAAAGGCCAACGAGGTGGAAGTCTGTCACAGAGCACCTGGCTGGATATTCCCCCAGGAAGAGTCTTAAGGGCACAGGTCAGGCTGTCCCCATGTGCCGGAAGATGACCTGGTGGGAAAGAGACTGGCCTGGATGAACAGAGAGCTCTGGCTGGAACTCAAGGAGTTCATGGTCTTTGGAACGAGGGGCAGCAACTCAGGAGGACCACAAGGACGTTGTGAGGTTTGTGTGGGGAGAAAATTAGAAGGGCAAAAGCCCAAGTAGAACTTAATCTGGCTGCTGCAGTAAAGGACAATGAAAATTGTTTCTATGAATGCATCAGCAGCAAATGGAGGCTGAGGAGAATCTCCAGCCTTGAGTGGATATAGGGCGAACAGAGTGATAAAGGATGAGGAAATGGCTAAGGTACAGAATGCCACCTCCATCTCAGTCAGACCAATTGTTCTCGGGGTACCCAGCCCCCTAAGCTGGGGGAAAGGAATGGGGAGAAGAATGGAGACCACACAATCCAAGGGGAAATGGGTAGTGACTATCGCACCTGGACACGCACGAGTCTATGGGGCCAGATGAGATCCACCCAAGGGTACTGAAGGAACTGGTAGAAGTGTTCACCAAGCCACTATCCATCATTTGTCAGCAGTCCTGGCTGACTGGGAAAGTCCCAATTGACTGAAGGTTGTCAAACGTGACATCCATCTCCAAAAGAGCGGGAGGGGAGAATCTGGGGAACTCCAAGCCTCTCAGCCTGGTGTCAGTGCCAGGAAAGGTTGTGGAACAGATCATCCTGAGTGTGATCACGTGGCATTTACAGGATAACCAGGTGATCAGGCCCAGCCAGCATGGTTCGAGGAAGGGCAGGTCCTGCTTGACTAACCTGATCTCCTTCTCTGACAAGGTGACGTACCTAGTGGATGTGGAAAAGGCTGTAGATGTTGGCTGCCTGGATTTCAGTAAAGACTCTGACCTCATTTCCCACTGCATTCTCCTGGAAAAACTGGCTGCTTATGGCTTGGACAGACATGATTTTCACTGGGTAAAAAACAGCTGGAAGGCTGAGCCCAGAGACCTGTGATGAACGGAGCCGAATCCAGTTGGCAGCCGGTTGTGACCTAGTTGGGTGGGAGTGTTGATCTGCTGGAGGGCGGAAAGGCTGTGCAGTGGGACCTGGACAGGCTGGATCCATGGCTAAGGCTAATAGGATGGGATTCAAGAAGGCCCAGTGACAGGTCCTGCATTTGGGACACAATAACCCTGTGCAGCACTCTAGGCTTGGGGAAGAGCAGATGGAAAGGTGTCTGGAGGAAAACAACCTGAGGAGCTGGTCGACAGCAGCAGAATATGAGCCAGAGGTTACCCAGGTGGCCAAGAAGGCCACCAGCATCCTGGCTTGGATCAGCCGTGGTATGGCCAGCAGGAGCCAGGCAGGGATCGTCCTCTGCACTCGGCGCTGGTGAGGCTGCACCTCGAATCCTGGGTTCAGTTTTGGGCCCCTCAGTCCAGGAAAGACACGGAGGGGCTGGAGCACGTCTGGAGAAGGGAACGAAGCTGTGGACGGGGCTGGAGAACAGAGGCTGAGGTATCTGGGGCTGTTTAGCCTGGAGAAGAGGAGGTTGAATGGAGACCTCAACGCTCTCTGCAGCTCCGAGAAAGGAGGTTGTGGTGAAATGGGTGCTGGGCTCTGCTCCCAAGGGACAAGGAATGGGACAAGACGAAACGGCCTCGAGTTGCGCCAGGAGATGGTTAGGCTGGATATTGGGAAAGAGTCCCAGCCCGGCCAGGCTGCTCCAGCGGAGCAACAGCCTCCTCTGCCGGCAGCCCGGGATGCGGCGTGGGATGAGCCCGGGGAGCGGGGTGAGACAGCGAGGAGAGGGGCTGCAGGGAGCAGAGGGGCTGCAGGGAGTGAGAGGCTGCAGGGAGGGGATGGGGCTGCAGGGAGAGGAAGGGGCTGCAGGGAGAGGAAGGGGCTGCAGGGAGGAGAGGGGCTGCAGGGAGGGGATGGGGCTGCAGGGAGAGGAAGGGGCTGCAGGGAGGGAGAGGCTGCAGGGAGGAGAGGGGCTGCAGGGAGGGGATGGGGCTGCAGGGAGGGGATGGGGCTGCAGGGAGAGGAACGGGCTGCAGGGAGAGGAAGGGGCTGCAGGGAGGAGAGGGGCTGCAGGGAGGGGAAGGAGCTGCAGGGAGGGGAAGGGGTTGCAGGGAGGGGAAGGAGCTGCAGGGCGGGGATGGGGCTGCAGGGTGGGGATGGGGCTGCAGGGAGGGGATGGGGCTGCAGGCAGCATGGTGCAAATGGGGAGGGGGATGCACAGGCCAGGGCCCATTCCCCATGGCTGGGGCATGGTGGCAGGAGGACACCCCAGGACACTGGACTCACACACGCCGTCGTTCACAGCATGCAGCTCCACACCAGAACACATAACCGGCACACGGCAGCCGGGGGAGGAGGGTGTGAGGCCGAAGGCTGCAGAGCAAGGAGCTGCCAGCACCAGCCGAAGGACCAGGCACTGCCTGGGAGAGGCTGGTGACTCCATGTCACCACTGCAGTGCTGTGGCATGTGCCACATCGGGGCCAAGGTGTCAGGACCCCATGGCACAGGTGGGGCCAGGGCAGCTGTCCCAGTGCAACGTGCTGCTCATGGCTCCCTTCACTTCAGACCTGGAGTTCCTGTAGCAACCAGTGCATTCGGCCACTCAGAGCACGGATGACGCAAACAGGAATTTCCAAGCAGGGAAATATGATCGTCGAGCTATAAAACCCTGTATGAGACCACAGAGGTCACGTCTGCCACAGCACAAAGGCGCCTTCCAGCCAGGCTGACCTTGCGGCAATGCCCTGAGCAGGGAACATCCTTCACTGTGCGCTGGGAACCAGCCAGAGCCTTTTCCTTTTCTCCAGCTCCAGCAGGGGATGAGCCCCTTCCTCCTGCACCTCCATAACCCAGCTCCTGCCCCCATCCATGGCCACGGGCTGTCCCCCTGCCTTTCTGCACCCTGCCAACACCCAGAGAATCTGGCTGCCTCTGGATGAACTTTGCTGTTCAGCACAGCACGGTGAGTGGTGCTGGTACAGCCGCAGTTCCGCAGCAAGAGGGGCCACAATGAGGACCTCCAGCAGGGACACCCGCAGGCTTGCATGGGATGAGGACCGGGAAACAAAGACCTCCATGAAAGAAACTCCATGGGGTCCCTGCCGGCATGGAGCGCACCTCACCCTCAGCACAGTCACCTTCGCACACCTGACTGCACTGGGTGACCTCCCCACACCATTAACCTCGGGCTTCCCCACCCCACCAGGGCCACCTCGCACCCGTCCTGGTGCCTGGTGAGGTGGAAGGTGGCCCCGGTGCTGACCTTGCCGCAGCACCCGTCTGCCAGGACACGTCTGCAGCCAGCGACGTGACACACCCAGCTGTCCCCGCAAAGGAATGGTGTTGGGTGCACGGCGCGGGCAGTGGGTGCACCCAGCCTGGCACGTCACGCTGGCTTCCCACCCTCCGCTCCCCCCGAGGCTGTGCTGCCCCACGGGGACCCAGCTGGCTGTCACCCGCGGCTCCGTGGGCAAGTGCAGCAGGACATGGGTCCAGGCCGGGACGGGGGCAGGCATGGTCAGGAACGGACCCCCAGCTCCATCCAAGTGCATCTCTGTTCCATGCTGCCAGGACGGCACCACACAGGGGAACCCCTGGGTTCCTGTCCCATGAACCCATCTAACTGATGGTTGCCCCTGGGCAGCTCTTGACGTCCAACGTGTCAAGTCCAAGTGCTCGGTGGAGAGACATCCCCACCTCCCCCACCCTCTGCTCCTCACCTGCAGGTCTCCTCAGCAATGCAGCTCCTGCAGCCACAGGAATAAAGTCCTGTCCACACCCTCCGGGCCACTCTGGATGTCCCAGCCTTCCCATGTCCCCTCTGTTCCCTCTTTCCTGAGCTGGAGAGCTCCAGCCCCTTGCACTGTGTTCCCCATGGCCCTGGGGGTGCTCCAACCCCCTGCCAGGTCTCTCTTTCCCCCAGGGAAGGTGCTGTTGGATGCTGCCATCCCCACCCTGGCTGCTGCAGCTGGGACGGGGCCATGCTAAATGATTTCTCAGGTAATAATACATCGTGGGGCTGTCACTGCCTCGGGCACAACTGTGAAATGAAGCAAGAGTTTCGATACCTGAAGGTTATGTGTGTGGCAGCCCCTCCCCAGCCCCACACGGATATAAACCCCTGCCGACCCGCGCTGCCCATCGCCACCCCCGGGGAGCACCATGAAGACTGCTGGCATCTTGCTCGCGGGCATCCTGGTGCTGTGTGTGCAGCTGCAGCCGGCCACACCGGTTGCTCGGGGCGTGGGTGAGTGCTCGGGGGGCGCAGGGCACCGCGTCCCACTGGCTCTCAGGGTGCTGTGGGATCTGCCTTGGGATGGGGGTTCCTCAATCGTAGCAGCAATTGCACCAGCACAGAGCCGGGCACTTTCCCAGCTCTGGGGCACCCCATGCAGCACCCCGCGAGGCTGTGGGGAGGCAGCACAGAGGGGCTGCTGAGGTCTGTGCCGTGCGGGAGGTGTTGGGGGCTTGGCAGCAGCGGGAGCTCTCCCGTCCGTGGGTCACTCGGCCTTTCAGCCACCAGCCCCGGGCACAGGCATGTCCCAAAGGGCTCGAGTAGCACCCTGTGCATCAGCCCACGCACACGGTACCAGCACCTGAGCTGCTCAATACTGGGGCCCAACGTCTCCCAGAGCTGGGGGCGTCCCTCTCTACTGCTGCCCCTGCTTCCCACCCTCCGTGCGGCTCTGAGAGACCAGCCAGGCAGCACCTCGCCTGGCCCAGCAATGCTCCCCTTTTAATCATTGATGCTTGGCGGGCAGGGAAATGACTCCAGCCCCTTCCCTGCTTCCATGCAGGAGCTGCGGCCGCCTGCGGCACCTGGGCACAGCCAGTGTAACCGGGCCTGTCACTAGTTCACAGCGACTGAACATGAGCCAGCAGTGGCCCAGAGGGCCAAGAAGGCCAATGGCATCTTGGCTTGGATCAGAAACGGTGTGACCAGCAAGTCCAGGGAGGTTATTCTCCCTCTGTACTCGGTACTGGTGAGACCGCTCCTCGAATCCTGTGTTCAGTTCTGGGCCCCTCAGCACAAGAAGGATGTTGAGGCTCTGGAGCGAGTCCAGAGAAGAGCAACGAAGCTGGTGAGGGGGCTGGAGAACAAGTCTGAGGGCCCTGGGGGTGTTTAGCCTGGAGAAGAGGAGGCTGAGGGGAGACCTCATTGCTCTCTCCAACTACCTGAAAGGAGGTTGTGGAGAGGAGGGAGCTGGGCTCTTCTCCCAAGTGACAGGGGACAGGACGAGAGGGAATGGCCTCAAGCTCCACCAGGGAAAGTTCAGGCTGGACATTAGGAAAAAATTTTTCCCAGAAAGGGTCATTGGGCACTGGCAGAGGCTGCCCAGGGAGGGGGTTGAGTCCCCTTCCCTGGAGGGGTTTAAGGCACAGGTGGATGAGGTGCTGAGGGACATGGTTTAGTGATGATAGGAATGGTTGGACTAGATGATCTGATGGGTCTTTTCCAACCTGGTGATTCTATGATTCTATGGTGCTGGTGGGCACTGCCGTCCAGAGATGCTGCAGGGAAGAGCCTTTGGCATCAGGCTCATAGCTGCTGGTCTGACTTCCTCAGATGGGATCCTCCCGCGGGACGTGTCTTGGCGAAGGGGTGGTTGCCCATAGCTGTGCTGGCAGCCCCCCGCGCTCCCCACGGCCACCCTCATTCTGTCGAGGAAAAGCCTGGCAGAGCCAGGGCAGGGATGGTAGCATCCTGAAAGCTGAGTACCGGGGAATGGAGCCAAAGCATTTCTGTCCCCCAGAAAGCAATGCCAACTGCGTGGGCTGGAGCCGCTGGCCCTGCTGCCATCACGTCCAGTCCCGCTCCAGCTGCTCGGGCTGGCCGGGGGCAGCTCCAGCTGGATCGGCTGCTCAGCAGCCAGCCAGGCACACCGGGACCAAGGCACAACCACGGGCAAATTCACCAACACCCACGCTGCTCCCCATGGCTCTTGCCTTCATCTGCGGCTTCCCCCTCATCTCCTGCCACCAGCCTGTTTCTGGGCTCCCAGCTGCTCCCATCCAGCTGCTCCAATGCTGCCTGGCTGTGGGCGTTCGCACTCCCAGCCTCCCAGCTCCAGCTGCTCTTTTCCAGAGCCAAGGACATCCACACGCCAGGGCAGGGCAATTACAGGGTCAGAGCAGGGCGATAACCCTGAAAGGCAAGCACTGCTGGCAGCGTTGGCACAGAAGCTGCAGTGGGACACTGCTGCTCCAGGAAAGCTGCCACTGGGTCAGGGTGGGCTCTGTCCCTTAGCAGCACAGGCAGGGACAGCACAGGTCCTTTGCCTCCATCCTGGAGGGCAGTGTTCAGAGTGCCCAGCTGACACTCAGACCTGCACTGACCATGTTAGCATTCCCTAACCCAGCCCAGCTGCTGGAACACTGTGCCCCAGCCCTGGAACAGGGACCATCAGCATGCAACACAGCTGCCTTGATTCAGGGAGCCCCAGTGTCACCCCCGGGCTACAAACAGCAGCCCAGCCTGGTTTCCCGAAACACTGTGCCCAGCGGGGCCCAGCCACACAGGCACAGTGTGAGCATCCTAGCCACACGGGAACAGTGGGAGCATCCCAGCCACATGGGCACAGTGGGAGCATCCCAGCCACATGGGCACAGTGGGAGCATCCCAGCCACACAGGAACAGTGGGAGCATCCCAGCCACAAACAACCCATGCATTGAGCCAAAACCAGGAGCCGGAAACAAAGGTACTGAGGTCCCAGGGGTCCCCGTGGTGCAATATTGGGCTGGTCCCCTTCTGCAGCAGCCCTGGAGGAACCGAAGCCACTGCCGACAGCACCTGTGGAGGAGATGGGAACTGGTGGAGCAGCACTGACTTAAGCCGGCAGCCACGCTGAGCAATCTGAACCTCCAAGCTGGCTGGGCCAACCCAAACAAACCCTGATTCGGTGCTGCCAGGCACCGTGGAGCATCCCAGCCTGCTGAAGGGCAGCGCGTGTGCCCTGGGATGGGTATCCTGGACAGCCATTGTGGGATCGGACGGCCACTGCCAAGCCCAAACACACCAGGTACAAGCCCGAGCACGCCCGTGGCTCGCTCCACACCAGCCACTTGCCTGACCGGCGCTACCAGTGTCCAGACCAAATCTCTGAGCAGTCAGAGGCTGCGAAGATGCCAGGAGGTGCAGGACAAGACTGTGGCTGGACAGAAGAGCTCTCAACGCTGCAAGGGAGCTCTGGGGCATGGAGTGAAAACTAGAGGAGAAAAGCAGCTGGAGCAGGAGCCCGGAAAGTGGCAACCGCGGCCCTCAGCTGCACCACCAGCTCCTCCTGGCCTCTGGCCTTCAGCAGTCCAGGACAAAGGCTCCACTCGAGCTGGTGACAGCAGCCAGGGCAGTGGCAGGGATGGATCGTGCCCAATCCCCAGTGCTCCCTGCTGCCACGCTCCCCGCTGGTGGCATCAGGTGCTCCCCTGCAGCCTGCAGCATCCGAGCCGCGCGCGGCCATGGCGGCTGCGCCAGCGCTTGGCTGCTGTTCCTGCCAGGCAAGTTTTCGGCACAGCCGCCCGGTCTCCTCGAAGCTCCCCCTCCCTGGTCAGCAGCCAGTGGCAGCAGATACCTGATACCAAGTTGTGCAAGCACGAAGGGGGAGCCTGGCCCTGCCCGGCCCTTGGGAGCACCCGGAAGGCCGAGCTCTCCCGCCTGCCGGCCCCACCTGGAGAGCAGCTTAAAGGGCGGCCAGGCAGGCACAGCACCCGCTCCCGCACCATGCCCGCGGCACGCAGCGTGCTTGTCCTGGCGGGGCTCCTGGCTCTCTGGGCAGAGGCACCACCAGCATCCACCCAGAATGTCACCAGTGAGTATGAGCGCACGGCTTAGCTCAACTCAGCTCGGCTCGGCGTGGCTCAGCACGGCTCGGCACAGCACGCCTGGGCGAGCAGCCAGCATCACTCCCAGTGCCAGGGCCTGCCGGGGTCGGTGCTGCAGCCGAGAGCCAGCCAGCGCCGGCGTGGTTGGGCTCAGCAGCATCCCTGGACCTAGCCCTGGGATGGGTGGCAGCATCTCCTGCCTCCTTGCACCAGCCCTCGCCCCGCAGCGGGGCCGGCAGCCCCGGCACACGCCCACACCCTCCACCTTTGCCTTGCAGCAAAAGCTGGCGTGTGCCCCGACCCGGCGACGGAAGCAGCGAACTGCACGGCGGGGTGCCAGTCGGATGGCGACTGCGAGAGCACCCTCAAGTGCTGCCCGGCAGCCTGCGGCAAGGCCTGCCAGAATCCCGATGGTAATGCTTCCTCCTGCTCCCGGCCACGCTGCTCAGAGCCGGCCCTGCTGCCGTGAGCCCACAGCCTGTCGCAGCCCATGGCACCGGTGCTGTGGGATGCGGTAGTGGTTGTGGGTGCCGCTGCACATCTGGCTGCAGCACGGTTAGCGGGGGGCTGTGCGAGGAGTCCGACAGGGTCAGGGTGTGCTCCCGTGGGGCAGCCTCCCAGCACAGTGCGCCTTCCACTTGGGTTTGCTGGGGCCACGCTCACCCCTGTCTTCTCTTCCCAGCAACATGGGGGCTGAGCAGGCACCTCCGAACAACGCTGGGGCTGGTGCAGTGACAGGGGCCGGCGGTGCTCCTCTTTAGCCTCACCACGGGCAGCCACCAACCTGGACATGGCACTGCCCTGCCTCCCGATCCCACGCCTGGGATGAGTCTCCCAACAGCATCACCCCTTGCCCTGTGTCGGACTCAGGGCCACATGTCCAAGGACGCTCCTTGTGCCGATCCTGCTGGAGACCAGCCTGGGCACCTCCAGCTGGAAACACAGGGATGTGGAATGAGAGCTCCAGTACTTCCATCACCTCCCATGAGGACGGAGCTGGCCTGGCTGTGCCGCCGCAGAGGATGGCGAGGTGCAAAGCCAGGAGCCCTGCACCAGTGGCCAGCAGTGGCCAGCAGCAGGACGGCAGGGACCCCATGAGCTGGAGCTGCCTGGGGGACGCGTGCCCCCCACCCAGGCTGGAGCTGACACTGCTGTGGGGGCTCTCTGCCACCGCCACAGGGGAAAGCAGAGCCGAGGCCACCATCGAGGCTGTGCGCCATGGCTGTGCATCCTGTGCTGGCCATGCACACGAGTAGGAGGCTGAGCACAGGCACCACAGGGGACCGCCATGCCTCATGGCCTCCCCAACATTTCCCCTTTGGATCGGGCTGGTGGGAGCACCAGCAGGCAGAGCCGTGGGGTGGTGGAGCTGTTAGCCGGCACAGGGGTCCCTCCTCTGTGGCAGCCAGGGGCTGGGGCTGTGCCAGTAGCTCCAGGAGCTGCAGGGCCATCTCTGCTCTTCGTGCCATACGGCGAGTCTCAGGCTGTGTCCTTTTGCCTTTGCAGACAAGCCGGGCACCTGCCCACCCTTCAGCCCAGGGATCCCCGTGCTGGGCATCTGCGCAGACATGTGCAAGACAGACTCTGGCTGCACTGGAAACCAGAAGTGCTGCAGGAATGGCTGCGGCAAGGTTTCCTGCATGACACCTCTCCACTGAGGTCAGCTGGGCACCCACCGACCCTGGGGATCCCACGGTGCCTATGGTGTTCCTGTCTCCCTCATGGCCCTCTGCTCCCTTTGCAGGCGCAGCCACCTCCCACCGGCCCGGACACAGGGAAGCAGAAGCCTGACGTGTGTCCCGTGCACCCAGTCCTGCACCGTCCCTCAGGCTCGGAGCCTTCAGCCTCTGCTTCTTCTCCAGGTCCCCTGCTCGGGGCGCGCTGCAGCCCCTGCACTCTCACCAATAAAGCAGCCTCTCCCTGCCTCCTTTGTGGCCACCTCTCTGTCCTGCTGCATGCCCACATCCTGCCTGCCACAGCCGGTCACCAGGGCTGCCTGGGAGGGCTACACCTCAGCGCCGGCTCCAGCTGGCTGCACCGTGGCTCCAAGGGTCCCCAGCTTATGCTCAGGGCAGCCCCACAGTGCTGTGGCCCCACGGCCTGGGCTGCCCCATGTCCTGGCACAGCAGCTCCTCTCCCTTCGCAAGGCTCAGAGCAGGGCCATTGCCTTGCAGCCTGTCTGTGACCGCGGGAGCAGAGCCGCTTTCGCTCTGTAATGGTCAGGAGACAGGGATGCTGCTCCCCTGTGTCCTAGCCCTGCTCACCATCCAGGAGCACAGACTGTGGGGCTGCAGAAGCGCTGCCCGTCCCCCACCCCAGCTGCTCGCAGGTCACCGGTGACCTGGAAAGGGCACACACAGTGGATGCATCAACCATGGGCCTTGAGCCCAGCACTGTCCCGGGAGTCTCCCCCGCTCAGGATTGTTCAGGCTTGGCATTCCCACAGTCCTGACACAGGGATATAGTAGGAAGGAGTGGCTCGGCTTGCTTGGCCTCCGCCCTGGTGGGGTTTAAATCCTGGTTGTCGGGCGCAGCGACACAGCCCTCGGACAGCAGCACGATGCTGGGTGAGTGCAGCCTCCTCCTGGTGCTCCTGGCACTGAGTGGGGAGCTGCCACCCACCCCGGCCCAGGAGCACCACGCCGGGGACCAGGACTCTGCCCCGGCAGCCACCCTGGCTCGCCACCGAGCCCTGCGGGGACGCTGGCCCCCTGCCACCCTGCCTGCCCCCGGCAAAGCAGGCAAGTGCCCGGCAGGCGGGGGGGTCCTGGTCCCTGCCAAGCTGTACTGCCTCTCCGACCACGACTGCCCTGGCACCGAGAAGTGCTGCCAAAGCGGGCAGATGAAGACCTGCCTTCTCCCCACCACGGGTACTGGCTCCCCCCGAGAGACGCCCCCGTGTACCCTGGGCGATGGGTGGGATGCGGGTGGGGGCTGGTGCCCACATTGGATGCCCCTAAGTATTTCCCTCTGCAGAGAACCCCGGCTACTGCCCCCGCGCCGGCAGCACCGACTGGGAGATCTGCGGGCTGAGCTGCCACAACGACACCATGTGCAGCCCCTGGGAGAAGTGCTGCACCCGCAGCTGCTGTGCATGGTGCATGCGCTCTGAGCCAGGTAAGGCAGCTTGAGAGCCCGGGGCTGAGCACGCCGGCTGCGCAGGGGCAGCGGGAGCCTGAGGAAGCGGCTGTGCCCATGCAGGGCTGGCGGTGCCACGGGGCAACCCCCCGGGGTGACAAGCGCCAGCGCACTGTGGGGAAATGCCAGCTCCATGACGAGCCCCAAGCTTTCCCCCCTCTCCAGCCAAACCCGGCCTCTGCCCACGGAGGCGCGTGCAGAGGATCGCGGCTACCTGCCCCAAACACTGCGCCGACGACCGGGACTGCCCTGGCAAGCGCAAGTGCTGCTTCACCGGCTGCGGAATGGCCTGCCTTCCCCCACTGATAGGTACAGCCCCACCACCCCAACTCCCAGGGCTGCGGCACCCCAGTCCTGCATCCCCTGCCCTAGCGCATGCACCCCAGCACAGCACGGGCATGGCGGGAAGGGAGCCCGTGCTCATCTCCTCTGTGATGGGGGCCAATAGCCTCCAGCAGGCATGGGGCTGCATCCCCTTCTGACACCCCACCCTGCACTCCGCTCAGGCTGGGTGCTGACAGGGACTGCAGCCAGGACTGTCCCTCACCGCATCCCACATGCTACTGTGACTGGTCTCACTGGGTCTGACTGGTATGGGCATGAGGCTGGTGGCTGAGGGCAGCACTGGGCACTGGGAGGGAGGACAGGGGGCAGGACCGGGCACAAGAAGGGGGCAGGATGGGAGCAGGACATGCGCAGGATGAGGCCACGCTGGAGACTGAGGTCATGCTGGCAGCAGGTCTGGGGAAAGCAGGATCCTGGCACAGCCGTGGTCCTGTTGTCACCAGGGAGCGGCCGTGCTGCAGCGAAGCCTGGCATGTGCCCCGAGTTGCTGCGGGGCTCGCTGGGACCTTGCCTGCAGCTCTGTGACACCGACCGCAACTGCCCTGGGGCAGACAAATGCTGCAGCACCGGCTGCGGACGCGTCTGCAAACGACCCATCGAGGGTAATGTCACCCTGTGGAGCCGAGCCCCCCGTGTTCCCACCCTGCCCCATCCCTGGCCGTGACCTGGGAGGCTGGCGACAGGGGCACAGGGTCAGGGTGAGGGGCTCCCCACTGCAGGCAGGGCAGCTCCCCTACCCCAGGGGTGCCCTGCCGCAGGGGGAGCCTCTCACCCCTGCCTCTCTCTGCATGTGCCAGTGCGACCCGGGCACTGTCCCCCCACGGCTGATGGTGACCAGGCAGCCGAGTGCCACCTCTTGTGCCTGCAGGACAAGGATTGTCCCCCCGGCCACAAGTGCTGCCTGCGGTACTGCGGCCGGACATGCGTGCCCCTTGAGCCCACCGATCCCCAGGTTCCTGCAGCCCTGGGCACCGTGCAGCCTGGAGGGGACCGAGGCAAGCTGGTGGGTGCCAGGGCACCCCAGGACCCTCTTCCCCCAGAGCAGGAGCACTCATCCTGCACTGAGCATCTTGTCTATCTCTCCCAGCCTAGCCCTGGCCAGGGAGCGCTGCGCCCATAGCTGCAGTTTCGGGGCTGTTCCCCACCCCGCTGCCATCACACCTGGAGGGTGAGCATGGAGCCTGCCACCCCCTTGCCTGTCCCTGCGCTGGACCCTGTGCACCACTGGCGAGAGGTCACCGGCGTCGCTCTGAAGGGTCCCAGCCGGGGACCCAGCACCCCCAGTCCCTCCCAGCTGTGCCATCGAGGGCTGCCCAACGCCCCATGCCAGGGCAGGGCTCCCGGCAGCATGGGCACAGAGGCAAACCCCTGCTTCCCCATCAACCCCGGCCCTTGGCAGCGCTGAAAGAGAATAAAGCAGCACATGGTCACTTCCTTCCCTGGGTCGCCATCCCTGTGCTCTGCTGCGCATTCCCAGGAGGTGCAGGCAGGCACCTGCAGACACCCCTGCATGCAGGTGCTGCCCTGGGGTAGGGAGCAGCTCCCACCTCCATGCAGATGCCCCCCAGCCACCGTCACCAGTGGTGACCAATCTGTGGGTCCAGGCGCCACATGGATGTTCCCTCGGTAGTCACAGATGGGAGTGCAGAAACCAGTTCCCTCGGATTCCTTGTACCAAGGAAGGGCTCAAGTGAAAACTTGGTTGGAAAGCAAGTCGTGGGTCCGGAAAGATGAAGAACCCAGCTAGGGGAAGGGCGTGGGGAGCTGCACCCATGTTCAGGGGGCCCCCCAGTCCCAGCCCAACCACGTCACTGTGTGGGACGCAGCCTGCCCAGGACACCACTCCCTCCCCACACTGCCAGTCCCAAACACAGTGGCTGCGCCCAGCAGAGCCGAGCCCTGGCTGCAGGGCAGCACCGTGGTGACAGAGCTGGCAGAGCCCCTCCAGCTGCTCCCACTGCCGCGCCGGGGGCTCTGCCCGCATCCCCTGCCCCAGGGAGGCAAGGGGCCAGTGTTCCTTGAGGGAGCCCCGAGCAGGGCTTGTGCCACAGGGACAGAAGCCACCTGATCCCACCTGCCATCCCAGCCCCGTGGGTCACCCCGACCCGCAAGCGGGGCTCAGCATGAGATAAGCGGTTCTGGGAACTGCCCCTCCTCCTGCCCGGCCAACAGCCCCACTTCAGCCACCCTGTCACCCAGGCACCTCTGCCAGAGGCTTCAGACCCAGCTCCGGCTCAGCTCCCACATGTGCTTCGTCCTGGGCAGCACCATGAGGCTGGGGATTTTTCTGCTCCTGGGGCTCCTCATCCTCAGGGTAGAGCCAGACACTGCACCAGAGGAGAAGGGTGGTGAGTACCAACAGGCTGGGGCTGGGCATGGGGCTGGGGGCCACAGGGACCCCCACAACCCTGCAGTGTCTGGGCTCTGCTACTCACACCTCCCGCCTGTCCCCCACCCTCGCATGTTGCCCTCGACCACCCGAAGGGACCCAAACCCTGGTGGAGGGGTTGGGGCTGCAGGTGCTGCTCCCCGGGCACAGGACGTGCCACCCCCACTGTGGGGCAATGCCGGGGCGGTTGTGCCCAGCTGCAGCACTGCTCTGCCCACCTGAGACACTGGCCAGGTTCCTTCTTTGTATTAGCCAAACAGCTGCTGTTTGGAGTGAAACATCCCGGCAGAGCCTCTGTTTGCAGCCCAAACAGCGCGGCTCCCAAACAGTGAGCCGTGTTTGCAGAAACTGCAGCTCCAACAGTAGTGAACCCCGGGTGGGCAGGGACCGGGTGCAGGTGCCAGCTGAGCTCACCCACGACTGGGCTGAGGGCAGAGCTGTCTCGGTTTTCCTGGTGTGGACGAGATGAGCACAGGATGCCAACAGGAGAAGAAGAGGAGGAGGCAGCGGCGAGGAGCGTGCTGCTTGCAGTAAGGATGCATGGGGCAATTGGACGCTCAGGGATGGATCCTGACCTCCAGCTGGTGTTGGCTCCATGCTGGCTTCTCCTTGGCAGGGCCAGCAACACTCCTTGTGGCACTCACTGCCTTGCAAGGGCACATGCATCCTCGTGCTGTGCCACATTGAGCTGTGCCATGCTGTGCCATGCAGGTCTCAGTGCAGGGGTACAGCGGGGTGGGGGCTGTGCTGCAGGGGAGGATGCTCCAGTCCCATCCAACCCACCTCTCTCCTGCCATGGCTGTCTGCACTCCAGGCTCTGCCCAGCAGCCCTGGGAATTTTCACCAGCCAGGCACTGCCGCACCATGAGGGAGGGTTGGCATGAGCCCCTGCCAGACCCTCTCCGTCCAGGCTGTGTTCCTCTCACCAGTCCTGTCCCCCGTGTCCCGCTCTCTGAGGATGGAGGGTGAGGAGCTCTGTCACCAGCACTGCCCTGACATCGCCATCCCACTGCAGGGGAGCCACAGAAACCAGGGAGGTGCCCACGGGACCTCATGCGCTGCCTGCGCCTGGAGTCCCCACTCTGTGTCAAAGACTCCAGCTGTCCCGGCCAGCAGAAGTGTTGCCTCTGGGAGTGTCGGCTGAGCTGCATCCCCCCGGCAGAAGGTACGGCACCACAGCACGGTCACTGGCAACACTGACCCCCTTGCTGTGGAGCAGCTGTCCATGCTCTGCTAACAGCCTCCTGCTCACGGAATGGAGCAGGAGAGGGGTCTAGCAGGGGTCCCAGCCTGGACAGGTTTCATGGTGCTGCCTTGGGACATAGAATCATAGAATCACAGAATCACCAGGTTGAAAAGACCCACTGGATCATTGAGTCCAACCATTCCTATCAAACACTAAACCATGTCCCTCAGCACCTCGTCCACCCGTCCCTTAAACACCTCCAGGGAAGGGGACTCAACCCCATCCCTGGGCAGCCTCTGCCACTGCCCAATGACCCTTTCCGGGAAAAATTGTTTCCTAATGTCCAGCCTGAACCTCCCTTGGTGGAGCTTGAGGCCATTCCCTCTCGTCCTGTCCCCTGTCACTTGGGAGAAGAGCCCAGCTCCCTCCTCTCCACAACCTCCTTTCAGGGAGTTGCAGAGAGCAATGAGGTCTCCCCTCAGCCTCCTCTTCTCCAGGCTGAACACCCCCAGCTCTCTCAGCCGTTCCTCATAAGGCCTGTTCTCCAGCCCCTCACCAGCTTCGTTGCTCTTCTCTGGACTCGCTCCAGAGCCTCAACATCCTTCTTGTGGTGAGGGGCCCAGAACTGAACACAGGATTTGGGGAGCGGTCTCACCAGTGCCGAGTACAGAGGGAGAATAACCTCCCTGGACCTGCTGGTCACGCCATTTCTGATCCAAGCCAAGATGCCATTGGTCTTCTTGGCCACCTGGGCCACTGCTGGCTCATGTTCAGTCGCTGTCAACCAACACCCCCAGGTCCTTCTCCTCCAGGCAGCTTTCCAGACATACTTCTCCTAGTCTGTAGCTGCTCAGGGTTGTTGTGCCCCAAGTGCAGGACCCGGCATTTGGCCTTGTTAAACCTCCTGCCATTGGTCTCAGCCCAGCGGTCCAGCCTGTTCAGATCCCTGAACACATGGTTGGTGTATCTTTACCTCTCAGCCTTGCACTGTTTGGTGTTGCAGAGAAGCCTGGTGCATGCCCAGCGGCAGCTCCCGAGGGGCTTTTCTACCCCTGCTCCTTCCCCTGCTTGGAGGACAAGGATTGCGTGGGGGCACAGAAGTGCTGCACGCTGGACTGTGGCGCTGCCTGCCTCGAGCCCGTGCATGGTAAGGTCTCCGCGGCGGCAGCGTGGCAGAGCCCGGCTCGCTGCAGGGTGGCCGCATGGCCCCTCCGTGCTGAAGATCTCTGCCACCTCCCCATCGCCATGGGGTCCGGGGGCACCTGCACCCCGCTTCCCCTACACCAGCACCTGCCAGGAAACCCAGTGGCAGGGCATGACTGCTGGGTGTGCCGGACCACGGCAAGGGGCCAGGGGCTGGGGATGCTGAGGCCTTGCACCTGCTCTGCTCCACCAGACCTACCCAAAGCTGCAGAGCGCCCCACGGCACAGCCGGGGTCAGCGAGGCCTTCCCGGGAGCGATGCCAACGTGACAGCGACTGCCCCGACAAGGAGAAATGCTGCAACGGCAGCTGTGGCCACCAGTGCATGCCAGCAGCCGGTGAGATGGGATGGGACTGGCAGGGCCATGGTTTGGGGACAAGGGGTGATGCCATGGGGCTACAGCCACCCCGAGGCACATAGCGGGGGTACAGCAGGGACCCCTCGCCCCGTGCTCACCACGGCACCAGCATTGCCCAGACACATGCACGAGGGACATGTGCCCGAGAACACAGTGCCACCAGGGTATTACCCACAACATGCAGAGATGGGTCAAGGTGGGGACCCACTGTGCATCTCCTGGGTGGGTGCTGATGTGGGGAGGGGACAGCGAGGTCCCTCTGTGGCAAAGCAACCGCCCTCTTCTCACCTCCACCCTGCTGGCTGGGCCTTGCTCCACGGCACAGAGGTCACCAGCGCTGCACCAGCCACCCCACAGCTGCGCCACAGGCAGAGATGCCACCAGGACCAGGACTGTCCCCAGCCTGAGGTGTGCTGTCAGCAGCACTGCAGCCGGGAGTGCCACACTCACGACCCAGGTGAGGGAGGTGGGAGCTGCCTCAGAGCTTCCACTGCTCTGCTTTGGTCCCCACACCTGCACTGCCGAGGACATTGGGAGCCAAGGGGCTGGGGACCCAGAGATCTGCACCCTGGCCACCTTAGGGTCCTTGGTGCCAACTGTCCCCGCACCATGGTTGAGACCCCTTAGCATGTGCGGGACAGGTGCTGCCCCAGCCCCGCTGCTCCCTGCGTTGCAGAGTGGCACCAGGGAAGAGCTGCCACGGGGACAAGGACTGCCCGCATCTGGAGACGTGCTGCTGGCACCGGTGCAGCGTGGAGTGCTGTGCCAAGGCAGGGGCTGCTGTGCCAGGAAGGGCTGGGGTGTGATGCCAGGACTGATGAGGGATATGGATGTGTCCCAGTCCCCACTGGCATCCTTGGCCCCATGACCTACAAGGCGTCTGCCTCGCAGAGGCCCCCACGGCCACGCCAGTCAGGCAGCAGGGGACGAGGTGCAGGAGCAACAGGGACTGTGACAGCCGGGAGATGTGCTGCGGTGGCCGGTGTGCGGGGTCGTGCAGAGCCGAGCTCCAAGGTGGGACACTGGGGCTTCTGAGGCTGGTGAGCTCAGGAGCCAGGCACAGCTCCTCTCCGCAGCCTCTGTACCCCTTGGCAGAGGCGTCTGTCACCACCACTGGGGGCCCTGCGGGAGGGGAGGGGACGCTGCAGGGCTGTGCTGCGAGGGAGCTGCAGCACTGAGGGGTCTGCGGTGTGAAGGGGCTACGTGACATCCTGGGGCACAGATGACACACGTTGCCCCGTCCTGCAGACAAAGCCGGCTTCTGCCCAGCCCACGCCGGGCTGTTCCCCAGCTACGACTGCACAGCCCGGTGCCAGCACGACACTGAGTGCCCCGGCGAGCAGAAATGCTGCCTGCGCGGCTGCGACTACGTCTGTTTGCCTCCATCCCGAGGTGCGAGCCACTTAGCCTGGTGCTGGGCAGGGGTCCCCCATGATCTCGGGAGGCTGCAGGTCTGGGTGGGTCAGACCTGCTGTTGCCCCCAGTACCCCCAGCTCCACTGTCTCCCACCTCCCAGAGAAACCCGGGATCTGCCCCCTGGCCGCAGAGGCACTGGCTGCCACGGGCTCCTGCGGCACCGCCTGCACCGGGGATTGGCAGTGCCCGGGGGCTGAAAAGTGCTGCAGCACCACATGTGGCCGCGTGTGCTCAACACCTGAAGAAGGTGAGGGGACAATGCCAGGAACAGCAGTGCCACACGCCGCTAGGCATACTGGCAAACCTCCTGTGGGGCTGGATGTGGGGCAGTGCTGCCGCAGGGCAGGCACTCAGAGCCCCCGGCAGAGCTGTCGGGGTGCCAGGAAGGTGAGTGCCTGCAGCGTGGGAGGGTGTTCGCCCCCACTGTCCCTTCCTGCCCCTCGCAGACAAACCCGGTGAGTGCGCGAGGGTGAGGCCGTGGCAGACGCTGGCGCCGTGCACAGAGGAGGACTCCTGCACCCACGACAGGGACTGTCCCCGGCAGGAGAAGTGCTGCTTCTCCGGCTGCGCCATGCGCTGCACCCGCTCTGCCCGAGGTGAGAGCTGGCAGCGTCACCGCTGGCGCAGGGCAGCCGTGCCCGGGCAGCACTGGGACCTCGCACCCTGTCCCGGGTCCCCTCCTCCCACAGAGCACCCCGGGGAGTGCCCGCGGGCACAGCCGTGCTTGGACCCCCGGCGCAGGCACAGGAACCAGTGCCTGGATGACAGCGTCTGCGGGCGAGACGAGAAGTGCTGCAACACCGGCTGCGGCTGGGCATGCACGGCCGTGCCCACAGGTAGGGGAGCAGCCTCTTGGGGGGAGCCAGGCCCCCAGGGCAGCCAGGTGACCACAGGTTGCCGTGCCCCTGCAGAGGGCCAGGACAGGGCTGGCAAACGCTGCGTGGAGGAGTGCAAGGCCGACCTGCAGTGTCCTCAGGGACAGAGGTGCACCAGCATCGGCTGCAGCCACATCTGCATGGAGATCCCTGGAGGTGAGAGCCAGCCAGGACCCCGGGCACAGTGCAGGGGCACCCCAGTGTGCCCTACAGTGGGGTGCCCGCAGCCAGGTGCCAGCAGTCAGGTGCTTGCCTTGCAGGCAGAGAGGGAGTGTGTCCCATCCCCAAGGAGGTGGGGACGTGCGTGGACCTGTGCAGCTTCGACGAGGAGTGTCCCTGGGGCCACAAGTGCTGCAGTAACGGCTGCAGCCACGTCTGCATGCCAGCCTCACTGCAAGGTCAGCCCCTTGCACTGGGGTGCGGCCCCCACCTAGCAGAGCCCGGGGTCCCTGTATCACCGACACTGTGGGGGCATCCTGGCCCTCCTCCCCAGGGAGGATCTGGTGCTGTCACCGTGCTGGAGCCCAATTCCTGGGGCTGCTGAGAAGGCTGTGCCCACGAGTCCTGCCCCTCCTGGCTCCAGGGACACCATCTGCCCCTGTCCTTTCCATGCCTCCCCCTCTTTCCATGCAAGTGATGAGTGTGCACGGCCTCAGCTCAGAGCTGCCGCATGACCATCCTCTCCTGCCCACAGAGCGTGGCACTGCGGTTACGCCCCAGCACAGCGCCAAGCAGTGCAGGCAGGAGTGCGAGGCCGACTCGCAGTGTCCCTGGGGACAGAGGTGTACACACATCAGCTGCAGCCGCATCTGCAAGGACATCCCCAGAGGTCAGAGCCAGTTAGGTCCTTGGGAGCCGTGGGGTGCCCCTTAGCCAGGTGCCCCACAGCAGGATGCTTGCCTTGCAGGCAGAGAGGGAGTGTGTCCCATCCCCACGGAGAGAGGGATGTGCCTGGACCTGTGCAGCTTCGATGAGGACTGTCCCTGGAGCCACAAGTGCTGCAGCAACGGCTGCGGCCACGTCTGCACACGAGTGCCTGGTGGTAAGGGGGCCCAGGGCCACCGAGCCAGGGCTGGCACTGGAGCATATAGCGTGCCAGTCAGAGCTCCATGAAGGGCACAGCCCTCAGCATCTTCCTGGCGCAGCAGAGCTGCAGGGCTGGCTCCTGATGCTGCCCCACCTCTCCGCTTGCCTTTGGTGCGGGGGGACCCAAGGGATGCAGAGTGGGATGAAGCTCTCACCAAAGCTGGACATGCTTGGCTGCAACCGTGGCCACATGTCCCTCATCCCTGCAGCCTCAGCGCTCCCCAAAGCATGTCCTCCCTTTCAGATGCCCCATGATGGGAGAGCAGCAGCTTCGCAGCATGAAGACAACTTCGTGACGGGACACGGGGTGGTCACAGGCCCCTGCTGGCCTATCCCCCCCCCACCACCTCCAGCAATAAAGCATGTGCGTGGCTGCCTCCAGCTGCCCCTGCTTCTTGGCAGCACCAAGCTGGTCCCACCAGCCCCTGGAGCAGCCCTGGCATCTGCTCACCAGGGAAGGGATGGTCCACCAGGGCTGGAGCCAGCAGCTCAGCCCACGCTGGAGTCGGTGCCAGCAAAGCGGTGCAGATAACGACCCACAGGGGCAGCTGCAGGGCGGGCACCACCCTTGGCATCCATCGAGGCAGAGGCCGTTCCTCACCGTTAAGTTGTGTTAGCTCACAGACAGGGCATGTCAGCAGCTTGAGGGCAGAGCTGGGCTGGGAGCCCATCCAGAGGCACTGGGAGACACGGGGTGGTGGCCAGGGTATCCACGGGGCTGCTGAAAGCAGCCATTGCCCAGTCTTAGCAAGGGGGTCACTGCCTGCTCCTGCTCTTGAGGGCAAGAAGGACAAGACCTAGACGTGCGCATCCAAGGATCTGTCCTTGTATTGAAGAGTCACAGCCCCAGGGAAGGGTCAGGCTCCTCCAGCTGGGCACCACAGCCTCTCCACAGTGGGTGCACGTTCCTGCCCTCGGTCTGGCAAGGACCCCTGGGTGAGCCACAGTCCCCAGCGTGATGGCCCCCGGCAGCAGCACTCGTTGCCACCAGCCCCATGAGGGACAGGGACGAGGCCACCAGCAGCAACTCCCCCTGGGCAGGGGCTGCGCAGAGGCCACCGTGCTCCCCGGGCTGGCGCTATCGGGCACCTGCAACTGAGAGACAGGGAGTCACAAGCGAGGCCAGGCACTGCTGCCGGCCACGGCATGTGGCAGACAGCTCATGGCATGTGGCTCATGGCTTACGACACGTGGCTCGTGGCTAGTTACCAATGTGGGAGCAGGCATGGAAGCACTCGCCCTTGGTCTCAAAGTTGTTCCTGTTGCCACCGCAGCCACCATAGATGAACTCCTCGCACTGCTGGCTGGAGGCGTTGAAGAAGAAGCGGCGGAAGAGAGCCTTGCAGTTCCCGCAGACGGAGGGCAGATAGCAGAAATCTGTATGGTGCAAGGAGAACAAGCTGAGCTGGGGACAGCACAGAGATGTCACCAGGCTTTGTCCTCGGAGAGCCTGCACAGCTCCAGTCCCCTTTCACCACCAAACCCTTCCTGCTGGCAGTCAGTTTGATGCCCGCTTGCCCCACAGCCCCACGTGCCAGGGGCCTGGGTGCTCCCCACTGCACAGCATGATCCCCACAGGGGCTGCAGGACCCAGCAAGAGCTCGAGGTGCCCCAGGGACCCCCCTTCCTGGTTTGCTGGACTCACCCTTCCCATCTCCCACCCCTGCACTTGCCGTGCTGCCGCTCTATAGACCCGCTGCTGCTCCATAGCCCCACAGCCTTGGCAGCAAGTCCTTACCCAGCACCGGTTCCTGGCATGTGTAGCCGCACTTGCTGGGGCAGCACTTGGTGGCACCGGGGCAGCCAGAGTCGCTGGTGCAGCGGGAGCAGGAGGCGTCCCCGTGGCAGTCACCGCAGTCCTTGTCCAGCAGGTCCTCCACCTCCGGGATATGGTAGCAGTACCCGGGCTTCGCTGCAGGACACAGCACCTGGCATGCTGGGAAGGGCTACAGCGGGGGCTGGGCACCCCCCAGGACCCCTGGACCAAACCCCAGTTGTCTGCAGCCCCATGCCCGCAGAGACCCGGCACCACACGAGGTGGTGGCAGCACCAGCCAGCACCACCTGGAGCATCGCTTTGCCCGCGCTGTCCTCACTCACCTGTCCCTGGCTCCTCTCTTCCTGGCAGGTGCAGGGCCAGACCTAACGGCATGGTGAGGGGCAGCAGGGCTGTGAGGAGGAGAAGGAACCGGCTGGGCGGCAGCTCCATGGTGCCCTAGGCAGCCGGGTCTGGGCCGTGGGCGCGGTGGGCTGGGATTTAAGGTGCGTTGGCGGGGGGGAGGGAGCGGGGCTGGTGCCTGAGCCCGGTTAATTCCTGCCATGCAGGTAAGGAGCCGCACCCAGGCAGGGCTCAGCCTCCCCGGTGGCATCCCGGCCACAGCCCTCAAGCCGGGGGGACTGGTAGGACAGGAGAGCTGCCCGGCACAGCCCTCGCGGAGCCCAGCTGCCAGCAGCACCGTGCCCTGGCGGCGATGGGGGCAATGCCAGCGCCTGCCCGCAGCCCCACGGAGATCATAGAATCATAGAATCAACAGGTTGGAAAAGACCCATTGGATCATCGAGCCCAACCATTCCCCTTCACCAGCTTCGTTGCTCTTCTCTGGACTCGCTCCAGAGCCTCAACATCCTTCTTGCGCTGAGGGGCCCAGAACTGAACACAGGATTCGAGGAGCGGTCTCACCAGTGCTGAGTACAGAGGGAGAATAACCTCCCTGGACCTGCTGGCCACGCCGTTTCTGATCCAAGCCAAGATGCCATTGGCCTTCTTGGCCACCTGGGCCACTGCTGGCTCATGTTCAGTAGCTGCCAACCAACACCCCCAGGTCCTTCTCCTCCAGGCAGCTTTCTAGACAGACTTCTCCTAGTCTGTAGCTGCACAGGGTTGCTGTGCCCCAAGTGCAGGACCCGGCATTTGGCCTTGTTAAACCTCCTGCCATTGGTCTCAGCCCAGCAGTCCAGCCTGTTCAGATCCCTTTGGAGCCTCCCGACCCTCCGGCAGATTCATTGATGAGGTGGTGACGGGCACAGGGAGGTCAGCACTGGAAGGGAGGTCCTGCAGGACGGTGACGCTTCTGTCCATTCCCATCCTGCAGGCACCATGGGTCCTTTGCCGACCACTCCATCACACTCTCTCAATTTGGGGCCATCTTCTTCACCCGCTCCCCTTCCAGGGGACACAGAGCTGTGCCCTGGCCCCCTGGCAGCCCCTTGCTCCTGGCAGTAGGTCGGGGTCCACTGCGGCGCGAGGGGCGTCCCTGGGGATGGGACACAGCTCCCAGCCTGCCTCGCTCCCAGCCAGGATTGGACCCACCGCAGCGCAGGGCTCGCGGCGCTGGGCTGGGTGCAGGCGGGTCGCCGGCATCTCGCCAGCACCCGTGGGTGGGCGTGGGGTGAAACCTGCCAAAAAGAGGGAGAAGCAGATTAGGCTGTTCCCATCCAACAGGAATAATTGTCTTCCTAATTACTGCCATAATTAATCTCCCAGGGAAGAAGTGGAGGGTGAGGAAGGCTCCGTGGGGAGATGCCAGGAAAGTTCCACCAGCCAGGCCTCACTGCAGCGGAAATAGCGACCGGAGCAGGGAGCAGCCAGGAATGTGGCACCTCCCAGGGCGGGCAGCCAAGCAGAGACAGGGACGGCAGGGACAGAGCAGGTCTCCCTGAGCTGTGGGGTGTCCCAGCTGGCCACACACAGAGCACACTGGGCTGTCTGGACCAATGCTCCCAGGGCTGTCACGAGATGGACACTGTCCCCACTGCACACCCAGGGACAGGGACAGCCCCAGCAGGGACACCTCAGCACAGCCCCTCCATCCCGCATGCAGGGACTCACTGATGGGAGAGTGAGGACACACCAATCGCAGAGGGGACATGGATGGGAGAGGGTCCCCATACAGCCAGCTGCTGGCAAGTGTGGTGCCACCCAACCAACCTGGGCTGCAGACGGGAGGACACGTGTGGTTCAGGCAGCACCGCTGGCTGAATACCTCCCTGCACACACACACACGCACACATGTCCACACCCTTGGCTTGGATGGCACGTGCACACGTAGCTGCACGTGCAGGCAGCCCGGCTGAGCATGCCAGCGGCTCCTTCCTCTCCCAGGGACAGGCGCTCCTGGAAGGGAGAGCCGGCAGCCCCAGTGCCTCCATCCTTGCACCACACTGTGCCCGCAGACCCACCTGCAGCCCCACGCAGGGCTGGCACCATGTAACACCGGCACAGCCTGTGGCACTGCTCATGGATGCCCCAGGCAGCGCGGGTGGGGGCAGATTCAGGGCCCCTTGGGAGAGCCAGGGATGAGCGATCGCCGTGGGGCTCCGGGCATGGCAGAGCCGTGGGTGGGAAGTGCAGCCAGACCCTGGCGAGGGCAGTGTTCCTGAGTGATGGTGCTGGTGCAGATCTGCACCCAGAGGCTCTGGAGGTGCCCAGTCCTGCCTGCCTGTGGGAGGGAGCAGGAGGCGAAAGGCAGCCCCAGCTCTGTGTGATGGGACCCAGGCAGTCGTCGTGGCTCCAGGGAGGACGTGGGACCCAGTGCTATGGCCCCGCAGTCCTGGTGCCCGGGCAGAGCCCCTGTGCGGCCCCCGGCTCCTCACCCTCAGCACTGGTGCCCCACAGCCCCCCGCAAGCCCTGGGGAAGGGGCTGGTGGGCACGGCAGAGCTGTGGAGCCAGCGGTAGCACGAGGCTGTGGACCGTGTCCAGTCACAGAACATCCCTCGGGAGCCAGCAATTGTTCCCAGAGGCTGAACAATGCCCGGAGAGCTGCCAGGGCACCACGGGCTGCTCCACACACCCGGCCATGGAGTCACCTCTGTCACCTCAGCAGGGCCAGCCCCACGCCAGGGTCGCTTGCTGCCTCCTGCTCTATATCTGTCCCCACAGCGGGAAGCTGCTCTGGGTCTTGTGGCACAGCATGAAACGGCACAGCATGGCATGGCAAAGCTCCCTTAGGGCTGCAAAGCCCAGTGCTGAGCAGCAGCATCTTCCTGCCTTCCACCTGGGAGGGAGGGCACCGGGGTGTTCATGCTTGGACGGAGCACATCAGGTGCCAGGGCACGGACAGGGTGACTGGGACCAGCCTCCAGCCCCGGGAGGATTTAAACCCCTGCCTGTGCCTGGACTGGCAGCCCCCTCGCTGCCTGCCCCACATCATGCAGCTGCGGTGGCTGCTCCTGCTCCTGGGGCTCTGCTGCCTCTGGGCCCGGCTGGCATCCCCAGGTGAGCGTGGGACACGGACAGCAACGGGGAACGGGGCTGCGGGAGGAAGCACGGCCACACACAAAGGGTGAGTGCAGCCGTGGCTGGGGTGCAGCGAGCGTCCTGCACGGCAATGCCATTTCCCCACATATCCTTGCATGGGGCAGAAATGACCAGCAAAGCTCCCCAGGGCTCCTCTGGGAGGGTTGACCAGGGTCCTGGGTCCCCCTTTCCCCAAGAGCTCTGCTGCGGGGCCAACAATAGCACCCTGGCACACTCTAAGGTGAGGGCTGGGGACAAGGATGCTCCTGTCTCTCCCCAGGATTCACCTAGCACCTACCTGGCCCCAGGCTGAGGATCCCAGGCATGCAGCCGCCCCCACCACCCTGCGCCAGGCAGACAGACAGACAGACAGCCATGGGGGGGCTTCCTCAGCTGCTGGATGAGCTCCCAGCCCCCGTTTCCACCTCCCCCCTCACCCTCAGCTCAATGCTGAGCAAAAGGGGTCTCCGTGCGGCCTCATCCCAGTAAACCCAGTCTGCCATGAACGCTGGGAGGCTCCTGCTGTGTCAGTCTCCTGTGAGTCCCCACCGGGCTCCGTGGGACCCTCTCACCCCGGGGGGAGGATTGGGGTCCCAGGCAAGGCTGAGCCATCGTGGCTGGTGGGTCCCTGGGGTCCCTCCCAAACTCCAGCCACCCCTGCTGGGGCAGGGCTCGTTCCCATTCCCAGAGACCCTCCTGGGAGCCCCACAGCCCCCTGTTGTGCCCCCAGAGAGGACCTGGTTCCCACCGGGCTCATCCCTGGAGGGGGATGTCACGGCACAGCCAGCCCCGACCTCGCCCTGGTGCAGCCACACAGCACGAGCGTGGAAGGGCTGCCCCTCACAGCCAGGCACTGAGCAGAGACAGCTTGTGACACCATGCCAGCGGCCCAGTGTGGGGTTTATTAGGAAAGAGAAAGTCCTGCTCAAAACACTGGTGGTGCCTGGTACTGGCCCTGGCAGAGTGAGGCGGAGGAGGAGGCTGGGGGCAGCTGCCCCTGCACCCACCCACCGCAGGCTCTCCTCGCCCCACACACCCCTCGCACACCCTGTGGCATCGGTCACCAAGCGTAATCGCCATCCCAACCACCGTCATCATCAATGCCATCATCGTCGCCACCATCACCATCATCATCTCCATAGTCATCATCATCACTGTAGTTGTCATCATCATCACCGTCATTGTAGTTATCATCGTCGTCATCACCATCCTCATTACCATCTTCACGCTCATTTTTATCATCATCATCATCGTCATCGTCATCATCATCATTATCATCATCGTCATCAGCCTCCTCAGACTCAGGCTTCTCTCCTGCCTCGGGCTTCCCCTCACTTGCTGGTTTCTCCCCTGTCTCCGGTTTCTCCCCGGACTCCGGCTTCTCCACAGTCTCTGGTTTCACTCCAGTCGCTGGCTTCCCTCCAGTCTCTGGTTTCACTCCAGTTCCTGGCTTCCCTCCAGTCTCTGGCTTTGCTAAAACCTCCTTAGTCTCATTCTTCCCCGTGCACGCTGGCTTTTTCCCTAAACTAGGCTTCTTCCCAGTGTCCGGCTTCCCAGCCAGCGCAGGTCTGTTCCCCGCCACGGTCTCCTTGCTGGACTCTGGCTTCTTCCCCACCGTGGGTGTCGCAGCAGCCCCCAGCTCAGCCCCAGGCGGGTGCTGGTTCTTCCCATCTGGGGTGACCTTGCCAGGCTGTGGACTGGGCACCGTGCTGGGCTCTTTCCCAGGTGAAGGGTTCTTCTCCAGAACACTGTTTCCAGGCTGCCGCAGCAGCGGTGGGCACCAGCCAGGGGCTGCTCTGGGGAGCCCTGGGAGGGAGAAGAAAGCAGCAGTCAGCCATGGGGTACCAGCCGTGCCAGTGCCTTCCGTCTGTGGTGATTTCGTGGGGAGGCATCGTCCTCATACCCACCTCTTTATCTCAAAAATGTTCTATACCTGTCTCCAAGCCTCCCTGCTCCCTCATGAAGCAAGGAGGAAAAGACAGGAACATTAATGATGGGACTTACCACAGACCCATATCCCAACAGAGCACGTGCGAAAGACAGTTCAACCAAAGTTCAAAGCAACGATGACTACTGGCCTGCATTGGGAGACCCCAGGTTGACCACCGCTGCCAGAAGGAGCGCATGCGCAAGGGGAGGAGACCTGCAGACACTCCTCTCTCGGCTTGTGTGGCCTGCTAGGTGGAGATTGGCACATCTCCACAGGCAAAGGCGGGTCGCAGGTGTATTGACTAGCATAAAAGATAGCTCTGAAGCAGCTGAATTCTGAAGATCTTCCCCACCGTGAGATCACCTCGATTGAAGACAGAGGCAGTGGAGCCTTCTGGACTGGGACTCCAGAGATGCCAAACACCTGTGGACCTGTGGTGGTAGCTATAACCCCCTTTCCTTCCCTTTTCTCCCCATCTCTACCCTTGTTCTTTTTCTCGTCCTATCAAAAGCTGCTTTACGGGCACAATTAATAAAGCTCCAGATTGGATTGAAATTTAACTCCCCTGACTTGTGGAATTATTGCTTTTGCCTTTTTGCACTCTGAAATCATAAATTAAACGAACCATCATGCGTCCGCTTATGAGTGGACAAACACCCACGGTGAGCCCCGCACTGCCTGGGCTCCTCCTCATCCTGGTTCCCCCTGTGGCTTCCCCAATCCTCGCAGGCAGAGCCCCCAGCAGCTGCCAGCACCCCTAGAGCACTGGGCTCCCCTCAGGCTGCCCTGGCCCTTGGCATCGCCCCGGGACAGGGAACGGAACCAACACGCTGGCAGCGGCGGCGCCAGCCCCACCAGCAGCCTGGCAAAGGCAGGTGGCACCGGAGGGGTCACACCCAGCCTGGGGACTGAGGGTGCCACAGCTCAGGGCTCAGGGAAGGGCATTTGGAAAGCAATGAAGACATTTCTGTCAACACATTTTCATCAATGCTGGAGCCCCAGCATCTCCTTATAGAGCAGCCTCCAAGTGTGAGATTTAGAACTGAACAGCGCATGCAGGAGAGCTTAGAAAGAAAGGGTCCCGTAAACTGTAACCCCTGCTCTGCAAATCACCTCACAGCTCATGCAAAAGAAATGCAATTGCTGCTGCTTGGCAAGGTGGCTGTTTTACCAAGAAAAGAACATAAAGAAAACCAACTTATCTTTGAGAATTCCCTTTCTCCTCAGGCTGCACCTCCGGGCATTTTTAGCAGGCTCCCAGGGGAGACGCCCCGAATCTGCCCTGGAGCAAAGCGCAGAGCAGCTGCCCTGGCCAGAGGCAGGTGGGCAGCAGGCACCCTGCAGGCTCTGCTGTTGGGTAGTGATGCCCGCACAGGGCTGCAAGCGCTGGGGGTCCCCACTCACCCCTCTGCGGTGCCCCGGAGCCCTGGCCAGGCTGGTGCTTCCAGTGGTCCCTGCTCTGGCCACTGGTCTGGCTAACAATCCTCGAGCCAAGCATCCCTGACCTGCCTGCGGGTCCCAACGCCGCCTCCAGCCTAGATGGAGCTTTGCCAGAGTCAAAGTTTATAGCATTTCAGGAAAGGCTAAATCTCACGAGGGTGGAGGAAGCTCTCCCACACAAGGATTCAGACAGACATTCCATCACACATCACTGACATCAGCACCAATCTGGTGGAAGATGTTCCTGCTCACAGCAGGGGTCAGACTAGGTGACCTCTAAAGGTCCCTTCCCACCCAAACTTTCCATGATTCTATGACAATACAGAAAATAAGCTGAAACCCCGGAGGGCGGGTGTTCCCAGCACGCCTGTACTTGCCTGTGGTGGGTGCTGCCTGCAGCTCTGCCCCCAGGGCCAGGAGCCCCAGCAGGATGATGCCTCTCGCCCTCATGCTGCCAAGCCAGTGGCCCAAGCTGAGCCGGGCTGCAATTTAAAGTTCCTGCTGGGCTCTGGGAATGGGAGGAAGCCGCTCACAGGTGACTTGGAGGAACCTCCCACCGTTTGCTGCAATTCTGTTTTCTAAAGAGCCGCTCCAGCTGTCGTTCTCCACCCACAGCAAGGCAGGAGCGGGAGCCGGAGTCGCTGTATACGGGGTGGGGGGAGGATAGCAAAGAATTGCGGAGGAGGAAAGGGGCAACCCCAGCTGCAGGGGGGAAGATTCCTCCTGCTGCAGCACCACCAGGCTCTTGTCTTCCCATCACCACTCCGTTAAAACCACAAGGGAGTGCAGGGTGGGAATCGCTTTCACACCAAACCCGGCGCAGGTCTTAAGAGCATTTTTTTTTCCTCCTCCATTCAATTATTTTTTCTGGAGTTGCATCCAGCCAAAATTGTAGGAGAACTTCAGACCAGTCTGGCCAGGACTGTATGAGATGCCAAAGTTTAACCCTGCAGCTGTGGGGCCAGAGGAATCAGTTGGCTTGAGCTTGGCATTATTTCTACAATTCCAAGTTTATGCCACTTGACAGGAAAACTGAAAAGCAAAGTCCCTGCTCCCAGAACTCTCCTGCACAGCCATGTCAGAGCAACGGGGGCAGTGTGAGGGACGCAGCTCAGGAGCGGGAAGGCACGTGGTCCTGTGCTGCCAAGCCCCTGTGGGAAGCAGGCTCACTGCAGGACCTGTGCTGCTGTACAGGCTGGGTCCTCTCATGGCCATGACTGAATTCCAGTACAATTCCTGCACCAGCTGCCTGTGGTAGAACCAGCACCTCACACCTCACAGCTCTGCGCCTTAACCTGCCAGCCTGGTGCTTATCACACGTTGCTGTCGCTGTTAATCATGGGTGAACAGGACCGCCCGCAGAGCAACCGGGTGCTGCCCCGCCGGTGTTGGCAGCACCGACTCCCTTCCACGCACCTGGAAAACCATCTGGAACAACCTGCAGGGCTCTCTCCAGCCCCAGGACTTTGGACAACGTCCAATTTTTGTGGCTCACAATTTGGAGCAACCAAAACAAGCATGTAAAAGCCCAGTGGTGGTGATAACAAAATTACAGCAATGCCAGCAGTGACAGGACCAGCCCCACATCCGCAGGTTGGGTTTGTGTAACTGCCTGACCTCATCCTGGGTGGATGCAGCCCTGGCCAAAGCAGCAGGAAGGGGACAAGGACTGGAGCCACTTCAAGCGTGTGAGCCCATAACTGCCCAGCCTCAGCACCATCTGCTTTGGCAAATCCTGTCTGTTTTACCTTACTCACTGGAAGTAGCAAGGAAAAACATTGCCAACAAAACAGGGAACGTCGTTAACGTTAAACTGTTACCCAGCAGACCGACAGCAAAGCTCCCTGTGGACCGAGGCACAGGGTGAGGCCTCAAAAATGTGGGACAAGTCATCATGAGTGCCCTGCACTGGCTACACGGGGTAGGGGAACACTGCTATCAAAAACAGACTGCAGAGAGATTAGAGACACGCAGGAGAAAGTTGATGGAGCAGCAGAGAGTTTATTATTCTGTAACACAGCAAGGAACACACCAGTCATGGGAGGACAAATCCCATTTTTGCAGCTGCAACGAGGGGAAGGATCAGCACTCACCAGTTTCCCCTGAGACCAGCCCTACTGCTGGCTGGAAAGGGCTGGAGCAGCACAGCTTTTTGGGGCTGTCGGACTTACACTCTTAGGCGCTGAACTTCCATCGCTGCATCCAGGCAGGAAGCTGCCCCTCTTCCGACCCAAGGCAGTCGCTCTCACTCCACCTGGCACCCGCCTGTGCCCGGTGGGGCCTACGGAAATCGGGGAGCGGGGTGGAGGATCCGGAGTGCAAAACCAGGCCAGGAGGCGGAGGTGGAAGTGAGGGGAGAGCGGACGAGGGGGGGTGTCACAGTCACCGCGCTACGGGGCCCCTCGGGCTGCTCCACTCCGCGCCGCCGCGGGGGCCCGGGGAGGAAGGCAGCTCGGGGTGGGGGCGGCCGGCACGGGGAGGCGGCACAGAGGACTCCGGGAGGGAGGGAGGCAGGGGATCCGGGGCCCGGCGGAGGCCTCACCGCCGCCACCGCCGTCGCTGCCCTGTGACGCAACTCCCGGCGCGCGTGGGAGGGGTGATATCGCGCCGTGATGACGTCACTCTCGGCGCGCTGGGGAGGGCGCTGTCGCGGCGCGATGACGTAAGGGCTCGGGCCTTCCGGCGCTGCCGCCGCCATGGGCGCTGCTCGTGATGCGGAGCAGCAGCCGGGGCCGCCGGGGCAGGAGGGGCCGGGGGGCGCCGGGGAGCGGCCGGGCGGCGCGGTGAGGGGCGGGGGACGGCGCTGGGGTGGAGCAGCGAGGGGGGCGGGGCCAGGGGCCAGGGGCAGCGAAGCGGGCAGGGGCCGGGGGGCAGCAGAGGGAGCTGGAGTGCATCGAGAGAGCTGGAGTGCATCGAGAGAGCTGGGGTGCGTCAAGAGGGGTGGGGCTGACGGCTGTGTCCCGCAGAGCCCCTGGAACATCATGATCAAGCACCGACAGGTGCAGCGGCGCGGCCGGCGCTCCCAGATGACCACCAGGTACGGGCGGGTCAGGGCGAGTTGGGGTGAGACTGGAGTGGTGTAAGGCCTCAAGCTCCGCCAGGGGAGGTTTAGGCTGGACATTATTTAAAAAATTTTCACGGAAAGGGTCATTGGGCACTGGCAGAGGCTGCCCAGGGAGGGGGCTGAGTCACCTTCCCTGGAGGGGTTTAAGGGACGGGTGGACGAGGCGCTGAGGGGCATGGTTTAGTGTTTGATAGGAATGGTTGGACTCGATGAAACGGTGGGTCTTTTCCAACCTGATGATTCTATGATCCTATAAGGCCATCCCAGGCCAGGGGCAAGCTGTGGTGGGAAGGGAGCAGGTGGGGGTGAGTGGGGGGCGAGTCCAGGCTGGGCAGGCACCAGAAGGGGATGGCTGAACAGAGGAACCAGGCACCAGATCAAGAGGAGGGTCCAGGTTAGTCCAGGCTGGGGCAGAGGGTCCCCCACCCCGCATCTGACTCCTTTTCCTTCAGCTTCACAGACCCGGCTGTGTCTATGGATCTGCTGCGCGCTGTCCTGCAGCCCAGCATCAATGAGGAAATCCGGGCCATCTTCAACAAGTACCTAAAGGTGAAAGCAGTGGGGAGAATCCCCAACAAGCCCCCTATCACAGACTGCACTGCCAGGGCTCCGCTGCTGGAAGCCATGCAAGACTGCTGGCGCATGGGTTTCTGCGTGGTGCTGCCCAGCTGCTCCAGCTCTGACCTTCTCCTGCCACACACTTTGCAGTTTTTCCAGAAAGCAGCAGTCAACGTGCGTGATAACGTTGGGGATGAGGTGGACCCAGAACAGCTCATCCAGGAGACATGTCGGAGCTGCCTGGAGCAGGTGGGTGTTAGCGAGGGGCTCTGGCGCTTGGCTGAGCAGAGCCCTGGCAGGGACACATCTCTCTTTGTGGCATTAGCCGGGGTGGCATCCATGGCACTTCTGTATTTCTGTGCTTGCCTTTGATCTCAGGGGAAGAGGAGAGCAGCCGAGGCCAGGCAGCTGTGCTGCTGCTTTCCACAGCTGCTCTGTGAGGATGTGTCACGTGGCTGGAGCTGCCACAGAGAGCAGCCCCTGGCACCCATTGGAGACTTCTGGGGAGGGATGTTTTCATTACACTTCTGGTTGTGTTGCAGTCTGTGGAAGCCCTGCGTGGCTGCCCTTCAACAGCCAAGCTGCTTCAGGGCTTTTTAGCAGACACACAGACTCAGGTAACCCTTTACTCTCGTCCTGCAGGCCAAGCTGCTCTTCTCTGACGGCAAAAAGGTCGTTCCCAGGCTGCCCCACGAGCAGGGGGTACCAAAGGTAAAGTTGATATTGTTTCCTGAGGATTGGACAAGCTGTAAGAGCTGGAAGAAGGAGGAGAAGGATTAGAATTGCTTTGTTCTCTGTCTCTTCCTCTCCTTTGGTGCCCTTGTGAGGAGGCAGCGCTGGGAGGGAGGCTACAAACAGGGCAGGGAGCAGGCGCAGCTGCTGTTTGTTGGGGTTCGGAGCTGCTCGCGACGATGGGGGAATCAACGTTTCCCTGCAAAGCAGAGAGCAGCCGGTGGGACACGGGTCTCTGCCTGGGCGGGAGCAGGGTCCTGCTCACCCCACTGCCTTTTCTCTTCCAGCGTGCCCGACAGATGGATGAGGACCTGAATCGGCGACGGAGCCCTGTTCCCAAAAAGGTAGGAGGGTTTCTGCACAAGGGATTTTATGTTTTGGGAAAACTGTTGTTCGTTCCTGGTCACTCCCCCAGGCTGGATGCCTGCAGGCAGCGCTTACAGTGCCTCGAGAAGCTCACTCTCATGCTGGCAAACCTGCTCCTGACAGGAGTGGCTTCCCTGGGAGGCAGTGGGTGACGCGAGGGCACTCAGCTGGCACAGCGGAGTCACTGAGGGTTTCCTCCTTACAGAGAAAGGGGCGACCTCCAGGACAGAGCCTGGCAAATGACCGCGGGGTCTCGGGCATGGCTGCGTGAGTATGAGTCCCTGCTCTGGGATGATGAGGGGGAAATGTGGCTGCCCAAACAGGGGAGGAGGGAATACCCATGTCTTCTTCCTCTCCCGCAGCAAGGAGAGGCACAGGGGAGGGCCAGAGGCAGGCGTGAGGGCCAGAGGCAAGCAGGAAGGTTTTCGGTTCAAGCATTCTCCCAGGGGCAATGGCCCTCCAGGATGCAGTTTTAAACAGGCCCAAAGGGGTGAAAAGGTCTGGGTGGGTCATTCGGAGCAGGCAGCGTGGAACACAGGTGGGATCCTGGCAGCCAGGGAGAGGAGAGCATGCACTGCAGACGAGAGTCCAGAGCCAGGCACCACAGGGGAGTGGAGGCTATGATTGAGGGCAGATCTGAGGGCTGGGGCTCGGTCCCTGCTGCTGGTGCTGCTCTGGTGACTGCACTGATCCCGCAGCATCTCGTTCTTACCTTGTTTTCTTTCCTTCAGGTGGAAGCTCAAAGTCTCTGAGCCTGTGAGAAGGGATGGACCAAAGGTATTGGCTGGCCGATGCTGCCGGGCTCACCCTCTCCTCCCCTTTGCTTCCTCCAGTAGAGCCCTGCTGCTGCGGGAGTGCAGCGCTGAGCCCTGCTCAGCCCTGGCAGGCCCCTGCAGCACTGGAGAGAAGAAGGAGAGGAGCGAAGTGCCCGGAGGCCTTTGCTTGTCTCCCCAGGCACCGCAGCTGTGGCTCCGTGGTGCGGTGCCACTGGTGGGAAACCTGGGGAGAGCAGTGGTAGCCAGCAGGATCCCACAAGCGTTTCCCAGGAGGGAAACTGCTTAGATCCGCCCAGAGGGAACGCAGTGTCCCTCCTCTGCGGAAGCCCAGAGGTCTGTGGCCAGCTCCCAACTCTTGCTGGCCGGGAGTATTTCCAGGGTTCCGTGTCTGAGAGCTGAGGCTCGTGGAGCATGGTCCAGCACCGGCTTCCGTTCTAATGCTGCCCCTTTTCCAATTGCTCTGTAGTGGGATCCATCCCGACTGACTGAAACCACAACCTTTGTGCTGGGATCTCGAGCAAACAAGTAAGGAGCGGCCCTGTTGGAGGGTGGTGTCTCCAGGCAGGAGACCGCAGGACTCCTCCATCACTTCGCTTCTCTGCCTCCGAAGCAGCAGGAAGGGCCTGGGGAGGAGAGGGGTCCCCACCCCACCACTGTCACCCCTCACACAGCGTAACACCTTGTCCTCTTCCTCTTTCAGGGCTCTCGGGATGGGAGGAACAAGAGGGCGACTCTACATCAAGCATCCCCACCTCTTTAAGGTCAGATTCCGCAGCCAGGACGCTTCCTTCTCGCGATTTGCTCAGAAATGGTTTCTGAGGGGAACTGGTAGTGCGTGCTTCGGCTCGCTGCCTCTTTTCCTCCCCCAACAGCCCTGGTTCTCATCTTTGAGCATGTACACCCCGGCTAGCGCCCCGGGATGTACGTTATCAGCTTAGCGCAGCCTCCAGGCAATTTGGTTTCCCTGGAGCTTGAGGTGGGAGAGGCAGGAGGGAGAGCTGGGCCCTCTGCCCCGGCGGGCAGCATGTGAGGGGCACAGCGTTCCGGCCACAGGGTGCTGCGAGTGGAAGGTCCGTCACCCACACTCAGCTAGCTCCTTGCTGCTTTGTTGCAGTACGCAGCCGACCCGCAGGATAAGCACTGGCTGGCAGAGCAGCAACACATGAGGGCCACGGGGGGCAAGATGGTGAGTACAGCGGGGCTGGGGCCGCGCAGGCACCCACCGCAGTTTCCCACGGGCTGCGGCACAGCGGCTTCGCCGGCAGGCTAGGCAGGGCGTGCAGAGGCAGAGGGGCTGCGGGCACCGCGGGGATCCACGCGCTGCCCTCGGGACTGGGGCGCAGCCAGCTCGGCGCAGGGCAGCGCTGAGGGTCCCCCCTTGTGCCGCAGGCGTACCTCCTCCTCGAAGAGGACATCCGTGACCTGGCTGCCAGCGATGATTACAGGTGAGGGGCGATTACAGGTGAGGGGCAAGCTGCTGTGCACAGGGCTCGGTGCTGGCGACTCAGAGGGGCTGGTGCCAGGGGTTTGGGAACACGGTGCTGGGGTCTGTGGTGGGTTTGGGGGCTCAGTGGTGGTTGAAGCTTGGTGATAAGGTTGAGTTGGGTGCTGAGGGTCTCAAGGATTTGGTGCTGGTTGGGGTTCAGTGCTGGGTGCCAGGGTTTGGGGGCTCAGTGGTGGTTGAAGCTCGGTGGTGAGGTTGTGTGCTGGGGGTCTCAGGGCTTTGGTGCTGTTTGGGGCTCAGTGCTGGGGTCTGTGGTGGGGTTGGACTTGATGAATCCGATGGGTCTCTTCCAACCTGGTGATTCTATGATTCTATGATTCAGTGGTGATTGAAGCTCGGTCGTGAGGTTGAGTTGTGTGCAGGGGGTCTTGGGGCTTTGGTGCTGGTTGGGGCTCGGTGCCCGGGTCTGGGGCGAGTGCTGGTTTTGGGAGGTGCCGGGTTCCCCCCTATCTCACCGCCCCCTCCCCAGGGACTCGGTCGACCTGCGGCTGGAGGAGCTGAAGCCCTTCGTCCCGCCGCCCTGGATGACAGAGAAGATGCAGAAGCACATGGAGACCCTTCGCCGCGGGGGGGAGGTGCAGCCCCCCGAAGGCCCCCCCGACCCCTGAGAGAGACCCCTCCCGGCCCCCAATAAAGCTGCTTCGCACCCGCCTGGCTGCGTCCTGGGGGGAAGGGGCTCCGGGGCTGGGGAGGCTGAGGGGGGGGGGCGGCCGTTACCGCGGGGCCCCGCCCGGTTCGCGGCTATTGGGCGGCTCGAAAGGAGCCGCGAGCTGGTTGGCGGAGGCGACATTCAAACGGGGCGCGGGAGGGGCGGCACCGGGCACCGCATCGCCGCACCGGGAGAGGCTCGGCACCGGCTCCAGGCACCGCATCGCATCGCCGCACCGGGAGAGGCTCGGCACCGGCTCCAGGCACCGCATCGCATCGCCGCACCGGGAGAGGCTCGGCACCGGCTCCAGGCACCGCACCGCATCGCATCGCCGCACCGGGAGCAGCTGGGCACCGGGAACCGCATCTCCGCACCAGGGGCAGCTCGGTACCGGCTCCGGGCACCGCAGCGAGGCGCTCAGCCGCCGGTACCGAGGAGGAGGCTGCCGCACCGGAGAGGGCAGCTCGGCACCGGTCACCGTAGCGCAGCCCGGCGCGGGGCCAGCGCAGCCGCTGCCCGCGGGAGGGTCCCGGTGCGGGTCCCGGTGCGGCGGCGGCCCCGGAGCCCCCATGGCCTCGCAGAACGCGGACCCCGCGGCCCTGCCCAGCCCGGCCGCCCGCAAAGGAGCAGAGCCGGGGGCCACGGCGGCCCGGGGCGCTGTCGGGAGGAGGTGAGGAGACTGGGGGGGCAGCTGGGGGCTCCGGGAGGTGCCCCTCGGTCCCAGCCGGTAACGCGAGCTTCCCCCGCAGGCTGCAGCAGGAGCTGATGGCGCTGATGGTGAGCGGGGCGGGGGGGTCCCGGTATGGACGGGGGGGGGAGGGGGTGTGTCCCGGGCCCCCCTGACGCGCCGTCCCCGCAGATGTCCGGTGACAAAGGCATCTCCGCCTTCCCCGAGTCCGACAACCTCTTCAAGTGGATCGGGACCATCGACGGCGCCGCGGGCACGGTGAGACCCCGGTTCCCCCCCGCACCCCGGGGCTGCGATCCCGTTCCCCGCCCCCGGCATTCCGTCCCCTGCGCCCCAGCCCCCGGGGATGGAATTCTCCCGCATCCCAGCTCCCCCCGGGAATCGGGGTTCTCACTTTCCTGCATCCCAGCTCCCTCCAGGAATCAGTGTTCACCCCACATCCCAGCTTCCTCCCTTCCCGGGCTGGGGTTCTCACTCCCCTTCATCCCTGCTCCCCTTGGGAATCGGGGTTCACCCCACATCCCAGCTTCCCCCTGCTCTGGGCTGGGGTTCTCGCCCCCCTGCATCCCTGCTCCCCCTGGGAATCTGGGTTCACCCCACATCCCAGCTTCCTCCCGCCGGGCTGGGGTTCTTGACTCCCTGCATCCCAACTCTCCCCAGGAATCAGTGTTCATCCCCCATCCCAGTTTACCTCCACCAGGCTGGGGTTCTTGCCTCCCTGCATCCCAACTACCCCCCCCGGCAATCGGTGTTCATCCCACTTCCCAGCTCCCCTTCCCAGGCTGGGGTTCTCGCTCTCCTCTGCATCCTAGCTCCCTCCTCCAGGCTGGGGTTCTCACTCCCCTTCATCCCTGCTCCCCCCAGGAATCGGGGTTCACTCCACATCCCAGCTCCCCACTCCGAGCTGGGGTTCTCACCCCTCTGCATCCCTGCTCCCCCTGGGAATCAGGGTTCACCCCACATCCCAGCTCCCACCCCTGGGCTGGGGCTCTTGCCCCCCAGCATCCCTGCTCCCCCCACCCTGCGGCTGATGCCCCCTACCCCCCGACTTCCCCCCAGGGCTGGGGTCCCCTCAGCTCCCCCTGGGGCTGGGGTTGTCCCTGCACCCCAGTTCCCCTGGGGCTGTCCACCCACCGCCCCCGGGCGGTGCCCCCTGCCCTGACACCTGCCCCCAGGCCTACGAGGGGCTGCGGTACCGGCTGTCGCTGGAGTTCCCCAGCGGGTACCCCTACGCTGCGCCCACCGTGCGGTTCCTGACACCCTGCTACCACCCCAACGTCGACACCCAGGGCAACATCTGCCTCGACATCCTCAAAGACAAGTGGTCGGCTCTCTACGACGTCCGCACCATCCTGCTCTCCATCCAGAGCCTGCTGGCAGGTGGGTCGCACAGCTATGGGGCTGTGTGGGGCTGCCCCACATAGCGCTAGGGCTCTGGGGTCTAGGCTCCCCGCTGACCCAGCCCCTGTCCCCCAGAGCCCAACATCGAGAGCCCCCTGAACGTGGACGCCGCTGAGCACTGGAAGAACCAAGCTGGTGAGTGCTGGGGTGGGGGCATCCCTGTCCCCAACCCCACAGCTGCCCAAAGACCCTCAGCCCTGCAATCCTCCTCTCTCCTCAGCCTACAAAAAGTACGTGCGGGAGATGTACACCAAGCAGACCAAGAGCCAGGAAACCTGACCGCGCCGCCACGTCTGTGCCCGCTCCCTGTCCCGCCGCTCTCCCGGCTCTCTGTATCATAGCCTGCTTTTAAATTAATGTTGCTGTCCAAGCCACGGTTAATGTATAAATAAATGCATGTCTATAACTCTTCCTGGGTGGGCCTTTTTCTACAGCCTGAGCACCCCGAGGCACCTTCTCCTGGTCCCAGGATCCCTGGGCAAGCGTGGCAGGGAGGGAGGGACACGGACCCCGTGGGGTGACAGGGGCTTTCCCTGCTGCTTCTCTCCTCTCTCTCTGCTTTGTTTTCTCCTTACTTGCTCTCCTTATTCATAGAATCATGGAATCATTAAGATTGAAGAAGACCTCTCAGCTCATCCAGTCCAAGTGCCAGCCTAACCCTACGGGGCCCACTAAACTCCGTCCCAAGTGGCACATCCATACAGCTTGTCAACCCCTCCAGGGGTGGGGATCCCACCACTGCCCTGGGCAGCCTCTGCCAGGGCTTGTCAACCCTTTCCATGAGGTTTCCTAATATCCAATCTAATCCAATATCTGATCCACCCCATGGCTTATCTCTTGGGAGCTCCGAGCCACATCCCTGCATCCCACCAGCTGCACAGTGCCATCCCCCCTGTCCCCACATGTGCTGGGCACTCCTTGGCCCCCAGCCTGGGCAGTGTCCCCCCGTTGTCCCCCCTGGCTGGCGGGGCTGTGTGGTGCTGCCACCAGTGCCCGGGTAGCAGTGGGTCCCAGGGAGGCAGAGATGCCAGCAGGCTGGCACGGCAGCTCCAGCATCACCTTGACCCTGCGGGGAGGGGACCATTGCCCACCACCCCCCCTTATAGCCAGGTCCCCTGAGCCCTCCAGGTAGGACACGGTGGAGGAGGGGAGGTGCTGGGACAGGCAGTGGTGACTCCAGCCCTGCCCTGGAGCAGGCAGCAGCAGCTCCCCAGCTCCCAGAGCATCACTGCCCACTGGGACCCCCTCGCCCACTGGTGTCTGAACCAGCTGCTCCACATGGAAACTGAACTCAGTGCTGGCAACCACCCAGTGCTTGGTGGGCACCGCAGACCCTCGCTGGCCCCATGGGGCGAGCTCGGCCAGCCCTGGGTGCAGGGACACGTCTCCATCTCCATCCCTGGAAAGCGGCACAGGGGACATGGTACCACCACTCCCTCCCCACGTACCCCCGGCAGCTCCAGCCTTTCCCGCTTTAATGAGGCTCAGACTGAAACCGCACGCGACAGATGAAGGGAAAAGCTTGGCCGCCGGCGGTGGGCGAGACCGGGGCCCTGGTGTGGGGCAGGGTCCCAGCTAGAGCGGGCAGCCGGGGGCCGGGCGCTGCGGAGCTGCTGCTGCTGCCTGGGCAGCGGTGGAGACGGGCTGGGCGCAGCAGCCGACCCCAGGAATGTCTGGTCCCTTACTGCACACCTTCCATCATCTTCAGGAACTCTGCAAGAGAGTATAGAATCATAGAATAACGAGGTTGGAAGAGACCCACTGGATCATCAAGTCCAACCATTCCTATCAAACACTAAACCATGTCCCTCAGCACCTCGTCCACCCGTCCCTTAAACACCTCCAGGGAAGGTGACTCAAGCCCCTCCCTGGGCAGCCTCTGACAGTGCCCAATGACCCTTTCCATGAAGAATTTTTCCTAAACCTCCCCTGGCAGAGCTTGAGGCCATTCCCTCTCGTCCTGTCCCCTGTCACCTGGGAGAAGAGCCCAGCTCCCTCCTCTCCACAACCTCCTTTCAGGGAGTTGCAGAGAGCAATGAGGTCTCCCCTCAGCCTCCTCTTCTCCAGGCTAAACACCCCAGCTCTCTCAGCCGTTCCTCATAAGGCCTGTTCTCCAGCCCCCTCACCAGCTTCGTTGCTCTTCTCTGGACTCACTCCAGAGCCTCAACACCCTTCTTGTGCTGAGGGGCCCAGAACTGAACACAGGATTCGAGGACTTCCCACCCAGCAGGCACCCTTAGTGCCCAGCCCTGCCTGGGGCAGCTGCAGGGTGAGGGCCGGGGCCATCGCTCACCATCAAAGTCAATGCGGCCGTCGTTGTTCTTGTCCGAATCCTTCATCAGATCCTCTATGTCCTCCTCAGTGACGTGCTCCCCGGTGGCCCTCAGGATCTCGCCCAGCTCCTCAATGTCGATGAATCCATCCGCGTTCCTGCAGGAGAGCGAGGGTAGGGCAGGGGCAGGATGCGGCCCCGCTCACGCCCGCGGGCAGGGCAGGCTGGCATCGCTCCCACTCACCGGTCGAAGATGCGGAAGCAGTTGGCCAGCTCCTCCTCGGACTTGCCCTTGGCATCCTCTTTCATCTGGCGCACCATCATCACCAGGAACTCCTCGAAGTCGATGGTGCCGCTGCCTGCGGGGAGGAAGCCGGGCGTGGGTCAAGCCGCCCACCCGGCACCTGCCGCCCACCGCCCGCCAGCGAGGGCCGCTCACCATCCTCATCCACCTCCTCTATGATGGCATCCAGCTCCTCCTTGGTGGGGTTCTGGCCCAGCATCCTCATCACCGTGCCCAGCTCCTTGGTGCTGATGTCCCCGCCACCATCCGCATCAAACATGTCGAAGGCGGCCTTGAACTCTGTGGGGAAGGGGGGTCAGAGCTGGGCAGCGCCCGGGACAGGGACGGGGCAGCAGGACAGAGCCTGGCTCCAGCCCCTCTCCCCACCATGCCTGCGCTCACCCGCAATCATCTCCTCGCTGAGGAAGGCACGGGCTTCCGCCTGCTGGTCCGTCTGCAAGGCAAGGGAGTGGGGTCAGGGCGGACGGGGCCATGCCGTGCTGAGCCACAGCCCCTGGCGAGGCCCGCGGCACCGGTGCCACCCGTGAGGGCGAGGGGCTGTGAGCCACCTGCCCCGGGCACCTCGCCAGCTGGGGAGACTCCCTGGGGCAGTGGAAACGGTCCCCGTGCACAGCCTTGGCATTCCAGGCACACGGCGCTATTTTTGGGATCTCCTCGGCTGCCCTTACAGGGATCAGCAGGGCCGCGGGCACCTGTTGGCCCTGATCGAGTTTCTCCTGGAGGCGAGAGCCAGCCATGAGCGGCGGTGATGCTGTGTCGCATGACCTGGTGCTTGTCTTTCAGCCACCCCTGCCACCACCGCCCTGGCAGCTCCGAGCTCCAGCCGCAGCCCCACCAGGATCCCTGGGCACCTGAGACCCTCGGGCAGCCGCACAGTCCCTGCTCAGGGCAGGTCCCATGGGGACCCCGCACCGCCCTGACACCTCCGCGCCACGGTCAGCCCAGCACCAGCAACCATCTCCTCACCGCCATCCACCCGGGCTACCCGAATCCCCAGGTGCGTGCGGTGCCCGGCACCTCCTGCCCTACTGGGTCTCACCCTGGCACACGGCACACAACACACGACATGTGGTGGCATTGGGGTTCTTACCATCGAAGGCATGGCTGCTGCTTCCCTCCCCGAAGGAGTCACCACCTCCTGCAGCAGAAGCTCCCAGAAGCTCCTCGGTGCCCCTGGCACCCCAATTTGTAGCGTCCACGCCTCACGACGCGCCCCCGGCCGCTGGCCCCCTGGCCCCGGCAGCCTATCAGCTCCCCAGTGGCGATCTGGCCCCGCTCACTGGACACCAGTGCATTTTACCTAATTTAGCCAAAGCGCCATTGGCCAAGGGCTGGGGATTAAACGAAGGTCTGAAGCCGGGATAGAAATTCAAGCCTTCGAGGGAGGGACACCGGAGCCTTGGCAGGAGGGCAGCTCTGCTCCCCACCCCCAAGCACCACCCTGCCCAGGGCAAGTCAGCAAGGAGGGGGTTAAAAATAGCCCCGGAGCGGCCAGCATCACCCAAACAAGGGGGAGAGGGCTTCCCCCTGCACCCCCAGGTCTGACTGAACCCCCACCTTGCCTGAGGGGTCCCCTCACTCAGCCCTGGGGCTCCAGCCTGACCCTCCTCCCTTCACCCCCGATTCTGCTTGGGTGGCCGGGACAGAGCCACAGTCCAGCACCCCCATCCCAGAGGAATCCAGTGTCCTGTCGCAGAGGGATCCAGCTGCGGAGTATACACAGACACACACACACAGAGCCCTGGGTCCCGGTGCAGAAAGGCCACTGCCTTTCTGTGCTGCCTGGAGAGCAGGAATCCTGCCCGGGCTCCTCCTCGAAGGCTCTCTCGCTGCAGCCCATGCTAGCCACCTTCCCCAGAGCATGGCCAGGGCTAGCAGCTTTGGGACACGCCAGCCAAGTGGGGCCAGGCTGGCAGCACCCTGTGCCACAAGGTCCCAGCACCGGTGACAGCGAGTGTCCCTGGCTCCTGGTTTGGCTGGGACCCCCCTCCCACGGGTGGGAGCTGGGGACAGCAGGAGCCCAGCCTGCTGGGTGGGAAGTCCTCGAATCCTGTGTTCTGGGCCCCTCACCACAAGAAGGATGTTGAGGCTCTGGAGCGAGTCCAGAGAAGAGCAACAAAGCTGGTGAGGGGGCTGGAGAACAGGCCTTATGAGGAACGGCTGAGAGAGCTGGGGGTGTTTAGCCTGGAGAAGAGGAGGCTGAGGGGAGACCTCATTGCTCTCTCCAACTACCTGAAAGGAGGTTGTGGAGAGGAGGGAGCTGGGCTCTTCTCCCAGGTGACAGGGCACAGGACGAGAGGGAATGGCCTCAAGCTCCGCCAGGGGAGGTTTAGACTGAACATTAGGGAAAAAAAATTCATGGAAAGGGTCATTGGGCACTGGCAGAGGCTGCCCAAGGAGGGGGTTGAGTCCCCTTCCCTGGAGGGGTTTAAGGGACAGGTGAACGAGGTGCTGAGGGGCATGGTTTAGTGTTTGATAGGGATGGTTGGACTCGATGATCCGGTGGGTCTCTTCCAACCTGGTGATTCCATGACTCTGAAGGGGCTGCGGGGCTCTGGGGTCCCGGCCGGGCGCTGGGAAGCGGCGCCGCGGGGGGCGCAGAGCGACGGCAGCAGCCGGGCCGGTTCCTCGCTATTAATAGACATTCCAAGCAGGCGGAGAGGAGGCAGCGGGCGCCGCGCTAAAAAAGGCAGGATGAGCGCCGGGCGAGGGTGGCGGGGAGCCGGGGGGGGACACCGGGGGGTCGGTAAACCGGGACATGGCGGGGGCCGCGGCAGCCAGGGAGACCCGCCCCGGTGCCGGTCCCGGCCGTGATCCGGGTTCCCGTTGGAGGCGGAGCCGGGCGGGGAGGATCCCGGGACGCGGCCATCGCGGAGCGGCCCCGGCTCGGCCCCCGGGATGGCCGCCCGCATCCTGCACCGGCTGCGGAGCGCGCTGGGCGGCGACGGCGACCGGGGACCGCGGGCGGGACACCCCGAGCCCGAGGACTGCCCCGAGAGCTCCGAGCTGGAGGACGACACCGAGGGGCTGTCGACGCGGCTCAGCGGCACCCTGAGCTTCACCAGCCAGGAGGAGGAGGACGAGGAGGAAGAGGAGGAGGAGGAGGAAGGAGCCGCCGAGGAGCTGGAGCAGCCGCCGCAGCCCGCGGGCGCTGAGGATGCAGGTGCCGGGGGCGCCGGGTGGGATGTCGGGGTGCAGGGAGACCCCGTCCTGGGGGAACCTGAGTGATGGGAGAGATGTCGGGGTGGAGGGAGAGCCCAGTCCTGGGTGACCCTGAGTGATGGGAGAGATGTTGGGGTGCAGGGAGAGCCCCATCCTGGGGGAACCTGAGTGATGGGAGAGATGTCGGGGTGCAGGGAGAGCCCCATCCTGGGGGAACTTGAGTGATGGGAGAGATTTTGGGGTGCAGGGAGAGCCCCGTCCTGGGCGACCCTGAGTGATGGGAGAGATGTCGGGGCGCAGGGAGAGCCCCGTCCTGAGCTACAGTGCCCTGGGGGGGACCCGAGCGATGGTGGCCACATTAGGGTGCAGGGAGAGCCCTGTCCCAGGCTGCGGTGCCCTGAAGTGGGATCACAGAGACATCAGGGTGCAGGGAGCACCCCATCCTGCAGCTGGTGGGCTGACTCCCGTGTCCCGGCACAGAGTGGGGCGCCGCGGCAGAGCGCCCCGGCAGCAGCCTGCTGACCCGACAGCTGCAGGAGCTGTGGAGGAAGTCGCGGGGCAGCCTGGCACCGCAGCGGCTGCTCTTCGAGGTCACCAGTGCCAGTGTGGTCAGCGAGCGCTCATCCAAGTATGTGGTGAGTGACCGCGGTGGGTGCGGGGTGGCTGTAGGGTGCACGCAGGGCCCCCTCCCTCCCGGGCAGGGCTGCCATGGGGTTGGTGCTTATTTCTCTCTGTCTTTCCCTGTGCTGCTCGGATGCTGTGGTGGCTCAGGTGAGCCTCAGGTAACTATCACCCGCAGTTCCGCGGCTGCAGCAGCCCCCCCTGTACCCTCCTGCCTGGGCAAGCCCCACCAAGGCCCCGCTGCGGCCGCACCCGGCTCTGCCTCCCACCTGCAGCTCTGCCTGACGCCCGGCTCTCCCCGCAGCTCTACACCATCTACCTGATCCGCTCTGGCCGGTTCGACAAGGCCCCCGCCACCATCACCCGGCGCTACTCAGACTTTGAACGGCTGAACCGGCGGCTGCGCTGCCGTTTCGGCTGCGACATGGCCGGCATCGCCTTCCCCAGGAAGAGGCTGCGCCGCAACTTCACCGCCGAGACCATCGCGAAGCGGAGCCGAGCCTTTGAGCAGTTCCTGTCCCACCTGCACTCCATTGCTGAGATCCGCCGCTCCCCCGAGTTCCTCGAATTCTTCTTCCTGCAAGACCTTCAGACAGCGCAGCGCCTGACCTGCACCGGCATGTACCGGGAGGCCCTGGCTACCTGGGCCAATGCCTACCGGCTGCAGGACCGGCTGGGTGTCTGCGGCTCCGGACGCTTCCTCCTGACACTGGCCGGGCTGGCCGTGTGCCACCAGGAGCTGGACCAGCTGGGCGAGGCCCACGGCTGCTGCGAGCAGGCGCTGCAGCTGCTGGAGGCGCAGGGCAGCCACCCGCTGCTGGGACCCTTCCTGCAAGCGCATGTCCACCTGGCTTGGAAGGTGGGCAAGGACAAGCGGCGCTCGGAAGCGCGGCTGCAGGACCTGCGGGAGGCCGGGCCGCCCCTGCAGCAGCAGCCCACGCTGAAGGAGTGCCTGATCAAGGAGCCGCTGGATTGAGTGCCCACTGCGACAGCACCCGCGCTGCTGGGAGGGCATGGGGGTCCGTGGGTGCGCTGGGGCTGGGAGCGGCAAGGGCGATGCCAGGGTGCGCTGGGGCTGGGAATGGGTGATGGAGTTGGGAGCAGCAAGGGTGATGCTGTGGGCAGGCATAGGGCCAGGAGCAGTGAGGCTGATGCTGTGAGTGGGATGGGGCTGGATGTGGCGAGGGCGATGCCGTGGGCACAGTGGGGCTGGGAGTATGGGATGGGACTGGGAGCAGGGAGGGCGGTGCTGAGGGTGGGATGGGGCTGGGAGCAGCAAGGGTGATGCCATGGGCAGGGGTGGGGCTGGGAGCAGCGAAGGGGATGCTGAAGGTGGGATAGGGCCAGGAACAGCAAAGGAGATGCCAGGGGTGGGATGGGGCTGGGAACAGGGAGGGTGATGCCAAGGGTGCGATGGGGCTGGGAGCAGCAAGGTGATGCTGTGGGCAGGAATGGGGCTGAGAACAGCGAGGGTGATGCTGTGGGCAGGGATGGAGCTGGATGCAGTGCTGCACTCCCACAGGCAGCACAGCCCATGCCTGGGAGCTGCCTTGGAAATGCACTTTCTCCATGTTTGGTCCATGCTGTGGGACCGGGTGCTCCCCACCCGTGTGACTTCAGCTGGGCCTGAGGGACCGGGAAGGCTCGTGGCAGGGTTTGGGGTTCTTGCCAGGAACTTCCCATAAAACTTCAGTAACACAATAAAGGACTTTATTTAACAAGCCAGGAGGCCAAGCCAGGCACCTGCTCCGTATGCAGCTCCACTTCCCACAGGACCACCCACCCTAAGGGGCCTGACTTGTCCCATCTCCCCTGCTCCCAGTGCTCCATGTGCCCAGCTTGTGGCACCGGGCTCCCGCACTCCTGCTCTCCCCTGCCCTACGTGGCTCCCTGAGGTGAGCAGAGCTGGGGCCAAAAGGACAGAGTCCAGGACTGGAGCCCAGCTGTCCTGGTGGCTTTATTTGGGGCAGGTGAAAATTAGCCGATGGCAGTGCCCTGGTCACAGTGGTCCTTGATCCAGCCCATTCCTACTGCCATCCGGTTCTGCCGTGCCCACCTCTGTGCTGGTCCCAGGGCCCCTCCTCACATGCCGGAGACGCAGAATCGCTGCTGCCAGCCTCCTTAGTTACAGCTTGCTCTGATTTGCTGTTTGGTCCACCCGGATGACTCCTTCTTGGGCACAGGTGGCAGCCAGGACCCCGTCCTTGCGCCACAGCCGCCCCTGCACCAGCGCCCGGCAGCCACCTATAGAGCACAACTCTCAGCGGGCGGCTGGGATGGCAGGAGCAGCCCTCGCCATGCGGGGACCCAGGGAACACAGCGAGGACTCACCGGCCCAGGGGCTCTCACATTCGTACAGCATCCAGTGGTCTGCTCGGAAGGGCGCGTGGAACCACATGGAATGGTCAAGGGACACCATGAACTTGATGTGGTACTGCCGGTGTGGGAGCAGGGCTGTGCCCAGGAAGGCGTAGTCGGAGATGTAGGCCGCCACGCAGCAGTGCACCTTCAAGTCCATCTCTCCTGCAAAGCAACCGGTGCTGCCCATCCTCACAGGGTGTGTGTGGGCCAAGCCAGGGTGCACAGCACCCCAGGAGCTCTGCTCCCCAGGCCCAGATGCCAGCAGAGCTGGGATCTGCTCTCAGACCCTTCCCCAGGCCGTGCCTGCCGGGAAAAAACAGCCCTGGCTGAGCACGGCACATGGGCATCGCCTTGTGCTTGGGCACCCACGCTCCTATTTCAGCCTGGGAATGCTCAGGCTTCCCTGCAGGCTCAGAGTGTTCAGAGCTGCTGGACCACGGCCCTCGCTCCTGCTCCATCACCAGCACACGAGCCCCCACTCACAAGGCATCTGGACCCACCTATGTAGCCTCGTGCCCGCACCCAGAACAGCTGCTTTGGCTCCTGCGGCTCCAAGGTGAACACATCTGGCGGGTTGACAGGTTTAATGTCAATGGGCACATCTTCAGCTTGAATCCTGTTGAGGTGCTTCCTGTATTTCTCTGCCAGGTTAGGATTCCTGGATGGAGAAGTGAGGTTAATGCCGGGCAAGCCAGAGGTGTGTCCTGCTTCAGCCCAGGATCCCGCAGAGAAGCAGGAGGGGCCCAGCTCTGGCCCCGTTTTGCATCTCCGTGCATTTGGGAGTTCTTCAGGTCTCCCAAGCCCACTCCCGCCTGCTTTGGCTCCCACGCTCCCTAAGCCCCAACAAAGGGCATTCCCAGTGCACCCTTTCCACCCTGCTCACTGCAGGAACTTCTGGATGAGCTCCTCTTGCGTCAGCAGCTCCTCGGGCGGTGGCACAGAGGGCATGGTGAACTGGTGCTTCACAGGGCTGTCCTGAGAGAGCTGGAAGGAGGCCTGGCAGATGAAGATGGGCTTGCCGTGCTGGATGGCCTTTACAGAACGCACGGAGAAGCTCTTTCCCGTGCAGGTCCGCTCCACCTGATACAGCACCGGCACCTTGGGGTCCCCTGGGATGGAGAAGGGAGGAGACGGGCTCCGTTGGGCCCCCATGCACCGAGAGGAGCTGCGACCTGCAGCGGACGAGCGCTGGGGCCCAGCAGGCTGAGCTCCGTGCTGTCTCCGGCAGCACCGGCTCATCCCTGTGGGCACCCTCGGCCCCGCTCCCCAGAGCCCGGTGTCCCTCCCACTCCCGGTGCCCCGGCCCGGTGCCCCCCCAGCTCTCGGTGCCCTGGCCCGCTACCCCCCCCCGGCTCCCGGCGCCCACACCCCAGTGCCTCCCCAGCTCCCGGTGCCCACACCCTGGTACCCCCCCAGCTCCTGGTGCCCCGGCCCGGTGCCTCCTCAGCTCCCGGTGCCCACAACCCAGTGTCCCCCCCGCTCCCGGTGCCCACAGCCTGGTACCGCCCCAGCTCCCAGTGCCCACACCTCAGTGTCCCCCCACTCCCGGTGCCGCCCCCGCTCCTGGTGCCCCCCCCACTCCCGGTGCCCACACCCTGGTGCCCCCAACTCAGTGTCCCCCCCCTCTCCCGGTGCCCCCAGCCCGGTGCCCCCCCCGCTCGCGGTGCCCGCTGCGGCCCACCTGCCCTCACGAAGTAGCAGTGCACCGAGTGAACCTGCTCGTCGTTGCTGGCGGCGCGGGCGGCGGCCACGAGCGCCTGCCCCACGATCTGCCCGCCGAAGAGGCGCCGCGTGGCGGGGACCCAGTGGTGGCGGCCCCTGCGGGGAGAGCGCGGCGGTGGCGGCGGGGGGCGCGGGGCACGCGGGACGCCCCGGCGCCGCTCCCGGCCCCGCACCTGAACAGGTCGAGGTCCAGGCGCTCCAGGTTGAGCACGCTGGTGATCAGCACGCTGCGTAGATCGCCGCCCGGCGGCCCCCGCGCCCCCTCCGACCCCATGGCCGCCCGCACCGGAACCGGCGTCCCCAACGACCGCACCGGCCGGCAAAGGCCCCGCCCACACGCGGGGGGAGGCCGCGACTATTGGGTGATCGCAACGTCAATCAAGGTAGAGACGCTTTCTGATTGGCTGTCACCCTCCGCCCGGGGCCCCCGCCCACCAGCGGACGCGACGCCGATTGGGTGATAGCAGCGTCAGTCAAGGCAGCGGCGCCTGCTGATTGGTCGCCGCGGGGCGGGTCCCGGCGGGGCTCCCGGCAGCGCCGCCTCGCGGTTCGCAGCCGCAGCCGCACCCGGCGGGCCCCGCGCCCGGCACGGCCTGGAGCGCCGGGAGCTGCGGCCGCCGGCCCCGAGCTGGGAGGGAACATCTATGGTGGGGGGGAACGGGGACAGCGCCCCCCGGGCTGAGCCGGGAGCGGCTGGGGAGGGGCAGAATAGAGTCATGGAATGGGTTGGGCTGGAAGAGACCTCAAAGCCCATCCAGGCCCACCCCTGCCCTGGGCAGGGACACCTCCCACTGGACCAGGGGCTCCCAGCCCCATCCAGCCTGAGCGACAAAGCTGAGGAGGGGGCTGGAGAACAGGCCTTATGAGGAGCGGCTGAGAGAGCTGGGGGTGTTTAGCCTGGAGAAGAGGAGGCTGAGGGGAGACCTCATTGCTCTCTACAACTCCCTGAAAGGAGGTTGTGGAGAGGAGGGAGCTGGGCTCTTCTCCCAAGTGACAGGGGACAGGACGAGAGGGAATGGCCTCAAGCTCCGCCAGGGGAGGTTCAGGCTGGACATTAGGAAAAAAATTTTTCCCGGAAAGGGTCATTGGGCACTGGCAGAGGCTGCCCAGGGAGGGGGTTGAGTCCCCTTCCCTGGAGGGGTTTAAGGCACGGGTGGATGAGGCGCTGAGGGACATGCTTTAGTGTTTGATAGGAATGGTTGGACTAGATGATCTGATGGGTCTTTTCCAACCTGTTGATTCTATGATTCTATGAACCTGGCCTTGAACCCCTCCAGGGATGGGGCAGCCACCACTCCTCTGGGCAACCTGGGCCAGGGCCTCCCCGCCTGCACAGGGAAACATTTCTCCCTAATATCTCATCTCAATCTACCCTCTTTCAGCTGAAAGCCATTCCCTCTCATTCCACCTCTGTACTCCCTAATCAAGAGCTTTCCTGTAGGATCCTCTATCTATGGCTCAAGGTGCTCCGGGAGCTGCAGGAGGCCATTCCTCGCTCTGCCCTCAGTGGGCCTCGCCCCGTATTCCCCTCAGCATGGAAGGGGCAGTTGTGGTCCTCGATCTGCTGAGCGAGTGTCACCTTTGCACCAGGCAGCCAAGGAACCAGCTTGAGAACTCCTGACTGTGTGGGACGGGAAGCCGGCCGCTGACCTGGCTGAGGGCAGACGTGGCGGGGAGCCAAACCCCGGGTGGTGCGGCATGGGAGGGGACCGTAATAACATGGGACAAAACTGTTTGATCCATGGCCAGCGCCTGCAGGTCCTTCCAGCATCCAGCTGTGATCTGTTGTGCAACAAAGCCAATAAATCAGCCGTGGATCGCTGGGGAGCCGCCTCCGTCTCTGTGGTGGGGCTGGCTCAGCCCGTGAGGTCAGGAAGGACTTGGAATGGTGCTTCCTGGGGGTCTCGTGTCCTGGCGGTGCCTGCAGCTGGTTGGGGGGGTTGGCAATGGCCACTGCTAGTGACACGGCCCATGGTCTGGAGCAGCGGAGTTGTTTGGTTACAGCAGCTGCTCTCAGTTCCTCAGGAAGGGGAACTCGCCCTCCCTTTGCCTCTGTGCTGGGGTCACAGCAGTGCGAACAGAGCGGCAGTAAGGGGAAGGGAGAACACAGAGAGGAGCCGAGCTCCCATCTCTCCTCACCACAAAAGCGCTCCAAAGGCGCCGTGCTGGGATGTGGGATGAGGTGTGGGGGCCTTCCCGAACGGCTGTGGTTCCATCGCCATCAGTGTTTCCCCCAGCACTCACTTTGTTAACGCTTTCGGCAGGAGCAGGACTGCCCATGTTGGGGATTTCCTTTGATCGAGGGTTTTGTAACCTTATCCGATAGTATCAGATCTCTCCGACTAAACACAGCCTCGTGTTTCCTGTCAGATCTTTCTGAAGGCTGGGAACTGCTGGCATCTCCCCTCGGCTGCAGATCCCATCTGCTGACCCCCTTGCTGTCTCTCCCTGGTGCCTGTGGACACCCCTCTGATTTTCAGGGGGCTTTTTCCTCTGCTCCTCGCTCTGCGCAGCTCCAGCCCTGCCATCACCTGCAGCCACAGGCTGAGCAGCCTGGAGGGAGTCCAGTCCCAGCTTCTGCCAGGGTGCGTGGGGTCCCCTCCCCAGCCAGACCCTGTGCTGGGTCAGGCCCCACGTGCCTGATCGGCGGCTGCTGCTGGCTCAGCTCACTGGGCGCTGCAGGTTTCCCTTGGGCACCCACCCCAGCTCCCACTCGCTGCGGGCGTAGGAAATAACTCACCCTACTCTTGTGGTAAACATCTTTCTCAATAGCGAAACTGCCTGGCTGCTATTTCCCTTCTGCGTGAGCCATGCTCTCCCACGCCCCACCTGGCCTGGCCTCACTCCACTTCACCCAGGGGATCCCAGCTCATTCCCAGGCCACGAATGGGTCTCTCGGGAGCTGCTCCCAGCATGGGTCCCAGGACACCCCCAACTTTCAGGGAGACAGTTCCCTTGCAGCCGCAGGAAACATGAATGAGGAAGGAAATCTCATGGCTGGGGACTAGAAACCCCAAATCTACACTTTCCTCCCCAGGTGGGAGCTGGGCAGGTGCCAGCCCTGACCTGCCCAGCACTTGCCTCATCAAGGGCCAGCCTGGTGCTGGGCTTGTGCTGCAGCCCTGTGCCTCAGGACACCAGTCTCAGCCTCAGCTCTCTTGGCTCCAGAGGCTCTGTGGATCCTGTGGTGCTTGCCACCACTGCCCAGTGCCCCGGGGCACCCACCACAGCAGTGCTGGTGGTAGCACAGCCCCGGCACAGTTGGCCAGCCATCCCTGCTCCCACTGCATTCCCTGTGCTAGCCCCCTGGCACGCTCGCTCTGCCTGGAAGCTCTTTATTGAGCTGCCCTCATGCCCGTTCACCAGCCCTCCGGACAGGGCGTCCCTGCCTGTGCTCCCGTGTCGGCTGTTGGTCCGGTGGCACCACATGCCCTGACAGGGTGGCAGGGGCACAGGGCTTGCGGGGGCTGTTGGCACAGGGTCAGCCAGTGGCAGCGCCATCCACACCTCACTCATGCTTGCAGAAGCTCTTCAGCAGCGTGGGCAGGTCGAGGCCATCGATGGCCACGCGGTGGACGATGTGCTTCTGGATGACCACCCGGCAGAGTGTCTGCAGGGACGGGACTAGAAGAGAGCAGAGGGAATCATAGAATCATAGAATCACCAGGTTGGAAAAGACCCATCAGATCATCGAGTCCAACCATTCCTCTCAAATACTAAACTAAAAGCAGCTGAGCTGGCCGAGCCGCTGGTGGGGCCAGGAGCAGGGGCAGGAGAAGGGCTCTGAGGCACCTGGAGGGCAGCGCTGGGTGAGCTCGCACTGCTCCTGCCCCAGGCTCGCGCTGGCTGTGCTGGAGAGCAGCACCAAGGGCTGTGGCTGGGATGGGAGCTCGTGGGCCCCAGCCAGGGAAGTTCTCCCCATTTGGGGAGGAAGGTTGGGAGCACAGTTAGGTGCTCATGCCATGTGTTACCACTGCCGCTTTGCTGTGCTTTCTCCGGGGGCTGGGGAGTGGCTCCCCGGGGTCCCTCTTCATGCTGCCCTGCTCCTGCCAACAATGGGATGCTGCTGGGGGCTTACGCCAGCACTGGGAGCTGCCGAACACAACCACACTGCACAGCTGGCTCTGACCTTGGGCTGCTATCAGATGGCTGGAGCCCTTATCTGCCTCTGCACAGGGCTGTGGCGTGCCCAGCCTGGGCTGGTCTTCGCCCCTCCTGCCCCAGCCCCTGGCACTGCACTGCGCATTGCCGGCAGCTCCACTGCTTACTTCTGCTTTCCACGGCACCAGGAGCTGAACCACACCGAGATTGGTTTGTAAGCCCTACGGAAGCGTAGCAGGAACAGGAGCTGCTGAAATCTCTGGTGAGGGCTCGGTGGTCACAGGGAGCCGCGATCCCAGAGGTGGGTGCTACCGGCATGAGACCCTTCCTAATTGTGGGCCCTGGTGTGTGGGCAGCTTGGCAGCATCCCACAGCCTGCTCCGGATGGCTGCCCCCTGCACGCTCCCCGGACAGGCAGCCGGGAACCTTTAACCTCCATTTGGATAAGCTGGTTTATATTGGCAAGCAGGGAGAATCCTGGGATTCAGCCTTGAGACTAAAGCAGCTGAACTTTACCCCAGCAAGAGATGCAGTGGCTGCGGCAGTGGGGGTAGCAGCACCCTAGTACTGCCTCTCCTGGCTCTTGTCTTGCCTAATCCTCAGCATGTGCTGATTTTTCCAGCACAGTGCTAATTAGCAATAATTAGCCTGCCTCCTCACAAAGGCCACTGACCAGCACGGCGTTCCCGGCCCCTCCCCAGTGGCCGAGGGACACTGGCTGTTGCCCAACCTTGGATGGCATCACGGGGTGTCTGTGCAGGGCACTGCGCAGCCAGGCACGCGGCAGGCGTGGGGGCACAGCATGCGTGCCGGGGCAGCCAGCGTGGTGCCGCCGGATGTTTTGGTGCCAAAGCAGGAGGTTGCTTGGCTCTGCGCTGCCGTGTGATGTGGGGCGAGGCTGGCACAGCGAGGGCTCACCAGGCCCCGAGAAGCCGCTCCATGGGCGCTCGTGCTGGGCTCTGGTCAGGGTGTCTGCCTGGCTGGGGCTGAGCAAAGCCTCGTGGTGCAGGACCAGAACAGCCCCCTCCATTGCTTTGCTCGCAGAGGGTGGCCGGGGTGAGCTCTGCCTGAGCACTTCTGTGAGCTCTCTTGTGGCCCCAGAACAGCCCTTGCATGGCAAAGCTTTTGGGAGACACCACACCAAGAGCTCCCTGCACCCCGCGCCCCTCTGCCCCGAGCCCCTCTCCAACACTCCCACTGCTGGGAACATGGGGGGACCCCGCCGGAGGCCCCCAGGTCCTCGCCCGCGCGGATGTGCCCCTGGAGGGGGCAGGTACCTACAGCCGTCTTCCACCGGGATCACCCGGACGCTCTTGGTGGAGGCGAAGACGTCGACCACGGCGTAGAGCGGGCGTGCGGTGGGCAGGCGCCGGGCGCTGGGCCCCATGTCCTCGCCGTTGATGACGATGTGCATGTCGGCGGTGCCGTCGGGCTGCGGGGCGTAGAGCACGCCGATGCGGCTGCGCCGGGCAGTGGCGGGCAGCACGTTTGTCCTGTACAGCTCATCTAGGATGTGGCTGTAGCGCCCAGGCCTGCTGCGCCCCACCAGCGTGTCCCGCGGGATGCGCACCCGCTCCGCCAGCAGGAAGGGGTCCCCGGGGGGGCCCTGCGCCGCCTCCCCCTCCGCTGCCACGCGGTTGTGGCTCCGGGTGATGGCGAACACCCAGGTGTCACCCAGGTTGACCAGGTCCGGCAGCGAGTACTCGGGCACGGGCTGCAGGTGCTGCGGATCGAGGGCCGTCAGCCCCACACGCAGGTGCCCACACCAGCCCCGCTCCTTCTCCTCGATCTCCACCAGGAAGATCTGCCCCGGTGCCAGCGGCTCCTGGCTGAAGCAGAGCCCGTGGGCAAAGCTCTCCACCCGTGTGGCTCGCGTGCGCGAGGCATCCAGGCGGACGTTGGCGCCGTGGACGTGGTGGAAGCGGGCGGTGAGGCGGCACCGGGCAGCCATGGTCTCCACTGCTATTTTTAGCTGTGTCCCTGTCACCAGCCACAGCTGCGGCGAGGAGGGGACAGCTGGGCAGGCTCGGGGGGGCGAGTGCTGTGGGAGAAGGGACCCACGGCTCCCGGCACAACTGAGCCCGCCAGGGTGCTGGGTGGTGCCCAGCTGTGCCCAACCGTGCCCAGTGGCACTTCGCTGGGCCTGCTGATGCCCAGTGATGCCCCGTCGTCCCCATGATGCCTGGTGATGCCCAGCAGTGCTCTGGTATCCCAGTGCCCGCTATCCCTGTTGTCCCCACTGTGCCCAGTGATGCCCACTGCCCCCATCATGCCCAGATATCATGGAATCTCCAGGTTGGAAAGGACCCACCGGATCATTGAGTCCAACCATTCCTATCAATCACTAAACCATGTCCCTCAGTGCCTTGTCCCTTAAACCCCTCCAGGGAAGGTGACTCAACCCCCTCCCTGGGCAGCCTCTGACAGTGCCCCATGACCCTTTCCATGAATTTTTTTTTCCTAATGTTCAGTCTAATCCTCCCCTGGTGGAGCTTGAGGCCATTCCCTCTCATCCTGTCCCCTGTCACTTGGGAGAAGAGCCCAGCTCCCTCCTCTCCACAACCTCCGTTCAGGTAGTTTGAGAGAGCAATGAGGTCTCCCCTCAGCCTCCTCTTCTCCAGGCTAAACACCCCCAGCTCTCTCAGCCGCTCCTCTTGTTCTCCAGCCCCTTCACCAGCTTCGTTGCTCTTCTCTGGTCTCGCTCCAGAGCCTCAACACCTTTCTTGTGGTGAGGGGCCCAGAACTGAACACAGGATTCGAGGAGCGGTCTCACCAGTGCTGAGTACAAAGGGAGAATAACCTCCCTGGACCTGCTGGTCACGCCGTTCCTGATATCCCTGCAGTGCCTGGTGATGCCCGACTGTCCCTGGTAGTCCCTGGTAGTACTCGCTTGTCCCTGCTGTCCTCACAGTGTCCAGCTACCCTTGCAGCACCCAGTGATGCCTGGTGATGCTCAGCAGTGCTGCCTGTCCCCGGCGGTACGCCCACATTGAATACTTGTTCAGTTCTGGGCCCCTCAGCACAAGAAGGATGTTGAGGCTCTGGAGCAAGTCCAGAGAAGAGCAACAAAGCTGGTGAGGGGGCTGGAGAACAGGCCTTATGAGGAACGGCTGAGAGAGCTGGGGGTGTTTAGCCTGGAGAAGAGGAGGCTGGGGGGAGACCTCATTGCTCTCTCCAACTACCTGCAAGGAGGTTGTGGAGAGGAGGGAGCTGGGCTCTTCTCCCAAGTGACAGGGGACAGGATGAGAGGGAATGGCCTCAAGCTCCACCAGGGGAGGTTCAGGCTGAACATTAGGAAAAAATTTTTCCCGGAAAGGGTCATTGGGCACTGGCAGAGGCTGCCCAGGGAGGGGGTTGAGTCCCCTTCCCTGGAGGTGTTTAAGGGACGGGTGGATGAGGCGCTGAGGGACATGGGTTAGTGTCTGATGGGAATGGTTGGACTCGATGATCCGGTGGGCCTCTTCCAACCTGGTGATTCTATGATTCTACGTCCCCAGTGATCCCTGCCGTCCCTGGGGATGCCCAGGGATACCTGCACGTCCCCGCCTCCCCCCCCCCTCCCCGGGTTCCCCTCGCGCGCCGGGCGCGGGTTGGCCGCCGCCGCCCCGTCACGTGACCGCGCGGTCATATGAGCGGGTGTCACGTGCGCGCCGGGATCCGCGCGGGGAGCTCCGAGGTGCGGGGCGGGGGGGAGCGGGAGCGCCGGGCGGCGGAGGGGAGGGAGGCTGTTCCCGTTCCCCGGCAGCGCCCCCACCGCCCCTGCTCCCCCCGCAGATGGGTCCGGGGCCGCTGCTGTGCGCGCTGCTGCTGGGGGTGAGCCTCGCCGCGCCCCCGGGAGACGAGGTGAAGTTCCTGCCGGGGCTCCCCAAGCAGCCCGCCTTCCGCCACTATTCGGGGTACCTGTGCGCCGGGCCCGGGCAGCACCTGCACTACTGGTACGGGCCGGGCCGGGGGGCCAGCGGCGGGGCTTGGGGCTGGAGGGGTGAGCAGCTGGGGTTGGGGTTGGAGGGGGTGAGGGGTTGGAGGGGGGCGAGGGGCTGGGGTTGGAGGGGGGCGAGGGGCTGGGGTTGGAGGGGGCCGAGGGGCTGGGGTTGGAGGGGGCCGAGGGGCTGGGGTTGGAGGGGGCCGAGGGGCTGGGGTTGGAGGGGGCCGAGGGGCTGGGGTTGGAGGGGGCCGAGGGGCTGGGGTTGGAGGAGGAGAGGGGCTGGGGTTGTGGGGGGGGTGAGGGGCTGGGGTTGTGGGGGGGAGAGTGGTTGGGGTTGTGGGGGGGCGTGGGGTTGGAGGGGGGCAAGGGGTTGGGGGGGGCAAGGGGTTGGGGTTGGGGGGGGTGAGTGGTAGGGGTTGAGGGAAGGAACAGCTGAGGTTGGGATTTGGGGGGCAAGCAGTCGGGGTTGGGCTTGGGGCTGGAGCTGGAGTTGGGGTTTGGGGGTCGAGCAGCCAGGGTTGGGGTTTGGGGGACGAGCAGTCAGGGTTGGGGGGGCAAGTGGTAGGGGTTTGAGGGGGTGAGCAGCTGGGGTTGGGTTTGGGGGGGTGAGTGGCCAAGGTTGGGTTTGGCGGGGCAAGCGGCTGGGGCTGTGGGGTGAGCGATCGGGGTTGGGGTTGGGGTTATGGGGGCGAGCGGCCGAGGTTGGGGTTGAGGGAGTGAGCAGCCGGGGTGCTGGGCAGTCAGGACAGGAGGGAGAGCAACTGGGACAGCGAGGGGCCAGGCAGCTGGGTCGGGAGGTGCTGTGACACCTTGGTGTCCACAGGTTTGTGGAGGCCCAGAGCAACCCCCAGGGCAGCCCCCTGGTGCTGTGGCTGAATGGCGGCCCCGGCTGCAGCTCCATGGAGGGCTTCCTGAAGGAGCACGGCCCCTTCCTGGTCAGTAGTTACAGTGTCCTGTGACTCGGGGTCACCAGGGACGGACAGCTGCGTGGCACAAGCCATCCCGCTGGGGCCAGCGTGGCAGTGCCAGCCCACATTGTCCTCTGCTTCCCTAGGTCCAGCCTGATGGGGTCACGCTGAAGTACAATGACTACGCTTGGAACAAGGTACGAGTGCTAGTGGCTGTGGGGAGAAGGGGGCCCTGAGCCGGTGCTCCTGCCCTCTCTGTGAAGTGAAGCCTCCCACATGCAACACTCCCTCCTCTTGAGTCTGCTGTCAAGCCAGGCAGGAATGTGGCCCTGCAAGTGCAGCCTTGGGGCACGCCCGGCACCCCTAGGAGTGCCACTGGCAAGGCCTGCAGCCCTGTGCCTCGCTGAGCCAGGAGGAGGCTCCGCTGATCCCCAGAGCCTGCAGCCCTGTGCCTCTCTGAGCCAGGAGAAGGCTCCGCTGATCCCCAGAGCCTGCAGCCCTGTGCCTCTCTGAGCCAGGAGAAGGCTCCGCTGATCCCCAGAGCCCGCAGCCCTGTGCCTCGCTGAGCCAGGAGAAGGCTCCACTGATCCCTAGAGCCCGCAGCCCTGTGCCTCGCTGAGCCAGGAGAAGGCTCCGCTGATCCCCAGAGCCTGCAGCCCTGTGCCTCGCTGAGCCAGGAGGAGGCTCCGCTGATCCCCAGAGCCCGCAGCCCTGTGCCTCGCTGAGCCAGGAGAAGGCTCCGCTGATCCCCAGAGCCCGCAGCCCTGTGCCTCACTGAGCCAGGAGGAGGCTCCGCTGATCCCCAGAGCCCGCAGCCCTGTGCCTCGCTGAGCCAGGAGAAGGCTCCGCTGATCCCCAGAGCCCGCAGCCCTGTGCCTCACTGAGCCAGGAGGAGTCTCCGCTCATCCCCAGCTCCTCTGCTCTCCCTGCAGATCGCCAACGTGCTCTACCTGGAGTCCCCTGCTGGTGTCGGCTTCTCATACTCTGACGACAAGAAGTATGCCACGAACGACACAGAGGCGAGTGACCTGGGCTGCTGGGAGGGAGCCGCCTCCCACCCGCCCCTGGGGCTCTCGCTGCACGCCTGACCCTGCGCTGCTCCTGCCCGCAGGTTGCTCACAACAACTACCTGGCACTGAAAGATTTCCTCCGTCTCTTCCCCGAGTACTCCAAGAACGATCTCTTCCTCACCGGGGAGAGCTATGGGGGGATCTACATCCCCACGCTGGCCGAGTGGGTGATGCAGGACCCCAGCCTCAACCTGAAGGTGAGCGGCTGGGCTCAGCTGCCGGCCGGGGCCAAGCTTGGTGCAGCCCAGCTGGGGCTCCGCAGCAGCTCTGGGGTGGGGACCAGCCACGCAGCAGGCGCGTGTGGCACGGGGCAGGTCTGGCCCCACAGCCTTTCATCTTCTCCTGGGGTGCTGGCAGCAGCTGCTGGTGGACGTGTCTGTCCCTGCCGAGTTGGAGCAGGGCAGCGTTCTCAGGCACCCCCGACCTTTCCTGTTCCCTTTGTGCAGTAAACAGTGCCGCATCTGCTTCCTGCCCGCCGCCGCAGCCGCCCTGCAGGGAGCGGGAACACAACAGAGTTGTTTTCTGCTTGCCTCGCAGGGAATCGCTGTGGGAAACGGCCTCTCCTCCTACGAGATCAATGACAACTCCCTCGTTTACTTTGCCTATTACCATGGTCTGCTGGGGACTGAGTAAGCAGGGCTGAGCAGCTGGATGCGCTGTCCCTGTGCGAGGAGGATGGGGGCACGGCCTGGGTTGGGGGTCCCAGGGAAGGTGCTGGCCACCTGCCTTGGGCCAGCAGCTGGGCTGTGGGGGTGGCCCTGTGGGTGGGTGTGTTTGTGGGTGTCCAGGGCGGCATGCTGAGTGCAAGCAGCGTGGCTGCTGGCTTTGTGCCTGCGCTGCCACCTGGGCAGGGTGGCTCAGTGCCCTGTTGTCTGCCCGCAGCCTATGGAGGGACTTGCAGGCCTTCTGCTGCTCCCAAGGGAAGTGCAACTTCCACGACAACTCCAACCTGAACTGCACGCTTAAGGTGGGGGGAACCAGAGCCCCAGAGCACCTGCCCAGCAAACCCTGCCTGGCTCCGGATGGGTCTCAGGGTCCCTCAAGTGTTCTGTCAAGTCCAAACTGTTCTTGTGCTCATTGCAGATGGAGGAGATGATTCAGATCGTAGAGGAGTCCGGCCTCAATATCTACAACCTCTATGCCCCGTGTGAGGGCGGTGTCCCTGGGAGCGTGAGGTGCGAGTGGCCCCAGGGCCGATAGGTCTCCGGGCTGGACTTGGGGTCAGGGCTGGCTTTGGGGTGTGGTGGGCTGGGCAGGAGTCCTGCTGTGTCTGGCTGCTTGTGAGGACTCCCCCAGCGAGGGCCCTGAGCCCTTGTTCCTCGAGAGCTTTCAGCTAGTCCCTGTGCTTTTTCTGCCTGCAGGTACGAGGGCGAGTACCTCATCACACACGACCTGGGCAACTCCTTCATCCGGATGCCAATGAGGTTCTCCTGGCGGCAGGTGAGCCCACGTGCCAGTGCCACCAGGCTGCAGGCAGGAGGGAGCAGAGAGTGGCTGCTCCCGCGGGGCAGCACCCGGAGCTGCTGTGGCAGGGTCTCTCCCAACTCTCTCCTAGAACCTGTTCCGGATGCCGGTAGCCCGGAAAAAGGTGCGGATGGACCCACCCTGCACCAACTCCACAGCTCCCCGCACGTATCTGAATGCTCCAGAGGTGCGCAAGGCTCTCCACATTTCCCCGGATGCCCCAGACTGGGATGTGTGCAGGTGAGCCAGATCCAGTGTGGGGATTGCTGCCTTCCCGAGCAGCCTCCTGACGCCCACGCTCCCTCTGTAGCTTCGAGGTGAACCGCAGCTACAAGCGCCTGTACATGCAGATGAACGACCAGTACCTGAAGTTGCTTGGAGCCACGGTGCGTGCTCAGGAGCTCCTTGGTGCTGCAAAAGTGGCCTGCAGGGCCAGGACTCTGCCACACATAGCGCTCACTCTGCTCCTGCTCTGCAGAAATACCGGATCCTGGTGTACAACGGGGATGTTGACATGGCCTGCAACTTCCTTGGGGATGAGTGGTTTGTAGACTCCCTCTGCCAGAAGGTAAGTGGGCAGAGCCGGGGCCAGGCCGGGTGCTGGCTGGGGTTGGGCACGGGCGCCTGAAGCGCTGCTGTTGGCCCCAGGTGCAGGTGGCTCGCCGGCCCTGGCTCTACTCTGAGGGAGGAGAGAACCAGATCGGGGGCTTTGTGAAGGAATTCACCAACATCGCCTTCCTCACCATCAAGGTAGGGCTGAGGGGCTTGGGGATCTGGGGCCAGGGCTGTGAATGGAGTGGGGCAGCACCAGCTGGGCTGTGGTGGCCCCATGGCTGGCACTGACCCTGCTGCTGCCTGTTTCCCCCAGGGAGCCGGCCACATGGTGCCCACGGACCGGCCGCTCGCTGCCTTCACCATGTTCAGCCGCTTCATTAAGAACGAGCCATACTAGGAGCTGTGGAGGCAGCACCTTGTGCCCCAGCTCCCCCTGCGTGGCCCTTCCTCGTTGCTGCACCCGGGCTGTCCCGGGAGAAGGGTCCCTCCTGCAGCTCCGGCCCAGCTGGACAGGGTGAAGGATGGGGCTGCTGGGGTGGGTGGGGGCAAGGAGTCCTCAGGGCTCTGTCCTTGCTGGTGAGGAGCCATGTCCCTGTTGCGACTGTGGTTTTCCTGTCTCCATCTCCTTCCTGTCTGGGGGGAAGCTGATTCCTCTCGGGACCGAGGCACTCCTGCCACTTCCCCCTGCCCCTGCACGCACACAGCCCTGGGTGGGCTCCGAGGCAGCAGCCCCACACAGGGAAGGCACAGCTCACACTGCAGGCAGCTGGGGCTGCTCCTGCAGGGGCTTCATTCTCCGCTTTGAACCACTTCCACATCCTGGTGAAGGAGGCTCACCATGAAGACAATCCCACCGCCTGCTCACTGCTGGGGGCAAACAGTACTTCTGGGAACCTGCAATAAACTCTCTGAACAACGTAGTTCTGCCCCTCATTGCCCGGTCCTCACACTGCCCTCTGGTTTGCTCTCTGAGGAGAACCACAGCCCCATGCCGAGGAGCCCATGCTACCACACCTGGAAGTGAGTTGCCTGCAAAAGCAGGGGGCTGCAATCACTCCCCAGCCTCTCTGCCACCGTTCCAAGCTGTGCCTGCCTCCTGAGGAGATGAGTCGAGGGATGCTGTCTGTCTCCTTCCCCATCTCTTCCCCCCAAGCTGGCCGTCATGCACTCCCCAGTGCGGGCGCATCCTCTGAGCAACGAGGCTGCACAGGTTGGAGTGGAGTGGTTTATTGGTGCAGGGCAAGGGGTGCAGCAGGGGTTCCCAGAGCTGCCGTCTCCACCTTGCTGCTCCCCACCAGGGCACAGGTGCCCTGCAGGACATGCCAGTGCTACTGGCAAAGCTGCTTTCTACCTACAGCCTATGGGTCCAGCCCGGGATCTGCGCACGGTCCAGGGTGATGACAGAGCAATGGGAGAGAACTAGAGCAGGCGAGGATCTGCACTGGGTGCTGTGGGCTGCGAGCTGGGGTGGGCAGGAGCAGTAGGGGCTGGGCGGTATTTCTCAATCACTTCCCGCAGCCCCTTGGAGAAATGAAGATCAGCTCCCACGGTGAGGAATCCCTGCAGAGGGGATGAGGATTAGGGAAGGCTGTGTGGGACCGTGCCCTGCCCCTAGAGCCTGGGATGTCCCCATCATACCGCGTGGTTGGTGACCACCTCCTTGGTGAAGTCCATCCCTTCCGGCAGTGGGATCTGCACCCCCCTTTTAGTCCTCTCTGCAGGGGGAGAGAGGGGGGATGGAGCCGTGTCCTGCTGTGCTGCTGCCCTGGGAGCAGCACGGGTGCTTACCGTTAATGATGGGCATGATGGTCAGCTGCAGCAGGGTCTTCAGGGGTTCTTGCAGTGAGAAGAGCTGGGGAGAGAGGAGCCGGGGTGAGCAGGGGGCACAAGGGGTGCCTGGCACCACACAGCCCCTCCTCAGCCTGCCCTGGGCTCTGGCGGGGGTCGTGGGAGAGTGGCTCTGCTCACCGCTAGCGACTCCAGCGCAGACTGCTTAGAGTAGATGCGAAACCTGCAGGGGAGAAAGCCGTGAGTGGGGCGCGTAGGTGCCCTTCCCCACAGGCTCCATAAGACCCCAGCCCAGGCCCTACCGGCGCATGTTCAGCTGCACACGCAGCGCCTTCCCTTGCAGAAACACCTTGGCACTCATCTTGGTTTCCTGGGGAGAAAGACAGCAGCATCACAGCCTGGCCATGCCCACTGCAGCTGGGCTCTGCCGCTGCTTTGGGACAGCAGAGCCTTCCCACGCTGAAATGCTCATGCTGTGTGTGCTGGGGTGGCTGCAGGGGAGCCCCGGTTGCGTGGCCCTCCCAGCAGCCCTCGCTCACCATGGCCATGCTGGAGAGTGGGATGGGGGGGCGTCCGGCTGGCACCAGCGAGATGTTGAGGAAGGCAGAGACGGAGACGGAGGTGCCTGAGGGTTTGATGATGCAGCGGGGCGCAGCTGATGCCTGCAGCACTAGCCGCAGTGGAGCATCCACGGCAGGACTCTGGGGAGGACAGGAGAGCCGGAGGCATGGAGCTGGCCTGGGCAGGGCTGTGCTCTGCTCCAGCAGCGGCTCCATGCCTCCTGCTCTGGCTGGGTGCTCTTCTCACCAGCATGAAGATGGTACCGAAGAACGTGGCTCGCAGCAAAACCTCCAGGTCCTTGGGCACCTGCAGGGAGCACAAACCAGCTGAGGGTGAGCAAGCAGACCCTCTGGCTCCTGGCAGAGCTGCTCAGTTGCTGGCACCGCTTATGTGCTGTGGGCAGTGCCCAACTTGCCCTGCTGCCTGCAGAAGCTGCTTGAGCACGGTCCTGTGTCCTGGCACTGCTTACCTTCTCCCCCTGAAGCTCGATGGCCAGCACGCCTGCCTGGAAGTACGCCTGCATGGCCGTGTCAAAAAAGTACTCTGAGAAAGCGACGTAGACCATCCGCTCAGTCTCCTTGATCACCGGCTCCACTGCATGATTCTCCAGCTCCATGTTCTCTCTTGCGCGAGGGAAGAACATGCCCTGGGCCGACAACAGGAGCCTTTTCTGCAGCTGCAGCGCAGCCCGCCCTGCTCGCTCTGGACTGCCCGGCATGCTGGCTGGCACGGCTGCTCCCCCAGGGATGGTGGGAGGCTTGGCACGTCTGATCCAGCACTCACCTTGAAGTCCAGGTCCAGTGTGTCCATGGAGATGGCCGGATCCCGCAGGAGGGAGTAGTCAATCCCGATGTGATCATCCACGTAGTTCCTCACTGCCGGGGATGATGATGTGACCCAGCCTGCCCAGCAGCCCCATGCCCAGCTCTGTCCTCCCCACGGTGAGAGGTCCCCTCCTTTTCCCCCAGCAACACTCACCTGGCACCGTGTCCAGCAGGGAGTTTAGCAGCACCAGGCCGGCATGCTCCAGGGACGGGCAGATCTGAAATGTGAGGGGCTGGGCTAAGAGGGGAACCATTTCCAGGTGTGGATGAGGATCTGGAATCTCTCCTTCCTTTGGTGGGGTCACCCCTCCCCCAGGCTCCATTGCCCACCTGCACCCAGCTATACCTGCTGGCTGAGGAGGAAGCGCATCCCTGTGACAATGAAGGTGCTCAGGAACTCGTAGACCTTCCTGCAGGACACAACAGCAGCTCTGTGGCCACCTGGCTTCCCCCACAGCTCCAGCCCTACCCTCCATCCCCACACAGTTGGGGCTGGGGATGTCCCACGGGTGCAGATGGGGAGACTGGGCGTACCTGAGCGTGCCAGAGAAGCCTGCGTGCATCCTGGCAATGGAAGCATTGCAGGTCATGTTGGAGATCTTCAGGCGCCCAACCTCGTCCTTGGCCAGCTGCAGCACCGTGTGGATGTGGACGCCATCCGCGGAGGCATTGATGGACCCAATGTCGTAGCTGGAAGCAAGAATAGAATAGAATAGAATAGAATAGGAGCACGTGGCTCCTACCAGCTGTGGGGTAGAGCAGCGTGGCACCTGCAGCACCCAGCGGGCATGGTGCAGCCGTGGCTGCAGGGTGCTGGTGCCTGGGGGAGTGGGAGGGAGCTCACAAGAACCAGTAGAGCAGCTGCCTGCGGAACCGCAGGCTGATGGAGGCATCACTGATGTTGAAGACAAGGTTCTGCTGAGGCTGGAAGTGCAGGTCAGAAGATGCCAGCTGCAGATCTGTCACCTTGACCCTGTAGGGGAGGGGACAGAGACGGTCAGATGGACTGATGGACGCAGGGAGCCACGTCTGCAGGTGGTGGGCAGCACTCACTGGCTGATGTTGTAGTGGAGCGGCCCCTCCTTCCCTTGCAGGTCCGACACGGTGATGTTCTGCAGCTCCTGCTCCACGAAGCGCAGCCCCTCCTGTTTCACTGCAAAGCAGAGCGAGCGGGGCTGGCCACGGCCGGGCTGTGCCGCCCTCCGGCAGCATTGCCCCGTCCTGTCCCCTTCCTCTCCAGCTGCCCCCATGCAGGCAGAGCCTGTCCTGGGTGCAGACCCTGGAGCAGCAGCCAGACCCCGGGGTCAGGGTCCCAGCTCGCCCCTTACCCAGTTCCAGCCCCTTGGCGGTGATCCGGATTTTGCAGCCGGGTGGGCTGTGTGAAGCCAGGACAAGCCAGGGCAGGAGGAGGAGGAGGAGGACGGTGCTGCCGGCAGCCATCTCGCACCTGGAGGCAGAGAGCGGGGTCGGTCTGGGCTGCTGGGGGAAACTCAGGGAGAGGGGTGGCTGCTGCCCAACCCGCGCACAGCCCCGGGGCAGGGGATGCCCCACGGAACGACACCCCATGGCTCAGCTGCTCCCCACACCCCGAGAGCTCACTGTGCCGCCCAGGTCCCCATCGCCTGAGCCCCCTGGGAGCAGGAGTCCAGCAAGGCAGAGCCCCCACCCTGGGGTGCTGTGCAGGACCCCCTAGCACGGACCTTGGGGTGCCTACATGTCACATCCCTGGGGAGCACGCGCTCCTGCGGGCCTCGGCACTCCCAGCTCCCCAAACCGCACCACGAGGCGTAAGCCCAGTGTCTGCTGCTGCAGGGGAGCCCAGCGCCCCATGGTGCAGGGAGATCTACCCTGCGGGGCGCCCCACAGCCCTCCCAGTGCTCCAGCACTCTGGGCAGCCCCCCAGATATGTGCTGCCCGCAGGCTCTGGGCTGGGACGGGAGCTGGAGCCTGCCCATCCCGCAGCAACAGGCAGCGCTTCCCACAGCTGGGAAGATGGCCCAGGGCTCCCCCTCAAAGTATTTCCCCCTGTTTTCTGCAGGAAAAGGGATAGGGACGTGGCTGCCCAGGGCCCCGAGCCGCCGTCCTCCCAAGCCTGTGCAGGGCGCACGCCATGCGGCTCAGTTCGGGTACTTACAGCGAGGCTCGTCCTTGGCTCCCCGGTGCAGAGAAGCTGAATCACGTGAAGGGAGGGAGAACACCAGTAGCTCCAGGAGTTTCTTTTGAGCTGGCTGAGGTTCCCCTGTCTTTATATATCCCACCAGCTGCCACTCCTTGCGAGACCACAGCTGGGAGGAGACAGCGGGACGGGGAGGATGCAGGTCTGGAGCCAGCGAAGGCAGAAAGGCAACGGGGGGCTCAGACGCCTGGGCTCCAAGCACACAGCCTTCCTCCCCTCCCACGTGTGGCTCCCACGTTCTGCTCGCACAGCCTGGCACCACGAGGGACGCATGTGCCAACGGCATCCAAGGGACGCATGTGCCAACGAGGTCTGAGGGGCTGGAGCAGCCCCCCAGTCTGTGCCATGGAGCCTCCAACAGTGCCACGCGTGCCCCCAGCCGCCCTCTGCCAGCACCAGCCGTGCCCCGACAGAGGCCCAGGGTTTGGGTGCCGACAGGGGCTGCTCTGTGCCCGTCGGTGACGTGAGCCCAAGCCGGAGAAGGTGCCGAGGCCACCGAATGCTCAGCCCCGCTTTGATGGGTGCTGCTCTGCCCCCAGGCAGCTCAGGGGCTGCAGGAGCCGCCTCTGCCTGCGCTTGCCTGGTTTGCAGCCGGACGGTGAGCAGGCACCGGCACTCGTGGCACCACGACGGGCACTGCCCAAGCAGCTGTCCTGCCCTGTCCCCACGGCACGGGCACCAGCTGGGGTGCAGGAGGGGCTGCTGCCACCCTTCCCTTGAGTGATTGATGGGAATGGTTGGATTCGATGATCCTGTGGGTCTTTTCCAACCTAGCGATTCTGTGGCTCCTGCCGGGTGAGGCTTTCGTGCCGGAGGCAGCAAGACCCATGTGGTGCTACCCATGTGGTGCTTACACAGCGTTTCCCCCTCCAGAACTGCTTTGCCAGCACTGACGCACCGAACTGACACCGGGGCGAAGGGCAGGGAGGCGGGGGGGGGGGCTTGGGGATAGGACACCCCTCAGGTAGCGGGGACGGAGAGGGCCCTGCCGCCTCCTCGGGGGAGGGAGGTGCTGGGGGGCCTTCTGTGCTCGGCACTGGTGAAACCGCTCCTCAAATCCTGTGTTCAGTTCTGGGCCCCTCACCACAAGAAGGATGTTGAGGCTCTGGAGCGAGTCCAGAGAAGAGCAACAAAGCTGGTGAGGGGGCTGGAGAACAGGCCTTATGAGGAACGGCTGAGAGAGCTGGGGGTGTTTAGCCTGGAGAAGAGGAGGCTGAGGGGAGACCTCATTGCTCTCTCCAACTCCCTGAAAGGAGGTTGTGGAGAGGAGGGAGCTGGGCTCTTCTCCCAAGTGACAGGGGACAGGATGAGAGGGAATGGCCTCAAGCTCTGCCAGGGGAGGTTCGGGCTGAACATTAGGAAACAATTTTTCCCGGAAAGGGTCATTGGGCACTGGCAGAGGCTGCCCAGGGAGGGGGTTGAGTCCCCTTCCCTGGAGGGGTTTAAGGGACGGGTGGACGAGGTGCTGAGGGACATGGTTTAGTGTTTGATGGGAATGGTTGGACTCGATGATCCGGTGGGTCTCTTCCAACCGGGTGATTCTATGATTCTATCATCCTAGACACCTTCGGCTGGGAAAGGCCTTAGGGACCCGAGTCCCGCCTCGCAGCGCTCTGACCGCCCCCTGGCGCGGCTCGAGGCCGCCTCCCCTCGCTCCGTCCCCGGCAGCACCGCCCCGTTCCAGCGCCCCCCGCTCCGCCCCGGGTCCCCGCCCGCCACGCCCAGCATGGCGCCGGGGCCCTGCCCACATGGGCGGGCCGCCACTCCCAGCATGGCGCCGGGGCCCGTGCCCGCGCGGGGAGGGCGGGCTGCCGCACTCAAAATGGCGGCGGGGCAGGGGCGTCGCCGAGCCACGCTGCGCGCATGCGCACGGCTGCGAGCGAGGCCCGCGGGACAACCGCGCGTGCGCTACTCGGCGCCCGGCGGCCGCGCCTGCGCAGTGCGGGAGGCGGGGCGGCCCCGCGCGTGCGCCCGCGGCCCCGGCGCAAGATGGCGGCGCTGGGCCGGGCCCGGCGGCGGCGGCGCGGGACGCGCGGCGGAGCGCGGAGCCGGCAACCCGCGGCTTCTCACACGGGTGAGCGGCGCGGCCGCGCGCGGACCGGGCCCGTCGCGAGGGCGGCGGCGGCGGACGGGGCGGGACGGGCGGGGCGGCAGGGAGGCGGCGCGGGCCCGCGGCCGCCATCTTAGAGCGCGGCCGCCGTCGCCGCCGCCCCGGGGCTCTGCGCCCTCCCGGGGCCGCTCCCCCTAACGCCTCTGTCTCCGCAGCGGTCCCGGCGCGGGGCGCCCCGCTATGAGGATGCGGCCCCGGCGCGGCAGCGGCCAGCACGGAGCGACGGCCCCGCGTCCCGGCAGGCGGCCCCGCACCGTAAGTACCCGCGCTGCTCCGCGGGGCCCGCCCCGGCACCGCCTGTCGAGGGCTGCGTGTCCCGTAGGGAGAGCCGCGCTGTGTCCCCGGCCATCCCCGCTCCCCGCCGTCAGCTCTGGCCGCGGCCGCGCGTAAAATCCCGCCCCGCTGGGTGGGAGCGGAGGAGCGTCCTGGTTGGTGCCTCCGGGCAGGGGCAGCGCTCGCCGCGCCTGTCAAATCCCGTGCGTCGCCGCGGGGTACAAAACCGGCGGTGCAGCCGCGTGAAGCGTTTTCTCGGGAGCCCGTGCCCTGTCGGGGTCCCGGTGCCGGTTACAGAAAAGCAGAGTTGCGGGATTCCCGTTAGTTTGCTTTTTCCTCTTCTCAGACCTTTCCGGGTTCTTGGATTTGATACTCAATACTGAGTAAAAGTTTAAGTTTCCTGTTTCCTTGCACCACTCATTTATCCATAAACTCAGCGCTGGTGAGACCGCTCTTTCAGTCCTGTGTTCAGTTCTGGGCCCCTCAGCACAAGAAGGATGTTGAGGCTCTGGAGCGAGTCCAGAGAAGAGCAACGAAGCTGGTGAGGGGGCTGGAGAACAGGCCTTATGAGGAACGGCTGAGAGAGCTGGGGGTGTTTAGCCTGGAGCAGAGGAGGCTGAGGGGAGACCTCATTGCTCTCTCCAACTACCTGAAAGGAGGTTGTGGAGAGGAGGGAGCTGGGCTCTTCTCCCAAGTGACAGGGGACAGGACGAGAGAGAATGGCCTCAAGCTCCACCAGGGGAGGTTTAAGCTGGGCATTAGGAAACAATTTTTCATGGAAAGGGTCATTGGGCACTGGCAGAGGCTGCCCAGGGAGGGGGTTGAGTCCCCTTCCCTGGAGGGGTTTAAGGGACGGGTGGATGAGGTGCTGAGGAACATGGTTTAGTGTTTGATGGGAATGGTTGGACTCGATGATCCGGTGGGTCTTTTCCAACCTGGTGATTCTATGATTCTATGAAATAGGGGAATGAAAACCGTGACCCTGTTTGACTGCTGCTTTGAGCAGTTAAGCAAGCTGCTGCAGCTGGCGTGCGCTGCCCAGTCTGGGAAGTCCTTGCCAGCCAGCAGTGCATAACTCCAGGAATTCATCCGTGTCTCCCCCGGGAGGCCTGGTCCCGTCAGGGTGCACCAGTCCGCTGTAATGTGGTGTCTGTAACATGCAGGACATGCTGTAGGTGTGGGTGTGTTTTACAGCCCTTGGAAGTGATGGTGCCCACAGCACTGCCTGGTGAGGCTCATACCTGTTGGGTGCTGCCGTGCTTCCTTGCACAGAGGGCCTGGCACGAGCATCTGCTCCTGCTGCGTCCCTGCGGGATAGTGGGGCCAGCCTTGCAGCTGCGGGTGGGAAGTGCCTGTAGAGGGCATGGCAGGGCTGGAGTTGGGGCGGGCAAACAAATCCCACGCACGCTCCCCTTCTAGAGTGATTCCGTGTCTGTGATTGCAGCCAGGTGCCCTGCGGCAGCTGCTTTTGCCCATGCACTTGGTTACCGTTTTCTGCCTGCTGCCAGGCAGAGGCCAGGACCCCAGGGTGCTGCAGTGTCCCATGCCTTTCCCTGCTGGAAGAAGGAAACGTCTTCTGAGATGCTGGAAGTGGCGAGTGTTGCTCAGCCCTGGCTGATTCTACAGCCGGCAATGCCAGCAGTGTAGCCAATGCCTGCAAGTTCTGGATTGCTGTCAGCTCCAACCGTTCTGCTCTTAAACAGCCAACAGAGGTTTTGGGGGCTGGAAGGGAAACACGGTTGGAAAACTCAAAAATAAGTCGGCATGCAAACCGAACTGGGGTTTTGCTGAGGAGAGGGTGCAGGGGGAGCCCACTGCTGGGGCTGCTGTGGGGTCGGATTGAACCCTGCTGCCTGCAGGACAGCGCTGCTGCAGCCCCACCTGTGGGGCTGCGAGGGCTCAAAGGTTCAAGGCTGAGTCAGATAGTAGCTGTTCAAAACACCTTGTTTTGCCCCAGTTAATCACTACGGTGCACGGCGCTGCCCACAAGGAGCTGTCTCAGATACTTCCTGGAGGAAGGAATTGTGCCCTGGAGAGGAAATACTTGCTGTTTCTCTGCTGCTGGCACCATTAAATTATGATTAAGATGAGCTTTATTGTTTCAAGGGACCTTTTTGTGTACTTGTTATGAGGATGAACAGGTGCCAGAGGCTGAACCAGCCTGTCTGAGGCCTGGCCTCTTGTCTCGACCTGGGATGTAGTGAGGGAAGTGATTCCAGAGTTCCTGATGCCTGACCTGCAGTTCTCTGAGCCACAGGTGTCTGGGAAACGCGGAGGCTGTTTTACATGGCAGAAGTACTGTAGTAAAGGCCTTTTTTTTTTTTTTCAATTATGTGTGATTGTGTGAGTGTTGATTAAACCTCTCTGAGGAGGACAGATAAGGCGTGGTGGGCGGTGGTGTTCGCAGAGGAGGGTGTTTTGGTTTGTTCGTGCTCCGTCCCAGTGCGTGGGACTGGGCGCAGCAAGGATCTGGCTGAGCAGAGGGCACTTGGAACACTGGCCTCACCATCTCCTTGGCTGACTTTGCTAAACTTAGCATTCCTCATTGCTCCTTTTATCTAGGATAATGGGCATTTCATGGGACCGAGGTGCTGGCTTGTGTGTGCTGTGGAGACCCTGGCTTTGTGTCGGAACGGACTTGCAGCACCGCAGCTGAGCAGCCCTGGGATCCCCTGGCTCTAACAGATCCTGTGTGTGTTCCCAGCGTGGTTGCTGAGAAATGGCCAATGAGAATCACGGAAGCCCTGCGGAGGAAGCGTCTCTCATGAGTCACTCACCTGGCACCTCCAACCAGAACCAGCCCAGCTCCCCCAAACCTTTGCGACTGGTCCAGGACCTGCCAGGTACTGGTGTCACGTTTGGGAGGGCTGGCGTGGAGTTTGACAGAGCCGTGTTTGCAGGGGAGGGAGGGGAAGTGGGGCCGCCCTGCTAGGTGAGGAGTGATGCATGTTTGAGAACGCGCTGTGGCAGTCACAGGGCCCTGAAGGGCAGGACTGTCATCGGGGGCTGCCCCTCTCCTGACTCTCTCCTCATGTTCCCAGATGAGCTGGTGCAGGCTGGCTGGGAGAAGTGCTGGAGCAAGCGTGAGAACCGCCCTTACTACTTCAATCGCTTCACAAACCAGTCTCTGTGGGAAATGCCTGTCCTGGGGCAGCACGATGTCATTGTAAGTAAGCTGGTGGCACCGGGGGCTCTGCCAGTACTGGGGTGCTCTGCAGGCACAAGTCCCATGGGATTGGGGTTGCCCGTGCGGGAGGGTCCGCTCTGCCTTCAGAACTCCTCACTGAGCCCCGTGCCTGCCTTGGCTGTGATAGAAGGTTCCTCCTTTGGATGCACGTTCCAGGCGTGCTGTTCCACGTGCAGGCACTGCTCAGAGAATGCTCAGCCTGGAGTAGTTGGGTTGCGTGTTTTTCATCTAAGTCTTTAAAAAAAAAAGCACGCAGACACAATAGGAGAAAACTTTGTAGCTTTCTGTAGGTGTGAGTGTTGGTGGAATCCTTATTTCCACCTGTGTGGGAGCTGGAGCGGTAACATGGGAAGTTAAGAGGGCTTTATTGTTTTGTGTGGATTGCTGTGTGGGCAGCTGATGGACTCACGTCTGCTCTTGTTGCTGCTCTTGTCTTGTAGTCAGACCCTCTAGGACTGAATGCGGCTCCGATGCCACTGGAAGGTGGGATGATAGAAACCTCTGCAGAGAGCAAGCAGCGGAAGAGGAGATTCTCTGAGGAGGTTCCACTGAGCGGCAACAGTGTGAAAAAGCCCAAGGTGGGTCTAGTGCTGTGGAATGTATCAGCTGAAGGATGCTGCACAGGGTGAGACCTTGGGACTGGAACTGGGATCTGTTTGCTCTGCAGCGTGCAAGGCCAGGCCACCCAGGTGCAGCTCAGGCTGTGGCCTCTGCCACTCAGAACATACCAGAGTGGGAGCAGGGACCGGACCGGCCGCGTTGCCATTTCTCTCTTAAGGTCTATGAGAGTTTGGAGATAACGGATATGACTGAGAGACATGGTAGCTTGTGTGTCTGCGTTACTGTGTGCCAATGGCAGGCGGGATGCGCTCCAGTGGCCCGCAGGGGTATCTGAGTGGACTGTTAGTGCAGGGCTGGTGGCTGTGCAGGGCTGCTTCCCCTCTCTCTCCATGGCAGTAATCCATGTTTTACACGCCCAGGCGGATGTCCCAGGGAACCCAGCAGCTCAGCCTATCCCCAGCTCTCCCAGTATTCCCGGAACGTCTGTTTTGAAGGCGTGGTGTGTTTCACCTGAAGACAAGCAGCAGGCAGCTCTCCTACGACCAACTGAGTGAGTTGTCTCTTTTTGTATCCTGATGGTAGGTTAGAGGCACCGGTTTTTCCAGACAACTTTGGAGGAGAACCTGAGGAATGTAACACCCCTCTATCTGTGCCAGGAGTCTTGATAATTCAGTTTCCTGGCTGGTGGAACAGCCCCAGGAAATGTCTTTAGAAGTAGTGCTTGATAACAAGCCAATGCCCTAGCCATCCTGATGATATTTCCTTCTGCCATAGAGTGTATTGGGACCTGGATATTCAGACAAATGCAGTGATTAAGCAGAGAGCACCGTCTGAAGTCCTTTCTCCACACCCTGAGGTGGAGCTGCTTCGATCCCAGCTCATTCTCAAGCTGCGGCAACATTATCGTGAGCTCTGCCAGCAGCGTGAAGGTGAGTTTCTGCTGGGTTCCCCTTGTTTGTCTTATGCTGTAGGGTCCTTCTTTCTGGCTGCTGTCTGTCCTGTCCTTGTGATCTCTTTCTGTGATGGTTATGCTAGCTGTGGTGTTGCTGGCTGTGAACTTATCAGGCAGAACTCCAGTGGAAGATCCTTATCCGGGCATCTTTTCCTCGTATCGATGAGACCCTTTTTCTGTGCTTCTCCAGGGATTGATCCCCCAAGGGAGTCCTTTAATCGCTGGATGTTGGAGAGGAAGGTGGTCGATAAAGGGACAGATCCTCTTTTACCGAGTGACTGCGAGCCAGTAGTGTCCCCTTCCATGTTCAGAGAGATCATGAACGACATTCCCATCAGGTACTGTTCAAAGACTGTGTGCCTTGGGGTGTCTGTCTCGGGCTCACCCGGTGTTATATCTGCCACGGTTCTGTGCTGTTGTGTTTTACTATGGCCGGTGAAACAGTCTGTGGTGGTGACGTAAAGCCCGGGAGCTGGACCTGGCCTCCATGCCTTTGTGGCAGCTGTAGAGCTGATCATGTGCGTTTATGTTTACCTCAGGCTATCCAGAATCAAGTTCCGGGAAGAAGCCAAGAGGCTGCTCTTCAAGTACGCTGAGGCTGCGAAACGGCTGATAGAATCCAGGTGGGAATTCCTATTGGTGCTGTCGCCTTCAGAAAAGGGATAGAGGGGCTTTTAGGAGGGCCTGCTACCTCCCACCTTGTTCAGCGCAGGCCGTCGTCTTGCTGAGGAAGAGCAAGGTTCAGAACATACAGAAAGAAACCAGTAGTGCTGGGGGGATCTTTGGAGGGCAACCCCCACGGCAGGGGGTTGGAACTGGATGGGCTTTGAGGTCCCTCCTAACCCAAACCATTCCATTGATTATATGAAATGTCTGGAAAGACTTCCCAGAGGCCAGGAGGTGAGTGACAGGGCAGGGCCTTGCGGAAGCGTGGGCAGCTGTGTTCCCCAGCTGGCAGCTGCCTGGTGTGGTGTGGAAGGTGTCGCTGTGCAGCTGTGGGTTACATTTTGCTCTCCTTTTTTGCGCAGGAGTGCTTCACCAGACAGCAGGAAGGTGGTGAAGTGGAATGTGGAGGACACCTTCAGCTGGCTGCGACGGGACCACTCTGCCTCAAAGGAGGACTACATGGTCAGTGCCCCTCTGCTCCTGCAGTGCGTGCAGGGAGCCTGGGGAAGCAGGGCTGCTGGGGATAAGGATCCTTCTGGAGAGGCTGCGATTGCTTTCCTTGTCTCCATGAAACGGGAGCGATGGCAGCAGGGAGGCAGGGGGTCCGGTGGTGGGTTGTGCAAGGGACGCTCTGGTTCTCTGACTCGGCAGGACCGCCTGGAGCACTTACGCAAGCAGTGTGGGCCCCACGTGTCTGCTGCTGCGAAGGACTCTGTGGAAGGCATCTGCAGTAAGATCTACTACATATCCCTGGAGTATGTCAAGCGGATCCGGGAGAAGCATCTTGCCATCCTCAAAGAGAACAATATATCTGGTACGCAGCCGGCTCTGGAGAGTGGGAGGGCTCTTTCCCATGAGTTCTTTTTTTCCCTGCTGAAGCTGAGGTAGAGCTGCTGTCCTCGATGGGTAACCACAAGGTGGCAGGATGATTCCTTTGCCTGTGAATATGTATTGTGCTTTGTATGAGTTAGGGTAAACAGCAATAACAGCAGTGTCAGCAAGGGAAGTGTTTTATCATCTGGAACATGCCTCGCGATGCTGGGACAGTTGTGTACTCTGTTAGAGATGGAGAGATCCTGTGGAATGGGTCCCTCCACTCTGGCAAGCGGGTGGTGGAATCGTTCTCAGGAGCCAGCTCCAAACCTCAGTAGCTCCTGCAGCATCAGTGAGGGGTGCTGTGGGAGGACCCTCTGCTCTTCAGCCATGTTCCCATCACTGCCTGATTGGAGGGGGAAGGAAGGTCTATCCCAAATGTTTTGGATTCTGATGGTCTGCCTTTTCTCTTTGTTCTCCATAGCGGAGGTAGAAGCTCCTGAAGTCCAAGACAGGCTCGTGTACTGCTACCCAGTGAGACTGGCCATCCCCTCCCCGCCACTCCCCAGCGTGGAAATGCACATGGAAAACAATGTGGCGTGTGTGCGGTACAAGGGGGAGATGGTGAAAGTCAGCCGCAACTACTTCAGCAAGCTGGTGAGAGCCAGACCCAGGCCTGTGTGGCCACTGTTCAGGGAGAGGTTTTGTTTCATCCTGTCATGCAAGAGGAGGGATGAGCGTGGGCTTGACAGACGCTGTGAGGTACCACCCTGATCACAGCAGACATGATAGTCTGGCTTCTCCTGGGGGTACTTCTGAGGTGTTGCCTGTATGCTTTGGATGTGTACAGCTCTGCAAGAGTGGTCACACCTGCAGGTGCTTACTGGCATGGTGCTTTCATTCACGCCAGCAAAGATATGCTGAGGAGCCTCCATGCCAAGTGCTGCCTGCTGCTGTTCCGCAGCATCTCTTGATGGGTCCTGCTGTTTGTGTGCCCTCACTTTTACTGATCCCATTGGTGTTAGTGGCTGCACTTTCCTTTCCAGTGGCTGCTCTATCGGTACAGCTGCATTGACGACTCTGGCTTTGAGAAGTTCCTGCCCAGGGTTTGGTGCCTTCTCCGCCGATACCAGGTACTGCCCTGCCACAGCTGTGGAGTGTCAGGAAGCGAGACTGGGAGCTGGACTGGGGGGGTCTTTGTGCGAGGGTGGCCACAGCTCTGGGAGCCTGGTGCAAAACAGGGCTCAGGCTGGGCCTGTTCTCTGCTCTAGCAGTATCAAATACTAAACCATGCCCCTCAGCACCTCGTCCACCCATCCCTTAAACACCTCCAGGGAAGGGGACTCAACCCCCTCCCTGGGCAGCCTCTGCCAGTGCCCAATGACCCTTTCCAGGGAAATTTTTTTCCTAATGTTCAGCCTGAACCTCCCCTGGTGGAGCTTGAGGCCGTTCCCTCTTGTCCTGTCCCCTGTCACTTGGGAGAAGAGGCCAGCACCCTCCTCTCCACGACTTTCTTTTAGGTAGTTGTGGAGAGCAATTTGAGGTAGGACTGTGGTCTGGGGAGCAGTGGTGGCCTCAACAGGAGACGTCATCGGGGCGGGGAGGATAAAGATGGATTTTTATGACAAATCTTTGTTGTTGATTTTGAGGGCCAGCTGAGGGGCCATGGGGTGGAAACAGGATATGCGTGGGGCTGAAATACCCAAAGAGCGTTCCTGGGAGCATGCAGGGGACCCACATGAGTTTGAGAAGGGACGAGGTGGCCCAACGTACCTAGAGGAGAGGGTGCGTCATCCTGGTCCATGGTCTGTGACGGGAACAGCGGGCACAGGTGTGGCTCACGGGGGTTTGCTCTCCTCAGATGATGTTCGGTGTGGGTCTGTACGAAGGAACTGGTCTCCAGGGGTCACTCCCTGTGCACGTCTTCGAAGCCCTACACAAGCTCTTTGGAGTGAGTTTTGAATGCTTTGCCTCACCGCTGAATTGCTATTTTAAACAATACTGTTCGGCCTTCCTGGACACAGACGGGTATTTCGGATCCAGGGGGTGAGTCTCACGTTCTGAATCCTTGCCGGTGTGGGTGGGCACGGTGACTGCGGCTGACGTGTCTGCACCTGGGCACCAGTGGGTGTGGGGTGTCTCCCGGGATGTGTGCTAATGGCAAGGAGTGGGCACAAGCTGGTGCTGTGACTGCCAGGAGTGCCAGCAGCCTCCTCAGAGGCTCTGCTCCCTGGAGGGATGCAGTTTGGAGGTCTGCCAGCACTTGAGCTTGTGTTCTGGAGAACGGGAGAGTCAGGCCCTTGAGCAGTCAGCTTGAATCAGCCGTCACTGCTGGTGACTGCAGGGTGTGTGTGTCCCCAGTGACCCCTCCTGCTGGTGATCCAGGCTTCCTGGGAGTGTGGCTTCTGAGGACGTGAGCGCTGTTTAATGTGTGAAGATTAAGAGTTCTGGCCTCTCTGACAGGAATCTTTGCCTTTTTCCTCCAGCCCGTGCCTGGATTTCTTCCCTGTAAGTGGCTCTTTTGAGGCAAATCCTCCGTTCTGTGAGGAGCTGATGGATGCCATGGTCTCTCACTTCGAGGTATGTTCACTCACCTGTGCAGTCGTTCTGGAAGGAGCTGGGCTTTGTCCCTGTCTCCTGATGGCTCTCGCACCATCGTGGCAGGGCTGGAACGCAGGAGGCAGGGCCGGCGACTGCTGCGGCACCGCTCCAGAGGCAGAAGTGTTTCCTTTCTGTAGGGATTGTTAGACACGTCCTTGTTCAGCTAGCGCTGAGACAGTTCCTTTCCTTGTTGAACTAGAAACTGCTGGAGAACTCCAGCGAGCCTCTCTCCTTCATCATCTTCATCCCGGAGTGGCGGGACCCTCCCACGCCAGCGCTGACCCGCATGGAACAGAGCAAGTTCAAGCGGCACCAGCTTGTCCTGCCGGCCTTTGACCACGAGTATCGCAGCGGCTCCCAGCACATCTGTAAAAAGTAGGCCTTTCTCCCAGATCCTGGGAATGCTTTTCTGAAGCCATAGGACAGAAATGCCCTGTCCACACTGAGATCGGTGGGAAGCAGGGAGCAGGCAAGGACAAACGTACCATGCCTTTGCTCAGAAATGCCTGGCACTGCTCTCTGCCTGCTTCTTTCCTCAGAGTAACAAGAGAGGGATGGAAGCAAACGCTTGTGCTCGGTGTGGTGGGCAAGTGGAGGAGGGGTGGGTGCCAAGGAGTGGAACCAGATAGCAGTGGCAGAGCCTCAGCGTGGGCCAGGGGTGTACTGAGCACCCGCTCTCTTCCCTTGCAGGGAGGAGATGTACTACAAGGCCGTGCACAACACAGCCGTCCTCTTCCTGCAGAACAGCGCGGGATTTGCCAAGTGGGAGCCCACGCCAGAGCGGCTGCAGGAACTCGTAGCAGCCTACAAGCATTCAGGCCGGTCCCTCAGCTCTTCTTCATCCTCCTCCTCCACAGCAGACAAAGAGCGGGAGCTTGGCCGAGAGCAAAGCAGCAGCCGGGAGACGAACCCCAACTAAGGTGCAGAGGTGGGAGGCAGCAGGGGAGGAGCTGGCGGCCCCGAGGAGGCTCGCCGGGCAGTGGAGAGGCTGCCGGCTGCAGAGCACCAGGCCGGGGGACTCTTGCCCAGCAGCTCCACGGCACCTGCTTCCCTCTGCGAACTGCACGCTGCCCCGAGCAGGAGCGCCGGGAGCGCCCAGCCGCCAGCGGAGAGAGGAGACTCAGCTGCGGCCCTGGCCCGAGGGCGAGGGAAAGCGGCAGGAGGAGCAGGCGGCCCCTTCGACGCCAAGAGCGCCAAGGGAAGGGGCAGCCAGAGCTGGGACGCTCACATGGGCAGAAGGACGGCAAGACAGAGGGACAGACGGCAGGCGTGAGTGGTGGGTGCTGGCGCCGTGGCTAGAGGGGCCCCGGCAGCGGCCGCAGCCCAGCGCTGGCAGAAGGACGGGCAGAGCCCGGGGGCTCCTGCAGCCGCACTGGCACCAGCACAGCTCCGTGTCCATAGTGTAAATAGTTCTGTCCGCGGTGCCCGTGCTCCTGGCAGGGCCGCTCCCATCGCATCCGTGTTTCTTTCCCCACGTGTGGTTCCCGTGTTCGCCGACGCAGTGTACGTACCGGGGAGGAGCGGGGCGAAGGAGTTTCTTGGTGTGTGAAGACGTCTTTGCCGCTGTTTTGTAGTCGTCGTGGTTTTTATGCGGAGCCTCTGGGCTTTATTTAACCTCCTGGGTTTTGTTTTGTAAGGATTAATTTAACACCGCTAACCATTTTATTACTTTTATCAAGAAGAGCAAAGTCTATTTTTGATTTCTGTTTCCTAGTTCTTCGGAACATTAAAAACCAGCGTACAGCTCTGCCCCATGTCTGTGCCTTCCCTCTCTGCTGGCCTGGCCCTGTGCTCACCCCAGTCTCCATCTCACTTGGGCTGAACGGCAGGAAACCATTGCAGTTTATTGCAGAAGCATCCAGCCCGTTCCGTACTGCAACACCCTTCCAGTGAATATTTTTCCCCAAGAACCAACGTCAACCCCCAGAGTAACCAGGCCCCTTCCCTGTGGTTCACGTGCACAGAGGCTCCGGCCAGCAGCACCGTGTGGGCAGGAAGAGCCCAGTCCTGCACGCTGCCTGCTCCCAGCAGCTCCCAGGGGCCTCTGGCTGACAGAGACAAGGAGATCACTGATGTCCTGGTCCTTAAGTGACAGGGAGAGCTGGGAGCCCCATCAGCAAAAGCAGCAGTTTGTAAAGCCACATTTTGCTTTTGTTTTCCTTTACTTTGAACCAAGGCAACCTGCTCCTGCAGAAACACACTTTGACGCTGGGATATGTCCACAAACCTTCGCCTTGGCCTGTTTGTTCTCACCGCTCCCCTGCTGCGCTGCCTCGGCTGATGGGCAATTACCTTGTTATGGATTTAATTGCAGGAGCATGCGGCAGCCATGCATCCTCGGCAGAGGACAGTAGCTCTGGCTCTGGAGGAGCACAGGGATGAAGAGGCATGGGGTGGAGGGTCTGCGTGAGGGTGGTGGGGCTGAGGGTGCACGGCTGGGATGGAGTGGAGGTTCTCATTACAGCCAGGATGGCTTCCAGCTCCAGGAGGTACCAGAAAAAGCAAGACATGAGCTGCAAATGCCTTCACAGGAGCCTGACAGTGAGGTAGGTAACTGGTGTTGATGCTAAACCAGAGCCAAGAAGTCCCTGTGTGGCCCAGCTCCCTGCAGAGCACTGCTGGCACAGGGCCACCTGTTTCACCTGATGCCATGGGAGGTTGTGATGCTTCCACTGAGGCAGGTGGTGGTGGCCGTCCTGCAGCACTGGGAGCCAAGTGGGCGCTGTGGTGATGGGGGTGGCTGAGAATATGGGGTATGAGTAGGGCTGAGGTCACACAGGGAGAGGTGGATGTTCATGGAATCTCCAGGCTGGAAAAGACCCACTAGATAATATTGAGTCCAACCATCCCTATCAAACACTAAACCATGTCCCTCAGCGCCTCGTCCACCTGTCCCTTAAACCCCTCCAGGGAAGGGGACTCAACCCCCTCCCTGGGCAGCCTCTGCCACTGCCCAGTGACCCTTTCCAGGAAAAGTTTTTTCCTAATGTTCAGCCTGAACCTCCCCTGGTGGAGCTTGAGGCCATTCCCTCTCGTCCTGTCCCCTGTCACTTGGGAGAAGAGCCCAGCTCCCTCCTCTCCACAACCTCCTTTCAGGTAGTTGGAGAGAGCAATGAGGTCTCCCCTCAGCCTCCTCTTCTCCAGGCTAAACACCCCCAGCTCTCTCAGCCGTTCCTCATAAGGCCTGTTCTCCAGCCCCCTCACCTCCCTACACACGGCACGGCCCCAGGGCAGCCCTCACTGTGTGGGGTCCCCATTGTCACCCCTGGTCCTCACCCTGTGGGGTCCCTGCTGCTCACTGTGTGGGGTTCCCACTGTCACCCAGGCCACGGCGCTGCTGCTGCTCTCCTGCCCGGCAGTGTGGTGGGAGCAAGGATTTTGCTCTGTCTGTGCCGGGAGGACTCGGAGGTGCCACCGTGGCCCCAGCCCTGGCAGCTGGGGGGGCTCTGGCGCTGCTGCCCGGCGGGGCTGCTGGATGGCCCTGGTGGGCTCTGCAGCTGCAGGGCATTTGGCACGGGCTGCGGACACCCGGCTGCCTGGAGAGATACACCAAGGGCTTGGCCATGCCCAGCCGGGCTCTAGGGTGCTGGGGCATTCGGGGGCCACAGCTCGCAGGAGGAGATAGGGTGGCTGGGCATTCATTGGCAGCACAAAGCGTTTCTCTGCTCCCCGCCATCCCCATCCTGTGGGCGACACGCCGAGCCCTGGGACAGGCACGCAGAGCCCTTCCTGCTGGGCACTGCACGTCTGAAACTGCTTTTCCCCCTGGGGCTGAGCAGGTGCCACATGTTCCCAGGCTGGGGCAGGCAGAGGGGGACCCTCATGACCCAACTCTAGGGTGGCAGAGCCCAGGGGCCTGCAGCCCCAGGCAGGGGAGCAGCGTCCCTGGGGCTGAGCGAGGGGCAGGGGGGCTGCAGGGAGCAACCTTGACCCCCACCCGCTGCAGCCCTGGGGGTCGCCACTGCAGGCCTGGGGCTCCGGGAGTCCCCACTGCGCCCTGTGGCATGGGGGGCTCTGACTTCGCCTTAGCAGCAGGGGCTCCACAGCCACCAGCACCGGCTGAGCATCCGCCTCCCGCTCCGCGTTGCCAGGCCAACGCCGCGGAGGATGCTGGCATCCCCTGCGCCGGGGCTGCAGCCGCAGCGTGGCGGGCAGCGCGCCCCAAAGCCATCCATGGGGTGCCTGCCGCCGCCGCCGCCGCCAAGGCCGCAGCACTGGGGAGCGACCCCCGGCTGCCTCCCCAACAGCAGCCCCGGCGTGGGGCGCAGGTACGGGGGTGGCGAGGGGGCTGCGGGGTGGGGGCTGCAGGGAGACGACGGGGCTGCGGGGCAGTGGGCTGGTGGCCAGCAGAGCCCTGTGGCTGCAGCTGGCTCTACCCTGGGGAATCGGCGTGCAACGGGAGGGATAGACCCCCACGCAGATGCTGGTCCCCCCTGCAGCACGGAGGGGCCCCGCAACCACCCCGTTCCCTGGCAATGGTGACGCGGAGGGCAAGGAGGAGGCGAGCCTGGTGGCAGCAGCTGGGGGGTCTCAGCGTGGGGAGGGAGCCACAGGGCTGACGAGGACCCAGGCTGTGGGTGCAGGGCTCGATGCTGGCCCCGCAGCCTCGCTCACCAACCTCTCCCCAACCCCGACAGCCCCCGGCCGGCCCCGCAGCACCATGGCCCACCAGGATGGCGAGTCAGGGCTGCAGCCACCAGCGCCCGTGGCCCCCGAGCTGGAGTGCAAGATCTGCTACAGTGGCTACGATGCCCGTGCCCGCCGGCCCAAGCTGCTGTCCTGCGGCCACCGCCTTTGCGCCAAGTGCCTGCACAGGATGGTGGCACTGGGGGACGCGTCGCCCTGCCAGCTGCGCTGCCCCTTCTGCCGCCAGCCCAGCCCGGTGCCCAGCGGGGACGTGCAGCGGCTGCAGGACGATGGCGAGGCGCTGGTGCTGCTGACGGGCCGTGAGCGGGCCAAGAAGCGGGGTCCCTCCCGGTCCCCCGAGGTGCTGCTGTGCCCCAGCGTGCTGGAGCCCACGGCTGGCCCCGAATGTCTGGTCGTCACCATCCTGGAGGTGCCAGAGGACGTGGCCCCGCCGGAGGGGCTGGGCGCGCTGGAGGTGGTGCGGCTGTATCGCCCCCCCAGCCTGGGCGCGCTGCCCTGCCCCGGCCCCGGGCACAAGTGCCACGCGTGGGGCTGGCGAGCCGTGCCCCGCTTCATCCTGGGCGTCCTCTGCCTCCTCTACTTCAGCTCCTTGCCCTTTGGCATCTACCTCCTGCTCATCGAGCACCACGGGCTGGGTATCGTCCTGGTCAGCCTCGTGCCCTCCACCCTCCTGCTCTGCATCATCTACAGCCTCTGCCAGTGTCTGTGCCAGGAGGTCTTTGGGTTCCCCCACTCCTGACCCTGCACGGCCAATCCTTGTGCCGGCACTGGAAGGATTTGGGTGTTTCACGGTGTTTCCCAGCCAACCCCTGGCCACAGGGATCCTGGACCACAGGGAGAAGCTCAGCACGTGTTGCCTTCCCTTGCAGAAGAGCGTGGGCTTTGCCACATCAGGAGACCACGCTGGAGAGGCTGCAGGAGCGCGTGGCAGCCTACAAGCATCCAAGCCAGACCCTCAGCTCCTCATCCTCATCCTCCATGGCAAAGCAGCAGCCGGGAGACGAGACCAACCCAGCTCAGGCAGCTTGAGTGGCAGGTGCCTGGCGCTGTGGCTAAGATGACGGGCAGAGCCCGGGGGCTCCTGCAGCTGCACTGGCACCAGCACAGCTCCGTGTCCATAGTGTAAATAGTTCTGTCCGCGGTGCCCGTGCTCCTGGCAGGGCCGCTCCCATCGCATCCGTGTTTCTTTCCCCACGTGTGGTTCCCGTGTTCGCCGACGCAGTGTACGTACCGGGAAGGAGCGGGGCGGAGGAGTTTCTTGGTGTGTGAAGATGTCTTTGCCGCTGTTTCGTAGTCGTCGTGGTTTTTATGCGGAGCCTCTGGGCTTTATTTAACCTCCTGGGTTTTGTTTTTGTAAGGATTAATTTCACACCGCTAACCATTTTATTACTTTTATCAAGAAGAGCAAAGTCTATTTTTGATTTCTGTTTCCTAGTTCTTCGGAACATTAAAAGCCAGTGCACAGCTCTGCCCCGTGTCCATGTCCTCCCAGGTCCTACTCCCCTCTCCTGCTTCCCCTGGCCCCGCTTGTTGCCCATAGGGTCCGAGAGGATGGAGCTGCTGCTCCCTCCCATGCTCCTCGTGTGGTGACCCCCAAACATCCCCATCAATGCATGTCCCTGTGTGTCCCCCCTGTGCTGCCCACGCCATGGGGCTGAGCCAGCGCTGATGCTTCTCCAGCCCTACGCTCCACGTCTGCGCCCACCCCAGGAGTGACCCAGGCTTCCAGAGAGTGGACAGGGCAGGAGGCACCAAATCGCCTGGAAATGTTGTGGGTTTTCCTCTTCTGAGCCAAGGAGCCCCCTGGAACCAGAGCAGTGGGGCCAGCAAACCCCAGCAGCCCAGCGGCAGCTCTGGAGGCCGTGGGGCAGAGGGGACGGGGCGAGGGGCAGCCTGAGGGGCTTGGAGCGGGACCTGCCCTTGTCCCTGGGAGCCGGCAGGGGAGATGCCCGCATCCCTGCCAGTATCCACACATCCCTGCTGGCATCTCCACTGGGATTCCCACATCCCTGCTGGCACCTTCAGCAGCATCCCTGCCACAGACAGGCAGCACGAGGAGACCCAAGACAAAGTCACCTTTATTAGTGAGCCTCATCCCTCCTGCCCACAGCCCCCACTCGCCTTGCCTGGGCAGGTGCCAGGTCCCATGTCTGTCTGTCCTGCCCGGCCACGGGGCTGAGCCCTCCCCACAGCTTCGGCTCTTGAGGAGGGGGCACAGCTGCCCCAGCCCTACCCCTGCTCCAGCACTGCTGGCACCCCTGGGGGGCACCCGCTCTCAGTGGGGGAAGATGCCAGCATTGCCGCCACGCTCCAGATCTTGGGTTTCTGGAGCTGTTTGCCCTCCCCAGGGTCCCCCTGAGCGCTGCCCCCACACCCGTCCTGCCCGGCGCTGGGGCCGGGGGCAGCTGCCGCTGGGACCCCCTCGCCCTCACTGTCCTCGTTGTCGGAGGCGCTGCGCGGCACAGAACCCGTTTTGTTCTCCTTCTTGAGGCGCCGGCGGGCATTGGCAAACCATGTGGAGACCTGGGTGAGGCTCATCCTGCTGACCACAGCCAGCATCACCTTCTCGCCCTTGCTGGGGTAGGGGTTCCGGGGGTGCCGCGCCAGCCAGGCCTTCAGAGCCCCGGTGCTCTCCCGCGCCGCCGTCGCCTTCGCCCGGCCGGGCTCTGCGGGCAGGGGCTGCCAGCAGCAGGGCGGGCACAGCCCCACATGGGGCAGCAGCGTCGGTGCCACCTCGTAGGCTGGGGGGACCTGGAGGGGCACAGGGGCATCAGGAGGAGGCAGGGGCACCTGCAGCTGGAGGAGAGGGGCTGGGGGTCTTGGCTGCCCATCTAGTGGGTGCCCATCCTTGTCCTCTCTGTTCCCAGCACATGGCGCCCCAAGGTGCTGGGGTGCAGGGAACCCAAGGCAGCAGCTCTCCAACCCCAACCCCCATCACCCCAGCCCTGTCCCAGGGGTCCCACATCCCAGCGCCCCCGAAGCTGCGGTGCGGCACTTACCGAGGGTGCCAGGAGGCTGAGCTGGGGTGGCAACAGGCTGTACCCCGCCAGCACGGGGCAGGGGCAGGGCAGCAGGGCTTGGGGAGGCACTCTTAGGGTGCCCCAGGGTCCCCCGCAGCCCCCCGGCTCTCGGCCGGGGCTCCCGTCACCCTGAGGAGCTGCCATGGTGCAGAAGAGAAGCCGGGGAGATGCGCCCGGGGGTTTTATAGCAGCGGGGTCCCGGTGAGTGACAGCTGATTAGGGGGTATTAGCACCCAGGGGCGGTGCAGGGATGGGGGCACCACACACCACTCCCACCTGGGCACTGGCACGCAGGGGATGGCCAGGAGCCCCGTCCCCGCAGCCACCACCAGGCGGGATGGGGCCAGAACCCATGCCAGGACCCCAGACTCGGACCCTGTGTGGCCCCAGCACAGCGTGGCGTGAGCCCCACGGGCACCCGCAGCCATGGGGACACAGCGCACAGAGGGACACAGTGTAACAGCTGCAGGCACTGCAGCACCGAGCACTGTTGGTCCCACCGGTGAGCCCAGCGCTTGGCTGGCCCTGGGCAGGGGTGGGCAGAGCTCCCCACGCCACCACGAGCTGGGCTGGGAGCTAAGGGCTGGCAGAACACGTGCGTGTGGCCTGGGACGATGCCCCCGAGCCTGCTGCTCCCGCGGCTCCGCCTGATCCTCCCAAGCCCCAGCGCCACTGTACCCGTAGCCCAATCCCAGCAGCCAAGGGGCACAGGGGAAGGGACCTGCAGCCCCAGGGACCCTTGGCTCGGGAAGGGACCAAACCCCACGGGCACTGGGCAAGCCCCCTGGCTGCGGCCGCTGCACTGCTCAGACTGGGATTATCCCACAGGTTGTATCCGTCATTAAATACCGACTAATAACACTCAGGATATTAAATATGTAACAAACCCGCTTAGCGCTGGCCGGGGACAGGAAGCGAAGGTCACCGGTGTGAGGAGCATCACGGCAGCCCTGGCTCCCTGCAGGGCCTTGGTGACAGCAGGGGGGACCAGGGCCAAAGTGCCAGCACTAAGGGTCCCCGAGACCCACTGTCCCCCACAGTCAGAGCCCCAGCAGCGCCCAGAGCTCCACACGCAGTGTCTGGGAGCCACCCCAGCACCGTTCCCACCTTGGGTTTGTCCCATGCCCATGGAGGCCATGGGGCAGCCAGGATGCCAGCTGGGAGGGGACGGATGGATAGACGGACGGGACGACGCACGACCATGGCCCTGCTGTGGCCCCATAACCTTGTCCCCACAGGACTCCTCCAGCCATGATCAGTGCCGCTGGCAGCACCGGGGATCCGCTTTATTAGATAATGGGGCTGTAATCTAGGAAAGCGCCTGTGGATTGTGCGGCGTGCCTGAGCCCCGCGCCGCACAGCTGGGGAGGGAGGGCTGCCGGCAGGCACAGCTGGGCACCGCTGGGACATCGCTGCGCGGGCAGCGGGACACAGGGCTTCAACTCAGAGTGGCTGCTGCCGCAGGAAGATGCAGGGCCACCCCATGCTGCTGGGCATGTATCAGATCAGTCCCTGGCACCAGCAGGACCAGGAGCCCAGTTCTGAGCCTGGTGCTCGACCCAGACCCGCATTCGGGTCACAGCCCCCCAGCACTGCCCCTGCCACAGAGCTCTGGCTGGAGTTGGGTGGCTCCGAGCGTTTTTCCCCTCCGCAGATAATCAGTTTAATGCACAGGAGCACAGAACTAAACCTGCGGGATTAGCTGTTATAATCACATGTAAACACTTCCAGCCGATCGGCTCAGGGAGGGGCGCCCGGTGTAGTTCGGGGCCGTTACACGGGATTTAGGCTGTTTACCACTCACTTGATTTCATGGCGCCAGCCCCAGCCCCGCATTGGACCAGATGCCCGGCTTGCTTCCCAGAAGTCAAGGTCATTCCAGCAAGAGGACGGCGACAGCACGGGGCTGCCAGCAGCAGGACCTGCCCAGCCCTGGCTCCAGGACCCCTCTGGCCCAGGGGGAATTGCCAGTGGGATTGCAGGAGGGAGGGTGGGGTGGGCACAGGAGCAGGGACAGGGTCCAGGCAGGTTCCAATCCCTTTTTATTCATAGGCATAATCAAAGCTTGAGAACATCAGAATCGAACCCCTCCCCCAAAACCACCTACAAACCAACTTGAGTCCATCCCTCTGCAGAAGAAAAATAGAACATCTTCCCCTCACGCCTCTTCCCGCTGGGCTCCTCCAGGCCAAAGCCCTGCTGCTGCCTGCCCGCAGGCCAGTGGAGCCGAGGGCGAGAGCGCTGCCCGTGCACCAGGACTGCAGGGAGCGCAGGGCCGCACCCCTCACACCGTCCTGCCTGCCTGTGTCCAGCCCTGCGGTGCTCACCCAGGGTCTTTGTGGGCCAGGCTGATGCCGAGCTGAGTTTGGCTCATGCAGACATGATTGAGAAAAAGGGATTTCACACCAAGTGCAGCGGGTAAAGAGAGCAGCTGCACGCTCAACCCCTGCCGCTCAACACAGTCCCTGCTGGAGGTGGCTGCCTGTCCCAGGGAGGATACGCAGGATGCTCGCGGTGCAAGGCCGAGTGAGCGGCATGCTCAGGCTCATCCCTTGTAGCCCCAAAGTGATAAGGCAACTGCTGGCTGAGGCGGCCGGGGCCTGGTGCAGCCGCACTGCTCCGCACACGTGTCCCAGTGCCAGCTGGGCCTGGCCCCGGTGCTAGTCCGCCAACGTGATGACATCGTAGTGGATCCCCTGCTGCAGCTGCTGGATCTGCTCAGCCGTCGTCTCGGCACTGAACACGCCCTGCGCCTGGGCCACCGCAGCGTCAGCCACCGCTGTGGAGGAGAAGGGTCAGTTCTCTCCACAGCTGAGCCCTCAGCTGCCCAGGGCCCTGTCCACCCTCACCCACTGCTTCCCGGGAAAGCATATACCCAACAACACGAGCACAGGGGCTTGGCTCCACTAACTCTGCAACCACGCACCAGGTTGTCTCCACCCCGTGGAAGCTACTGCACCTTCCAGCATGGCAACTCGTCTCCAGCGAAGGGAGACGGTACTGTTCCAGAACTGACACACCAGGACCAGTATGATCTCCCTCGGACACCAAGGCTGCTTTCCCAGAACCAGAGCGAGGCAGGCAGTAAGGTGGGAACCTGGCCTCACCCAGCCAGCCCTTTCCCACAGCTGCTGCCAGCCCTGCCGGCTACAGCAACGGGAAAGCTCCACAGGCAGCACTGTGCGGATCCCATGGCCTCTCCGTGGTTGCTCACAGGCACTACAGGCTACCCGGAGCTGGACGGGAAGGCCAGAGCCATGCAAAATCCCAGCCCTACCTGAGACAGCTGAGTGTGCTGCTGCTTCCAGCTGCGCCTGGGTGACCAGCTGCTGCTCCGGTGAGACAGGCATGTACTGGATCTGCGGGAGAACAGGAGAGCCCAGGACTGGGGAGGGAGCGCTGCTCTGGCCACAGCCACCCACCTGCACCTTCTTTCACACCCCGCCAGGTGTGTGCTCAGAGCCCACCACAGGGCACCCCACAGCTCCAGCTGCCATGCCTGGCCCCTCACCTGTGGCTCCTGGAGGAATTGGCTGCCCTGCTCATACTGGATGTGGGTGATGTGGCCATCTTGCACCTGGGGACAAGAGCCACAGTGAGGCAGGGCGAGGGCTGGCACCCCGGCCCCTGGGACAGGCTGTGACTTGAGGGCAGCAAGCCACAGGGAGCAGGAGAGGCCCAGTCCTGCACAGCCCCCTCGTGCGCCCCATCCACAGGCAGCCGGTGGTTTACCTGGATGTGATGCCCCTCTGGGACAACAACGTACTCGTGGGGAAGCAAGTGCTGTACGCTGTCTTGGGCAATGATGTACTGAACCTGCAAACACAGGGATTCAGACCCAAAAATGTCACCACTGCTCACCTACTCCCCCCTTATACTCATCTGCCTTTTGTGCCCGCTTCCACCTCACCTCCTCCCTCCTGCCCCCAGCTCTCTCCGCTCCAGCAGAACCTTTGGGTTCCTGGGATGTTTTCCCCCTCACCTGGTTATCAGAGGTCACTAAGTGCTGCACCGTCTGCCCGTCGGCTGTTGTGATCTCCTGGATGTATGTAGCCTCCTCCTGCAGGGCACGAAGCACCCGGTGCTGTTAGTGGGGTGGGCCTGACCGCAAACCCTCCAAGAGGAGGGGACACACAAGGCTCTCAGGGACCAGCTGCACGGGGCGGAAGGATGTGACCAACGGGTCTGACGTACCTGGCTCGGGACGCTCTGCTCCTGCGCGACGATGATGTGTTCCTGCCCCAGCGCCTGCTGCAGCCGCTCGGGAGCCAGCACGGCCTGGCCGGACTGCAGAGCCGCTGCGATGGAGAAAGCCAATATGGACATACTGGGGCTGCTGGCTGGATCCATGCCCAAGCAGCCCCTGTCCAGTGACTGCCTCAGTGAGGAGCGCAGGACATTCTCTTAGCTCTGCTCACAGTGGCTAAACCACATTCCTAGCATCACCAGTGAGACCTTAGGGCAGCTTCCAGTACAAAAAGGGGCTTCAGGAAAGCTGGGGAAGAGCTCTTGATCAGGAAGCACAGGGATAGGAAAAGGGAGTACAATTTTCAGTGGAAAGAGAGGAGATTGAGATGAAATCTCAGGAAGAAATGTTTTGCTGTGAGGGTGGGGAGGCCCTTGCCAAGAATGCCCAGAGAAGTTGTGGCTGCTCCATCCCTGGTGGTGTTCAAGGCCAGGCTGGATAGGGCTTGGAGCAACCAGATCCAGTGGGAAGTGTCCCTGCCCACAGCAGGAGGGTGGAACTTAATGGGCTTTAAGGTCCCTTCCAACCCAACTCCATGTCAAATCACAACCCCACATCAGGCTGTGATCTGCTTCCCATCTCAGCTGCGAGCTGCTCATAGCACCCCAGCTCCCACCACACATCGACCTATGGGGACTCCCTTGGAGGAAACACAGGACCTTGAGTTCCACACAGCACAACAGCCAATGCCTCCCCAGCAGAGGTTTCTGCACTCAGCCCTTGTCTCAGCACCTACCATATCCTGCTGCAGTGGGCAGTCCCAGGCTTCAGCAGGAACCTCCCAGCCCTGACCCACCTCAGCCCGCACAGGGCTCTGGCCACAGGAAACCCACAGACCAGCCCTGATCCTGGGACACTGCTTACTCTGCAGGGTGGCCAGTGTGTCCTCATCACTGTTGAGGATGATGGTCTGCTGGGCAGCAGCAGCAGGCACCCCCGGCCTCTTCCCCTCTGAGCTGTGCAAACGCTGCATGTGGAACTTGAGGTGTCCATTGCGGTTGAACCTGCAAGATGAATGAGAGCATGGTGGAGTTTGCCATGGGCAGCACAGGGCCCCCACGCTTTCCACAGACGCAGGCCATGGGCACCAAGAGCACATCCTGAGACACGGCCTGTGCCAACTCCCAGAATGCTTCTGTCAGTGCCCAAGTACTGAACCTCCCTGTGCAAAAGTTCCTTGGAGACAAAGGGCCAACCTGTGGCAGGAGCAGGTCCCAAGGGCAGAGTTCCCTCTACCAGGGGCCTGCTCCCGGGGCAGGGCAGGCTCCCAGCCAATATCCCGTCTCATCTTGAGCCTCAGGGAGCTCTAGGGGATCTCTCGAAGCAGCAAAAACCAGCAGTCGTGACTCACCTCTGCCCACAGACCTGGCAGGCGAAGGGCTTCTCGTTGGTGTGTGTCAGCATGTGCCGGCGCAGGTCCTTCTTGTTCTTGGAGGCAAAGCTGCAGTGTATGCACTTGTGTGGCCGCAGGCTGGCGTGCTGCACCATGTGGCTCTAGGGGTGGAAGGACAAGCTTAGGGTAAGACACCTCCATTTCTCCAAACGTCTTGTTCCCGGGGCTGCGCGGTTCCAGGGAACCTACCCGGACCTCCGGCCAGAGGGCTGCAGTGAATGGACAGTCGGGACACTTGAAGGTGCTGGGCCCAATGTGGGCTCTCTTGTGACTCTCCATTTCTGCTCTCCCTGTGAACATGGCTGTGCAAATCTTGCATGAAAACTTTTTGGCTGTGGAAATCTTGCACGAGAGCTTCTTGGCTGTGGAAACCTTGCACGAGAGCTTCTTGGTCATGCCTTGGAGTGCAGGCCACTTGACCTTTGGGGATGAGATTTCCTGCCCCTCGGAAGCTGGGGACGAGTCCTTCTGGAGCTGCCGCGTTATACACTGCACCAGAGGCCACTTGACACCACTGGGCTGTGCCTCCTGGCCCTCTGAAGGTGAGGGAAGGGCAGCGTCCCCGCTGAGGGGCTAAGAGAGAAACACCCAGTCACACTGGCTCACACTGCTGCCTGAGACGGGAGGGGCAAAGCTCAACTCCTTACCTCTATGTGATGGAATTGGCTCCCTGGGACACCTGACGACATGATATAGTGATTGTTAGGGTCACTCAGAGCCTCCTCTGTCATCACAGGTTCGCTCACCACGACAGCATGGGAGGTCTCTGCAGGGCTCTCCTCCTCACTGCTGGAGAGGACGGGGTCAGGGGGATCTGCCTTGTCCTCCCCACTGCTGAAGTGTTCTTCAGAAGCACCTCTGCCGCCCCACTCCTCCCACGTGGCTGACCTGTACAGCGTGCCTGGAGCCTGAATCTCCTCACTGATGGGTGTGATGATGCTGTACTCCGTTGTTCCACCAAAGGGGATCGTGATCTGCTGCAGCTCCGAGCCACCCAGGGCTGCCTCCTCGTAGGCCTCCTGCACCAACGCCTCCCCAGGCTCTGCCATGTGCAGCGTCACCAGTTTCTGCTGTTGCTCCTCAGAGCTCACCTCTGTCCCCTCCTCCTGCCCCTGCTGCTCATCGGGGGCCTGCACCTCTCCCGAATCACCTGGCTTCACCACTGCCACCTGCAAGGGGACAGCAGCTCAGCCGGAGGAAGGCAATGCTCCACAAGAGGAACACAGCTGTGGAACTGCAGAGAGCTGGGAAGCCCTCCTCCAGCAAGCACGGCCCCATCGCAGCCCCCTCACCTGCAGCGACCCTGTGGCTAATTCCCGCTGCGCGCTCATGTTCAGCAGGAGATCCAGGGCGGTCTGTGTGGCCAGTTCTGCTGATTCAGCCACACCTGCTAGGTCAGGAGAAGAGGGTCAGGTGCATGCTGGCCCAACTCCTCCCCATCCTCAACCTCTGCCCTTGCCCCGGGACCTCACTCGCCTTGTTCGTAGATGATGGTGGCTCCTTCCAGGGAATCCTGTGAGAGGATGGGGGGCTCTGCTTCTGCAACAGCCTGGACCGCGTGGTAGGTGACAGGGCCAAGAGGCGGCTGCATGAGAAAGAGAGCTGACATCACGGCCAGGGCTGGTGAGCCCTCCTACCAGGAGGAGCTGTGGCGTGAGCAGCAGCACTCACCGGACTGGCCTCTGGCTCAGACGAGGCCTGCACCTGGCTGTGCTGCTGCTTCAGCTCCTCGATCTGCTGCAGGGTGAAGAAGGGGCGACGGCGGCAGGGTGGCTCCTCGGGGTGCTTCTGTGACCACTCCTCGAAGGAGTCAGCATGGCGACAGTGCACGTGCAAGCGCAGGTTCTTCTTGTGCTTGGTGGTGAAGTGACAGAACTCACAAGCAAACGGCTTCCCTCCTGCGGGATACAGGAGGCAAGGTCACAGACAGGAGCTGGGCTCTAACCGCCTCTTGAACAAGCAGGGATGTAGGACATCAGGGGCGGGGCAGGCAGGCAACTCCTCACCTGTGTGCTTGACAGCCATGTGTGAGACCAGGAAGTCCTCCCGAAAGGTGGAGTACTTGCAGAAGCTGCACTTGTAGGGCTTATCGTTCATGTGTGACAGCTGGTGGTTAAGCAGGACCTTCTTGTCCTCACAGACGTAGTCACAGAACTCGCACTTGAACCTGTGAGGACAACACCCCTGTCACACAGGCAGCAGGGACCACCTGTTCGCCCCCCCAAGGGGCAGCTGGGACACAGGCCTTGTTAGAGCTGCTGCCAGGCTCCTACCTGCGGTTGGCGATAGCCTGGATGTGCGTCAGCAGATGCATCTTGAAGGTGTAGCGCTTCTTAAAGGACTTCCCGCACTACAGTGAGACAAAGCAAAGCAGTGTTCGCCTCCCGTCCAGCCTCACTCGCTGCCAGCCCCTTCCTAGGCAGTGCCTCCCCTCACCTTGTCACACATGTGTGGCTTCTCCGTGCTGTGTGTCTTCATATGTTGTGTGAGCCTCTTCTGCATGGGGTAGATTCGGTTGCAGACAGGGCATGGGAAGGAGTTCAGCTTTGGGGGCTGGAGGGAAAGCATGAGGATGAGCTCACCTGGGAGCGGCTCAGCAGTTTCCTTACCCTCTCCCCACTGCAGGACCTGGGCTGCCTTTCCTCAGGGTGGGTCCAGAAACATTGCCTTCAATGAGGCATCAAGCATTTGTGGAAGACCCAGACATGCCTCTTCCCACATAACAGTGCCGAGCAACAAGCCAAGAGGGGACTCAAACTCACCGGATCAGCTCTCTTTTTCCTGAAAGAGAAAGAAAACCCCTTCGGGTCAGCCACATCCAGAGCCTGAGCTCCCAGACACCAAAAACTGCCTGTTCTGGGAAGGGCTGGAGGCCAGGAGCTGGCACAGCTGCCCTCCCGGAGCAGGGCAGGCAGTGCTAGTGCCATTCAGCCAGGCTGCAAGATAGTCTGCCAGGCTGTGTTTCCCTTACCTGTCCCGGCTGTGCACCGTGGAGTGCCGGATGACATCCTTCTTGTAGACGCTGGTGTAATTGCACTCCTCGCACTTGTAGGGCTTGCTGCCAACGTGGTTGAACATGTGTTCCTACACGGAGCAGAGCAGGAGTTGTGAGAGCTGGGGCCAACAGCCTCCCCAGCAAGCAGTGGAGCAGGCAGCAGATACTCACCTTGAGGGAAGACCAGCGCCGTGAGCGGTAGCTGCACTGAAGACACTTGAAGAGCTGTGGATCATTGGCCTCATGTGAGTTGACATGGAAACGCAGATCGTCGTGTGTGAGGAACCGCGAGCCACATATCCGACAAAGGTAAGGCCGCATCAGGGGCTTGGGCGACTTGTAGTAGTACCTGCAGGAGGAGGACAGGGCTCAGGGCGGAGGCCGCAGACGGGGCTGGACCGGCCCTGGGCAGAGGCCAGAGGGCCCAGCGCCGCTCAGCACACACCCCTCACCTGTGCCCCATGTACTTGCGGTATTTCTTGCCCAGGAAGCGTCGGGAGGGCCGCCCACGCCTCCTGGGGACGACATCTGCCTCCTCGGGGCCGCTGTTGGAGCAAGGGTCCTTGTTCTCAGAGTCGGACTGGCTGATACTGGGTTCTGCCAGGCCTTCGCTGGTCTTGTTCTCCAGGCCAGAGGAACTGGCCGCTTCCGAGTTCTGCAGCTCACAGCTCAGTGTGCTCTGGGATGTCACCAATGGCTCCACCTCCCCTCCTGCTTGACAGAACACAGCACAGCTCTGTCATATGCCCTCCCTGTTGCCTCCCAGAAGCTCACGTACCACTCCCTGCTCCAGCCCAGCACGGGGCTGCTGCCTCCCGCTTCCCTCACCTTCAGGCAAGTCCTGGGATGCATCCTCCAGCTGAGGAAACTTGCGGGGTCTCCCTGGGCGCCGACGCGGCCTCTCCTCACTGGATGTGGGAACAGTGCGGCTGTACTTGGGCTGTCGCCCTCGAGGCTCATCCTCCGCCGGGTTGTAGTCACTGTCCTCTGCAGGCAAGCAGCTCAGAACTTCAGAGACCGGGAAAAGACCAAGACACCTCAGGTGTGGGGAGGTCGAGTCCTACCTTCAGGGTCATCAATAGCACCAGCATCCACAATATCATCATCTTCTTCTTCTTCTTCTGGGGCCTCCTCTTCTGCAGTCTTTGGAGCAGATCCCCCCTTCTGTGGATGTCCTTTCTTCAAAGCCAGAGCTGAACCCACTGCCAAGAAAACAGAGCAAGAACTCACCAGTCTGCGTGGGAAACGGCTCCTTACACTCATGCTCCATTCAGTGTTTCTTCCCAGAGAGCGCAGAGCCTGTCTGCAAGGAGACAGGTTTTCCACAACCCTTTGCACGCACCTGGCTGGAAGTGCCGCTCCTTCATGTGGTTAATCAACGTCTTCTTGGAGACGCTCTTGTACTGGCACATCTTACACTTGAACTGCTGCACCACCACCACCTCCATCATCTCCTCCAGGGCCTCCATGTCTGGCTGCTCCAGCTCCTCCCCACCGTCCGCCTCTCGGGCCTGATCCGGCTGTGTGGGCAGCTCCAGCACTTCCATCTGCTCAGAAGGTTCTGAAGGGCCGGGCTGGTCAAGGCACGTGGAGGTAGGGCCATCAGCAACAGCTTCTATGGCCAAGCTGTTGGCCAGAGCAGAGGTGTCCATCTGTGACACCATGGGAGCACCTGGAACACCAAAACCAGCTCAGCCAGGGAGCAGACCCCCAGCCCCCAGCCCAACTGCACCCAGGCAAAAGGCTTAGTAAGAAGCTCCCACACCCACAGGGACTCTGGTACAGGCACAGGGGGACCCTCTCGCCATACAGGCTCAGAGTCAGAGACCGGCACCACCAACCACCAAAGAGCACACCCTCACCATCATCGGGGCCCTGCAGAATGAGGTACTGCGTAGTCTCTGCCCCGCCATCCTCCGCGCTGGTCACGGCAATGCAACCTGCAGGGAGGAGAGCAGAGCGGTAACTGCCAGGCACAGGAGCTGCAAAGTCCCTGGGGCTCTCCCGGGTTCAGACACACGTGGGAAGCAGTGAAAAGGTCTGGCTCCAAGGATGGAACCTGTGCTCACTCTGGATGATGTCAGGCCCGATGGTGGACTCGATGATTTTGTCGATGGCAGAACCGAGGTCTGAGGAAGTGGACGCAGTGGAGTCCGACACAATCGTGGCTCCGTCGCTGATAACACTAGAGTGGACCAGGACTTGTGGGGAGTCTGACACCATGATGGACTGGCTCACAGTAGAAACACTGGAGACCAAGGTGGACTGGGCAATGGAGGATGAGTCTGGCAAGTAAATCTGAGGAATAGCATCTGTGCTGGAGCTGCTCTCTGACACCTCTTCCTGGAGAAAAAAGAAGCCAGAAGGGTTCAGCTGAGAGATTTTTACTGGGCTAGGCCCTCAGAACAGCCAGTGTAAGCCAACAACTGTGGCATCACCACAGAACTACCAGAAAACTGCAGGTGTTCCATGCGGGGGGGTGGAACTAGATGATCTTTAAGGTCCCTTCCAACTCAAAACATTCTGCAACTGCGTTTCTCATAGAACTCCTTTGAAATTGCCATAGACCTGCGGCCTCCAGGGATGCTCTAGCTCCCAAGGGAAGTTCTCTTTCTCCAACCGGCACGCAAACACTCAGCAGTGAGTAGCAGGGCTGGCTGCTCGGTTCGGCCTGCCAGAAGCGCCAGGAGAGATTCCCACAAGCCGCTCTCCCCTCCCCAGGTCGGTGCCCTCTCCCCATCGCGAGTTTCCTACCAGGGCGCCGCCGCTGCTGTCGGAGCTCTGCCCCACGCCGGAGTCGTCGGCCGAGGAGAGGGTGCCGGGGGCGGCGGCGGCGTCGCTGCTGTCGGCGGACACGGCCTCGGAGCTGCCGACGCCCAACCCGCTCTCCGAGGGCTCCTCCCGCGCCGCCGGGGCCGCGTCGCTGCTGCTCTGCACCGCATTCTCCTCCATGCCCGCCGTGCCGGGGCCGCCTACGCTCCGCCTGCGAGGAAGGGGAAGGGGCCGCCGCCGTCAGGGGGTCCCCGCGGCGGCCCCGGCCCCGCGCCCCCGCCGCCATCTTGGCTCCCCCGCCTCCGCGCGCGCGCACACGGCGGGGCGGCCCCGCGGTGCCGGAACGGGGCGCGCCGCCGCTGCCGCCGCCGACCGCGAAGGGGGAACACGGTGCCAGCGTCGCCGCGGCCGCCACCCACCCGCCCGCGCCGCTCACCCTGCCCGCCGCGGCCCCGCTGCGCCGCCGCCCGGCCCGGCACCACGGCGGCCGCCATGGCCACCGCGCAGCAGTTCGGCCGCGTCGCGCCGGGACTACTTACCGCGGCCCCCGCCCCGGCGATCGCTTTACCGCTTACCCCTCCTCACCCCGCTCGCCGCCCCCGCCGCCGCCTCCCGACATCGAGCGGCGGTGTCCGCCGTCAGCGGGACGATGGGGGAAGGGGGTTCCGCGCCGTCCCACCGGGACTATTTTCTCCGCGGAGGGAGCGCGGAGGGGGTGATGATTGTTTACGTCATGACGTCACGAAGCGGCGCCCGGGCCCTGAGCGTCGGCGTCGCGCGCGCAGGCGCCCGTCACGTCACTGAGAGGCGGAAGTGGCGGCCCCGCCGCCGGCGGGAGGGAGCCTGACCGCGGGGCAGTCCTGGTGCCCCCCGGTCCCCCTCGGCCCTGGGCCGTTCTGCGCCTTTCCCCTCGGTATCCGGCTCGTCCCGGTGTCGGTTTGGCAGCACAGGCTGGGCCGCGCTGGCTATCGGTGCCCGTGCGGGGACCGGGGGGCTCCCGGCGAGCGGCGGGCTCTGCCGGCCCCTCCTGAGCCGTGTTCTCCGGCCTCCGGATTCCGCGGCGTGTGGGAGCCGGGTCGCGGCCTCTCCTGGCCCATCCTGCCCTGCTCCGTGATGATTCCTTTAACGAACCCCTGGCTCGAATGGCTTGTGGCTCTATCCCACTCTTTTTCTGGAATCATAGAATCACCAGATTGGAAAAGACCCACCGCATCGTCGAGTCCAACCATTCCTATCAAACACTAAACCATGTCCCTCAGCGCCTCATCCACCCATCCCTTAAACCCCTCCAGGGAAGGTGACTCAATCCCCTCCCTGGGCAGCCTCTGCCAGTGCCCAATGACCCTTTCCGGGAAAAATTTTTTCCTAATGTTCAGCCTGAACCTCCCCTGGCGGAGCTTGAGGCCATTCCCTCTCATCCTGTCCCCTGTCACTTGGGAGAAGAGCCCAGCTCCCTCCTCTCCACAACCTCCTTTCAGGTAGTTGGAGAGAGCAATGAGGTCTGTGCCGTCCCTGTGCTCTTCCCAGGCTGGGACATGCTTGCGCTGAACCTGGCTGCTTTTCCAGCACGGACAGGGCGCGCTTGCTGAGTGAGGTGCCAAGGTTCTGCATCCCGAGTCCTGGGATGACCAGGAGCACGTCAGCCCGCAGTGCGGCTCCATCCAGCGCAGGTCTGGGCAGGCAGTTGTGTTGTCTCGGTTGTAGAGCTGGTGCTGATATGGTGCCAGGTGCAGAAGGACAGACAGTGTCCTGCCTGGCACAGCCGGCGAGTGCAAATGACCCTGCCAGGAACCCAAGGGGCTGATGGACCAGTGGGTGGGCTGGGTCAGCGCCGAGCACTGTTTGTGGTACTAGGGAGGTGGGTAGTGGCTGGGTTTGTCCCCCTTCAGCCTAGGGCTCATCTGTGGGGCTCTGCAGGTCCCTTGCGTCTGTCCGGAGCCGCCATGTGCCTGGCAGAGGCAGCCAAGGAGCTGCTGCTGAAACGCTAGCCTGGCACGTGTGCATATTCCGGCTCTTTTTCAAGCTAATTAAACACATCCTTTTATGTGTTTATGCCCTCATCCATCACAGGGTGATGGCAGCAGCAAAGCCCATCCTGGGCTGGTGGGAGCTGTGATGGGGCTGGCACAGGAGCCTTCTTGCTGCAGCGCTGGGTGCTGTGGATTCTGTTGTGCTAAGAGAGACCGCTGAGCTGTTTTTTCCTCCCCTCACTGCTCCTCTTTAAAGCCACCCTGCGTAGCTCTGCTGTGGCTAGGCAGGAAGGGGAGCCAGGGAAGATACTGGGGATCCTGGGGACAATGTCCCCTCTTCAATGTATTCTCCCTATAGCTGCTGCTGGGGGACCCCAGTGCTGTCTGCAACCGGTCTCGGTGTTCCCTGTTGGGGAAAACTCCATGTTTCTGTTTGGGGCTGGGTGGAGGTCGGAGAAACCCCTGGCAAATGCTGCCTCCCAGGTGGAGGAAATGGGATGGATTTTTGTCAGCCTAGCAGGTTCCTTCTCTGTCTTCAGTCAGCAGCTGAAACAAGTGAAAAATTTTCCCAACGGATGATGGTGCCAGTGCAAAGCAGCCTGAGCTCTGGCAGGCTTGGGGGCCAGGCGGACCCTCCTGATGCTGGCTCAGCCAATGGAAAGTGTCTTACATCTTCCCTGTGACCCTGTCCCAGAGGATTGTACCGGCAAGAGCTTTCCTGAGATGTGTAACCTGCTATTTTAACAAATGCTGTGTGCCCCGGAGCAGGGGCAAGCAAAGGATTACCAAGCCAGGCAAAAGTGCAGCTCCTGTGCTCTGCTCTGGAGGCGCAGCTCCACTCTGATCGTGGTCTGCCACTGCAGCTCCCGTGCCTGAAATTGCTTCAGGGCCAAAGAAAACACAAATCTCAGCAAGAGACTTAAGAGATTCCAAAAATGGATGCGGCACGTGTGGGCTGTTTGTCCAAATACCTTAGCAGGGCGAGTGCCAGGTTAAAGGCCTTTTGGGAACGGCTGAGCAGACAACACAAGCGCTCGTGCCTGGGGAACCGAGCGGTAAGAGCCAAGAGGGCACAAAGCTGATTTTTAGTAGGTGGGTGGATGAGCCTCGATGCAGGCTGCCCCAGGAGGTGGAAGGGTTCCCAGCTCCACATCCTCCAGCCTGGACACAGTGCCTGGATGGAGCTGTGACCAGAGAAGATGCCACTTCAGGTGGGGCAAGAGTGTGCTGACTGGGCCACTTGGGCCAGGGTCCTGCTCTGGTCACTGTCCCACAGCCACTCTGGGTGGCTCCATCCCCAGAGGCGGTTTGTCCAGCCCAGGCTTCCCCTGCTCCCACCATAGCTTCTCCCTGAGCTCATGCCTTCACTCAGCATCCCAGAATAGGTAGTGGCTTGTGTGGAGTGCTTGTGCCCAGGGCTGTCCCCTCCAGCCTCCCTGCAACCCGAGCCCCAGTGCTTTCACGGTCACAGATTTTGTCATCTGTGCTGTTTGTTCTTCCTTGTTTCCTTTTTTCTTTCTAAAGAAAACATCACTGGCCATGTTTGTGTAGCTGTAGGGCATTAATCCACATCAACCAGACTCATATTTATATCCCACCTGGGAAGCGCCATTGCATCAGCACATTCTGTAAGCGTTGAGCAAAACAACCCTTGCTGCAGGAAATGGGTTTTTCTTCACACCAGATTGCTTCACTGCTCGGCTCCTTCCCAGCAGCAGGTCTCCCAAAGAGCCGGCCCCGAGCTCTCCCTGGGGACTGCTCTGTACTGGGGTGGCCGCCAGCTGGGACGGCTTCTCACTGGTCACCGCTCTGGCCCCTCTGCCGCGTGCCCAGGCGTGAGCGCTTCTGTGCGGAGCCTGTTTCTGCGGGATCTCTGTTTCCCAGGCTGCTGGTGGCAGCGTTGTAGGATAAAGGGCTGTTTTCTGTGGCCACCAAGACCGCGGCTGAACCCGTGGCCCCAGCCTGCCGTGTTCCCACTGCCTCTCTGTGGGGCACCGCTGCCCTCCTTGTGCCCCCCAGGCCATTGTTGCCCATGCAGGCTGGAGCGACTGTGGCACCGAGCTGTGCCATGTGCTCCCTGTCCCGTGTGTTGTGTCTCGCGCCCAGGTCAGAGCCGTGGTTGCTGTTCCCACAGGGCTTCGGTATCATCAGCGGCCTTTCCAGGATGTGTTTGGAGCTGCTGAAGCACCAGCAGCCACGGCTGCGGCCTCACTGGCCCCTCCTTGCCTGCCAGAAGTGCTGCTGCTGCCGCCGCCGTTGTTTTCTTTCCCTTCTGGAGGGATCCTGTGGCTTCCTTCCCAGAACCTGAAACCTTGGAGCCATGGTCCAAGGCCGCTGGCTTCCACCGTCTCCTGCACTGCTGATTCATCACTGCTGGTTAGTTAAAAAGGGGTAATCAGCAAATTACTGAAATATAAGTAAAGTAAACAAGGTAGGCAGGAGAACTGTGCGTAGCAGGGCCCCGGAGGCCTTAAACGCATTCTGTGCTGGGCCCTTCCTCGTGTCTGCCTCTGCCCTGGCAGCACGGCCGCTCTCTCCATCCTCCCCTCTCGTGGCACCTGCACCCACAGGAGAAGTTTTTAGAGGCCCCAGGGGTGGTGCAGCCCTGCGGCTCCCCGGCTGGCGGCCAGGCCGCTTGCCATTCCTGGGCTGCCTGGGTTTTGTCCATATGCCTGTGTTGACAACTGAGCCGCTCGGAATCGATTTGGCAGCTGGCGTCAGAACAGTTGTCAAATGTTTTACTGAAATCCGAGCATGTTGCATCTACCACTCTTCCTTCTGCTTCTTGGAGTTTACAATTAAATACAGCCCGTTTTGCCCATATTTCACCTTCTGCAAACCCCCGCTTCGTATCCCTGATCCGCTTTGTCGCTGACGCGGGTTCCTGGCGCCGCATTGTCCCCTCGGTGCCAGAGCAGCAGCAGGTTCACCGTCATTGTCACAGTTGCCGTTCTTCCCATTTTAGCAGGCAGCTGCCGTGCCCGTCTCACCGCCACGGAACAAAGTGCTGCCTGGCCGTGCTGTGTGGTGCCAATTGATGAGTGCCACCCAGCCCCATCCTGCTCCGCTCCTGGCCGCTGCCTTCCCCCTGTGGGCGCAGGATGGGACAAAGGCAGCCACACGGGCCATCCCGTCACCCTCCGGGGGTGACGGGATGGCCCGTGTGGCTGCCTTTGTCCACCCCTTCCCAAAGCCACCACAGGTGACAAAGTCTCAGTGCTGCCCTGTGCAGTCCATGGGAGCCAGGACAGTCCTGGCCAGTCCCCGCATCCCTCTCATGTGCCTGACTGCACCATGCTCCTGCTCCTGGCAGGTGGGGAAAGTCTAGTAAAACAAAAGTCAGTCAAAGCCAGAGGCAAAAGCTGAGCTCTGCACAGGGGTCTGTGAGGTGCTGGGTCCCATCCCGACATCGGCGTGGCTGTGTCCAGCAGAGAGGCTGCCCAGCTGCCTCAGCACAGCCGTGTGCCCACCACCGGGTCTGGTGCCTGGAGGAGCAGAGGCTGAGCAGGAGATTCCTGCCCCGGCATCCCTGGGGGGTTCACAGGGTGTGAAGGGGCCAGGGAAGGCATGGAGGGGGATGTCCCAGCCCGCTGGGAGGACATGACTGTGCCACACACCTGGGCACCTGGCGCAGGTGATGGCTTGGCGGATCCGTCGTGGGCGGCTGCAGCTGGGATTGGTGCTGCTGAGCGATGAAACTCGTGCTGGTTTCAGTGCCTGCAGGGTGGAGGTGATCCTGACACCATCTGCATCATCCTCGCCCAGACAAGAGGCTGCAAGGGCAAACAAGGGTGAAGGATACGCAAGGAGCTGGTGTCGAGGGGGTGGGGACCTCCTCGGGTGAGGTAAGGGACGGGCATGGACAGGCAGGGGTGAGCAGGGACAGGCAGGGACGTGGGCAGGTGCATCCAGGGAGCATCAGGCAGTGGAGCTAGTTTATGGGGATGGGACCCGGGGTGCTGGGAGCACTGTGGGGCTGTGGCATGCAGCATGGTTTGCCAGTTTGTGTCCTTGGCCCAGCTGGAGGACACAATTCCAACCCACGCGTGACCCAGCGTCGGGGCAGCAGATTGGGAAGTGTGTGCAGGAATGTTGTTTCTGTCTGGAGCCCTTGAGCAAGAGTAATGGGGCTTCCAAGCCTCTGACGCAGAGCTGTTCCTGCTGCTTTCAGCCTCACTTCCTCACCAAGCATCCCTATGCCCGGGACACGGTGCCTTGAGGCAGCCTGATGCTGGCTGGGGCAGCTGGCACGTGGGTGGCAGCTCTGCTCCCTGGGCTTGGCAGAGCCGGAGGGATGGGAGTGGGGCCGGGCTCGGGGCACTGTGGCTCAGGGCATTGGGCTGCCAGCTGTGGCTGCTTGGCTTGGCTGGGGACACATGCTGGTGCCCTGCCCACGGGCTAGGGGATCTGGCTGTGCCGCAGTGGCCGTGGCACTGGTGCTGTGTGTGGTGGCTGACAGATCTGAGCAGGTCCCTGCCCTTGCATGGGCCACGCTTCCCCATGGCGGCCAGTGCTGTGCTATCCCGACCCAGCGCCGTCTCACCCGCACAAGACGGTGACTCTCGGCTGCCCTGCTTCCTCTCTGCCACGCTCTGCTCTGCTCCTGCCTGGCCCTGAGCACCAGGGGGGCATCAGTGCCATCTGCATGCCTGGGCCTGCCCTTTCATAGAATAGAATCATAGAATAACCAGGTTGGAAGAGACCCACCGGATCATCGAGTCCAACCATTCCTATCAAACACTAAACCATGCCCCTCAGCACCTCGTCCACCCGTCCCTTAAACACCTCCAGGGAAGGGGACTCAACCCCCTCCCTGGGCAGCCTCTGCCAGTGCCCAATGACCCTTTCTGGGAAAAATTGTTTCCTAATGTCCAGCCTAAATCTCCCCTGGCGGATCTTGAGGCCATTCCCTCTCGTCCTGTCCCCTGTCCCTTGGGAGAAGAGCCCAGCTCCCTCCTCTCCACAACCTCCTTTCAGGTAGTTATAGAGAGCAATGAGGTCTCCCCTCAGCCTCCTCTTCTCCAGGCTGAACACCCCCAGCTCTCTCAGCTGCTCCTCGTCTTCCTTGTGTCTTGCTCAGATCTTTGAGCTCCCAGGTGTGAGGCAGTGAGGCACCTGGGTGCCTGCTTGTCCCTGTTCCTCAGCTCTCCCACTGCCTTTGCCATCCTGGTGCACCCCGTGGCTGTGGCTGTTACTCCTCTCCTGTGCTGGCTGGTGCTGCGCCCCCTCCCCAGCTCGCCCCCAACCCGCTTGTCTGCACAGGAGGTGTGGAGCTGGGGAGGGTCCAGACGCAGCTCTGGGCGTCCCTGACTCTGTCCCCCCAGACCAAGCCCTCCCAGCTGGAGAGCTGTAGCCTGGCGAGGCATCCAGCTTGGGGCTCCCATGGGAGGTTCCCCTGTTCCCACCTGTGGGAGCAGGGGCGTGGGACGGGGCTGCGGTGGCTGTTCCTTCCCCTTTTGGCAGTGGCAGTGTTGGTGACAGGCAGCCTCGTGGCTCAGCAGACGGCTGGGTTGGAGGATGTCCACGTAGGTTTTTCCATACCATTTGTCCTTACAGGGCCTGTGGGTGCAGATGGTGCCCTGAGCAGATACGGGCTGGGCACAGCACCCAGGTGCTCCTGGTGTCCCTGGCAGCCAAAACCCCTCCTCCTCTGCACTGCCCTCCTCTCCCACCCGGATGCCTCCGCATCCTTCTGTGTGTGCTGTGTGAAGGATCCAGTCCTTGCCCCCGTGCCCCAGCTTGGTCCCACGTGGGGTCAGGGCTGCCTGCGGGGTTCTCTCTGCAACAGAATCATAGAATTCCTAGGTTAGAAAAGACCTTTGAGATCATCACATCCAACCGTCCCTGTCCACTACTAAATCATATCCCTAAGCACTCCATCTAATCACCTTTTAAACACCTCCAAGAGTGGTGACTCAACCACCTCCCTGGTCAGCCGTTCCAACTGCTTGAGAACTGTGTTGGTGAAGAAATTTTTCCTACTGTCCAATCTGAACCTTCCCTGGTGCAACTTGAGGCCATTCCCTCTCATCCTATCGCCCATCACCTGGGTGAAGAGACCAGCACCCACCTTTCCACCACCTCCATTCAGACACTTGTAGTTGGTGCTGGCAGTGCCAAGCCTGTCCTCATGGAGCTCCCCTGCCAGACACCGGGGTTTCCCTGCTGCCCCAGCCCTGCCCTTGCTCTCCCAGTGGAGCCTCCAAAGAGTCATCGGAAAATCCCCTACACCAGGAGGAAGCTGGAGTGGGGCCATGAGTCAATGGGAGAGGCTGGGACTGCAGCCGTCCAGCTCAGGGCTATGCAGAACTGTTGGCCATGGACCCACCAGTGCCCTCCAGAGCTGGCCAAGCTCTGGCTCACCAGGATGGGCGATGAGGCACGCAGGGTGCAAGCTCTTGGCTCCCACTGCCATGCCTCTCCCTGGCACCCCAGCTCAGTGCTGCTCTGCTCTGCTCAGCCCTCTTGCTGCTGCGGGCACTACGGTGTGTGCGGTGCCATGGCAGCGTGCCCAAGCTGTGGGAGCTGCGGCTCCTGCATGTGATGGAAATGAAGGAAGGAAATCACATGGGAAAGGCCCAGGGATTTGCCACAGCACCAGGGAGGCCAGAGCCGGATCTGCCCTCCCTGGCTGCACCCCAGAGTCAGACTGATGCTCCTTTGCTTGGGGTTTTTCAGGGGTGCATCTTTCCAGTGATGCTCTTGCATCCAGCTCCGGCACCGGCTCCGTGTTCGGTGGGCTGAGGCTCTGGCAGCCTGGAGAGGGGAGGACGCTCTCAAGGGCCGTCAGGTTCAGTGAGGGCCTTGGGGCACCTGGGCAGAGCCCTCTCCTTGCTCCGGCTGCCGGCCAGGCAGGGAGCGCGGGGCATCACTGCCTTCCGCCTTGCAAAGAGCCGGGCACAGGAGTGAGGGACGGAGGATGCGGGGGTGCCCAGGCATGGGGTCCCTGGCCTTTGTCCTGCCAGAGGGGGCTGTGTGCTGGCAACCATGGTCTTGATGTGTTTGTCACATCGGGGTGCAGGATGGCAGCTGCTTGTGGAGCAACTTCCTCCGCCTGGGAACAGGGGCTGCTCTTGCAGGGCTGCGGTGGGGAGTGAGGCAACCCCGCGATTTCTCAGCGCCGCTTCCTCCCACGGGGTCTCACTGCTGGTGAGTTCCCCGCATCCGTCCAGCCGCGGCCCTGGCGCTGCATCCTGCCAGCAGGACCCGTCGCTCAGCAGCTGCTCTGCATGTGCTGGGCTGGGAGCAGGGCTATGGGAGCCCAGATAGGTGGGGAGGGGTCCAGGTTAGAGCCCGTGCATGGGGTGAGCCCATCAGTTGACCCATCTGCCCACAGGAAGATGCTCCCCCAGGGCTGAGCCCTCCCTCGGGCACTGCGGCTCCTCTACAAGGGCACAGTGGAGTGCAGCTCCCTCCTCTCGCTGCCCTCAGCCTTGCTGTCACCAGCCTCATTGAGCCAGAGTCCAGGGTGATGCCAAGCTGAGGGCACAGCCTGGGCTTAGAGAGGGATGGGGACAATGACCCATCCTGGGACCTGTGTCTCAGGCAGTGTTGCTGGGCTACACTGGCCTGCCCGCTTCCCCCGACTGACGCTGCGCCTTTCCCTCCACTCTGCCATCTGTTTCCCCCTCACTCCTTGTCTCTGTTTGCTTTCCTCTTCACCGCTCCTGTTCCCACAAGCGTCGGCACTTTGGGAGAAGCAGGAAAACACCATCCCATGGCGAGGTTTGTGCTGTGCCAGGTGGGAACCTGAGTCAGCAGTGCCCTGCAGAGCAGCTGGCAGTGAGCATGGGACCCCTGTTTCCAACGGCACCGCACAGAACATCCCAGAGCAGTTGTGGCTGACCCATCCCTGCAGGTGTTCAAGGCCAGGTTGGATGGGGCTTGGAGCCCCCTGATCCAGTGGGAGGTGTCCTTGCCCATGGCAGGGGTGGAACTGGATGGCTTTGAGGTCCCTTCCCACCCAAACCATTTTATGATTCTATGATCCCCAGGTGCGGAGCTCCACCTGGGTAGACGCTGGCCCTGGACCCGTGGGGGCTCTGCCATGTGACTGCTGGCGAGTGGGTTTCAAGCAGCCGTGGGGCAATGAACCACAGGCACCTCCTGTGCTGGGAGCACCCTGTCCCAGAGGGGTGATGCAGCCACAGGGGGGACATGGGGACAGGCAGTGTGTCCCCATGAGGGTCTGGGCTCTGATGTCTGGATGCCAGGCTGCCAGTGCCAGGGCTCTGGGCGAGGGTTCTGCCCACACCACCCTGGTGCCCACCCAGGTTTTCATGGGCCTGGCTCTGGCAGCACTAGCTCTCAAATGGCCCAGTGTAGTGTGATCAGTGCAGCATTGGGGTTGCAGGGTTGGACCTTTGCAACCCTCTTCTGTCCCTGCTGCTGGCTTTGGGCAGGGTGATGCCCCTCTGTGCCATGCCCAGCGCAGCCGTTCTCCCCTGCACCCACCCAAGTGCCTCGTGTGGCCGTGGGACCTGGCGTGTTTAGTAAACAAGGTGATGAAACAGTTAAGGCAGAAAACGGAGGAGCCTGAGTGTGTGTTTCGTCACCGTGGGAAGGGAGTGTGAGTCGGCACCGAGGGGTCTGAGGGTGACTCACTGCCCTCCTGCACCATAAATAAGAGGGGAGCCCGCGGCAGCCAGAGCAGCGCAGCACAGCTTTGCCATGGCACTCATCCTCCTGGCCCCACTTGCTATGGGGCTGCTGGCCGCCTCCTGCTGTGCTGCTCCGCTGCAGAGCAAGCCGCAGGCGGTGGTCACCTTCCCAGGGGAGCTGGTCAGCACCCTGTCCGACCGGGAGCTGGCAGAGGTGAGCGGCATGTGGCCTCACAGCCCCTTCCCAGCAGGGCCCAAGGGGCTCCCGAGGGGCTCCCGAGGTGGCAGCGCGGGGCTGCGCGTTGAGCATGGGGGCTGCCAGCATCCCTGACCCCCGAGAGATGCTCAGGATAGCGTCAGGCACTGGAGGTTTGCGGTGCCCGGTGCTGCCTGAGCCCCCTCCTGCCTCACTCAGCCCCCCGGCTGCCTTTCCTCCCCAGAGCTACCTGCTGCGGTTCGGCTACACCACGGAGGTGGAGGCGCGGACAGGCAGCAAGCACGTGTCCCTGGCCAAGGCGCTGCGCAAGATGCAGAAGCAGCTGGGCCTGGAGGAGACGGGGCAGCTGGATGCCAGCACACTGGAGGCCATGCGAGCACCCCGCTGCGGCGTCCCCGACGTGGGAACCTTCCTCACTTTCGAGGGGGATCTCAAGTGGGACCACATGGACCTGACGTATCGGTGAGTCCCTGCCCCAGGAGATGGACCACAGGGCGATGGTCCCCGGGGGATGGAGATGGGTACGAGGGACCAGGCAGGGCAGCAGCTTCGGTGCCAGCCCAGCCCGCCGGCCATGCCTCTGAGCTGCCAGCACAGCTGGGTCTTGGTGCAGCCAGTGCCAAGCTGGCACAGTGGCAGCATCTGCTCCTTGGCATCCGGGAGAGCATCTGTGCCCTGGCCTGAGGGTGGTGGCCGGCTGCTCGGCTCAGCCGTGCCAGCGCTGCCGTCCTCTCCTGGGGCGTGAGGATGCCTCCCCAGTCACTCCTGCAGCATGAGCCGGGATCCGGCAGCACTGACCCCCACCTCCCCTGCCAGGGTGATGAACTACTCCCCCGATCTGGACCGTGCTGTGATCGACGATGCCTTCAAGCGAGCATTCAAAGTGTGGAGTGATGTGACCCCCCTCACCTTCACCCAGATATACAGTGGCGAGGCAGACATCATGATCATGTTTGGCAGTCAAGGTGATGTCCCGTGGGGAGGCTGTGAGGAAACGGACGGCGACATGCCCTTCCCATGGGACTGTCACCCCTCGTTGTGCCCAGGGTCCCTCTGCCACAGGCACACACACGTGTGTGGGCATGCAGAAGGCGGCAGGGCTGTGCTTGGGGTCTGTGTGAGCCACAGGCATAGGGGGTCCTCTAGCAGGGCTGGCTCTGAGGGTGCTTGTCCCCACAGAGCACGGGGACGGGTACCCCTTCGACGGCAAGGATGGGCTTTTGGCCCACGCCTTTCCCCCGGGACGGGGGATCCAGGGTGATGCACACTTTGACGACGACGAGTTCTGGACACTGGGAAATGGCTTAGGTAAGGGCAGGGCCTGATGGGTTATGGGGCCGATGGTGGCCACCCCAGCCGTGCCACTGAGCCCTTTCTCCCGGCAGTGGTGAAGACCCGCCACGGGAACGCCAAGGGGGCCGACTGCCACTTCCCCTTCATCTTCGAGGGCCGCTCCTACTCCCACTGCACCACGGAGGGGCGGTCAGACGGGCTGCCCTGGTGTGCCACCACCGCCAGCTACGACCGCGACAAGAAATACGGCTTCTGCCCCAGCGAACGTGAGTAGCAGCAGCTGCGGCCCCTACCTGGCCTCACAGGTGCCAGGGTCTGTCCTCACTCCTCCTTACCTCGCAGTCCTTTACACTAACGGCGGCAACAGCGATGGGTCCCCCTGCGTCTTCCCCTTCGTCTTCGACGGCACCTCCTACGACACCTGCACCACGGACGGGCGCTCTGATGGCTACCGCTGGTGTGCCACCACTGCCAACTTTGACCAGGACAAGAAATACGGCTTCTGCCCCAACCGAGGTGCGAGCAGGCACGCAGAGGGGTTGGTCCCCAGACGTGGTGCACAGTGTGGGCACCTGAGGGTCCAAGGGGCAGCCGTGGCCCTGGAGCCAGAGCCAACCCCACTGATGCTGCTTTGCAGACACGGCGGTGATCGGCGGCAACTCCCAGGGGGATCCATGTATCTTCCCCTTCACCTTCCTGGGCCAGTCGTACAGTGCCTGCACCAGCCAGGGCCGCCAGGATGGCAAACTCTGGTGTGCCACCACCAGCAACTATGACACCGACAAGAAGTGGGGCTTCTGCCCAGACAGAGGTACCAGCCCCCCTGCCCGCACCCTCCGGCCTCAAGCCATGCTGGAGCGCTCCCCACCGCGGTCACAGTCTCCAGCTGGCAGGTTCCATCCCACCGGGTGCTGAGGCCAGTGCTTTCCCCCAGGTTACAGCATCTTCCTGGTGGCTGCCCACGAGTTTGGGCACTCGCTGGGGCTGGACCACTCCAGCGTGCGCGAGGCCCTCATGTACCCCATGTACAGCTACGTTCAGGACTTCCAGCTGGACCCCGATGATATCCAGGGAATCCAGTACCTCTACGGTGAGCAGCATCACCGTGGCCGGGCATGTGGGGGTCCTGTGGTGCTGGGCAGGCCCCCAGCCTCATGCCCTCCCCTGTATTCATTCAGGTAAAGGGGCTGGAGAATAGACCTTACGAAGAATGGCTGAGAGAGCTGGGGGTGTTTAGCCTGGAGAAGAGGAGGCTGAGGGGAGACCTCATTGCTCTCTCCAACTACCTGAAAGGAGGTTGTGGAGAGGAGGGACCTGGGCTCTTCCCTCAAGTGACAAGGGACAGGATGAGAGGGAATGGCCTCAAGCTCCACCAGGGGAGGTTTAGGCTGGACATTAGGAAACAATTTTTCATGGAAAGGGTCATTGGGCACTGGAACAGACTGCCCAGGGAGGGGGTTGAGTCGCCTTCCCCGGAGGGATTTAAGGGATGAGTGGACGAGGCACTGAGGGACATGGTTTATTATTTGATGGGAATGGTTGGACTCGATGATCCAGTGGGTCTTTTCCAACCTGGTGATTCTATGATTCTATGATTCTAGGTCGTGGCTCTGGCCCAGAGCCCACTGCCCCTGTGCCTGTGACCACCAAGGAGCCCCAGCCCTTGCCCACAGAGGCTGGCAGCACCTCTACCACTGAGGAGGAGGAGGACTACGAGACTCTGGAGCCCACAGCTCAGCCCATTCCCGTGGACCCCAGCCGGGATGCCTGCGCGGAGAAGGACTTTGATGCCATCACAGAGATCAATGGGGAGCTGCATTTCTTCAAGGATGGGTGAGCGGCAGCGCCCGGAGTCAGGGCAACAAGGGGGCATGGGGGGACACAGAGTGTTGGGGGACGCGGGGCTGTGCCACACCAAGGTTACTGAGGCGGTTGAACTTCCCCACCAGGAAATACTGGACACGCTCATCCTTCTGGAATTCGGACATCCAGGGGGCCTTTTCCATCGCAGACACCTGGCCGGGCCTCCCGGCGGTCATCGATGCCGCTTTCCAGGATGTGCTCACCAAGAGGGTTTTCTTCTTCTCCGGTGAGCGCTGCGCCCGGTGCCGTCGGTGCCCCGGGACCGCGGTGCCGCCGAGCCGCCTCACCGACCCCCGCGCCCTCCCGGTTCAGGTCGGCAGTTCTGGGTGTTCTCGGGCTCGACGGCGCTGGGTCCTCGCAGCGTGGAGAAGCTGGGGCTCGGGAAGGACGCCGGCCGCATCTCGGGGGCCCTGCAGCGCGGCCGCGGCAAGGTGCTGCTCTTCAGCGGCGAGAGCTACTGGAGGTGAGCGGGACCGACGGCTCGGGGTGGCTCGGGGCGGCTCGGGGCTCCACAGCCCTCAGCGCGGCTCTGCTCGCCCCGCAGGCTGGACGTGAAGGTGCAGAGAGTGGACAAGGGCTACCCCCGCGCCACCGACGACGTTTTCACCGGCGTCCCCCTCGACGCACGCAACGTTTTCCTCTACCAAGGTGAGAGTGGCCGCGCTGTCCCCACCCCCAACCGGGCTCCCCGAGCCTCCCCCGGGCAGGGCACGGCGTCGGTCATAGAATCACGGAATCATAGAATCATCAGGTTGGAAGAGACCCACCGGATCATCGAGTCCAACCATTCCCATCAATCACTAAACCATGTCCCTCAGCACCTCATCCACCCGTCCCTTAAACACCTCCAGGGAAGGGGTCTCAACCCCCTCCCTGGGCAGCCTGGTCCCTGCTGACGCTCCCGTCCCTCCCCTCTCTCCTCTCCAGACAATTACCACTTCTGCCGGGGCAGCTTCTACTGGAGGATGACGCCGCGCTACCAGGTGGATCGGGTGGGCTACGTCAAGTACGACATCCTGCAGTGTCCCCAGCACTGAGCGCCACCCGGCAGCCCCTCTGCGACCCTCCCGTCGCCGCCGGCACCGGGGCTCCCGTCCCGCAGCCTGGAACCCGGGGGCCGCCCAGCCCCGTGGCCGCGGGGCGGCGGGAGGGGGTCCCGGGGTCCCCCCCCACCCCCGGCTGGGCAGCAGGACTCTCGCCGCGGCGGGCACCGCGCTGCCTCCGTCGCGCAGAGGCGTTTGCCTGGTGCAAACCACACAGGGATTTGGAGCGATTTCGTCTTTTTCCCGAGCCGGCCGTGCCGCGGAGCTGGTGCCCGGGCAGCCGGCGGGGCAGGGGCGCGGGCGCTGCCCGCTCTGCCAGCCCGTTTGCAATAAAAACGATCCTTGGGACGCTGCGTCCGGGGGCTCCGTCAGCTCAGCGCTCCCCGGGTACCGCGCCGGTGGGGAGGGGGCGTGGGGCGGCGGCCAAGCCCCCTTCTGCTGGGATCAGGGATCTTTCTGTCCCAATATCCCCTGCCTCCAGCCACACCCGCCTCTCCAGAGCCCCTCCTGCCCTCGCTTCGCCAGCTCCCCCGTCTCTGGCTCCCCTGGACCCAGCCAGCCCCCAGCCTTCCCCCGCGGCCCCGACTCCGGGGTGAGGGGCGGCGTTCTTCTCAGGCTGGGGCATGGCGTGTGGCAGCGCCCCTGCTGCACCCCAGACCCCACTCTGCAGCCCAGACCCCCCCCTCTGCAGTCCGGACTCCCCCCTCTGCAGTCCGGACCCCCCCTCTGCCGCCCGGACCCCCCCTCTCTGCAGCCCGGATCCCCCTCTCTGCAGCCCGGACCACCCCCCTCGGCAGCCCAGATCCCCCCCTCTGCAGCCCGGACCCCCCCTCGCTGCAGCCCGGACCCCCAGCGGCGGGGCCGCGCCTGGGGCTGCCCGGCGCCGTGGCAGAAAGGGGCAGCCTCAGCCCCGAGGCTATAATTATCTGTAGTTAGCTCTGCACTTAGCTGTAATGAGCTGTAATTAGCGGCTGCGCTGTACCCAGCACCCCCAGGGCGGCGGGGTCCGCTCCCAGCACTTTGCTGGCGGAGCCGAGCCGAACCGAGCCCACCCGAACCCGATCTGATCCGAGCCCAGCCGAGTCCAGCCGAGCCCATCCGGGCTGATCCGAGTCCGGCCGAGCCGAACCGAGCCCAGCCGAACCCAAACGATCTGATACGAGTCCACCCGAGCCCATCCGAGCCCGTTCGGGCTGATCCGAGTCCGGCGGTGCCGAACCGAGCCCAGCCGAGCCCAACAGAGCCCACCCGAGTCCAGCCGTGCCAAACCGAGCCCAGCCGAGCCAATCCGAACTAATCCAAGACCAACAGCGCCGAACCGAACTGATCCGACCCTACCCGAGCGCACCCGAGCCGACCCGGGCCCGGCCGTGCCGTGCCGGTGCGAGCCGCGGGCGGGCGCTAGGACCCCGCGCGGCCCGGGCTGAGCCGCGGCCGGAGCCGGCGCCACTGGCGGCGCGGGGCCATGAGCGGCCGCTTCACCGTCACCGCGCTGCCCCGGCAGCCCCACCGCCCGCCCCACGGCGGCGACGACACCGGCACCGCCACCCCGCCGCACCCGCACGGCACCGGTGAGACCCGCGGCGGCGGCTCCGAGCGGCGCGGGGCGCGGGACGGGGCCCCCGGGGCAGGCTCCGTGGGGAGGCTCCGTGGGGCAGGGGTCGCGGAGCAGGCTCCGCGGGGCAGGGCGTGTGGGGGGCTCCGTGGGGCAGGGGGTCGTGGGGCAGAGTCCATCAGGGAGGGCCCGTGGGGCAGGGTCCATGGCGGGGGGGGGGGGGGGGTCGTGGGGGGCTCCCTGAGGCAGGGTCCGGCGGGGCAGGGTTCTCAGGGCAGGGTCCGCGGGGAGTCTCTGCGGTCCAGGGTCCATGGGGCAGTGTCCGTGGGGAGGCTCCGCGGTCCAGGGTCCGTGGGGCAGGGCAGTGCCGTCGGGGCACCCTGGGGGAGGGTGTGGAGCCACCCCGGGCTGCCCGGGCTCCTCGGAGGCGGTGGGGACCCCGGAGTGGGGCTGGCGTGGGGCTGCGGGACTCGGAGGACTGGGGGGGTTGGAGCAGAGAGTGGGGCTCGGCTGCCCGGACGGGACCCCTCATCCCAAGGGGCTCCCCTGCCCCATCTCCATCCCAGTGGTGTGTGGGAGTAAAGCCCCGTTCCTGAGGGATGGGCAGCGGGATGGGGCTGGGATGTGGGGGGACATCTGTGGAGCACAAGGCTGTGGGGTACGAGGCTGCCTGCTGCCCCTCAGGAGCCATGGAGGAGGGTGGCCATGGGGCGAGGGCTATGGGGCACAAACTGCCCCGTGGCCATGGGGCGAGTGCTATGGGCCACAAACTGCCCCATGGTCCTGGTGGCTGCACAGGAGGGTGGGCTGTGGTGGCCCTCGGTGGTGGTGGTGGCCCACTTGGCTGTGGCGGGTGCTGGGACCGGCTGGCCGTCGCCGTGCGGTGCCCAGGGGACGTGGTGGCGGGGCTGCACTGTCACCGGAGCCATATCGATCGCAGAAATCCAGCGACAGCAGCACCGTGCTGCGCGGAGCTGTGACCTTGCGCCCTCGCGAAGGGCGCTGGTGGGAGGCAGCGAGCTGCTGATGGGCACTGTGACACCCAAGCCATCTGAGTCCCTGCTGGTGGGCTCCGTGTCCCCGCTGGTGGGCTCCGTGTCCCCACTGGTGGGCTCTGTGTCCCTGTTGGTGGGCTCCGTGTCCCCGCTGGTGGGCTCCGTGTCCCCACTGGTGGGCTCTGTCCCACCAGTGGGATCTATGCCCCATCCAGTGGGCCCTGTGCCCATGTTGGTGGACTCTGTGGCCCCTGCCAGTGGGTTCCACGTCCCCACCAACGGGCTCTGTGTCCCAACCAGTGGGCTCTCTGCCCCCTGCCTGCATCCCAGCCATGGTGGCATCACAGGCCCTTATCACCGTGGTGGCAGTGCCGGGCCCCTTGTCACCCCACGACACGCGTGGGCAGCTGGCCCTGGCCCGTGGCTTGTGCCGTCTAGAGCCGTGGCCAAAGCCTGCGTCTCCCAGGAATGGTCGCTGGCTTGGGGACTCGCAGGGGGAGGAGGGAGGCCTGCTGGGGAGAGCTGGGCGGCAGGGGCCACGTCGGGGGCCCTCTCGGCTGCGCTGTGACCTTGCGCCCTCGCAGAGGACAGCCAGCCCCGCTCCCGCCGCCAGCACCCGGCACCCCCCGCGCCCCGGGCCGGGCGCAGCCTGGCGGGGTGTGTGCCCGAGGCTCTGGGCAGCACGAGAGACCCCATCCCGCATCCCACATCGTTCCAGCGGGTGGGGAGCCCCGTCCTGCCCCGATCCACGCACCCTGCGTCGTTCCAACGTAACGAGGAGCCCCCCCGCCCCGCCCCGATCCGCCCCCCGGGTCTGGACGGGAGTGGGGGCCGCCGTGGGGCTGCGAGGGGCCGGGTACCGGCTCCCCGGCGTTGATGGTGCCGCCCGGCCCTTCCCTCGTGCAGGAGCGGCCGGGGGGGGGGGGGGGGCGCGGGGACCCCCTGACCCGGCACAGACCCCTGCCCGGGGCCGCCCCTCCCGCCGCCCCTCCCGGCCGGCTCCGCTCGGGACGGGGAGCGGCCCCGCGAGGCCCCCGGGGAGCCGGGACGGGGAGCGCGGCCGCCAGAGGGCGCTGCGGGACGGGGACGGGCGTGACCGGCCCCGCCCGGCCCCGCCGCGTCCCCCCACCCCGCCCCGCGGAGCCGCCGCCCCGGCTCGGGGCCTCGGAGCGGAGCCCCCCCCGCCGCGTCCCGAGGCATCCGGGCTCGGCGGCCGTCGCCATGGCAACCAACTGGTTAAGGAGCCTCTCTCGTTGCCATGGAAACCGAGCCCAGTGTCTTCCCTGCCGATGCTGGGGGGCTCAGCCGCTCGCCCGGACCCGCGGGGGAGGGATGGAGGGGGGGATAAATCTTCCCGAGAGGGGGTCCCGGAGAGGGGTCGGAGCCCCTGCAGCCCGCACCGAGGCACCGGGCATAGAATCATAGAATCATAGAATCATCAGGTTGGGAGAGACCCATCGGATCATCGAGTCCAACCATTCCCATCAATCACTAAACCATGTCCCTCAGCGCCTCCTCCACCCGTCCCTTAAACCCCTCCAGGGAAGGTGACTCAACCCCCTCCCTGGGCAGCCTGTTTCAGTGCCCAATGACTCTTTCCATGAAAAGTTTTTTCCTAATGTTCATCCTAAACATGGGGCATGGGATGCGTGAGGGTCTGGTTCTGGGATTATCGGGGAGTGGGGGACTTGGCTTCCCCTGCCCAGTGGCCCCGCTGCCACTGGTCCCCTGGCACCTCCGGCTCCCCCAGCGCAGCTCAGGTTGGCAGGAGACAGGGCGCTGATGAGGGTACCATTCAAAGCACCAGGGGTCCGCGCTGCGGAGAGGCTGCGTGGCACGGAGGGTGCAGGACGGCTCCTTGGGGGGCAAGGGATCTCTGAGCCCCCTCTGTCACTTGCACCACCTTCCTGATGATGCTGTGGAGGGAGGCCGGGGGTGCCATGTGGGGCACAGGACCCCCCTGGAGCCTCAGCCGCTGCACTCCCACGCCTGACCCTCCCGGGAGCTCGCGGCAGGGGCTGCACAGCTGCTGCCCGGCTGGCAGCGCGCCCTGCAGCCCTCGTGCAGCTGCGGCAGCACAGGGGCCTAGGGGCCCTGCGGCTGGCACAGGGATTGCTCGGGGGCTCCTGGGTGGGAGGAGGTTGGTTCCGCAGCTCATCTGTGTGCGGGGCTGCCCGCTTGCCCGCTGCTGTGGCCCTGCTTCTGGCAAAACATCTGGGCTGGGCAGCTGGGGATGCTGCGCTGGCTGCACGCGGTGCAGGGCCTTCGTGACGCAGGAGCTCACATCCCCTCCTGCCTTGCCCCATTGCCTCCTTCCCTGCCCTGTATCCTTCTGCCCTGCCGCCCTTCTGCTCTTGGTCTCGGGAGCTGCGTTGGCTCCCCACGGTTCTGCTCCCAAACCCACAGAACACCATCCCTCCCTTCTTACCCCCCCTCCCCCCAACACCTGGAGGTGGGGGCAGGTCCCAGCTGATGACTGCATCACTTCCAGACCCTAGTTTTGCCCTGGTACTGGTGGCAGATCCCTGACCTGTCTGAGTGGGGACCTTCTATCCCCCCTGAGGTGCTGCAGGACATGATGCCTTGGTCATCAGCCCGGCAGGACAAGAGCGATGTGGCATGTGCCATAATGCAAACCCTCCAATGGGATCCCTGGCTCTGTGTGTATGTCACTGCCCCTGCACCCCTCTGTGCCTCCAGGCTCCCTTTGCCTCATCTCCCCATCCTCCTAGGCTCTCTCCTGCCCTAGCTCTTCTTTCTCCTGGGGACCTGGTCCCGCATCCTCGAGCCCCGAGTGCTGCGAGGAGAGCCCTGAAGACCTGGGGTGATGGAGTCTTCCCATGCAGGGAGGGTGTGGGTCTGGCAGGCTGCACCAGAGATCACTGCAGGTGGGTGCAGGGCGCCCACTGGCATCACCACAGTGTGGCCACCCTTAGACAAGGGCCAGGCTGCCCGCTCCATGCCCTCTAGAGGTTTCCCAGCACCTCTGGCACGTGTCTGGCTCCTGGGAGGTTTGACCGCTGCCAGTGACAGGAGAGGCAAGAGCTGTGCCGCCAGCTGCCGGGATACGTGCGCCGGGCAGGTCATCCTGTTTACAGGCCAGGGTTTGCTCAGCGTGGTGCTGGGATTGAGTCCCTTGGTTTGGCTCTGCCCCGGGACATCCCTGCGTGCTCCCCATACAGGTGGGACCCTACACACGGGCCAAGCAAGTGCAGTCCCTAGCATAGCCCCCCTGCGCTGCCGGCAAATCCCAGCCCCTGAAATGGAGCCATAATCCAGGGATTAGGGGATTAGTGGTCTTTCACGTGCTCCCTTCCCCCATCTGTTTGATCAGGAAAATCCCTCCTGGGCCGAGCCCACGCGCTGCGGCCTCCTGCGCAAACCGTCATCTCTGTGCTCGCCACGGCCAGCCCCCACACAGCCCCCACTGCCCGGCCATGGCCCCCGTGAGTGAGTGGGCTCTGCAGACGCCCCCACAACCACCGAGGAGAGCAGCCGTGCCCACTGCCTCCAGCCCGCAGCCCTGGCCATGCGGGCAGCGTGCGGGGGCCAGTGCCGTCCCTTGGGAGCAAGCCACCCCCTCGCTCCAGCACTCAAGGCTAAGGATGTGGGGGTGAGGGGCCAGTGCTGCTGCGGCTGAGCAGGAGCAGCCCCGCAGAGCAGCTAGTGCACAGGGTTACGGAATCATAGACCCATAGAATCATGGAATGGGGTCCTGGGCAGGGAGATAGGGCTGGGGGCTGAGTGAGGGGGCTGGCATCGCTCTAACCACGCTGGGGCAGCCCGTGCCACTGCCCATGCTCCCTGCAGGTCATCCTGTGCCGTTGGCTGTGGCTATGCCGCTGTGGGTCCCGGGGGACGCCAGGCGCAGAGGTCGTGGCCACAGCGGCTGGGGCTGCCGGCAGGGCCACTGCGAGGGGTCCGAGCCTCCTGCCCCGCAAGGTGAAGGCTGGGGAGCCTCCACACTGCGGAGCAGCTGGCCTCATACCAGGAGAAAGTAAACAATTAATTACAGCCGTCAAGGAGTAACTAACGCCAGCGGGCTGTCATGATCTCAGCCTGCTCCAGAGGAGATGCCGGGAGCTGCCGCCAGCTCTGGCTCTGGGATCCTCTTGGATTATGTGGTGAGAGCAGGGGGGCTGTGTGTGGCCCTGGGTCAGTGGTGTGGGGTCCCATCGGCAGCCCCCATCCCCAAGCAGCCTGAGCCCTGTGAGGTACGAGCCCTTCTGGAGGCAGCAGCAGTGAGGGGCAGCCCCATCGCTGCCCTGCGCCAGGGTCAGCCCAGACCTGCTGCCCTGGGGGGCTCAGGGGGCTGGGCTGGGGGTTCCGGATGTGCTGGGACCTCGACTCCCTGGAGCCCTGAGGGTCAAGCCAAGCACGCTCCCCCCTCTGCAGGGCTCTGGGGCAGAGCGGGGTTGACAGCCTCTGCAGACCCTGTGCCTGCTGCCAGGTGGTCTGGCGGCCCCCTCCTCCCCGGAGGACCTTGGTGATGGTGGGGGCCGGTCCTGCTATTGGGACGGGGGGCGTTAGCCCCCACCTAGGCCCCTGCTGCCTGCAGGGAGGTGCTCAGCGTGGCTGGCACTGCCCCACCGCGACCTGCCTCTCCCTCCTCCCTCAGGTGCTGCCCCCTCCCCACAGGAGCTGCCTCCGGGGGTGGCCCTGACCCCAGGATCTGCCCTACTGGAGCCCCCCAAACGGGTGTTTGGCTCGCGGCTGCAGCGGGGCCGTTGGGGGCGGTTGCGGGGGCCGTTGGGGGCCGTTCGGGGTGCGGGGCCGTTGAGGCGCCGTCCGTGCCCCCGTTCCCCCCCGAGGGAGGCGCCGCTGTGCCCCCGCGGGGCGCTGCCGCATACGTGCCGGGGCGGGCGGGCCCGCGGGCGGCTCCGCACTGCAGCCCCCTCCCACCGGCGCGGGGGGCGGCGCGGGGCGCGCGGCTGCGGAGCGCGGCGGCGGCTCGGGCAGCGGCGGCGGCGGCGCCATGCTGAACAACCTGGCCGACTGCGAGGACGGCGACGGCGGCGCCAGCCAAGGTGAGAGGCCGGGACACCGGCGGGGCTGCGGGAGCTCGGCGGTGCCCGCCGTGCCGGACCCCGCGCGGGGAGAGCCGGCACCGGCCACAGCGGCGGCTCCTGCTCGGCGGCCCCGCGGGGCTGCGGCGGCCGGTGCGGGGGCCTGCTCCCGCCGCTCCGGCACCGCGCACGCCGCTGCGGCAGCCCCGGGGAGCGGCGGCGGGACCCGGGACCACCCCCGGGACGGGGCTTCGGGCTGCGCTCCGGGCAGCCGCGCCGATCGCCGGCACCTGCCCTGTCCCGGGCACCGGCCGGGATCCTCTCCCCCTACCCCTCCGGACACCCCGCGCCCGGCTACAGCCCCGCTTGCCCCGGCTGCCTCCTCCCCACCCCTCCCTACCGCCCCCCCATCGCTGCCTGCCTTCTCCCCAGCCCTCCTTACCGCCTCCCCCGTTCCTCCCTGCTGCCGCCCGCCCCCCCAGCTCTCCGTACCGTTTCCTTGCTGCCGTTCCCCCATTCCCTGCTGCCGTTCCCCCGTTCCCTGCTGCCGTTCCCCACACCGCCCCCGGGGCCGCGAGAGGCTCTGGCCGCCCCGGGCCGCCGCCGCTGTCCGTGGTGCTGAAGCGGCCGCCGGGACTGCTGGGCTCGGAGTCGCTGCCGCTGTCCGTGGTGCTGAAGCGGCCGCCGGGACCGCTCGGATCGGGGCCGCCGCGCTCTGCAATGCCGATCCCAGCCGTGCCGAGCAGAGCTCAGTCAAACCGTGCCAAGCTCAGCTGAGCCGTGCCGAGCTGATCCGCTCGGTCTACCCCGTGACGTGATGTGCCGTTCCCCTCCGAGCCGTGCCGTTCCCGGCCAAGTCGTGCCATTCCCGGCCAAGCCGTGCCGTTCCCGGCCAAGCCGTGCCGTGCTGCAGCCCCGGCGCAGTGCAGGCGGGCAGGGCCGCTGCAGGCGAGGGGCCGGGGCTGCAGCCCGCGGGCGGTGGGGCTGCCAGGCCCTGGCAGCAGCTGCGAGGCTGCTGGCACTTTGGCCTGAGCTGTTCCCGGGGCATTCGCCAACAGTCGGGCTGCCGCGTCCAGCCCCGGGCAGCGGGGCCAGCACAGCTCCCTCTCCTGCAGGTGTTTGTGTCGGGCACAGGGATGGGCTAGAGCCAGGAAAATGCAGCGATGTGACCGCGGGGACCTGCAGTGCCTCCCCAGCCACTCCGGGTCCCCTCAGGGGTCTGCTGAAAGCCCCAGCCAGGAGTGGATGGCTGGCTCTGGCGGTCGCTGCAGAAGTCCCCGGCTGTCTGCAGTGAGGCTTTGGGCACAGCCGCGACAGCTTTTGGTGTTTGCTTTGCTCCAGCGACCTGAACCTGATTATTTACTTGTTTATTCACAGCTCCACTCAAGGTCAGGGCTGGCAGGATTCTTCTGGGGCACCTTGCTGGGGTTTGGGGAGCTGCACTGGCCCCCACAGTGCCCTTCTCTGAGCTCTTGCTCTCTCCTTGCTCTTTGCTGCAGCAGGATCTGTCCCACTCGCTGCGTTTCCATCGCAGCCGTGCCGGCGGCGCTTGTGCCTTGCTTGGGTCTGGCAGGAGGGCTGGACACGGTGCCACTACAGATGGACCAGGCAGACTGTCCCTGGAGCCGAGCCTGGCAAGAGGCCGGCGGGTGCAGGGCTGGTGGGGGCAGAGGCTTGCGGGGACTGGGAGAGGAGGGGAGCATCTGTGAGGTGGGGTCCCACGCCTGTGCCGAGGGCGGCTGCTGGGGAGTGGGATTGCTCCCATCCTTGCTGAGGATGCTGAGCTCCCTGTGTGGGGTCTGCCTGCGGGGACTGTGGACACCTCAGGGGTGGCAGAGCTGTTGCATGGGATCCTCCCTGCATGACCTGTCTGCTCCAATGCTGGCTGGACCGTGACTTGCCAACCCAGTGGCTCGCCAAAGCCCTGGGTGCCACTTAGGCTGTTTCTGTCTGACCACTCCTGTCTCCATGCTGGGCAGCCTGCAGGAGCCTCCGGACAAGGGCTGGAAGGGCTCCAGCCCTGGCAGCCCATCGAGGGCTGGGCCGCTGGCAGACTCTCTGGGGAGGTGGTGGGGAGCAGGCAGGGCTGCTGCCTGCAGTGTCCGGGCTGGCAGCTTGCACTGCTCTGTCTGGGGTGTGGATATGTCAGACGCAGCCCCGCTGCAGGCTGCTCTGCTGGTGCTCCAGCTTGCCTGAGATGGGGAGACCCGGGGCTGGGAGGCTTTGCTGGAGCTTGCATCCACAGCCATTTCCAAGGCAAGGCTCAGGCTGTGGGAGAATCTGGGAAGCTGTTTAAGTGCAGCCAGCCAAAGCGCCTGTGGTGGAAATCCTGCGCCTGCAGGGCCGGCTGATCAAAGGGAGGATAATCCTGGGTTTAGGAAGGAAGAGGATAGGTCTGAAGTAGCAGTTGGTCCAATTTGGGTCAGGCAGCGAAAGAATCCAGCCCAAAAGGCCACTCGGTGTGCCTGCAGGCCAGGGGGGCAAAGTTTAGACCTGGGATGAGGGGAAAATCACACCCCTCCCCACCGCACCCCACCCACCCTACCTTCACGCTGCAGCTGGGGGCTGACAGCGCTGCGTGCACTGCCAGCAGGAGCCAGCGCTGCTCCGGCCACGGGAGCTGCAGTCAGTCAGAGTGGTCTCTGCCTCGGCAGGACCTGTGGGGGCTCTGTGGCCTCCCTAGAGGCCACTGTACCCAGGGCAGCTGTCAGGTACCCTTGCTCAGATGAGAAGCCTAGGTGGGAGCAGAGGTGCCAGCCACCATAAGGGCCCCTTGGCCACCCCTGTCTGCCTTAGGCACCCCCAGGCCAGCAGCTCAGGGCCAGGGCAGTGGACGTGTGGCTGAGTCCTCTTAATGGCCAGGGGTGACACAACAGTGCTGTGGCCTTCCTCAGCCAGCAGTTCTTGCAAAACTGCAGCAGCTGGGGACATCAGCCAGGGCCACGTGCTCACCCGTGAGCTCGCCGGGCTGCTGGGGTCACCCTGGGGTGCTCCTTGCTGCAGGCAGAGCCCCAGGGACTGGGAGGAGGCTGCTTGCTAGCCAGTGCTGCCGAACACTCTGGCAAAAGTCAAGGTGCCCCATGCACCTCCTGGGGAGCCCCGGGGCACCCCTGGCACCGTGAGCGGCCACCGCGCTGCTGCTGCCACAGGGGCTGGCAGGGCTGGCGCAGTGGGTGGTGCAGGAGGGGCCCACGGCCAGACCCGCACAGGGGGTCCCTGAGCTGTCACACCCCTGTGGAGTCAGGACTACCCTCCCCCGTGTCCCTCTCTCCTGCTGCTCCTCCGGCCAGTGCCGCAGCCCCAGCACCCAGTGTCCCTGGCCCGGGCTCGTCGTGCGCGGTGCCCATGAAGGACCTGGCCCTTGTTGGGTGATATGGAGGGGACGGGCTGGCTGTGGCCAGGCAGGAGCAGGCAGCAGCCCTGGTTAATTAGCCTGTAGGGTCTGGCTGCCTGGGCTCCCCCCATTAGCGCTCTGTGCCCTGCGCCATGTAAAGCAATTAGGGAGGATTTGGGATAAGGGACATGATGCTTCCCAACCCAATTTAGGGCTGAATAAGAAGCCAGTAGGAGATCACATCGTGGCTGGTGTTGCAGCTCAAGTGCTGCCTGGTGGGGTGGGCGCACTGCCCAGGGTGCAGGGAGGGTCCTTTGGCTCTGGGGCCCTGGGCTGCCGGGATGGGGAGCAGGGCTGGTTTTGGGATGCCCTGGGCAGGTAGGGTTGGTGGTAACCCCTGCATCAAGTGGGACTGCGTGATGCCCACAGCGGGGCTGCGGGTTCCTGGCAGCAATCCCGCCGTGAGCCCTTCCAGCCGCCGCAGCAAATTAAAAGGCCGATTCATGTTGAGTGATCCCTGGGGAGGGGGGCGGCTCAGTGCCGGGATCGAAGCCTGGCACAGCTCAGCTCTGCTCGGCTCACGCCACCTCTCCCTTGCCAGGCTGCCCAGCCTCAGCGCCGGCAGCCCCAGCTCCTTCCCTGGGCTCTCAGGGGTCCTGGACTCCATGCCCACTGGTGGCTCACGTGTCCCCATGGCTGGGAGGTGTCATCCCTCGGTGCTGCTGGGCACGACTGGCCGTGGCGGTGGCGGGTGGGGGACGGGGTGCGATGCCCTAGCCTGCCCCTGCCTGCACGGAGCACAAATCCGGTGGCAGCCGCCGGGGAGAGGCTGCAGCAGCCCCTCTGCGGCAAAATGGTCTCCGGCAGGAGCGGGGAGCACGTAGTCACCTGGGACCCCGCGGCCCTGGCGCTTAACTCCTTCCAGCCTGTGGGGCTGGGGTGAGGCAGGGGGTCGAGGGTCCCCCGGAACGAGTGCTGGGGATGCTGGAGCTGTGCTGTGTGCTCATCCCCATGTCCCCACATCCTGCCAGCCCAGGACCTCTCCTGGTGCCAATGTCACCACCAGGTGAGCGGTCAAGTCCCCTGGCCAGCCCTGGCAGTGCAGATGGTGCCAGCACAGCCTCGTGGTCCCTGTAGTGCCGGAGAGGTGCCCCAGGCTGTGAGGCAGGGGGTGCTGCAAGGTTCGGGGTGCAGTGGAGGTGCTGCTGGGGTGCAGTGTGTGCGCCCTGGGTGCTGCTGGCACCTGGTGCGGAGCTGGGTGGAGTCTGTGGGACTGGGGGTCCCGGCCGTGCTGTCTGGTGGGTGCTGGGGTGCCGGTGCGCGGGGTGCGGGTGCCGGTGGGTGCCGGTAGCCGGGGTGCGGGGCCGTGGGGTGCGGGTGCTGTGCGGGGCCGTTACATAAGAGCGGGAGCCGAGGCGGCCGGGGCTCGCCGTTGCCATGGAAACCAGCACGGTGATGTCGTCGGCCGGGTACCAGGCGGAGAAGCGAGGCCCCGCGGGCTCCGCGCTCCCGGTGGGGTCCCTGGACCTCGCCAGGCTGCAGGCACATCCCACCCCCTCCGTGCCCCTGCGTGCCCCGGGGACGTGGGCTCAGACTCCGTCTTCTTTGCCCCCGTGCTGGGGATGGCCCCGTGAGAGCATCCTCGGTGTGTCGTCTTGCATCCACGCCGTCCCAGTTGCTGGTGCGGGTGGGTGGGTGCTGTGGGAGTGTGTGGGTGCAGCCCACGCTGCTGCGGTGACCTAATAACTGCTGGGTGCGGGGCTTCAAACCAAACCCAGAGCAAGCGGCATGTTGGGTCTGTGCCGAGAGCCCTCCCTGCATCCTTCGTTGGGGAACATGGGGCAGGCTACGTGCCAGCGGTGCCAAACAGAGCAGGGTCCAGAGTGAGATAGGCCAGACCCCTGGACCAGAGTGTCCGGTGCTGCTGCCATGGCCAGTCCCGCACAGGAGGAGCCTGCGGGCTCTGCCCTGCAGCTCAGCTGCACCATCAGGGACACTGCCACCCCGCTGACCCACGTCCAAGGAGCCCGGGGACCGGTGGGAGATGGGGGCCAGCCTGTGGGTCAGTGTCACCTGTGGCGCTTGGGGCTTCACCTCTTGGTCAGCCAGGAGTGCCGTGTCTGCCGGGTAGGTTGCAGATGGTGAATCACCACTGTACACAGGCAAACCGGCTCCCAGGTTCTTGAATATGAGTCAACTGGCAGGAGGCAGGCAGTCTTCGAAAGACTGGGCTGCTCCGAATGGTCACAGGGTTTGTCCCGGGTGGCTGTGGTTCATGGGTGGCTGCACCGCCACAGCCCACGGGCAGCCCCTGCGCCATCCCTGCGCTCCAGGGCTCTGTGCTTGAAGCTGGCGGTGTGGGTAACTGTTGCCCCAGGCCTGGCATGCACAGTGGGTCTGTAACCCTGCCTGTGAGGGCAGCCTTCCCGGCGGTGCTGGCACTGCAATTGCTCTGGCCATGGCAGTGGGGATGGGTTTGTGGGGGAGCCCCTCTCCTTCTGCCTGGGGCGGAGGACCAGACCCAGCTGCCTGTGTTTCCCTGTGCCCCAGGGCTGTCGCCCACTCAGCTGCTCTGCCCAGCACTGTGTCCCTTGGCTCCCTGTCCCCGTCCCCTCTGGGCCTTCGCTCAGGGCTGCGCTTCTCTGGTGGCACCGTCCTCGCTGCCGCTCCATTTCCAGCCTGATTTATTTCTGCTGCTCTGCAGCTCGTCTGTTTTCCTTGCTATTAAGCCGACTCTGGGTTTCTTCTGCACGAGGTCGTTAATGCAGCGAGCAGCCGCAGCTCTGTCCCAGCAGCTCTGCGGGCTCTGCACCGCTGCAGGTGGTTCCTCTACTCCGTGCAGGGCGGCAGCACCTGCCCTCGGTGGCGGCACCGCCGATGCCTCCCTGCCTTGTGGTGCAGCCCTGGCCCCAGCTCCCGTGGTGCATGTCAGGGAGCACGACCAGAGACCCAGCTGCTCGCCCCTCTCCCAGGCACCGTGCTGGGGCTGCCCCGCTCCGTGGTGACACGCCGAGCGCCTGGCCGGGTCCTGCCCCTGCAGATGCAGCGCTGCGGGCAGCCCTGGCACGCTCACCTGCAGGCACCCTGCGCTGTGAGTTATTGCTGCCAGCTGTCCTGCTGGGAGGGTTCCCTGGGATCCACGCTCCTCGCCTCACTGCGTGGATGCGCTCCGGCAGGTCCGTGTGCCGGCTGGGTCAGGCTGGGCACTGGCAGCCCCTGCCCGTGCATGGTTTGGGAGGTGATGCTGCTGGCTGCGGTGCAGGGGCTGCCATCGCCAACCTGGAACTGGCCACGAGCATGGTCCCCATGGTCCTGACAGCCCTCCCGTGGGAGCATGGGTGCTCTCCCAGTGTGAGCTGGTGCAGCAGTGCCTAGCTGACCCGGCGGTGTCTCTGCAGGCGATGGCAATCCCAAGGAGAGCAGCCCTTTCATCAACAGCACGGACTTGGAGAAGGGCAAAGAGTATGATGGCAAGAACATGGCGCTCTTCGAGGTAAGGCACGCAGGCGGTGGGGCAGTGAGGGTCCCTGTAGAAGGGGCCGAGCTGAAGCCCTAGCCCAGGCTCCCCCTCTGCTGCAGCCTTGCAGGCAGGTGGTGGGCTGGCATTGGGCAAAGTCCCTGGGCCTGGCCAGGGTCCCGAGGCTCTGTCCTCATTGCTCGGGGCTCTGCTGTCTGCAGGAGGAGATGGACACCATCCCCATGGTCTCGTCCCTGCTGAGCGGGCTGGCCAACTACACCAACCTGCCACAGGGCAGCCGGGAGCACGAGGAGGCTGAGAACAATGACGGGGGCAAGAAGAAGCCGGTGCAGGTGAGGGACACAGGAGGGACACAGCCCCTTGTCCCACCCCTGCCTGTGTGGTGCCAGTCTAAGGGCTACCCTGGGCATGGCCAGGACCCTTGGGCCCTGCTGTGAAGTGGTTTCACCTGGGATCCCCGGCCACGTTGCGGGAGGAGCGGGATTCCTTACTCCTCTGGCAGCTGGACCTGTGAGCCCTGACATCTGCCCGCTCTCTTGGCAGGCCCCGCGGATGGGCACCTTCATGGGCGTCTACCTGCCCTGCCTCCAGAACATCTTTGGGGTCATCCTCTTCCTGCGTCTCACCTGGGTGGTGGGGATTGCTGGCATCATGGAATCCTTCTGCATGGTCTTCCTCTGCTGCTCCTGCGTGAGTGACGGAGCCTGCCAGGCTCCCACCAACCATACTTGGGATCTGGGGGTCACCAGCCAGGCTGGCTGGGCTGTGGAGAGGTGCATGAGCTGCCAGCCCACCTGCCTGCCCCTGCCCCACTTACAGCAAGGAGAAGCCTCTGGCTTCCCAAAGGACTCAGCAGCAGAATGGTGCTCAAATGGTGACCCAGATCGTAGCTGCCATGTGGTGGGGATGGGGGAGGAGGGGTCTCGGGCCCTGGCCCTGCACACCGTGATGCAGTGAAGCCACCCCACTGGGATGGAGACCCTGGGGCAGAGGCTGGCGAGATTGAACACAGGCAGCATCCTGGGCTGCTGTGGGAACTCTGACCCTCATGGCACTGCTGGTCCTTCTAAGGGGTTCAGCCCCAAGCTGCTGGCCAGCAGCCCTGCCTGCTGCCCATCCATCCATCCATCCATCCATCCATCCATCCATCCATCCATCCACTCAGCTCTAGCTGCGGCATCCTGACCCAGTGGCACATCTCAGTGTGGCCCCAGGGAGCCCCATGTCCCCGCGTGGCCCCAGCTCTCCCTTCCCGCTCCCCAGGGAGCTCTGCCAGGCGCTGACTGTGCTTCTCCCCGCAGACGATGCTGACGGCCATCTCCATGAGCGCGATCGCCACCAACGGCGTGGTGCCAGGTAGAGCAAAGCCTGTGTCCCTGTGCACGCAGGGGCAAAGGGAGCTGGCTTCTTGCAGGGTTGGGTGCCAGCAGGGGCCCCTGTGTCCCAGAAGGGCTGGGCTGAGTGTGGCAAAGGGCTTTTCCCAGAGAGCATCCCCCAAAGCCATCCTGCTTCCTGGGCTGTGCTGGCCGAGCTCTGGGTGCTGCCCTGTGCCGTGCTTGGGAGGGTGGACGTCCTCTGCCTTCTGCCACCAGCCCACGCAGACCCCTCGTTGCCTGAGGAGGAGCGTGGAGCTGGAGCCACCACCCATCCCCGGAGCCGTGAGGTACAGATGGCAACGAGAGCTGCCAGCCACGGCTCCTCCCTCTGCCAGACTGGCAATGCCATGGGGGAGCTGGGGAGAGATGCGGCAGAAGGATGGGGAGCTGGGTGCTGAGGGCTGAGCGTTGGGGCAGCCTCTCCCCACAGCCTCCCTGAGCCACACTGGGCACGAGGAGGCTGCTGTGTGCCCCAGGGAGGCACCAGCAGGGTCTGGCTTTGCGCGTGCCCTCGAGCTGCCTCTCCCAGTGCGTGCCGATCCCCACAGGACCGTGGGGAGCTGGGAGCAGGTGAGCAATGTTGACCTGGTTGCTCCACAGGGCTGGGCTCGGCGCTGACAGCCCCAGCGCAGGGTGTAATTAAAACTATTTATCATCCTGCTGCTGCAGTGGGACCATTGATCCCAGCCACCCAGCTCTAAGGGCTCCTCTGAGAGGACAGACAAGGCAGGGCCTGTGTGCCGGGGCTCCAGCACCTGCCTGGCATCCCAGGGGACATGTCCCCGAGGCCATCACACCTGGACTCCCGGGGAATGGCTCTGCCAGCGCGGCTGCTCCCGCTGTGCCGAGGCCCTGGGGGTGGCGCCCTGCTCCCTGCTGGAGCCATGGTGCCACCCTGCCCCTGGCTCTCCTGGCAGGGCTAGGGGTGCCCTGGGTCCGGCTGGGACCCACCTTTGTTCTCTCCGGCAGCGGGTGGCTCCTACTACATGATCTCACGTTCCCTGGGACCTGAGTTTGGTGGGGCCGTGGGGCTCTGCTTCTACCTGGGCACCACCTTTGCCGGCGCCATGTACATCTTGGGCACCATTGAGATCCTGCTGGTACGTGTCTGGTCCTTCCCCTGTGGGGCGCAAGGGCTCAGCTCCTGCCAGGGCAGCTCTGCCCCTGCTGCCCACTCCTCGCAGCCCAGCAGGGACCTGGGGGCTCAAGGTGGGGCCAAGGGGCCCTTGCTGGGGGGTCCCCTCTATGGAGCCGTTATCCTGACTCTCTCGCAGGCCTACATCTTCCCAGGCATGGCCATCTTCAAAGCCGAGGATGCCAGCGGGGAGGCGGCTGCGATGCTCAACAACATGCGTGTGTACGGCACCTGTGTGCTGACCTGCATGGCCACCGTGGTGTTTGTGGGGGTCAAGTATGTCAACAAGTTTGCCCTGGTCTTCTTGGGCTGTGTCATCCTCTCCATCCTCGCCATCTATGCTGGAGTCATCAAGTCGGCCTTCGACCCACCGAGCTTCCCGTGAGTACGGCGTCCCGTGGTGCCGTGGCGGCGCTGGGGTGTCCAGGCACACGGCTGAGTGCTTGTTTCCCTCCAGTATCTGCCTCCTGGGCAACAGGACCCTCTCACGCCACGGCTTCGACCTCTGCACCAAGATGGTGATGGAGGGCAACGAGACAGTGGGCTCCAAGCTCTGGGAGCTCTTCTGCACCTCCCGCTTCCTCAATGCCACCTGTGATGAGTACTTCACCATGAACAACGTGACTGAGATCGAGGGCATCCCCGGCGCCGCCAGTGGCCTCATCCAAGGTAAGCACGGCACGGGGATGGAGGTGCGGGAATTTGGACACGGAGGTGGTGGCACAGGACAAGCCCCACGTGAGCCGTGGTGGGGGCAGCATCTGTGCCTCCTGGGCAGCTCTGCTGCTGGAGGGCCCAGTGCCCTGGGAGACATCGCATGTGGGCAGCTGGCCCTCTGACGTGCCAGGCAGGTGGTGAGGGGATGGGCGGTCAGCGCTGAGCCCAGGGGAGCGATGCATGGGTGATCCCTGCTGGGGGCTGCTCTGCCTCCTGAGCGCAGCCAGCCCTGCTCCACTGGGCAGCGAGAAGGGCTCCTGCACTGCTACAGCCGCCCATGTGCAGGCTCTGCCAGCCAGACCGCAGCAGCACCGCTCTGAAAGATACCCAGAGGCTGGGGAGCAATAAATCCTCCCTTTGCTGCTTCTTGGCCTTCAGAAAGGCTGGTATCGATCTGAGGTTTCACGAGGAGCGATCGCCCCTCGGGGGCACTTAGCTGCTGTGGCCGCAGCCGTGCAGAGAGAGTGGCCAGAGCTGCAGAAAACCTTGTGAATTTACTGGGAGGAGCCACTTTTGACCTGTTTTTCCAGAGCTGCTGGTGCATTTGCCAGGTGCTCACACTGCGCGGTGAGTGGCAGAGGCCGATGCTCAGTACCACACTCGGAGGGCATTTGCTGGCCCCTGCTCTGCAGGGCTGTGCCTGCAGGAGATGCTCTGGGTGCTACGGTGCTGGTGTCGGGGCTCAGGAGAACAGCACCCATCAGGCTTCCCTGCCTGCAGAGCCATGAGCAGGATCAGCCCTTCCTGGGGAGCAGAAGCCAGGCTGAGCACCCTGTGGTGCCAGGCTGGGTGTACGGCGGTGGCTGTGCTGGCTGTGCAGCACAGCGAGTGCATGTGGTGAGCTCACGGTGGCTCTGCTCCCAGTGTGTCCCACGGAGCTGGGTGTCCCAGGCACGGCTGGTGCTCACTGCAGGCAGCCCTGGGGGCTGAGGCTGTGCCGGGTGTCTGTGAGCCCACTCCAGCCCAGCTCTGCCACGGTGGCTGCATAGACTCAGGCATGGGAGCTCAGACTTCACTTAGCACGTGGCACCTGGGGCTTTGACTGCCAGGCTGTGTCCTGGCAAATTGGTGGAGTGTGTTCACAGGGTGTTTGGGAGGCTCTTGGTGGTGTCCCATGCTGGGCTGTGTCAGGGCAGTGGGTAGCAAATGTATCGGGCATGCAGGGCAGAGCCAGGACCACCTCTGGGTGCCCAGTGGCAAGGGTGACTGGTCTGGTAGCATCTTGAGACCAGTTGTCACTGTACAGCCCTGGCAGAGGTGTCTGAGCCTGGCTGTGCCCAGGCGCTGGGTCTCCCTGTGGGAGCAAACGTGTTTTTCCATGAGCCAGGCTGGACTGCCAGCCCTGTCTCTCACCCGAGAGCAGTCAGGGGAGGTCACGCAGCTGAGGAAGGATGCTCAGTGCTGGGTGCTGTGAGAGCCAGGCCCGTTTGGAGCCGCCCAGCATCCCCTTTGCAATGCCCTGCCGAGGGCTGTCAGCCTCTTCCCGCCGTGCCTGGGCGCTGGATGCTCTCTGCTGCTCCAGTTTCTCGCTGCGATCTGTGGCCAAGGCAACACGTGGAGGGATACTAAGCCTGTTACATCAGCCCCACAGTCGTAATCCCATCAAAAACATTATCAAGTTACTTTGACACGATCCACTTTCTTTAAACCTGTGTTGATCAGCATTAATTATATTACCCTCTTAATTATTTGCTGCTCCAGTCCCACGTCAGCTGCTCCAGTACCTTGCAGGGACGATGCCAGTGGTGGGATGGACCTGCTCTGGTGTCCCACCTGCGCTGTCCCCAGGCCCAGTGTCTGCACACCTCTGATGGGCTGGGGATGCCCTATCCCTCACCTGCTGGATGCCTTCTGGTTCTGGGGTGGAGGGAGGCAACGCTGGACCCCCTGCGCTCCATCCCTTTGGGCTGTGGGGTGGAACGGTGCTGTGCTGGGTGCAGGCAGATCTCCGGCACCTCCTCACGCCTGCTGTGGGGCCCGGCCTCCTGCCTCCTCACAGAGAACCTCTGGAGTTCATACCTGACCAAGGGCGTGATCGTGGAGAAGCGGGGGCTGCCCTCGGTGAGCCCCCCCGACACCCCGGTGGACATGGACCAGCCCTACGTCTTCAGCGACATGACCTCCTACTTCACCCTGCTCGTCGGCATCTACTTCCCCTCGGTCACAGGTGGGAGCTGCCGCCGGCCTCGGTTGCGTGCGGCGGGCACTGGCTGTACACGTGCCACCAGGTGTGCTCCTGCAGAGCCCCCCGCCTGCCTGCCCCCCGCGCTGGGTGCGGCGGTGGTGGCAGCTTGGGGGTGGATTGCATCCTGCGCATCCCACGCAGCCGCCCATGCTCCAGATCTGACGGTGCCGCTCGGCGCGGCGCTGACGTCCCGCAGCTCCGGTATTTATAGCTCCCGGGGGTGGAGGAGCTCCCCCCCCCACCCCGTCCCAGTCCCAGTCCCGCTGCGGAGCTGCCGTGGGGTGTAGCCACCGGATGCCACCCACAGCACTGCTGGTGCCCAGGGGCTGTCCCAGGCACCGCGATAGCTGGCACTGGACAGACCCTGTGACGCCTCTTGGCACGCGGCCACCGGTACCATCTTGTGTACCGGTAGGTCCTGGGTTTGGCACAAGGCATGTGTCCTCTCTGTAACACAGGCTGAGCCTCAGGTGCTGCATCCCAGCTGCAGGTGCAGCTCTGCGGGCACGGCGGGGTGGCCACCCGGCTGCCGTGGTGGGTGCTCCATGGTGGGAGCTGCTGGCACAGCCGTGTCCCAGCCTGGCCCTCCTTGGAGTGGTGCCAGGGCCTGACCCTGTCCCTGCCACTGCTCCACTCACTGGCCTTGCTTGAACTAATTAAGGGCTAATGAGACGAGTCATTACCAGCATTTTCAGCCTAATCCTTGAGTGACCTCGGACTGTGGCTCTGGAAGTGCTGGGGGACACGGGCAGCAGCAAAGCCAGTGGTGTGCCCGCTCCCCATCCTGGTAGCCCAGTGCCTGGCTGCTCCTGGGGCTCGTGCAGTGCCCGCATGAACCATCCTGCTGGCTGTGATGGGTGAGGGTTAGGGCTCTGCCCACTGTGGCACCGTCCCCTCTTTCCCCAGGCATCATGGCTGGCTCCAACCGCTCCGGAGACCTCCGGGACGCCCAGAAGTCCATCCCCACAGGCACCATCCTGGCCATCGCCACCACCTCCACGGTCTGTATCCTTCAGGGCTTGCCTGAGCCTGTGCTGCTGGGCTGAGGGCAGGGGGGGCTCGCTGTGCCAGGTGGGGATGGGGGTCCCTGCACCCCACTAACAAGGGGCAGGTGGGACTCGGTGTGTCCTCCTGGCTCTCCTTGACCGCCCGACAGATATCAGCTCCGTTGTCCTCTTTGGGGCGTGCATCGAGGGGGTCGTCCTGCGTGACAAGTGAGTGTCCTGGAGCTGGGGGGGTCTTGGGGGGAGCCCAGCAGTACCTCGGGAACACCATCTGGGAATAGGCTGGGGCAGCCGCAGGGGAGGCGGGGTGTGGGGACTGTAGCCAGGACACACTGGGCACACAGGGTGGCACTCAAGGGTTCACAGGGGTCCTGGAGTCAGAGGGCTCTTGAAGGGGCCTGAACTTGTTGGGGCTCGTGTATGCCCCGAGCTCCCCATGTTTTGCTGTGTATCCGCAGTCCTCCTTCCCACACCGGGGCTGCAGGCAGCGTGCTTGTTTGTCAACAGGCAGGGCTGCCTGCGTATCTGGGGCAGCACAGCTCACCACACGCGGCAGGTGACACTTCTGGGTCGCCAGCACCAACACAAACAGCATCCAACCTCAGGCAGTCTTAACCAGCCACCTCCCAGCACAGGGGATGGGGAACCCCTGTCCCACACCGCCCCCTCGCCCCCCAGGGCCACAGGTTGGGGGTGGGGATGGACCCCAGCTACCTGAGTACCCTCTCCCTTGCTCTGCCTCAGGGTCTGGGGGCCATCGGCAGCCCTGTCCCCCTCCAGCGGTGTCCCTTGGGCCGGGTTGGCTGCTGCCGTGCTGGCACGCTCACAGCTCACAGGATGGGGCTGTGGGTGATCTTGTTGCCCTTGCAGGTTTGGTGAAGCTGTCAACGGGAACCTGGTGGTTGGCACCCTGGCGTGGCCATCCCCGTGGGTCATTGTCATCGGCTCCTTCTTCTCCACGTGTGGGGCTGGGCTGCAGAGCCTCACTGGAGCTCCTCGCCTCCTGCAAGCCATCTCCAGGGATGGGATCGTGCCCTTCCTCAGGGTAGGCAACTGCTGAGCACGGCACTACTGGCCACAACCACTCACGGTGGCTCCCGCGAGCGTGACTGACCGGTGGGCGCCAGCACTGCCTCCTCCCGGCACTGCTGCCCTCGCCCCACCGGCATCGGTGTGGTGGTGGGTGGCCACAGCGCGTTCAGCTGTGGTGTTGGTGGAAGGAGCGTGCCGGGAAAGGTCAGGATCCCCTCCCCCCTGCTGCTGTGCCGCTTCATATTTTCTCTGCTCTCTGAAGACGCGTTCTCACAACCTCATCTCTCCAAATCCAACCCGACAGCTTCCCCCAGGGAAGAGAAGGCTAATTTTATCCTCCCTCCTTCACCCTGCCAGCCCCAGCCTGAGCTCTCACTCTCTCACGCTGCCCGTGGCCTCTAATGCATCCGGACACGCGCCCCCAGCCCCCACCCTCACGCCTAGTCCCCTCCGTGTCCCCACAGCCACAGGAGGAGTTGCTCTCCACTGGTGGTGTGTCCATCCCAGGCAAGGGGTGCCGATGAGCTCATCCCGGGTGGGGATTATGGGAGAACGGGGGCTGCTCTGGGTGCAGGGAGGGTGGTGGGCTCTGCTGGGAATGGGGCTGTGCTGGCAGCAGGGGTCAACCCTGGCAGCTCTGGGACTGCTGCTCCAAACGGGATGCAGCTCGGGACATGCGCCAGCTCACGATGGTGCTTGCAGAGCCCTGCTGCACCCAGTCCCTACTTCTAGCCAGGGCAGGGCACGCGAGAGGGTCCAGTCCTGTCGGGTGGCACCAAGCACCCTCGCACTGGCGTTGCAGAGCCCTGATGTGCCTCTCCCTCTGCCCCGCTTCCAGGTCTTCGGCCACGGCAAAGCCAACGGGGAGCCAACGTGGGCCCTGCTGCTCACAGCCTGCATCTGCGAGATCGGGATCCTGATTGCCTCCCTGGACGAGGTGGCTCCCATCCTCTCCATGTAGGCAGCATGCTCTGTCCACGCACCCCTTTGCGAGAGGCGGACGGGCCCGTGCACCCTCCTTGGCCGGGCGGGAGCTGCATGCGGGTCTCTGCTCCCCGGGGGACGATGCATCTGCCTGGGGACGGGGGGGAGCCCACAGGGAGCCCCAGGATCCTTCTTACCTGGTGGGGTGGCCTGGTTGCTCCATGGCCTCAACTCACCTGTCTGTCAGCGGGACCCACTCCAGCACCAGCTGCCCCGGGGCTGGGAGGTGTGCTGGGATCTGGCTGCGACCCTAGCCCAACCTTTGCGCCCGGCTCAGCCCCATGCTTACTCCTGCAGGTTTTTCCTTATGTGCTACATGTTCGTCAACTTGGCATGTGCAGTGCAGACGCTGCTGCGGACACCCAACTGGCGGCCCCGCTTCCGCTACTACCACTGGTGAGCTGGGATGGGATGGTGAGGGGGTTAAGGCACAGACTTCAGTCTGATGGATCGAAGACCCTTTATTGAGTTAGCTGTTTCTTTATATACCCTTTTGGGTTACATGACAGGCTGTCCACAAGGCTACCTACGGTGTATTATTGGCTAAAGGTAGCTGTCCATAACGCTATTACTAACATATTATTGGCTAAACAACCGTGCATGCTAAAAAAACAAGTTACGCTAAAGTTAACTATGTTGATATTTCTCTTCTTTTGCTTTTCTCTCAGTTGGTACTTGCTCCCACTGAACTAGCTCTTGGTTTTGTCTCGGCTCTCTGTTTCAAGGTCTTGTCAGAGTTGCTTGATATCAACAAGGCCCACAACATCGAGTCCTTCTTCCCTGTAAAATGTCTCCACAGGATGGGATGGGGTGGGAAGGGGTGTCTCGGGCTGCCTGGGGCTGGGGACCCTGACTCCCCCATGGGGCTGGGCACACTGACAGTGCGGTGCTCCCCGCAGGACCCTCTCCTTCCTGGGCATGAGCCTTTGCCTGGCGCTGATGTTCATCTGTTCCTGGTACTACGCGCTCGTGGCCATGCTGATCGCTGGTCTCATCTACAAGTACATTGAGTACCGCGGGTAAGAGTGACCGAGGGTGCAGACCCTGCCCAGCACCCACAGCCATTCCTCACACCCCTCTCAGCTCGGTGGGGCTGCTCCTTCTGGAATGCTCTGCGGTGCCAGAGCGCTGTGCCACGGATGGAGCCACAGGCGTCCCTTATACTGCTGGTTCCCACAGGGCGGAGAAAGAGTGGGGCGACGGTATCCGGGGGCTGTCCCTGAGCGCAGCCCGCTATGCGCTGCTGCGGCTGGAGGAGGGTCCCCCCCACACCAAGAACTGGAGGTAAGGCTGGGGGGCCGGGCCACCGGGGTGGGGCGGTTTGGGCGCCAGTGCTGACTGCAGAACCGTCTTTCCAGGCCACAGCTGCTGGTCCTGGTCCGTGTGGATCAAGAGCAGAACATGGTGCACCCGCAGCTCCTGTCCTTCACGTCACAGCTCAAGGCTGGCAAGGGCCTCACCATTGTGGCCTCTGTGCTGGAAGGGACCTTCCTGGACAACCACCCGCAGGCACAGAGGGCAGAGGAGGTGAGAGGTCCCTGTGCTGGGGCCAGATCCTGCCCACAGTGGGTGCCTACGACTGTCCCTGAGAGCCTGGGGGGGTTACTGTCCGCTGGCCAAGGCTGTTGGCCCCGGCTGACTGGGACAGCACTGGGGAAGCAGGGGGCAGAGCTCGGTGACTCCATGCTTCACCGGTGCTCGGGGCACTGCAGGGACCTCTGGACCCCTGTCCCCTCCCCAGATACCAGTGACACCAGGCACTGGTCCTAATCTTGGCCAGCTCTGGCAGGGCTTGACACAGGATGGCACGGCACAGCATGGCACAGTGCCCGGCGAGCGACCGCTGTGCTGAGCCGCCCCTCAGCTGCCCCACAGCTACTGCAGCCCCGACTCTCCCCACAGCCCCTGTGCCAGGCTGGGTGGGAGACAGGAGCTTTCCTGCACCGGAGTGAGAGCCCTCCCCCTCCACACCAGCCGGGCGGCACGTTAATGAGATTAAGCCCTCGGAAGCAAACAGTTTCTCTCCCATGCAGACGTGTTATAATTTCTCTGAGTAAATAACTCTAATTGCTGCTCTGCCGCCCGTCAGAGCCCTGGCACAGGGACATGCTCTGCTCGGCACGGCACAGAGCCACGCGCCAGCTCCCACAGCCCCTCCTGGCCCAGGGCCACCAGCGTGCCATGGGGCACGGAGCCCTGGGCACCCTGCGGGGATGTGCACCCCTCACCCAGCACCCTGCACCCCTCACCCCATAGCCTGTCCCCTGCACCTCGCCTGGCCCCACAGCAGCTGACCCCTCTCCCCCTTGCCAGTCCATCCGCCGGCTGATGGAAGCGGAGAAGGTGAAGGGCTTCTGCCAGGTGGTGATTTCCTCCAACCTGCGGGACGGCATGTCTCACCTCATCCAGTCCAGCGGGCTGGGAGGGCTACAGCACAACACGGTGCTGGTGGGTTGGCCCCGCAACTGGCGCCAGAAGGAAGACCACCAGACCTGGAGGAACTTCATCGGTACGCGCTGCGGAGGGTGGGCATGGTGGGGCTGGAGGGGTCTCTGAGTGGGGCTGGAGGTGCTGTAAGTGGGTCTAGGGGGGCTGCAAGCAGGGCTGGGGGCCTGCAAGCTGCCCTGGTTGATGTGACCCTTCCCCTTGTAGAGCTGGTGCGAGAGACCACGGCCGGGCACCTCGCTTTGCTGGTGGCCAAGAATGTCACAATGTTCCCGAGCAACCAGGAGCGGTTCTCAGAGGGCCACATCGACGTCTGGTGGATCGTCCACGATGGGGGGATGCTCATGCTGCTGCCCTTCCTCCTGCGGCAGCACAAGGTACCCCAGGCTCTGTGGCGTGGGGCACGGGGCCAGGGGCATCCCCACCGAGCCATGGCCATGCCCTCCTCCCTCGCAGGTCTGGCGCAAGTGCAAGATGCGCATCTTCACGGTGGCGCAGATGGATGACAACAGCATCCAGATGAAGAAGGACCTGACCACGTTCCTGTACCATTTGCGCATCAACGCGGAGGTGGAGGTGGTGGAGATGGTGAGTGCTGGGGTAGGGGCTTGTGCCACAGGCTGGGATGCTGCGCGTTGAAGAGCCAGACAGACCCTGCCTGGGGACGCAGTGTCATGGGGGACACGCAGGTCCACACAGGGCCAGGCTGGAAGCATTGAGCACAGCTCAAACCGCCCCATGGTTTCTCCTGTCCCCACCCCTGCAGCATGAGAGCGACATCTCTGCCTACACCTACGAGAAGACTCTAGTGATGGAGCAGCGCTCCCAGATCCTCAAGCAAATGCACCTCACCAAGAATGAGCGAGAGCGGGAGGTGAGGCTGCAGAACAGGCTGGGTGGGATCTAAGCCCCATGGTGGCTGTGCCACCAGCCAAGCTGCCGCTTGGCTCTGCGCACTCATCCTGCTGGGGAGCTGGGGCTGCAGGCTGCCCCACTTCCCTGGCTGACCCCATCCCGCACAGATCCAGAGCATCACTGATGAGTCTCGTGGCTCCATCCGGCGCAAGAACCCAGCCAACACCCGCCTACGCCTCAACGTCCCTGAGGAGCAGGCGGGCGATGGCGAGGAGAAGCCAGAGGAAGAGGTGAGGGGCTGTGCCAGGATGGGGTCTGGGTAGGTGACTGGCCTTGTCCCCTGCCCACCATCTCCCTCTCCTCTCTGCAGGTCCAGCTCATCCACGACAAAACCACCACCACCTTCTCCAGCAGCTCCCAGTCCCCTGGCGACGAGGTGGAAGCGGCCCCCGAGAAGGTGCATCTCACCTGGACCAAGGAGAAGTCTGTGACCGAGAAAAACAAGGCCAAGAGCCCCGTCAGCCCTGAGGGCATCAAGGACTTCTTCAACATGAAGCCGTATGGCCCTGCATCCTGCCACCCTGTCCACCCACACCCTGTGGCCCTGGCCATCCCTGCCCTCCCCGCAGGGCCCTGGCTGCACCAGCTCGGTCCTTGCTCTGAGCGGGTCCCCAGCAGTGCGAGTCCCCTGGGCTTGTCCCTGCAGAGGGGCTGGGGGGGTCCCTGCACAGACCTGTGCCAAGGAGGGATGGGGCACGCGGGCAGCATGCACTGCGGGGACTCAGGGTGCGCACTGCGGGGACTCAGGGTGCACACTGGGTGCTCACGTCTTCTCTCTCTCTCTCTCTCTCTCTCTGCTCCCTGGCTGCATTGTGATCCTGGCAGTGAGTGGGAGAACCTGTAAGTCTGGGTTTGCCTGGGTGCTGGGTCCCAGGGTGGGGGCTGCTGGGTCCCAGGGTGGGGGGAGCTGGGCCACGGCTTGCGGGGGGCAACACACCTGGAGCCACTGCAGTTGCCCCCATGCATAAGAGTAGCTCTGTGCGTCACCACGGCTGCTGCTGGCCCCTGCGCAGACTCTGTGTGCCATGCGGTGCCCGCACCGTGTGCTCCCCGGCTGCCAGCAGCTCCCTGGAGGGCTGGGCACCTGAACTATCACCCGTGCTCTTGGTTTCTACTGGTTCCCACATGGCTCAGCCCTGAGCAGCTCACAGCCCCTGGTGCCAGGCAAAGCTTGCTGCTCCCTGTGCCCTTGCTGCAGGCCAGCCCTGGACCCCTCTGCGCAGGAGGGCGGCTGGCATCGCAGCTCTGGGGTGGCTGCATGTGTTCCTGCGCCCACGCACACTGTCACCCGCAGGAACCAGTCCAACGTGCGGAGGATGCACACGGCCGTGAAGCTCAACGAGGTGATTGTGAAGAAGTCCCAGGACGCCAAGCTGGTCCTGCTGAACATGCCAGGGCCTCCCCGCAACCGGAAAGGAGACGAGAACTGTATCCTTCCTGCAGGGCTGCTGCCTCAAGGCTGGCACCAACACCCCTCTCTGCAGTGGGACATGGGGCTGTGACTCCCCTAAGGCTGCTCAGTCTCGTATGTGAGTGTCAGGGCACAGGTCCAGCCTGGACCCCCCACTAACTTAAAGGAGGTTGTGGAGAGGAGGGTGCTGGCCTCTTCTCCCAAGTGACAGGGGACAGGACGAGAGGGAATGGCCTCAAGCTCTGCCAGGGGAGGTTTAGGCTGAACATTAGGAAAAAAATTTTCACAGAAAGGGTCATTGGAACAGGCTGCTCAGGGAGGTGGTTGAGTCACCTTCCCTGGAGGTGTTTAAGGCACGGATGGACGAGGTGCTGAGGGACATGGTTTAGTGTTTGATAGGAATGGTTGGACTCAATGATCTGGTGGGTCTCTTCCAACCTGGTGATTCTCTGATTCTATGATTCTCCTCCTGCCTCTGGCTGTGTCCAACAGCCTGTGTTGGCACCAACTGCCTGTCTGATGCATGCAGGGCAGCTGGTGGGGCCACAGGGTGTTGCACCCACACATATAACATGACAGCACATCATAGGATGTGGGCAGGGATCCACACAGCCGTGGTCCCTGTGTTGTGTTGCCAGTGCAGGCAGGCTCCCCAGCCCCTCGGCTCAGGTCTGACCCTTCATCTTGGGCTCTAGTGCAGGGCTGTTGTGGTGCAGGCTCACCTCCCCCAGCACAGGCAGGCAGGGATGGCACAGAGCTGTCCCCGTGCTCCATCGTGGCGTTGGTTCTCCTTGACAGACGTGCAGACATGGAGTTCCTGGAGGTGCTGACAGAGCACCTGGACCGAGTGCTCCTGGTGCGTGGCGGCGGCCGGGAGGTCATCACCATCTACTCCTGAAACATGGTGCCAGAGAGAGGTTTGTCTGCACGCTGAGCGCCCCGCCACCCCCTTGCACCACACTCCTGGAGGGGAGGAGGAAAAGCCTGATGGCACCCGGCGTGCGGAAACCTCACCCGCCCTCAGCCGTGCCCCTGATCTCTCCATTCAAATCGCAGCACCAGATCTTCCGGGAGCATCCAGCACCAGAGCAGCTGTTCCTCATTGCAACATCACAGCACTGCTGTCCTTGTTTATATATAAATACATACACTGTACCGCGGACTGAGCACCAGAGCCCAGCGCTGCCGCCACCGCCCGTCCCCACCAGCCCCACCGCTGCTGCTTCAGTGCCCGGACGGGCAGGAGGGCGGCTGTGCCAAGACGGGCGCCCAGCCCCGCCGTGCTGCTACCCCCGCGCGGAGCCTGGCCGGACGCGCCTGTGCCCTGTGACCGCCCGCCGCTCGCACCCTGCCTCCCGCGGAGGCGCTGGGAGAAGAGAGAGGCCACCAGCACGCTTTCTTCGCCAGATGCTCCTCTCCCTACCTCTGGCAGTGCCCGGGGATGCTCCCCACGGCACTGCCCCCCAGCTGCCCCTCGCCAGGACGGGCCCAGACAACCCCACTGCCCTGCTGCCTTGGCGCTGCTCGTCTCTGGAGGCCGTGGGCTGAGCTCGTGGAGATACAGTGTCACGGTTTGGAGGGGGCAGAGGGTGGGAGGCAACGGTGGGAGGTCAGGTGCTGGAGCGCAGCGATCCTGCAATAGCACAAGCCCTGGTCTGGGTGGGCGAGAGGTGCTCCCTGTCCCTTTTCCCACTGACCCCAGGTTCTCTCTGCCCTGGTGCTCTCCTGGTGCTTATGCAGTGGTCGCAGTGTGGAGCTGCAGTGTCCTGAGCCGTGCAGAGGCCCCACAGTGCGCTGCGTGAGCCAGGGCCGCTCTCTGGCTGCTGGAGCTGCATGGGTGCCGCTGGACCCCTGGGCACCAGCACCTGCTCTTGGCTTGGGTGCAGAAGAGTCCTGTCCAGTCCCATCCCATCCCACTCTCTCCCCGACCACGCTGCACTGGGTGCACCAGGGGCTCTTGGCACCACCAGGGGCTCTTGGCACCACCAGCCCAGCTGGTCCCAGCACCTGCCTGTGCTCCCCAGGGCTTTGCTGCTCCATAGCTCCAGCCCCAGCGGTCACAGATGGTGCCACGAGGCTGTAGGAAAGTTCTGAGCTTTGCGGAGTTTAACATAAGCAGTCTGTTTGCTGGTCTGACAGGGTTGGACCCTGCAGCAAGGGGTGGCTGTTGGGGTCCCACCGCTCCCCAGCATCACAGCGTGGCCTCACCCGGCCACGAGGCCGCTGCAGCCCCAGGCTCTGTCCCCTCCCGCCAGCCCACACTGCAGTCGGGATGGTTCAAACACGTTTGAGCTTTGGCAGCAGCTGCAGGGTCGCCCCCGTGTCCCCACCCCAGCATCTCTCATGCCAGAGAAACTGAGGAGCTTTTAACAAATGTGAATGGTTCCAGGAACCACGCAGGAAGTGGTGCCGGGGCAGCCAACGCGCCCACCGGTGCCCGCCCTGGCCCCATGTACATAGTGTAGATAATACAGTACATGTATTTTTAAAGTGATCATATTTATGTTAATAGAACCAGATGAAGTCTATATATAGAGATCTATATCTATTCAGAGAGATGCAGGGCTCTGCTAGTGCCGGGCCATGGGGACAGGCGGCCAGGCTGCTCCTGCACGGAGCGGGTGCCCACCCATCACACCGGGCGCTCCGGCCACCGGCAGCCCCTGGGAAAGGGCCAGGTCGCAGGTTCATTCTCTTCTCAACTTAGCTTTTAAGAGTTTTCAGGGAAAAGAAGTCACAGACTTTTCTGAACTTGTTTCACTGCAGATTTGAGCTTCCACTCGAAGTGCAGCCTGCTAAGAGTTGCCCTCTCCTGGCAGCGCTGGCTGCCTCGTGCCAGCGCTTTGTCCCGCAGCCAGAGCCGAGCCCCTGCACTGGTGCCCTCCCCTCCTCGCCCCACAAACCGCTGCCCAGCACCGCCCTGGCCAGCACATAGGGAGCAGCTGCTGCCGCAGCGTCCTACAGCTGCGCCCAGCCTGCCCACCTCTGAGAGCCACTGGCACCCTCAGCTCCTGCCTCGCCGAGGGAGCAAACTCCCTCTGCACTGGGTGGCTCCCATCCCTGCTCCCTCTGCAGAGCTCCTCTGCTACTCCAGGTTCAGGCCAAAGCTGCTTAGGGCCACCGGGATAAAAAACAGTGAGGGCTTTTGATGTTGGGGTGGGCTTTTTCGCTTTAGGATACCACTTGTTCACACTCCCAGACCAAACTCAAGCCCCAGTTGTACAGCTGTGCCTGCTCAGACCCTGCTCCTACATTTCCATCACTCCCAAAGTGCCTCCCTTCAGTCCCAGCCCAACTTTCTGCTGTGGCAGCTCAACTGGCTGCGGGGCTGCATTGGCCTTTGCTGCAGACTCTGGTGCAGGAGCTGAGCCTGGGGCCACGGGGAGCGCTTGCAGGTGACCATCAGGGTAAACTGAGACCTGGCTGCAGCATGAGAGCTGCAGGTTGATCAATGGTGCGGACACACAGTGCCGCACTCCGGTCCTGCCGGCGCCGACGGAGCCGGCAGGCAAGGAGAAACCTCCGTGAGATTTGGGAAGGGCAGCCCCATGGGAACCAGGATTTGCTGGTGTCTGGCTGCCCTGCCCCTTGAAGCTGCTCCTACGCCACCATGCATGAGCTCACGTGCCGTTTCCCGCCTCCTACAATTATTTGAGGCCCTTCTGCAGCGACAGGGAGGCGTGCGCAGCAACCGCCCACTCACCGCACATGCCAGCACCACGCTTGTTGGGCCTAGAACGCTTGCCAGCAGCTCTGCCGCTCAAAAGCCGCTACCCGCTCCCGGCAGCCCTCTCCAGTTCCAGCCTGGCTGTTGCCGCGCTGCCTCGGCTCGCTCCTGCTTTGGCTGGGGGTTCAAGGCGGTGCCTGCAGAGCAGCGCAGGCTGCAGGCCAGGGCACGCTCCTCAGCTCAGCTTCGCTTCATCAGCTCCCCAGCATCACCCGTGGGTCCTGTCCCCCCTCAGCACTTCAGCCCCTCAGGTTAACGCTGCAGTCCTGGCTTCCCAGGGGAACCCTTTCCATTGCTGCCACTGGAAAAAGGCATTCCCCTTCCTCATTCCCCGGCAAGAGCAGGGGCACGGCTCGAGACAGAGCCAGGGCTGCCGCAACACCCCTGCCAGGCACAACTTGGCTGTGGCAAGCAAGGCGCTGGTTTCCGGAGCGCGCTGGAGAGGGCCAGTCCTAGCAGACAGCACTGCATGTTAGTTTACAAACCCAGCCCTGCACGTTTGGCCTCTGCGAGTGTTCGGTTTTCCCATGGAGCACCCTTCTGCTGTTCCACCGTTGTGAAGACAAGTGTTCTCCTCCGGTAGACATGCAAGTTCCTCCTTGGCACATGCGCAGACACGTTTGGGTTTTGTTCCAGACAGGAAGGTCTTGACCCCCATTAGTTTCCCCAGCTGGCACGGGGCTCGCAGCCGCCTCCGGCCAGCGCTGCACCCCAGGCTGGCGATGGCGCAGGCTCCAGTCCCTTCGCTGCAGCCACTGCGGTGCCGGCACAGGCAGCGCCGAGCCGTGCCAGCGTGGGTCTTCGGCGGGGCGAGAGGGCAAATGAGGTACTGCACGAGGGCGAGAGCTGCACTAGAAGCATCAAGACCTCCTCTGTGTAGCAGGACTAAAACCTAGCAGGAAGACCAAAGGGTCTGAGATTTGCTGGTGACACCACTTTCTGTGCTACCTGTGCAATATATTTGTTATGAATGTTACCACAGTCGGCCCATCTGATATCTTTTACTTACTGTAGCTTGATGTTCTACGTCCATCCAAGTGACTTTTATTCGAGTGCAATATTTCAATAGACACGTAGTGACCTAAGTAGGCTTTGTGTTTTAAGAGAATCTGTGTGCAGAGCAATGCAATTTAGTTTAAAACCTTGTAAATAAAACAGATAGCAAACCAAAAAAAAAAAAAACCCACAAAAAAACAACAACAACAAAAAAAGGAGTATTAGGCTTGCATTTAATTTCTGTGAGTGTTTGTGTTGTGCACTAGGCCGCCTCGGCACAGCCCCCATGTTCTCTGTGCGGGTATTAATGGAGGAGTGGCTCCTCGGCTGTTGAATGCTCCCTGTTAATGCTTTACTGCTTTACCTGTACTCATTTTTCTAGACTCCTGTCTGCACAAAATGCAATAAATGATTTTATTACACCCTTCACTGCTTGCACGGGGAGTTTTTACTTGCTTCCAGGGTCTCCACAGCTACTTTGCACTTGGCAGCTCCCATCTGCACAACACAGAACAAGCCCCGACAGGCAGCAGCAGATGCAGAACAGCCTTTCTGCTGAGCCACAGCTCCTGTCTGCAGGGCCATAGAGGGAGAGAAGAATCAAACAGAGAGAAGCTGGAGGAGCAGCGCTGGCGAAGAGAGACTCCCATCCAATTCCAGGTTGTGTAGTGACAGCAGCAGGAATCCAGGGAAGGGCAGTGCTAGAGGCACAGGGATTCAGCCTGAGCTGCATGCAGCAGCTGGAGAGCAACTGCGGCACAGCCACCAGTGGCCCGAGCGCACGCCCTCCTGTCCCACCACCAGCAGCCAGAAAGCCTTCCAAGCTCTCACGCTGCCTTCCGACCTCATGCTGGCCCGTGCTGAATCTCTCGATAAGCTCATGGGCAGCTCTGTCCCAGCCTCCCCACGCCCACTGGGTGAGAACAGGAATCTCACTGCACTTTTAACACCGAAGTGTTACAAATGGAGACAGGTGACAAGATGTGGGCCACACCGCAGTCATTATGCCTTCCACTCACCAGGCAGCACCTGACAGAGCTCGTCTGGAAGAAGAGAGCGAAGGCAAGCGCAGTGGAATAAAGTATCCAGCGGTACTCAAGCTGTCAAGCGTCAAAAATGCAACACAATGTTTTTCCTGCTTTTTATTAAAAAGTAATGTCCTCTTGTTAACGGCACAGAGAGAAAAATGCTACAACACAAACCACCTGGGACAAAGCGAGCCCTCTGCTCCACAAACACCGCTTCCTTAGGTTCTGTTGGCTCTCAGCCGGAAGCCTGCAGGCTCTAAGAAGGCTGTGGTGGGGAGGACCACAGAGTTAAGAGATTTGGGTTCTGGTATCAAAGTGTGTTACACTGGTTAAAAACACGGAGAAGAATTGCTACCTGGTTTTCCTCTTGACCGTCCAGGGCAGCTACCGAAGTGTTGAAAAAATGTATAAAATCCTGGTATTGCATCTTGTTGCAGCCTCGCCACCTCAGAGGGACAAGTGCCCACCGCAGCGCAGTGACGTCCCACCCTCTGGGGCCAGCGCACCAGCGAGGCTGCAGCTGGGCTGCAGTAAGCAACTGCCCCAAAGCAAGGCTGTAAGAACAGGAGGCTAATAGGCCACACTTAACAGATTGAGCTCAATGCTGACTAGCTGGTGAGGAGAACCGACGGGCCGTTTGAAACCTCTGCCTGGCTGGAAGCTCTTGTGTCTCAGATCAAAGCTGCCTGTTCCTGTGAGCCAGGCAAGAGGAGGAGCGTTTCCCTGCCTTGCTCTGCCAGGACACGACAGTGTGGCTGTGGAAGGACCAAATGCCCTGGGTTACTCAGCAGTGGCCGGGCTTGTGCATCATGAGTCCCGCTGCTGGTGCTGACACAGTTTCCCAACTGGCTGATACACCCTTAATGAAAAGAAATTAGAAAACCCAAAGAAAACCAGTATCCATTCCAAGAAAGTAGCTCATTAAGGAGCCCTGGCCAGTGTCTCACTCTTTTCACTACCGTTTTGTTTCCTTACCACCAACCCCAAACCACACTAAGGCCATTCAGGGAGACCAGACCATGCTGCAGTGCGATGACGCACCAACACTGGGAGTGAGGAAGATGCAGAAGGGCTGTCACTGCAGCGGCTTCCAGGTATCCACAGCAGCTCTCGGCACATCGTGCCACTGAGGAGACTGAGCACACTTCTCCAGACACCACTAACCGGACCAGGCGAGGCAGGGCAGTGCCAGAAACAGTCAGCAGCGATGCCACTGGGGGTGTGCTCTCGCCAAAGTGGAGAGGACATGCATATCCAGGGGCTTTTGTCCCATGTCAAGGACTGGAGACTCTTTAAACAGCTAGAAGTATGGAATGGCAAAGGGAAGGGGAAAGAGGCTGCCAGCTCAGCTCTAATAGTGTCGCTGGTAGGACCCCATGGGTGGCTGGGCCGAGGACCCTGCTCGCCCCTGGGCCACGGTTTGGCTCACCAGGTGGGAAAGCGCAGGACCACTTTGGATCAGGGTGTCCAAGGCTTTCTGCACGCTAGGGTTGTCAAAGTTGATACCAGAAGAGACTGGCCTTTGAGCAGGTACGTTGCTAGGCGCAGGGAGGCGATTTTGGTGCTGACCATAGAGCGACTGAGCTTGTGGAGGAGCTCCGGGTCTTGGACCTGCGTTCCTTGAAGGGCCTTGGAGAGCAGGAAGCTGTGTGCTTGGAGTCTGCAACCTTTGCTGAGCCTGGTTTAAACTCCCAGCACCCATCTGTGCTGACCTGGCCTGCCCGCTGGCCATGTTAGGAAAGTTCTGGTTCGGAGTGCCACCTGCAGCGCCCGCAGAGGCAGCAGAACTGCTGTTTGCTGCAGCAGCCGCTGCCGCTGCCACCCCACTGTTGAAGAGACTGAGGATTTTTGCTTGAAGCTCCTGCTGAGGGTTAGGAGAGGAGACCGGAACCGAAGGAGCAGAGACCAGAGGCTGTGAACCCTGATGAGCCTGAGAGCTTGGAAGGCTGGACTGATTCCCCAGAGATGATCCTGAGGGAGCCCCCAGAGACTGTCTTGACATGGATGCTGGGAAAGAAAGGAAAGTAGGTTAAAGCCCTGCAAATGCCCTTGAAGTGGAACCTGAGAAAACCAGTGGAACCACAGACAAGAGTGACGGCAAGCATCAACCCTCCAAACAGGAGCACGGCACAGCACTGGGAAGCCAAAACACTCCACAGACTGGCTGTCCTCACGCAGTTGCCCGAACAGCTATGGCAACCCCAGGGTTTCCCTGGGAGAACCCAATACAGATGTTCTTCCATGTGAATGACCCAAATTGTCTCTGGACTCCCAAGGACACGTCCACCTCAGTAAAATGGTGCCCCGTGTGAGAAGGCTATGACAGCAGGACCTCTGTGCAGCCCCAGGACTGCATTCACATCTCAGCACAGAAGGCCCACGAACCACACGATCAACAGCTGTGTCTGGGGCTGACTTACCCTGCAGGGATTCGCTGCTTCCCCTCAGCAGCCGCTCCTTCCGGTCTCTCAAGTAATTAATCACTTTATCGGTCTCCTCTGCAGTCAGGTAGCGATTGTCTGCCAGCAGGTTCAGGAGAGTCTGAATGCCAGGAGGGTGTCCTCCCCTGACACCCTCCTCCACAGGCGGCGGGCGCTCTCGTTCCTGCAGGATGGCTTCATCTGCCATCTTGGCCGCCTGCCGGGCGATCTCCTCACGCTCCTTCTCCCGGGACTCTGTTTTGTAGCGCTCGTAATTCCTGGCCACCAGCACCATGGCATCGTCTTGGGGCATGTTGCGGTGCTCTGCACAAGGACAAGAGATGCTTTAAGCGAACTGAGGTGGCATTACAGTGGAGAGCCCGGCCTCACGCACGCCACTGCTTTGTGTTCCACAGGCAGCCTTCGCCTTGGGATTGCGAGTGCTCCCTTGGGAAGCTTTCTAGGCATGAGGTAGTGGTTCAGTTTCAGACGGCTCAAGGCTGTCATCCTCTCCTTCCTTAGCTGAGGGCTCTGGAAGACGCCATATCAGCTCAAGAGATGCCTGGCTTGCCTCTCACCCAGTTAAAAGGGAAAGCAGCTCCCTCTACCTCTCATAAATTCTCTGTGCTCCCAGAGGAGGCAGCTCAAGCCACTCTGCTGCTAAAGGCTTGCACAGATCCCAGTGCTGCCATATTAAGGCTGCAAAAGCTTCCCAGAGCAGCACAGGTATGGGAATACTCCTTGGTTCTGTACTGGCAATGCCTTCATACAACGTGTGTGCGGGCAGAAGATGCAAAGGACAGCAGCACTGTCTCCATCTCACATCACAGCTTACATTTACTGGGACAATAAGCAGCAATCGAGTTCCTCTGCAATGCAACAGATTAGTCAGTTCCAATTTGGAAGGGGTTTGTGCTTCTCTTTTGAAGTTTTTGAGGTCACTATCTCCATTTCACAAAGCACACACACACATACTCCCCTGAACACAGATTTAAGTAAGGAGAGAAAAGAGAAGGCTTTTGCCTTCCAAAGAATGCCCAGAGCTCTGGGTAGTTTTCAGACCTGCAGATTCAGTCCTGCCAGCCTTTCCCTGGGAACAGGAGTCTGGAGTTCTTTTAACGTTACGCTCTGCACAGGCTGTGAAAGAGTTCCCTGAAACAACTGAGACGGGAAAGGTTGTGGCACGCAGCTAAATGAGTGTTTAATCTCTGTGAAGAGCTGAGGGTGAGACGGTGATCTAATGCACCGCAAGATCCAGGAGAGGCTTTGGTGGGAAGACAGGTGTAAAACTAAAGGAGTGGAAAGCCCAGTGAGTGTGTACAAGCTGTATTCTTGCAGAAAATGAGAAAATGAGAAAATTCCTACCCATCACATCTGCATGTGATATTAAACGGAACTGGGCATCTTCCCTCAATATGCACATAAAAACCCGGGGCTGGGCATTCGGTCTGCTCCCCTGGATAAACCTCAAAAACAGGACTGGAGAGCCCAGTAAGACAGCCAGCCTGAGCAGAGCTAAAGGCTGCTCTCAGAGCCCATGTTCTGACGTTTGTTAATACCTACACCCTCCCTCACAACCACCAAGTCACACCCTGACGTGGGAAGTGATGTGACAAGTGTAAATGGTGTTGAAATGCTAAGAAGGTGGAGCCTATACACCAAATCACTTTATAGTTGTATCTTTTTATAACTCCTCCCAGCTTCACAATGAGACATTTCCCTTGCCTGAAAACTCCAGCCTTGTTCTGTTCTTAAATCACATTTGGTTTCAGAATCTGTCCCATCATTTCTCACATTCCAAACGCTCTTTAAGCCTGTTCATGGCTTGCCCTAAGATGCAAAGGCTGGTGCTGTCGGGTGCTGAGCAGGCAGCCTAGATTCTCTCCCAGCAGAAATGACAGACAGCCTTTCGACCAGGGACAAATGAAGTATTACGGAAACTCAGCAATAACACTATTCACACCTATACCCGGTGTCAAGTCATGTCACAGCTAGGATGAGCTTTGTCCTATGGGAAAGAACGTGTTCTAAAGCAGCACTCAGGGCGGCTGGGAGTGACCACAGAGCGACGTGGCCTCCTGAGATCTCATTACCTTGTGGGGTGCCAAACATGATGTTAACAGTGCAGGAGCGGTGAACTTGATGCTGCTGGGTGATGACAATGGCAAAAGGAGACCCTCCTCTGCTCACATCATCCAGGGCTTGAGTCAGGGACATCTCTGTGTTGAGGAAGATCAGGTCCACTACCATGCCCAGATCCCGCACCTTCCGCCCCACCGACTCCGCGTACTCCCTACCACAAAGCAAAGCCAGCAGAGTTTAACAAGTCAGTCACATACAGAAACAGAAACTGAAACCCTGGTACATCCACCCTCTTTGTCACCTCAGACTTGCTTTCCTGACAGGCTGCCAAATTTCATTGTGCTTAACAGGACAGTGTTAAAGCAATCTCATTATGATAACATATAAGCTCATATCCTACCCTTGTTTTGATCTGCATCAGTCATTTCAGTTAACTGAAATAGATTAAAAATCACGCCTCAGCCCAGCTGAGAAACAGCATTTGCAAAGGGATTTACACCATTATAAATTTGCTTTCATATTGATGTGTTTAAACTGAACACATTAAGCGTGGTAATTCATGCCTGCAGCACTCTTAGGGGCACACGGCAGAGCCGCTGACCTGTAGGAGACAGGTACTGGTGTTGCATTCAGGGTCCCAACCATTCAAATGAACCTTATTCCAATTCACTGCAGCACTGATCAACCTCTGTACTTGAAGATTCATCTGCAGAGGTTAACAACCAATCCACAAAGATTCACTTGAGTTCCAAACACATTTCCTCTTGCTCTTTCCATCTCCTCGCTGCTTTCTGCTCTAACCAATCACCTAGGGAGCCCCTGTTCCCATATCCACAGTCCCACACGTTTCCCACTCCAAACACAAAACACAGCCCCGTGCCTGAGCTTCACGTTTTCAGGTCTCTGAGCTCGCTGTGCACAGGACTACAACCACAGCACTGCCTGCACCCGTGCTCGGAGGAGCCCCATCTGTGGGTACCCACACCATTTGGAAGAGATTGTTTATCCTCTTTGGATGCAAACACTGTACTGTAACGGTGACTGAAACTGTTTCCCTACCAACTGCCTTTTCACAGCTTTCCAGGTGCGTCTGAATTACGTGGGAGTCACCTTTCAGCAGGTCTGTGACAGGTGACATCAAGGATTATACACCCCACAGTTATTAACATGCTCCAGCTCTTAAGGTCTGTAGCTGTTACAGACCAAAATGTTCCTTAGGAGACTGAGCCGATCCTCTTACATTAAAAAGGTCTCTCTGTATCGAGTACAACAACTCCTGGTCTGTTGGAATATCTGCCAAAGACTTTTAGTCACCAAAGGATGAATAATCTAAAACTTCCTGTCAAGATTAGTTCCAATAGGTGACCAACTCATCATGGTATCATGGAGTGGTTTGGATGGGAAAGGACCTCAAAGCCCACCCAGTTCCAACCCCTGCCATGGGCAGGAACACCTCCCACTGGATCAGGGTGCTCAAAGCCCCATACAACCTGGCCTCAAACACCTCTAGGGATGGAGCATCCAACAACTCCATTAAAAGCAAACCACAGCAGTGTGTTTTGAGTTTCGCTGCTTCCCCTGTCCCGAATCTTGTTCCCTCTTCTAACATCAGATCAGACAAGTCCCAGCTCTCTCTTCCTGCCTCACAGATAGAGCACAGTAAAAAACAAGCCACTCCTGATCTTTTTTCCAAAAGGCTAAAGACACAGACCTTTAAATTTGATATTTCCTTCAGTCACCACTCCAGATCTATGATTTATTTACACCTTTGCTATTCTCCCATTGATTTGTTTGCAAAGATGCAGCTGCCAGCCCGGTGTCAGTGTTATGGCCACCTTCCACCATCCCAGGCACATGTGCACCTCTCTGTTCCCTACACAGCGCCCACTCTCCCAACTAAGGACATGCTGACATTTTTGACACAGGCCCCTTTGGCTCCTGAAGTTCTTTTAAGATCTTATGTGCCAAGAGAAAGCCCAGAGGGAGGGCCTGTGGTTTGGTTTCTACACAATCTCACATTTAGCACAATATAAAGACACAGCGTTTGAGGGGGGACACCTCAGAAGTGGTCAGGGATCACCCCGGTTACTGCTGACACATGCTTTGGGTATCGATCACAACTGCTTTCAGCAATGATTGTATAGGTCTTGCACATCGCACTGACGCTATTGACTGGTGCCTGACCTAATAACTAGCCTGAAGGAGCTCTCAAATGCCCCCATGACTGTGCCCTGACTACTCTGTACTATCTGCTGCCTGGCACACATTAATAATTCCCTATCATCCAACCCAGGAATAACACATACAGGCCACTACTGCCTGTCATGACAGCAGGCTGATAGGCACAGCAAGCAGAGAAGGACCAGGAGAGGGCACAGTGGTAGGTGGCAAGGAAATAAAAGTAAAGCACAACATACAGCATTTCTCCATCCCATCAACACAAATGCTCAGACCAGCCTTAAAGCCACCCTCCTCAGAAACAACCTGTAAAACTAAGAGCCTCAAGGCAGGACTAAGTTTAATTCCGTTTTCTTCTACCATGCAATAACAAAAACGGTGGTAGCTATTTTCTTACTTTGTCTGCTTATTCACCACTATCACAGAACAATCCACGGGTCTCTCTGCATCAAAACGCCTCTTGATTTCCTCATAGTACTGACGGTACAGCTCCTCTCGGCGCCGCTCCTCACGTTTGAGGCGGTCTGAAAGCAACAAGAAAACAAAAATGCCATCTGGACCTATGTAATCACCACGGAAAGGCAAAGCAAGGCACCTCCTGCACCCTGCCCAAGAAAGAGGGTGAATCCACCCATCAAAACACTACACGCACTCACCTTCCGAGTTCACTGGTGCTCTGTCAAAATGCTCCTTGTAGCGGTCATAGTACGAGTCATCCTTCCGCCGATAGTAGTCTTCAAGGCGAAGGTAGCGGTCATACCCCTCATCGCGCCTGCAGCATTTACAGAAGTAGCAAGGGTTTTCACACTGCAGCACAACCTTAGGCAGGAACTTCTGCCAATGCAATGCACAGACCCTCCTCACACTTCACTCCTGAAGCTCCCACGCGCTACCCACAGGACTCAGAGCAGGCACCCTGCTGTCCCAGCCAAAGCCACTTCCTTAGGTGCCTGGCACCCTTCAAACCAGTGCAGCCACTGAGGCAAGAACGCCATGAAAACATGTTGCCAAATACAGTTCTGTGGAGATTACCTGTACAAAGGGTCCCGAGGGTCCCTCATGTCCCGTGGATCCCTCATATCCCGTGGATCTCTCACATCTCGTGGACTTCTCATATCCCGTGGATCCCTGTATCGATCATACAGCGGCTCCCGTGGGTCACGGAGATCTCTAACATCACGAGGGTCCCGCAAGTCTCTCGGATCCCTGATATCCCGTGGGTCTCGCAGGTCCCGGGGGTCCCTGTGGTCTCTGGCATCACGCATGTCTCTGGCTCGGATGTCTCGAGCGTCTCTGGAATCTCGCCCATTTCTACCATCCCTGCCATCTCTGGGGTCTCTGCGTGGGCTCCCCCGCAGAGGGGAACGGTCCCGCCTGGCATCTCGGCCGTCCCCATAGGCATATGGCTCCCTGAGGAAAACACCAGGGAAACTCCATTAGACTGCTAATGACACGAGTATGGTCACTCCAGATATCTTACCTGAGGTACCAAAGTGACCCTTTTCTCAGCTGTGGAATCCTCCCTCTAGCTCACAACAGCAAGAACTGCCCAGAAAAGAGATTTGTTGAAGCAGCCTGGAGAAGCTTCTTAATATTTGTGATGGCCAAATAAGGCTGAGAAAGCTCCCGAACAGAGCATCGCTGAAAGTGTAGAGCTCCTGTGGAGGCAGGCAACAAGCACCTCAGAGACCACCGTTCTGAGTCTCCAGCCTCCCTGTCAGACAAGCATGGGACTGCGAATTCTTTGAGAGAATTCACGGTGCTGCAGCCCAACACCTGCAAACACGTGATGCCCAGGAGCGCTCAAGGGATCCGCAGAATTCACCAGCGACAGCAGAATGTTGAGATAATTTTTTACTGGCACACGATTGAAAAATGAGGTGGTTGTGACCGGAGGCAGCGTTGGTTCCTCGCTGCGGCGGGTTCGTGCTGGTGGCAGAATGCTGTGGTGGTTCCTGTATGCCCTAGAATTGAAGGGACAGTTTCTATATAGAAACAGTCCTAAGTTTACAATGCCAGATAAGAGGGTACTAGACCTGTCCAGCACCACATCCTCGGCAACAGGCTTTTCCGTTGCAACCGCATGATCCATTTCACTCACATTCGGTACTCCACTGCCCTCAGAGGCAAGGAAGAATAATGTTCCGGTCTTCATCTTTTCCCAAAGCAGCAGAGTTTTTTACAGGTCATATTTTATTTTCCAGAAAAAAACCTGCAACTTTGCTGTCATTGAAGCCAAACATAAAAAGAGATCCTGCAGAGAAATTACTGATCTTTGTGTGTTTGGAACTTTCTTTCCCCAAGACAGTGACAACCATCAGAAAAAAAACCCAGCTTTTAGAATCTTTTTATTTCCAAAACTTGACAGACTTGAGTCCTTGGCCAGCCTAATTGAGTTTATGGGAGAGAAGCAGAACATGGCTCTGCTTCCACTCAGGGCATTCCCACAGCAGGCACCAGAGAGAGCAGCAGAGACAGTGAGACAGAGGTGCCCAAGCTGAGCACCAGGGAGAGCAGGCAGAGATGAGATAGAGGTGCAGAGTCCACACGTGGTGGTGACACCCAGCCACGCCAGGGACACACATAGTGCTGTTGCCCTATGGTTACTTCCACCACAAAACAGATCTTGGGACAAACTACATGGTTGTCACCAAGAGCGCACGCAGGCTCCTCCTGTAAAAGCAGCGTGGTGCTTGCACAAAAGCGAGTGTAAGCACCCTCAGCCTCTCAGACACACAGATCAACTTTTTGTGTGTGATCTGCATGGTCGCCACGTCCCATGAGAGGTCTGCGTCACCACCCCTTCCCTGGCCTGCATGGAGCTGTGGCAGAAGCCCAGTGGAACTCCCTGATCTGCTCTCCAGGACGTTAAGGGGCTGCTCTTTTTGTAGCTGTAAGACCAGAGAGTAAACAGCCAGAGGCAGCAGAACTGCTTGGCACATGGCATTTATTCCAACAGGAGTGGCGGTGACCTGAACAAGCCACATTCATCATCTGCAGGGACAAAGAGATCCGGAATGATCAACACACAACTGCAACGCAGGACAGATGTGGCGCAGGTCCCCTCTGTTCCTGCATCACTGCATTCCTGCTTGCAGAGGCAACAGCACGAAGGCACAGCAGCCTCCTGCTTCCACACCTCTGTCACCACGCTCCAACTCCTGCGGCATCAGCACCACTGTCTGTGGCACAGTGTGGGGCTCTGTGTCCCAGCATCAGCAGCTGTGGCTCATACGCCTGCAGCGTGGTCCGGAGTCCTGCGTCTGCTGTCTGTGTGCCCACAGCCGTACCCAGGGCTCGATGGCCTTGACCTCATTGCCACTCACGCCCATGTTGCTGCCGGGGACCTGGTGTGAGTGACGTGCGATGGCCACAGTGTCTGCAGTGCCAGCTGGAATCCAGTGCCTGTCACAACAGCACAAAAGTCTTTGGCAGCCATGGTGGCAGCCCAGTCTAATGAGGTGCCCACGGCACCACAGCTCCCGTATCTCTGGTGCTCCTTAGGGCCAGGACAAAGGCATCTGCTCTTGCATACACACAGGATGACACAGGTCTCACTACCCACGGCACCAGTGCTTGCTGTCAGTGGGTGAGGTCCAGGGACGAATGCTGATAGCACAGGCGCCCGCCTTGCACACCCGCACTACCTGCAGCCTTCGGCATAACCAGCAGTGTCACCAAGGCTGAAGACATGCCACCACCACCTGGTGCTCGGGCACTGGCAGTGTTCCCAAGGGCCTCAGGCCAACACTGCGCACACCTGACACTGCCCCGGCCCAGGGTTTGCTGGATGAGAACTCTCAGCTGTGGGTCCAAAGCACTTCCCAGGCAATGCCCACAAGCTAGTCTCTGCAGGCTCACACCACATAGGAGACCTAGATGATGCCAAGAACTGCAGCTACTCATTCTGTGGGTTTTAGTGGCAGATGTCTTCCTAGTTGCACTTTTGCCCATATCTGGTAATTTAAGAGGTCAAGTAGGTAGAGCACAGCAGATGTGCAACAGCTTGGTTACCTGCAAATCCCACCGGCAGGTTTCCTCTGCATGGAAAGCAGTACAGTGCGAGCATGGAAGATGCTGTAACGATGGGACCTCTTTGCCCCAGTAACACCATGGAAAGGAAGCCACCTTCCTGTGACAGGACAGCCTGTGTCTTCTCTGCCTGTCTGTAACTTCACACACAGAGGACGTGCAGAAGCGGCACGGACTGTGCCTGCTCAGGGGTGGGGAACCAGAAGCAGCTGGCAGGTACATATTGCTAACTGCACAGATGCGGACTGGTGCACGTACTGACGGACAAGCAGTGCAGACGGGACAGCGCAAAAAAGAAGTTTGCTCTGTCTTGTGCTTCATTCTCATGCTCTTTTCCAGCCTCAGTTCAGCACTGGAGATGTTAAGAGGCAAGATCTCAGAGTCATTTGCGGTAAGGCACTGGCAGCGCTACAGCCCCTCAGTGTTGTCAAGATGTGCCTTGGCTTCTCTGATACTTGAGGCAGGAGCAAACATCAAGCATGTTCTTCCTCTCGAGTCCCTTACAATCTGTGCTGCAAAACATAACACTCAGCCGTAGTAACAGTGGCAGACACGAGGCTTCCCTTGTGCCTCCTGAAGAAGGGCTCTTGGAGGTGGAGCAGTCATGTCCCGACTGTTCACTTGAGCATCTCCGTTTGACTGAGGAGGTGGTGGTAGGGAAGAGACATAGATATTTAGCACAGGCGGCAGGGCTCACGCCCCAAAAGCCTGACCTTCCCAGTATAACTCACTGCTTCCAGGTACTTTACCTTCGTGCCGGACTGGACCTTGATGAAGTCTTATTCATATTTCTTCTTTCCACTGCTTTCTTAATATCTGTAAAGAATAATCAACCCATCTGTTGAATGCTATGGAACAAACAAACAGATCATCAGCACAATTCAAACGAAAGCATCTTAACCTCAAACACATCCAGAGGGGGCAAGAAAATGCATTCAGCAGAGACATTGTCACTTTGACAATTCTTTATTAAGTTTAGGTATTACAACATAAGGATTTCATGGATTTCTGGCTTCAGAATAGGGTGGACAGCTTGGGCCAGACTCTTCATTCCATAAGAGAACCTCTTTCTTCTGCAGTCTATGAGAGAGCGGAAAGCAACTCATGGACTCTAGGAGAAAAAGCAGAGTCTGAAAGCCTCTGAGAAAGGGAGCTGATGGCCAGCACAGTTTGAAGTTCACAGCCAAGCCTGCACAATGAAGCATGCCACTACCCTTGTTGAAAACAAGCTAAGGGTTCTCAAGTGGCACAAAGAATTGCCTTCCAAGGGACTGCTGCAGTGCTAAGTTGTACAGCCTCTGCACAGAAGAAACGGGATCCAAGGAGCCTGAAGCACGAGGCAAGAGGGTGCACTCAGAACACCACTGCTAATGTGATCAAACTGATTGAACAGGTCAGAAATTTGAGAATCATCTGGCTTCTGAGCACCTACATGGAAAATACCATGAGATAGGATACAGGGCAGTTACAAATGGGGAAAGAGTGAGCCTTGTTCTCAGCCAGAACAAGGGAAGCTGCCCAGCACTGGCGGGGACGCACAGGGTTCTACTGTGAAGAAACAAAGCCTTCTGCCAGAGCAGACTGAAGGGGGCAAGAACAAACAGAAATGACTACAGATGTTCGGCTCAGAGAACCTTTTAAGGAAAGGAACAAATCAAACCCAGTTCCTATCTGGTCCCTGAGAGTCTATCAACTACCAAAGCTGGTTATTAGTCATGTATATTAACGGCTTCCACAGTTCTTGCAAGAGAACAAACACCTCAGTGTCTTCAGGCAAACTCTGCCCTAACGTCTTCTGTAGCTTCTCAAACTGTCCTTCCATGCCTTCCAGATTAAAGTTAGAACTAAGGGCTCAGCTCTGAGTTTTGCTCTTGTTATCAGCCAGGCAGCAGCATGTTCTCTTTCTGGGGGGAGAGAGGCAGCACAAACTGAACATTGACTACAAATGCAGTTGAACTTTCCCAGGACCACATGCAGCTGCATGGCCTGCAGTCACAAACGGATCTGATGGGCTTTTATTCCCTACATAGTTTTACCCATTAAAGATGTGAAAACACTACTTCGCATTTGTTGAAGTATCACTATAATGCAACACTGGAGTTACCCAGAGTCTGTTATTAGCAATTGCATTTAATACTTAGCCTGTGTAGCTGAGGCAAACGCTTTCCTTGTGTTTACTTTTTAGTTGAGAAGTTTTCTTCTCCCTTAAAATCAAGCGATATCTTTAAGCAAGACACTACCTGCTTTCTTTGGTTTAAGATTATGTTTATTTGCTGTTTTAAGATGCCATTGCAGAATCCTATCATCTTTACACTCAATATCATACATTCATTTCAAATTTTAAAAAAATGCATTTAAATTTGAACAAAAATATTTCCCTAGAAGAAAAAACACCTTTGGCAGGGATCCTCCTCTTGTGCAAAAAGGAAGAGATTTTGTATCATTTTATTTAATGCCAACAGAATTTACAGGTTAATTAGGTGAACATTGACAAAACTTACACCACTTTTCTGTGGTGTCAGGCTGTGAGATGGCAGCGTCACTGGGATCCAGCAGGGCGACCCTTGGACAAACACAGGTGCCAAGAGCTTCCCAAGTGACATCACTACCTCAGGTACAGCGGTGGCATGGAACTAGAGCTTAGCTTTTGCAAAGCATTCCATTCCAGTTTAAAAGTCTTCAGGCACAGAAACCATCGAGCTCCAGTAAGTATTCCAGAAGGAATCTACTTCACTGTTAATGAGAAGGATTTCTTTCCATTCAAGGACTTGTCACACCTACACCTGTCAGATCAGAACTTGCTTATCTCCAGGTCTGTGAGCACTATACAGGTCATATCACTCCTCCATTCCAAGGCTTCACTAGGGCTTGTTTTTCACCTCTTTAAGCCTTCTTTGTGTTTTCCTGGGGCTTCTCCCATTTGGCACTGTCCTTTTTGAAGCAGGCACACCAGAACCAACCGCAGCAGCAAAATCCAGTGGTACAACACCCTCCCTGCTGACCAGTCTGTCCTGCACACCTTGGGGTGATCAAAGCCCCCTGTGGGAGCAGCTCTTCCCTGGGCTATGTCAGCTCGGCTCTGCCCACACCCAGCTCAGGAAGCAGCTCAGGTCATTTCACTATCAGTGACTCCATCTTCATAATTTCCTTCTGTCTTTTTAAAACACGACTGGGTGTTTTCTCTCCAAGTCACAGCAGCATGGCATGGCCAGGAATCAATTCTTCCAGAACAGCAATCAAACGGCTGAGCGATTCCATCCCTGCTACACCAAGATTCATCTGAAATCCGTTCAACCCTATCTTGGTTTTAATTGTTCTGGTTTCTTAATCAAATCAAACCTCTTACAGAAGTCTTTCACATCAACACTGCGACTTTCAGCCATAAAACTTGCATTAGTGTAAGAATAAGTTTGTTTGACAGGATTTACTTTGATTGTCATTAATTAATTCACTTCTCAAGATGAGTCAGGTGAAAGAACCCATTGGTTGTCAGGGGCTGGTGCCAGGCTCATCCTCATTTACACTGCCTTCTGGCACATGTGCAGCACTGCTGGCTCCCTGGAAACTCCCCAGGTTTCCAGGGCTTGTGGAAAACCCACACCAAAAGCCCAGGTAGGTCATCACTGCAAGAGCCTTGCAGATGCTGGGTAGAGTTAATTTCTGGAAGGGTTTAGTTTAGCAGCTGCTGTTTTACCTTTCCTAGCTTGCTACTGAAGCAGATACTGCAAACCCAGCACCTTCAGCCTCTTGAGAAGAGAGGAACATTAACTGGTGGCTAGGCCACCCTTTCCAGCAAGACATGTTATCATTTCCGCACAGCTACACCTCAGCTGTTAAATCAGCCACAGTCTCTACTGTTTAAACTTCAAAAGTTCAACAACATTGGTCATAATTTTTTTTTGCACCCTTCTACCTTGTCGTTTTGCCTCTGTTTCCACCTTTGGGCTAGTGTTTGCTGCTCTACAGCCCCTCACCCCTCCCCTAGGTCATTAGTTATTGCTCTCTTCACTCCTCCCTAAGTCAAACTATTCTTTAAATTGGTATGGGTTTACTTCTAAAGTAATTTGTTTAACAGATCACTCTTGATTTCTAACCATTCATTTCTGTTTACATTTGCTCCCAGCATATTTAGCAGCTACTGAAGAGGTTGTTCAAAGCACCCAGTATTTAAGCACTGCTCAGACCAATACCAAGGTAAGGTTACCAATGCAAGCAGCCGCTAGGTGCTGTGACCAACCCCCCTGAACCCACCAAGATGAGGCCAATATTTGTTAACAAATGTTTTTAAAGCTGTACGGGTGAGGTTCCAACGGCTGCTGGCCAGGGCTCAGGTGTTGAACAGCTTCTCACACAGGGCAGGGCTTTTCAAGTGCTAAGGCATATAAACAAGCTCAGAGTAAGACCTAGGAAGAGGAAACGCTGGGGGTGAACCACAGTGCTGAGGACAAACAGCTTGGAAGCGACATACCTACCCAGTGGAGGTGGTTTCAGATTAGCACCAGGCAAGTTCACTCAGCAATCTTTCCAGAGAGCTTTCAAACAAAAGCCCTCTGTTTACCGAAACGCATGCCAGGGTCAGGAGGGGAGCATGGAGCAGTTTTCCTTACCTAATCTATACCCTTTATAAAGGCGACCTTTCTCACCGTCCAGAGCAGCCTGGACATCTTCTAGACGGTCATACTGCACGAACCCATAGCCATGGTACATGCTGAGGGCTGCAAAAGTTAACAGCAGGGCAAGACCGGTTACAAGGACGGGACAGCACTGACCCACACCCCGGCTGTCACGCAACCCCGGCAGCGCAGCAAGCAAAGGGGCTCTGCCCAGAACCAACCGCACCAGCGCCCGCGCAATGCCACATCCACTGGGATCAGAGTGCAGAGCTTAAAGGCACTGAAATAAATTGCGCAGATCAGCTTCCTTCTGAGAAAGAAGTGACCAAAACAGAGCCAATGACGTGACCCAGGTTTAATTATGAAGTCATGAGAGTGACACCACACGCAACCCCAAAGGCCAGAGCAGCACTGACATACAGGCATACGCTTCAGCTGTGCCAAAGGAAGTATTTTCCCAGTGAAAACACAGGCAAAGTTACCATTAAAGGTCACTTTTTAGGAGCAACGCTCATCACTCCTCCCATGGGCACCAAACAGTATGGGGCAAGCACTACAGTTACACTGCTCACTGAACTCCCTCCACAGAAAGGCAGAAGGCGATAATACTGACCCCGGATTTTGCCATATTTTGAAAATATCTCTTCCATCTCCTCACGGGTCATGTGGTCGGTGGGCAGATTGCCAACAAAAAGTCTTCTCTCTAAATCCTGAGGGTTGCTGCTGTTAGTGAAGTCACTCTGTTTGATGCTATTGCTCTTGCGTCCTCGAGCCATTTTGCTCTCGTTCCAAATCCAGCTCTTCGCAAAAAAAGAAAAAGGGCCATGCATATAATTTCAATCCACAACATTAAAATTCAGCTGGAACATGATTAAACGCAGTAGCTGTGCAGACCAGAAGCCAGTCTGGTCTGCCTGACACAAGCTTCACTCCAGAAAAGCCTTAATGCAAGTGGCATAAGAGTCTGGCAAAGTGTACATCGCAGCGTTGCTTGGATACTGACAGGCAGCAAACCAAAATATTTTGCAGATAGGCTTTAATGGTTTAGTTCCAAACTAATACACAAATAAAACTGATTTTCCACTAAAACATCTTAACTTTAAGCTTTTCAACACACCCATTGCTGTCACATCCATTTCTGCAACCACTGTAAAGAAGTGTCAAAATTCAAGCAGTATTTTAATAAGCAGAAAGGAAACGCTCGTCCTTACATTGCTCAACAGGACCCAAATGCCTCCGCACCAGCTCTGAAGGAGGCACTGGGCGGTACCGTTTGCATCCCCTCAGTGACCATGCCTGGATCACTACACCCAGCATCAGCAGACCCCGTTCCTCGGCCACAACCCTGTTAAAGCCCCAGCCCATCACCCAACACGCGGTCAGCTCCCACCACAGGCGGGTCCACGGCCAAGGATTCCAGGAGGCCCAAGAAAACATTGTTCACTGCCTCACCTTCCCCGGCATCGTAACGCACACCTCACTAACCCACAGTACCAGCAGGAACAGCCAGCAACGTTCCCTGCAAAAACTTACCCAAAGAGCTACAGCCAAACACCCCCAACAAACAAAGCCCAACACCAACTCCACCAAACCAACCCCCCTCAGGGTTCCAGGTTTGAAGCTCAAATAAATGAAGAGCGCTGAAACTCTCAAGATGACCGTGAAAGTTTGGAAACTCTTTATTAAAGTTGTACTAACTTCCTACACACTCATCTACAGGAACGCAAGATGAGACTTTCTGTTTATAACATGCAAGAAACCTGGAAAAAGAAAACGGTGAAATTGATGATTTCAACAGAAGCCTGTGCTGTTAATCGTGAGATACCCACAACCAACACACTCCTCAGCTGTAAGTTCCCACTGTTACAGTCTAAAAGGAGCCTCCAAAAAAAACATTCAAACACCCAGAAATATCAAACAGCCTTACATAAATACTTCCACAACTCAGAAAACATATCTCCTCCAGATCAGAGAGAAAACCCAGAAGGGTTTAAGGTCAATCAACTTCATATTGTATCCCTTTTCTCCTTCTTTCAGGCAACCCTGCAGGGACAGGAGAACAGCTCCCAGCCTAACAAACCTGTTAGAAATAACTGAACCACCAGAACAGCGGCAAGGGAAAAAACTAACATCCAAACAAAACATAAGTCATTTCTGCTCCCATATTTGCCTCAATCCTTCTATGACCTTGTCTCCACATGGACACAGCTCTACCTTTCCCGTCAGAAGTATGGCATCTTGTCCTATTTTTCCTTAGGAAAGCACCAGACCTCCTCCCCACCCCAACCCTTATTCCACTACTACAGCTCAGTTTTCACGAGACCAGAGGAAAGAAGTTTCCAGAATCTTCCCAGGATGACCATAAAACACAGGAAGACCCAACCAGCCCAAGGTCCCATTTGGAGCAGGGCAATGTCCCAGCTGGATCCAGCTGTCACAGCCTTCTCCAGCTAGGTTCCAGTGCTCCCAGGGAAGGGGACTCGGAGCACTGGCACAGGTGGCACAGCCCAGTGTCTGCTGCCTCAGGAGGTCACGCAGCAAAGGGGCACCAGGAGCCATGCCTGCTGCTGGGACACAAAGGTAAAAAGCCCTAAGAAATTCTCTTTCTTTTTCCTTAAGGGTGGGATCAGTAGGGGTGGCTGGGCAAAGGGAGCAGGAACACTCCACGTGAGGGAAAACAGGGAGCTCTTTTTCCACATGCAAGCGACTTCCAAAACAAAGGAACAAATCCAAAACACTCAAACAGGCCAAACTTCTAGAGAGTTTCCATGTAAGAGCATTTATTTCTTCTTACTATTTTCCACTTGGTAGATTATACAGTTAAGGGCTGATTAGTAATCTTAAAACAGAATAAACAAATGCTATCTCAGGTCTATGAATTCTGCACCAGGGGAATGGCTTATTTCTACGAGAGCAGCTGGAAGAGCCAGACAGGCACCCGGGCAGCTTAGGGCTGCCAAACCCTGCACAGAAACCCAGCACAGAAACCCAGCACGCTCCTCTGGCGGGACAGCCCACCAGCTCTGGTGCCAATAAACCCTCTGAGAGTTAATTCACAGCATCACGGAAGGGTTTGGGCGGGACACCCAGTTCCACCCCCCCGCCAAGGGCAGGCAGGGACACCTCCCACTGTATCCGGTTGCTCCAAGCCCCATCCAACCTGGCTCTGAACCCCTCCAGGGATGGGGCAGCCACCACTGCTCTGGGCAACCCGGGCCAGGGCCTCCTCACCCTCATAATGAAGAGTTTCTTCCTAACGTCCAATTTAAATCTTCGCCCTTTCCAATCTAAAGCCATTCCCTCTCGTTCTATCACCGCAGGCCCTTGCGAAGAGCCCCGTTTCCCTCGTCTTATCTTCAGAGCCAGCGCAGTTGCGAACAACAGCGCCACAGCTCGAAACTCACCCAGCACCGGGGAAACCTCGCGGCGGGGCCCGCGAGGCTCTGGGCGAGGCGCGGCCCGGGAGTCCCGGACCCCGCCCCGGGCCCCGCCGCCGCCCGAGGGGCTGGGCCGGATCCCGCCGCCGCGGCTCCCGGCGGCCCCGAGCCCTGCGGCGCGCCCCCCCAGCGCTCCCCCTCCCCCCGGCCCCGGGCCCCGCTCACCGCGCCGGTCCCGCCGCGCCCGAGGCCGCCGCCCGCCAGGACAAAGGCGCCAACCGCGGCTGCCGCGCGGCACCGTCGCAAAAGGGTGATGAGAGACGGGGAACGGGGAAGTAGGAATGGGGAGGGGAGGGGAGCTGGCGGCGCCTCGCGCTTTACGGCGCGGCGCGCTGACGTCACGCGCACGGCGCTCCGGCCTCGGTAGGCGTGGCGGAGGGCGGGGCCGAGCGCCGGACCCGGCTCCCGGCGTGCCCCGCGCGGGGCCTCTGCCGCAGGGCAGGCTGGGAGTTGTAGTCCCACCCGGGAGCGGCGGGGATGGGGCCGCCGGGGGGCGCCAGCGGCCTCTGCGCGAGGCGGGAGCGGGGCTGGGACCGAGACTGGGGTCAGGGTAGGGGCCGGGGCGGGAGCCGGGGCCGGGCTCCTGCGCCCTCCTGCGCGTTCGGTGGGGACTTTCCCGGCCCAAGCCCGCTCTCAGAAATCCCCTCCGTGCCTCTGCCGCCGCCCTCGAGATCCCCCGGGACCCTCGCTCTCAGCCGGTGCCGGGAAGTGGCGCGGGCGGGGAGGCCGGAGCAGGCGGCCCCAGGCTGCTCCCCGGCGGCCCCGGGCACAGAGGGACCGCAGCGGCTCGGGAACAGGCTGCCCAGGGAGCGGGTTGAGTCCCCTTCCCTGGAGGGGTTTAAGGGACGGGTGGACGAGGCGCTGAGGGACATGGTTTAGTGATTGATGGGAATGGTTGGACTCGATGATCCGGTGGGTCTCTTCCAACCTGGTGATTCTATGATTCCAAGTGGCACCAGGCCGAGGAACCGGAACACACGGGTCTCACGGCTGCTCGGCCTCACAGCTACCGTCACCGGCTCAGCCCCACTTGCCCGGCTGGCGGCTCATGGCCTGGCACGGGCACCGGAGGCCGGAGCTCAGAGCGATGCCGAGCAGCCACCGCTCCGTGCCCAGCCACGCTGGAGAGGGGAGCACGGGGAGAATCCCGTGGAACTTCCCTGGGGCCTGCTCGAGGGAAGCGAAGCAGAGCCACCGGCCGGCTCCAGGCCTCCACTCTTTCCCACTCCTGGGGTGACGCAGTTGCGGGGAGTCCCTGCAGAGCCTGAGGTCGAGGGGGGCTCTCCGGGACCCAGCCCTGAGCTGTCTGAGAAGATGAAGTGAAACCTCGCACTTCTCCCTCGAGAAGCAGCCGGTGGGGGCAGCGGGGACGCTTTCCTACAGCCGCTCCGGCCCGGCTGCACCTCCTCACCCCGGAAAATCATGGAATGCTGGGTTGGAAGGGACCTCAGGGCTCACCGGTCTCATCTTTTAGGCCATCTGTAGTTCAGACGGCGCACGGAGCCGCCGGGAGACGGCAATAAGGCTGCTTTGCTCCAGGGCCGGTGGCGTGGACAGACCCGTGCTCCGGGCGGGGGTCCCGGGGGTCCCGGGGGCCGGCTTGTCGCGTCCCGGTGGTCCCGGGGGCTGGGGCGTTCCCGGGACGCGGCGGCTGCCGTGGAGCCGCTCCCCGCCCCCCCGGGCCCCAGGCGCTGCGGGGAAGCCCCGGGCGGGCGGCCCGGACGCCCCTTTCCTGGGCGGGCTCGGGCCGGGCGTTATAGGGCGGGCGGCGGCGGAGGCGGCGGAGGCGGCATGAAGGGGCTCGGGCTGCTGGGGCTGCTCGGAGGGGCCCTGCTGGGCGTGAGTGGGGCCGGGGGAGCGGGACGGGGCGGGGGGAGCGGGGCTGGGGCAGAGGGAGCGGGATGGGGCACGGGGAGTGGGATGGAGGAGCAGGATGGGACAGGGGGAGCAGGGATGGGGACAGGGGGAGCGGGGCTGGGGCAGGGGGAGCGGGATGGAGGAGCGGGATGGGGATAGGGGGAGCGAGATGGGGCAGGGGGAGTGAGATGGAGGAGCGGGATGGGACAGGGGGAGCAGGGCTGGGGCAGGGGGAGCGGGATGGGGCAGGGGGGATGGGATGGGATGGGTCAGGGGGATCTGGGACGGGGCCGAGGGATCGGGGATGGGGCAGGGGGATCTGGGACGGGGCAGGGGGAGCGGGGACGGGGCAGGGGGAGCGGGATGGTTCAGGGGCTGTGGCTGCTCAGGACGCCCCTGCTGGGCGTGAGTGGGGCTGAGGGCTGGGGGTCGGGCTGGGGCTGGGGCAGGGACTGGGGCTGCGGGCAGGCAGGGGCTCCTCGGCACGGGGCGGCTGCGGACAGGGGCTTCGCCCTCCCTCCGTCCCTCTCTTGGGACAGAACCCCGACCGCAGCCCTGCTTTCCGGGAAGGGGCCCGTCCCCTCGGTGTGTCCCGCCCCCCGAGAGGCCACGGCGGAGCCGGCCCGGGGAAAGGAGCGGGCGGGGCAGCCCCTGCCTGCAGCCCCTTCAGCCCGACCCCCTCCGTGCTCCCTCCCCGACGGAGCGGGGCCTGTGGGGTCTGCAGCCCGGGATTTGGGGTCTGCAATCCGGGATTTGGGGTCTGCAGCCCGGGATTTGAGGTCAGCGGCAGCCGTCGGTGGGGCTGCAGCCCGGGGTGCCAGGCGCTGCGGGGTGAACCTGTCTGCACCCGTTTCATTTCCCCTTGTACCACTGTCAGCCGTGCATAGTGGCAGAGCCCAATCCCAGTCCGGTTTCCCTCTGCCAGGTCAGATGTGGCCGTGCCCCATCACTGCCCCAGGGGTCCTGCGGGGTCAGCTGGGCCATGGCTCCCTCACCCACCAGCCCGCAGCCTGCAGTCGCCTCTCCCCAGGGCTCTGCTGGAGCCTCCGTCCCGCTCCCTGGGGTGGGCAGGTGTGCCAGGAGCTGCTGGGGATGAGATGCTGTGCTGCTGTGGGTGTCCTGCGCCAAGGCTGTCCAAGATCTGATTTCCTGCCTCCTCTCCTCCCTTCCCCATCCGCAAGGAAGGGCCCTAGCTGGCTTTTAGCTGGCTTTTCGTGGATGATATCCTTGCCTGGAGCTTTCCTGCCCCTGAGGGCCAGTGCATCAGTCCTGGTTAACCCTGTGTCCCCTTCCCTGGGGCGGTGCACGATTGCCATCTGGTAGGAAACCTGAGGAAACGTGGGGTCACCCTTCTGGCATCGCTGCCTCCCCACTTCAAAGAGAACACGGTTGGCACCAAGCAGCGCAGGCGGCGCTGCTGCGGTCTGTGGTTGGTGCAGGCATGGGAAGCACAGCGTGAGGCAGCCCTCACCTCACGACATGGGTTAGCGTACAGGTTAGCACACATGTGCTTGCAGAGGCGATGCAGTGCTGGGGAGCAGCATGAATTCACAGGTCTTGTTTCCTCCAGTTCTGGGAGCCTGGTGATGCCGTAAGATGCTTTGATAAGCAATATGAACACAAGGGCTGGTGCTGCAACCGCTGTCAGCCAGGTACAGAGACCCCTTCTCCTTTCCTGGGTCCCGCTCTGCCAGGAGCCCCTGACCAGCCACAGTGGAGCAAGCCCAGCTTGCTGTGACTGAGCCCACCCAACCCCACTGCCAGCAGCGCTAGCAGCTTCATCTCCCTGTGTCACCTCAGTGCTAGAGCAACTGGGGACTGGCTGCTGGCTGGGGAGGGGGAAAGCCACCTCAGCCCCTCCTCACCAGCCTCTATTGCAGGGGAAAAGCTGGTCTCAGAATGCAATGTCACAGAAGATTCTGTCTGTGCCCCCTGTGAGAGCGGACACTATCAGCCAAGCTGGACCAGGGAGAGCGACTGTGCTCCCCACCACGTCTGTGATGACAGTAAGTGCTCCCTGTGCCCACTGGCCTGGCCTGTGGAGGCTGCAGGGGCCGGTGTTCCCCTAGGCTCATCCGCCCTGTGTCTCACCTTGTCTGTGTGCTCCCTTTGCCCAGACACCGGCCTCATCGTGAAGACACAAGGCAACGCAACACACAACACAGTGTGCCAGTGCCGGGCCGGCATGCACTGCTCTGACACCAGCTGCCAGACCTGCGTGGAGAACCAGCCCTGCCAGCATGGTTTTGGCTTTGTTGCAGGTGAGTCTGGGCAGCTCCTCCCTTGCAGCCGGAGCGATGGCCTGGCAGGATTGACCTCAGGTCCTCTAGAGAAGGGGGACGCCCCCAGCGTGGTCCCCATAGCAGGGCTCTGGGAGAGCTGACACCAGATCTGGCAGGTTTGCCATGGGGAGGGCCGTTTGCTGACCCCCACTGACCTTCCTGCAACCTCTGCTTGTCTCCAGCCAAGGCTGTGGCCCGGATATCGTCCCCCTGCGAGCCCTGTGCAGAAGGCACTTTCTCCAACGTCTCTTCTAAAACTGAGCCGTGCCATCCCTGGACAAGGTATTGTCTGGGCGCTGGCCGCACCTTTCACCCATCCACAGCTGTGCCCAGTCCCTGTTAGCATGTCCTCTGCTGGCAACATCCTTAGGGACCCTGGGGACCAGGAGCGCCGCTGAGGCTGGTGAGGTGCAGGGCAGTGTGGCTGAGCTTGAGACAGACGTCCAGGTGCTTGTGACCGTCCCTCAGCGTGTGCACAGAGTGCTCGCCGTGGCAGGGATGTCCACACTGTTGTCTATGCTGGGAAGCAAGGGATGATGAGCTCCGGGAACCCCCATGCCTGTCCAGGCACTCTCCTAGCATGCTCCTTGGCTGTAGCCATCAGCTGACGCACCAGCCCTCTCTGTGGCAAGTCTGGCTTTGAGGATGCCATGGGCTGGCAGGTTGTCCCTGTATTTAGAAAGCTGCTTAAGGGTTAATTGCACTCCTGGTAGAAAACTCCCTGGTGAGCCTTATTTCCAGGCTGAATTAGTCTCGCTTCAGCTGCCAGCCATTGGATTTCACTTTGTTTCTATCCATGCCAGAAATTATCTTCCCATGGAGCCACTTGCAGTCTGTGGTCAAGTCATCTCTCAGTGGTCAACAGTCCTGCAATAGAATCATAGAATAGTTAGGGTTGGAAGGGACCTTAAAGATCGTCTAGTTCCAACCCCCCTGCCATGGGCAAGGACATCCCACTAGATCAGGTTACCCAAGGCCCCATCCAACCTGGCCTTAAACACCTCCAGGGATGGGACATCCACAACTTCCCTTGGCAACAGCACTTGCACTTGCAATAGCAGCGGTTCCTGAGCCCCAGGGCCTCCCTGACCACGCAGGTCTCAAATATCTGGTCCCTCCTGTGCCTTGGCCCCATCTTCATCAGTTTCAGCAGCTCCAGACCAGGACTGTGGGGTGGGGCCCTGCTCTTCACCTGGTGTCCCATCAGGAAGAACAGGCTCTGGGGGCCTCTTGCCCCTCCAGAGCCCAGAAGGGTCAGCACAGGATGCTTTCTCACGCAGCTCTACTGGCTGCGCAGCCTTTCCTCTGCAGGATTTTTCCATGCACTCCGCTGCTGTTGTGGTTATGTGGTCTTGTTCTTCCCTGCAGCTGTGAGGAGAAGGGGCTGGTGGTGAAGGTGAAAGGGACAAACACCTCGGATGTGATCTGTGGTGAGTGCCTGGTGCCCTGGGCTGGGTTCTGCAGGCAGACATCTCCTGGTGCTCCAGCTCAGAGGAGCTGGCCTGGTCTGCATGTGGTTTTGGGGAAGGGGAAAGTCTGACAGTACTGCTGGCACGATGCCTTCCTGCTCCTCACTGTCCTCGTGACGGAACCCCAAAGGACTGGGGCCTGGAGCAGAAGCAGTTTGGGGCACTTGGTGTCTCATTGGGAGTGTCTTGCAGGTGCCTCACTGACCTCGTCTCCCTCGGCAGAGTCAAACAGGCGTTCCTCACTGTCGGTGCTGATCCCCATTACAGCCGCGGTCATCACATGCCTCCTGGGTATCTGCATCTACTACCTGGTCCGCACAGGTAAGGGGCTGGGACACGGGAAGTGAAGCCTTGGCCAGATGGCAGCAGTGCCAGCTCTGGCTCTGATCCCTGCGAGCTCGCTGCAGGGCAGCTCAGGAAGAGGTCCCCCCTTACCGTTGTCTTCTCTGTCCCTCTTTCCATCCAGATCCCAAGCGACAGGTGCTGAAGCAGGTGAGTCTGCCCAGAGCCCTCTTCCAACACTGGGCTGGGGTCCCTCCCGGGCACAGATGGGGACATGCCAGCAGCAGAGCAAGGGGGGCTGAGGCTCTGTGGGGCAGGAGGGGTGGGGGCTGTCCTAGACCTGACCAGCTGGGTCAGGACAAGGGCTGGGGCACCCCTGGGATGCTGCTGACAAATGCTGAGACAGGAGGGCCCCACACAGGGTGACACCAGGATGACACCCTGCCCTGCAGGGGCATCTAGCAGGAGCCTGGGGAAAGACGTGGCCGCAGAGGTAGGGGATGTCGCTGCCTGACCCCTGCCCCTGTGCAGGTCGGGGCTGGGAAGCCTGAAGAGAACCTGGAGCCCATGGAGCAGGGGGAAGTCTTCCCCGTGCAGGAGACCCTGCTCGCACACCAGCCCGTGGCCCAGGAGGACGGCAAGGAGAGCCGCATCTCGGAGCAGGAGAAGCAGTGAGGGCGGCCTGCAACAGGAGCACGGACCGGGGCCAGCCCCGGGGAGGAAACCTCGCGTGTGGCCCCGCTCCCGGGGGAACGGCAGCGCCCCGGGACCGGCCCCGCGGGGCAGAGCTCGGCTGCGGGCTCCGAGCGGGGCCGGGGCCGCGGGGGGGGCCCGGAGGGGCCGGTGACGGAGCCCGCGCGGCGCCGGGAGGTGGCGCTGTGGGACCGGCGCGGGGCTGACCGGCTCCCCGGCTTCGCCCCCTCCATCCCGGTCCCCCGGCCCCCGGCCCCGCGGCTCGGCCCTTCTCCTCGCCGGCGCTGCGCGAGGCTGCGATTAAACTTCCTTGTTCTCCGAGGTGCGTGAGCAGCGCGGCCTGCAGGCCCCGGGGCTCCGCGGGCGCTCCCGGGAGGCGCTCCCGGGGTCCGGGTGCTCCCACCAGCGCCGGGAAGGGAGGAGACCCGACACCGAGCGCGGCCCCAGAGCCTCCCGGCGCTCCCCCGAGCTCCCACCGCCCCCCGCCGGCGCTGGGAGGGCTCCTGCCCACTGAGCGCGGCCTGCACGGAGCGCACAGCGGCTGCAGCCCAATTGCTCGTGCCCTGACCTTCTATGACAAAGTGACTCGGCTACTGGGTGAGGGAAAGGCTGTGGATGGATCTTCCTAGACTTCAATAAAGCCTTTGACACGGTTTCTCACAGCATTCTGCTTCGGAAACTGTCACCTCTGGCCTGGCCAGGCGCACACTCTCCTGGGGGGGAAACTGGTTGGCTGAAGGGCCCAGAGAGTGGTGGGAGATGGAGTTAACTCCAGCTGGAGGCCAGGGACAACTGGTGTCCTCAGGGCTCAGTGCTGGGTCCAGCCCTGTTCAATGTCTTTATCAATGACCTGGAGGAAGGCACTGAGTGCACCCTGAGCAAGTTTGTGGATGACACTAAGCTGGGTGGAAGCGTGGATCTGCTGGAGGGTCGGGAGGCTCCAGAGGGATCTGAACAGGCTGGACCGCTGGGTTGAGACCAATGGGATGAGGTTTAACAAGGCCAAATGCCGGGTCCTGCACTTGGGGCACAACAACCCTGAGCAGCTACGGACTAGGAGAAGTCTGTCTAGAAAGCTGCCAGGAGGAGAAGGACCTGGGGGTGTTGGTTGACAGCAACTGAACATGAGCCAGCAGTGGCCCAGGTGGCCAAGAAGGCCAATGGCATCTTGGCTTGGATCAGAAACAGCCCTGACTCACTGGCATGCGGCTGGGCTGCAGCAGCACCCAGCCCTGCACGGGCTCCAGGCACAGAATTGGCTGCAGCCCGTGACCCACCTGAGCGCACACAGCGCGGCGTATGGAAGGTTGTAAATCCCAGAGTTGCAACACAGAATGACTTTTACTGTAAAAGCAGTGGCAGATTATTTAAGGCTCCTCTTAAAACCTAATGTTAGCTTTAATAAGGGAGATAAAAGCATGTCAGCAGCTCTCCCACTCAGGGCTCGGGGCTCCCGGCAGTGCCAGCAGGGCAGTCCCAGGGCTGGGCAGCATCCCCTCGGCACCAGCCCAGTGACCACACAGCCCTGGGGACAGACATGCCCCTCGTTCCTGCTGAATAGGGCTTGCATTACGTGGGTACAGACATGGAGCCTGTGGCCCCACACGGTCACCAAAGGACTGTCTCCCACGGCAGCGGGCTGGCCCTCTGGCTCCCCACCTCTCCTGGTGCTGACCTCTCCCTGCTGGCTCACACGCGTTCAGTGCCTGCTCCCACATGTCAGACATGTGCCTTCTCATTAGCACGTCTGTCCCCCAAAGTGAGAAGGGAGAGCGCGTGAAACCTAATTGAATGTAACTAATTATTCACTCCGCAAACGCTGTTTAAATGGGATTGTGAGGGACAGAATTACTCATTCTGAAAAGGGGAAAGAAAGAGGGAAAGACAGAGAGAAAACAAATAGAGGCGGATGCTGGAGCTGCAGCTCCTTCTCTCCCCAGAATACCAATTACTGGATGAAGTGATTGTATAAATCTTTACCAAGTGAACGAACTGTACCAGTCACTTACTCCTGTCCTCTTGTTATGAGGAAGCAATGAAAAATCATCCCACTCTCCAGTCCAGTTAAGGGCTCCCCGTTGCTGCTTCGGATGCTGCCCGCAGATGGAGAGCTCGTCCTAGTGCCGTCCCTGGATGGAGATCCTACGGAGACAAGGCTGAGTGTTTGGCAAGGATGTGCCCCACTCCCGCACGTAAGGAGGAGCTGTGGGGCCAGGTGATGCCAGGCAAGCACCATGAGACACAGGGAGGCTGGGGCTGGTCAAGGGCCCCAGTACCACACAAATGGCAGCTCACTCAGGGACACTGAGGCACCCTGAGCCTTGTGCCTGCAGCTCTCCTGCCCTCCCCTTTGGGTGGTCCTGTTCTGCCAGGCCCCCAGGCCCTCTGCAGGCTCCCACAGTACTCAGAACCCTCTCCAGGCACTCACTGAACAGGAGAGCACAGTGCTTCCTGACCCCTTCCCGTGCTGGAGTCAGTGTTTCTCACTCATTGGCATCTCCACTCCACAGGCTGGAAAAATGCGCTCATTAGTGGTGACATCCATTGCTCTTTCCTGCCACATCATTTAATCCCGGGTCCCAAACATGGTTACTTCCAAATACACCCATTTTTGTCCTCAGCAGTGGTGTGGGATGGGAGGTCCTGGCCATGTAGGGCAGGGAAAGCCAACAGGCTCGGCTCTGCACCCTTCCTGGCAGTGGGGAGCACCTGCACCCTGGGAGCTGCGTGACCTGGGGAGGACCCAGCCAGTTTCACATTCCCTGCAAGCAATGCTGGGACCCCTGCTCCCCACAAGGCACCCAGCACCCTTGGGGCTGCTCTACTGGGACAAAGACCACGCAGTCTCCACATCTTGCTGCTACCAGGATCAGAGACGCAGCAGCCGCAAGGTGTGCCAAGGAGGGACCACGCTGCTGTGCAGGCACCCAGGACCCTGTGGCACTCTGGGTGCTGTGGCTCTCCAGCTCGGCAAGGGGTGAGAAGGTGCTGGGGGAGCTGTGCAGTTGGGTCACTGTAGGGGAAAACAGCCCATCACCAAGTCAGCAAGAAGAGGGAAAACTTCCAAGTCTGCCTTGCCTCCTACGAGATGGGGTTTTGATTGTTGCCAGCAGCAAGTCCCATGCACTGGAGATACGCATGTGTGGGTGTGAGGGACAGATCACATCACTATCATAACAAAAGCAGTTGTGCAGCTCCCTTCTGTGTTTATTTGCTTTCTTTTTGTTTAATTGTGGGGACACTATAGACTTCTAAGACTGCCAAAGAGCTTGTCTCCCTCTAGCAGTGGTATTGCCACAACACTGCCACCTTATCTGTTTGTAGAAAGATGAGGGTGGGAAAACCATTTACTGTCAGGGATATTTGTCATCTGCAAATTACCTCTGCCAACAGCCCACAGGGGGATGGGACTGACGGTGCTGATCTGTATTGCAGGGACATGAGCCATGGGGTTCTCTGTGCTGCCCCAGACCCACCTGAGCCCCTTCCCCATCAGCTGTCAGGGCAGACAGCGCTGTGCCAGGAAATCCACCACGCGTACAAACCTGTGCCATGGGCGGCAACAGCGGCTCAAAGGGATGAGGGAAGTAGCAGACAATGCTGAACTAGGTACCCAGCAAGTGACTGGACACAGAGGAGCACTGTGATGAGACAACTGGGGCATAGAGGAGCTGAGAGGTTTGTGATGTTGGCAGCACCTCCCTGAGCAGCACCTTGTACGGCACTGCCAGGGCAGCATCCCCCAGCACAGCAACACCAGGCATTGGCCACATTGAGAGCTCCAGGCTTCGCTGCTCCCTTGCAAAGGATGAATGCACCATGTACCCCTGTCACTTTCTCAACACTTGACATCCCTACCAGCCTTGCTTGCCATTGGGATTCCTCACATCTTGCAGCCCAGAGGCTTTTGCACAGCATTTATCACCACAGTATCCAAGAACCGATCTAATTGATGTGACACCAATTATTCAAGTATCACTAAATGCAGAACTAATGCATCTGTGTGTACAAGCCTCCTAGACCCTGACCATGAAATTAGAACTCAGGCACGAGATGAGCCAATGCAGGAGCACCAACTCTCAGCTGAGTCCCTGCCATCACAGCGGTGGCCAGGCCTGCTGGGACACTCCCCAGTAGCCACACGAAGAGGCAGCATCGCATGGGGTGTCTGCAGCAAGGTCTGCATCCAGCTTACTGCATGGTGAGCCAGTACTTGCAGCTCCCCACAGACCAGGCTGCGGATGTGACGGGTCCCACACCGCCAAGCTGACCCTGGCAGCATCAGGCAGATAAGCACTGGCAGGGCTGTCCTGGCTATGGTGAAAGCCGGCCTGGGCAGGGCAGGGCAGCAGCTATTTCTAGGCTGTTCAGCCCAGCCCATGCAGCTTTCAAAGCTCTTGGCTTGGGCATGGACTGGTGCTGGGAAAAGCCATTCGTTGCATTTGAAATTTTACTGTGAAATTAAACTCTGTCCAGACACGCAGAGCTTGGCACAGGCAGCAGTTTGTGTTTTGCAAATTGCTTTCAACAATCAATTAAAGAAGAGATGGCTGGGGACCTGGGGGGCACTCAGGTGTGGAGCCCTCCTGAAGACAGAATTCTGCCCCCTCCCAGTTTCACCTCAACTCCAGCACCTGCATCCTTCGGCCAAGACTGGGGACTGCAGCACTGACAGCACATCGTGATCCCAGCACTGCTCTGGGGCAGCGAAACAGAGAAGTCCCACATGATGTGGGAGACGCAGTGGGGTACAGCTGACGTGGCAAAGCTCTGGCACCATCCCCATCACAGCTGGGCAGCAAAAGCATTTGCGAATGTCAGGCTGCTCGGATGGCCCCGGGCTCACCCTCGTTCTGATTTGCTCTATGTTTTCATTAAGGACCTGGATGGTGGAATAGAGAAAGCACTTATTAAATTTGCAGATGACACAAAGCTGGGAGGGACTACAAGTATCTTGGAAGACAAGATTAGAATTCAAAATGATCTTGACAAATTGGAGAAATGGACTGGAAAAAATAGGATGAAATTCAACAGGGACAAGTGCAAAGCAGTTCACGGAGCTGGGAACAATCAGCTGTGCAAACACTGGCTGGGGATGGTGAGGCCAGCAGCACAGAGCCCAGCAGGGCACGGGAGGGCACAGGCGCACGGGCAGGAGGCACGCTGCCCACTCAGCCTGCGCTCCTTCAGAAACCAGGGGGACAGGGACACAGGGAGGCAGGAGGAACCATGCAGGGAGCGAGAGGCTCTGCAGGGAGGAGAGGAACCACCTCCAGCACAGATGGACCCCTTGGAGTGGTGCCATAGGCTCTCTCCGGGCCCTACACACCTCCCCCAGCATGAGGTCCAGCTGGACCCTACTCCCTGCACACTCTGGAAATGGGGATGAGAAGGGGTCCTCCAAGCCTCTACTGTCCCCCTGCCCTGTGGTGCCCCAGGGAGAAGCCCCTAAACTGGTTGCAAAAGCTGCTCAACCTTTCCTGTTGCAGCCCCACTGAGGCAGAACCCCAGACACCAGCAAATCACTGAGAACCAAACCAGCCCCTCCAGCACAGGGAACTTTGCTCTGAAGGCATCTCTCATGCCCTTCCTGCAGCTCAGGCTCTCTAGTCCAGTCATGCCAGGAGGCAGTGGAGCCCAGTGGGTGCTCAGGGTGGATATGTGCCTGGCCCAAGCTGCAGGGTTCCTGCTGCCTTTCCCTCGCTCCAGCAATTAGAGCTCCAGCCAGCACCCTCCCAGCCTATGCAAACACCAAGACTCATTTAAATAAATTAAGAAGACATAATAAATCAAAGGGAAATGAGGGGCTGTGCCTGGGGGCAGGGGAGTCACTCGGGTTTAATTACATTGGCAAGCCTTTCACAGCAAAAGCACCACGAGTCCCACACGCCATGAGTGCAGATGTAGCAGGAGCAGGCACAGCTCTGCAGCAGGGCTGGCAGCACCGCCTGAAGCCCATGCCCAGCACAGCACCACCCCTGCTGTGCCAGGGGAGCCAGGAACGTGCCTATGGAGGTGGGTACTGGGCACTGGTCGCCCCCAGCAGCAGATGCCCGAGCATCCTGACATGCAGAGAGCGCCCCAGCACATGGGCGCTGCCCGCTCCCATGGATCCACCAGCAGCTTCCAGTCCCACAGGAGACCTGCCTAGACAGCCTGCCGAGACCCATAGAATCATAGAATCACCAGGTTGGAAGAGACCCACTGGATCATCGAGTCCAACCATTCCTATCAATCACGAAACCATGTCCCTCAGCGCTTCGTCCACCCGTCCCTTAAACCCCTCCAGGGAAGGTGACTCAACCCCCTCCCTGGGCAGCCTGTTCCATGCCCTTGCCCCAGCCCTGCCAGCCACCCAGCACCACCAAGTCCAGCCCAGGGAGAAGCAGCAGCACCAGCAGCATCCTTCCTCTGCCACACCAGATTTACAGCTTGCTCCCTGTTGTTTAAAGACTCTTGCTCACGGCTGTGGTGGGGACTCCAGAAAGAGCTTTGTGTAGAGGCAGCAAATTTATGAGACTGGCTCCGAATCCCCAGTCACATCAGGGGCCAATTTGTCTTCCCGGGGCTGAGGATGAAATTAAATTATTGTAAAATAAATCTGTAAAAATGATGAAAAGACCATCACCCGGCAGTGAGGGCGGGGCGCAGGAACACACGCGCGGCCGTGACGGATGGGGCTCACCGGGTGATAAAGCACCCCAGACCTGGTGGCTCAGGGATTTTTGCTGTAATCTCACTAAAGAGATGTTGTTTACAGGAAAAAAGGGTATTTTGGGGAGGAAATTGCATTTCAAGGTTAAAGAAAAAAAATAGAGCGAGTCTCCCAGGGAGGCCACTTACGCGCAAGATCGCAGCAGGCAGAGACAAGCGCGTGGGCGCCGGAGAGCAGCCAGGCCAGGGCATGGGCTGGAGGCAGCACCTTGCACACGCGTGTGCAAAGAGCCAGGACCAGGCACATGCCAGCCCGCGTAGGGCACAGCAGCTGCCAGACTGAGAAGCTCCTGGCAGCTTAGGCTGCAGATGGGGGCATGGAGAAGAGCTTGGTGGCCCCAGCAGAGCAGGTGATGATTGCACAGGGTCATGATGGGGCAGGCCAATGGATCCTGTGGATCCACAACAGCCCGAGGAGGTCGGGCATCCCTGATGGAGGAGCTGATGCTGCTCCCCAGCCCAGGGACCACCCTGCCCCACCACAGAGTGCTCAATGCCAGCGCACGCTTCCCATGAGGAGCCCCACAAGGTGGGCACCAAGCAACCAGCATTCCCTGCATCCCCTGCAGAGAGGGCAGAGGGCACAGCCAGGCAAGCACATGGCACTGGGATTTGCAGCCTCCTGCTTTCAGTCTCACCCTACAAGAAAAGGTGCTGGAGAGGCAGGTTTTTCCTGGGATGACTGGAAAAAATAATAGCTTCATCTTATCCTGTGGTGGCTGGGCATTCCACAATGGGCCATTAGCACGGCTCAGCACTGGGAAGGGATTTATTTAGGGGACACTGTTGCAGATATAGCCCAGTACCAGGTGCTTAATAGTGTTTCAGTGTATCAGAGTGTTGCAGTGCTCAAAAGATGCAATTGTAGGGAGCTCAGAGACTTTATTCTTCACCTCTGTGAAATCCCACAATACCAGAAGAGATTTCTCCCGTAAGCACAAAAGCAGCGTGGAGAAAGCCACGACTTTGCAGGGCTGAGGTGCCAGGCAGACGCGGCACATCCCAGCTGCCCTGGTGCTGGCAGGACCAGCTCCCATGGGTACAGTTCAGCCTGGCACTGGGCCCACCCACGTCCTCATCCCCATTCAGGGCCTGTTAAACCCGATGGCTCCTCTCTACCCCCAGCAAACACCCTCTGAGCTACGCACAGGGGAGGGAAAGGTTCCTTGGCCCTGGAAAAGCCCTGTCCTCTCAGAAAGGGCTGAGCATCAGCAAGAGCATCCCTTGCTCATCTCCAGCTCTTGTGCCACTGTCTGGGAGAACCAGTAGCCTCTGCCCGAGTCTTCCCTGAGCTCTGATGGCCTGGCCAGACACTGTCACCTGCCAAGAACCTCTTCACTCCTGCAAATGCTGTGGCACACACCCATCTCTAGCCCCTGTCCTGCCACCCACGCCAGGTAACTCAGCACAAGCACATCCCTTCCCACCAGTGGGCACAGAGCTCCCGAGAGCAGGGACCCAGCAGCAGCCACAACAGCCAGCGCCTTCCCAGCACAGCCCTGGGAGAGACAGAGTGGAGGGGCAAAAGCAAGCCCTACAGGGGATCCAGACGTACCTGTGAAGGTACAGCCGCTGCAGTACACAGCATCAGCACGAGGAATGCACAAGCAGCTGTGGGGAAGCTCTGGTTCGGGCACACACAGCAATCCTCAGTGGCAGTGCAGACCCACCACAATCATGCCTACACCCTCCCTGCCACCCACTCTACCAAGCACTGCTCCCTCCAGTCAGCCTCTCCTCCCTGGGAGCACAGGCTGGGCTTCCTTCCACCACCCCAGGCTGAGCAACAGAACAGGGTCATAGAATCATAGAATCACCAGGTTGGAAGAGACCCACCAGATCATTGAGTCCAACCATTCCTATCAAACACTAAACCATGACCCTCAGCACCTCATCCACCTGTCCCTTAAACCCTTCCAGGGAAGGTGACTCAACCCCCTCCCTGGGCAGCCTCTGCCAGTGCCCAATGACTCTTTCCATGAAAAATTTTTCCTAACGTCCAGCCTGAACATCCCCTGGTGGAGCTTGAGGCCATTCCCTCTCGTCCTGTGCCCTGTCACTTGGGAGAAGAGCCCAGCTCCCTCCTCTCCACAACCTCCTTTCAGGTAGTTGTAGAGAGCAATGAGATCTCCCCTCAGCCTCCTCTTCTCCAGGCTAAACAAGCTCTCTCAGCTGTTCCTCATAAGACCTGTTCTCCAGCCCCACTCTCCTCCTCTTATTATCTGGCAGGGAGGTGTTGAGCACCTTCCTAAATCAGCCCATGTGCACCTAACGACACCTCATAGCACAGGTGAGCTCCACCTGGGTGCCCCTGCTGCTCACACGGCCTCCCAGTGCATCTCCGTGTGTCCCCGTCCACCACATGCCTTTCCCCTGGGCTTCCCCAGACCCAGAGCGCAGGAACATCACTTTGCTGGAGCCAGAAGCCTGCGCAGCCCTCACCTTCAGGCTCTCCAGCAAGCGAGGCTGGGCAGCGAGGGGTCTCGTGGCAGCAGGCGGTGGGGCTGGGGGCAGGAGCCAGCGGGCATCCCGCACAGGCGGTGAGGCAGCAGTGTGCCGAGGTGGAAGTAAAGAGTTACTGAACAAGCAGACGTTCAATAATTCATGGTCACTGAACTGCAACGGGAACAACGACAAATAATAATATGGGAAAACGGGGAGAAACCTGAAATTGTTGGGCCGGTGGATCAAGCATGAAGAGTGCGTGCCGAGCAAGTGGGGAGCAGTCACGCCGTGTACAGACAGAGGGGCCAGTGCCATCCCCACCACAGCACCTTGTCCCTACCACCCCCAGCCCACAGGTCCTCAGTGTAGCCATGACCCCATGGCTGCTGTCCCGGTGCACATTCCTGGCCCAGGGAATGCCGAGCAGTGCTGCGTGCCAGCCCTCGGTGCCCTCCAAGCCTGGTCAGCATGCAGGGAGCTTGTTCGTGTCTGCAGGAGGCAGGGAAGGCGGATCTGTTCTCCCTAATTATAATTAGTGATGCTTACCACGGGAGTTTGCAAACATGGTTTAATTAAAACAGCCAGGCTCCTTCCACATGCTGCACCCTCCCTGGGGTCAAGGACAGCAGAGCAAAGGAAGCAGGACCTGGGGGGATGCTCAGCAGAGTTTGGCTGCTGGGCCCACGCAAGGTTTATCCCTTGTCTTTGCCTACAGTTGTGGCCCAAAGAGCTGGCTGGGCTTGGCTCTGGCAGGGATCACCCCGTGCCGCTGCACGGATGCGCTCCGAGGACCTGGCACTGCCAGGACTGTGCTCTGCTCCAGGGACCAGGAGGACACCCGTGCACACTGACTCAGCCAGCGACCAGCAGACACTGAACAGGGAAATTTAATCTACAGCCACAAGAAAGGGCTGTGGAGTCTCTAGATGCATGAGTCTGCTTCTTCTGTCAGAAGAAAAATAGGAAAGGGGCATAGGGAATTAGACAAAAGCCATGAAGTAGAGAGGGAGGGCGGGGGGAGTCAGGGAGCGCAGGTGGCACCTGATGGCAGCCCCAGAGTGAGCAGAGCCCCGTGGTGGAAAGGGCTCGGCTGTACCTCTCCAGCCGGACCCTCCAGCAGCTTCTGCCCTCCCAGAGCTAGTGCCAAGCAGCCTGCACTGGGAGCCCCTAGGCTGCTCCTCTCCCTCTTGCTCCAGCCTGCAGCATCCTTCGGGCTCATCCGAGGTGGGCCAGGTGTGCTGTCTTGTCCTTGCAGCCTGGCCATGGCCCATGGCTGGTGGCCACCACGCCTCAGCCACCCAAAGCCCTGCAGACCTGGGACTGGGATTGTGGCAGATGTTGGTGAGTGCCAGGAGGAGACAGGGCTGAATGAGAGCAAGCCCTGGCAGGCTGTCTCTCTGGCTGCAGCAGAGATGACCATGGCCCAGGTTGTCCTATGACTGGCCGTGAATTCTGGCGATGTGAGTGAGACCATTCTGAGCTCAGAGGCTGTAGGGGCCTGGCAGCATTGGGCTGAGTGTCTGTGCAGGCTGAGCTGCGGGCACGATGCCTGCAGTGGAGAGCAGCAACTTGGTCAGAGCACCTGGCACCGCACTGGGAACCTGGATGAGTAATTGCCATTGTCACCAAACCTAATTAGGAGGCTGGGCACAGACAGCTGGAAGCTGTAGGTGTTAATTCTTCCTGGTGGGAGTGGTGCCCATTCAGAGGGGCTCGTGTGCAGCTCCTCTGCCCTGCTAACCATAGAATCATAGAATCACCAGGTTGGTCGATGATCCCACCGGATCATCGAGTCCAACCATTCCTATCAAACACTAAACCATGTACCTCAGCGCCTCATCCACCCGTCCCTTAAACCCCTCCAGGGAAGGGGACTCAACCCCCTCCCTGGGCAGCTTCTGCCAGTGCCCAATGACCCTTTCCGTGAAAAATTATTCCTAACATCCAGCCTGAACCTCCCCTGGTGGAGCTTGAGGCCATTCCCTCTCGTCCTGTCCCCTGTCACTTGGGAGAAGAGCTGTGCTTGGTGCTCCCTCTGCCCTGGGAGGCTGCACGGTGCAAGAGGGAGCCAAGCTCGGTGTCTCGGTGACAGGTTTACAAATCACCATTGCTGCGTGAAGACGGAGCTTGGCTGCCTCGGCATTCATCCCTGCACTAATTACTGCCTCCCCGAGGAACACGATCCATCTCGCTGTAATTGACAAAAGGCAATTAAAAAGCAGTTGTGAATAAAGGGGGGACATCTCTGGAGGGCCTGGCAGGAGAGATTTAGGTGCTCTGCTCCCTGGAGCTTGGATGCTTTCCACTGGCACAGCTCTGGGGTGATGCTCGGGACGGCTGTGCCCCCTTCTGCCCTGCTGCCAGCTCAGCCCTGGTGCACAAGTGCTCTGCCCTGCGCCCAGCCCTCTGCTCACCTGCGTCTCCTCCTGCCCTGCCAGCTGCAGGACTGGCTGTGTACACCACACCTGGGCTCCGCACAGACCCAGTGACCTGGTCAGATGTGTTCTCTGGCTGCCTTCCCGTGGGCAGGGGCCGGGAAGGAGCAACAGTGCCCTGCACCCCGGGGAGCTGGAGCCAGCACCCATCAGAGAGCTCATCCCAGGGGATCCTGGCCAGCCCATGCTGGGATAAGGCCCTGGAGCTGGAAGAGCTCCAGAATCCTGCCCTGCCAGGAGCTGCGTGGGACATGGGGAATATGGGAAACATGGGGAGAGGAGGGCAGAGTCACGCTGGGAGCAGCGCTGTGCCTGCCCAGGGAGCACGAGTCCTCACTGCTTGCACTGCTGCAGAGCGCAGCCTTGCAGGAGACAAAGGGCAATCAGCGGCAAGTGGCACGGAGCTGGGCATGAAGAGCGGCTGATTGAGGAAGAGACACGTCAGGCACCTCTTGTGCCGAGCAATCTCCTGATTGTGGAGAGCAGCATGTGCGGGCGCTGCAGCTCACCTGCAGAGAGCAGGGATGTGGAGGGGGGGAAACAGCGTGCGGGCAGCAGGGTGCAGCAGGGGGCAAGCCCCATGGACCTCCTGCTCTCCGGAGATGGGGAGGTTACACCAGGGGTGCAGCCAGCCCAGCAGTGCCCTGTGTCCCGTTGCTCTCCCAAGAGCTGCCAGTGTTATTCCAGCCTCACAGAGTCACACGGCCTGGAGAACGTGTGCAGGAGGGAAGGGCAGGGGCACGAGGCTGTGGTCTTCAGCTCAGGACCAGGACCTGTTGGCACAGGGAGCCGTGCCAGCTGCTGGTGCTGCCAGGTCCAGCCATGAGCCATGACAGAACACAGAGCTGCCCTTACTGCCTGACTCTTGCTTGGGACCAGGGCTCACAAGAGCTGCTTGTGGGAAGGCTAAACTGCCCTGGGGAACATCCGCAACCCTGAAAGCCCCGGCATGTGTGGCTCAGGCAGGTCCTGGCCACTCTGCTCACCCTCTGCGCCTGTAGTGGCACCAGCTGCACCTGCAGCGCGCCAGCTGTGGAGGGGAACATGTGGGGCAGGTGCAGTCCCACGGCTACCGTAGGGTGCGGGGTGTAGGGTGCAGGGTCACCCACTTCCCAGCGGTGGCAGATGGCAGGAAGTGCTGATGCTGGGATGCTCTTCACCATCTGTTGGGTCTAATTGACTTTCTGCAGAAGTTCTCAAAAAAAACCTAAACCAGTTGCAAGAACAAAATTGTTAATTAAAAGGCCTTTTGATTAGCTAGACAAATATTTATAAATTATGACTGACCCCAGCCACTCCATTTTTTTATCTGCAAACTCCACATTCAGCAGTTATCGCAGCAATTACTTCTACGTGATGATTCCCTATGTACTCCCTCCCCAGGGTGTCCCTGCAGCGGTGGGCAGGCTGGCAGGAGGAGGGCACCTGGGGCTGCCAAGCAGAGTGGTGAGCTCCCCACTGCACTCCAGCACGTGTCAGCCCCTGTCTGCCCTGCTGCAGGCAGCTCCACACTCCAGCCATGGCAATTCTGGCATCAGTGCCCTGCCCTGGGCCTGGCACTGATGATCCGGGGAGCAAATTAGGCTCATGCTTACCCATGAGCTGAGAGGACACAGCTGCAGAGCTGCCTGTGCTTTTGGGAGAGGCTCAGCACCCCAGCAGTGGGTACCCAGCACCAGGGCAGGGCTTCCCATGGCCAGATCTCCCTGTCCTGCTCCCACGCTGGGGCAGGGTGTGCTGAGGGCTCTGCTGGTTACCTCGGACCCTGCTGCACCACCCAGAGTGGCCGGTGGGTTGAGGTGAACCCCCCCTTTCCCCCAGACACTGCTGGTATCCCACTGCCAGAGGCTGCAGGATGGGGATCCCTGTGTTGTTGTCCCATGCCGAGGGGCACACAGGGAGGGAGTTGTGGGGAGGCAGCACCAGCTGCGTGTTCCCAGGGTGGGACATGGGTTTTAATGTGGTACGAAATTGATGGATGATTCTGAGCAAGCGAGTGTTCAGTGTAAATTACCCATGTTAGGCTCCAGTCCGTGGCTAATTCATTAGACACACGTTCCTACACAAAAATAAAAAGCCTTCTGCATGCATTGTTCACCAACCGTTCTGAAGAGGAGATGTGGGGAGGCGAGGCAGGCTCTTGACCCGCTCTTCTGGTTAAATTCTAATTCCCAGCCTCTCTGCTCCCATCTCGATGAGCAGGAACAGCTCCCAGTCCTGCTTGGGAAATGCTGCCAGCTCCTGCCCGTCCCCAGAGCCTGGTGGCCACGGGGCTCGGCACAGAGAGGGGCCAGGGGGGAGCGTGGGGCACGGCACAGGGAACGCCAACCACTGGTTCTGGTGGGAGAACAAATCCCAGGCATCAGACTTGGCAAAACACCAAGATGTGAAGGCCCATTCCCTTGATCTAGCACCATTTGGAGTCTTATTAATGGAGTGGGAAAGCTAATTGTGATTAAAGTAACGATGGTGCTAAACAGATAATTCTGCACTGAAGGGGAAGATAGATTTTTAAAAGGTGAATAAAAATGGAAAAGACGGAGTAACCAGTCTCTAAATAAGCAGAGCTCAGTAAGTGAGGATTCATTTTTGTATTAGCACAGGGATCTCCGGGGAGGCATGCGTCTGCATCCCCAGTGCCTGAGACTGCACAGCTCTTAATAAATGGCACGGCAGCGATGCCGGGCCTGCCCGCTTCATTACCATGACTACTGCACTCTGCTTCTACTGAAACTAAATATTTAACAGAGAGCAGGTGTGCGGAGGATCCCAGCCCTCCCAAGCCATCAGCACCATCTCCGCAGGCAGGGAGGCGGTGAGCATCCCACCCCACGTGCCTGGCCACAGGAGACTTTGCACCTGAGCCAGGTAGCAGTGACCAGGTCAAGAAGTCCAGGCAATAGGCTTAGCTGGAGACCCTTCTCTAGGGAGATTAAAATGCTGCCTGAGTGGAGCAGAGCTCCTCTCCCTGCCAGCAGTAGCAGGGAGAGCCCAGCCAGGACCTCGCTGCGCACCAAACAGCTCAGCAAAGGCTGCAGGATCCTCCTCCGCACCGATGATGCTCCTCTCCTGCCCCAGCCGTCTCACGGTGCCTGCCCACAGCAGGGAGGCGGCAGGGACTTGGGGCACCGGCTCAAAGCAATGTACCCTGGGGGACACAGAATACACTGTGGAGACACCGGTGTCCAACCTCCCTGCAGGTCTTGGTTGCTGCTTTCCAGAAGACCCCAGACTCAGCAGATATCTCATAGCTCCTCCTTCCCACAACAAGTAGCACAGGAGGCAGCGGGAAGGAGTTGGCATGGCAGGACTGTTGGAGGTTATTGTTTCAATAAATAGCTGGCATACAAGTGCTCAAGGTAAGCAAGGAGAGCCCGTGTCTCAGCACGGCTCCTGCCTGCCAACAGCCTCCACCTCGCTTTGCATTTCAAGGGCTCGCCAAGACCCACCTCTGCCCGGCTGCTACCGAACCCCTGCTCCCTGGGTGCCGCAGGGCTTTCTGCTCCCCAGCGCTCTCCCACCCTCGCTGTGCATTTCTGTTCACCCCTCTAAATGTTCTAATACTGTAAAAGATCCATCAGAAACCTTCCACTCCAGAGGGATATATATTATCTAAATTTGATAAGACAACTTAATTTCTCTCCATGTCTGTTACTGGCGATAAAACTGGGAGACTTTTATGACCCAGAGTCCTCTGTAAGATTGTCAGGAACTTATTATACAAGGTATAACTGGATTTCTCTCCACAGATGGCTCGCAGCCATGAGCTGTAACGCAATTCTGCAGCACATTTGGTAGAATAAATGCAAAGAGCTTGTTACAGTGAGTTAGATAAGAGAGACGGGAACACGGCTCTCGCAGGCTAATTCAGCATCTGATCTGCCTTTTCCCTCGCTGTGAAGGACAACTTGGAGAAGTGCATTTCATGCTGAGGAAGGAGCCAAGCCTGGGACATGCAAGGAAACCACTGCGGCGCTGGGAGGGACAGGACCTAGTGTGCCGCAGCAGAGCTACCGGCCCCGGCGCTTCACACGCTGCAACCACATCCCTGGCAAAGCAGCAGCGGCAGGTGCCTTCCCGCACCACAATGAGGGACAACAGGTCCCTCTCAGAGGCCCTTACGGCAGGATCATCCGTTATAGTTATCACACAGCCCATTCAGGCTCTGACCAGATAAAGACTGGTGATTTTTTATTTACTGATTTTTTATTCCAGCATCCTGTGGGCAGGATGCCACGCAGCGTGCTCATTTATCTCAATTTGCTCCCTCCTACCTCCCTTCCCTAATTTTTCAGCAGAGCCTTGGAGGTGAAAGCCTTATCTATGCAGTTCTCCCGCACATGGAAAGCAATCGTGGCCTTTCCTTGTAGGGGCCCTGGTGGGGCTATTTACTGTCAGAGCTGTGGCTACATGGATCGGAGATGCCATCAGTCTTTCCATGGCCAAGCCAGACCTGAGGCAGCAGTGGGAATGATGTGTGGGGCTGCAAAGGCTCCTGGCTACACAATGGCTCTCCAGCAACCATCCCTGATCAACAAACCCCCACCAAACTTAAACCATGTTAGAGCAAACGGAAACTACTGGAAAGAATCAGCCAGGAATAGCACTTTCCTCTTGTGGTGGTTCTGGCTGCCCACCTTTGTGCAGCCCCAATGGGTAGCAGAGCCAGCCCCACATCCCCGTGCACTGCCCCTGTGGGCATTGGCAGCACCCTCATGCATATACTGAACCCCAGATTAGGTGCTTGAAGGGCCCCTGCACAGCTTCACGCAGGCCAGGCTGCTCCTCACGCCCCTGCCGGCATCCCCTGCGGCCACCTGGGCAAGCAGCTCTGGTCCTTGGCCATCAAACCCTGCAGGACACAGCAGGGCTGGGAGCCTGGCTGGGAGCAGGGGCTGCAGCGTGGCGTGGCCACATTAATGCTGGGCAAAATATGTTGTTATGTGCGTCAGGTTTTGTAATGGAACATGTTTAAAATTCAATAGAAAGAAAGATGAAAAAATAAGTTTCTTATCTAAAGGAACCATAGAACCAGTGAGGAAATTATGAATGTCTCGTTGTCCAAGGTTAAAGAGTGAGAGCTGAGGCATGAAAAGGCAGGAGATAAGATGAAATGTTTTCTGTTCAAATGAATGGGCTCCACTCTGCTCCGTAATAAACGATCAGTGTCAATATGACAAATTAATCCCGCATTGAGCTCCATTCAGCATGTGCAGGGCAGGGAGGGACCGGTGGAGCAGCAGCGTCTCGGCCACAGCCTCCGTTACCAGACTCGTGCCATGGGGCAAAGCTGAGGCTTCCCAACCTGATGCTCCAGGATCATCTCCTGGAGGGTGGATGCAGGAGAGCCCCACATCCCCTGGCCGCCCTGGGCTGGGAGCCACCAGCTGGCTCTGCAGCCCCTCTCCACACGCGGCACACTGTGGGGTTCACAGAGTGGTGACCTTCTCCGTGGGGCAGCCCCACAGACGTCTGCAGCGCTGGATGGAGCCCGACCCTGGCTGGCACATCTTCTGCATGGAGGGTCTGTGTTGCAGCCACCCACGAGCCCCAGCTCTGCATGCTCCTTTGCCCCTAAGGAGAGGGGCACCACAGAAGGACCCCAAGGACAAGGGGACAGGGATGACGTGTCCCAGGCTGGCAGCTGTGCTGGCTGCAGCAGAGCTGTGCCAGCACGAGGAGCTGCTGGCAGAGCAGCCAGGTGACCCTGCGGAAGAGATTGGACTTTTCAAAAGAGACAGTGATAAATGAAGCTCCCTTCCAGCTCGAGGCGCGGAGGGAAGGGGGCAGGGAGGCTCTTCCAGGAGACAGAGCTGCAGGTCATGCAGGAGCTGGATGATGGGGTGAGGGGGCCTGGGAGGGGATGGTGCAGGGTAGGAGGATACGAGCAGGGTGGGACAGTGGGTACGGGACCCAGATGGGCAGCACCAGAGGTGCAGGCAGCAGGGTGACAGGAGCCGTCCCCACCCTGTGGGAGGGTGAGCAGGGAGCTATGGGTCATGCTTCTGAGCACCGTGGTAAGTGCCTGGAACTGTGGCCCTGCCGTGCCAGTGCTGCCCAGGGTGGCCCTGTCAGACTCACCATGGTACTGCCCGAGCAATGCTGCCGGGAAACCATTTCACACTGATGAGCCGTGAACCCAGGGACAGGAAAATAGCTGGGAAGCAGGATGTCCATCCAGGCAAAGTCTGGTGACCTGGCACGAGCCCTGCTGCTTGTGAAGTGCCATTCCTTCAGCTGAGCCTGGTTCTGCAGCGTCTGGTGGAGCAGGAGCTGGTGCCGAGGGCTGTGGCATGGAGAGGATAGCGATGCCAGGCAAGTGGATCCCAGTTATGGTCTAACTGCAGCTGTCATTATTCACAGGAGATCCTTAGCGCAAGGCAGACTCGCAGTAGACAAATCGTAGCTGACACACAACACTTTCTCTGTGTTTATCTTCAGATGCCTGAGGGCAAGAGCATGTGGAGTTACAGTGGGGATGCCTGGAGCCAAGAGCTGCAACAGCCCTGAGCAGATCCATGGCCCCAGCTCCAGGCTTGCACACCACCAGCCTCTGCCCAACCAGCCATGTAGAACTTCACCCTTGTGCTGGGCAGGCAGGCGTCTCCCCCACTATCGTGGGGCCAGCTGCCACTAACAAACTGGGGGCTGCCCCCTGAGATGCAGCCGCGTGTGGGGAGACGCATTGACAAGGACGGGCTTGCTTTGCAGGTCCCAAGCAAACCGTGAGGCACCTGGGACTGTGCTGATCCCACCCAGCCTTGTCGCCAGCGGCTGCACCTCTGCAGAGCTGACCTGTACTCACCTGTGCTGCAGCAGCCAGCAGAGCCGGGTGGCAAAGCTTCCTTTGGAGATGTGGCAGGTGCTCCTGTATCAGCACCCAGCTGCTCCCAGAGGGGCTGGCAGGGCTGCCTGGGCCACTGCGCTCGCCCTCACTGCAGTGACACCAGCACAGGAGCCTGTGGAGCTGTGGCAGCCAGGATGCTCCTGGAAGGGTTAATAGGTTTCCCACGTTGTTCTCAGAACACCGACACCAGACTTGGAATGGAAACAGCATCTCAACAGCTGAGATTAAAACAAGAAAATCAGTATAGAAATGATGTTTGTTAAAACGAAAGAGCTAACATAATCCTCAAAGGATTTTTGCTTTTGACTTTAAAAAAAAATCTAATATCTTCATTTCCATACCTTTTTTAAGCTAATTTGTGGAAAATTAAAATGGTGAGCCCACAAAGGCTAGAGTTTAATTGAATCTTGCATCAGCCCTTGGTGAGCAGTCTCTCCGGATTCCTTGATTAGTTCCCTCCATTAAATCATTTTTGCATCGTTTAGCTGAGATACTGTCTTCTGGCGGGTCTGGGACTCAGGGACGTGGATAACTCAGTCTCCATCTGAGCAGATGTAAAATGACATGCCGTGCTCTGGAGAGCTGTTGTCTCTGGCCTCCCTTGTCTGCAGGACTTACTCGTGCGCCTCGCTGTGCCGCACGGGGCTGCTCAGCGCATCCCGGGGTGCCGGGAACCACATAGGGAGCAGCTGCAGCGAGCCCAGGGCTGGCAGGATGGAAAGCAGCGGGAGCACCAGTCAGCACCAGAGGGCTTAGAGAGGGTGTGTTGGCCTGGGGAACAAGGTGCAGCATCGACTGCAGCGGGACATCCCAGCAAGAAATTCCTCCTGCCTGGCCTGCCTGGCAGCACTGATCTTCAGAACAGGGCACACACGCAGGCTGCAGCCGCAGCGCTGGGAGCCTTGTGAAGTTCACCTTTTTCTCTCCCTGCTGAACAAACCCTATCTCTAAGCGCAGCTGAGTTGCACGTAGCAGGGCTGGCTCATAACTTAGTGGGAAGAGCATTTCATAGAATCATAGAATCATAGAATCACCAGGTTGGAAAAGACCCACCGGATCATCGAGTCCAACCATTCCTATCAAACACTAAACCATGTCCCTCAGCACCTCATCCACCCATCCCTTAAACCCCTCCAGGGAAGGTGACTCAATCCCCTCCCTGGGCAGCCTCTGCCAGTGCCCAATGACCCTTTCCGGGAAAAATTTTTTCCTAATATTCAGCCTAAACCTCCCCTGGTGGAGCTTGAGGCCGTTCCCTCTCGTCCTGTCCCCTGTCACTTGGGAGAAGAGCCCAGCTCCCTCCTCTCCACAACCTCCTTGAAGGTAGTTGTAGAGAGCAATGAGGTCTCCCCTCTTCTCCAGCCTCTACAACCCCAGTTCTCTCAGCCGTTCCTCATTTACAGCCTCCCTGTCCCATGGCACGACCCCCCAACAGGCGCAGAGCCGCTAAATCCCTCCGAAGCCACCAGCAGCAGCTGCACAGCAGCCCAGCCAGCACAGCGCTGGCCCAGGGAGCAACGTCCCAGCGCTGCCGGCCGCTTGCTGCTGCCCTGCTGCACTACACACACACAGGCGCTTGACTGGCCAACTCTACCCTTGCACACGCCCCGAGCAGCCCTGGCACCTCTCCCTGCCCCAGCTGTGGCGCGTGAGTTTTCTGATGGCCCTGTCAGGCTATCATGTCCTGTAGATTAAAACAGATTTATATAAAGTCCTTTTCACCCCATTAGATTACTCTGGATTAACCTTGATCTCAGTAATAGATGCTATAAATGTAAGTCCCGCTCAGGGGGATTTTATCCATATGTTCTTGGAAGGCACAAAGTAGATAAATTCTTAGATAAGGTCTTACTGAGCGATTAGAAAGATTTAACCTCTTCAGAGCCATCCAGAGCCGTGTGCTATTCCACGGGGCAAGTGCTCAGCCCCAGTGCCTTGGGCAGCACACCCCGATGGCCTCCCCACCCCTGGCCCTGGCTGGGACATGCCCTGCGCTGCCACGTTTGGTGGGATGCCAACCTGACTCTGCTGCTGCACGGACCCACCTCGCTGGTGAGCTCAGCCTGTCCACAGCACGCTCTTGAGGCAGCCCTGCCTGCTCAATCCTCTCCTGAGGGATGCTGGCATGTGCTGGGCAGGAAACACTGCTGGCCACCTATTCCGGCTCTGCGGTAAAGCCTTGCCTTTGCACACAAGCGAGAGTTCCACAGAGAGTTTTATTCTGTGTCTCTCAGGACTGTGAGTGCCCTGGAGTGGATACTTACCACCAAGAACCTGCGCTCTGCTAGCGAGCCCTGCATGACCCCCTTGGAGACAAGGACTGCTTGATGCTGCTGCAGCCCTTGATTTATGTCTCATGGCTTCCTTGAGAGCTTCCCGCTTTTTCCATCACCAGAAGGAAAAGCCTGTTGGACAGAGCAGACTGCAGTCCTTTCAGCATTTGATGGCCAAGAAACAGTTAACACGAGGAGTAATGAAGGCAGGGGAGGAAATTCAAGCAGCTGTGAAAGCAGAGGAAGGAGGGAGCCAGCACATTGCTGTGCGTGGCACCACACACACACCCGCAGGTGTGGCTGGAGGGGTGGCAGCAACCAAAATCAATTCCCCATCCCCTCCTGCTTCTGATATTTAATTGTTCAAAGCATGGGCTAAAGCCTGAGCCAAGCTCAGCTCTTCAGGAGATTCTGGCCAGCAAGTTGCCTTCTGCTTGCTGATCAGAGAAGCACCTAATGGAGGAAGAAGAGCTTGGCACTGGGCTGGGCTGCAGAGAACTGGCCCTGCTGGAAGCTGCTGCGATCACGCAGACCACACTGAAGACAGGCGCAAGCTGTTGACAGCAGACAACAGTAATGAAGAGGAGTCAGCTCTGCAAAGCTACGCGGTGCTGCAGACAGGCGGGGTGCATTTGGGGTGGTCCATGAACACGCTGGCTCCAGGGGAGTTGTTGGATTAGGCTGCAGCACGGATGCAGAGCTCTCTCCAGGTTGGAGCTGGTGGGAAGGGCCAGTACCACCGGTTTTGCCTTTACTTTAGCATTAATCACTGCCTGCTTATCATGATGCTGTCAGGGAAGAGGCAGCAGCAGGAAGGGGCAGCAGATCTGCCCTGGCAGCAGTGCTGTCCAGGGTTGGCTTGGCAGGGCACTGCCTGTCCCACCTCCCAGTACTCATTGCTCTCTACAACTACCTGAAAGGAGGTTGTGGAGAGGAGGAGGCTGGGCGCTTCTCCCAAGTGACAGGGGACAGGATGAGAGAGAATGGCCTCAAGCTCCGCCAGGGGAGGTTTAGGCTGAACATTAGGAAAAACTTTTTCATGGAAAGGGTCATTGGGCACTAGCGTATCATAGAATCATAGAATCACCAGTTTGGAAAAGACCCACCGGATCATTGAGTCCAACCATTCCTATCAAACACTAAACCATGTCCCTCAGCACCTCGTCCACCCGTCCCTTAAACCCCTCCAGGGAAGGTGACTCAACCCCCTCCCTGGGCAGCCTCTGCCAGTGCCCAATGACTCTTTCCAGGAAAAATTTTTTCCTAATGTTCAGCCTGAACCTCCCTTGGCGGAGCTTGAGGCCATTCCCTCTCATCCTGTCCCCCGTCACTTGGGAGAAGAGCCCAGCTCCCTCCTCTCCACAACCTCCTTTCAGGTACTTGGAGAGAGCAATGAGGTCTCCCCTCAGCCTCCTCTTCTCCAGGCTAAACACCCCCAGCTCTCTCAGCTGTTCCTTATAAGGCCTCATAAGTATGACCTCATGGCCTCCCTCCCCTGCCAGTATCTATAGTAAAGCCACAACGCTCCATCTCCTGAGGGAGGGGAAGCCCCACGTCCCTCCATCAGCCAGGGTCCATGCTCTGTCCTGGCTCTTCTCCTCCTGACACAGTTCCCTATGCTGGCTCGTGTGTCCTTCTGTAGGTCCATGTTCTTCCCCACAGCCTGCAAGGCCCCTGGCTGGGCAGAAAGCGGTATTAGCACAGCAATATGTGCCACGGGGCTCTCTTAAGCTCGAGGGAGAAGTGACTGGTGACTGTTCCCCCATAACAGTCAGCTGGGTCTGGGCTGCTGTCGGCAGCTCTGGAAGGAGAATCTCTCTTGACAGCCTGCTCCACGCTCCTGCTCCAGGCAACTCCGCACACCCACCCAAACCCACGGCTGGCTCTGCCTGTGGCCCCTATTCCTCCGAGTCCAGTAGCCTCTGCTTGCTGTCCCTCTCCTTGGGATGCCAAAGCCATCACCTAAGGGCCAGGACGCGCCAACACCCTGTGTGGAGCCACCGAGAGCCCCCAGCGCTCAGGAGATGCCCGTGCCTGGCCGGTGCTCACAAAGTGCAGTGGCCATGGGCAGCGTGGGTGCTGCAGGGATGCTCCAGTCCCTGGGCTCGCAGGGAGCAGCCAGGGCAGGGCAGACACAGTGCCAGCCTCCTGCCTGCACAGCCACCAGGTCACCAGTGATGTGGAACACGAGAGCCCTGGCCAGGAGCAGCACAGTCCCAGGCTGCACCGTCCCCAGCTACCGCCTCGAGGTTCCAGAGTTTGTCCTGCTGTGCCCCCCTCCCAGGGGACCAGGAGGTCTCACTGAGACATACAGAAATTCTGCCTGCTGCCATAAGCTGTCACCTCCGATTCTGCTGAATATTTAAAAACTGCCTGAATCTGAAGTGACAAATCCATCATTGACCATCTGCCACTCTGCACGGTCACCCTGCAGCAGTCCCTGACATTTCCAGCTCTGCCCTGACACGAGCCAGTAACTCGGAGACGAAAGGCATCAGCCTCAGCAGGCTGACAGGCGCTGCCCCCCATCAGCCCCAGGCTCCTCCACATCCCACATAGAAGGGAGAGCCAGGATATAGACCCTCCTGCCCCTCCTCGGCACAGACTTGGTGTTCATCTGCTGAGTCCAGCCAAGCACGCAGCTCCACGCACACTGGCCCTACATCCTGCACGATATGCAGGACGGAGCCGGCGTGACACCCTGCTGAGGGCACAGATATCCCCAGCACTGGCTGGGAGCAGCACCCCAGCCATCCCTTCAAGGGGTGCTGTGCCAGGGACAGGGACTATGCACTGTGTCCTCCTGTACCTGTGGCACAGGTACTCCCAGCACAGCCAAGCATGTGGAGCTCTGGTGCAGTGTCCCCAGAAGCCTGTCCTTCCCCAGGGCTGCACAGGACCCCTGCCACATCACCCCACAGGCCCCTCTGCATTGGTGTCCTGCACACCCCCAGCTCCCTGGGATGGCAGCAGGGAACAAGCTGCTTTGAGGCAGGGTCATTCCCAGAAAAGAAGGAGCAAAATTTAATTGTCACTTGATCCCTTGGCAGCAAAACACTCTCTCTCCTTTGCTCAACTGCAGGAGCTCTTCAAGGCAAGCCCACACCCAGCCCTGTCCCTCCCTGCCACCACTGGGACATAATTTTTCCTAATGTCCAGCCTGAACCTCCCCTGGCGGAGCTTGAGGCCATTCCCTCTCGTCCTGTCCCCTGTCCCTTGGGAGAAGAGCCCAGCTCCCTCCTCTCCACAACCTCCTTTCAGGTAGTTGGAGAGAGCAATGAGGTCTCCCCTCAGCCTCCTCTTCTCCAGGCTAAACACCCCCAGCTCTCTCAGCCGTTCCTCATACGGCCTGTTCTCCAGCCCCTTCAGCAGCTTCGTTGCTCTTCTCTGGTCTCGCTCCAGAGCCTCAACATCCTTCTTGTGGTGAGGGGCCCAGAACTGAACACAGGATTCGAGGAGCGGTCTCACCAGTGCCGAGTACAGAGGGAGAATAACCTCCCTGGACCTGCTGGTCACACCATATCTGATCCAAGCCAAGATGCCATTGGCCTTCTTGGCCACCTGGGCCACTGCTGGCTCATGTTCAGTCACTGTCAACCAGCACCCCCAGGTCCCTCTCCTCCAGGCAGCTTTAACCCACGGGGGTGCTGGGGTCGTGGCCCTGCAGCTCCAATTTGGCTTGGGCAGGAGCAGAGGCAGCAGGGCTGCAGGAGAGCTCTGTGCCCGCCGCTCACTCCGCACTTGTAGCTGGCACAGAGCTGCAATTTACAAACGACCTGCTGTTTGAGCTAATTGTGCTGTAATTGCTGAGCTGTGCTCCCTCTTGCTTCACCAGACAGCAGCGGTTCTCGCACTCTTCTTGGCAACCTGGCACATACCGCGTCAGCCCCACCGCTCAGCCCGCTGGCTCCCACCCCAGCCGTGCCCAAGGCAGAGGCAGTTTTCCTTCCACTCCTGCTGCCAGTACACACCATCTCCCACGCCCGAAAGCTGCTGGTCCTCTAGGAGCCCCCACTGCAAGCAGTTGCCAGAGGACAGAGGATGCGCAGGCACTGCCACCCCACGGCGTGCCCCGAGCGGCAGGCGCAGGGCATGTCTCCAAGTGGCGCCTCTGCCTCCTTGGAAGGCCAATCTTTCACTTTGATTAGATAAAGCCTGTGCAAAGCAAGAAGCAGAGCAGACCCTGCCTGAGCCTAGGGGGCCGGCAGGACAGGGCGTGGGAGCCCACGTCCCCCTGGAAGGTGATAAGCACCAGCGGAGGGAGAGGCCAAGCTATCAATTGTAATTAAAGGATACTGTCACCAGAGGGTCCGGGCTGGCTCCCAGCAGCTCCCTGTCACTCCCTCGTGCTGACACTACAAAACCTGTGCATCCTCCACGTTATTTATAGAATCATAGACTCATAGAACCACCAGGTTGGAAGAGACCCACCGGATCATCAAGTCCAACCATTCCCATTAAACACTAAACCATGTCCCTCAGCACCTCATCCATCAGTCCCTTAAACCCCTCCAGGGAAGGTGACTCAACCCCCTCCCTGGGCAGCCTGTTCCAGCGCCCAATGAAAAATTTTCCATGAAAAATTTTTCCTAATGTCCAGCCTGAACCTCCCCTGGTGGAGCTTGAGGCCATTCCCTCTCATCCTGTCCCCTGTCACTTGGGAGAAGAGCCCAGCGTGGCCGCAGCCCATCCTCAGTACATTCCAGTTCTTCCCCACACTTCTCCACCTGCCAGGCTGGGCCTGAAGTGAATTCCCACCATCATCACACTGAGAGCTATCAAACTATCTAATTTAATTTCTTTGTGAAAATAAATAGCTAAAGTGGCCCTAGGTACATGCATAAATACTTCAGCTTTATGTTGGGCCTGTTATTACTTCGCTCAGCCCGTGTAGTTGTAATGCACACTTAATAAGTACATATTTATTGCACATCTTGTCCTGGTGGAATAGGGAGGAGTTTTTTGCTGAATAAGCAGGAAAACAGCTTAGTCTGTAATAAAAAAAAGGAGGGAGTTAAAAGAAAATATGCTGGATAATTAATGATTGGGCTTTGAACAGCCATAATTTTTTATTAAGCAAGTATGCAAATACAGCGTAAGTGGCTGGTTTAGTATCCGATGGCTTTTTTTAAACATTGATGGCTGGTAAGACTGTCTCTTTTTCTTTATGCCTGTGTGGGAGACACGTGCAGGTGAGCGAACATGAGCAGTGCCTCATGTCCATACAGGTATCTGGGAGCCTGTGCACAAGGAGCACACGCTGCTCGCGTGCAGCCCTGGCCAGCGAGTGACCCTGTGGCTTCGTACTGCTCCCCAGCTCTGCACAATACGCTGCTTTATCTTCCTCCTCGCCTGCTGTCATCCATTGTCTCTGTCTTTCTGCTTCTTGCTTTGCCTTGCCTATACATTTGTTGCATGCTTCATTAATCCTCATAAATATGTGGATTAGTGCAGCACAGGGCTGGGGAGAGTGGGCTGGGAGAAGAAGCTCCAGGGATACTGAGCTTCCAGTGCCCTGATCCTGCTCCCACTGGCTAGCACGGGCACCCAGCAGGCTGCACGTCCACCAGCGGTGCCCAACGGGGCTGTCAGCTCCCTGCCACAGCCCCTGGGACAAGGTCTTGCTGTGTACCTTGCACCCTCAGCTGTGGAGAGGGGAGAGCAGGCAGCCCTGGGGCACAAGCCAGGCAGGGAGAGGGACAATGGGCCCCAGAGCTGCTCCCAGAGCTCCATCCTTTCCATGACGCCTATGCAGAGATTTCCCATGCAGAGCTGCTCCATCCCCAAGCGCCAGTGCCACAGCCACGCAAGCTGGGATGGGCATGCAGGTGACAAGAAGCTCCTGAGCCATGGGCAAACCAGACAGCGCTGTCACCCCTCTGGTGAGCAGAGGCTGCTGTGACGCACGCAGACCCAGACGAACGGTGGGGCAGTGTGAGAGGCTGGTTCAGGCCGCATCAGCATTTGGCTGCCTCTTCCCTGCGAGAGGGGTCCCAAGGATGCAGCTGCCCTGGGGCAAGAGGGGCCACACCAGTACTGCAGGTGATCAGGGGGCTGGGGGCTGTTGCTGCTGCGAAAAAGGGAGCCCTAAAGACAGCAGGTGTTGCCCCCCATCAGCACAAGGAGCCTGAGCTCCCCAACTGAGTCCTGCTGCTCTGTGGTCGGAGAAGACAGCTCAGTGGAACAGGTTTTTGACATGCCAAGGTGGAGTTAGCTCCCTGGGGAGCAGACCCTGAGTACTTCTCACCACCGGAGGGGAAAGGCACCAGCTAGCGAGGACAGCCAAACTGCAGGAGTGACAGGGCCATGGCAGAGCACACAGTGGCGCTGGCAAACAGCGAGCTGATCTCCCCATTAGCCCTCATTAGCGTGTGGCTGAAAGACAACACAAGTCTAAATTAAGACGATATCACAATGGTCCCAACCGTGTTACCGCTGTGCTTAGAAACAGCCCGACAGCTGCTATTTAATAAACCTTCATGATCTGTCAGGGCATACGCATGCTGTGCAGGAGAGTGTCTGTGCCTCAGCACGCACGTGCCGCTGCTGCTCGCCTCTGCACGCAGACAACAAACAGCACTTGCCCCTGCATGTGCCACTGCTGCACTGGGGTGAGGACAGGGCAGACGTGCTCAGCCCTGCTCCATGGTGCCACCAGCCTGGCCCAGGACATGATGCGTGGGTCTGCTGCAGGGGAACAGGGGTGTTCCTCCATCACTAGAACACCTTGCTGTGGTGCCTTTGTGCTGGGTGACAGGGGTGTGCACACCTCCACCCGTGGGGACGAAGGTCTCTAGCACCTGCGCTCACCTGGAGCAGCGGGGAAGGAGCCTGGCTGCAGGCTGGCTGCTCCCAGCTCCGCAAAGTGGTGATATCAGCACCCAGCGTCTTCACTGCGTGTTCCCACCATGAGGCTTGCTAATGACTCCCTGTGACATGGGGGAGCTGGTAGCTGCTGTGAGGAGGGAGAAAAGAAGTGACTTGCCTGTGGGCACAGAGGGAGCTAGCACCTGCGTGGCAGTGGGGATGCTGAAGGTGTAAGCTCGCCCCTCTCACCAGAGCCAGGCCCCTGCTTGCAGGGCTGAGCACCCTGCTGCTGTCCCACACTGCTGCTTTGCCTACAAGCTGATGGGCCACGCTCGGTGTCTGCTGGCCTGCAGGAGCCCGGGTCAAGGACAGTGCCTGCCCTTTGCACCAGGACAAGGAGAATGGACAGGGTGATCCATTCTGGGAACAGGACGGGTGGCACGCGTTGCGCTGTCCCACAGTGCCAGCAGTCTGGTGTGTCTTTCACAGAGAGGGAACGCTGCCACCAACCTTGACCACGGACAGATTGCTCCGATCAGGCGCTGCCAAGGCCACAGCAGCAGCAAACGTTCTCAGCCATGGGTTTCCCAGCCAGGCTTGTGAATCTCCCACATGTTTAGTGACACTTTTGGACACACATCTGAGCATGCTAAGCTCTCTCAGCTGGTGTTCACTGTACACGTGTGTGTGTTTGTGCAGTGGGACCCGTGAGTGGGCAGCTTGTGCAGATGAGGCTGTGTGTGAGCAGCCAGGAGGCACCGTGCAGGGCTAGGGCTGCCATCCCCGGGAGGCTCGGGTCACCGATACAACCAGACCCCTCTGCTTGGTTGCCAGGCATTTCCCACCCAGCCACTTGCAGCACCACCCAGGGAAGGAGCTACGCACCGCTTACGGCTTTCTGCACCACTCTCCACCCAGCTGCCCTTAAGGAGAAGCTCTGGAGTCCAACTGGTCTGTGCTCGCCCCGTGGCACGGAGCACGCAAGACCCTGGGCGTATCCTGCACAGCCTGGGGGATACGGCAGAGAAATGTGGAGGGGCACAAAGAGCCAGGCAGCCCTTCATTTCAAAGACAGTAAACAGGAGAAGGAAAGGCCATCTTCCTGGCCCCCCTCACTGAAAGAGCAGAAAGCTGCAGCTCAGAGCTTAGCACAGACCTGCTGCCTCAATTATTTATAGGTACCATGGGTAGAACAAGTTTTAATGACATTTGTGCTGGAGCTCAGCAGTGCGGATCTGCACCAAGCCAAAAGGAATATGTCAGAGGCTTTATGGATGGCAAAAGCAGCATGTCAATCACAGCAGCGTTCCCACCTCAGCCGCTACACCGTGCTCGCCCTGCCCTGTGGAGAGCCTGCCCGCCGCCCCTGGGATGGACTGGCAGCCATAAGTCACCAGATCTTTTATGGGTAAATCACAAGTAATAAGCTTTCCCCTCAGAATTAGAAAGACATCCTGGAAAATTATACTCTGGTTTTACAGCAGATGACAGAGCAACAATGGCCTCCTTGAAGGGGGTGCCTGTCTTCCCATCAGCAAGCTATGGCTCGAGACTGGTCACCCAGCAGCCCCGGGGTGGTGGGAGAGCTCCCAGCCTGTTGCTGTGATGCCTTGTGATCCTGCAGCCACCTTTGCTTTGCAGCTGGTGGGCTCAGGGTCCACAGCCCAGGCTCCCCACAGCCCAGGCTCCCCACAGCCCAGGCTCCCCACAGCCCAGCCTGGAAGCAGGAGAGGCTACCAAGCGAGTCAGCTGGACGTGACGTGCTCCAGCACCTCTGGCAGCTTCTTGGAGAGGAGCCCAGGGCACCGAGCTGCGATGCTGCTGTGGCATCTCCAGCTTGCCCGTGCATCCGACAGAAAGCTTGTTCTGGGATTTAAAGGTAATTGTTCCTAGTGTCTCTTTGCATTTCTACTCGCAGAATGTCATTTTCTTCAGAAAATGCTCTTCTACAATTACTGTGAATTACACATGAAAAGCAAGCGACCACATATTGATTGGAGCTGAGGAAAAGCACCAGAGCCATTTAGAGTAGATTAACTTTTTCTGGAAAATGGTTTCACAGTTATTTAAAGAGATTAATCAGTTCATTTCAGGCCATTTGCCATTGTTTCTATAGCTTAGGCTCCCCCCCAGCACATGGCCTGTAACATCCCCCTCTCTGTTGTGGGAAGAGCTGAGGTTCTCCTGGGAGGAGGAGCGCAAGGAACAAGGAAGGAGCCCTCGTGCCCACATACCCTCTGCAAAAAGCCATCCCCAACCTGATGTGCTGGGCTGAGAAGGCCTGCAGGGGTGCACAGAAGGGCTCCTGGGAAAGCTGCAAGCAGCAGAGCACAGCTCTGTCCCTGGCTCTGGTGCTGTGTGCCCAGGTCCCTCCTGCTCATGGCCATCGCACTGGTGCCTTCACACCCAGCTCAGGGCACAGCCGGCTCCCTCCCTGAAGTATTTCAAAGCCTTTTTTTCCTTTGGGAAGAAAGTACAGAAGTCAAATGGCTTCCGTGGAGGAATACTTTCCAAATGTCAACACAATCTGTGCTACATTATGGCTAAATGTGATAATCTTAACGCCTGGCTTCTTAATGTCAGTGGCACTGAAGTCTGATGGATTGACAGACAGCCAGAATGACACGCAGTCAAAGCTGATAAGGGCTCTCTCCAGGGAAATCACAGCTTTTTAAAGATGTTGGCAGCTACTAGCAAGTACCTTTTTATTTGAAAGGATTACAAGCATTGATTGCACTTCCTGTTTTCTTTTTATCACATTTCTGCACCAAGCGAAGCTTGTGCTGTGAGCTGAGCCTTTCAGACAATTATTCTGAAATAATGAAGGCGTGTCATGTTGGCTGTAATGAGTATTTTCAATGCCTAATTTGCGTGCAACGTGAAGGGATTTCAGCAGCTGCCTGGCTCCTGGCTAAAGGTGAGCGACTTCTGACCCCGGAGGAAGCTGCCGTGGGCTGACTCCGCTGGGGCCACGGTGGGCTGGCGCGGTTCTGTTAGTGATGCGTGCTTCCCCCAGCAGAAGAGGGATTAAAACTTCTCCAATTACTGTGGTTAAAACACTCGCTAAGGGGACTCACCCTGCTTGGAAACGGCTGGTGTCTGCTCCCCTTAGCTAACAGCCAGAGTAATTTGTGCTCACCTGAGCAGCTCCTCCTCCACAACCATGAAGACGGATGAAAAATGTGCCCATAAAACTGCAGTGTAGCTGGACAGGGCAGTTAACAATCCCCGAGCCACAAACACTCGCTGTCACTGGCAACAGATGAGGGATGTCTGAGCACAACTGTCTGGCAGCCTAACCACAAGCGGCTGGCGAACACGCTGGCAGAAGAGGTTGGTGGGCAGCACGCCACGCGGCACAACCCGGGAGAGGCAAACGCCAAGGCACGCAGCTCCTGCTCTCATGTTTAACCTTCTTTGCTACCCAGTGCTGCGACACTAAATGCCAGATGCTGATCCTCCCCATACATCGATTCCAGCAACAGCGAGGGCAGAGGTGAGGGAGGGCTCGACCCTCTGTACGGCTGGGGCTGCGCGATTGCTGTGCAGCATCCCCGTGTCTGGCTTCTCTCTGTTGGTACGATGGCTGCATAGCCCAGACTCTGCCTGCCTGTGCTGGATCCAGCTTTGTAAAGCCCAAAGTCTTTCCCTAAGAATTTGAGGGACAGTCATTAAATCCATGCTGATGCAGAAAAGGGTGATAAGGCTCGGAGAAAGCCTTTCTGACTTGTCTGGCTGTGGCAGTGCAGATGTGAAAGCTGCCTGAAAACTCGCACCTGCCTTGCAAGCAAGCCAGGGGAGATTTAGGCTGGACATTAGGAAAAAATTCTTTACAGAAAGGGTCATTGGGCACTGGAACAGGCTGCCCAGGGAAGGGGTTGAGTCACCTTCCCTGGAGGTGTTTAAGGCACGGGTGGACGAGGTGCTGAGGGATATGGTTTAGTGTTTGATAGGAATGGTTGGACTCGATGATCCGGTGGGTCTCTTCCAACCTGGTTATTCTGTGATTCTGTGATTACCTGCTGCTGCAGACCATGAGCCTAGGTCACCTCCAGGATGCTGGAAACACTCCTGGGATGGGCTGGGAGGCAGCAGAGCTACTACAAGGAAAGTGCAAAAACTGGAGCACAGCAAGAAACCTCCAACGAGACCCAGCTGCCGTCTTTGCACCGAGCACAAAGAGCAGATATGCACAATGGAGATTATGCTGAGCAGCGAGTCACTGATACCGGCTTTAAAGGAAGCTCAACGGCTTGATAAATGGAAGGATGGAGGGAGCTGTGATATTAGCTGTGGCAGAGGTGGGTAAAGAAGGCAGCTTTCTGGTGACAGCGCAGCTTCCTCAGAGGTTATGGGGAAACGCGATCACCTTCCTGAGCAGCACATTACCAGCGTGAGTGGGAGGTGGAGGTTTACAAGGCCGTGCCTGCACTCAGTTACCAGAGATGTATTTTTCACTTGGGGGTTCAGATATCACTACCCTTTTTTCATTTCCCTTTAATGATCCCAGTGGATCACATCCATCTCATGTAAATAACTCTCTGGAGGAGGCTTGAACACCTTACCTTCTGGAGCAATCCCTGGCTTGGAGCGAAGCCGCTAGAGGTGACCGCTGCGGCGTCTCAGTGCCGGGGCTGGGAGCGGAGCTGCAGGATCCAGCTGCCGTCGCAGCACAGGGGCAACAGCCTTGCAGGACTCATTCAGGATGCAATAGCAGCAAATGCCACTGTCCTCTGCCATCAGATGCGCGGTGAAGGTCATGCCTTAACCGCAGAGGGAGTGGTGAGAAGGCGACTTGCACGGAGGGGCCTGGAGCCCTGTGGAAGGATGTGGAGCATCACAGAAGCCAGGACACCCAGCGAGCAGCTGCCCTGGCAAAACCACTAGACAATGCAGCTCCACTGGAGCCGCTCTGCTCTGACCTGCAAAGCAGGTGGCTGCAGCAGGCTTCCTTCAGGCAAAGGAACACCCAAAGCTGCAGGTATCACCATGCAGGGCACAACTTGGCCAGGTTCCGACCACCACCACTGCCCTTCCACACACACAGCAGTTACCTCCACACGCCTGCTCTGCCCAGTGCGCCCACTGCCCCTCTCCAAACAGGCAAGGTATCGTTAACAAGCTGGGAGGCCTTGGCCCATGATGCTGCCAGCTCCACACCCCTGGGGCTGTCTCTGATGTGAGAAAACAGACCTGCAAGAAGCATCTTTTCACTCCACGCTCACCAGCAGAGCCGCCTCCAGGTTTGTCCAGCCGGCCAGCTCAGCCTCTGGATCTGAGATTGTCTGGTCCCTGGACCCACCTCCTTTTCTCCTTTCCAACCGGCCCTAGCTCTGCCTTGGAAAGAGCCCGAGGAAAGAGAGAAGTTGCTACAGGAAAATTTCCTTAGAAGAGGCTGTGTTGAGGGGCCACGGAGCTCTTAAAACATCTTCACAGATGCTTCTGCAATCAGAGCTCTCAATAATCCTCCTCTTTTGTAGTGAAGAGTTTGGTTCTGGCTGGCAATTTGTTGCTTTGAGCTCTCTGAATTCCTCCACAGCGTGAGGCAGCAAATCCTTCTGCACAGCTGAAGCTCATCACACTTGATCCTCAGCACTTGTTACCTCCTTGGTCAGGAGCACAGCAACTGCAGGTGCTTCCTCAGTCAACAGGGAGTATCGGAAACAATCCAGCCCACCCGATCCCCAGAGTCCTGGGGTAGCTGGGCTGCTCATTTTGGTGCCTCAAGTTGGACGGCAGGATTCCAAGAGAGCACATCCCTGCACTGGCTGCAGCTGGAACGCCACAGCTCTTGTTGCTAAAGACCTGGGCTGAAAACCTGGGGTGCAAACACAGAGCAAACATCAGTAGCTCTCTGCAAACAGCAACTGCCCAGTGTGTCCAGGACAGCTGAGCATCCTGCTGCGAGGGCACTGCTGACACGCTCACTGTGTGGGGGCACTTGATAATGCTCGCAAAAAGGGCTCCTCAAGGCTGGCAGCTATAGAGGCGCTCGCTTCAGCTGTGAAAAGGAAAACAGTGCTTACGTCAAGGCCTAGCAGCACACCTTGTGCATCTGAAAAACCCTCCAGCCTCAAGACTCCTCCTTTCTGTTACAGCATCGCTCTAACTGCCGTCATCAAAGGTCACCAGATGCTTCCTCCATAACATTTAGTGAATGATCAAGGGAGTAGAAGGGGTGTGGAGGCACAGGGATGGTGAAGGATACGGAAATGCTTAAAAGACCTCAGGGATCAATAAGCCTGTTTCAGTGAGGACTGCAAGATGCTATTTAAATGACTGTCACTTTATGGAGAGGTTTAAATTCTACCTGTGCTATCTGCTGACCTAAAGTGATGCCACTACAGAATTTAGAGCACAGCCCCCTCTCCATGTGCTGAGCAGCAGCTGTGAGCCACATCCAGTCCTCCGTAGCGTGACGACATCCGCTGGTGCCACAGCATCCGCAGCGACGCGCCCTGACAAGGCTGCTAGAGCCCAGGGACATTCACACTCGTTTGCCATTAATGCATTGCTCATTCCCCAGTCCCTGACTACCAAGAAAACCAACAGCAATTGATTTATCTGTGGTCAGGCTAGAGTGTCATTTCTTCGCTGATGGGACCAAGTTGGCAATGCAATGTAAGGAAACAAAACAAGACGAAATAAGCAAATAAGGCTCAGGCTAGACTACAAGGAAATAATTTATTTCCAGGTCCTAGAAAGACCTTGAAAAAATAACAAGGGTGAGGACATCAACCTCCTAATTTCATTTGGGTAGGAAACCAAAGTGACTCCGTTAGACACTGTGGCAGCTGCCAGCTCCTCCTGCCGAGTGCGGGTGGACAGGGAGTGCAGGGCAGTGCTGTGCAGAGCGGCCGGCTTGCTCGGCACCGCGCTCCTCCCATATTTACACGTGGGATAGAAATTAAAACGCAAGAGTGCATACATGCGTATTGGGGAGGACTGGCTGGTCAGGGATGGAAAGAAACCCAGTGGGAGGGTTGCTAAACACGTATCCTGTCAGACCCCATCTCCTACGGACAGAGCCCTGCTATTGCACAACACTTTTGGTAGAAGAATAGGAATGGTTGGACTCAACGATCCTGGGGGTCTTTTCCAACCTAGTGATGCTGTGAAGAAGGGCCAGCTCTGCAGGGGTGTGGGCACAGCTCTTCAGCTCGGGGAGAAAACACAAACATGTTCCTGAGGAAAAAGAGGGGTTTCTCCATTCTCCTGCTCCAGGGTTTGGGGCATCACCTGCCTGAGGTGGCGTGGCCAGACCCAGCACTCGAGGGCCAGCGCAAAGCAGCCCGTGGGTCCCACTGCCTCCCTAGAATTGTCACAGTGAACCAGCAGCACGCTGGGGCACAAGTGCTGGCAGCAGGGCACCTGCCACCTCTGTGAGAGCGGGGACCAGAGTAACCCTGAGACGTGAACAGCTCCCAGTCCCAGTGTGAAAGCCAAGCTGTGGTTCCTGTGTGGGCGACCGTGGCAGCTGAGGTCAGGAGCAGCTAAGTGCAGGAGCCGTGGCAAAGATGTGTCTTGCTCATCTCCACTGTCAGGTCTTGCCTGCAGCCAAAGGACCAATACTAACAGCCGGGAAAGCAAAACAGTAAAAAATGAGCATGCTTGTACATTTACATTTAAACCTTCTCCAAGAATAGAAAACACCGTCTGTGGCTGAACTAAAAGGACAAACCCAATGACAAGCCCAGGATGTGACAGACTTTGTGAGACCTTATCAGTTACCTATCAATGATATAATTGACTTTTTTTTTTCCAACGTGAACAGACAAGGAGCTGCATGACCCAGTTTGGACTGAGAAACTGCCAGAGGGCATTGCTCAAAGCACTGCTCAATTTACCTTGGGGGAAGTCAGCAGGGCTGGAAAGGCGCAGGGCACTGAGCACTTTCCTTCGGCATCACCTGCAGCCCGAGGAGCAATGCCACATCCTGCTGGCTCCCTACAGACCTTCCTCTTAGAACTGTGGACTTTGTGCAAAGACAGCCCTGCTGAGGGAGCTTGTGCAGGTCTTGTGCAGGGCACCATGCCGAGGACGCACAAGGTATACCGGGGTGTCACACCCACTGCTCAGCCCACAGCAACCAGCTCGGCCACACAGCACTGCCAGCAGGATCTGGCCTCACACACATGTTCTGGGGATGGCTGTTCTATTGCCAATGGTGATACTTGGCTATCATCTGGGTGTAGGCAGGATTTATCCGTTCAGACCAGAAGCTCGGGGTTCTCTCATGCCCTACAGCATGGTCCTCTAGTAGGAACACAGCTCTCTCCCACCACAGAAGAACCAGGTGTGCCAATGTCCCCAGAGCCAACCTGGGGACCACTGCTCTGCATCCCTGGCAGTGCCCCTAGCAACACTGGCTGCTCTGTGCCTTGGCAGTGGGTGGGACGTCCCCACCCATCACCAGAGCCGTGGGGCACACCAGGACCTCGCACACCACATCTGCTGTGCAGGGAGGGAAAGCCCCCTCAAGTCTCAAGCATCTTCAATAACCACAGGAAAGGTCTAAGAACTGAGAGGCAAAGCAATTGCAGCTTAGAAGCAAAGTGTGTTTTGAAATGAGCTCTAGTGCAGCAGCCGCTCCGTGCAGGACGTGACCCCAAGCCTGCAGCCAGCACAGCACAGTCCCTCTGACACGGCAGCAGCCAGGTGCTGCCAGGAGCTGGGGAGCAGAGAGGACTCCATAAAGCTAGCACAGGGGAAAAAGCTGAACAGAAGTTAAAAGCTTGTTTCCCTCTGCAAGGAAAACTCTAAAAGAAATCAAAGCTCTTCAAATCCTCTGACTGGAGTGACAAAAACAATTTAGACAACAAAAGGCTCCCGGTTTGCTCTTCCTCTCCTGAACCGGGCTCACTGAACAGATCTATTTAAATGATAATTTGTGGGGGGAAAAAAAACCCCTCCAAACTCTCTTGAATTATATTTTCTTAAATTAATGTGTAGTGCTTTAATGGAGACGGATATGAAGGAGATTATGCCAGCCGCAGCAGCTTCTTTGGGTGCTCCAGCCTCCGTCTGGGTGGAGAGGCCCCAAAGAGGAGATGCTATGGAGCAGCGCTCGCCCGGCAGCCCCTCGCTCAGCGCAGCCCCTCTCTGGCACCCACAGAGCCCAGCGCAGGCCCACGCTGTCACCTTGCAGCACAGAGCCTCGGTCCAGGAGGTGTCGGGAGCCTCACCAGGAGTTGGCAGGATGACTAGGACTCCTCGTTGTCCTCCTCGCCCCTGCGCCCGGCATAAAGTGCTGCCAGCTGCCGGAAGCGCGGCCCCCAGCCTCCCAAGTAGGAGAAGTCCTGCTCCGAGCCACTGGACCAGGTATTGAGGGAGCTCAGCGAGGGCACAGGGGAGTCTGAGCCCTCAAAGGCATAGGTCTGGAAGGAGTCATAGGGCGGCACAGAGAGGTCCTCGTCTGCCTGCTCCACCTTCCTGCAGATATAGTCTCTGAACACAGAGAAGTCCAGGTCTGGGCTCTGCACCCACTGCGGGAGGGTGTGGAGCTCAGAGGCCAGGTTTCCGCTCAGGCCCCCCTCTCCTGGTCCCCCGCTTCCATCACCACCTTTAATCTCGCTGAAGTCGTAGAGGCTGCGCAGGGCTGACATGTCATAGGCCTCGGTGTCCTGCTCGCCCCCGCCTTCGTCGTTGTATTTGATGACATTGTCCCTCATGTCTTCATCATCCTCAGACGTCAGATGGCTCTTATGGTGTCGCTTCAGCGTGAGGATCAGAAGGACGAGCACTGGGAAAGAAAGAGACAGTCAGACAGGCGCAGGGGCTTGAGGAAGCCGCACTCCCACAGAGCGAGTGCCCGTGCTTGGCAGCAGTGAGCGGAGGCACAGAGCACCCTCCAGCACGGGGAGCCCTGCAGCCGAGACCACCGGCATGCCAGCTGGTTCCAACCAGCCAGGCACATCAGGTAGCAGCTGTGCTGTGTTACTGGCTGGGAGAGGGGCTTGCCTGGGCTCCAGTGCAGACCAGGAGTTTCCTTTCCCATGCTGAACAACCACTGAGGCAGGAGGGACAGACAGATGGATAAACACATGGCTGGACAGACAAACGGATGGATGCTGGAGAAGATGAGTAGGAAAAGGGGGTGCATGAATCACAGCAGCAGCCAAATGTTGGGAGGGTGAATGTGGAGCAGATGGCACAGAGCCTGAGCAATGAGCCGCAGCTGCGTCCTGGATCATCATCCATTCATCCCATCACCTTTAAAGCACCGATGTGCACTTTATTCGTTTGGGCAATTAGGCAGAAATTTGTTTGCGCTGCACTGGAAAATGAAACCAGTGTAAAGTGCACCCTGTGGGAAAGGGTTTTCTAAACAGAGACATGGCACGAGACGGGGAGCAGCGATGTGCCAAGGAGAGAAGCTTTCACTGAACAAGGGCTGGCTCCCACAGATGTCCACACAGCCCTCAGAGCCAGCTGTGAGCCAGCAGTGATGCCGGAGGACTTTCAGCAGCAGTGTCCATCAGTTGCCGTAGGCTAAACCTGAGGACATCACACCACCACTCTCTGAGCCCCTTCCCACACACACCCCTCCCCGTCGCCCTGTGCCCTGGCAGCCCAGCACCAGCTCATACCAATCTGTCAGTGGCAGCATTCTCAGGGTGCTGGTCCCGACCTGGGCAATGCTCTGGTATGTGTGGATCCCAGCTCCACGGCCAACCCACACGCTCACGCATGCTCCAACACCGACCCTCTTTGTGCTCCGAAGTAAGAGCACAATTGTGTGCCCCATACCTGCTGCCCTTGGCCACCACGCTGGGGTGCACACAGGCCGTGGCTGCTGCAGGATGCCTGCATGTGAGCACGGCACAGCACCTGTCAGCGGCTCTCTGCTCGAGTCCAGAGAAGAGCAACAAAGCTGGTGAGGGGGCTGGAGAACAGGCCTTATGAGGAACGGCTGAGAGAGCTGGGGGTGTTTAGCCTGGAGAAGAGGAGGCTGAGGGGAGACCTCATTGCTCTCTCCAACTACCTGAAAGGAGGTTGCGGAGAGGAGGTAGCTGGGCTCTTCTCCCAAGCAACAGGGGACAGGATGAGAGGGAATGGCCTCAAGCTCCACCAGGGGAGGTTCAGGCTGGACATTAGGAAAATATTTTTCACAGAAAGGGTCATTGTGCACTGGAACAGGCTGCCCAGGGAGGGGGTTGAGTCACCTTCCCTGGAGGTGTTTAAGGCACGGGTGGATGAGGCACTGAAGGGCATGGTTTAGTGTTTGATAGGAATGGTTGGACTCGATGATCCAGTGGGTCTCTTCCAACCTGGTTATTCTGATTCTATGATTCCTGCCTAGGGAGTCACGGAGGAAACCAGAAACTCTCCAGCCTCCTCTAGGCAGCAGCCCACCTTGCCTGTGCCAAGGGAGCCCTGCTCTGGCTGCCCCGCTAAGCTCAGCAGGACCTGGGGCAAACACGGTAGCTTCCCTGCTGGCAGGGGACTTCCTGGCACCACACTGCAGCTACCAGCAAGGAGAGAGGCAGCAGAGGAACCTGCCCCATGCCCACAGCAGCCATCTGTGCTAGTTCATATGATGCTGGATAGAGAGGAGAGGGAATAGGACGGGAGAGGAGATCATAGGACAGGCAAGCACTCACCGACCAGAATGAGGACGCACACCAGCAGCGCAATGAGGGCACCGGGGCTCAGCGTAGCGGATACAACGTAGGCTGTGCTGTTGCAAGACTGGATGGCCCCGTTGCTGTCACAGCCACAGATGCGGATGGTCAGAGTTCCCGTGCTGCTGAGGGCTGGGGGGCCACTGTCCACCACCAAAATGGGGAGCAAGTACACATCCTGCTCCTGGCGATTGAAGCCCACTCTTTGTGTGTGCACCGCAGCTGTGTTGTCTGCAGGGAACAGGTAAACCCACAGCAAAGTCATTCCCACAGCACAACCATGAGCTCTCCCACACTCGAGATTAACACTCGGGGTGCTAGTGGGCTGCTACCGCTCACACAGCAGCTGTCTGTGCACCAACTCCAGCAAACGCCCAAACAGAGGACAGGGTCTCCCTCTTCTCCATCACAGGGGAGCAGGGAGCAAGCTCATAGCTCCCCTGCACTGCAGCCCCTCAGCAACCTGAGCACCCGGAGGCAGCCCGCTCCACTCCAGCACACGCTGCTTCACCAGGTGCCTCGAGTCAGCCCAGCATCTCACCCGCTGAGTGCCCAGGGCACAGCAAACCTGACATGGGAGCAACAGCACATGGTGTCTGCAGATGGCACTGACTCTGCAAGAGCAGTTACTGCTTCCAAACCCAAGCACCACGGTTCAAGGGTCCTTCCTCAGCTGGAGGGTCAAATATCCCTAGGATCTTTTGTAACTTCTCAAGGAACAGGCAGAGCTCCTTCCAAGCCTCCCAGCCAGACAGACATCCTCTTCTCCGTCTGCTCCAACCCTGCTGTTTCAGGAGCTCAGCCAGCATAGCATAACCCATTACAATCCCATTAACACAGCCACTTCATGGGCTCCTTCAGGGCCTCCAACGCCAGCGATGAACCCAAGCAGCAGTTGTGCACAGGCGGCCTGGAGCAGGGAGGGTAGGAACAGGGACTGGAAATCAACTCAGCTCCCTGCTCATGTGTGCTGCTTGCTACCAGCAGCAGAGCAGGCAGGAAGGGATTGAACAGTAGCTGCACAATTGCGGCCAGATGTCAAAAGTTGCTGACGACTGTCTGCAGTCTTTGCCTAATAAAATGTAGACTGGCCCCCTTGCAGCAAGGTGCTGCTGCCTACAGACTCTCTCCTCATTGAGCCTGATTTATGCCAGACTAGCCCCTTTCTGTATCAATCAGCTCTTCGATTGGAAAAGACATCTATTCTAATTCTAATACTGGCTCTTGGGCTGCCTGCCACCACGGAAACTGCTATATGGATCGGGTGATGCATGGGAACACGTGGGACCCAGTGGGGACGGGAAGCGAGCCAAGAGCAGGAGGCAGGCACACCCCAAGCTGCAGGCAGAGACGATCTCCAGGCACATGGGAATACAAACAGCAAAGGCACAGATGACCTGCCCGCAGGACCACTGCATCCAACCCCACAAAGACCAAGTGCAAGCCTCATCTCAGCTCCTTGGCAGTCTGGAAGAGGAAGAGCTGGGTGATCCTCGCCCGCTGTGCTGATGTGCAGGTGCAGAGGAGAAGCCCATCCAACCCATGCCAGAGCTGAGCATGGCTGGGTGCAGCAAGAGTGAGGAAGATGGGCTGCCTGGGCCCAGAGGGAGCAGTGCAGGGGCTTGTGCCCAGAACAGTGCTCAGCTGTCACAGCGTTCATACCAGTCACTGCTTCATCACGTTCCTGAACTCGGCCCTCCACAGTTTTTTTGTGTTGTCAGAATACAGCTGTGCTGGGAAGTGAAGAGCTTCTGGCACTCTAGCTGGGGAGAGCTGGGATTCCAGCATAAAGGAAACAGAGAGAAACTCCTCTCTTCCAATTCACCTGAAAGTACAGGTCTGCCTTGAAGAGCTCAATGTGGAAAAGGCAAGAACACCAGAGAGAAAACCACACCAGCCGACATTTAGAAGGTGCACTGAATATCGCAAGGGTGATATTCCAACCCAGATCTTATTTATGAATATGGAACTGTGCTGCGGGTCACTAGAAAAGCTCTTCCTTTGGATGTAGCATCTTTTATCCATTAAGGGAATTTTCCAGGTAACCTCATTCATCCCTGCTTGCAGCAGCAGACTTCAGGCAGGCAATATCCTCAAGAGCAGAAGGCAGCAATAAGATAAATGCTTGTATGAGTCTATCAGGGGCCAGTTTGCTTCAGAACGGAGATATGGCCTGCAGTGCCAGCTCTCCACCTGGAAGGCTGCAGTGCCCAGCACTGACCCACGCTTCCCCAGTCTGATGTGATCCGAGTGCCGCTATGTCACCAGCCCTGGGAGACGACAGCCCACAGCAGACAGCACAATCTTTCTGCCCCATACATGTTGCCTGGCTTCACTGTACTCGAGGCAGGGACTACCACCCCTCTACCTGGGCAGCCACCCGGTCCTGATCTCACCACCGCAGCTGTGGCTCCTGGAGCAGCACGTGGCCCCAGCACGGAGCTGCAAGGAGGAGCAGTGGAGCATCAGCCCCGCAGATGGCAGGGAGGCTGAAGCAAGTGGCAGAAAGTCTACTGAGAAGATGTTGCCTACCAAGGACAAGCTAGGGAAAACAATACTGTTACGCTTACAATTTGCACAGAGGTAACAAGATCTTATTTGGTGTCAGCCCTCAGCTTGCAGCAGATAGCAGGGAGGTATAAATAACATTAATGCACTGTCTCAGCAAGAGGCCACGACTAACTCCTAACTGGCCCAGCTAAAAAGAAGCCTCAGGCATCCAGATTCAGTGGAGATGAAGTCACAGGACAAATGGGACAGACCCATTTGCTGCAACCAAGTAAGGCTCTGGCCTTCAGCCCACCTCACACCAGCCAAGTAACCAGCCTGTGCACCTGATCAGATCCTGCCTCAGAGGATCCCTGTGCACACAGCCCTGTACCTCCACATGCTGCTCAGCCAGTCTCTGGCCCAGATCTGATGAAATGGGAGGTCTCTCAGCTGCCTGGACGAACACCCCTTTAGTGCTGCATAAATGAAGGCACAGCACCAGCTCCTCACCTCTCCAGAAATGTAGCAGAAGGCTGGTGACTCCCTTCTCTTTACAGTCAGCTGCTGTGCAGGAGGAGGACCTGCCACAAGGCACACTGTATTTTTAGAAACAGACTCTAGAAATCAAGGGGAAATAGATGTGCAAGGGGCAAAGGCAGCCACTAACCTCAGCTCAGCTGAGACTGCTCAGACATCTGCTGAGTCCCTAGACCTCTGAGCGGGAGAAGGAGAAATATTTCCACTGCTGAACCCACAAAGTCAAAATAAAGCAGCCAGTACTTTAAATATATCGGCAGCAAGACAGACAGCTCTGCTTCGAGAAACAGCCCAGAAAGGGGCTGAGGTGTGACTGTTTAACCCAAGACTTAGTGCTAAGGAAGAGAGAACTACAAAATGCTATTTCAAACATCATGAAACTACATTTTCTCTCTTGAACAAGGTGACACAAGCACTCCCTACAGGGGGGAGATCCTCAAGAAGTTCACATCTATACCTACAACACTGCTCACTAAGGCTGGGCAGTCAGACCCCAGCCTGGCAGAGACCAGGCACTGAGATAGCATTAGCTTCCTCCCCAGCTGCCCACGGCTCCCCAGCAACCGTCTTCTGTGGAATGTTTACAACCCTGTTACTTGGAAACTTCTGCGTTCCCTTCCAAGATGCTCCAGAAAGCGCAGTGCTGCTGCCATGCAACAGAGTCTATTTGACCATAGAAGTGAGGAAAATTTTGCCTAGGTCTGCAAAAATGTATCCTGGAAACTGCACCCCCACACTGCCGACCCAAGGTAGCTGCCTCAGGATATTGTGCCTCGCCATAGGTTTGTTTGTATCAGCACAGCGGGAGTCATTGCTAAGTGGAGACGCGCAGGCCTGGGCTTGCAGCCTCTTCATCTCTTCCTCTGCAGCAGCTTTCTGCTAAGCTTTCTGCTAAGTCCAGTTTTTGGGTCATGAGGTTGAAAAGCAGCGTCTTCCAGCAGGCGGTACTGAAATGTGAGCAGGCATTAATCCACAGCTTTCCTGCGCAGATGAGGTTAGATTTCCACACTCCTGTCCTCCTGGCCAGTCCACACAAGGTTGTGCTTTGTGCTACACTCATGTCACTCTGAAAATTGTGCCACGTGTTCTCTGAAGGACCTGGCCAAACCATTTACTGTCATTACCACCTTGGTATACAAACTGATGTATCTATGACAAGTTTCTACAGCCACCTTCCCCCTGACCACACAGGGACATTATCCTATGTCCCACCATATCACCTTGTGTGGCAGACAGAAGATGGCACCTCCACCTGCTTGAGGAACAAGTCACCAGACAAGGCAGAAAACAGCATGAGACAAATGTGCAGGGGCCCATCAAAACTGCTGCAAGAGGGGAGTTTAGGCACACAATATACTCTAGTGGCAGTGTAACATTACTAGGAATAATTAAGTCTCTCAGACTCCCCCTCCAAAGATGCTCTTGGCAGCTTCAAAGCCAGAACAAACCAATCCTTCTCATAACTCTGTCTCAGACAGTGCCGGGATCAGAAGAGAGCAAGCTACCTCCAGCTTGGGTTTCAATACCCCTGCCCTCTCCCATGTTCCCACGAGTGTCTGCCTTCCCCTTCTCTGGCTGCTGCTCTGGCAGCTCTGGTGCCCAGGTATGCCAGCTCTGGGGAGGCTCCAGGTCTCCTGGCCAGGCCCACGCTGCTGCTGGAGCTGCCCGCTGCCCCAGCACGCTCCCCAGAAGGAGCTGAGCCTCCTTCAGCCCCAGGTGAGTGCAGCTGGTAGGATAAGAATCTGATTTTTCCCCTTTGCCCCTTCCTTCTCCCAAGCTCCCTGGTGCTCGGCCACGGCACCACTGTTACTCATTTACCCTTTGCTCAGCCCCCTCGGAGATTGGATGCACTTTTTCAGACCTGCCAGATCAGCACCTGCGCTGCTCGTGGGAGACTGGAATCCCTGCAGGCCTGGAAGAGGCTTCCTCTACTCTACCCTGAGGCAATCCTCAAATCCTAACATTTTGCTTTTGATTGTTACAGTTTTCAGATCTTCTATCACCCATTACGTGCTCTTAATGAGACCTGCAGAGAGTTCAGACATCTGCTTGCCGAGCCCTCGAGCTCTGGAGTCAGTAGCTCCATGTGTCGCTGCATATTATCTATCGCCCCTTCCAGGTTGCTGGGCTTGGATGCTTTCTGCCATCCCTTCCAACACAATTAGCATTTCTTGGAGAAGATTATTTCAGGCTTTAATCGCCTTTGATCCTTCTGTAATCAATTTTCTCAGGCCAGAAAGACCCAGCAGAGGGGAGTTTGGAGGCAGAGGATGGTGAATGCCTTTAGAATATCACCAGTTGGACCTGGGTAAGGTCAGTTTTTCCAATTTCGACTCTTCTTCTTGTATCTCACATCGTTTGCTGAGTGTCTTCCTTCTGGACTAGGGTCATTGTTGCCACATGACATCTATTCCTTGTCTGATGAATTAGGAAGTGCTTGAGCACCCCTCGGACAAAGCAAAACCAAGGAAAGAGAGATACCAGTAGGAAACAGCACTGCTTCTAAGAGCCTGACCTCTGAAAACCAGCTATAATTCAGCTACTGCAAGTCACCTTTTACTCATGTATCTCTGATCGGATGCCAAGAGAGCTCTATGTGCCACTGGGAGCTGCCAAACACGGCTGTGGGTGTCAAATGTAGGCACTTTGGACCCCAATCTGTGGGGTTCTGGCTGCAGTGGGGCCTGACCCAGCAGGGTCTGGGCAGGCGGCAGCGTTGTGACTGTATCGTGGCAGCAGCAGATCTGCCCTGTGAGCACTGCCAGATGCCCACTCACCAGCAGGTACTCCACAGGCTCTTTGTCCGATGGACACGCTGCCCCATCAGCTACCCTGGGCTTTCCCTAAAACCCCCGCAGGCTTCTTCCACACTACCTGCAAGGAGCCCTGGAAGAACCATGCCAGCATTCAGCATGCCGTCCTGCGCTACCCAGCCTGGCTCTGCTCCCACCTGGGCAACAGGGCTCTGCACTTAAATGTTTCACTGGCTTCTGCTCCTCCTGCTTTTCCAGCCTCCTACAGGATCAGTTTTGACCCTGCTTTAGCTGGGGGTTGGACTGCATGATCTCCAGAGGTTCCTTCCAACCCTGACCATTTCAGGAGGAGCCTACCTGAGTAGCCAGCCCCCCCAAGCAGATGCTGGTCCCTGCCGTGCTGAGGGCACGTCAGCCTCCCGAGGTGCCTTTCTACTGCCTTGCAGGAGCCGAGGGAAGTAGGTGCAAAGCAAAAGAAAGAAGAGGGATTTAAGCAAGAGCTCAGTGAATCCATCTGTGCTGACATCCATCAGTGTCACTCCTTGGCTGCAAAAGCAATATTTATAAATCATGTCTCAAAACTGGCTACAAATTTGTACAAAGAAACAGATGGGCCGGTGGTAGCAGTTTGTCACCACTGATAGTTATACGGAGGAGTAGAGAAGTGCTAGGGGTGAACGCACGAGAGAGAGGCAAGGGCTAGACAAAGGAGGACGCAGAAAGGGAATCTGCAAGAGCAGGGGTGAAGGTGAAAGAACCCAGCATACTCAACAGGCGGTTGAGAGGGAATCAAAGGGAGATGATGCTAAAACACACACCCCTTAAAAATGAAGGGTGCCTCCATCTGCACCGGCAGCTGCCTGCAGTTGCTGTTGAAGACAGCATCGCTTGGCAGTTGGGAGAGTCTCCAAACACACCGGGAATAACCCTGCAGCGACAGCATTTGTTTTCTCGAGAACAGAAGGCAGGAGGTGATGCCAGCTTTTACTCATTTTATGCAGTGTTGCACCACATGCAAAGTTAGTGGCATCATTTAGCACGAAGGATTACCCCATGCAATGAGAGCCTCGCCCCGTTCAAGAGAGCAGCAGTTCTGGAGGAGACAGCAGCATGTGAGCCTGTGTCCTGAGCCTTCCTGAACCACCAGCTCTCGGGATTCTGCAGGTGAAGATCGGCTGCAGGAACGGGGACCAACCCTCTCACAGCACCGGGCAGCAAAGCAGCCCCCAAAGAGCTCGAGCCACCCCAGCCAGGTCCCTCCTGACAGACAGAGCCACAGGGACAGCTCTAGGATGGCAACCCAGCCATGGCAAACATCCCAGCTCAGAGCAGTGACTGCGGCCCCGGTCCCCTCTGAGCTTCTGGAGGGGTCTTGGTAGGGAGAGACACTGGGGTACGTCTCAGCATGCTCAAGCACATTTTCATAAGGCCCTTCAGAGAAAGTGAATGGAGTTAATTGCTGGGCTGGGGCGAGGTTTTCGAGAAGATTAAAGTTTGCTTACATGATAAGAAGCTAAGTTCTTTTTAAGACCTACCCTGTGTGTGCGGGAGGGGGAGAATCAGGTCAGGGACAGCCACACTTTTTAGGACACAAAGCAATATCAGTCCTTCTATAAATATACCTGAAGCTCTTTCTTCCACTTTGACCACCTCTAATAATGCTGAACCAAACTGAGCAAGCAGCACCTTATGTCAGCTCAGAACGAACTAATTCAGATTTTTGACAGATGATGCCGCAAAAACAGAAGAAAATTTTTTTTTAAAGACACCAAAACCAAAGAAGCATTTCAACACGGTCCGCTGGCTTCTATCTGGGCTGGCCCCTTTGACAAGTAAGCACATTTACTTGGGCTGGAGAAGATGCCAGTACCTCCAAGGGTCCCTGCTGTACTTACTGCTGCAATCAGCACCTAAATTCACCTGAAACACCAGTCAAAAATAGAAAGCAGCCTGATAACTACCTTTCTGGATTGCTATCATCCACAGAAACGCAGCCGGGCCTTGCAGTTTGCAAAGCCAAATAGCAGCCCTGGCTCAGCCAGCAAAACCTGCATCACATCCTGCTGGTTACAGCAGCAGGCGGGGACCAAGTAAGTCACTGGGAGCTGCACAGCTCAGATGTGCAAAGAACCCCAGAGCTTCCCAGAGGAACGGACCAGCCCTGCCCAGCTGTGTTGCTCAAATAACAGGATGAGCCTCAGGAAATGAAGAGGAATTGCGCTCTTAAGCCATCACCTAATGAAGAATTGGGCTCTGCTGGCTGCACCCCAGATAATCCACAACAGCCAAGGGCTGGCTGCTGCACAGCCCCACTGCCTCCCAGGACTCCTGAGCTGCTCCTGTTTGTCAGGGACACAGGGGCTGCCCACCCACACAGTGGCCCCAGGATGACCCATGTTCCAGGATTTGCCTTGGAGAGGGACAAATCATCATGCTCAAAATGGGAATGTGTTCATCTGTAAAGCCACATCATCTCCTGGTCTACAGGAGATTTTGCATCAAAAAAGGGTCTGAGAGCCCAGAAAACACTGAAGCAGAAGTGGAGCTTTGGACTTGTTTGCAGCAGAGAAAAAGCTGGCAAAGCCTCCTTGAGGAAATCCAAACTCCTAGCAGACCAGCCCCACCACTTCAGGCTGGCAAGGAGCCTTGCAGGGTGCCAAGAGCATCCTGAGCTCCATCTGGCACAAATGGACCATGCGCTCACAGCCCCGTCTCCCTCCCAGCTGTGCCGCCCAGCATGGAGGCTGCAGAACAGGGAAGGGTGCGGCTGGTCTTACCCTTAATATCCAGCAGAGAAAAATGGTGGTTGTTGCTGGCTTCAGGTGCCAATGCAAAGTAGAAGCGATGGCCGCTCTGAGGTTCATCACGGTCCACAACGCTTATTGTCTGGATCAGCTATGGGGAGAAAGCAGAGGTGAGAACCAGTGCTGCCTCTGCAGCCCCTCCCACAGGTCCCACTTGCAAGGTCCTGCCCAGCCAAACATTAGTAGCTTCAGCCACAGCAAAGAACAAGCCTTTGCCCCCATGAACAGGCTTAGGACACCAGCAAAGTGGCTCCAGCATGACAACAGCTGCATGGGAAGACATTTAGGGAGAAGGAGAAGGCCGGGCAGGATGGCACTAGTCCAAAGCACTGCCGGCAGCATGCAACCACTCCATGAGCCAGCGGAGACCCAGGAGAAGGGCTAGGAACACCCGCTACCTGTCCTGGCTTGGCATCCTCACACACAGCAGCTTCATAGGGAGTGGCAAGCTCAGGTGGATTATCATTCACATCCAGGATACGGATACGGAGAGAGGCTCTTGACACCTGTGAATGATTATCTGAAATAAAAAAAGAAGCAGAGCTTCAGCAGGAAACACCATCTACTACTAGCAGGGAGCAAACCCTTCTTGTGTCTGTCCATCCAGAGGATGTGCTGCCAGCACACTCTGTCTATGGGCCAGAGGTGCCTGCAGAGCATCACTCAGCCTCACCACAACCATCTTCCAATAATGACACAAACTGCTGGGCTGCGTACCAAGGACTCCCGAAATGCTGCTGTTGGCCTGTTCTATCCCTGGAAGAGGTAGAACAGCCCCAAACAAGGCCCCACAATAAGGGTCAGTCACTACTAACGAGCATCTGTGCCAGACAGCAACAAGAGGAGACAACCAAATTCAGACATGAGAATGTCCCACCCTGACTTGTATCCTGAGCCTTACACCCCAGGGGCTGGCAGCAGCACCCGAGAGGCAAGTGAGCAGAGCTGGGACCTGAAACAGCCAGTATCAACTAAGAGCACAGGGCGGTGCCATGCATCTCCACCACACGCAGGTGATTCAGGGTTGAATGTTCCCTGTCAAGACACAAGGCCCTGCCCTAGGACCAGAGCCTTGCACACTGACACGGGTTTTTGCGCTGCCAGCTGGCACAGCGTGGCCACACAGTAGGATCTAGGGCAGCCCCTTCACCCCCTCCAGCCTACGCGTCAGGCAGGCAGCAGTACTGGGGGGCTCGCAGGCTGCTCCCCTCCCAGCCGATCGTGCTGCTCTGGGCTCACCTCCGCTCGTGGGAGACTGCATTTATAGCTCCACTGACTGCAGTGCTGCGCTACCCCAAGGCATGTGCCACAAACATATACTGAGCCCTCACTATAGGATTATAAATCACTCTGGAGGGCCTAATGCTTTCTGAAGCACTTTGTGCACTTCCAGAAATGAGAACTCTCTCGTACTCCATCTCCTTTGTTTTACCCAGAGGTTGCAACTGTGACAGACCCGATGCCTCTCTGCTTGCTCAGGCAGGAGTGCTGCTGCCTGTTTGTCTATAAAATTAATGCTGGCCCCTGCAGATCAGGTGAGGGAGGACCCAGGGGAAAGGAGATTTAACGCCGCTCCATAATTAGCCGGGAACCTAAGCCCCCTCCCCAGAGCTGCCTTCACCCTATTCTCACGTTATCACTCCTTCTCACCCAGACCAGCTGCTCTGGTGATTAGATGGTTGTTTTCAGGGGAGGGAGGCAGAAGTCGTGACTAAAAGCCTGGAACGACGTGTTATTTTAAAAGGCATGTTGGTGCAGTGAAATAAACTGCAATTGCTTTCAGGGAGAGAAGGAGGGGGAGGCAGTGGGGTGGGAAGGCAGCCCAGAGGAGGTGCAGGGGGGTGCCTGACGCCCACCGGGGCCACAAACAGCCAGCAGAAAAAAGGGTTCAACCCCTGCAAGAAGGAGGATGTCAGCATCTCATCACCCTTCCTCCCCACCTGCAGGAAGACAGCCATCCTCACTGCTCAGCTCTGAAGCAAGTTGGCACTGCCCTGCAGGCACTGCCAAGAGAAAGAGGAGGAATGGCAGAAAGAGAAGGGAAGGGATCAGGACCCAATCTCTTTCCCTTCTTAACTGCCATCTGGAGAAGCGGTTCCTCCTCTGATGCGCCATGGTGTTGGAGCTTGCTGCAAGCAGGAGCCAATCCCAGTGCTGCCAACCTCTCTGCAGGACCTCCTGGCATGGTGCATTCCATGGTGCTACAGAGGTTTTGTGGGAAATCGGACACCTGGGTGAGCCCAAGCACGGCAGCTTCCCTTCAAGAACACCTCTCACAGACTCATCAGGAGGGATGCAGTCAGCATATTTAGAGCTGGGCAGAAGCATCAGTCTGTCCTCTTCCACAGCATCAGCAAGCAGCAGCGAGTGTTTTATGCTGTGCACACCAGTGGTGTCATCCACGCACCCCAGCATAGTGTCAAGGACCTGTGCCGACCCCTCTGCCAGAGCCATAACTAACACTCCACTCCCCTGAGCCCAGCTTAAAGCACTGTTGTCCTTTCTAAATGTACCCTGTCATAAATAAGCTCTCCTTCTGCCCCTTCCAAAACTGCTTGAAGCCTGAGGCTCACACGTACTCCTTGCTCAGAGATAGGTTTAACATCTAACATCTCCCAGAACGTCAAGGTTAGACATGCAACCATTGCATCCTCGCTGTCTACTTTTCCAGCAAGGCACACATCAGCTGCTTTTTATTTTGGCTGTACCATGATCCATTTGAAGGTTCCTCAAATGCTTTCTCAATCAAACTCCTTCCTCCTCTGAGCCAGCACCTGGGTTTATGGGTAGAAAAAAAATCTCCAAACCATCTCACAAATATGTTTTCTGTAACTTGTGTGGCATAAACTGAATTTGGTCACAAGTGCGAGTAAGATTGTTGGATTCCATCTGTGATGAAGGGCATGATGTGCTTAACCACTGCAGACTTTGCATCTGCAAGGCCAAGAGCTCTGTCCTACGCTCCCTCTACTAACATAGATGCAGAAATGTATGCACGTACCCCTGCGCACGCTCCAGCCAGAGTAAATGCTCAGCAGGCACAGCCCAGTGCCAGAAGAGCAGGCTGGGTGGGTGAGGTCTGTGGGAAGGCACAGAAATGTGCTTGCTGCCAAGCAGCACCTGGGCAGGGCTGCACGTGCCAGGCTGAGAGCAATGAGAGAAGGGGAAAAAAAAAACCCTCATCTTCCTTTGCAGCATCTCTCCTCTGTATTCCAGCTCAGCTGACTGACATGCAAATTAGTTTAATTATTTCTTCTTCTAAAATAAATTATATTTTGCAGTGGCTGCAATATGTTGTGTCAGGCAAAATTACATTCAATATTTTTAAACTAATTGATGTCAGCCTTGAGAAAACCTGATTGACAACAGCAAGGAAACTATGCTGCTACCTAAATGCTTTCCTAAATTAAAATTAAACATGCCAGTTTTTTGCATTTCCTCCAGGAGCTGGAATGCTATTAATCTGAAAAGACTGAGGAAGAGACATGGAAAACACAGAGAACAAGGGGGAGACACTGGAAGCACAGCAGTGCAGTGCGGGAGCTCCGGGCTGGTGACTGGCAGCCACCTTTGCCAGCATGGGCTGAATTATTTTCAAGACACTGGAGTGTGGCAGGGGTGGAGGACAGAGTCCTGCCCATCGCTTCCACACTGCAACGTTGAGGATGGTGCAGACGCTGCAAACAGCACAGCACAGCACAAGATGAGCAGTGAGAGGCAACACCCCTGCCTTTGGGCCAGAAGAAAGCTAGGTCCTGCTGCTTGGTGACACTGAGGCAGAGACTCAAGTGCTCCAGCTCAATCTTCAGCCACATCCCAAAATACTTTTTCTTAATAAGTAATTGGAAGCAGGCACTGTTCTCATCTTAAACATTCAGATGAAAAATGCCCAAAACTTGCCCTCTTCCCAGCAGCCACCTGCCTCCTGAACTGACCTCAGGCAGCTCCGGACAACTGCACTCCATCACTGAAAGCTCTGCAGCAGAAGCTCACAGCAATGGGAAGAGATTGCCGAGGTGCTCAGCCACCCCTGGACAGCAGGAAAGGAGGGCTTCCATGGTTACGGCTGCACCGGGATCCAGTCCTTATCCCTCCAAGCCCTTACACAAACTTAAAAATGAAGCACTCTTCATTTTGACACAAACAGTGTGCAGCTCCAAACCCAATCACTGCTGAAGCACACACCCCATTTGCACTCCTTCCTGCACACACAGCTGTGCACCAGCATCACACGCAGAGAGCCGCTCTGCAGCTTTCCTGGGGTCTGTGGCACAGCTTGAGGAAAGCTCAGAGGACCAAGGGCTGCTGTCTGGCTGCAGCACCGGAGGAAACCGCTCACAGGTGCTGCTGGGTGCAGTGCATGACCCACTCTTCTGCCTCAGGATCAAACCAGTACAATACTGAATTCAAAATCTCTACATTAGTAGGTTAACTGGAATAGGCAAGGGTGGAATTTATTCTTCACTATGCCAGCAAACTGGAAGAACAAGATGCAGATGAGAAGACTGGGTGTGCCACTCTGTTCTCCAGCATTTGTGCCATGGCTGTGAAGCACAGGGTGCTTTTTCAGATGTCAGTGCAGCTGCCTGACTGCAGAGCAGAGCGCTGATGGCAAGGACAGTGCAGGGGCTTGCCAGGGTTACGGCTTACAGGACATAGGCAGCTACATCAGAGGCTGGAGCTGAAAACGTGGCTCCCAGCTGAGAGGAAGCAAAGTGGAAGCAGCAGTTAAGCCAAGTAACATATAAATGGCTCTCACCTCTCCTGAGTCCTGCCCGAACTCAGCAGCGTGAGAGTCATTAAATTGCATCCAAACACAATGCTCTGATTAAAGCTGGGCTCCAGCAGGAAGATTTATCATCTCAATTACCAGCAGTGGACACAGCAGTCAAGGCCTCATCATTTTACATGAGCAAGGAGGAAAACAGGAAGAGAATCACTAATATTAGCCCAAGGAAGGTAAACAGCTTGCAAGTGAGATGAAGATTTATCTCTGGAAATGCTTGGCCTGGTCCCAGGCCAGATTTGCTGAACAGCCCCTCTGCTTCCTGCTGCTGCTATGTTGCAAGGCCAAATATCCTGCTGCTCCACGTGGGCCAAGGCACCTCATTCTGGGAAGCCTCTTCTGTGGGTGGAGACCTGTTCTTCTGCTCTGCTGGCTGGCCCCGCAGGTGCAGCCAGGCACCTGTTGCAGTTTTCATCCCTGCTCCTGAGGTGCTAGCCCCCTCTCTTTGGTTACCTGTGGGGCACACAGCCCTGTACACAGTCTCTGCTGCAGCAGCACCAGGTCCCAGATGTGGCTCTTGGAGATGGGGGACATCTCTTGTACTGACCTGCTCGAATCTCACAAGCTGCAGCAGGCAAGCTTCCCATGAGCGGCTGTTGGATAAGCCCTGCTCAAGGCAGTCTTGCCAGCAGGCAGGGAGAGCAGCTTGAGGTGGCCACAAGGCCTTGGTGCAACACACTCCAGGCCATGTGCATCAAGTGAGTTTGGCTTCCTACCCGCCCTGATGAACCGGGGCACCAGACATGAGCCTGGGCAGTAGGATGCCTGGCGGGCCCATCCTCCTCCTTCTGCAAAATCTACATCTCGCTGAGGAAAAAGGAAGGATATGTTACCACTCGCCTCCACCACAGCTGATAGTGTCCTGCCTGACCGTGCAGCAGACCCCGTGGCAGCCACCTGCAACCCACATGCCCACAGCAAACACTGCAGCGCTCTGCCAGCTCCCCTCGTCCTAGAGACCCGTGTGCTGGGAACTGCCACGCCGGACACACCAGCAGCAGCACAGAAGTTCCCAGCTACCCCGTCCTCCATGCTCATGCTGTGCGGCTGATCACCCTGCACTAGCCATAGCCTGACAGCTGCTGCACAGCCCTGCTCCAAACCCCCTCCATCACTTAGAAGGCTGTACCTTTACAACTGCCCTTTCTGCCAGAGGATTCAGACATAAATTGTACTTTAAATTCAATATCAGTCATTAATATTTCATGATTACAAAACGTTGAGGATAATGTCACTGGAAGGAATGTCTGGGCAGTTAAATGAATGAGTCAGAGCTCACCGATGGGAGAAGTCAGAGCACTGAAGAGTCTCCTCAGCTTTTGAAGCAATCTAGCCTGACAGGCTTCCCTGCCGGAGGGGAGCTGCAGCATTTACTGACTTGTTCTGAAATCCTAGCCGCTGCGTGTAAATATTGTCCTTCTGATTCTTGTCACCTCACGTTTCCTCTGAATGCTGAGTTGTGCCACAACGCTGTGATCCCCTCCTCCCTGGCACTGCTGGCAGAGCCTCCCCACAGAGCCTGCTGCACACGCTGGGCAGCAGCGGAATGCCCAGGCGTGCAGGGCAGGGCTCACCACAGGCTCACAGCCAGACAGCACAGCGGTCATGCAAGCCAGCAGGCACAAAGCATCGGCACAGAAGGGGCTTCAGACACAGTGAACCCAGAGACAGAGCTGGCCAGGGCTGCACCCCCTTCTCTGGCATGACCAGAGCAGATGGCTGTTGCCATGGCAGGACAGCCCCACAGCAGGAACTGATCTCTGGCTCTCTTGAGCCGGCCTCAGCCCTGCTCCTTGAATGTGAACAGCACCTTCCTGCTGAAGAACAAGCAAAGAAACGAGAACCAGACCTCCTGAGGGGTCTTGGAGCAAAGCCAAGAGGCAGCTCCTGCCTTCAGACAGACAGGTCTCGGCACATGTCAGTAGACATCAGAAGCTGCTCTGCAGCCACAGCAGCTCCCTGGCACCAGCTGCTGTGGTACAGGACAGCACAGCAGGTCCCAGGCTGCCCTGGCAACTTGCACATCCTAAATGTGGAAAACTCTGAAGAATACAGCAATGCCGTGCTGCTTCACAGCATGATGCCTGGAATTGAAGCCCCTTCTCCACCTTCAGGCTCAGAAAAGAGGAACGTAGAACACTCAGAGCCCATAAGCCAAGACACTGTGCCAGCACAACAGGGCAGCCGGATGCCCAGGTATGCCTCACTGGCTTCCTTCCCATAGCAGAACATCAGCAGAGAAGCAAAGCCTGCCCTTTGCTGCTATTATTTTCTTTTAATTCCTCAACAGGAGTTTATTCGGAGCTTCTCTAAACAGCACGACCCAGGTTTGGTTTGTTGTTTTCTTTTTTTCTTTCTTCGGTAGAGAAGAAAACACAAACAACTTCTGGGAGCATCCACACCAGGCTCTACCTCCCCCGGCACGCAGAGGGAAGATAAACTAACAAAACCTGCAGAGCCACTAAGCCGTTTCCTCCAGGCTCTCTCAGCTGGGTGTGAGCAGATTTGGCAGCTACTGTAAATACAGACTAAAGGATAGCACAGCCATAAGGGAAGAAAGATCATCACCAGGGCTCTCATGGGAGGGTCAGAAAGGAGCTAATTTCAGAAGAGGACAAAAAAGCTTCACCTCTTCCTCTACCTGTCACTTTTCCTGGTGGCCTGCAGAATAAAGCCAAACAGCCTGGAGGTACCAACCCTGGCAGCACTGCTTCTCCTCACTCCCAGCACGGGGCTCAGGGATGCTCTTGCCCTCATAGTCCCTTCCCACTGCTGCAGTGCTGGGACCTCCCATCTACTCCTTGCTATGCCTTGCCTAGCCTGCAGCCACATCAAGGGCAGGAAGAGCAAGGAGAAAGGGCATGGGAGGTATCCAGAGCCATAACAACCAGTGTGCAAGTACAGCCTGAAAATCCCACTGTGAACTCCCAGCAGAAGTGAATGCTGGCAGTCATCTGCACCACAGGGCTCCAGTTGATGGGGCATCCATCCACAGCACGTGGCTGAACTGGGGGGATGCAGGTGATGAGAACACAGTCCCCCCCTGGGAGCCCTCAAGCCGCTCAGCAGCTGTGAACGCAGGGAGTGAGCTGCACAGTGATGACTGGCAGAGCTGGCGCATAGATAACACAAATTTGATTAGTGTTCATCAAATATACTATTCGACCATGCTCCTTATTAATGCTCAAGTCAGGAAGAGTATTTTTAGGTTGTCTAGGGATATGTCAGACTCAGTGCTGCTGTATTTTTTTACTTCAGTGTTACATTAACACTTGCATCTTGGTCACATCTGCAGTGAACATACCCATATTTCCCCCTTTGCCCCACTCCACCCCAGCACAGACGCTCTGCTTCACAGAGCATTCCTCTATCTCACCTGCTTCCATCGCCAGGACGGTGATGTTGTGCCACCCTGCCGTCTCCCGGTCCAAGACCTTTCCCGTCACGATGGCACCTGTGTTGGCATCGATGTCAAAGATCCAATCTGCATCTGTGCTGCGGTCGATGGCATACCTGAGAGCAGGCAAAAGGGGAAACTCAACAGCTGGATGTGCCAAGCCCAACCTTGCCATCAGCCCCTGGGGTACAGGGATCTAACGCAACAGGTCCTACACCACCACTCTCACTGTTCCTCTGCTGCAGCATGGTACGCAAAGGCCATATTTCTACCAGGCTGCAAGCCCAGAGCCCTTGAGTAAAATTAAAGTGTGGCTTGTGGTGCATAAAGTGGAACTAAGCACAGACTGTGGACAAGGGGAAAAGCCTTTCCTGATGGGAACTTTATGCTCAGGATAGACAGCAATATACAAATCATAGTCTGCAACTCCACTCCAGAGTCTAGAAAGCTTCTGAGTTATAGGTTCAGAAAAAAACACCAACCCAAATGGAAGGGGTTGTTGCAGGAGCCCATCTCATCCACCACCCTCTCCCCTAATCCTGCTGCAGCACCCACCCATGCAAGAGACCTGGAGGACAGCACAGCAGCATGCAGGCAGGCTGTGAGCCAGAGCTACAGGTAACCTGAACTGCAGCTACAGCCATTACAAGTGGCAAGGTCTCCTCTGCATCCAGGCTGAACCTCTGCAATCAGTGCAAGAGCTCTGGCAGCACAGGTGCGCAATGGCCAGCATCCCCACAATAAGCACAGCGCATCATCCCCAGCAGCCCCAAGATTTGCCCTGGTTTGAGCTTCACACTTTCACAGGAGCAGGCTGAAGAGCTCCTCCAGCTCCAACAAGCTTTAGCAGCTGAGCAGAGACCCTTCACACACAGCTCTTGCTTTTCTCCTTCAGCTGCTCCAGTGCTGCCCCAAGCAGCCCCCTTCCTGGGCATCCCATCAACAGCTCACCCACTCCCTGTGCCATCTCTGGGGAGCACAACTCCCTGGTCTTCTGGAAGGGGAACTGCTCAGCTCATGAGAAGAGTCAGAAACACAGGTTTAGCCTTGCACCTTAGCCATGGCACCACAAGTCCACACCATCAGTCTCAGCAGCACATCCTTCATTCCAACCATTACACAGGGAATAAAGCAAGATAACACTAAAGCAGGGCACTGCTGGCAGGGCAATGTGTGCTCCTTGGAGGCAGAGACTGGAAGGGAAGCCTGATCCATCCGAGGACCTCAAGCTCAGCCTTTACACAAACACACGCCACCACTGCAATCAGAATTTGAATTCCAGAAGGTCTGCAAATCACAAACAATACAGCATAATGTTATTGTGTACAGCATCTTCCATACACACTGTATCCCAGAATGCTTCACAGAATTAAATAATACAAGACAGCAAAGAGTACAAAGGATAAATTACCAAAACGAGGGCTGTGAATAAATTAAAGCCTTCAGTCACATGTTCCAACAACAGAAGGAAGATAAATGCAGGGACAAAGCAAGCCGGAAAGCTGACTAGACAGGACAGTACTGAGAGGTCAGGTCATACAAGAGGAGCAGAGCAGGACGCGCTCTAGGCTAGAAGCACGTTTTAGATGCTGGAGGGGCTCTGCACACTGCGGAGCAGCTTTTCCAAATGCTTGCATCTTGCCTGGAACAATCTAGCTGTGGTCTGTTTGTCCATCATCCCCGTGGCTCGCAGCCAAGGAACACCTTCTGCATGCAAGGATGGCCACTCCGCACAGGAGCCTTGATGGACTCCACGCCTTTCTGCCTCATGCCTGGGGAAGCAGCTGCAGAGGAGTGCCCACTCACACTGCCCCACAGTTCAGCCTCTGATGGAGACGGATTAAGGCATTTCTATGCTGCTTAATGTGTTACATAGTACCAGATGATGCTCCCTTGCTCTCTCCCTTTCAGACAGAGGGATGAGAGAGAAAACACAACAGCACTTGCGTGTAGTTAATGAAAAATGTTCATAAATCACTATCTAAACTGTGTCCACGCCTGCGCACTATTGAGGACATTCTGCACGTGTGGCTGGTTTCCTCCCGCCTCCTTGCTGCTAGAGGCGATGGGGATCTGCCACACAAAGCCAGGTACAAGCCTAGACATCTTAAAACCAACTGCCAGAGACTTCTAGCCATCCCGCATTTTTCTGCCCCAACTCCCATAAGGAAACAGAGCCTCTACAGGCACAAAGCCAGCCCCAGAAGGGACAGTGACACTGTCTTGGCACATACTGCAGCCTCTCATCCACTCTGCACTCACTCACTGTGAAGGGAAAGGACAGGAGAGGTCTGGCCACTCTGACTTACACACATCAGTCTAATGTACTGCTGGAAGGAGGCACAGAAACTAGGATGACAACACCTAATATCTTTCCACTAGCACAACCGATGCATTTACATAACAGCTTCCATCGTTCTCCCACATCACTTCACCTCAAACACAACCTGCTCTTCCACTCCACCTTTTAATACTGTTAGAGTTCAGGATGGTTCTTTGCTCACCACATGCCTTCCCTGCTTTTACTAAGCACATGCCTATTTTGTTCACACCCATGTCACTGCTGCATAAACAAAGATGCCTGCAAAAAATAGCCACACAGAAAAACTCAGCTAGTGATGGAGAGATCACTGAGCCTGGAAACATGCGAGATAGGCTGCCTGCATGGCCAGAGGGCAGGAGGCTGGCCAGGAGCTCTGCCTCACTCCACTGGTAACCTTTCGTTAAGCTTCTAATTGTTTTGCCACTAAGGTTGTCTACCATCACTTCCCAACTGTCTGCTGAGGACTGATGCCCCACGGCCTGTGGCAGGGCACAAACCAAATCATAAATCTGATTCCCTTGTCACCTCTGCTACACAGAGAGCTGCTACCTTCTCAACACTGTGGCTGGGGAAAGGGGCAGAGAGCTCTGAGCACTGCCTGCATTTGCCACAAAAGTAGGGCTGAGCCTGCTTCTGTGCACTGCGATTTGGAGGTGGATGGTCCAGGTGAGTGTGTAGCTCTGCATCTGCACAGAGTGCTGGTGAGGCTCTGAGGCACCGGGCTGGCACTGGAGCTGGGGACTGAGGAGGCACAGGGATGTCCATCTACTCCCCCAAAGCCACAGCCACAACCAGCTCAGAGCTGCAGATGCTCTACATGACGACAGACCACCCCTTCCAAGAGCTTGTGGCTAACCCTGTGCTAGAGCCACTAAAACAAGAAGCTATTACACCATTCGGTGCAATGCAGTCATAACCAGCCAAAACCTGTGCTGACCATCACAAGCTCTAGTAGTCCAGCTGCATATTCACCCCTTACACTGAAGTCAGACAGTGCTTCTCATGTGGGAAGGGGTAGAAATTAATCCCTGAGTCCTCCTGATACTTCTGCCTTTAGGTATCGAAGTACTCAGGGCTATAACAGTCACTCCTTCCTCCAAAAGCTGTCTGGCGCTCCATACCTGGAACTGCAGTCCCTGGCTCTGATTGGGATGCGGACCTTGTAACCCATTTTCTTCTGTTCCTGCTTGCACTGCCTGTTGGTTTGGATGTTACAAGTGACTGTTTAATTCAGACAGCTTTCTTGGTGCACATCTTTCCCGTGAATGCATTTCTCAAGCAGTTTGTTTCACTTCTCCCCCTTGAATGCAACAAGGAGCACATTTTGTGCCATGTGTTTTGTTAATAGGGAGCTTTTCAAAGGCTGTGTGAAAAGCTTTTTGTTGTGTTTGGTTTGCCTTCTCTCCCTTTTGTGTTGAAGCAGGTTGCAATTCTTGCTGTGCCGTTAGAGTCTATAAAACGCCCATGTCCAACATGTGTCTCCGGATTTGGTGAATGCCAAACAAGAATATCTCCGAGAACCTTAAATCCCAAGTAACATCTTCCCAATGCTGATAAAGCCTGGAATGCACACAATCAGAGCACAGGCTTCTACTGCAGAGAGAAAAACAAAAGGCTCCCATACAAACAGCCTCATGTACACAGTCAGTCCATCACTGTATTAACTCATACAATGGCTCAGCTGAGAAAAATAGCACTATGCCCAGGAAATGTACAGCTAAAGCCAAAAAGCCAACTGGACACTAGATTCCTTCTGAAAAAAGAGTAATTCCAGCTTTTGTGAGGCAACAAACTAGGATAGAATGCAATTAAAAGCACCAGTCCTTTAGAAAGGCCTTTCCTGCCTGTACCTTAATGGGTTTTCAAGTTCCCCCCCTGAGAATGTGCACAGCCCCTCTGCTGGGCTAAACTTCAGCACAGCTCCCACTTCACATCCATGTGCCACTGGGAGAGGGCAGTGAGCATCCTCAGGGACACCTCCTAAGAACAGGCGAGTTGGACATCCCTTCAACCTTCAGGTCTTCATAACAGGCCACTATGAGATCCAGCCCAACTCATCTGGAAGGGATTTGCTCTCACACCAAGGGGCTGCATTCCTGTGGGGACAAGTGGATCAGCAGGAGGGCAGGGAGCACCAGGCCAAGATGTGCCTCCAGCAGCTGCTTCAGGCTGGATGGTGTAGCAGGAGCTGCACAGCCCTGTTTGTGCTGCTCTGGGGATGAAAATGAAGACCAAGGGCACCTCCTTTCCCATTTGGCTAAAAATACTTCCCAAACCTTGTTATTGGCAGCCTGGTGTCAGCAGGACCTAGAAATGCTGAGAGAGCTGGTTTTTGCTCTGCTGTCTCTGGCAATCCTTGTTCTCTCCCCCCTCAAGGGGAGAGTGCCTCTTGTCATGACAGAAGGCTGTGGCTCTCCCCTATTCACAGGGCAAAGCCAACACAGACCAGAGTCCAGGAGAGAGAAGCCACTGCAGAAACACAGCCACGTCTTTGCTCCTGACTCTAGCAGACGAGGATCAGAAATTAAAGGGATCCACTGAAGTGCAGCAACTTAAAAGGGTTCACATCAACTTCAAGAGGTTGAGATCAAATACTGGTTGTGCTGTCAGGACCAGTTGCTCTCTAATGTTCAGAGGTGAAGTACAACTGCTGGCTTCTCTTGACTGTATTTTGGACTAGCACACTTGAAATGCGAGGTGACTTAGTGCCGTCTCCTGCTGACAGGTTTGTGTCACTTCCCAGCAGGGTGCTGCAGGATGCTTGCACTCATGTTTGTGCACCACTTTGAAGCTGTGAACAGCTGCCTATGTGGCAAAGTATTTTATCAAATTACCTGGCTAGCCAGCAGACAGGAAAGCAGGAGAAATCCAACAGCACCTTCCTCCTGCATTGGTGCCACGTTGGTGGGACCAACCCATTCATCCTCCCTCCCCAGGCAAGGACCAAGGGAGCACAAGGGGTCAGAGCTGCCACTGCTCATAGCAGCAGGCACTATAAGAACAGAGGGGAGTGGAGAGATGGACAGAGAGAGACCAAACGCCACAAGGGAGCATGGGTGATGCAAGAAGAGCTTCCTGCCTGGGGATAGCTGGAGGGAGGACACATTTGAATGCATCAAGCCTGACAAAGGAACACACTTTGCAATTCCCAAGCTGCAGCAGATGCCTGGGCGTCCTGCTGGCTGGGGCCTCGTGCCTGAGCACGAGGCATTGCCTTGTCTAGCATTAAGCTTGCTATAAGAGAGACACTTGCATAGCAAAGTTTGGTCTCCAACCCTCTTGGCTCCTGCCGAGTACTTGAATCTGCTTCTCTCTGCTCCCAGTCCCCATCACCTTCTGCACAGCAGTAGAAAGCCTCCCTTCCTCTGCTTTCTTTTGTTCTGTCTGCAAACAATGCAACAAGCTCCACAGGGAAGCAGCACAAAGAACAAGAAAAGACAAGAATAAGAATAGTTCTGTCCCCAAGGCCCCTTTCCTACAATTACAGATCAGAAAATAAAATCTATGTTCTGTAGCACTGCTAGAAACAGTAAAATGAGAAAGCACATGCACACATGTACACACACAGGTGTGTGGAGACTGCACAGATCTGGAGCGTGCAAGTGAACAGCCACATGCTTGGGGCAGGCCAAAAAGAAAGAAATCAGAGGGACAGCCTGAATCAAGAGGGCGGTCACGTGGCAGGGTGAGCAGAGGTACTTGGAGAACAGGTCGAACAGACAGCACCAACCAGTGCAAGTGGTGCAATTCTCACACATTGTTCTTGGCATGCCAAGGCTGACTGCATTCACATTCACCCTAAAGACAACGTTCAGCATCCAGCTCTGTGACACAACACTCTGCTAGCTGCCAGCCATCTGTAGATGGCAGCTTTCCATGTGTAAATTCTTTTCTGAGCTTTCTAAACATCTCAATCTTCATCTCCACGAGGAGCAGGAGATAACCCCTCACCCTACCTTGAATCAGTGTGTTCCCCATGGCTGCACAGCGCTGGAGCTCAGCACCCTATGTGGCAGCATTGGGACATCATTGAATGGGATCAGTACTGTAAATGAGCCCTCCGTGGCCATATCCTGTCCCCGCTGTGTCCCAGTTTATTGTTGCCTGTGGTGGACTCCCTACAGAGCTCTCAACTGCAAAGCCACTGCTACTCATTTGAAGTGAGCGGCTGTGCACAAGGTGCCTGCAGCCCTGTCGTCACCTGGCACAAGAACACACATTTCAAGGAAATTTTCCACACATTGAGAACGTTTTCTGAACACCAGCTTTCCATCCCAACTGCTCAGGCCAGTTGGCAGAGCCAGAAGGCTGCTTTGTGCCTTAGGTAATAACAATTTAACAAGGTAACAATCTCTTTAGCCACAAATTAAATGGAAATGGGAAATGTCCTGTGCAGATAAGCTGCTGCCTGGATTATGTCCCCTGCCCAAATATAAGCTCCTCTGCTCTTTGATCCCTGTGCACACACGCACACACAGCCAAGCTGTGGCTCTGTGCTGCCCAAGCCTCACCTCATTTATCATCCTTCACCACTGCCCTCCTGTCATTTCTGGTCACTCATCCAAGGTGCCACTGCAGATGCCTCACTGTCAGCAGCAAGGATATGCAGGCATCACCTGGCCACCTTTCCCAACACTCCCTTGCCACTCGCTTGCCAGTGACGTATCTGTCACCTCCAAGGTGGTGGCTCTTACTTATGCAGAGGCTGCCACTCATCTGGCAGCTGCCTGTCACACAGGACACACTCACACGCTCAGCCATGCACACAGCACTTGTCACCCTCACCTGTGCTGCCATCCCTCCTCTGCCATCCCCTCTTTGCCTCAGACATGGTCATAAGCATCCCTTGAGATGCTCCCAACACCCACCACACGGAGATGATGCAAGATTTAGGCAGCTGCTTTACCGGACAGGATGATTCGCTGTGTCTGGATCAAGCGCGGTGACCACCCCTACAACAGACCCAATGTGTGCATCCTCCTGGACCTCCATCAGGTTGGAGGGGGGCCGGAACTCAGGGGGCTCATCGACGTCCAGCACCGAGACCCGTACGATGGTTTGGTCCCGGAAGGTGCCCAGGTCCACAAACCGCGGGTCCACGAACTTGTTGAGGGCCTCCACCACGACAGTATGCACTTTTTTTGACTCGTAGTCCAGAGGCTGGGACAACAGGAGAGGGTTAGCCACATCCAGCCCCAGGAGCCCCTCTGCTGCCCCTTCTTTCACCGGAGGCCTGAGGGCAGCACTAAAGCCACTGCTCTCTAGGCAGCACCTCTGCTGTGGCTGGGAGCTCTCATGCCCATGCTCTGTTCTCCCACAGCAGCACCCACACTGAGGTGGGGAGAGGAAGAGGAAGCCTCCAGCCCACTCCCCAGAGCGTGTCCAGGCTGCACAGGCAGCTAGGATTCACCAGGAAGACAGCACACTGTGTGCTGCAAGTAAGCAAGTTTTGATCATTAATCACCCTGCTATTATTTCTACAAGGGAGGCGAGCTGAGCACAGTGGCCTTGGTGAACAATCATTCTTTCTTGCCCGCGTCAAGTCTTTGCTTGATTGTTTTCGCCACCAAAGCACATACAGTAAAATGCTGTTGGCCAGGTACAGGAATTAGGTGGGCATATTTGTCCCCTGACGGGTGCTATCAATAAGAGCTGTAAGCGCTCGTCCCCACAGCCCTGCACACGACTTCACCTCTGCACGGCTCGCTGTGCCGCTGCTGCCCAGGGAGCTGCCCTATGCAGGCTCCAGCGGTGCTCTGTCGCTGCTCCACTCCAGACTTTCCTCCCAGATACAAGTCTGCCTCTTGCCATCCAAGCAGAACAGAGGCACAAAAATGCAACTGCTGCTACTAGAGCAGCATTCAGAGGAGGATTTATTTCAACTCAACTGGGCAGCAGGCGTTCCCAATGGAAAGGGCCCTCATGGAGATCTGTGCCCTCCCTACCCAACCAGCTTTCCTCATCTCTCACCTTCTGTACTGTGATGACAGCCTCTTGAGTATTGCTGTCCGTGGTGACTTTGAACATCTCCACCCCTTCTTCATCCTTCACCTGATATGTCATGTCCGTGTTCTCCCCGACGTCAGAGTCCTCTGCCTTCACCCTCCCGATGGCAGTGCCCACAGGGGCAGTTTCAACAATGCTGAACTGATACATCTCTGGAGGAGAAAAAGGTACTGATGTAACTGCTTATGCCCGATACAGTCCTTTGCACACCTCCTTAGGGCACCCCTAAACTACCAGGGCTGCCCAGACTCTACCAGTGTCTATAGCCCACAACACCATACCAGGAGAAACACAAACCCAGCCTAAAACAAGGGCTGAGGGAAGATAACCAGGGAGCACTGATGTTTCAAAGTGCCAGGTATCTCTGTATGGACACTGTGCTGCAATCAGCAGCCTCTGATCCTTTGCAAGCTTTACCATTTCTGACTTCTAGGAGATGCAGCTGAAGAGCTGAGCCACCCCCAGCTGCAGCACCTCTTCTTGCCAGCCAGGCACTAGTGGTCTCTGCAGCCAGCATGCAAGGTACAAACCATACATCCCTCTCTTTGCAGCAGGGTCACCTGCCCTCCTCCTTTGGAAAGGTCCCAAAGAAGACTCAAGCATGAGAGACAGGCCACTAGCAGTGATGTGGAAAGCAGAGCTGCCCCGTGACAAGGCTGCTGTCCGTGAGCTGAGCAGTGTCACTGTGCCTCAGAGGGCCAAGCGTGCCAATCTCTGACACAGCACCCAGGAGGGGCCAGGCTGATAACCGAGTCCCTGCACGAGCTCCCAGGAGACAGCAGCATGACAAACCAGGCTGCCCTTCTCCCTCAGCACTGCTCAGAGGGGTCGGGAAAGGGCCAGGTCCGCTCTCCTCATCACACAGCCCTGCTCGATATCAGGACTGGCACCAGGAGCAGGAGTCTTGTCCAGGCTCAGCCAAGGCAGCTGCCCCTCTATCGCACTGCCAGGCAGAGACACATTTGGACCCAGGCAAGGAGCTGTGCGTGCTACGGTACCGTGGTGCTGCTACCCTGCAAGCAGCACAGGCAGCTGGGCTGGCTCACTCTGCAGACACACGCCAGGCTGTGCTGGGAGCCGAGCTTCTCTCCCACTACCTACATGGGGCCAGGACCGGGACAAGGGCCAGTGCTCACCCCCCCGCTACTGCGAGGACTTACTCTGAGGGAAGCGTGGTGGGTTGTCATTGACATCAGTGACCACAATGGTGACTGTGGTGGATCCAGATAGGCCACCCAGCTGTCCCGCCATGTCCGTTGCACGGATCACCACCTCATACCGGTCCTGTGTCTCACGGTCCAGGTCAGCTACGGCTGTCCGGATCACACCTGGAAACCGGCAGGACAGTGTGAGCACAGGCAGGTCGCAGAGCATCCAGAATCACAGATGGGGTGAGGCTGGAAAGGGCCACTGGTGATTACTTCATCCAAGCCCCATCTCTAAGCAGGATCAGCAAGATCTCCTAGCCTCTTCACATACAGCAGATGCTTCAATACTTCAACAATCTTCATGGCCCTTCCCTGGACTCAATCCAGTATGCTCATGTCTCTTCTATGTGGCATCCCAGAACCACAGTACTTGGGTCATCTCACCAGTGCTGAGCAGAAGGGACAGGTTGGCTCCCTCAACTGCTGATGATGTTCTTCCTAACACAACCCTAGGTGCTGTTGGCTGCCTTTGCCATAGGAGCACGTTATTGGCAACAACAAACATCATCTGCTGGGCCTCAGTGCAAAGGGGAGTGAGAGATCACGTAAGCAAAAGCCAATTGAGGGGACAAAAGGGCTCTGGAGAGAAGAACAAGCCCAGCAGATCATCAGCCAGGCAGAAACATCCTGAAAATGCCCCTAGAGGGGGCCTAGGAATGGCCATGGGACCAACCTGATTCCAGCAAGTCTCTGTGGCCAATTTGCAGGCACATTTCATGAAAGATTCCTGGCTGCTGCTTCTAGTGCAGGCTGCCAGTAGCTCCGACTGGGTTAAACGCCATCTCAGAGGAGGTTTTTACTTCTCTCCAGGGAGGCCAAGAGCTGGGTGACGGGGCCAGAGGCATAGGAGCCAGCCTAGATGCAGGGGCTGCACTGGGGCCAGCCTCAAGGTTTGCAGAGAAAGGATGTGTAAAAACCCAGGCTGAGTCACGAAACCCCTTTGGCACAAATCTGCAACAGCCCACTTATCCTTATCTGCCCAGACAGGAGCCAGGCTTGCAGCAGCATCCCTAACAAACAGCGCAGCATCCCTAACAGCGTATCTGTGCTCCAAGCCCAGAGCACCAAGCTCCATTTCACAGGTGCCTCATAGCCCAAACATGCCTGGAACACCCCTCCATTTCAAGAATGGGTTTGGGTCAGTGTATTTCCAAAAGTTTGTCTGCAAAAAACCCCTCATCTTCCAGCATCGCTCCAAGGTAAGGAGGCCAGAGATGATAAACTGCTCCACATCAGTGGCCAAGAACGCACCAGAGACCATAAAGCTTAACAAAATGTATGGTGTTAGTACTTTTTATGAAATTAAGTCTCTTAAAAAAAGTGTTTATAGGTCTTCAGTAGCCATCTGGGCTTGGGGAAATGACCAGGACTAAAGCATAAAGGAATGAAAATAAACAAAGAGTAGTAAACCCCAGAAACTCCTGTGTCGCCCCAGGGGATTCATTTACGTGGAAAAAAAGCAGAGAAGAATTATTTTGAGAATGAAAAAAAAAGAAATGCCTCTGCCCTGAGGTGGCACCAGGGGTACACAGAAGTGCATACATGGATAAAAGGTCATCAGCAAACATTCCCAGTCCCACTATACCAGCAGCACCTCAGAACAGCTAGGAATCAGCTTAAAATCCCCTCCAGCTCCATTTAACTTTCCCACAGATTTAGACATTGTTTTCCATTTTTGTAATTGCGCTCTCTTCCAGGATTTCCTTTGTCTCACCAGTAACCCTGCCTGGTGTTAAGGAAGATGCTGCAAGAGGGGTGCCTGGCTGTGGTGCGGGTCTCTACAAGGGGTCCAGCCTGGAGGGAACAAGGAGCTCCTCCCTTGCCAAGCAAACAGGAGAGCATCATCCAGTTCCCCTCAGCACCTTGCAAGACATCCACTCATAAAACCAGCCATGGCAGAGCAGCGCAGCCCTCTGAGTCAGTTGGCTCAGGGCAGACACTGCTGGGAAGCCTTCAGCACAACCTAAGCAGAGGGGAGGGGAGAGCTGGGAGCCAGTGGGCTGCAAGGAGGCAAAATATGGTTTTAGGGACATATCACAGGGGTCCCAGGCTTCAACCCTCCACAGCCAGGTTGCCACGGTTTCCTAGCTCGCCCGTCTGATGAGACCTTGTACACCTCCCAGAAAGGGTCATGAGTGTGTGGCTCACACCAAGGAGCTGCTGGCACTGTGGCCCAAAGAAAATCAGAAACGCCACTGAGCTGGGAGGATGGAATTCCATCCCCAGCCCTTGCATGACACTACAAGTGCAGGAGAAGCCACCAACACCTTTCAGGACACATTTACCTCTCCTTGCTTTCTGAAACTAGCTATTATGCCAACAATTATCATTGTTAAGATTTATTACAAAGACACAGACACTGTTTCAGAATCTTGCAGCTCCCCGGCTTTCATGCATAGGCACAATCTTACCCATCCCATGTCCCTCTGTCACGTTTGTTCTGTAATTACCTCGACTCCCACTGCCCTCAGCCCCATGAATGCAGAAGAAGCTCTGCCTCATCCACCATCACTCGAGCACTTCCAACATCAGCCTGTTCACATGCTCTGGTAGCTCTCAGCCCTTTTACCACCCAGCCACTAATGTCCACACCCCCAGTCAGCATGCAGGTAAGACAGACAGAACACCAGAGAACTCCTGCTAGGGAGCATCTCAAACCCTCCACAGGAAGACCACGGATGTTGACCCTGCGATGGGGCCCAGGGTCTGCACTGGCTCCCCGCTTCAGCTCAGAGCTGTTCAGAGGAAGCCACCTGACCATCATCTAGCCACTCTACTTCATCCAGTGGGGCTGGGGGAGCACCAGCAGGGGAGCAATGAATGCACCTCCAGGCACACATCCCAGTGAGAACCACAGCCTCAAGTCTGAGAGAGCAGGAGCAGCCTTTCACCGGCACCAGGGCTGCGTGGGGCTGGCCTCAGCTGGTCGTGCTCATAGGCCTCTCTCCTGCCACTCCACTATGAATACAAAACCCTTATTTCTGGGCAAGCACTATCTCATTGAAATTTAAGCAATTCTGTTAATTAACGGGGTCTGAAGCATTTTATAATGAAAATGATTCATGTCAGCACAATAGTGATGAATTGGGATGAGAGGGAAAAAGCGCTTGCATTCACCAGAGCTGTAATGACTTAACCGAGCCGCTTGTAATGATATAGTTCACATTACGCCATGTGAGATGGGAGAAAAAGTGCTCAGGCACTTTCCAGAACACCTCCAAGGTCACGCGTCCTGTCCCCAGGCTGCTTGGCACATGCAGAGCAGGGCAAATGGCCCCAGCCAGCTCCAGTTCTTCCAGTAGCACGATGCAGACAAAATCCTCCTCTTAAACGGGGGTGAAGACTGAAAGCAGAAACCAAACCACCTCCTGTCAAGACGTACACTGTTTGCCCAGTCCATCCTGGGAAAGTCGGTGTCTGACACAGATGAACTGCCCCAGGAGCACGATTGCCACCAAGAATGCTGGTCCCTCTAAAGCAGCATGGGCCACACCAGGCTACTACCCCAGTGTCAGGCTGGTTTTGTCCTTTAGGCTGAAGTACCACTCTCCATTTGCTAGTGGCCTTGACAAATCAGGGTCTCCAAACAACTCTACACCAGTTCCTTGAACATGGCACTGAGTGCTGCCACAAACACCCACCAGCAGCAGATCGGTACGGTCCCACCTCCTAAACCCTCAGGTCCCAAAACCTAACCCCCAAGGACTCTGCAAAAGCAGCAGCACGTCATGGCAGACCGGTTCTCGGGGGCAGAGACAGAACCAGCAGGGACCTTCACCACTGTGTGTAGAACAGGGACAAGTCCTTGCTGCCAGCTCCTGAGATTCACCTTCTTTCTAGCCAGAAAAAAGCCAGGCTTGGTCCTTCCCAGACACTGCTAACAAAGCAAGAACAACCTCCAGCTCAGACTCGTCTCCCTAGTTCTTGTCAGCATCTGTTATAGCCAAATAACACAGATGCGTGGTGGCATACCCTCTGGTATAAGGCACATGTAGCTTTCCAGCATGATCCAGAATAATCAGTATAATTACCAGGCAAGGGGACACTTACAGCATCACATAAATACCATCAAACCTGCTCAAACGACAGATGCTCTTTTGGTCATAAACACAGCAGGACAAAGCACTCATCAGGTAACATCTTTCCAGGACTCCTATCATATGGATTTTCCTCTGCTCTCGGACACTTCCAGCTCAGATGCCCATATCCCAAGAGACCCTTTGGACAAGGCTCCTTCCACCTGCGGGCACTGGGAATGACACACTCACTGCCACAAAGTGCAAAGCCAGAAAATTATGGAGTAACGTATATGGATGTACCTTCAGGAGGTCATGGCTCCACCTACAGCTCAAAGCGAGCGGTCTTCAAAGGCAGATGAGATCACTCAGGGCCACTTCCAGTTAGGTTTTGAGCGTCTCTAAGGATGGAAGTGCCACCTTCATGAGGATAAGTCTTCCTCCCATTTGTGTCTTTTTACTGTGCACATCTGAAAAGTCTGGCTGTGTCTTCTCTATCCCCTCCCACTAGGTAGCTGGATAAAACAGATTCACCCCTCCCAGCAGTCCGGTCAGTTAAAGCGATAAATCTGCCAACCACAAGTTCTGCTTGAGGCATTTGTATCCTGGAGGAAGTCAGCCCACTGCAGATGGAGTCTTAGCCCCAAGAACCAGCACTTCACCCCACCCTACACGCAGAGCCCCCCTTCCTGTCCTTCAGCCCAGAACAATTTGGGAGGCAGAAGCTACAGGCATTCCAAGCAAGGTACTAGGCAGAAGCTTAAGGAGGTTCACGGCCCTTCAGCAAATAAGGTACACACCTGAGATGCAGAAATGGAAATGTTATGGTTGCATCAGCATAACCAAGCTAATCAGCAAAGTTAATGTGAAGGGTGCAGAGCCACACAACTACTGAGGCTGAGGGATGCTGCAGCCTGCAGATTTCTAACATGGTATATTTCATAGTGGGTGGCCAAGTCCTTTTCAAATCCATGTGCCTCCTAGCTTCTAGGACAGCACCCATGGAGATGGAGCTACCGTCACTGCTCAAAGAGCAGCACCTAGCAGGGTGTGATCCTGGCTGGAGTCAGCCTTGCCTATGCCAGAGAAGAGGCAGCAGTGCTCTGGAGGGAGGCACCTGCAGTGAGCTCTGACAGATGGGCCAGCACACTTACCCTCAACCTCTGTCCCTTCTTTTAGCAGCTAAATCCCTCATCATTTAATATTAATTCCCTCTGCACATTGGTAGATATACCCTAATTTCTTCAAGATAACCAAATGTATGATTTGGTCCCAAATCAACTGGAGTTCCTGCACCAGTCTCTGAAAAGGGCTGTTAACACTCAATCTTGCTAATAAGAGCAATCACTTTAAATAAGCATGGCTTCCCTGCAGACTCATCACCCATGCTCAGAGTCCCTGTGGCACAGCTCAGCAAATAAGTTTGTGGGATGGGGCACAGACCTGCATAAGTCCATGAGTGCATACAAACAATGCACATACTGGTATCTGTGTTTCCAGGCACCAAGGAGCCTTTTTAACAAACTGGCAAGAGCAGCAGAGAAACACGTCCTGCCTCCCACCACTGCATCCCACAAAACCAATGGTTCATCAGCCCAACTTCACAGCAGAAGCAGCAGTTTCCCAACAGCAGCAGCAAAGCACACATACGTGTTGCCTACTATAAAGACAGAGCCTCTTCCAGCAGGACTGGGGCCACCACAGAACAATGCAACACAGCTCACCTGTTACAAAGAGCAGACAAAGACCAACTGCACCCTATCTGAATGAGGAAGGCAGCAGAAAGCCTAAATACAACTAATGCTTGCAGGCTTTGCAAGGAGCCATGGGGATATTCTCATAGCTGGCACAGAAAAATCACACCTCCAAAGTTTGTGCATACGAAGCTCCCCACTCATACCGCAGAAAAGCCAGCCTAGACCTTCAACATGTGTGGGGTAAGTTCTGCGACCTGATGTAGGATACACAACACAAACCCACAAACAGCTTCAGTGTCTGAAGCTTAGTTCTCAAAGGATAAAAGGTAGTGGCTATGTATGAAAAGAAATAGTGGTATATATGAAACAAAGAAAAGCTTATATGCATCAGCTGTGCTTTTTCTTCATCATCATTCAGCACTGCAGAAACTGGAATTATTCTCCATAGGTTTGTGGACACCAGCAAATGCCATGCTGCGGTTCCCCAGTGGGGCCATTTAGTTGCTAATCCCCTGCCAAAAGAGACATCTGAGACAGTATGGGAATTCAGGGCTTATTGAGTGGTAGGACTTGGCATAGAACGGCATCCAATCATTTGGGCTTGCCTTTGAAAGCTCCATCGGATCTGAAATCCCAGCTGAATCCAGCAGCCGAATCCAAGAACAGGAGACAAAGTAAGCACCCTACACGTGGTCCATATCCTGTACTCAAGCGTGCAAAACACACTTGTACCTGCAACACCTGCACTATGAAGGACAGTGTGAAAAGAGCTGGTTGTAAAGGCAAGGAAGGAAGAGAGAGCCTGTGCTGGAAGGAGTCACAGGCTGAGACAGTATACAAGGGAGCACAAGCATCTGTGAGAAAAGGCAGAGAGGGAGGTCAAAACGAAAAGGGGAAAACAAATTGTTCTTCATTACCATATATTATAAGAAATGTAACATGCCAGGTTTTTATGGTTCTTTTTATGGCCATTAATAACAATGGTGGCTCTGAGAGTTATGCTACTGCTATGGATAATTAAATCTTATGCTCAGGGCAGAAGCCAGGCCACCCAGGGCTGTCAGGCCAGGATTCCTATGTGGAGCACTAAAAACCTAAGTGCAGAGAGGGAGCAGGATGGGATTTGCTTGGGCCAACGTGCTGGCTCCTGGCCAGTATCAAAGAGACATGACAAAACAATGTCCCCAATTTTATGAATCACAAGCAAGAAGAACAGTAACACAACCCCCTCAGTGTATGAAACGGCCAGGATAAGAAATTAAGACACAAAGTCAAGGAGCTTGGATGCCCAGAGAGACATTAATTCTCACCACAGCCCCACTGAGCACATTTTAGTTTATGCCTTAATACAGAGCATTAATGTTGTTGCAGGAAGCTGAGCCTCTGCATGTCCTGGCTTGTGCATGTTGCTCCCAGAGGTCCCTCTTCATTCCAGCAGCAGGGCTTCCATGCACAAAAAGCTGTCTCAGATTAACAGCATCTCACATGGACCTGATTTTTCAGTGTTTAGCCTGTTGTTCACCCATCCCACCCAGCTCCAAAGTAAATCTGGGAGAGAAGAAAGCCCATATGCAGCCAATTCTGGGCCAGGAGTGGGTGCAGCTCCAAGCTTGCTCTTGGGCACTCTCCTCGTCACACCAGCCTCCTCCCAGACAATGGCATTTTCCACCACATATCCAAGCTCTGCTGTCAGGTGTGCTTAGAAGCTGCCAAATGGGAGCTTTCTCCCAGCAGCCAGCCAGGGCTGATAGCACAGACAGGGCTGTGACTGGCTTTGCCCACACACACCAGCTCGGTTTTCAGGGTGTGTGTGGTTTCACACAGATGTGCAGGCGCAGGCACACATACCTCCTCTACACTGTCCTCAAGCCAGAGCCTCCAAACAAATCTCACTGACATACATAAAAACAGCCTTAGAAAGTATCTATTACACGGACACAGGTCAGCCTGACACTGACTTGGCACTTCTGCCCAGGGGCTGATCTCAGCCTGTGACACTGCGGTTCAGCAATGGGGAGATGACAACCACTTTGCTGTCCATCTTTCCAACCAGCTGCAGCGACCCAGCCTGCTTGTCCCTTGGCAATTTTTCATTAAACTGTGGGTACTTTACTGCATGCTTTGTGGCTTAAATACCTCTTATTAGCATTTGACTGTCTTCCCTCTTTAGAAAGCTTGCAAGGCTCCCATTAAGGGTAATGAGAGTCACACTCCCAGGAGGCAAGGAGAATATATACCCCAACATCTCCTGGTTATGGTCTACTCTAACCAGTATGTCAGAGCATCATCTGCTAGGGATTTATTACAGAGGCATTTTACAACAGGCTCTCTTATAAGTTATTAAGGAATGGAGCAGCTTCTACTGTTCTTTCATTAAATATTAATAGAACATTTATAAACCGATCCTTAATTTAAAGTGTTACCTTTAATCAAAGCCATGGCGATGATAATGCAGCCTTTGGTAAGGCCCCCTCTGATAGTGCTTAAACCTTTCACACGGAGGTTTTATACGCTTGCGGGTGCACTTCTCTTCTGGGCACAGAGCACAGAGGAGCTCTGGCTGGTGCAGACACCGGCAGAGCACGCTGGGCTGGCCAGCACAGGTCTTGCTCCACTGTGCTGCCTGCTACAGGTGCTGCACGGAGCTGGACAACAGCCTGAAGGGCTGGCGAGTTTCCTCCCCACCACCCAGCAATGCCCATGGCACAGGTACCCCAGCACCAATGGCCAGCACAGAGGTGCAGGCCTCCCAGCACACAGCCCTACACCAAACTGATTCAGGACACATGACCATAGTCCAATCTCCTGATGTCACCCTGGCCACCCCAGCTCTGCTGGGTGCTGCTCACCTGTTTTACTGTCCACAGTGAAATGCTGCTCGCCGTCCAGCACGCTATAGACTACCCGGGCACTGCTCCCGTATGTGGGGTCATCAGCATCAGATGCCATCACCTGCATCACTGAGGTGCCTGCAGCAGAGACAAGGAGGAAGAGAAAAGGTCAGGGAGCAGGCAAGAAGAGCAATGCAAACCTCAGGGCCAGGGGCTGCTGGAACAGGAGAGCAAGGGCCAGTACTGATCACTCCCATGCTGATGCAAAGGAGAGCAGTTGGGTGTAAATGCAGCACCCCCCTCCCACGACAGCCTGAGAGCCAGGACTCCAGACACTGCTGCAAAGGCCCCTGCTGTCCCGCAGAGCAGAAGGAGGGCCAAGACCTTGGGCCACCTTGGCTTTGCTGTCTGGGCAGGACCTGCTCTCCAAATCACTGGTCTGGACAGCTGGGAGGTTTTCTCCCAGCAGACTTTTACTGAACCATCTGGGAAGGAGCTGGGGATGAGATGTTACCACCACAATTGCCCCTTTCCCATCAGCACTGAGCAACACTGTCCCCCACAGCCTGCAGGGGACCTTCCAGACAGAGCCTGAACCACACTGCAGCACCACATCTGTGCAGCAGGCAGACCTACAAAGGGACAAGGGCCATGGGAGAGGAAAGGCTTTTGTTTGGTCAGGCCAGACACAGCATCACGTCCTCATGCTCTACATATAGCAGGGCAGGACGACTATAAATTTGGTAAAAGTCCATCAAACATCTGCAATTAAGTTATTGATTTTCAACGCCGCCTCATTAAACTGGATGCTTCACTCCAACTGCCCCTGTGATAGCTTTAATTTGACATCATGTTTAATTTGACAAAAGCAGGACCCAGGGCAGGAGAATGGGGCCAGGAGCAAAGGGGCTGAGATCTTACAAACACAACGGGAGGGAGGAAAGAGGGGAAGCCTAATTCTACCTACAGACACCTCTGAGAAAGGAGATTGTGTGACCAAAGACCTGTGAGGACAGGCTACCCACTTCCAGCTCTAGCATGAGACTCAGAGCATCCATGCCCCAGAGGTTAAGCACTGGTACCAGTCACCTGCCTGGTGGAATGAGGTGCAGGATGAGAAGAATAGCCCCACACAAGATACATGAAGTCAGGAGCAGCCTCTGCTCCCGTGTCAGAGTTGGCAGAAATGGAGCTGGAACCATCCAGATGGAGTATGAGGACCTTGAGTCCCTGGTGCCTTCCTATCCTCCAGTCAGGAAATTGCAAGCCTACAGCTTGCAGGCAAGCCAGGCAGACAGGGCGCTTCTGCACCAGCCCAGCCTGGACTCAGTCAGATGATGACACAGTGGAGCAACACTACTGCAAGCAGCTGGGATGCACACATTCCCCCAGCCCAGTTCACTTCTGATCTCCTGGAAAGAATGTTCACTGAAGAAAATGATCAGTTACCATGGTTGCTTTTCATTCTCCCTGGCTCTCTTTCTCAGAGCTGCAGCTCTGCTGATAACATGAGAATCCCCCTCACTGGTCTTCAGCAACAAGCTAGTTCAAGTTGACTTATTTATGTTTTGCTGTCTCCAGTGAAGTTACGGTGCATCCCTGCCAGGCACATCCAGATTACACCACAGCAACACTAGCTCCCTGCCTTGCAAACGACTGTTGAAGAAATAGTTGCTGCATTTCCTCTAATGGGTTTGTTCTGCCTCCTCCTCCTCTTTCCCGTGCCTGCCATCATACAACTCCTTCACCAGATCTGAGCGAAGGTAGATCACACGCACACCAGTACCTGCACATCCCCTTGGGAAGCTTCTGATCAAAAAGCTGAGAAGGAAGGGATCAGAGAAGGGAAAGTACATGGCACCAGGGTCTCCAAGCACCACTCTCCCAGCTGCAGCACAGAAACCCTGCAAGGGATGCTGGAGGTGCCGAAGTCTGAAAATCAAGAAAAGCAGCATCTGCCCCTGGCAAAAGGGAGGGCTCCTTCTGTGCCCAACCTGGCAGCAGCCAGCTTGGAGTCCATGCTCAGTGTTCACAGCAGCACTCCACCTGCAACCTGCAGCACCCACCATCACCAAAAGTAGAACCTGTTGATCTTGCACAAACATCCCACACTCCAAGAATCACCTGCTCTTGCCTAGGCACCTCAGAGGCAAAGTGTTAGGAGATGCAAAACTCATACATAAACCCCATCAGAGTTATTTGATGCACTTACCCTGTACAACCTGCATCAGGGCTGCACACATGCAGATGGAGCAAGTGCCCCTAAGACTGTGCCCCAGCCCTCAATCCAGCCACCTCAGTGCTGTCACCCCACATGTGCCAGCTCAGTGATCACTAAAGTGGGGCACTACGCCACAATAATTTTGAATCAGGCTCTGCATCTCATGCTGCTTCTCCCCAGATGCATAATTCACCTACTAATCCATCCCTATCAAACAGCTAGATTCCTTGGGTTCCAGTATTGACCTGAACATCACAAAACTGCACTGGTGCCAGAGCCCAACAGGAAGGCAGGACCCACGCCCACTCAGAGGCGAGGTCTGTTTCTCAATTTTAAGCCACGCCCTGGACAAGCCAAGCGGGTTGCAATGCTCAGTTTTCCAGTGCCAGTACAGGAGGTTCCCAGGCACTGGACCAACAAGGCTGCATGGTCCTAAATGTGAGCTGCATATTTGGAATCAGCACTTTCCACTCTAGTGCGAGGGGAAACCAAGCAACGTGAGGAGCATTGCAGCAAGACACCTTCAGTTCAGAGGCAGCAGGATCATGGCACACTGCCCTTAGGTGAAGCCAGCAACCCCAAAGGTGACGAAGGCTCTGCCATTCCCCATTTGCTCTCATAGCACCTCTAACAGATAAGCAATAATGGGCAGGTAGGGAACATCGGCCCCACTTTGTCCCCTGACTCCCAGTTTGGGAAGATGCAATGCAGCCCGCTCAAGGTTACCTAAAGGATATCAGGAATCTCGGAGTCCAATTTTCCAGCTTCCTCTCTTAACCTTAATTAGCAATTTTCCAGTCCTCCATCTCCCTCTCTTTCAATCTGAAGAACAAAGGTCTTGAATTCTGGTTTAATCTGATCCCCTCCTTGCTGCAGAGACAAGCCCAGGAACACCGGCTCCCACCTCTGCTCTGATACCAGTCCCTGCTCTACAGGCACAGCACTGCCCGCAGCAAGTACAGTGTGTACGACTTCTATTTAGTCTTCTGGCATGTACCTTAGCCATAAAAGATACAATAAATAAAACCTAAACATCCGTCATGTACTGTATAGCCCACCTCCCTTAACCAGGAAGCTGAAACTCATATCCACAGGGATAATTAAACACGTAAAATGAGATAAAGACCTCAGTTCCTCCCCTCACCAGCTCACCCCACAGAATCAGAGGAAACCAACAATTTAACATAAAAATTAATGAGTCAGAATTAAATTCTCACTCTGCTGCTGCAAGGTAGCGATCTGGCACAGCAGAATAAACAAACTGTGTTCTCCCCAAGAGGGAAGGGAGACCAAGACCTCCAGAGCAATCCCCCCGCAGCCTGCGCTGGGGCCACAGAGCAGCTGGCTGACCCAGCACCTACAGGTTGAGTGCAGGAGAATACACAGACCCTGGCCACCAACCATCCTCCAGCTCCACAGGCCCTGCCATCCCTGTTCCCCACCCACAACTGTCCTGGACACCTGTCATAGAATCATAGAATCACCAGGTTGGAAAAGACCCACCGGATCATCGAGTCCAACCATTCCTATCAAACACTAAACCATGTCCCTCAGCGCCTCGTCCACCCGTTCCTTAAACACCCCCAGGGAAGGTGACTCAACCACCTCCCTGGGCAGCCTCTGCCAGTGCCCAATGACCCTTTCCGGGAAAAATTTTTTCCTAATGTCCAGCCTAAACCTCCCCTGGTGGAGCTTGAGGCCATTCCCTCTCATCCTGTCCCCTGTCACTTGGGAGAAGAGCCCAGCTCCCTCCTCTCCACAACCTCCTTTCAGGGAGTTGGAGAGAGCAATGAGGTCTCCCCTCAGCCTCCTCTTCTCCAGGCTAAACACCCCCAGCTCTCTCAGCCATTCCTCATAAGGCCTGTTCTCCAGCCCCCTCACCAGCTTTGTTGCTCTTCTCTGGACTCGTTCGAGAGCCTCAACATCCTTCTTGTGGTGAGGGGCCCAGAACTGAACACAGGATTCGAGGAGCGGTCTCACCAGTGCCGAGCACAGAGGAAATGTCAACAAGCAAACTCCAAACACATCCAAGAGTAAAGAGGCCCCAGATTGAATCCAAAAGCAAACGAGCAGGACCTGTCGCTTCCCCAGGGACAGCAGCATAGCCAACCTCCAGACTTGCAAAGAGCCAAAGCAGCACAGGAAAACCCAACATGTACTAAATGTGACTGCCCCTCCTCAGGGCAGCCCTCACCCTGTTGCAGGCAGGAGCCCGAAGCAGCTCTCCAGCCCAGCTCTTGGACTGCCGCCTGCATCTCCAGCCCAGCCTGAGCCCAGGGACAATGCGCTGCCCATGCTTAGAGCACCTTTCTGTGTAGAGCCAGCCACCTCCAAGACCACACGTGGTCACTTCAGCCCTGCAGAATATAAAGGACCCGAGAGGAGTGCTTTGGCACACAAAGCCACATGCCCTGGACTGATGCCAGAGTGCAGCACTCTCATCTCAGGGATGTGGCTGCTGTGGGAGTGGGAAGCAGCTGAGATTTTATAAACAATGTGATTTAGAGCTTTCCTTTTGCTCCAACACAGGCAGTGGCTGATGCACCCCAGAAACAGGACATCCAGGAAGAAAATACACCAGAGGAGCTGAGCTTAAAAATTACTGGAGCAGAAGTGAGTTTCTTGCAGTCTCAGGAACATCCTGACTTGGTAGAAAGCCAAATCCAACTCAGAGGAGATTCACTGCAGAGACCTCAAGCCCTGTAGGACAAGCCCGAGGGAGCCAATCTGGCTGCAGAGGAATCATTCAAATATACAGCTATGGAAACATTCTTTGGAATGTCTGGCCAGAGAAATGCACTGCACGAGGCATCCCAGCTCCTGGCATGAAGCAAGTAAAAGCGGTGTCTTGGGGAGCAAACCAAAGCATTAAATGAAGAAGGCACGTGTTCACTACGGGGCTTAGCACAGGTTTCTGGATGAGAGGGTTCAGAAGGTGCTTGGACATGCAGGGCAGAGAGCTCAGAGCTTGCACCATGGATTTAGAGTGCAGTGCTGGAGGGGAAAGAGTGTTCTCACTGAGTACTAGCTAGTTGCTGCCCCAGCAGCTTCCAGATGCATACAAGTGATTTTAGCACTTTCTATCAAGGAGGAAAAAAAAAAAAAAGAGATCAGACTGCCTGCAAATGTGCTGCCTACACGTTAAACAAAGTCTTTTTCTCTGCTTCCAGCATGGAGATTAAACAATTTCTCTTCACAATAATCACTTCTGCATTCAGCCAGCTTTGCACTAGATTCAGGGCTTGACCCCAAGTTTCTGTCTGTACAGCCAAATCATCTCTAATCTGGACTTGGTGCTACACAGAAATAAGGGAGAGCAAAATGCACCAAGGAAGAAGTGCTATTCTGATGAAAGGATGCACATTTCCTAGCATTTGCTTCACTCCAGGCTCTGCATGCTCCTCAGACAGCTCAGAAGCAAGCTCTGGGCTGCAATACCCACTCTGTGCAACTAATGGAGTTGCCTTGCAGGGGACAGCGTGTGCTGATTTGGGCTCGTGCTTTTGTTCAGTAGACAACTGTTAAGCAGACCCTAGGGAGCTCAGGAAGGGAGTCCCAAAACACAGCTCATTTTAGCATCTCCTGTTACAAGGTGAAGTTCCTGCAGTTCCCAGGCAGTTGCCTGGGTCGCATCCTACCTTCTTCTGCACCTTCATGTCTCTTAGGTACTAGACTCTGCTCAACTCAGACACTTTGGAGTGATCTGCACTGGGGTGCCCATGCAGTGGACAAGCACCAGGTGCCAACACAGAGCAGCCTGCAAGCTCTTAGTCCACTGTTTCTTCTGGAGGTGACAGGACAGCCTTACCTTCCTGGCCACCTTGCAGCTGACATTTTTGATCCATCAGATAGCAAAAGCAAGCCCTTTCCCTTCCTCATTGCAGAGGTTTACAGCGAGTCTGGATGAGTTCATGGAAGATGGACACTGAAGTTGCCTAAACCCATGGAAACCACCCACAGCTGAAGAAATCTCCAAGCTGGAACTGGCTGCTGGCTGTGCATATTAAGAGGAGAATCATACATGCTGTGTACGCTATTCCTCCTGCTCTGTCAGCATCCACTCTGACTACTGCCAAGACAAGATCCTGGAAGAGCAAGCCCGTCAGTTCAGCCTGACTTAGTCTCAAGCAGCACGTAAGCTGTCACTACCAAAACATGCTGCCCTGGCTCCAGTGCAGAGCAAGGGGCAGGCAAAGCACTCCCAGCTACTCTAAGAGTTTGTGTAGTTCTCATTTGTCTCATCTCTCTTAGACGCTAGGAAATCAAATGACTTTCCCTACCAATTAGTACTCCTTCATTATGCAAATAATGTCCTTTGATCTGCTCCTGCTGTCACTGAGCGGATCTGACTGCATTTGTTTTTTTTTCCTCTTTATGCTCCAGGAAGGTACCCACCTCTGGGAGCAGGGATTAAGGTTTTGGCAGGGAATGGGGAGCTGCAGCTGATAGCTGCCATGAGTGAGAACAAACACCCGCCTTGGCAGCCCCAAGCACAAACCCCAGCAAGCTCTGGGAAGGCAAGAGCATGAGAGGAGGAAGAAGGGGGTTACCCTTCATTTTTCAGGCTGTGCTGCAGAGAAAAGGCTGTCTGCACAGCAAAACCAGGGAATTAACAGCCCCCTACAAAGCAGCTCCAAGCTGGAGAGTAGCCCTGCATCCTGCAGTGGCCCTATCCCAGCCCCTTCCCCAGCAGAGAGCACAGCTGAACCAGAAATGCTGGAGACTGGGAAAACACGTCAACCCAAATGGAGCCAAGACCAGGCATGTTCACCAGTAGGTTCCCAAGCTTTGACCTTGATCTTGATGTATTAACCGCCAATCCAAGCTCTCCCCAAGCTGCTCAACCTTCCTACTTCTGCTTGGCTGGTATGGATCACCTCTATCTGCATTCAGGAAGACAGCGAGGCACGCTCCCCATTCACTCCTATGAAAACACCCCTTGGGTCTAGGGAAGATGACCTGTCCGGCTCAGAGACAAACAGTACTACCAATACCAACCACAACAGAGCCATGATCACAGCTGCACCAGGCCTTGACACAAGCAGAGTGCTCCCACACAAACAGGGTCTAGTAGAGTATTACCCATAAGAAGGTCCTGAACTTTATCTTCTTCACCCAGGCAGCATCCCATGTCCTGTTTCCTCAGTCCCTTCATAGAGCAGCTGGAACTTCAAACACCAGGTCCATGACCAGCCCCCTCTACCTCTGTGTCCCCACAAGGACCACGGTGGAGGAGGCAGGGCAGCTGCTGAACTCCAGAGGGTTGAGGAGAAAATTCCTTTCAGGCTGGCCTGTTTATGCTTTCACAGGATATGTCCATCCTGTCCTCTGTGCTGCCTGTTCCTGGGCACAGTACTTATAAAGGAACGGAGAACCAGGAGGTGCAGCAGCAGCACATGGGTACCCTCCAGCTCTGCATTCGTGCTGCAGGGGACCATGCAGCAGCACCACTTGAAAATGCTGTGTGAAGCTGTTCCTGCCCCGTTAGCTGGGCCATTTCCAGGGCTAGGCTGCTACACAGAAGCCCTTACATTCTCTGGGGTGACCAGGCTACAGAAAACTCTAAGTTGTCACAAGCCTAGGAAGCAGAACAGGCTCTTGGCTCTGGCTCCCTTCTCTGAGCATGCAGCTTGGACGCGCAGCCCATGCTGTTCACAGCACTACTCTTTACTTTTAACTTCTTAGTATTTTAATTTGCAGGAATCGCCTCCTTTCATGTTGTGAAACCATGTTTCTTTCTCCCTCTGATCTCCAATTTCGCATAGAAACTGTCTCCTTTGATATGTCTTGTTCACATCAGTCTGATCAGGCAGCTCCATAATTGTTAGTGATTTTCAAAGAACTGGGATCCTTGTCTAATACTCAGAGTCAAAAATTTCTTCCTTTTTAAGTGTCAGCTTAGGGCTGAGATTGAACGCTCAGCCACATGCTAGCAATCAGCTCAGAGGATTTATTCACTTGTTTTCCTTAAGCCACTTTATTTATTTTTCCCTTTTGGCTCCCTAGCTCTGGTCTTAGCTGGAATCTCTGGGATTTGCAGGGAGTTTGACAGGAGAGACACAAGGGTTTCCCAGCCCACTTCCTCCCACCCAGGAGACCTACCGATGGGGGACAGCTCAGCCACGCTGCCGATGTAGGGCCCCTCCAGGAAGCGTGGTTCGCTGTCGTTGATGTCTTGCACCTTGATGATGAACTCTGACTCTGGCTCCAGCAGCTGGTCCGTCTGCCGGTCACGGGCCTGAGCCCGTAGGGTGTAGAAGGTTTTCTGCTCCCGGTCCAGCCGCTCGGTGGCATGGATGTCACCTGTGATCTCATCGATGAGGAAGATAGTCCCTGCGCCCTCCCCGGAGATAGTGTACTTGATGGAGCCGTCCCCCTCATCCGAGTCCGAGTGAATCTGCCAGGGAAAGAGGGAGAGGGTGCAGAGGGAGCAGGCCGGGGCCATGTTTGTGCCCCCACAGCCAAGACCACATGGGTGTGGAGCCCCTGGTGCGAGGAGCCATGGACCCTGCATGATGCCTGACTGCTCCCTTTGCTACTGCTGGACTGGGGAGCTGTGCAGAGCACCAAACAATGCCTATGCATGGAGCAAGGCCAAATAAACTGGAACTTCAGTCCTGTCTATGCCCCTGTACGCCTGGAAAACCATAAATCCTGTCAGTACCCACCCACACCACAAACCAAGCGACAAACCCCACCACTGTGAGGCTAGGAAATGCTGGAAAGGGGAAGGACAACTCAACAGCACTTGAGAATAAGAGGCTTCCCTGTGGTCAAGGACCCAGGGCGCTGTCAGTGCAGCATCACCTCTTCCATGCTGCGAGGCAGACTGGGCTGCAGAGGCAGCTCACCACCAGCATCTGTCCTGGTTAGCTCAGCCAGCAGCACAAAGCCCATCCTCACTGGCCAGCTCTGCTCCAGCCACAGCCTCAATTTGCTGTGCAATTGGTACCGACAGGTCTCCCTGCCCCAGAGCTCACGCATTCATTGCACATCTATGATGTGCTTTACATGGCAAGGTGGCAGGGGGGTCAGCCCCTCAACATCCCACCCAGAGCACCCACCTGAGCAAAGCCCGCAGTATAATGTAGGAAATTAGGCCTGTGCTCAGTATGAAAAACAGACCCTAGGGGAAGACGTTTTTGTAGCCAATCTCTGCTTCATTTTCTAATTAAGACAAGGCTTGAAACTAGGAAAAGAAAGGGTGAATAGCAGCTCCCCACAGACAAGGAGCTGACTGGAATCCAGGCCAGACGTCCATAGATAATTTTATTGGTGTCATTAAACTGAGTTATGAGGTTTTTACAATCCAGCCACTTATGAGAAATCTATTAACAGTAACTGGACAGGCAGAATGCATCCTGACAGAGAGCAGCATGGGCATTAATTGGGACAATCCATAACGGGACAGGCCTCCGGAAAGGTTTCATCAACTGCTTTCATTTGCTTCCTATAATTTCTGCTTAGAATCAGCAAAGTTTTGTGTGCGTGTGCGTGTGTGTCTGTGTGTGTGTGTCCCCGCTGAAAAGAAAGAAAAAAGCCGTCCATTAATCGGCTAATGAAATATGAAAATGTTTATGGGCCATTCAATCTTCCAAACTGCAGTTCTATAATCCACCTTTCAGAGATACAGCTCCACCAGCAAGAATTTATACCAGAGCTGCCTCTTTTTTATGATGCCTTCATTATATTTGTCTTGTTAGATATAGTTTATGTATTTATTTCATGAGTGAGGGGCCCATGCATTAGACAATTCAATGTATTTTACACACCATTCACATATTACTGCCCATGTTGAAATATCTCCCAGGGTTTGCCTGGGAAGGGGACCTTCACTCAGCTGGCAAACGGAGCCGCGAGCCCAGCACCAGGACCACTGTGGTAGCTTGGCCACAGACCTGCTGGGGCAACACTCTTGGAAAGCACCTGCAGGGATGCTCTGCCCCAGCCTGCAGAAGCATCCTGCCCTGGCCATCCTGCTCAAGCCCTGCCATCCCCCCCACTTTATAACCCTCTTCTCTAATGTTCACACCTACTCTGCTGGAGATCAAGCTTTTCAGAAAGAAAAAAGTGCTCTTGGTCTGCACAGCACCGGTAACGGAAACCTGCATTTTTCTGCTACACACCAGGCTTGTGATTAATAATTATGCCAGGGATAATCTACCCAGCACCTCTTCCCAGAACCACACTGAGCTCTCAGCACACCCCCTTCACATATTTGCTCATCGCTGACTGCTTGGAGCAGACACCGGCATCCCTGCACGCTGGAACACTAGGAAGAAAAATGGAGCCTGGGCTCAAGGGGCTGCAGAGATTGATTTACAAGGGAAGATTAAAAGAGCTAAATCTGTGCTGCTTGACTAAACAACAACTAATGGGGGAGGGCCGGGTAACAGACTGCAGACATCTGCGGGAAGATGCCACTGGCCCAGACTGCATCCCAGGGATGCTTTCTCCTGCCTGGCCTCACCGTTGCAGCAGGCAGCCTCACAGAGCACCACACTCCCACACAGGTGAGCGCAGCCAGGCAGCTCTGGCAGTGCAGAGACCTGTGCTGGCCTTGGGGACACTGCAACTTTGCCCCAGCTGCCTCCCACCCCAGGGTCACCCACAGCTCAGCCCCTCTGGCCAGATGAAGGAGCATCCGCAGCAGCCAGGGCTGCCTGGGAGGCGAACAAGAGGCTGATCTGTTCAGACTGACACACAGGAAAATAGTTTCCTTGCCCTAAAAAGCTACAGCCAGGAATTATACAAATCTATTAACTACTTACTAATAATTAAATCAAAATTAAACATGAACAGAGGTGCACATTCCTTATTAAAAGAGGTTAAGCAGAAAGCAGAGATATACAAATAAAAAATTACTCTGAGGCTAGAAAATAAAAAAAAAATTAAATAAAAACTAGCCTGCAATAAAAGCACACTGTTTGCTCCAACTCATAAAGCCCGAGTTCATCAATTCTCTTTAAATATTAGCAACTTAATTAAATCTGCTTTTTTTCCCTTTAATCCTCTCCTCTATCTAAAATAGATCTGTCCACATGCAGAAGTTTGTAACTAGTGCTGACCCCATAATTCTATTTAAAAAACCCAAAGAAATCCACATCAAACTGACAGCAGCCTCAGGGGAAATTACAGTTCAGAGGAAGGATTAGCTAGAGAACCCAGATTTTATGGAAATGGTATCAGTCCTTCGGAAAGCACACGTAGGTGTGCAAGAGGCATGCACAGAGGGCAAGCCCCAGCTATGCCACAGGGAGCCATGCGTGCCCCGTGCAGGAAAGCTCCTGGGTACAGAGACTGTGCTGAGAGGGCTGGAACATTGCCCTGGGACCACGCCAGCTCTGAATTTCCCAGGCAGGCACCCCAGCTTCTGTCAGCCCCAGGGAAAATCTTGGCCCCAGGATGCTTTTGGCCCTTGGGAGCAATATTCCCTGGGAATGGTTTCCAGCACAGGGTGGCTGTTTATTCTGAGCAGGGTAGGTGATGTGGTGAATGATGTGGAAAGGGGCTGTAAAATGGGTTAGTTGTAGGTTCCCAGGTTCATTTTGGAGATGAGGTGGTTGCTAGGCTACCGCTGGAGTTTGACAAGGCCTGATGCTTCGAGTCGCTTCCCAGGGGAGCTGTGAATTAGCTGTAACTGCATTGAGCGTCGTGGCAGAGGAGTGCGGCTTTCAAGTGTCTGCTGAAACGGACACAAATCACCACTGAAATCCCAGCTGGCCCCTAGCCAAGAAGCCCATTTTCAAGCCTCCTTCAGACCTGGACCAGAAGACTGAGGCCATCAGACAGCCCTGCTGCAGGAGCTCTTGGGCACTTTCCTTTGGGAAGAGCCTGTGCCCCCATAGGGACAGCTCCAGCTGCTGGCAGCACACTCATCCCTACGCGGACAGCACAGCCTCCCAGTGCGTAGGAGCCACACAGCAGCTTCTCCACAGCTCCCAGAACAGGACAAAGCCCAGCAACCCCAAGGCAAAATGCTCCAGGTGCAGAGGGAGCAGAGGTCCACGTCCACCCTTCCCATGCCCCAGCAGGTCACACACCGGAGAACAGCGAGTTCCCCAGGAAAGCCCCAGTCCTGCCCAGCAAGGCACTGGTGCAGCCAGCAGCTCCAGGTTTGCAGCGCTCCTCCTCCACAGGGTGCACAAGCAGCAGCAAGAGCCAGGACAGCACAAACAGCCACCCCCTTGCAGAAACGGGAGACTGCTGGAGGGAGATCAGGGCTCTGCCAGCACAGAGAGACCAACGTGCTCCAGGAACCATAATCAAACCTTCGCAGCAGAGTAGGATGTACTGGCTATAACAAGCCCGAAATTTCCCAGTGCCTCTCCCTGGAAGTTCATCAGTGCCAACACCTGCACAAAGTCCAGCAAGGCTCTGGCCTTGGGAGCACGAGAGTAACAGCACAGCTCTCACTGGGACCCCCGAACGCCCGCAGTCCAGGCAGGATGGGCAGAGCTCCTGTCAAGCCACAGGAAAGCTTCACCACCAGTGCCGGCCCTCAGGGTCCCTCTAAGCCCTGCACACCCACACCAACCACCGTCCACACTGCACAGTGCAGGCCAGCCTGAGATACATAAATCCTGCAACAACCTCACTCTGGCCATAAACAAGAGCAGGATTTTCTCACTACAACCAGAGAGGACACCTCCTCTGCCAGCTTCAGTTTGCAGAGAAAATTTTCTAGGAAATATCAGCTGCAGCCTGCAGGTCCAATGGAGCACAGTCCTTCCCAGACCAGGAGGGATCCACAGGGAGGGGCCACAGAACCCAGAAACATCATCCTGGAGCTGAAAGGTCTACAGGACCACGGACGGTCCACCATCAGGAAGTCAGGGCTGCACCTATTGCAGTAACCGCTGGGGCTGGGAGGCCCTTGGTGCTGCAGCAGCACTTTGACTCCCAAGACACAGCAGGGATCAGCACAAGCAAATGCCCACCTTGCCTCCCCAGCCCAGTCTGCTCATCTGCTCCAGCCCAGCAGGTCCACCCACAGAGATGGGGCTGAGCCTTCCCCACTGCCCCCACAACACCCAGAGCTGCACCCACCCCAAACACCAAAGGAACCCAGCACACAACAGGAAGGACAGAGATGCGAATCTCGGTGTGCTCCTGCCACAGGCTCCCTGGGAGCACATTAAACTCCTCGCTCCCCAGCGAAGACCAGTCCACAGAGTACTTCTCTAACCAAGCCCCATGAGCAATCCTCATGCAGCTCCTCCCTCCCGTACCAGGCTCGAAAATGCTGTCAGCGTGCCCTGCTCAGCCACTAGCTTGGTCAGCCCCGTAGAAACAGAGTTACCTTACCTTCCCCACATACAGGGGCTCGGTGCCCGTGTACTCCTCCACCACGAAGAATTGATTCCAGACCCAGCCACGCTTCACTCGCCCACTGGCCAGCAGCGTAGGGTCCCCCGGCTGCCCTAGGCCAGGGCCCTCCACCGCTGTGTGCATGGCCCAGGCCCCCAGCTCCTGGATGGCGCAGAACAGCAGCAGCATGGTCCACGAGAAGCCCTGCAGACCCTTCGCCATTGCACTCTAGCAGGCTGCATGAGCAGTAGCTTTTGGACTGGCAACTAGCATCCTTTAGGAAAAAGGAGGAGGGAAGTCCACACCTGCAGCGTGAGGCTCACCGGTTGATGCAGAGCACCTCCATCCCTGCTGCATTCCGTGTCCTACAGCTGGAGCACTCCTGTCCAAGCAGGCTGGAGTCACACCAGTGGCAACAGGTGTCTCAGACTGCCCACTGCTATCACAGGAACAGTCAGTGCTGGTGCCTTGCAGGCTGCCCCTGGGTCTCCAGAGAAGAGTCTGGCAGCTGGCATTTGTCCCTGGGACAGAGCTACCTGGCTCCGTGCTTGGCTGTCACTGGTCTCACCGGGGAGCAGGGTCACACACGGCCTGCTGCCCACTCTCCCAGCAGGCAAGGAGCTCCGCAGCAGCGAGCAGGGCACAGGCACCTGCAGCCGTCATTCACAGGCAGCAAGGGAAGCTTTTCCACAGTTTCACAGAGAAGTTACCAGGATGAGCTGCTGTTGCCAACGTCTGTCCCAAACTACTGCAGGAGTGGTCTGGAAGCGCAGGTGTCCGTGCTGCACATGCAGTTCACAAGCCCATTTGTAATTCCTGTCTTCAGGGGGATGCCATCCCAGCATCTGGTGAAGAGTCCTTTGCCCAGCTGATGCCAGTCATTTCCATCCTCTGCTGGCTCATGCAGGGAGGTGCAGGGCAACTGGCAGTATCCTCAGGAGCCTGGAAAAGGCCAAGGTGTCAGTGCTGGTGTGAGAGAAGGACCCCGTGCCACCCCTGCAGCCTCGGTCAACATCTCCCACCCTGCTCTGCCCCACAACAGAGCCCAGCCTCACAGGTATCCCAGAAGCGAGGGAACCAAACTCAGAGCAAGAGCTTCAGGCCAGCACCCAAGGTAAATGGTAAGCGTGGGTCAATTTATCCAGCATCTCTTTCCTGCCACTCCGCAGCACTTCTGTGGGCAATGCCTCCAGACGTTCACAAAGTCCAAGTACAAACAGGCTGTACCTGGTAAATGTAACTGCCAGAATAAGAATGGAACAACTAGTCCGTCTGCACATGTTCTTCAGGACCGCTGTGCAAGCAGAGCCCTGGGAAGAGGCAGTTACCAGCTCCTGATGCCTCCCACTCTGCCCACCCTAACATCTTCTCCTTGCCATCCAGGCTGCTCCACGTTATTTTATAAAGCCCTTCAGGCAGCCTGACAAGGCAGCAATGCAACTGCCAGAGAGCAGTTCTGCAACCACTGACAACCTCCTGAGCATGTGGGGAGGCTGAGAGAAAGCCAACCCCAGGGTGCAAATGCAGGCACTCCAAGTGCTGCCAGCACCCTAGGGCCTGAGCTGGCAGGAAGGAGGTACATGGACCTGGCCAACTCCAGCACACAGGGCTCGGTGCACACAGCTGGCAAACAGCATCCACACTGGCTCTGGGAGGGCAGCAAGAGCCATCCTCGTTCCTCTCATCCCACTGTTTCACACCCGAGTGGAGCTGCAAGCCGCCCATTGCCTCCACAGCCTGAGCCCCATCCTGAAGCCAGATCTGTGTGCATGCAGGGATGGCTCTGCTACTCATTCCAAAACAGGCACCGAGACTTTTCTTTCAGTCTGGCCAGAGTTATAGCATATAAATGGAAGCAGCTAAATCCTAAGCAGTATCAATAAACCAGTAAAAGCAACAATTTAAATGCGCAAGACAGAAGAGAAAGGGAAGTGAGGGCAAAAGGTGCCGCAGTAGGCGAGCACAGCTCCAGTATAACTGCTCCCTGGCCGGTGGACAAGGTGGCCCACAGTTCCCAAGGCAACTTGCTCAGCCCTGTTGCATCCGAGGACTCCACAGAGCAGCTACTGCCATGGAAAGTCCCACTGAGTATGCATGGGCTGGGCTGCTGTTGCTGTGGGAACCACAACCCTGCGCTTCAGTCTCAGCCATCATTCTGCTTTTTACATTCAACAGATCTCTCATCTTATTGCCACGTCTGAACTAATGCGGCTTCAAACTGGATTCTTCTCCACTCAAATCCTCAGCCTGTTTCTGTTCTGTCACAGCTTCAGGCCACAGCCAGGGTCAGTGCCATCTCTCTTTTTCTGGCTGTCACATCGCAGACCTCTTCCAGGGCAATGGAGCCAAGAGCTGCAAGTCCCACTTGTGTCCTTGCAGTAGCCTGCACATGCTGCAGCAGGAGCCAACGCACCCAGGGGCTGCACAGCACCACAGAAGGTCCTGTGCACAGGAGCCAAGAGCAGCACAACATTTATTTCCCTGTATTATCGAAGACCTTTCACCAACAGCTTCAAGTGCCACTTCTCTCTGCCATACATGAGCACACAGCCATGAATAACTAGGCAGGAGCTGCTGCTGTGGCAGCCAGAACCAGCCCAGAGCACAGCATCACAAGCAGGCAGCAGCATGTGGTGGCTGCAGGTGCACGGCATGCAGGCACCCGTGTGGCAGCGTGCCCAGGCACTGTCCGTGCCAGGCAGGCTTTCATGCATTCAGTGAAGCATCAGACTCTCACACTGCCCCAGGCCCAGGCTGACGCCCTCTCCCCTGCTGCTCTGCCAGCCCCGCTTCCCAAGTCTCAGCACAACTCTTCCCTCCCCTCTCCACAAGAGCTTGTGCAGTTTGTCGGTGTGTATTTGGCACAGCCATACTGTACATCATGTTGACAGTAGAAATTACATCCTGAGCTTATGTTTTACACTGTGCTCTGTCAGAACTCACCGCAGCCCAGTGATCAGGACAAATTGAATAGCATCCCGTCCGTGTCAATATTTATTTCATTTTACGAATTCAGGCTGATGCAGGGGAATGCAGGCAGGGGGAGAGGTAAAACACTGGCAAGCAACAGCACAGAAGATAGCACTGCCCAACACATCACAGCCCTACACCTCCGAACTGCACTACTGCCCAGCAGAGCTGCAGTCCCAGAGCAAGGGCAGCAGTGCCTCAGGAGCAACGGGACAGGCAATCCCAATCAGAGGCCAGGTGAGTGCCCTGGGAGCTCAGGGAGCTCCCTGTGCCTGCAGCTCTACTGGAAGGACCGCTTCACCAGTGCTGTTCCTGTAAGACAAGCATTTATTATCAGAAAACACAAAGCTCCCTATCAGCTACAAAAGATGCAACAGAGTGGTAGGGGAGGCTTCCCTCCTTGACCCCAACTAGATGTATGGGCGCCTTCCAGCAGAGCTGCATTGATCTGCGTGCACAAGGACCAGGACTGCTTCATCTGATTGGAATGGCCACAAGGATGCTACAAAAGCCGCTGGGAAGTAAGGCTAGAGTAAGGCACTGTTTGTGCCACCCTCAGGAAGACAGAGCCACAGAATGAATACGAGTCACAACACAGGAGCTCCAAAAAGCTTGCATCTTCTCCTGATTTTGCATGGCATCAAGCATAGCTTCTATATGGGAAGGGTGTGGAGAAAAGCACGGGGACATGTAAGGCAGGTGGGACATGGATGCAAGGCACAAACACAGCTTTGTCAGCGGTTTGCAGTGCTGCTTCCAACAGGCAGGACAACATCTTTGGAGACAAACCAAGACAGAAGTCAGATGCACAACAGTTCCTGTCGGGCTCCTCAACAAGCAGCCAGAAATGCCTCGCTGTCAGAGCAGCCAAAAGAGCACAGCTTCACACCAGGCCCTTCTCCAGACACACAAGTCTACCTGGAGAACCTCTCCAAACAGCAGGGCAGACCTCCAGCATCAACCGGGCCCCTCCATTCTCTGCTCAGCACCTCCTGACCCCAAATTACCTTTACCAAAGAGCTCAGAGGCTGAGCCCAAAGGGCAGCTCTGCCACCTCCTGCATGCAGCCATAACAGCAGGGACTAGGGAGCCCAGCACAGGTCCCAGCACCACCCACGCGTGCCAGTAGTCCATGCGTGCCAGTAGTGTCAGCTGCAAGGGAACAGCCGAGGCCACAAGCAAGCACAGCAGCAGCTCTGGGGACCACACCACTGCCAACTCAGAGCCTGCAGCCACAGGGAGCCCCGCCTCCCAGCCAAGCATGCAGGTGGCACGACAGCTCAGCCACAGACAGATCTTGCTGGGAGACAGGGCAGCAAAAAGCCTGCAATTACTTCAACAGCAATTCTTCTCTAGTGCTGCCTACAGTGCAGCACGCAGTGTGTAACCATGTCTCCTCCTGTTAAACAGAACTCAAATCCACTTAATGCTCCTCTTCCTGGGAAAAGGAGCAAGCCGGCTAGAGCACACTTCCAGTATCTCCCATATGGAGGTAATACAAGCATGGCGAGGCTGCTGCAAAGCTTTAAGGTGGTTCATAATCTCCACACCTAAGGCTAAGACAAGAATGGAGGCTCTCTGGAGCTCACTTTCTGCGCTGGATATTGTAAGACAAGATGAGGCAAAGATACTTTCTCTTATATGAACTTCTGGAAATCTAAAGAGGACGGAGGAGGCAATCTTCCCAGACATAAGATACTATCAAGGCCAGACTAGGCCATATGGCAAGCATACCACATGCAAGCATCCAACATTCCAGATGCTGCCTCTGACAATGCATCTCAGTAGCAGACCAACCCTGAACCGCTGCACCATGGCCAAGCACCACCTATATCCCCATAATTTCCCATAGCTCCTTCCTAGCCCTCAAGAGGAATTGTAAGATTACCCCTTTGGGCTGGACAATGGAGTAGTCAGAGCATCCAGCCCTCTGCCTCACAGGGAGTGCTCTGCAAATGTAAAACACTAGGGACCAACACTGTAACCCAGCTGCTGCTTCAATTCCCACTGCAGAACCCACAGTCACCATAAACCACCATCTGTGGCTGGAACACATTAACACTCATTGCTAATTCTGTGTGGGACACCAGCACTAGTGAGAGCAAAGCCATGAGATACCGACTGACAAAGATTACGATCACAGCCACTGCACTGCAAGTTCCCATTCCATAGCGGATCTCATCAGTGATGCAATACTTAAGGCCCAATGTTCAGATAAAACAAAGCAGGATAACATTTCAGAACACTGTGGTGCTGCAGAAATCACCTGCAAGGTAGAGGGCTTTTCAGCACAGCAAGCTCTAGAACCCCCCCAGTATCACTCTGCTGAAACACATTCTGCAGGAGGCAGACTCCTGTTCAGCGTCCTTTCCAAAATCTCATCGCATTTTGCCAATCAAGTGAGAGATGGCTAGAGATATTGATCCAGAGAGCACATAGCATCACAGTGTATTTAAACACTAGAGATAAGTGGCCAAAGGATTCAAAACTGTGGAGGCTTTTGGAAGAGGATATTTAAAATACTGTTATTTTTCTTTATGCAGTGAAAGGCTTGTGTAACCACAGTTACTGGATGAACATATCCCAAATGCAGGTCCAGATAGCACAAAGCAAAGTCTGATAGCAATCTGCCTTCAGCCCTGATGCAGGAGACAGAAGAGAGGCAGATAATGGTGAAATCACGTTTTCTTACTGATGTCACCCAAGCCTCAGCTTTGACGACAGAGTAGAAAGCCCATTATACTTAACAAAAGTTTAGTCGTGCTTGTTCTCAGAGAAAATCTCTGGGTTTCCTCTTTCTGCTTCCTTTGAATCATTCTCCCAGCAGGGAACTTCTTCCTTTGCTTTTCTCCAGATAAACTTGCACACAGTCCTAGTAAAGTTGTTTTTCCAGAGGAACTTCTACCTACACAATGCTCAGGACTGTATGACTAAACATCTATTTTCTTCCTTCTTTTTAAGTTGCTTTAAGTTTAATTATTGTCCCTCTTGATGCTGCCTGAAGAAATTCTAATAGAAGAGTGCAGCAACCGTCAAAGCAGGAGCTATTCACAACCTTTTGACTTCTCGTGTTCAGTCACTTTCTACTATCAGACACACTGGGAGGAACAGGATTTGTTAAAGCTTTCACGCAAGCATTGTTTGGAAAAAAGAAGTATTTTCAAAGTTCAGGAGATTTTTTCCTCCAAATCTTCTTTGGTCCAAGTTTCAAAGAAATTTTAATTGCAAAGAAAATCTCAAAGTCTGCCTTAGGGAAGCGGGTTTTACAGCCATAACGGTCTCGCTCTGCAGCAATTCTTTTCCAAATATGGAATTTTCACGCCTTGTCGACGTGAATACAATACTTTTAATTTGTCTTTAAAAGCAATCTCTGAGAGGGGGTGGAAGCAAAGGCTGTGGTCCTGAACACATGCACGATTCCCTCTGCGCAGGCCTAGAAGAAACCACATCCAAGCCATGGAGGCAAATGCCAGGAACAGTTTTGCACCATCAGTGTCCCTAGACCAGTCCCCAGCTGACCACAGCCTGCAGTGCTATAAACCGACCAGGCAGAGCCACCAGCCTCCAGGACAAACCACTGCCCCAGCTGAGCACGCAAAAACTCTTGTCTCCCAGCACCAAAGATGGGAGCAGGTACAGCCCAGACAGGATTATTGTCTCTGTCCAGAGCCCAGGAACTGCTTGAAGCCGGGGACAGCAGCCACTGCTCTGCTGTGCAGCTTGTGGTTTCCCCTCCGAGTCCTTGAGCACACCAGGTCCCTTCCCACCATTCCACACAAGGGACTGCAAGTGCTTGCACTGCCCATCTGTTACACATCAGCCCTGGCAGCCCCACACCAGCCCCTCCTGCTCATTTCTGTCTCTCCCCTCAGGACCCTGCTTGCTCCAGAGGCAGAAAAATCATAGAATCACCAGGTTGGAAAAGACCCACAGGATCATCGAGTCCAACCATTCCTATCAAATACTAAACCATGTCCCTCAGCACCTCGTCCACCCATCCCTTAAACACCTCCAGGGAAGGGGACTCAACCCCCTCCCTGGGCAGCCTGTTCCAGTTGGAAGCCTCCAACACCAGAGGCAACAAGGTGCCAGCAGGCCCTGGTCGTTTTGTCCCTCTCCAACTCGGTACGGCACTAATGCCTGGGTATCTGGCAGCTCAGGGTACCCCCACCAGCAGCAACACAGCAGGACACAGACACTGGCAGAGCACAAAGCCCCAGCAGCGCACATGCCTGCTGCCACCCACTGAGCCCCACGCACCACAGCACTGGCATCTGACCCCATGGGAGAGAGAAAACTCATCCCAAGGGATGATTCAGGGGATTGCAGGCAAGTCACACTTTCCTGCGAGCTTGACAAACTGCCTGAAGTGCTATTGAACAAGCAAAACAAAGCACTTGAGCACTCAGATCTGACAGGGCATGGCTAGCCTTTCCATTGCAGAAGAAAGCTGCCTGGCGCCGGGCACCATGCGTGCTAGGACTCACCATCAGCTCCAGCAGAGAAGGAAAGGCAGCAGATCTGTTCAGAGATACAAAAAAACCCAACCAAATGAAAAGAGAAGCCCCGGTGCCATGAGCCCAGATGGGAGATAAAAACTGAAAGGGGGGAAAAAACAAGCAATGAGTTCAATCATGGCTGGCAGAAAATGACAAGGGACCCCACATAGGAGCAAAATCCATAAGTTAGATTATCTTATTTGAGGCTATTGCTAGAAATTTCTAAAGAACTGGACTGAGCCAGGGAACTGGTCAAACAGAACTGAAAGCTGGTGCCAAACTGGTGTTAAAACCCAGGTAAGGCTGAAAGAGGGCACATGGAGTCCCCATCTCTAGCTGGACAGGAGGACACTGACATTGCTACTGCCTCAGTAGCTGCCTACACGGACAGACCCTGGCCCAGCTACCACACTCCCTGCACATCCTTGTCCTGGGCTCAGCATCACCAGCAGGGAGAGCATCAGAGATCCTTTGCCCTCACAGGCCAAGGGTGCTCTGGTCATCGGAAGGATGTCTGCAGCCATGGCAGCATCTGTCACAACACTGGGGTGGGCAGAATTCCTGCTGCTGTGCAGTGAAAGCTCCAGAGTGAGTCTTGAGCTTTAGGAACTGGATAGATAGATGCATCTGACAGTGATCCCCTTACAAACGCTCTGTATAGGCTCAGACCTTGCATTCCCAACAGCCTCACATCTTTTATGCCCTGCTGCCTCATGAAGAGCCAGAAATGTTCCCATACAGCGGGGCAGAACCCCACAAGCCGCTGCCACCACCAGAGCTGATCCCCACGGCACAGCCCACAGACACACAAGAACCACCACTGCTCCCCTCCTGCTGCCACTTCTCTGGGCCCCAGAGGCCAGAAGTGACAAGAAAGGCAAGGCACAAGCACCCAAAACAGGGCGAGTGGAATCCAGGCTGGCAGCCCAGACAAGGGGGCATCTGCAGAGGAGTTAAAGGAGATTAAAAGTAAAAGAACACAAACCTGAATTCTTACGTTGACAAATGTGGAGGGAATTTGGTTCCTTTAAGCAAACGTTTGGCAGATTTATGAATTATTTATCATTCAATATTGTGTGATCAAATGGAAAACTGAAGATATTCACAGTTTTCTTGTCTGCAACTTTCCACCTCTTGTGAAAGTCTCCCCAAACTCCTACAGAGAATAACAAGTGGGCATTACATTGAGCCAGAGGGGTTCAAAGCAAATTCCTTCAACTTGTTCCTCAGGCTTTGCGGTCAGGCTCGGAGTCTGTCCTCTGCCTAAATCAATACCATGGCAGGCACCGTCTGCTGTTCACTCTTCTCTATACAATCCTTTTGGCAATTTTGTCCCTGGAAATCTCTCAATCCTCATGGCAGGAGACACACAAGCCCCTTTACAGAATGTGTGAGACCACCAGGGACTCCCTTCCCGTGGCAGCGCTGTCATTTTGAGGCTAAGACCCAGCCAGCATAGGATCACCTGGGCCGGAGTGGGGAGAAAAAGAGAGCAGTGAGGAGTGGGACAAAGCCAGGGGAGCTGCACTTCAGGTCTCACACCTGAAGCTTCAGGGTGCTTTCTTCCTGTGAAACAGGGCAATCAGGTTGTGCACAGTCCAAATTAGAAGCAGGCACCAGTCACCCTGTTTATTTTGCAGGTGCCTTCGGCCAAAAGCAGCCTGAAGAGGCAAAGTGGTTTCCTCAGCACCTCAGGACAAAGCCTGCAGCAATAAATAGCTGTCAGAAAGGTGGAAGAATGAGAGTAATTAGTCTCTTTAATGCCAATTCCAGTCTGATCATTCACACTTAAGAAAACCGTTACAATTAATTTCTTATTTTCAGAGGAGCTGGTTAAATAATAATTAGAAACAAGATAGTATAACAGAGAAGAAATTATTTCTGCAGCATGTCCTGCCAAAATCCACTGTTCTGCATGTGCCCTCCTCAGCCACCCAGGCCACTATGTTTTTCTGTAGCATCTGTGCACTATGCCAGCACACGTCAGTCATAAATAGTCATCACCATCAACCACCACCACCCGTGCAGTACTGCCCTGCCTAAACACAGGCTTTCTGGCATGTGGAAGAAGATGCTCCAGCCCCACATCTTCCCACTCTCCAGAAATTCCTGAGCAAACACAATGGGGAGAAAGGAAGGAATCTTAGCACCACAGAAATTCGGGAACCCAAAGCAAAAACGTTGCACAGCCTCATCAGCCAAACAAGAAGCAAATACTCTTTAAGATGCAGCGTCGCTCAGAAAAATCTATCACAGGTGGCAGGAATCCCTAATAGCTGATTCTCCTAGAGGTATCATGTTTTGGCAAAGTCTGTTTGAAAGTCTGCATCTGCAAGAGGAGCACAGCAAGAACTGAGCCAGCACACACCCCTTGGGGCTGTCCCAGGCGATCGGAGCCCTGCTGGGTCCCTCTGCTCATTCCCAAGGCTGCATTTGGAGCAGAAATAGGCCAGTAACACACAGGTGCTCTTGAGAAAAGGCACCAGAGCCTCACAGACCCAAAAGGGCCTCTGGGCACTCAAGCTGGTAGAGACCCATTCTGCACACTGCCAGATGTCCAGGGGGAGTCAAGCTCCACCAGGGGAGGTTCAGGCTGGACATTAGGAACAAATTTTTCACGGAAAGGGTCATTGGTCACTGGCAGAGGCTGCCCAGGGAGGGGGTTGAGTCACCTTCCCTGGAGGGGTTTAAGGGACAGGTGGACGAGATGCTGAGGGACATGGTTTAGTGTTTGATGGGAATGGTCGGACTCGATGATCTGGTGGGTCTTTTCCAACCTGGTGATTCTATGAAACCAACTCTCATCCCCTAAGGGCTTGCTCAGCAGATTCAGAAGAAACTGGCACAGCGCTCTCGCACTCCTCCCACCCCAAGACCTCCTTGCATCTGCAACCCAATCTCTCTGCTGCAGGAAGAGGTAAACATTACAAGTTTGTGTCAAATCCACTAGCCAGGTCAGTGCCGTCCCAAAGCTCACGGGGTCATGATGAAAATTTGCATGGAAGCTGCCCTCCCGTCAGAGAAGAGTGGCCCCTCCACCTCCTCCTTGTCACAGCCCCCAACACTCCATCTCCACCCCTCCAGGCACACAGCCGAGGGCAGAGGTGCCCCGATACCACAGCTGTGCAAGCAAAAACCAAAGCATAGGACAGAAGAGGGCAGAAACTGCTTTCTCCGGAGGGACCAGTCCCCCAGGAACACGGCTGAGTCAGGATGGGAACCCCTGGAGACAAGGACAGGGAGGCTGCCTCCCCCAGGGCCTCGCACAGCCGAACAGTTACACGCAGCCGTTCTACGTACAACACTGCACTTGAATGCAAAACCAGAAGCTTTTAGCATCCTGCCTGGTAGGATCAAATTTTTATATCCTCCCATGCCCGGTAAATTCTGTTCACAAAGAACAAGAAAAACGGAAGTAAAAGCCTTAATAAATGCTGGAAGAGCAGAGAGCTCACATCAACTCCCAGCCCAGCGCAGCTCTTGGATAATCTAGGCAATAGTTTATTTTTCTCTCCAGTATCATTTTCCCAGCTTGATCTCTACTGTCGCGGTATGATGGTTTCACCCCATTAGCCTTGCTTAAAAAAGTGATCCCAAGACTGCGAGTGTTATTGCCCACATAAATCAGGAGGCTTTGAATACGGAGCACCTTTAAATAAACAGCTGATGGAAGTGAAGTTCCGGGATCATTATTAATAGCTTTTCATTTCTGTGTCCGCTGTGCTGTGACATTCTTTCCCAGCAGAAAGCCTCCGCTTCCTATCCCCAGTACATCTGATCCCATGAGCCCTGAAGTCAGAATGAATGACTGTACCTTTGTGTTAATTGCGCAGCCCGTTCCACAAACTGAATACTAATACTAACTAGCCAGAGGAGAAGAATTTGCAAACCAAGGAGGGACAGTTTGAGGAGAAGCATGCCAGTCCCACTGCTTTCCCCAGTGCAGAGAGGTGAGAAGCACTGCTTCTCTCACCTCCATTTAAGGAAGGGCAGATCCAAGACGTGCATTCCAAGACGCACCAGGAAAAGCTACAGCAGGGGTACAAGGCTCTGCTCCACATCTGGCGTGGCCCAGAGACTGTGCCCTGTGTTGGCCAGTCACAGGCTTTCCCTACTTTGCCAGCCCCATCATGTTTCTCACATACCCCCTGCAAGCAGGCTGATGCCTGTCATGCTCCACATCGCAAACAAGTTCTGCCTGAGTCCAAAGGTACACAGACCTTTGGAGACACAGACACCACAGAGCAGCACCATCAGTACTTACAGGTGCTGTTCAAAGACTTCATCTGGCCAGATCCAGTTAATTTTTTACTAGCAAGCCTTTGTCCAGGCAGTTATCACTCTCCTTCCTCCACCTTCAGCTATGAGAGGCTCTTTCAAGAGCTGCAGGCAGGCGCAGATCAGCCCAGAGCAGATGAGAACTCTGAATGCCATGGGCACATCTAAGGGTAGTAACAGGCAACACTGGAGAAAGGCAAATCATCCATTCCTCTCTTGGAGGATGATGAGCCTGGGATGGGACCCAGACACCTCATCAAGAGAGACTTTGGCCACCCACTATAGTACCCTCCTGCTTTGCTGTCTCCTGCCAGCACTGACTTACAGGTGCTCCCCGTCTGGATCCCCAACACCTTCATGTTTAGGACCGAGCAGAGTTGCCAGTGTTGCTGCTGACACAGCAAATGACACCATCCCCCAAGTCTGTGGCTCAGAAGAGGTCAAGTTTATCCTCCGTGCACATACATCAGGAAAGACCCTTCAAAGCCCAAAAGATGAGGAGATGGTCCTGATGGCAGCCAGTCCCAATACAGCCACCAACATAAGTGCAAGAAAAAAGTGACCAGAAATGCCCAAGAAAGAAGCTGGCATGGGCTTCCCAGCCTCCCTGAGCTTTCTACCCTTTCTTGGAGAGCAACAAGAACTGGTTTACCTCACCCCCAGTTTCACTTTACTCTTCTCAAGTAATGACACCACACAGGTCGTGCTGCTGGAAGAGAATACACAGGGTAAGCAAATATGCCAAAATGGCCTGTTGCTTCAATGACCTTTGCTGTGTGTAAATCAAACGGGCTGCAGGCAGCAGCAGACTCCCAGAATGGGTGATAACTTTTGGTTTTACTGCCTACTGCTCGCCCTTTCCAAAACCCACTTCTCAGCAAGGAGGTTGAGGACATAAGCACTGACACATGCATGACACAGGACCACCTATGAAAGAGTGGAAACAGCATCAGAAGAGCGTGGAATGTGGCTGAGCAAAGCTGAAAGAGACCACCACAGACAGGATGCACATTTCTTGGAGGACGTTAGGAGGAAAAAAAATTACAGTGTTAACTCTTCCTTCTGATTCCAAAGTCCTTTCCCTGGCAAGAGTCTGAATCAAGATCATGATGGACTAGCACAGCAGAGCTGTGTCCTTACACTAAATCAACAAGAACACCATAGGTTTCTGGATAGGATTCTGCTAGCAAGATACAGTACAAGCCTTCCCTCTGCAAGACAATGACCACTTTTGCACGTGAAAAAAAACCTTTATTCCTCCTCCTCCACCCCTTTCAGTTTTGTATTTGCATAGACTGTGGACCAGCATCCAGCACTCGCGTAGGACCTTTAAGCAGAGGCAATGTAGTGGGTCCCACCTGTACAAAACAAGATAGTCTCAGTGTGCCACTAGGAACGCTGCTTTCCAGCCATCAGACTTCAGCGTCCCACAGAAGCATCAGCTCTCAGCGGAGGCCAAACTGCATTCGAAAAGAACATCTCTGTAGCTCAAAGCATGTGAATACAGCAGACTAGAACAGAGTCCACAGGTAGCTTCACCTTAACATCACTACCAATGGTACAATGAGGGAGGGACAGACTCGGAACTCTGGGAACAATCACTCTGCTCAGCACAGATGATAAAGGGAGACTGACTGGCCAATTCCTCAATCAGGCAGAAAGGTTCAGAGCTCTGGTGTAAAATTCAATCAAACAAGACCAACATCTTCACCTCTGACATTCCAGGATGGACACAGGATTTGATGTGGGGTTTTGTACAGGTCATATTTCACACTCAGACCCCTTGCCTCAGCCAGCCCTGGCAATAGTGAGACTATGAGAAACTTCTCTCTTCAGCACACAGGCTTTGAAGGGCCTTTCTTGATGTATCTGCACAAAGCAAGGACCTTGGGGCCTTGTATGTAGGTTCTAATGTTATTATTATCAAAAAGAATAAAGAGGGACATGGTGAAGTAAGAGGCAGCAAAGCAGCCCAGGGAACAAAGGGAGGAAAAAAGAGAGACAGAGATTACAGCAGCAACAGGGAGGACAGAAAAGCAAATGGACAAAGTGCATGTGAAAGAATAGAGCCAAGGAAAGATATGCATACACGTGAGCAGGTAGGATCATGCTGGAACACGTGCGTGTGTGTTTCCACACAGGAGGCAGCATGGAAACCACCCGGGCTGGTGCAGTGCTTTGCAGCTCTGACTCCTCAGACCTGGTGCACATTTGCAGCCTTGACCTGCTTCAGCAAAGGACCTCCCCCATTACGAATCCCACACAGGACTCCCATGTCCTAATTCACTCCATCCAGCATACAGCCCAATGGCCACTCCATACTGGTAACAGTGAAAGATCTTCACAGCCAAAATTTGGAAAGCAGCTGGCTCCGAGTATGCTCACCAGCAGTGCCCACCCTTTCACCATAGCAGTTCCATACTTGAGAGGGAAGAATTGGCAGCACTCACACACCCTCCCACTTCCCCACATGCAAACACGGCTTTCTCTGGCTTTGTCATCCCCACACACTTTGTCCGTGTACATCCTACACTTTCTGTCACTACATTGCAGACCCTTGCTGTCTCTTCCTTTATTCCATGGGCTATTTCACGTCCCCTTCCCTCTCCACACTCCTCTGTAGCTTGTTTGATGACAATTACATTAGAACTCATACATATAACCCCAAAGTCCCTAATACGTGCCTGAGTAGGACAGCTCCACCCAGCACCCACCACCCTTAATCCAAGCAGCAAGATGCAAAAGCACTGACATCTGGAATTGCACAGGCACCTTTATTCCAGCTATTCCCTGTACGTCCCCCCACCATCCCCCAGGTCCCATCATTTCCAACAGAGGAGGTAAACATTGGACTGGCTGAAGCCAACTAAGCTGAAGTCAGATAGGAGCACACAACGCAAACATGCTCCTTTGTATCCTCCCCTCCAAACAACCACTTTTTGCAGGCTGCTGGGCTGGCAACCTGAGGCAGAGTTTGGGCTTCCAAAGCCAAGTGGTGTCCAGTCAAAAAGCCATTCTCCTCCACATCAATCTGGGAGCTGTTCACATCTCTTGCCACCCACCTCTCCTACCGGACTTCACAGTGAATTAACACCAAAACTCACTCCTGAACATGCAGTCGCTGTGATTCAAAAACAGAATAACAAGACACAGCTGTCTTAGACACAGCCGATACCAAACTTTCAGCTGGTTCAGGATTGAGCACTGCATCTGTCCAGTCCTCCGCCCCCCACGGCCAGGTGCACCAAAAGCATTGACTCACGAGGCAGCTTTCCTCACCCTGGTGCACAGAGATGCAGGTAGACTTCACACTTCACGCACAAAAACATATAAGATGTATAAATTAATAAACACTTCATGCACCAGCTAGAAAAGGAGAAGGAAAAACTGTCATTACTATTTCTAAATATACTTGAGAGTCATCAGATAGCACAGTGATGGACTAGATAAAAAAAGACAGAGAGGAGTCTCAGTACCAGCCTTTGATGGCTCACAAGGGAAACTCACGTGCTGCTTCATGGAAGCCAGGACCAGACATTGTGTCCTACCTCTGCGTAAGCCCAGCTCAGCTGTTGTCTAAAGAAAAGGCCTCCCGGCCTGGTGCTTCACAGTCCCTCCCTCTCATTTCTATGTCCCAGCAGACAGCTTTTCACAACCAGGACAGTCCTTGGTAAAAGCAACACAGACTCAGCTGCAGGATTTTCTGGTTCTGGGATGGCACAAGGTTTGGAAAAGGCTTCCCTAGAAACACCAAACCTGTGCCCAGGCCCTGGAAGACACTCGGGAGCAGTCACAGCCCTGAGAGTGGTCACAGGTCAGATCCTGTCCTGCAGCCCCACCACTATGATGGACTCTGGCTGATTTACACCCCCTGAGCTAGCAGCACTGCGTGCAGGGAAGCCCTGCTCGGTCAGGCTTGCTTCCTGGCACTTGGTTGTGCCTCTAGCTCATAACAGAAAGCACGCGCGGCAGCACTGCAGGCAGGGGTGAGCTTCTGCCATCAGCCCCCAGGGCAGAGGACACATCTCCACTGCGTTGCTCAGGTCTGACAAGGGCTTTTCTGCAAAGGCCACCAGGTACCTTCCTACAGCGCAGGCAACCCCAAAGGCATGGTAAATAAAAGATATTTAACAATCCCTCTTTTGGGTCTGGCTGAGATGGAGTTAATTTGCTTCACTGCAGCTCATATGGTGCTGTGCTTTGTTTTGTGACCAAAACAGTGCTGATAATATAATGGTTTAGCTCTTGCTGCACAGTGTTTGCCCAGCATCATGGCCTTCTCCGTTTCTCACTCTGCCCCCCAGTAGAGAGACTGGGGGTGCACAAGCACTTGGGGTGGGGACACGAGCAGGCGGATGACACAAGCTGACAAAAGAGGTACCCTCTGCCATCTAAAATCATACTCAGCAACAGTATGGGAGAGAGGGAGCTCAGAAGGCTTAATCACCTTTTGCTCAGGAACTGGCTAGGAATCGATCTACCCATGAAAGGTGGTGAGTGTTTGCATTTGCATCCCTTGTTTTGTTTTCTTTCTCTCTTCTTTTACTTCTCCTTCACTTACTAAACCATTTTTTATCTCAACTCACACATTTACTTTCTTTAACTCTTCCTTTCTTTTTCCTTCGTCCCACTTGGAAGTAGGAGAGGGAGTGAGCAAGCAGCTGTGTGGTGCTTGGCTGCTTATCAGGGTTAACCCATAACAGTCCCAGAACACCCGACAGCACCACTGCTGGCCATGCTCGCTGCCAGGGCAGAGGAAGTCAGACTGACCCTGTTCTGAATGCAGGAGCCAAAGAGCAGCGGGCACAGCACAGAGAGAAGCTGCCACTCTCCTTGCACAAAACTTTGAGCCTTTCAGTCCTGTGAGGTGAGCTCATACCTCCTGTCCTGGAGCAGCCCAGCACCACCAGCATCCAGCTGCCAGCAACTCCCAGTGAAGCAACCTGCATCTATCTCTAATTCACCAAAGCCCATCAGCACTGTAGATGCAGAATGAATTCAAGCCTGAACTGATGGTTCCAGCATCCTTCCAAGCCAGACACAAGTATCCCATTGCACAAAAATGTAAACAGCTTCTTCAGACCAAGTCCATAACTGCTCACCTGTGGGTGCTCCTCCAGCTGGGGAAGGTTCAGTGCTTGCACTTCATGCCTCAACCGCTTTGTGGTACCAGGGAAAGGAGCAGCATCACCTCCAAGCACAGCCAGCTGAGACAGAACCGACGATGCCGCAGTCCTCAGCCCTAGCTCCAGCTCACAATCTCCCGTCTGCCTTAGCTAATCCATCGGCAAGTCCTGGCAAGGCAAAGCAAGGCCACGGCCACATCTGAGGGCCAGCCTCAGTCCCCCAGTCACTCATCCCACAGCCCGGGGAAGCTCACAGCCCTGCACCGGTGCCTGTGGCTCACCTGCTGCCCACAGTGCTGGCATCTCACCATACCTGGTCCCTTCTACAGGGCCCCCAGAAGCCAGGCCAGATGAAGCCCCCCAAGGGTTAACCTGGGAGATGGACTCAGGGGGCACGCAGAGAGGAGGGATTTGGGAAAGATGTGGTCACTCCCAAGCCTCAGTGAGACCAGCAGAGCCATTGCCCAGAGGAGATGGCTGATGCAGGCATCGAGTGCACCCTTAGCAAGTTTGCAGATGATACTAAGCTGGGTGGAAGTGTGGATCTGATGGAGGGTCGGGAGGCTCCAAAGGGATCCAAACAGGCTGGACCGCTGGGCTGAGACCAATGGCATGAGGTTTAACAAGGCCAAATGCCGGGTCCTGCACTCGGGGCACAACAACCCTGGGCAGCTACAGACTAGGAGAAGTCTGGCTGGAAAGCTGCCTGGAGGAGAAGGACCTGGGGGTGTTGGTTGACAGCGACGGAACATGAGCCAGCAGTGGACCAGGTGGCCAAGAAGGCCAAGGGCATCTTGGCTCAGACCAGAAATGGCGTGACCAGCAGGTCCAGGGAGGTTCTTCTCCCTCTGTGCTCGGCACTGGGGAGACCGCTCCTCGAATCCTGTGTTCAGTTCTGGGCCCCTCACCACAAGAAGGATGTTGAGGCTCTGGAGCGAGTCCAGAGAAGAGCAACGAAGCTGGTGAAGGGGCTGGAGAACAGGCCTTATGAGGAACGGCTGAGAGAGCTGGGGGTGTTTAGCCTGGAGAAGAGGAGGCTGAGGGGAGACCTCATTGCTCTCTCCAACTACCTGAAAGGAGGTTGTGGAGAGGAGGGAGCTGGGCTCTTCTCCCAAGTGACAGGGGACAGGATGAGAGGGAATGGCCTCAAGCTCCGCCAGGGGAGGTTCAGGCTGAACATCAGGAAGAAATTTTTCACGGAAAGGGTCATTGGGCACTGGCAGAGGCTGCCCAGGGAGGGGGTTGAGTCACCTTCCCTGGAGGTGTTTAAGGGACGGGTGGACGAGGTGCTGAGGGACATGGTTTAGTGTTTGATGGGAATGGTTGGACTCGATGATCCGGTGGGTCTTTTCCAACCTGGTGATTCTATGACCCTGGTTCTGATCTCATCTCTCCCTGCACCTCTCAAATTAACTCGTTAATTGGGCCGCCGGGCTGCGCACGGGAAAGGAGGGTGCAGGGCTCCCTCTGCCGGCACCGGCCCGGGAGGAGCCCCCCGCCCTCTCCCCGCCGAGAGCCCGGGAACCGCGCCGCCCGCCCCCCCCGGGACCGGGGTTCGAGACCCGGCAGCGAGGATCCCGTCCCCTGCCTCGGGACGGCTCTGCTGCGGCAGGACCGTTACTGCAAAAGGCACCCGCCACTGGGGACCAGCCCAGGAGGGCTGCAGCAAGCGAGTGTTCGGTTGACTTTTAGAAGTTTAAGCGGGGACATAATTTCTTCAGCACTCTGCTGATGCTCAGCTATTCTTACCTGCCTGCTATCTAAAGGTTCAGCTGTATTTCATAAGTGGGAAGGCAGCCAAGCTCGGAAAGCTGGTGAAGTCCTGCTCCTGAAGGAACTCGTCACATTCCTCAACCTTTTAGACTCCAGTGACAGGAGAAACAACTCCCTCTCCCACACATGCACGACACCATCACCAACAGCCACGTGCCACGACAGAGCCACCACAACTGGGGTTGCTTTCATCCTGCTAAAAAGTAGAACAGTGAAAATCCAGAAGGATCCAAGGCCAAAGGTAACTCTGAAGTTTTGTACCAGAGGACAGGGTTCCGTCCCAGGTTAACAACCTCATTTGCTCACTTTTAGAATGTGCCCGTCTCAAACTGCTGCTCTCTAGAGGGGGTGACAGGGTGCTGGTTGTGGAGAGGAGGAGGTGCTCTGAGCTTAGGAACCACTTTTAATGACAAGGATTACTGGAGTAACAGCATTTTGGGGATTTAGGATTCCAGGAAGCAGCTGCAGTAGGAGTAGAGGGAGATAATCCCAGTGTGACAGAGAAGCAAGGAAGCAGGACTGGAGAAGGGGTTGCAGCATCCCCAGGCACACACAGAAGCTACTGTCTACCACAGGGCATCCCGCACAAGGGGTGCAGCTGTCCCACAGCAGAAAGCAGCTGCCAGAACAAGGGCCTGGTCCAGGGCTTCCAGCATCTCTCTGTCCTAGGAGGGCCAGTCCATAAGGGTTTCTAAGCCTCTGGAGCAGCCAAACCTTCATCTGTCCCTCCCGACACTGGCCCATGGGGAGACTCAGACCCAGAGGAACAATCTGTCCTACAGCCCATGATCAGGAAGCCCAGGCTCCCCAGCCAACACGCAGCCCCTAAGCGACCTGTGAGCCAACAGCCAGCAAGAGGAATCCAGAAAAGGCAGCAGGGGGCCACAGAGAAGAGCAGAGCCAGGAGAGGGCCTGGGGGTGTTGAATGCATGTCCAAGGATATCCAACTCCAGCTCCTCTCTGGTGGGCACAGGGCCTCAGCTCATCTGCAAGAATGAGCTCTCTCCTGCCAGATCACTACCAGGACCACATCACACACTCCTGCTCTGATTTAGTTGTGCAAGCAAAACCTCAAGGAAATGCTAACTTACCAAAGTGGTGTTTAAATCCTGCACTTGCTCCTGCAGCTGCTGTTTCCAAACGTCTCACATCCTCGCTCTGCTGGGTGTACACACTTTTCCCCATCCACACGCACACCACTACCTGCCTGTGCCCACATTCATGCATAGGCTTATGTTAAAGAAGTTTAAAGCTTTTGAGGCTCCATTTATTGCCCAAGATGTTTCTATGGCGACTCCCTTCACATCCCATCATTGGCTGCAGAGAGCTTCTGGCCATCAACAGCTTCAGGTGAGTTGAAGGCCTTCAAGTCACCTGCAGTTGTTAATGCCACCAGCTACAGTTAATTAGGAAGAGATTAACAAAAACCCACCTGAAAAGGCAATGGTGAATAGGCAATGTCAGCCAATAATGAACAGTGATCCCATGTCTCTTTTTCCCTTGGTGTCCCCTGGACCCTGGTAGCAGAGAGGAGCAACAAAGAGAGGTAGAGGGTATCTGCAGAAAGATGCTGGACAAACAGTCCTGCTTTTGCGATTACCTGGAAGGAATTCCTAACCAGCATGACTCACACAGCTGCTGTAGCCAGAGCACAGGACCACTTCACCCTATGCAGCGGCTGGCCCTGACACCCCACTTCCCAATCCAGGGGCAGGGTGCTCTCAGCTTTGCTTGGGAAGCACCTGGCTAAATGTTTCTACAGGGCAGCTGCAGAGCTATGGCCATTGCTGCCAAGCACCAGGCCCAGCATCACCTCCATCCCATCCTCAGCTTCCATTATCAGCCAGTCGGGGAGGAATTCAGCACAAGCAACAGCAGCGACAGAGCGTGTGTGAGCCAGGCAAGTTTGCTCTCTGTGAAGCAGACCCTCCACACAGCAGTTTGACAGCAGTGTTAATAGGTACTTTGCCTAGTCTCAGTCTGCAGTGTGTGAGCTAAAGCACAGCTCTCTCACAAGAGAGCTGAAATTAGGAAGTGTAGTGCTAAGTAAAGTCAAAACAGAGTAAGTTCTGCTGGGCTTATTTTTCCAGGCTTATTGGCACTGCCAGAGTCAGAGCGAGGGGCAAGAAGACCGTAAAAGCAGGGCAGCAGAACGGACACCACATGCAGAGAGGAGGCAAATGCAGGTTTCCCACAGACAAGAGAAGCAGGGCAGGACTGGGCATTCAGAGAAGTGCTGCCCTTTCCCAGAAAAAAAAAACATTGTTAGGTTGCAATGAGAATTACACTTCTCTTGCATTCAGTGAGCGGACCTGAGATGGGGCAGCCAGCAGAAAGCAGACACTTTCTGAAAAGCACCTTGTTTTTCAGCACTGCTGGCAGCTTTAGCAGCAGTGGATGATCTGGGCCAAATTTGCCCTTGGGCTGGCTGCCTTCCCTGTGCCCAAGGGCGCAACTCCACCACCTCTCAGAAAAGAGCATGGGGCTTCAGCTGAGCAGGGTCTGTCCTCCACCTCTTGTTCATCGAGTCCTTACAAAAGCTCTGGGGGCTACTTCTCTTCCCAGGTGGTACCAGTGCCCACGCTCACCGCCGTGGTGCTTCCCCACGCTGGTGCAGCACGAGCAAAGGCTGGGGAACACAGCAAGGAGGTGGCACAGCCAGCACCCTGAAACCCAGCGTTGGAAGGTAAAAGCCACGCTCAGCCCACTGAGGCACAGGCAACACACGCACTGTGAACAGTCTCTCCTCACACTCCCACCTCCTGGTAGTGTCCTGGATCCCCATGTGCCTTACACATACCAGGTAATATTGACAGCAAAGGGAGTCATGCAGCTGCAGCGAGCTCTGCACCTGTCTGCCACCCACCACAAGCCAATGCCCGCAGAGTCCCACAGGCCCTCCGAGGAAAAGAGAGAAGGTGCCATAACGCTGTCAAAGAGCCACACGCATTCATGTGCAGGGAGAACCCAAACCACACTGCGAGAGGCTCAGAGGAACAGCATCACCAAGAGAAAAACCCACAGCTTCACAGAAGAAGAAAGAACCTACACATTCTGTGGGCATCCCTTGTGTGATTAGAGAAGGCAGAGATTGCTGAAGGCATCTACTTTTGCTACCCAGACATTGCACTATAGAACCAGCAATAAAGTGCCATCCAACGACCCTTCCCCAACAGGATAACACAGAACAACCTGCTCTCAGCTGCAGCACAAAAGACAATGAAAATAAAGAAAAATTAAGGAGACACAGAGCCAGACTAAAGTTAAGTCTGGATTAGTCTCTGCAAACAGGGTTGTTGCAAAGGATAAGGCTGAAATTACTGTAATGTGCTGTATGCCTTTTACAGACTTGGCAAATAATAAAGATGATCGTTAAATGAAAAAGAAATTGTGAATTGGGAGGCTGGGTGCCTGCGGTGGCTACCGGCAGGAACAGAGAGCCCCTCCACAGCTCTCTGAAGCAGAAGCCAACCCACAAACTGGACACCACTGCAAATGCAGATGCCCCGCCGGGCTGAGCAGGCAGTGGGCACCCAGCCCATGCCAGGTGAGCGGGTGAGTCCTGTCCAGACCCCTGAAGCAAGCTCCCCCTGTGCCAGGTCTGCATGGGAGCAGAGAAGGCTGAGAGGCAGCAATTTGCTGCCCAAATCCAGATACCAAGCCCCAGCTTTTTCTGCAGGGTGTAGCAGGAACTGTGTTCACAAGCAACGAGGCAAGCCCTGCAAATGCCACAGCAGCCAGACCTGAGGGGGAGAACTCTGCACCCTCACGGGCAGCCCTGGGCACAGCCACACACAGACACTGGCCAAGGACAAGTTAGAACGGGGGTCCTGCCAGCGGCAGAGCAGCCAGCACATGCCCAGGGTGCAGGGCAGGGCTCACTCAGGGCTTACAGCCAGGGTGACATCCCTCCCCATCACCAGCCTTCCCCATCACCAGCCTTCCCCATCACCAGCCTTCCCTGCAATGGGAGGCCATGAAATAAACTGGGGGCAGGGACAAAAAGACCTCACGAACACCAAGGTCCTGCACGCCCTGTTCCCCTCCCACTGCTGGCAAAGACTCTTGTTGAGACTCGCTTACTTTCCATGTGCTGTTTGGAAAAAGCAGCCCACTAGAAACGGCCTGTGCCTCAGTGTATGCATGGGCTTATCCGCAGAGAAGTCACTGCCCATAAACCCAAACGCAGTTGCGTAACACACAGGTAAAAGACAGCGATGCAAATTCATACACGGTTGTACTCTTACATATAAACACCATTCAGCAACCTGAAGCCAAAAGAACACACCCGCCACCACACTATTCCTTCTTCAATCTGTTTTTCATTACTTTCCAAATACGGGCTTTTAGAATAAAAAAGCAATTAATTCCAAAATACGGAAGACTGGACTGAATCCCACTTAAAAGTCCAGTTTTGATTCAAAGCTTCCATGAACAATCTAATGAAACAAATGAAACTAAGTCCACGGGTAGCAAAACAGGTTTCAACAAACATTCCCCCCCCAGTATTTGCAACCCAATTTTACTACTGCGGGCTAGTGATTACGAGCACAAAATTAAAATTCTCAAGGCAAAAAGTCTGCTAGCTCAATATCATTTTTGACGTGCAAAAAGCCAAAAAGCTGATCGGACAATGTACACAACAAACAGTAAATGATGACCCTGTTCTGAGAATCCTTACACACAAGCAAGAAACTATAGACTTTTTCAAATATGATATTGCATTTTAAATCATGAAAATATCATATTAGTTGATACAGAACAGGGAAAAACAGGATATTAACTGTTATTTTTAACCCACTGATAGCCTTTTCTGTTTTTTCTGGAGACCTGCTGGCTTCTTTTGAAAAAGAGTTTTAAAATCTACCTTGTTTCAGTGGCCACTTTTCCATCCTAGGCATGAAATCACAGTATCACATTATTAAGAGTCCGTGCACCAAAAAGCAAAGGGCTTATTTTTTGCAGGAACAAAGCTGGCCCTTTTTACCTATGAAACAGCACATACTTTTCCTTTCCCAAGCCTACCTATTTCAACACTGTATTATACAACAACCGGCATTTCATACAGAGACTGAACCTTGCTTTATCGGACCCCACCTCACTGGAGCGACGGGGTGCAGGCAATACAAGAGTCTATACAGAACCTGGGACAGCTTGTCCAGGTTTTAGTGGGCTCTGCCCTGCACTGCACTTTCAACACTTCCAGGGGTTTCATCACTTAGGAGCAGAACTGCCCTCTGGCCTTGAACACAAACACAGTATCAGCACAGGAAAGCCATTTCACACATTCATTTCCATTTTCCCCTGCCAGGCGATACCCAAAGCCAGGGAAGCACTTTATTATCACTATTTGAAAACTGATGTACCTTGATCGTGATCTCCAACCCTGACAATCGTTTGCTACCAATACTCCTTACCCCGTGCTCATGAAAGAGCGTCCACCAGTCTCACAGGGAAAACCTGGCAAAGCCCAGGCTCCCTCTGAGCTGGGCACACGAGCCACAAGTACAGAGTCTGCAGGCTTCAGCCATTCTCTGAACACATCAGGGACTCTGAAGAGATAGAAACAGGACCCAAAGAAACAGTCACCATCCAAGATGATCATCATGCAAGACCATGGGACTGGCTGTCGTTCCAATACATCCTATTTCAACAGCACGGTACCAGCCCAGTAGCAGGGCAGAGAGAGGTATAATTTCCCATTTATTTTGTCAGGCCATGCAAACAAGCTCTGGAGAACCAGGGCTCCAGTGAAGCCATCCTTCTCAGCCCTCCCAGGTCCAAAGGCTTCTCTGAGATGCACCGCACTGTCTTATGAAGTTACGTCTGAACTCTGAGCCTGCCCCTCCTTGCTATTATCTACACCACCATCCCTTTAACTGGTCTTGTTTAAGCATAAAATGAGATTAGAAGAAAAGACAAATGCAGATCACCCCAGATTGTAAGGGATGTTACAACTGTCAGAAATCCAACAAAAGAGAGAACAGAGGCATGTAATTCATCACTCCTTGCCCCACTGGCACAGCGAGCGGCCGCAGGAGCCTGGCTGCCACAGGATGATCTCCCAGGACACTCAGCAAGGGGCTTGGCGTGCAGCACGGGGCCTGGGCAAGCGGCTGTGGCTGGGATGCAGGAGAAGCCGTGGCTGGGATGCGGGAGCGGCCGTGGCTGGGATGCGGGAGCGGCCGTGGCTGCAGTACTTGTTCCCAGGTGGCCTGTGTGCAGCCATTTGGGAACCACGTCTTAAATGGGGAAAGTGCTAGTTTTAGCACAGTTATTTTTAGTTTGTTGTTAGAAAAAACGTGGCTCTGTAAATAGACAGATGTACCCTGCCTGCTGAAAGGACTCGGACAGGACTCCTCAGGCATCTCGGCTGCGTTACACACCCCCCCAGCACGACCCCCGTGGGAACTGGCACGAGGGCTCTGCTCAGAAAGATGGGGAGGCAGCTCTTGGCTAGGAAGGAGCCCGGAGAGGGTGTTTTAAGGCAGCACCGGTTTAAAGAAGAGCTGCGGCTCCGTACGCACCCAAGCGCTTTAAGCGAAGGCTGTGCCTTAGCCCCGATGCTGGCAGAGCAGGTGCCGGAGCCCCAGCACCGCGCACTCAGAACCCGGGGAGCGATGCTCCGAAGGACACGACCCCCCGGCTTTGCCTGCGCCCCGACACCCAACCGCCCCAACGCTCCGGGGCGGAGTCCGGGGCTCCCGGGGGGCTCCCCCCCGCCCCCCCCCCCCCCACCGAGCCGAGCGCCGGCAAAGTTTGCGGCGCGGCCGGGGCCGGCGAAGTTGCGGCGGCCGGTGCCCGCGGAGCCGCCCCCGCCGCCCGCGGGTCCCTTACCTGGGGCGGTGGCCGCGGCGCCTCCCCTCCCCGCGCGGGGAGCTCGGCCGCCCGCGGCATCGCAGCCCCCGCTCCGAGCGAGCGCCCCGCTCCCCCGGCTCCGAGCGGATCTGCCGGCGGCCCCGCTCCCCCGGCTCCGAGCGGGTCTCGCGGGTCTCCCGGCTCCCCCCTCCGCGGGGGCTGCGGGCGCCGGGCGGGCAGGGCGCGAGGCGGGGCGCGGGGTGCGCGGCCGGGGATGCATGTGCGGCGGGAGCCGCCTTCCTCCCTCTCGCTGCCTTCGCTCCCTGCCTTCCCCGCCAGCCCAGCCCAGCCCAGCCCAGCCTCTGCTGGAGACTCTGAGAATGCAGCGCCGGCTCCCGCCCGGCCCCGGGCACCGGGCACCGAACCCCCGCACCGCCCCCGCGCCGCCCCCGCTGACCCCAGGCCCCGCCCGGACCCTCGAGAGCGACCGCTGAGCGGGGCCCGGGGCTGAGAGCGGGCAAGCTCAGTGCGTGGGAGAGCGGCGCCGGGCCGGGCCGTCCGGCAGCGCAGGGAGACCCCAGCCCACCCTTCTCAGCCCTGGGGGGGGACAGAGCCTGACGGCCCAGGGGCTGCGGGGGCGCTGCGGGCACTACAGGCGGGGTCGGCACCGCGGGGGCTGCGGTTGGGGCTGAGGATGCAGGTGCAACTGGGGCGGGTGCTAAATGGCGTGAACTCCAGCTGGAGGCCAGTGACAAGTGGTGTCCCCAGGGCTCAGTGCTGGGTCCAGCCCTGTTCAATGCCTTTATCAATGACCTGGATGAGGGGATCAAATACACCCTTAGCAAGTTTGTGGATGACACTGAGCTGGGTGGAAGTGTGGATCTGCTGGAGGGTCGGGAGGCTCCAAAGGGATCTGAACAGGCTGGACCCCTGGGCTGAGACCAATGGCAGGAGGTTCAACAAGGCCAAATGCCGGGTCCTGCACTTGGGGCACAACAACCCTGAGCAGCTACAGACTAGGAGAAGTCTGTCTAGAAAGCTGCCAGGAGGAGAGGGACCTGGGGGTGCTGGTTGACAGCGACTGAACATGAGCCAGCAGTGGCCCAGGTGGCCAAGAAGGCCAAGGGCATCTTGGCTTGGATCAGAAACGGCATGACCAGCAGGTCCAGGGAGGTTCTTCTCCCTCTGGACTTGGCACTGGTGAGACCGCTCCTCAAATCCTGTGTTCAGTCCTGGGCCCCTCAGCACAAGAAGGATGTTGAGGCTCTGGAGCGAGTCCAGAGAAGAGCAACGAAGCTGGTGAAGGGGCTGGAGAACAGGCCTTATGAGGAATGGCTGAGAGAAGGGAATGCCCTGTTGCTCCACATTTGCAGTGCCTTACACAAGGCCAACAAATCCTCTGCTTGGCCAATATAGCCAAGAAACTGCGGTAAGCCAGAGCAGATGATGGTCTGGTGCTTCCTCCACAGGCAGGGGGCCAGCAGGTCAGGGGATGGAATCATAGAATGATTTGGGTTGGAAGGGACATTAAAGATCATCCGGTTCCATTGCCCCTGCCATGGAAAGCAAAAAGAGTGTGGTTATAGCTACAGCATGAATCCAGGAGTGACTCCTCTCCGTGACCGAGTTCAGCAGGGCATGGTTCCAGTAGCAGGCTCGGCTCTCCTCTCCACCAGCATAAGGCTTCCCATCCTCAGACTGCTGCATGACTCCCACCTTCAGAGGCCAATGGGGCCCTGAAAAAAACCTAGGAAATGCTCTATACCAGCCCCTCCAGACACGGAAACATCTAGAAATATCTTCAACCCCAGCACTGGAGTGAGAAACCTCCCTGCTGCAGGCACTGCTGCCAAAGTAGATCCCACTTGTGCCTGATGCTCTCGTAGGGAACAGAGCAAAGGCCGGAGCACAGCTGCGCCACCACTAACGCTGTCTGCAAACACAGGCCTTTCTCAGTGCCAGGCTAGCCCTAGGGCAGCTGCTAGGCTCTTCTGCCAACATTGACACAGGCACTGGGAATACCCAGATCCTTTCCCTGGGACACTGAAGAGGCTGCATCCCACAGCGCAGCAGCACTGAGGGAGCTGAGCCCACCTGGCAGAAAGCACCCGATAAGCTGGTGTGATACCATGTGGAGATGGTTCCAGCACTTGTCTGTAGTTGTGGTGCCCTTTTTCAATCTGTTTTTGCTAAGATCTCCTTGCCCTTGAGCCAGGGAAGGTTTGTCTCTCCTGCCATCACCCGCTCTCCCGTGCCACAGCTGCTCCATGCCCAGTCGATCTAGTGGAAGAAGTCCCTGCTCATTGCAGTGAGAGTCAGACTAGATGACTAGATGTCCCTTCCAGCCCAAACCATTCAGTGATTCTATGCCCTGTTGCTGCTGCCCAGCAGGGCAGCCAGCCCTGCCCCAGCCCAGCTCCCCGAGAGCGCTGGGAGAGAGCACAATACAACAGTCCTTCCCTGAGCCCAGGAACCAGCAACGCTTCAGAGAATGCCCAAGTCACACAGCAGCACAGGCCAGGACCATCCCACAGCCTCTCCAAAGCTGACCTGTCATTTCCATGTCATGTCTTCTGTTCTCAGTCACAGAAGGACGAATGGCTTAGCCTTTGACTTTGCTGCCATCCCCTTTATCTTCATGGGAATTTAGTCCTCATCTGGCTTCTCCTTTCCTCTTATTCCCATCATTGCTTTATCCCAGCATTCAAATAGCTCTTTTGTATTTCTTAGCTCTCCTCTACTTGCAGCACTCTTCCCTTATTCTGATATACTCTCCCCATCTCATTGAGCTCCCTTTGCTTTGTTCTCTGCCTATCTCCCTTTCTTTCTGCTAGTGACTTCTTTTCTTGTTGTGATTTTTCTGCTCTGCTCTGTCCCTTTCACTCATCTATTCTCCTTATCTGTTTTTGCTTCTTCCTCTTCCTTTTCCCAGTCTTTACACTCCCCCTTTCCACCCCCACCCCCCACCCCCACCCCCCGTACCTTTGTCTGTAAGGAGTTGAAAGTTAAAAGCTTTTCCAACTTGATCCTGAGCAGCTTTCCCTGGTGCTTTCATCTCCACACACATTTGTAAAACTGCTCAGACTGAAGAGCCACGACGTGAACAACTAAAGAAATATCAGGGAGAAACAGGACTCCCAAAATGGGATGGAAATTGGCCTTCTCCAAGGAAATCTCCCTGGTTCACTAGCACTGAAGTTTTTTCTCCACAGTCCCTGTAAACACAACACAAAGGTGTTTACCAAGATTTCCTTTCCTGGCCTCACCCTCCTCCCTGGTGAGTTCAGTGCTGGGAGGGGCAGACACAGAGGTGCCAGAGGGCTCCCCATCAGGTCCTGCCAATAGGTAGCCATGACCGACCAGCTCTCCATTCCCTCCCACTAGCAGCTTCTGCCAGGTTTGTCATTCCTGCTGCATCACAAACTGTGAGCCAGAGCGAAGAGTTGATCGCACCAGGAAAGATGCTCTGGCTCTGGTCCACTCCTGCTATCTGCTTCTCCTTCATGCAGAGATGGCAAGCTCTCTCAGGTGATGTGTCACCAACTCCTCCCAGCTGCCAAAAAGAGTTCTTTCTTACCAGTTTCTTGTGTGTTACATGCAGCATTCTGCATTGTTTGGGACAGAGCAGCTGTGGGCAATGACTTTAGGAAAATTCAGGGAAGAGTGCTTTGGAGCCACTGCTCTCTTGATGCTTCTGTGCAGCCTGTGCTTTGCAGGGTTCACACGTGAGTATGGAAGTATGGTCGATCTTACCTGTGACCAGTGGCAAGGAATTACAGAGTTACCAGTATAGATATGTGCTGCGTCATATGGAGCAAATCGAAGTGCTGTCTGCTTACTTAAAAATTTGTTGCTGAGAAGCGTATGAATCCTGGCTATTCTCACAACTCAATGAGATTTATCTCACTAAATCCTACTTCTTCCCTACTGGAGAAACAGATTCAACACAGGACAAGCTCTGTGACTCACCTCTCTGTTGGCAGAGCTAGCTCCCATTAATCTAACTCTCTGTCTCATGTCTACATTTTGCTGGCAGGCAATCCATCTCCAGACCAGCTCCCTCCAGGATCCAGTTCCCCTGTCAGTCAGAGCCTCCCTCATGCTGGGTGCCTTGACGGGCTTCTCCTTGGTGGGATGGGAGCAATCTGCAGCCCAGGATGGCAGCAGGGGACAGACAGTGGGACGGATAGATGCTTGCCAGGCAAAGCCACGTATGGCTACAGTGGCAGTTGGTCTCAGTATCTACCTGTTTTCATTCTCTGACCCTACCCCGACTCATCTCTGTAGAACAAACAGATTCATATAGCTCAGTCCCACCAGTCTTGCTCTTCATGGGGTGCAGGATTCAGCCTGTTGCCTTTCAAGATCACCCTGAAAGGAGCTGAACGCTGGGTGTTAGGGCTGGCAGAGATGGATTTGCTCCCAGAGCTGCAGCGCACGATGCCATGAAGGCTGCATCAAGCAAGTCCCTCTGCCAAACTCCCTGCAGAGGGCCCTGGGGGGTCACATTTGCTCCTGCTGTGCTTAGCAGCCACCTCTTTGGAGCAGTGTCGTTGCCTCACACTGCCCATCTCCTGGGGGCTGCAACGTAGGATGCCACGCTACATGCCCAGATTGCTTCTTGCCTTTTCCTGGATGCTGCTCTGACACAGGTCTAGAAAGATGAACCCCACGGGCTGGTTGCACCACATGACTTCCTTCATACCCCGTAGCTGGGGAGATGCCTCTACTCCCCCAAAACGGCCCTGCACTGTGATTCCTGCTAGAGATAGGCAGCAATTCTGGGCTCATACAGGTCCTGCATTGCTCAGCCATTCCTTACCACTCCATGGAGCGTGGCCATGCAAAGCTGGAACTGCCACAGCATGGTTGGCAAGGGTACAGCCCAGTGCTGCCCTAAATTTGCTGGGCACATATGGGCCAAAATCCCCAGTCAGTTGCCCAGAGGCACATCTGCCAGCCAGCCAGCCCTGCCTTGCTGCTGCGGCTTGAGCCTTTTCCTAGGAGCAGTCCCGTTATCCCACATTTTTAGGTCCTGCCTGTCACCAGAGCCTGGCAGCTTCCCCCATCTTTATTCTCCCCAAGTACCGTATCATTTGCAGACTCCACGGTGTCAACATTGTGATTAGATTCCAATGCCTTTATGAATAATTTGTTGCACAATTATAAAGCAAATATTTAATTGAACTTCATATAAAATTGCTTCTGCCTCTGAGCACTGAACCACTGTTTGGGACAGGCACTGTGTGGCCACTCCAGGCCCCAGAGCCCTGTGAAGAGGCTGGCAGCAACTCGTGGGAGCCCGTTCCCAGAAGCCTGCTGGGCCTGGCCGCTCCCCACCAAGCCCGTGGAGCAGAGAGCAAGGGGCTAGTCTGCACTGGGGCCCAGCCGCCACCGATGCAGCAGCTGCAAGATTGCAGGGCAGCTCTTTTTCCTTGGGAGCACGTCCTGGAAACCAGCAGGAGAACGTGTGTTCCCCAGCTGAGCAGCAGAGCCTATCAGCTGGAGCATTCCCACAGTGTGGCCAGTGTGGCCTGGAGGAGAAGGACCTGGGGGTGTTGGTTGACAGTGACTGAACATGAGCCAGCAGTGGCCCAGGTGGCCAAGAAGGCCAATGGCATCTTGGCTTGGATCAGACACGGCGTGGCCAGCAGGTCCAGGGAGGTTATTCTCCCTCTGTACTCGGCACTGGTGAGACCGCTCCTCGAATCCTGTGTTCAGTTCTGGGCCCCTCACCACAAGAAGGATGTTGAGGCTCTGGAGCAAGTCCAGAGAAGAGCAACGAAGCTGGGGAGGGGGCTGGAGAACAGGCCTTATGAGGAACAGCTGAGAGAGCTGGGGGTGTTTAGTCTGGAGAAGAGGAGGCTGAGGGGAGACCTCATTGCTCTCTTCAACTACCTGAAAGGAGGTTGTGGAGAGGAGGGAGCTGGCCTCTTCTCCCAAGTGACAGGGGACAGGACGAGAGGGAATGGCCTCAAGCTCCACCAGGGGAGGTTCAGGCTGAACATTAGGAAACAATTTTTCCCGGAAAGGGTCATTGGGCACTGGCAGAGGCTGCCCAGGGAGGGGGTTGAGTCACCTTTCCTGGAGGTGTTTAAGGCACAGGTGGATGAGGTGCTGAGGGACATGGTTTAGTGTTTGATGGGAATGGTTGGACTCGATGATCCGGTGGGTCTTTTCCAACCTGGTGATTCTATGATTCTATGAAAAGGCGAGCACGAAGTATGTCACTGTAGAAAACATCTTTGCGACAAGTTGTTGACAGTCAGGTTTCAACACAAGGTTAAGGACAGATGCGAAAACACTGACTTGCCTTCTTTCCAGTCCTTTTCCTTCCAGGACAAAACTGGAGTATGCAGATAAGAAACTTGCACCGCAGCTGACTCTTCAAAGGTAGGCGAATGCCTTTGCTCTCTGGCCACATTTCAACAACAGAGGGTACTAGTCTGGATTGATAACAAGAGCTTTGGCACCCGGGTGCCCATCCTGGGAGAGGCTTCTCAGCACACAGTGGGCAGCAGTCCATGCAGAAATACTCAGGGTACCATGACATCACCTGCAGGCTCAGCTGGAGGTGTTTGAAAGGAAGGAGTCTGGACACACCTCGGATTGGCCATGGTGTTGCCTCTGTAGGGGAAAACATCTGTATCAGCAAAACCAACAGAACTGGACGAAATCCTAATTTACCATGGTCTGTAAAAGAGGCTGAAGTGCCTATTTCCAGTGAGGCGAATTTGAAATTGAAAGAGGAAAACGAGTGCATTGAAGAGATCAGAAGCTCTTTCCCAAGCGCGTATCTGGTGCAGGTAATTGCTAACTGACCTGGAGGGGCTCTTGAAATCGACCTAATGCAGCGGATTCTGTTGCTCAGAGCGACTCTGGGGCTGGGGCCAGGCATGCGTGTGCAGCACCAGCGGAGAGACTGGCACGATGGGGTGGGCTGCTTTGCACTCGGGGGGCAGCAAGGGAAAGCGTGAGGCCTGAGGCCAGGGAGATGTTGGGGAAGAAGGTGACAGCAGCCTGTGTGACACACCCCCATGAATACCCTAAACACAGCCAGGCTATATACACCTGGAAGAGGGAGACTGGTTAGCTGTCAGAAGCTGGAAACTTGCCCTTGCGTGAGACAGGCCTCTGTGCAGTGATGGGGGAAGGAGGGTGTGTAGCTTAGTCTGGAGTGGCCGTGCTGTCACACTGGGAAGGGATGGATGGGAAGCCTGCTCAGATGAGCTCAGCAGCTGAGGCACTGGATCTGGACCACATGGTGGGAGCCGGAGGGCCAGCTCTGTTGCTGAAGCCTGCAGAAACGCAGACTACCCTGCTGACAGGAGTGCGTGGTTATTAGCTTCTCTGCATAGACCATAGTAATGAACAGCAGGCCCCTCTGGAAGCATGAGCTATCCCCTTCCCCAACAGCACTTCCTTACCTTTCAGATCAGCCCCTTCACTCAGCCCTGGCTTTTATGGCTACGGAAGAAGCAGCACAACTTACCCTTTGGCTCCCAGCCCTGTGCTGCCGGCTTGCCCAGGACCAGATCCATTAGCTGTTGCCTCTTGCAGCTGACCCCGATTCCCAGCCCTTCTTGCTTTTCACTCACAGGTGTTAAAGTTTCCTTTCAAGACACACCTTTCTGCTTCCTCTGCAATCCAGATATTTCTTTAATAAATAGCATTTTTACTGGCTCTGTGACATCTATTTGGCTTCGAGCTTTCATCTCTACTGCTGGTTGTGCCCAGCATGAAATGCTGCCACTCAGCCTGTAAAAATTAATGGTTGGGGTAGGTATATGCAGCAGTCATTCAGCATTTGCCTTGCTGGTCCAGTCCCAGACTACAGCCTGAAGAAAGCCCAATGGCAAGTGTTTGGCTTTGCTAGTGGGCAGGCAGCCAGTATGACTGAGAGGTGAGCTGGGAAGAATGAGTCCCTGCTGTGGGACGTGTTCACCCAATCCCTTCCCTTGGTGGCACAGGCACTTGTTCCAAGTTGTTTGTTCCCGAGACCTACAGCTAGAGGCACAGCAACCCACCTAGGCATTGCAAGAGAGTGGATAATTGAAGCTATGCCCCAGATAGCAATATAATAAAGGAGCAAAGAAAACAGAGGAAAGGTGCAGCTTCAGGCTATCAGGTCTGGGTTGCATCCAAGGGTCCCAGCTAGCCAGAAAGCTTAGAATGGGGCTAACTGGCAGGAGTAGCATGATACCAACTCCTTTTGCCATTCTCTCCCTAGTAAACTCACATGCATGCACACTCTCTCTTTCTCGCACACATACACACACTCTTCTGTGGCCCTGACACCAGCCAAGAGCTGATAAAGAAGGATCAAAGCAATTGGAATCATCCTTTAACAATGGTAGGAGAACTGTGGTGAAGTGAAAGCCACAATCTGGCTGCAAAAAGCTGTAGAGAGGATGTAAGCTGGAAAACGGCTGTTTATTTCTGATACTGGGATGGTCTTTGGACTCACATCCCAGAAAGGCAATGTGGTATGACCACTTCTGGAGTACTGAGTCCAGAACTCTTACGGGTAGGCACTGTGAATTGGGAAGACTACCGTGATGTGGTTGGGAGGGACCACCAAAGCCGTTCTACACTGAAGGGAAAGGAAGCCCTATCCAGTGTGCATGCCTGGAAGGTGCAGCATCAGACCCAGCTCAGCTTATCTTCTATCGTGCCCAGTCCCTTCTGACTCAAATCCTGCTCAGCCGCCACCACGATCAGATCCACTACTTTTAACACACAATATCTGTGTATATCCAGTCAATCCCCTGGCAGCCCCTGTTGTACTGACTTCTCTTTAAAGTTTCCTTGTGCCGCAAATTGTTGCTGTTGCCAGTAGCAGGCTTCTCTGTGTATACAATAAGCTTCTATAGCTTAGCCAAAGTGCAACTGCAGGAATGTGAACCTCCCAAAAGACATGTTATAAGTGCATCATGTTGAGCTCCTCTGCTCACTGAGTTACCAGGATTCAGAGAATGATTCTATCTTTCTAAAAACATTAGTATTTCCAAACCATGCAATTGTGCCTCCCCTGCTACTTTTCAAATGGCTTAGAACAGATACTTTTAGAACAGATTCAAACACAGTCCATCACACCCTTTACGCACAGACCTAAGTATTCACTTATTTAGCTGTTGTTTAGCCTTTCCTTTTTCCAGGGATACTGACCTACTAACCTACCTTGAAATTGCCTTCATCTTGATATTAGCTGTTGTACAGAATCATAGAATGGCATCTCTTGACAGGGTGAAGTCTATAAGGTGTTCTCGATGTCCAAATGTCCTTTACAGCCATGGCTGTGGCTGCAGCTTTTATGAACACGCATTCTGAACAACATTTTGCAGGTTTTTACAAGGATACGGTTTAGGGTCATATTGGTTGTAACTTCTGAGTTTTCTGGGAAATACTCCTGCTTTCTATAGGTGCTCCATAGCCATTGCCATTGATGGTTTCTGCTCTCCAATGGGTGCACCTCTGGGTGGGCAGAGGAGCCCCCTTGCCCAGCAGACTTGTGCTGTTGCAGCTTCTAGCTCTTATACATACACCTTGTCTTTACTTTCATGCTGTATGCAGAATTCCACCAGTCAGTGTGTATTAACAATTCTCACGAATCCCCCAAGCTCCAAGCTTTTACTGCAGGTCTTTAATTCTGTCACATATTGATGGACTGTTTCTGCTTGCACGAAAAGGATTGGAAATGTTAAAATGATTCATTGTTTTGTAGGATACAGAGCCACATTTTGTCATGTTTACATTTTCTCTTACACATTTCTTTCCTCCTCCTACCTGAGGCACAGAGACTGGGCCTTTCTCATTAGTGCTTCTTTCATCTGCACTAATTGCTATTAAGTGGATCTCAAACTGCCTGACAGTTTCTGTTCTCTAGTGCATCCCAGCAGGGAAGGATTTAACACTGGACTCTGCGATATGCTTGTTAGTTCTTCCGAGAGCTTCTGGACACTACTAAAGTTCATACATAAATGTCAGAGCCACCTTGCACAGAGAAGTTTATATATGAGGCAAAGATTGCCTCCATCGGCACTACTGAACCAGCCTTGGCAGAACTGACTGAGTTCTCTGAACAGTGAATTCCAGGGGTGTGAAAATAATTTCTCAGAGTATCTTTCTGTGCTCCCTGTTCTGAGAACTAGCAACACTTGACATTGTGCAAGCACAGAGACCGCTGATGGCAGCAGCCTTCCAGGACATGAGGGGCTGCTTCCAGACCCTGCAGACTTCTATGCACCCTAGGAGAGCCAAGCAGCAGCATGTTCTGCACCTAGCAATGATGAGAAAGCCAGGCAAAAACTTGGCATTGCCACTGCTCAGCCACTGCAAGTCCTTCCTCCCTCCACCACTATCGGACACAACAGACTGGTGACCCTAGAGGCATCTTCTTTTGACCAGCAGCAGCTAGGCAGCTAGTCAGCTCTCCAGCAGGTCATGTTTGCCCATTGCCACCTTCACTATGCTTCACAGCAGCCAAGACACACACACTGGTATGGCATTCAACCCCTCCTGGCCCTGGGCTGGCAAGCGAGGCTCTGAGTCGCTCACACAGGCAGGGTGCCGTGGCTCGCTCGGCGGAGCACACAGCCAGCCTCCAGTGCTGGCACTGGGGAGCTTCCTCCTTGCAGAGCAGCAGGCTGTACGGGCAGCTGGCTGAAAAGGAAGGCATTGTCCCTCTGGTACCCTTAAAGCCTTGCATCCCGGCCTCCAGGATGCGAGGATCTGGAAGGCCATGTCTGAGCAGGGCTATGCAATGTTCGATGTTTGGCTCCGTGACAATGTTCAATGTTCAATATTTGGCTCCTTAGGGAATCCTTGATATTGTGTTTGGGAAACAGCAGCAGCCTGCACCATGGCCCTGGAGCACGGATTGAGGAGCAGCCTACACATGCCACTTCCTTCTCCTAAAACTTCAAACGTACCATCAGACCTAAATTATTCACTTGTAATCCCCTGAGCTGGCAGCAGCTCAGAGAGGATCCAACTCAGGTGATAAGAAGGAAGAAAGAAAAAAAAAAAGGAACCCATTAAATTTAAAAACCTCTGAGACTCATAAAGTGTAAAAAATACAGTCAGGACAGGAGCCAGACCAGAATGAGGAAGCTGGGTGCAAGCAGGTTCTGACACTGGCAGCTCTCTGAGCATGAAGGGGGTACCACAAAAGCTGAGGGAACCTGAGGCTGAGAAGGCTTGTGGGGCTTGGTGGGAACGGTTGGACTCGATGATCCGGTGGGTCTCTTCCAACCTGGTTATTCTGTGATTCTGTGAATGCTCAGTACTGTTAACTCTTCTAACTCCTCACAGTCTTTTATGTTCTCTCCATGGTGTAGGTGGAGTGAGAAAAGAGCAGGAAACACATGCAGAGGGAGTAGAGCTGTGCTAGGAGTGTCCAGCCCAGGCTGAGGGTCCATAGCCAGCCCTTCCCAAAGCCTCTGGAGATAGCTTCAGGAGACATGACAATGTCCTGATGCAGTCTCAGCAGCTCTGCAGTCACAGAGCTTGACAACACCACCAGGAAGGTCTTCAGCTGCAAATGGCTGAGGGGAACAGACAGAGAGCATCAAAGCAACACTGACCATGCCTGCCAGCAGATTCCTGTTCCCAGGTGTTCCGTGCCCTGGCAGAGGGGAGGGCTTGGAGAGGACTGACGCTCACAGCAATTGGGAGAAGTGGTAGCTTTGGAGTCTCAAGGACCTTGTGCACCCTCTTCTTGCAGCCCACGGGCCCTATCCTCAGTGCTCTGGACCCACACCCTGGCTGAGCTTTTTGTTTCCAGCAGCTTGCGACACAGCTCAAACTGCCTGAGCTGACTCAAATCCCAGGGCTCCATATCAGCTCCCAGCTGCATATCTGAGGTGATTGAGCAGTCACTGCTGGAGCAGACGGAAGCTGCAGGCACTGCCAGGTTTGCACCCGCCTAAGATGAAAGGGGCAAGCTCAGACTGTTCCTCCCCAAGACTCTGCAGACAGAGCAGCTCCACCTCCCATCTTGTCTACACCTCCTAGTGAGGGCTGCCCAGCACCTGCAGGGAGCACAGATCACTCCTCAGAAAAGCAGCCAGATGGGGAGATCTGTGTGTGCATGATAACAGCTGCTGCTTGGCTCCTCTCCCTGGCAGACCTGCATGGGGCCCACCAGTGCCACTGTCTAGGGCTCCAGGAAAAGGGGGACCATGTGCCCTGAGGCCAGCCTGGCATCTCTGTCCTTGAGAGACACGAACACGTCTCCTCCTGCTAGAACCTCCCCAGGGAGGGCAGAGTGGATGCTCACCCCACAGCACAGGTGGGACTTGCGCACCTGTGGTGCAGTCAGGCACGTTGCAGATGCTGAGCCAGGCTCGTGATGCCTACAGCAAGCACAGAGCTGGATGCTGTGGCACAGAGTGAGGAACCAGCACCTCTTCCCTACCAGGGCTCAAGGATTCTGTACCTGCCTTGAGGAGGACAGAAGGACATGGAGTGGCTGGCTTTGGACCACCCGGGGCCAGATGGGAGACCAGGGCCAGGCAAGTGCTTTGCTTGCACTGCAATGCCAGCAGAGAAGCTGTGGATGCAAGGGGTTAAGCCAGGTGAGAGAGAAGAGCAAGGCCTGGCTATTAGTGGCAGGAGTGCTGAAATTCACTGTTAAACTACACTCTAAACTGATTTTTAAAGTTCCCTTTCTCTGGAGGTGGTGAAATGGTGAAAATACAGGGTCAAGTAAATTGCCCCCACTTTTCTGCACAGCAGTCAATAACTCTTCATTGCATCAAACCAGATGGAAGTGGGCACCTTCACCCAGCACACACCAATTCCAATTCATTCAACTTCCACCAAAGGCATCTCAACAAGAAAAGCAGCTCTATGTTTCTTCACCTGCTGAACCAACACTGCACCAAAGAAAGGTCAGGGTACTGAGCAGGCTGGGGCTGAATGAAGGATGTTGACTGGGTGTGGAAAGGGGAAGAAGGTCTGGGAAAGGTCTCCTGATGCCCACGGACCATGGAAGCCACAGGGAACAGGACATAAAAGGAGAGTCACTAGTTCAGCAAAAGTTTATGCGTGCTGCCACATCACAACTTGCTGACTCATTCTTGCAATTTATAGATGGAGGATCTATTTGATGGCAAAGGCAAAATCTGGGGGTTTCAACCCTTTGTGCACTCAGAGCCTGTTAAGTGGGCTAGATTTGTTAAGTAGGTGAAGAGACCACAATGGTTTTACCTGAAGCAAGTAGAAAAAACAGGCAGAAAGAGTAAAGATTGTCCCAAAACAAAGATCAGTAAAGATCAGTCACAAAACATCAAACCAACAACTAAAGACCAAGGTCCAGCACTTGTTTTTTTCTCATGCAAACCTCTCTGCACCTTTGTCATAAACAAATCTGAATCAACCTCCATCCCCGCAGGTAAGGAAGCAGGTGAGGGAGATCAGCAAGGCATTGCAAAATTGGTTCTATTTTCAGATGCATACGAAGGGATTGCCTGTTGCCTCTATTTCCACCTGACAAAGGCACCAGCGCTTCCTGGGCCAATAGTGCCCAAACTCTTGGGAGGTTCTGTTCTTGGCTGTAAAGGTAGTACAGGCCTTTCTTTGGGCAATTCGGAACTGCAGGGCCCCGAATGTCCCAGCAGGCTCCCCACTACCTGCTGGGACCCTCTACACCTCTTTCTGGCTTTTCCAGGAGGTTTGGGCAACAGAGCAGCAGCTCCCGACCTGGTTCCATGGCACGGGCTGTGCTCAGCTCCTGCCCCACAGCACCAGGGAAGGGTAGAAGCAGCAGCAAGAAGCACACGATGCCAAAGCAGGCAGCACTCTTACCCTGAAGATGGATGCAGCTGACATTTCTGCAGTGGTTGGAGAGACCTTCCTGCACAAGGCCAGTGACTCAGTTCTGCAGCAGCCCTATGGTGATGACATCCAGGCCACAGCAGAGCTGCAAAGAACAGCCTCCCCACTGATCCCCCCCTTTGCCAGTTCTCCATAACCCGCGGGTGTGCAGATCCTAGCACCTCATCCCACCCCAGCTGCTCGCTGCCGCAGAGCAGAGCCAGGCACAGCTGGGCAGGAACAAAGCCCTTTCCTGAGTGGGCTGGGCTGCCTTGCCTGCAACTAAATATTTAGAGGCACTGTGCACTAGCCCTTTGATCAGCAGTTTATCTCTCCATGCCACAAGTTTCCTAGAGCTTTGTGTTTCCGCCTCGTGCTCAGCCCAGGTCCCAGGAGCCAGGGAGACAGGTGTGAGGAATTAGCTAAAGGGACTAACACTCTGACAGGAACCAGCACCAAAAGCAGGGGATGGAGTGCAATGTTTATTACATCTGAAGCAAAGCAAACATGTGGCCTACTTACGTATCTACAGAGAATTAATTGGGGAGCTCCACAAAGCAGCAGATTATAAATTAGAATCGTTTTCACCAACTTCAGCCCATTCATCTTTTTTCACGCCAGGCCTGTCAGCCCAGCCTGATGTGGCTGCATGCAGCCCCGGCCCCGCAGCCCCCCGGCTGGTGCCATGCTGGGGCTCAGCCACCAGCCCATGGCACTGCGCGCCTAAACCCATGGGAAGCATGTGGGGTCCGGTCCAGACACACGCCTCCAATGGAAAGCAAACCGAGAGCTTTGAGGATGGCTCCAGAGGTGCTGAGTGCCACCAGCTGTCATCTGCAGGGGGATCCAGAGTGTTCTGCTCCAGGGTCTGGGCCCAGAGACTGCAGAGATGCCAAGTGCCTGCCCTATGCTCCTCCAGCAGCACTGTGGCCTCACCCTCTTCATCCTTCCCAAGCTGTTAGGGTCCCAGGTTAGGGACCAGGCTTTGCTGAGATCACAACAGGCAACCTCAGGCCAAGGCTGGGTGGAGACTCTCTTTGCACGGCTTAGACGCTGCCCGTGAGGTGCAGGTACCTACCCAGAGCTGCTCGGAGTGCAATGCTCTGCATGCCCAAGGTGCTGGAGGCCCTGGACTCACACCTCGCTGAAGGGCAGCCCCTTTGCAAACAGATCCCTGTGCAGGGAGCAGCAGTGGTCAGGAAGGGGCAGAGCAGGGAAAGGGCAAGCAGGCCTGATGCCCTTCCTGATGCTCTCCTAGACTCCAACAATTTTCAGCTCAGAGACACATGCCACATGTTCTCTCCACAAACTATCTAGGATGCCCCAAGAGCTAGCATGCTGCCAAGGGCTTCAGAGATGCATCTAACAGATATGCCTCAGGTGACAGGGCCAGATAACCTTGGTTCCATGGCAGAGACTCCCACCAATCTGCTTCCAGTAGCTGTAGCAACCTTCATTGACCCATGAGGCGCCTGGTTTAGCCAGCGCACCAGAGTCCACACTGTGACATGTGTGTGATCGAGGCAGAGCCCACCAGACACCATCACCCCACACACCAGCTGCTGTCTTGTCGCTCCTGGCTCTGACCACGCGAGGAAGCCCAGGGCTTCCAGATGAGCAGCAGGGGAGGTAAGCCCACCACAGCCTGCTTCTGTGCAGCATTCTACCCCTTCACTGCTGCTCCCTGTGTCTCAGCTGCAGCCCCTGCTCTGCACCAGGCTGGCTGATAATTGGTGTCATAAGAGGAAGTTTGTTCAAATGACTTTACCAATTAGTATAGAAGTGCTATTAGCATCACTAATGCATTCCAAACAGTTCTGCATGCTGGCACCAGGTGGGGCAGAGGCCAAGGTGGCAAAGCCCAGCCAGGGTTGCAACTGAGCCCAGCTCTGTTCTGTGACACTGAGCAGCAAAACAGCATTGTCTCTACCCCAGCACCGTTCTCCCTGGCACAGCAATCAGTAACAGTTGGGCTGGGACAGATTTGTGTCTGTCTGTGTGTGTACAAGCACACACGTGTGTATAGTAGGGAATCATGACAGAAACTACCACGCACAGGCATTTCAGGACAAGAGAGGGAAACTGTTAGAAAGCAACTGAGGTAGAGGCATGGGGGTAGCAATAAAACCAAATGTAAAGTGGATGAATTATTTACTGCAAGAAACAATTGTGAAGTCACTTACTCTGGCTCTGCACATCCTAAATGGGGTCTGCGGCGTTTCCCACATCTCCCTAGCGTGCTGAGTGATTTTTTTTACAATTGGATGCATGAGGCTGGGGTAATCGCATAAGAGACTCCAGACGATCAGTTTAGTATTGATCATGTGCTGAATTCAAAGGCTTTCCACATCTATCTACTGCTGCCGCTGAGGTGACAGCTCAGCTGGGATCTGGGTGCTCGCCGGGTGCCTGCACACCAGAGCCGACCTTACGTGGCTGCACCCTGTGGCTGGGCTGATGCACAGCAGCTTGGGGCCAGGGCATCACGCTGGAGCCCAGTTTATGAGTCGGCAGAGCCACAAGGCTCTGCTTCCCCACAGAGCTTTTCCATTAAGTCCCTGCAACAGCCTGCTCTGCCTCTCTTGGCACTGGGGCCAGCCAGTTTGACTGGGACACAGCTGAAGCACAACGGGCCCAATCGCAGGCACACAAAGCCATCAAGAGCCTGGAAGAGCTTCAGCCCTGGGCAGACAGGGTGACAAGAAAAAGCACACAGAGAGATAGAGCACAGGGAGGAATAAGCATGGAGCAGGACCTGTGACCTGTCTTGAAAGAAGTGTCTCCTGAAGTTTACCTTGGATTATGCATGTCTTCTAGGCACAGGACTGCAAAGGGTGAGCCTGGACTCCAGAGGCAATGGCCTGGCAGCACGATAGTTGCTGTGACATGCCCACAAACGTGACAGGAAGAGGGAATGGAATTGTTGAACATATTGCATCATGATGAGGTTTTAGGGTTCTTTTTTCTGTTAATAATATGAGTATTGCAAGTTGTTATGAAGTCATGAAAGCTGTGCACCATGCTGTCTAAAAGACACCCTGCTTTACAGTGCTAAAATATAAAGTGTTTTTGCAATACAAGTTAAATGTATGAGAAATCTAGAGATTTACTGCAACAGTAGATGCGCAGGGTAGAAAAATTACTTTTTCAGGACCGTATTTACTCAACAGAAGACCTATATACAAATAACTCTTTGAGTAGGTCACTGGCATTCTCATAGAAGTTAAGTGGCTGAAAGTAAGGCTACAACATAAAGAGGCCCTCTTAATCAGCAGAAAGAGCAGAAATTGTATGGACATGCTTAAAAACATCAGATGCTTCTTCAAAATCCCCAGGCAAAAATTTGAGGCCAAAAATCCATTTTGCAAAGCCATCAACTGGGGTGAAGTGGGCCTGAGCTGTTGCACAGCAGCCCAGAGGTGAAAAAGTGCTGAGAGTGCCCAGGGAGGACCTCAGTGCACTGTAGCTGGTAGGTGTGTCGATGCAGGTCTTAAACCCAAGCATTGATAAGGCATCCAAATCTTTTGCTGTTGTTGCTGCTGCTGTTACTGTGTTTTCAATTGCTGCAGCTGAACATTTAACCTTTACATTGATGGAATGAACTAAACATGTTCTTTCAGGCCTGTCAGCAGCAAGGCTGTCTCCCAGCAAACAGAGAAATGCTTTTCCTTTCAGCCTGGCAAATCAATACGCTGTGTGGCTGGCAGACTCACAGGTGTCCCCTGCTCAGCACACACAGAAGGGTCTCGGAGGTGGGATACAGGCATTTCTCCAGATTTCTAGGTCTAACAGAGAGGGCACAAACCTCCATCTTCTTGGCAAGCAGAAGAGCAGCTCACCATTTGGAAACCATGCAGTTGTTCCAGCTGGGAGGCTGTCTCTGGCTGTTGCTGTCCCAAGCCTGTGGCTCTGCCAGAAGCTGAGGCACTGATTCAGCATCCTAGGATTTCAGATGGCACAAGGAGTTAGAGGAAGGAGCAGCAGAGTAATTGCGAGTTAATATGGATAGCCTGGTATCAAAAGCCAGAAGTGTCACCTCTCAACAACATGAAATCTATGTAGCCTGTGATAGAAAAGCTGCAAGCTTTACAAAGGCATCCACAAAATTAACATTCGGATAAGCATTTGAGAGAATAGAGACTATGAACTGCAGCAGCAGGCTGGGCAAGCACCTGCCACCCCTGCACCCAGAGCCCAGTAATCACCCTTGACTGGGTGCATCCTCCTGCACCGACACCTCGCTGCCCCAGAGCTGCCCTCTTGCCGGGAAGGGGCTGCCAGGGAGCTTTCAGGAGGTGGTGGCATTTTGGTAGTGCCGTGGGGAGTAAGTGACAAGGGCAGGAACAAGCCACATGGCAGCTCTCCTTATGAGATCACTCCCTGGCTCTAGTGCTGGGACCATTTCCCCTCAGTCTGGCTTGGAGCAGACAGGAAGGCTCAGGCCCTCTCCCCATCCTCAGCTTTCCGCATGTCTCAGTCTGTGCTGTCTGAGCAAGCACTGAATCTGGCAAAGCAATGGGACCTGGGGAATGCATTTTTCCACAAATCGCAGATCATGTGCTGCTGTGCCAGGAGCCAAGAAACAGTGACTCCAAGCAGATCCCATCACCCAGAGAAGCCAAGAAGCCCTGAGAAAACTGGACCTCTCTCTTGCTGCACCAGGACTCCATCCCATCAACCAGGTGCTTGAGGGCTGTTCCTCAGCACAGCAGAGACGCTGGACTCTAAAACAAGGCTAGGAATGTAGGGGAAGGGGAGAAGGTTCAGCTGCTCCCAGACAGTAGCTCAGCCAGGGAAGGCACGGGTGGAGGGGAGAAGGGGAAGCAGACCCAGGCAGCTGGCGGGCTGTGTGCAGGAGCCACCAGTTCTTTGATTAACATAGAATTAGCAGGGGAGCCCAGACTATTGCAAGTCTTCCTTTGGTTCAGGAGGTGTTGGAGCCGTTTCCTGCCCTGGGATGGCGACTGCACCTGATGGAAAGATTTAGGAAGAGCACAAGTGATTTGGACAGCAATGCTGCCACAGAGCAGGGACCCGCTGCTTTGGGCCCTTCCACCTCAACTGCCTGTCCAAAGAAGTCCTTTGCTGAAAGGAGCAGCAGGAGGAAATCCCTGTGCAGGTCAGCCTCACTCTGTTCCTCAGAAACACTGCACTAATCCCTGTCGCACGCCTACACGGGAAACCACGGAGACACAGAATCCAATTAGCTTGAAATCCTGCCCTGGCTCCTGCACAGCATCTCCCTCTGATGGAGCTGGGGAGCTGCAGAGATAAACGGTGCATTAGGATTCCAGTGGGGTCTGGCAGGCAAGAAGGGGTTTGGAACTGCAGCATCAGCCCAGGGAATGAATGAGGCACCAGTGTGCCTTTCCCAAGCCCCTCTCTCCACTTCTGCCTCATACCAACCTTTCCTCTTTGCTCGTATTGCAGCACCGCTCCCTCAGTTAAGCCTGGCTGCTCAGGGTGAAAGCTGAGGACTGGGGTTAGAGCCAGCAGATCTCCAGGTTGACTTATCCACCACAGGACCTGCACTCTTGGCAGGGGCAGGAAAACCTTGCAGGGGCTGAATGGCATCAAAGTCTCTTAGCTGGTGGGGGTGGGCAAGGTGGCACGAAGTGCAGTGCCAGGGCCTATCTCCTCATCACTGAAATCCACTGGGGCATCTCTGCGCCCAGAGGCCCCTTCAGCACCAGCACAATGCAGGTCACACTCAGCTCCCTGTCCCTCCTCAAGCAGGGACTGGTCCCGAGTGGCTGACTCTCAGGAGTGATCTGGGGGACAAAGCAGGTCTCAGCCCCACAGAGAGAGCAGGCAAAGGGACTGAAACAGGTGATCCTTCCCTGGACAAGCTCAGCACAGCCTCTAGCCCAGCCCAGAAGAGTGTAAGGGGCAACTGCGGTTGAGTGTGGGCTACACCCTGTTCCTGCCTGTGGCAACAAGTCTCCTGTGCCCAGTGCTACCACAGCCCTGCCTGCTGTACTCCCACTCTTCCTTGCATCCCCAGTAAATTACCTGCTTTGCATTTTGCAGCAGCAACTTAACAGTATTAATTCATTGTGTTCTGTCTTTACAAACACCATTATCATATCACCAGCCAGGATTATGCAAATCCTGGGAAAGGAATTATTTCTCTCCCCAAAGTCACCTTGATTTTTCAGTTTTAACCCAAAATGAAACAGGAGTTGCCTTGGATAAACTGTTAAACACACAATCACGTGCAGGGGCTCTTATGGCCCCATAGGGCAAAACATACGTCTATGCCAGGCATGGCAGTGCCCAGCTAGGTGACCCTTCACAGCTGCAGGGGACACAGGAGCAGCTCTGTTCTGGCCCCACCAAGCCTGCTCCTGTGCCAGCATGCAGGTGGACCTGGACACTAGGGGACAGGGCCCAGGACCGAGAGCTGGGGAAGCAACCCGCTCGCAAAATACTCCTGGGATGCTCCATGGTTCTGTTCCCCAGGCACAGGGCCATGGGGCAGGTCTGACGCTGCGCAGAAGCATGCAGGGCTGGAAGAGCCTGCACCACACCTATCAAACCATTGTCCTGCCATGCAAGTGTGGCTGGTGCTAGGGATCAATGAACAAGCCTCCATTCCACTCCAGGAATTTACTCTTTAATAGGGTCCTCAAATAACATAATGCCTTTGTCCATAACCTCCTTTGCTGCAAAAATAAAGCCCCATCGTCCAGCCTCTGATGCAGCTCAACCTGGCTGTGTTTGCCCCTCAGCATGTAAGGAAGCTCTTGCACAATTAAAGTTAACCTTTTTCCTACTATTTGTCAGCAATTTGAGTCTGTACTTCCACAAAGGGCAAGAACAACATTGCAGGTAGAAGGAAGGACTTCTACTCTTTCGCAGGGCAGGGAGCAAGCCCCTGCAACCTCAGCACAGCATGCTCTTGCAGGAGAAACCGGGCCCTGGGCTCAGGGTTTGCTCTGATGGCCGGCAATCACTACATGCATTCTGGCTCAGTGCACAGGGGCCATTCTGAAAGAGAGATCTGCTTCAGATTCTATCCATGATGGATGGTAACACTGTAAGAGCAGCAAAAAACCTTCCCCATTAATCCTAAGTATTTTTTATTTTCAAACTCAATGTGTTCTGGCAGACAAAGAATCAAGGGCAGCAGCCATGTGCTGGTGAAGCACCATGTCTGCAGGCTGGTGCTTTGAAAAGCCATCGGTGGGTCTACGCTCAGCACCTCTTGTGCTTAGGGCTCACACGTGACTCTAACAGAGATGGGGAACTAAAAGAAAATGTACTGTGACAGAGACAAGGATAAAATCGGGTGCTGGCAACCTATGGTAAAATGCAGCTTGGTAAAATACAATTATCCCAAACCCTGGAAACAAATCCCTGGCACTGTGCCTGGATACCCTCAGCCCTGGCTGCAGCTTGCAGTCTGCACAGCAAGGAGGTGTTCAGTGCGTTCAGCCAAACCTGCTGTGGGCCAAGGGAGCAGGGGACAACCTAGGCTCTGTGGGAACAACTGGAGCCAGCGCAGAGCTCAGTACCACCTGGCTAATGCTTGTGGTGTGGGATGTTTCAAACCACAAATGGAGAATGCGAGGAGAAACCGAAAGAACCACCTTGGCCATCCCAGGACAGAGCCTGAGTGCTGATGGGAAAGAGATGCCTGCACCTGGTAAAGCAAAGACCCAGGGTTTGGGCTGTTCCTAGTCTCACAGTCATTCTTATTCCTGCTCTGATGTGTTCAACATAGTCTCTCTTTGATCTGTTCCAGCTACTCTCATATACCCCTCTGCCTCCTCACTGCTGCACCCCCAGTTCCTCTTTACCAGCTCTCATTTCCAGTTGTGCTGATGTCTTCTGATCACTCATGCTGCCAGGCTCTGCCAGGCCACAACTGTCCTCGCAAACTCAGAAGAAAGCTTGAATGAGGGACTGCATCCTCCTGGCCTTGAGAACCCAAAGGATTAACCTTTCCAGTTATAGTCAGTCCTGCCCACCTTCCAGCCACAAGAGTCTCTCTCCACAGACACGAACCCCCTCAGAGGCAGCCCCTGCTCTGCTAAGGATAGAGACAAGAGAGAGCAGAGGTAGGGAAGGCAGGTGGAAACCTGGAGCACAGGAGGAATGTAATGGCAGAGACAGAAACGGGGAAGGCAATTCAGTTTTCAGAGGCTGTCCCACCAATTCAGCTCAGAGAGACGATAAGAAACCCATTTCCAGCGATAGGCACCATAATCCCCAGCCATCCTGCATTTCCATTTCCGAGAGGTACTATTTCCAACAGGGAGGCATTTTCCCATCTAGGTTTGCTAGAAGGGACAGTAATGGATTAAATACCAATTTTTCCAGCACTGTTTAACTCCTTCTGTGCCTACTCCTGCCACTTACGCTAGCGCTGAAAGTGCAGGGCAGCAGAATGGCTGCTGCACTGTGCTGCAGAGAGAATAGAACCAGGGGCCTCTCACAGGCTTTTCCCAGTGGCCTGCAGCCTGAAGAGGCAGGGAAGAGGTGAAAAAAATGAAATGCATCAGCAGCACAGGCTTAGATCAGGAATTTATTATTGCTCATACAGATCAGTGGTAACTAACCTCACTGTCCTTTGCAGGGCCATTCTCAGCACTGGACAACAGCTGTCGAGTCGAACACTTTGTGTCTTCCCCTGTCGCTGTATTCTGGGGTTGCTGAAGAGCAGCCTCCCCAAGGATGGTTGGTTGGTGCCTGCTCCCAGCAATCCTTTGCTGGACTTTGCTGTTAGCAGTGGTTCTCTTACAAGAGCCACCTAACTTCCAGCATCCAGCAAGACTTCTCCCTTCACCACCACTGGGAAACCACTTAGCTACAGCATTCCTTGGATAACAGCACAGTCTTTCCCCAGATGCCTGCAGCCAGCCCTCTTCCTTCTTCCACTGCTCTCACTCTGTGATGAGGATCTCCAGTTATCTCTGTTTCCTGATGTTAGGACTCCTACCCACTGTCTGAACATTCTTCAGGCAGTCACAGTGCTGAGACTCCCAGCCCTGCTTCTGTAGCACAACTGATTGCTCTGGCCCTAGCATCCCTTCCCTATTCCAGACATCAGACATAAAGCTCTCCCCACAGCACTGGAATAAAGCCTGAACACTCTGCCTTAGCCCCTCCAAACCCCTCCCTTTACCCCTGTTATAAACTGAACCAGGGAGTTCTGAGGGAAAGGGGAGCCCCAGACAGCCACAGCCACAAAATGGTAAAGCATCATTGGTGCAAAGCTTGTGGGAGCAAGCACCAGTCGCACTGTAGTCAGAGCTCTGCCACCCCTCCACGCGGCTCTAGCATCAACCACAACTGTCCATTCATCACCCACTAAACAAATGGAAATTTAAGGGCTCATGGCTCTAAAACACAGAAAAAAAATTCCCTGTGCATTTTAACAGTGCTGTAATTCACTGGCTCAGAAATGATGAATGGCAGCAGAAGGGGGCTGGGTGGGCCCAGCATACAGCAGAACACGGATGCAAAGGAAGCCAGAGAGATAGAAAGCTGAGGGAAGAGTCTGGAAAAGCTCCCAGGATTGCTGTTGCATGGGGCTAGGAGAACACCACCATCTACAAAGACCAATTCCCTCCCACAACTCGCTACCCCACCATTCAGTGCAGGATTTGCAGCAGAGGCTTTGAGGCATCCACGTGAGGATGAATAGAGTCAAGCCCTGTGCCAGTCAAGCATGTTCCCTGTGCTCCTTGGAGGCACATGGTTACACGTCCCATGCAGCCCTTGCTGGTGGTTTTGCAGATTCCAGGCACAAGCAAGAAATGCTAAAAATTCTTCTATGGTGGGAGAAGAGGAGCACCTGGTGGAAAGACAGAGAGTAACCAGGAGCAGGACTGGCTCTCCCCTGTGTAACCTCCCAGCTCTTTCAATTCAGCAGTAATTGAAACCAGGCTCTCTGACACAGATGCCAATTACTGCCTGTTAATGCAAGGGGCTCTGATAGATACGGCAATTACTCAGCTGTGCTGGGCTGGAAAGCACAAGCTAAAACGGTGGGGCTTCCAGCAAACCTTCGTGCAGCACTAGACAGGGCAGGTTATTGCATTCATACCCTCCAGAAAATGCTACTGATGTTACTGGGGTGCATTAGGCAAAGCATTGACAGCAGCTCAGTGGAGGAGATCCTTCGCCTTTAGTCAGCACTGGTGAGGCCGCGCCTGGAGAGCTGTGCCCAGCACCGGGCTCCCCAGTACAAGAGGCACGGACACGCTGGAAAGAGTCCAGCAACGGGCCAGAGATGAAAGGGCTGGAGCACCCCACGTATAAGGAGAAGCTGAAGGGTTGGGACCGTTCAGCCTTGGAGAAGAGGAGGCTTGTAGGGGGGAACTTGTCCATGCACGTAAATACCTGAAGGGAGGGTGAAAAGAGGACAGAGACAAGCTCTTGTCGGTGGAGCCTGGGGATAGAACCAGAGGCAAGGGGCGCAGACTGAAACACAGGAGGTTCCCTCTGAACACCAGGAAAACCTTTTTTCACTGTGAGGGTGACTGAGCACTAGCACAGGTGGCCCAAATGGACTGTGGAGTCTCCATCCTTGGAGATACTCAAAAGCTGTCTGGGCACAGTCCTGGACAACCAGCTCTGAGTGCCCTTGCTTGAGCAGGGGTTGGACAGGACGAGCTCCAGAGGTCTCTTCCAACCTCAACCATTCTGTGACTGTGGGCTCTTAACCACCCACATTCCTTGTTTTCTGTGCCTGGTTTCTTGACCTTTCCTGGCCAGCTGCCTTTGCTCCCTCTTCTCTGCCCAAAGCCCCCATTTGTCAGCCTTTCTGGGGGTGATGTGGCAGTGAGGAAGGGGTAGTGTGGTGATGGCAGGAAGAGAACAACAGTAGGCACAATTCCCAGCAAAAATCTGCTGCTCCTTGGTCTTTTATCCTCCAGTAACTGCTGACCTGGAGAGACAGTGCGTTGAGAGAACCTCAGGGGGTGATGAAGAGAAGGTTGACCTACCTGGGCCAGCGTCAAGTAGAGGGGGGAAATTAGTCTTTCATGGGACCACATCAGAGTCATTTTTACTCCACACAGAGCACCCTTTGCCTCCTATACACCCTTGGTAGGTGATACGCTGGTAGCAGGCTCAGAGACGTGTATGGGGAGCAACGAGGGGAACAGGCTGGCAAGGATCCCCCCTGCACGGTGCTGCAAATGGGTGCCCAGGATTTTGACAAAATGCAGGATGTGCAGAATAATTACAAATGAGATTGGGAGGTTGGAGAAAACACTTGCCTTGGACTGCAGAGACCCAAGGCAGTGAACATGAAAGCCTGCATACCCCAACAATGAAAAAAAACAAGAGCTTCTGTGCAGAAGCAGTGGTATAGAGCTCGTGGCAATTATTTTCTACTGCAAAGATCACATATGAATGCAAGCCCTTTGCAGCCACAGGCTGGGTGGTTAACCAGACCTCCAGCTGTCTTTACCCCAAGCCCCTCTTTCCCCATCTCACTGTGTACCAACCACAAACCACATAATGAAAACTAGAAACAAGAAATGAAGCATGGCTTGAGGTAGCTCCACCGCTGGGCACTAGGCCCTCTGCTGCTGCTCTGTCTTGCTGCTCCTGTGTTCTTTGGAGCCAGGCTGGCTTTCCCGCAGTAAGCTTGATGATGACCCCACGTTTGCTGGGCAGAGGACCAGAGGAATGCAAAGGGGTTTGCAACAAGCACTTCCCCCTGGCCCTCGGGATGTCCACTGTACTGAAATTTCAGCAGGAAGCCAAGTATCTGTTCTTCAGATAAAGAGATCTCCTAGGGGAATGGGCAGGGGGGGAAAAAACAGCGTAGACCTAAACACTTGGTCTTACAGGCAAGAATAGAGCTTACAACTTGTTGCTTTTCCAAATGCAGGGAATGGAAGTGTTTCTGGAAAGCTCAGAGGTCCAGTGGATAGGGGAAGACAGCTCTGGCCAACAGGATGGCTGCACCTCGTTGCTTTGATGTCAGTCTTGGTCCATTTCCCCAAAGTACCAACACTGCTTCCCTATTCTGTTGTCTCTGTGCCTCACACCTCTGCATCTCCTCTAATCAGAGCCTTGAAATTTGTGATGGAGGACTGGTTTCAGGTCACCGAGTGGCAAGTTCCACTCATCGGAAATCGCAGGATGTGCCCACCCTCTATCATGGTGCTCCTGCTGGTGCTGGAGGAGGCAGAGCAGACAGACACAGTAGATGCAGGTGAACAGAAGTGGAGCAAGCAGATCTTGGACCAAGAACAGCAGTGCTGGGACAGGAGATATGGGGAGTGGAGAACATACACACTGTGCTCCCTCTCTTGCAAAGTTCAGGCTCACACTAGAAGCTGCTACAAAAGCAAGATAAATCCAGAAACAATAGGATCCTTTCATTTTCATTCCACGTTTCCCAGGCAACACCAAGTGCTCAACAACAGTTTGGAGTGCAAAAGCCCCCTCTGTTTGGCCAGTTAATGGCAGGAAGATGAAAGGACTTAGGCAGAGCTGCTCACTGCTTATTGTTTGGTAACCAAAGTCAGGCACCTGCAACAATGACATTTACACCCAATATTATGCTGTTTTTAAATGCAAACTTCCATGCTGGAGCTCTGAAAGCCAGTGAGGAAGGTAAATTTCAGTTCCTAAATTACAGATCTACAGCTACCCCTGCACACATGGCAGCACTGTGAGGGCGGGTGCACATAGATCTCACCAGGAATGCTCCAGGCTAGATAATGCAATTTAGATACAGGACTATTGCTCAAACACACTGATGCACAGATGCCGAAAGAACCCCTAGCCGCAGCAGACTCTCAAAATTAGCCAGGCTGCATGGTTCCTGACAGGACTCCAAAAATCCTCTCTTCAACCAAAGGGCAGCACCATGTCTTTAATACACAGCTGGGTACATATGTTTAGCATTCCTGCTGAGTACTTAGTTTTGTTAGCGTGCTTGTTTAGGTCGCTTGTGGAATGAGGGTGAACAGCGTCTATTCTCACCTCTTTGTAACATGCTGAGGGCAGACCACGAGCCTTCATGTCACAGCGACCTGACTCAGGGCTAGTACAGAGATGGGTCTCTGCTTGTAACACAACTCTTATCTAACAGTTAAAGGAGAAGCTAATGGAACAGAGATTCAGTGGCTAAATCACAGGCAAGGTGATTTGAAGAGTCCTATCACATGAAGACTCCCAAAGCAATTTAGGCTCAAAAAGAAATTGTATTTTCCAATTACACTCACCTAGGGGATTGTCTTTTATGCCCCAAATGAGTCCTGAAGATGCTGTGATGCCCTTCCTACCTTATTCTCGTAAGCCTGACTGAATCTAGATCTTGCGACTCTAACATTCTGGAGCTTTGACCGGCAGGGAATACACCATCCCAAGTGATGTTATTAAATCAATGCGCCATTTCATCTGAATGGTAGGAGTAGTTCTAGCACAAAACAGACAAAAAAGGAGTAGAAAAGCCATGTACCCATTAACTTAATCTCCTACAGGTATGCAGGAAAGTAACTGTCCAGGGAAGGGTGCAGAACTGCTTGTCCCAAAAGCCGTTCCGAGCACCCTTCATTGAAGTGAGTGCCAGTATCGTATTTGTTGTCTAAAAGTTGTGTCAAGATGAGGAAAGCTAAATGTGGACACTAGGCCCTAAGGCATCCCCTCTCTCTTAAAGAAGAAACAAGGCTGGAAACAACAGACTACGATTCACAAGCACTTGCATTGGCACAATCAGATTTCATCTACTAGCACTGTATGTCATGCAAATCTTGTCCTGTGAACAAAGTTGCCTTTACATTGGATTTAAAGGGACCTCAAATCCCAATCTGAGTGTGACACAGTAAAAGGATGCCTGAAGTTCAGATCCAGGAAAGTGGAAAGTGAAATGCAAAGAGCAGCTGCAGTGTAGCTAAACACAGTTTCCATGGAGAAAGCATCCTGCTCCACACCAAGTACCGAGTATTCAGTGCTTTAGGGCTTACACCTATCAGTAGGGTAAACAGGGTGAATCCTGCTGTAAGCATCACAAGTTCCAGCTACTGGAAAATCCAGCTGGGGCAGATCAAGCTATTCTCAGCTCCAGGCATCGTACTGAATGCACAAGTTCCCTTCATCTGCCAGTCCAGACTGGAATTGCTGGTTTGATAGCTTTTCATAAAGTGGCTGCACCACCTACTGTCTGCTCCGAAGCAAGACACCAGTGTCTATTAGCACATCATAAAAGATGATCATCAAAAGTGTTCTTCTCCAGAACCAGTTGGAATAATCTCCCCAGGGAAGTGGTGGATTCCCCAACATTGGACACTTAAGATTCATCTGGACAGGGTGCTGGGTCGGCTTGTCTAGACTGTGTTTTTGCCAAGAAAGGTTGGACCAGGTGATCCTTAAGATCCCTTCCAACCCGGTTTTCTATGACTCAGTTTTTCGCAGGACTTCATATCTGAAAGCTATCAAGCAAGACCAAGAGGGACAGTCTAGTCAAAATTATTCAGGTTCTTAAACAGAACATGAGAAGTTCACTTTAACTTCAAGTCACTTTAAGTGACACTGTGAGAATGCTTACAGAAAAACAGAGAGGGATTTAAAACAGTCACCTTTGGAATTTATGGCTTCATTCACAAGTGCGTCAGGCTGCTATTCCTATGCATTCTTTAACACTCTGCCAGCATAAGATACATCTGTGTCCTTACAATTCCAGGTCTCTAACTACTACATAAAGTTCACAGCCGTTCACTTATCTAAATGACATCTCAAACAAGCTACTAAGCAATCTTCCCAACCACTCTATAAAGCCATGACTGCTTTCCCTAATTAACTCACGCACCCTCAAACACTGCAAAGAGTGGCAAGAGCCCCAAGAACATGAATGACTGCAGGTGAAACATGATGTCAATGGGGTTCTGAAGTCCTGACAGAGAAGAATCAGTAACAGACCAGGTAGCAACAAGCCAGGGAATAATATAGCTCCTACGGCCTTTATTAATACCATTCCTAGACACACACTTTATTTGTAATGCCTGTATCTGTGCTGCTGCAGAGGCCAAGCCAACTTCATTACCCATCAATAGATACCCTCTGCCCAGGTCCCAAATGCTGTCCTTTGCACAAGTTGGCTTGTTTCTGCAGCAAGAGCTACCACCTCCTTACTCCCTGGTACCAGCATCACCCCCTTCCTAACACCCTACAAACCCTGTCCAGCCTTCTGCATAAGTATCTGCATCAGAGTCCAGTGAACACCCTCAAGGAAAGAGGCACACAGCACTAGCCCTGTGCTTTGTACTGCATGGAATTGTAGGTGAACACGAAGAGCCCACCAGCGACAAGCAGAACCACCAGTAGCAATGATGCCCTCTGAACAAGAGCAAACGCAGACTCGTGGAGCAGAGCAGGCACCTCCGCTCTTTCAGATTCATCCACATAACTGCTTTCTTCCTCTACTTGTGTGTCTTTTGCATGTACTGCCTGCTTCCCTGGGCCTGATCTTCTCCTTCCCATAGGATCCTTACCACTTTGGCCAGCTCGAAGAGTAGTGAAAAAAGCAGGATAAAGAGAATGGCAGAGGATTTGGTCATCGCGTAGCTGTAGGGACCAAAATACACTATCAGCCTCCTCCACTGCAGTCCTTCCCAGCAAAATACTGCTAGGAACCACCAAATCATCCACTTCTACTGCCAGCAAGCTGTAGTAGATCCTGCGCACTGACCCCACCGAGCCACACGTGTTCAAGAAACAAAGCAACTGGCAAAGCACCTTCTAATTCCAGCCGAGGCTTCCCAGGGAAGATGCTGTTGGTACTCACAGGGAGACAGTGACCTACAGAAAGCTCCAGTTACTTGGCCCAATATCCAAGGAAGTTGATAGAGCTGAAGGATCAAAGAAAAAATCCTGGAAAATGTCTGTTAAAAAAAGCCTGAACAGACCCCTGCTTCTTGACCACAAACACAGAGAGCAAAGCAGACAGAAAAACACAGCGTTGCCCTCAGGTGAACTTTTCAGTACTAGCGTATCTTGGACATCGTCAGCTGCTCCTGTTTCCGCACTGTGATTTCAGCCCGGCTCCACACCACAGAGACGCCGCACGATGGGCACTGCTCACCCTCGCCCTCCCATTCCGCTGCAAAACCCCCAGGGACGCGAGGGTGCCTTCACACGCGGGTGAGGTGCCCTGCGGCCGCCGGAGCTCAGCCAGAGCAGCACGAGCAACAGCGAGGGGATGCCCCGCGGGACGAACAGCCACCGGCTGGAGGAAGGGAGAGTGGTGCTAAATGGCGTTAACTCCAGCTGGAGGCCAGTTCCAAGTGGTGTCCCCAAGGCTCAGTGCTGCGCCCAGCCTTGTTCAATGTCTTCATCAATGACCTGGATGAAGGCTTTGAAGGCACCCTTAGCAAGTTTGTGGATGACACTAAGCTGGGTGGAAGTGTCGATCTGCTGGAGGGTCAGGAGGCTCCAAAGGGATCTGAACAGGCTGGACCGCTGGGCTGAGACCAATGGCAGGAGGTTTAACAAGGCCAAATGCCGGGCCCTGCACTTGGGGCACAACAACCCTGAGCAGCTACAGACTAGGAGAAGTCTGTCTAGAAAGCTGCTTGGAGGAGAAAGACCTGGGGGTGTTGGTTGACAGTGACTGACCATGAGCCAGCAGTGGCCCAGGTGGCCAAGGCCAATGGCATCTTGGTTTGGATCATAAACAGCTTGACCAGCAGATCTGGGGAGGTTCTTCTCCCTCTGTATTCGGCCCTAGTGAGACCGCTCCTCGAATCCTGTGTTCAATTCTGGGCCCCTCACCACAAGAAGGATGTTGAGGCTCTGGAGCGAGTCCAGAGAAGAGCAACGAAGCTGGTGAAGGGGCTGGAGAACAGGCCTTATGAGGAATGGCTGAGAGAGCTGGGGTTGTTTAGCCTGGAGAAGAGGAGGCTGAGGGGAGACCTCATTGCTCTCTCCAACTACCTGAAAGGAGGTTGTGGAGAGGAGGGAGCTGGCCTCTTCTCCCAAGGGACAGGGGACAGGATGAGAGGGAATGGCCTCCAGCTCTGCCAGGGGAGGTTCAGGCTGGACATTAGGAAACAATTTTTCCCAGAAAGGGTCATTGGGCACCTGGCAGAGGCTGCCCAGGGAGGGTGTTGAGTCACCTTCCCTGGGGGTGTTTAAGGGAGGGGTGGATGAGGTGCTGAGGGACATGGTTTAGTGTTTGATGGGAATGGTTGGACTCGATGATCCAGTGGGTCTTTCCCAACCCGGTGCTTCTATGATTCTATGAAGCAACAGCGCCGCTGCCCCGAGCCCGAGGGGTCCCTGTGAGGGGAAGCGGCAGGGTGTGGGCGGCAGGGGGAGACGCGCAGGGGCGGGAGGGGCCTGCACGAGGTGGGCCCGGAGCAAAAGAGGCGGAGGCGGCGGAGCAGGACTGGTTATTATTGTGGCTGCAGAGCGGCGGGGCTCGGGTCCCTCAGCCGTAGTGGTACACGAAGTCATAGCTGCTGGGCTCCTTGGGGATGGGCGGCGGCGCCTCGGGGATCTGGATGTTCTCCAGGTCCAGCAGCCTCAGCTTCATCTCCATGCTGAGCAACGTGTCCAGGTCGCTCTTGGTCAGCTCGCTGGACATGTCCTTCCCCAGCAGAGCATTCAGGCCGTCGATCCAGATACAGTACTGTGGGGAAAAGATCCTTCACAATTCCAGGCACCAGTGATGGTCTATGTCGAACCTTTCCATCTCTGCAACCATCGGAGACGCTCCCGTACAGCTCAGAAACGGGAACCGTGGGAGGGAGTTAACCCATGGGGGACAGGAAAAAACCCACCCCCAAAACAGTGCCCACAGGGAATTCCAATGGAAGGCTGAAGCCCAGAGGTAAGCAGGACCCCATGGGTCCAGGAGAGGGACAAGAGTTTCTGCTGTGGTAGAACAAGAGAGGAAAGCAAAGCTATTTTAGGCATCAGCATTCTTATGGAATGGGGAAGGTGGGGACAACTGACTGCATAGGAGGAAAGAATGGGCAGTCCAGACTGAGGGAAATTGGTGAAGGAATGATTGGTTTTTTAAAAAAGAAGGTAACCAGTTTTTAAAAAAAAAAAAAAAAAAATCACACTAAGCATTGGTAACATTTTCCAAGAATGAACCTGGTGGGAGACATCCTGCTCAGGCTTTTTACTAGAAGCCACTGATCCTTCTTTTAATTGTTTTATATTCTACTGTTTAGCCACTATGTTTCTTACCTCATATTTATTAGGTGCAATGAAGTTCAAGGTCTCATCAGGATCGTACAGTATCGAGAAGGCCAATTCTAACACTTCCTGAATGGAAAAGAATCTTTCACTCACGGACTGAACAAACATCACAGCGCCTTCTGCCTGCTGACCACACCCAGAGGAGCTGCCTAGCTGCCACTCAGTGCACTTCCCTGTATCAGTGTTCCCAGCAGCTCTGAACAGCCTGGAGCACAAACAGCATGCTCACAGCACCCATCAATCACAGATAAGCACCAGGGAAAGGCCCAGGTATGAAATACGCTTTGCAAACAATCACCTGCAGCATAGAACATCATTTGCTCCTGGTGCTTGCTGTCAGTCTTCAGCTCTATAGCACTGGATATTAATTACAGGCAAAAAGGGAGCACTTACCTTGTTCTGTTTCAGTGCACTTTTCTCCTTCATGTGTGGACAATCCTTCCCTGTGACAACAGCTTTGATGTCTGCAACTGGAACTAACAGTGAAAAAGTGAAACTTACAAACAAGAAATCCTAACTATGAAAAGAGAACTGTTTTGTCTTTGCAATCAGCATTGTTCCTGTTCTTGTAGCTTGTTACTGAAGTTTTCCAAAACACATTCACAGCAACACATCCCTAGTCAGCTGTTACAGGAAATATAAAGCAATTCCAAGACTCAGAGGATCTGGGCAAGGACCATAAATTGAGCAGTCAGGGCTTCAGCCGCAGCTCTTTTTCTCTCATCTCTAGGCTGGTACTCAAAACAGCCTCAGATGGCAGAACACAGAACACTGTACAGTGTGCTCTGAGATCGGGACTTACTTTTTTCCTGTAGAGATTCAAAGGTCACTTCCCCCTGGGCATTATCTTCCAGATCACCATAATGTAGCACCTTGTGATTCAGAGCCAGGCGACAATACCAAAACCTTTCTGGAACACACGGGGTAGGGTAAGCTGAGCAAGATCATCCACAGAAGGTCTCACAGCCACTACATTATAGTCACCCATCCGATCCCTCTACTCCCCCAATTCCTCTGCACTGCTTCCTGTTTGTGAGGGAATGGCTATATCCTTGGAAATTATTATCTGTTCCATCCCAAACACCCGGCTGGTATAGACAGCCTAGGTAACTAGCTTTCCATTCTGGCAACATGCCTGGTGACAGATTAATCCACTAGACTTTATTTATCTAAAGTTTTCCACATTAAAAAAAATGCAGTAGGTGCTGTCACCTTACCTTGTCTTCTGCGATTTCCAATTTTTCTAAAGCTACTTCCCTCACAAAGCCTGTTCAGGCGCTGCTGCTTTATCAGCTCCAAGATCTCAGGTTGGATTTTCTCTCTCAGTTCCCTGATAATCAAATTGGAAGAATAAGTAAGCAGAAAATGGAGATAAGAGCAAACACAGAAGTGCTAGGCACTTACACAATAGGTGGTGACTGGAAGTCATCTTGGCTCATTCTCTCTGACTGGCGTAGTCGGAGAATCTCAGAATAACTCAAGCTGCGCAGTTTGCTCTTGAACTGGTCCAAGGAGTTTGGTTTAGAGGGGAGAGCCCGCGTGATCTGTTCCCTTACAACCTGCATAACCTAAAGAGGTTGGAGAGGGAGAAAAGCAAGTCACGTTCTTGCTGCTTAATGGCAGCAGAGAACCAGGGTACAGCTCAGTGGCAGCAAAGAACTGACACAGAATAGCCAGGGCCAGGAATGTCAACATACTAGTGACTTTGAAGATCCTGAAAAACAAAGAATGACTTCAGCTCATACTAAAGAGGAGTTAGACCATCCTTCCTTACACCCCACATCAATGCCCTGCCATACCTTCTGTGCCCTACTCTCTGACCAAGTGTACAAGCTGAGTGAACACATGCTGCACTGCAAAATGTTGTACAAAAATACCTCTTCTTCACTCTGACCTTATTAAAATCTTCTGCTGTCGCCCTCATTTCTTTCCAGGTCTTGTTCAACAGCTGGATGCAGATGGCAAATAGCTCTTCAAATGCACGATCATGGGTGAAAAACATGGGATGATAGTCATTTCGTCCTTCATTGGCTTCAGGAAGAAACAGAAACCACAACCATGTGAGCACATTGCACAAGAGCTTCTACAAGTAACTAAAACCCACTACAGTGACAGAAACCAGATGGTATACAATAGTACTAATTCAAAGAGATTAAGGCAGTTTGATGCTTCATCTCCCCACAGACTGTCTATACTGGGAATGGCAACTATCTCCATGCTTCACCATGCAAACCGCTGTGACTCGTGTGCCTTTTTCATACAACTCCCGCAAATGACTGCTTGCAGTTGTTTCCCACTCTCTGGCAGAATTTCTTACACTGGTTTCGTTGTCTCAGAATGCTGCTTTAAGACTGTCAGAGCTACTAAACTTTTCTCAATTTCATGACGGTTTCTAGAGTGGTTTTTTTTTAGTACAGCACCCTGCTCAGTCTTCAGGAAGTGAACTTGAGGTACAAATGCTTGTGAATATTGGGCAGCCCATAAGCTACTTCCAGAAGCATCAGCCCGGCAACTCAGAAAGCTGGGGTAATAAATAGTACTTACGGAGCTCCCCAACTTGCAGGATCTCACAAAGCATCCTGGTAAGCTCAATGGCACTTCGCCCGAAGGGACACTCATGCTTATCTTCTCGACTGCTGTTCTCCAGAACAATCTACACGAAGAGGATGCAACACACACTAAAACCAGCTGCTGAGATGTTTGTATCTGCAAAAACCAGCAGATTCATTTACCCTGATATAGGTGTCCTGATGAAATTTGGCCAAGTAGAGCATGTTGTCCAATGCCAGCATCCCTGGAGGAGTCTGAGTAAAATCCATGGCTGGATTGATGTGATTCTGTGTGTAGAAAGAAACCAAACCCAAAATTAGCTCAAAGAAACTGTGTAAGAACATTTTCTGAATGAATTGTACAATCGCCTGTCCATCAAGCGCTCCTCCACATCTATCCAAGAGATTAACCTTGGACATGTGCTGACTACGCTATCCAAAATTCCTAGAAGAGAGTCTGATTCCAAGTTCTTCATAGAATAGGTGCGTATGGTAAGTAAACGCCTCCAAAGAACATGCCTAATGAGCCCTGGTATTGCATTAGCAAGTTCATAATGATCTTCCCCGGGAGTCTGAGTGTAGCTGAATTTCTAAAACTCTGGTACAGAAGTATGGTGAAGCAAACACTATTTCTGTTCATTATTTCCCCACAACTCTGATGCAGGTTGCTTAGATTGCCTTTACACGCTTCACAGTCAGCACTCCCTGTAGATGCATACAGTGAATCCCAGCATCTTGTAGTCCTTGGTGTACATGGCTTTGCGTTTTTCTGTTCCACTGCCAGGGACGGTGTTGCTGTCAGACTCTGCATCGAATGCAATTCTTCTCAACTCAAATATGATGTCTCTCTGTGCCTGAAGAACAGAAGGCAGGGAAATGGTAACATGCAATCAATCACGGGGGTAGTATTTTCACATAATGCACTAACCCACCTCTCTCTCAAGAGCTCACACAGTGAATACAGTGAGATGCCAAAGGTCATTAACTTTATGTAAGAAGAGGCAATCCATTTCAAAAGTACGCGTTTCAGTATACTGGGAAAGTGTAATATTCATTTGCATTTTCCTTTAACTGCCCCAGTGCTAAGGCATTTCTCACTCAAGGCAACAACACATCTAAGAACTGTTTAACAGACATATGAAAAATGCCCAGCTTCTTTGTATACTGCAAGGAAGCAGATAAAAGGATGTGTCCTCCATAAAGGTGGAGTCCAACAGCTGGTATCACACTGGTCAAGAAAGCAATAAGTGGCTTCCAGCGACCACTTATGTCTCTGAAAGTCCCACAGCATACAGCAGGGTTTTCATGAGCACACTGTAATCTCAAGGACTACAATATGAGGGGTGGTTTTTAAACTTTATGCGCAATCTGTTGCAAATTCTATGGAGCTAAGAAGCTCAGGAATAAGGCTGCTTGTACAACCCATTTTATCAGATCTTACTCTTACCTGATCATTGGGATCCATCTTGGTCATCATTCTCTCTTCCAGGAGATTAAAGGTCAGGACCTGTAGCACATAGAGCTGATGTGCCATTTCTGTTTTAATTGGGCGGTTTCCTCTGATCACATGCTGCAAAATAAAGGATAAGGTAGAAATAAAGAGAATACTAATACTGCAGGCATATGCCAGGCTCCATAAACATCTCTGTATATGAAGATTCAGCTGTTTAATCTCCATATTCCATCAGAAGCGTAACAATAACTCTCTCTAACAGCAGAAAGCAGCGCCCTAGTAACTTCCTTTTGAACAAGTGGCTCCAATTTCACCTTTGAAAGAGTCACTTTTCTGGAAGGGCCCCAAGGGCAGCAGAATTTACACTCTGCACAGGCGAAACCTCTATAGAAAGCATTCATTTCATCATCATTTCAGACATACTCACATTCAGGATTATAGACCTCAGGTGCTTCTGAGCAAATGCATTAGCCATTTCCTGTTGAGGAATTTAGAAATAAATAAGTGAAATATAAACAAAAAGCCCATATTGTGCAGAAAGGAGAGAAAGAATTAAGCCTGTGAATTGGAGATAGCACTGGCACACAACAAAGTGCCTTTACTATAGACTGTCAATATATCAAGTCATCTCACCACGAAGCAAGTGTGGAGTTGGGACACAAAGGTCATTTTTATACAGTATAACTCATGGACGGCCACCCTACAAAACATCATCAATGTGGAGAAAGGCACTAGGGCAGTCAAAGATCAGAAGAAAATTTATCTTAACACTGGTCACCTAAAGGTACTTCAATATGAGGAGATGCGGCAGCAGGGACCATACTGTAGGCTGTCAAGAAGAACCTGTCATCTACAAGAGGTTCCTTCCATCACCATTTCACAGCCTAGGCATACACCCAAGAGAACAAGGGCAAGAGGTAACATAGTTAACTCTTGAGGAAGCAGCGTTCGGGTCTCCTTCCTCTCAAAAAATCCCTCTGAAATTAACACTTCCTTTGTTGCAGTTCCTAAAGACACATTTAGAAGTCAGTTTAAGAACACTTTTCAGAAGCATTTCAGTTTACAAAAATAAAGGGTAAATAATATTCATGCATAATGAAAAGCTTCCAATGAAAAGCAGTGGCACAAGCGCTAATGTAAAGATGGAATATTATCAGAAGTTTGCTGTTCTAAGCAAAATCTTTGGGTAAGAAAAATCTGTTTGGCAAAACATCATCTGGAAGAGTCTGAGATCTCTTCACATTCCTGTGCAGCGCAGACTGAGAGCTGGAAGCAGATGTGCAGTCTTAAACAATTACACTCAATCAGCTGTACATTCTGAGCAATCCCAGACTGTTCCAACTGCTCATATCAACTCCTCTTGACAAGTTTTAAGGGGTCTGGTAAAACGTGTATAATAGCTTCATTCCAAGTCCCTGCTATCACTTTTGCTCCAGACAGAAACCTCCTAAACCAAGAAAGTGATATACTGGCTGATAGCCAAGCCATAATGGCTGCAAGTTCAGCAGCACTCATGTTACAACCAAAATGAGTCAGTGCTCCAGTGGAAGATACCTAAGCAGCATCTAGATGATGCAGGAAGTGGCTTTGGAGATAATACATTGCCCTTCGAGTCATCATTTTTCACTATGATTTGTGAGACATAGTACGAGAACAAGGCCTGTCATTAGGATTTGTTCACACATGCAACGCAAAGAATCCTTGCTCTGAAGGAATTAGTTTCTACATGGGATGAAGTAACAGGTGACTGAAGCAGATAAACAGGGGGAAGGACAAAGACAACCAAACAATTCTAAACAGCATAGTAAGAAGCATGAACATGCACACAGCCTAACCACTGCTAAGGGATCTGTGTTCTGCTGAGCCCAATAACGCCAGTTTGCTGCTTGATGGGGGTCACAATCATTTACATCAGAAGAGATGTCTTGAGATAATCTAGTCAAACTCCCCTGGTTCAAGCATTGTCAGACAGAGCAGGTTGTACAGGACTGTGTCCAGTCAGATTTTTAATTTCTCCACTATTTCTCTGGGTAACCTATCCTGGGGTTTGAACGTGCTCATATTATTTTTTGTTTGTTTGCATGTGTTTGTATGTCTGTGTGTTCAGGTGGAATTTCTTGGGTTTTAAGCTCTGCCTGTTGCCTGTCAGCAGGCACTACCGAGAAGTCAGGCTCCCTCTTATTTATTGCCTTCCATCAGATATTTATACACATTGATAAGACCCCCTGAGCCTTTTCTTCTTAAGGCTAAACAATCCCAAATCTTGCAGCCTCTATTCCAGTCCTTTCACTACCTTCATGACCCTTTGTGGTCACATGGGCTGTGTTCAAGGGGAAAAGAGAAGCGACAGATCCCTTGGAATTCTGTTTGCTATGAAGTTTAGTATCTTGGCCAAATTACCAACAGAGGAATACATTCTTCCTTATTTTCATGTGTTAAGCATGCCCATTCATTTTAGAAATTATGTAGCATTTGTGGGGACCACAGTTTCCCTCCTGAGGGCACTGCATTCCTGGCAAAAGTGCAGCATTCTCTGTGCCACCCAGAAAAATCTAAAAACTGTACCAGCATCTCAAGGTACAGCAGGTTCTAGATCAACCTGTTAGCAAGAATGGCAACTCCCTTGAAGACAGCATAGGGCAAAAAACATTCTTATAGTACAATTCCCAAAGGGAGAAGTCACAGATTAGGCAGAATGTACGCGCTAGCCCCTAGTCAGCACCAATTTTTGTGACTGCTCTTCACAGACAAACAGCTTTGTTTCAGAAGGACGCAGCTGGATATGAACTGTCATTAACACGATATTTGGGGTATAAAATCAGGCTGTAGTAAGTTTAAGGAGATCCAGACTCCTACAGAACTAATACTAGTTTTAAAATTGGTTCACCTGGTTAGTTTTGTAGTATCAGTTTCCTTTTACAATCATCTTTATTGTCTTGTGTGCACAATAAGCCATTCAAGGTTTCTCCTGCTACTGATTCTTCTCCCCTTCACAATCCGAGTACCTCCCCAGGAGTCCTCCCGCTCTTCTCCATAGGCTCATCCACTACCTGAAGCCTATATCCATCACTTCTGAGATAAAAGGAGGTGTAACTGGGGAAAAGCTAACATGACTAAAATTCTGCATGACCAGCCCCCAAGGCTCGAGTTACTTACAGTGATGGGCAGGTCTAGCGGGTTAAGCAGCTTGTCCTGCTGGCAGAAAGCAGAAAGAGGCACAAAGAGAAGCAGATAGGATTTAGCTCAGAGTCCAGAAATAAGGCACAAACGGGGTACTAGAGAAGAAAGGCTTAACACAGCAAAGCCGCACAATACAGACATGTACACATCTTGTAAGTAGCTGAGATCTCTGGAGTTTCCTCGGCACTAGACAGGCATTTGATTTGCCAGCAGAAATACCCCTCTATGACTTAAAATAGATCCCTTTGCTGGGGAGGGAAGGTGGGGTGCTTGTTCAGGAAGTACATACAATCCCAGGGACTCTGCCCAGCCTATCTCTACCACACAGAATTAACCCTCCTCAAAAACAATCGTCATGCTGTATAGAGGATTACTTTCTGTCTTTCAAGGCCTTGCAGACTCCTTTCTGAGCATCTCCTAAACATAGATGTGCCACTCCACAACACATTATTAATGGGATGGTACTTTTTCTCCTACGTTGCCATGCTGAAACAGCTATGAAAGTTCTTGGCAAGACCTGAGGTCCTCCTTGCTCTGACAGAACAGTTTTGAGGTATGAAGTAAACAGCCAGTCAGTAACCATTATTCAGGTTTAATAACAAAAAGCAAGAACAAACCTGTCTCTTGTCCTCAGGCGCCTTTAGGAAGAGGGCATTGATCAGGGCAATGGCATATGTCTGAATCTCTTGATTTGAGCTGCAGAAACGAAAATGGGAGGATCATAACAGAACAGACAGTACAGAACACCACACCTTGCTGCTTTGGTTGCACCGTGAGGACATTTACTGCAGCTATCTTGCATTCCAACAGAAAAGCAGGATTCAAGTAATCCACTTTCATGCCACTCAACTCTTCGTAAGGCCTGGAAAAATCTCACAGAAATCACTGACTGATACCTCCATTATTCAGAAGATAGTGTAGATCACAGCCCCACGGAGCCTGGAGTTCAGCACCACCAGAGTTTGTTTCCAATGCTGAAACCACTTCTGTAAAGCCTAGTTATACTGCAGTCTGATATATGGCTACAGATCCCCTTTGTCAATGGAAGCCACCAAAGGCAAAAGGAACGTAGGGGGAAGCAAGCCTCTCTCTACCACATTGCCTTCCACCTTCAATAGCTGGGCCCAACCCACACGTCTCACATATTTTCACTGAAGACCTTTTTCAGGTAAAGGGTCCTTAATCCCTTCTGAGATCATGCACTGTCTGTGGTTTTACCTGTGTGCTTTGAATAAGCTTTTACTAAAATAGAAATTATAAAGCTCAAAGAACATATACTTTTTGCAAAAAGAAGTTGCTGCAGAGTTCATGAGAACTTTTTTTCTGTTAATCAAGTTCAAATTCATAAACACCCTAAGTGCACAGTGACACCAATGCAAAACATATAATTTTGTTAAACTACTGTTTGTTGATTAATATTAACCATATTCACAAATGGTGCTTTTCCACATTTCCACAATTAATAGGCTTGAGGGAGAAAAAAGTACTTAAAGCAATAACAAATGCATGCTTTTTTTTTTACAGAAGAGAACTTCCTAAAAAAACAGATATTCATTTGTCAGTTCAATTGGAAAGAGAGGAATAGGAGGTGGAGAAAAAAAAGGCAGGAAATGCTGCTGTTTTATTCCTTAATATGCAGAACAAAAACCAGAAGATAATGAGCTTCCATATTCTAGCAGAGACAGTTTAAAGAGTGGTGAAGGTGAAAGATGACTGGATGCAGCTTTGGGAAGCTGTTTCAGTAAAATGTGTGTTTGGTGCTAACACTGAACATACCTGTGCAGTTGTTAAAGCAAAATATTTTTGTTGGAGACATCTACTCATTTACCCAAGTGCTTCCAGAACACATCTTTCAGCGTTTTAAATGTAAAAGGATGTGTTTACAGATTAGCAGATAGTCATAAAATTTAAATCACACGGCTGTTGGGTAGACACTTACACTTGCAGATGAGAAATGAGCTGCCCCACGGTGATCTCTTCTGCTATCTTCTGATATAGAGTCTGACTGTTTAGCACCATGCTTTCTAGAATGGCTAGGGACCGTTGGAGGATGGAGACATCTACCATAGGCTGACTCACATACCCTGCAATCTAAAAACAGAGAAATCAGCAGGTTAGTGCACATCCAGTAAACCTTGTGATGAGTGAGACAAGATAAGGGAGAAAAGGCTCAGAAAGCTGGGTGCACAGTGCTCTCAGTGAATATTCAGTTCTCAGAGTCATCTTGCTCTTTCTGGAAGCTTCTTTAAAGCACAAAAAGAAATAGCACTCACTCTATCCAGACTCACCTGTTTGATGAAAGTTATTGAGACCATGTCCCACGAAACAATACCATGGTCCATGAGCTCCAAGAAGGCAGTCAGGGTGAAAGCCAACATCTCACTGTAACTGCGAAAGTGAAGAATGCAGTTACAAGAGATCCAGTAGCAAGGAAAAAGCCTGTCCAAGTTGAATAAGCTGTGTAAGAGAAAAATGTCACCACCATCACCTAATAAAACAGGCTACAGTTTGGGAGCTGAGGAAGCAATAAAGTATTTGCATTTATGAAGATAATTTTATTGTTTTATGGACTCATAAGAACCAATTACAACTAGGAATGATAGGTTTGCCCCATGGCTGCACCATGCTGGATATGTGGGTGCCAGCAATGCTGTGATGAGCCCACTACTGACTGGCCAAAGAGGAGCTGGTGGCACTTCTGTGTAAGACCATTAAAGAAAGGGTAAAAAATGCTACAGAGCAACTGTGTGGGAGAAGCAAAAAAACCAAGGGAGAAACAGCCCTGCAGACCTCAAGGTTGGTGAAAGAGGAGGGGAACGGTGTCCTGTTGAAGAGGGGGAGTGAGAGAGTGGCTTGGTGGGCTGCTGGCAGCCAGCAGAGGTTAACCCACCATAGCACTGAAGGTCTCTGAACAGATCAAGAAATCAGAATGAGAACAGTTAAGTGCAGCTCCTGGATGTTTAAGATTTTTATGAGATGCTTCACTAAAGCATTTTGAAAAACCCAAACCACTCAGCTGCTACAAGGTAAAACCAAAAGCCTTTTCTCGCATTAATAACTGACTGAAAGACAAGAAGCAAAAGGGTAGAAATTAAATGGTCAGGTTTCAAACTGATGAAAAGTTACAAACAAATTTCTCCACAACAACACAATAGTATTGAAAAAAGCTGAGAGCCAGGGGAAGCATGGAAAGAACAATCAGCATTCCGGAGTGGCTGCCATAGTCGCAGTGCTAATGGACTAAGACTACCACTAAGAAAGGCACAGTTAAGGGTTGATATGAAAGAGAGATCTGTACGGTTATGAATGGTATGGAAAAGACAGAAGAATTTACAATTTCTCATAACAAATAAGGTAACATGTTTAAAATAAAGGAAGTATTTCTATATTCTAGGACAATTAACTGTAGAACTTCATTTCCGCACAGTGCTGTACATGTCAAAAAGATAAACTGTTGTTAAAATGAAGAAGAAAAATCTATGGAAAACACACCCAAAAGTTCTTGAAACTAAGAGAAACAATTTCTGCTAAGGCAATCCAAAAGTTGAAAACTGTTGCAGATTGAAGACTGATACTTTCTCTGCTATCAGTTCTTCAGCCCTTTCTGTTTCCTAAGGTAAACAAACAGACCTTTGGCCTTCATAGCAACTCTTCTGATGCTGGAAGTCAGAAAGCACTGACCACACACACAAGAGCCAGCAAAATGCTTGCTGCTGACTGGCACTGATCCACCACTTGTTCCACGGGAATGTTCTACATTCAACTCCATGTGGGTTTTTCACAGAATGCCTTCTCCTTTTGACCACAGAGTAACTACTAGAGGAGATTTTGACCACAAGAAAGGTAATAAAAGTAGTTTAAATTATCGGTGACCTTTCAACCGAGGTTTCACACATCGTAAGCGTCTCCTCTTTTGCCTCATGATGTTTAACAAACGACTAGAAATACTTTGTCTCAATGAATGGACCAGCATTTGCTATGAAGTTAGTTAGCTGCTGCCACTATAGCAAGGAAAATTAGCCCCTTATTTGAGGCCCAGTTCCAGAGTCCTGGAATAAAGGAAACTTACTGGGACAGAAGCTTGGTCCCGCTCTCCACAAGCCGTGTCAGCATTGTAATCCCTTCCATGTTGATGAACTCTGTGGCAAAGGTCACATCTGCTGAAAGTTTAGCAAGTTCCTTCATGGCATCCAGTCGGGCTTCCATACTGTGCGACTGGATCCTCTCCATCAGCTGGCGAGCTGCCCTGGACTGTAAGGAAAGAGGGATGATGCCAGGTACAGGCTGAGCTGTGGCAGCATCAGCGTTCTGTCAGCAGCCCCTGGATGGGCAGAGAAAGCGCAGCAAGGGCAGAGACACTAGCAATGACAGGGAAGTAGCAGCAGTCAGCAGGTCTAAGACAGACTAAAGAAGGCTGCACTCAGCAACAGCTACAGTTCAAGCATCCAAAGGAAAGCTACACACCACAAACAGGAAGGAAAACAAGAGGGTGCACTTCATTGTGCAGGACAGCCCACAAAAAAGGTAAGCCCCAGCAATTTGAGGAGAAAAAGACAAGAAAGCTGAGAGGCAAGAAACAGCCTGTCATACGAGGACAGCCATCGAGACAGAGGGATGTGAGCCAGCACTTACTGGGGAGACCGCCAGCTGTAGGATAGTTCCATTCTTAATGTCACAGCGAGTCTGAAAGTAAACATAAACTTTTAAATTGCAGAAAAGTGAAGGGAAAGAATGCAGCAGGATCTACAGTGCACATTCGTATGCACATGTAAAGGGGTTCCTATACCACACAGCCCTGCTCATGATACTGAACTGCGTCACTAGGTCCCTGCACCTACAGGCATGCAAAGGGAGAAGCGCAAGGCTTCTCAGTGGAATGACACCATTCAAGTCAGTATTTCTGATAGCAGAGATGCTGCCCCTCAAGGATTAGTGACAGTATTATTCCATAACACTCATTAGTCCAAGGCTTTCTGCACTCTTGCCCAGGACAGCAGCACACTGCTGCCTCTCACACTGACCTGCTCTGTGATGTACAGCTGAGGACCATCCGCATACCGTAAGGTGTAGTATTCAGGGTTTGGCAACGACCACCTGGCAGAGGAAGAAGGATACATAAGCTTCTTCCTCCTCTTTTATCTGGATATCCATTAGGAACAACAGCTTGATTCCAGGAGCATGGAAGAGAGCTCTCAAGCAAAGCTTTAGCAAAGGGAAATTAGTTCTCCCAAAGAGGAGAGAAAACACCTTACTCCTGAATGGGACTTCAGCCTATTTTAAGTCAAGCTATGGAATGTCTGAAGAGTCCTGCACTTCAGGGGCCAGTCCTCAGAGACACTGACCCTATGGGCATAGATATGCACACACTCAGACCTGGATGCCAAGCCCCTGCTATCCAGGAGAACCTTTTCTTCCCAATTTAAACTTGGCCCATTCCATGGCCAAAACTGGCAGCAGGCAGCATGGATCATGCTAGCAGCACATTGACAAGCAGAAAGACTTTGTACGATACCCCAGCAAGGACTGTCACGAAGACAGACTTCTCCATAAGGGCACCCAGAGAACTACTCACCCATCACAGACCTCCTTGATGATGGATGCAAGAGGCCTTTTCTATAATAGAAAGAGAGAGTCCTCAGCAGCCATATTCCCTTCAATCAGAAGGAAATACTGCCCACTTCTATGTCCCCCACGTTCCACTATCAAGTTTGTGGTGCATTTCCTCCCCCACCTGCTTACCAGGCCTCACCTGATCTATTTCCAGCAGCTGGGCATTGGCACCTGGCCACTCAACAGCTACTTTCACAATGTCCGAAGGTGGCGGCATTGCTCTGGACTCCTCCAAGTGCCTTTACAACAGCGTGCTCCTCCACACCTGTCAAAAGAAAGGTTAGCGAGCAGCTCTCTGAAAACTATTCCAGTTGTTACATTGCACCAAACACCAAGCTTCAAAGCTCTACGTAAGACCAGCCTAATGGCTTGCTGGGCCTGCTAGGGACAAAACATCCAGACCTCATACTAAAAAAGCACCTTATGAGACAATATGTCCAACCTTATCACCTAAGGAATATTTCTGAGGGTTTGTTGGGGTACTCATACGAGAAGGAGAGCCACTGCTCAGCAAAGCCCCATCTCCCACCCATGGTCTGTAGTGCCAGGTCTAGTAAAGCAATAGCTCAGCTACCATCTGTAGGTGAAGAGGGAACATACTGTCCTGGCAGCCTTCCTCCCACAGACTGGTGTTTACTGATGCCTCATTCATATTCGTTGGACACCTTGATCCACCCAAGATACCCAAACAGGCTTCTAGGAAGAGTAGCAATTTTATCCCATTCCTTTCCTATAACATCATAAATCCAAAATACGAATACTTATTACAGAACAAAAATAAACTCAGCATTTGCTCTGGCAGTCTACCTTTCACTCCTTTATCTGCCTTAGAGCACAAGCTTGTGTTCAGGGTTTGGTCCCAGACAGCTGTCAGACATGCTGGTTTGCGCTTCATCCGGTAGCAAGAGGCTGTAAAGAAACACACTTGATCAGTTCCTTTTTAATACTCGCCTGGGTGGAGGGAGTAGGCCCGCTCTCTCCCATAGAGCCATAGGGAGAAAGTCCCATGAGAGAGACACCCCTCCCCATCAGCAGCTCTTGGGAACAAAGGCTTCAAGCTGTCAAAAATGAGATCTGACTGGACACAGAAGTAGCACTATCCTTAAGGACTGCTCCTCAGACTCAATTTCAGCATACGCTGAATGAGATGGTAAGCATCCAAGGAACCATTTCCCAGCTCCTACAGAAGCTCCTATTTCCCCTCCTGGAGCAACACAATCTCCCTTTCCCAGAAAAGAGATGAGACAGTGCTGCGCAGGGACATTGTTCATGATTAACGTACTTTCCCAACCTCCTTGATCAACTGGGAAAGAGATACTAAGGTGGAGATTTTCAAATGGCTTTTGCAGCAATGGCTCAAAACAGGTAGAATTCATCAACTAGATCTTTAAGTACACTCTGGTAATTAACAACAAACAAGCAACAATACAGCTCTGCACATATTCTCCAGACAAAGTGCTCGATTTGCACAACACCCCAGACCTGCAGGATGTATAGGTTTCAATCCACTAAGCCTAGAAAGAGAGTTAGTTCTCAAATGGCACGTGAATTCCACTTGCTGTTCTCCACTGAGCAACTACAGCCCATGATGGCCTAAACCTAAAAGCCTGAGAAATTTTAGCCATACAGCATAAGCACATGTCATCACCAACCATAAGATTGGCTTGTGATCACTGAACAAATAATTACATCTCCCACAACTGATCCAGCTCATGACGAGGAACCATCAAAATCCATTAAGCTTTCAAGGCACAGCAAATACACAGTGAAGAGGCAGGGCTCAAAGATCACTCCCTCAACTATTCAGAACTGAATTTGCAACTATTAACTAATATACTCATGAGTAATTAGCATCTAATTACCACTTCTCCCATCAGCCTCTTGGAGTACAGTCATAGCCTTTCGTTTGTACTGCAGTTGTTACTCGGCAAGTGGCTAATGAAGAGCAGAAGGACTCAGTGAGTGGCTAACGAAGAGCAGAAGGAAATCCAGCCCTCTTTATGCCACAACACAGATGCTCCAATTACTGTCAGCAGAAGCCCTTACAGATCTCTACCTTGTTTTCCCCCTTGCAAAGAACAGGCATCATTTGGAGAGAGGAAGGGCACATTAGAACGAACACATGGATGTTATGGGAAATTCTGCAGAAATCATAAAATAATTTATGTTGGAAAAGACCCTTGAGGTCATTGAGTCCAGGTGTGGAATTTTACAATGGATGTTCTGCAGCCCATCAGTGATGTATCTGACAAAACAACCATTCAAAAGCTCTTGGGAAGAACAACAGGCTACATTTTTGCATAATTGTGACTGTCTGTCCCTTACAGGTCTCTCACAGCACAGTTTTCTCACCAATAGCATGTAAGCAATTCTCAGCTTCATACAGGGAGGTGGGCAGGCAAGCTGAAATGCACCAAAGCCAAATGCACTCTGCTTCTGCAGAGACAGCTCCTTCACACACAGCAGTGGTGCAGGGTAGCTGCAAGGCAAGAAGAAACCTGCAGAGCCACGAACAGCACACCCGTTCAAGAGGCTTCTGGGAAGCCGCAAGTCAAAACAACTAGAGTATTTTAAAGAGAATTTCCCCTATTCAGAAATTCAGTCTTCTTTTCATTACAGAGAGAGAACAAAATGTGCTGTGCACAGAATGAAAATGAGGAGGATGAAAGAACATTCAATGAAAAAGAAAAGCTGTCTAGTAGATTCGTGCACTCAACAAGCTGAGCTGCAGCTCTCGGAATCCTGCAGATGCAACAAAACACCCTGGTCAGTTCTCGGCAAGGCCCTGATACAAGGGGGCCAGCCCCTCAGCCAGGTGAGGGGTGCAGAATGGGTCTGGCAGGTGAGCTGGGCTGCCCAGAGCCTGCGGCACAGAAGGACAGACAGCAGAGTCCAGCCGAGGGCTGCTTCTACATCACCTCAGAGAACAGGCAGAGCGAATCACACTCCACAAAGGAAACCAGAGAACCAGGCAGCTCAGTTTCTCTGGAACTCTGCATTCGTCCAAAGGCCTGGCACGCTGCAGTTGTGCGTCGCACCGGGCCCCGGCCCCGCGCACCACAGCGCAGCCGGGCAGGGGCCGCCCCGTAACGCCGACAGGACCCCGGGCAGCAGCGGAACCGGAGGGCGGCGCGTTCGCCCCGCCTGCCAGCCCGGCGCCCGCCGCTCGGCCGAGCCCCGCTCCGCATTCCGGGCGCGGCGCAGCGGGGCTCGTGCTCCGCGGCCCCGAGACGAGCGAACGCGCTTCTCCCGCAGAGCCCGGCAGCGGCGGGCCCGGGCAGGGGGGACCCTGCGCCCCCGCGCTCAGCCGGCTCCGCCGCGGCCGCTCCGCGCTGCCCCGGCCCTCGGCGCCCCCCGGCTGCCGTTCACCCCGCGCGTCACGCACCCGCGGCGCTGCCATGGACCGCGGCGGCGGCGGCGACCGGGGCTGCCGGGCCCTGCGCCGCTCCGGGCGCTCGCTCAGCCCCCGCCGCCCCTCACGGCCGGCGGCAAACCCGGAGCGGCCGCCCCGCCCGCCGGAAGCGGCCCCTGCGTGCGCCGGAAGGGGCGGGGCGCCGGCGAGGGGGCCGCGTGCAGCGGGCGGAAGTGGCGGGCGCCGCGCGTAGCGACTTCCGGGCGGGAGGGAGGCGGAGGCGGCGGGAGCGGGATTCGTGTCAGCGAGAGGAGCGTGGGGAGCCGCAACCATGGTGAGCCGGGCGGGCCCCGCCGCCCTGGGCCGGCTCCCGGGCCCCGCTCGGTGTGACGGCGCTTTCTCTCTTGCAGACGGTGGGGAAGAGCAGCAAGATGCTGCAGCACATCGACTACCGCATGCGGTGCATCCTGCAGGACGGCCGCGTCTTCATCGGCACCTTCAAGGCCTTCGACAAGCACATGAACCTCATCCTCTGCGACTGCGACGAGTTCCGCAAGATCAAGTGAGCGGGGCTGCCGGGCCGGGGGGGCGGGGCTCTGCGTGTGCGACCAGCAGCTCTGATCCGGGGGAGGGGGTGAGGCTCGAGGGTGCTTTGTTCAGTTCTTTTCTAATAACCAAAATCTGCCTCTGCGTGACTCCCACAGTCGCTGTGGTGGCTAAGTATCACGGGCAAAAGATCATGGAGATCACGCGCATCTTGTGTTTAGACTTCACTGGGTGCTCGTTTTGAGGCACATAGAATGCAGGGTACGCAGTAGATTCTCTTCTCTGGAGTAGCCTGGGTTGTCGGTCTGAGGTTGTAGAGAGGAGGGTGCTGGCCTCTTCTCCCACGTGACAGGGGACAGGACGAGAGGGAATGGCCTCAAGCTCCACCAGGGGAGGTTTAGGCTGGACATTAGGAAAAAATTCTTCACAGAAAGGGTCATTGGGCACTGGCAGAGGCTGCCCAGGGAGGGGGTTGAGTCCCCTTCCCTGGAGGCGTTTAAGACACGGGTGGATGAGGTGCTGAGAGACATGGTTTAGTGATTGATAGGAATGGTTGGACTCGATGATCCGGTGGGTCTCTTCCAACCTGGTTATTCTGTGATTCTATAAAGATTCCAGTATTGCGTGTGTGCTGGGGCAAATGGCTGATGCCTTGGTGTACGTGCAGTATTAGCGACAAGCACAGAACAAACGGCTGATGTTCTCATGCTTGCTAGGTTGTTGAGACCTTGGAACCTTTATTAAGACCTGTGGGTTAATAGGAAAGGAATGTACTAGTCAGAAAACACAAATATCAGGGGGACATCTGTGGAAAACAGGGGGGTTGTACTCTGTCGCTGAACTGTGGGATTTTCACGGGTGGAAATTCGCTGGAGTAGCTGTTGCTGGATACAGAAGCACTATATAAGGTTTGCACCCTCTCAATAAAGTTGATCTCAATTGTCGCCCCCATCAACGATGTCCGTGCCTTAATCGCTACGTGGGTCCTGTTGCAAATTCAAGGAACAGCATTGACTTTCTTGTTCTCTGTCTTGCAATATTTTCTTTCTGTTCTCACTAGACCTAAAAACTCGAAACAGCCAGAGCGGGAAGAGAAACGAGTTCTTGGTCTCGTGCTGCTGCGAGGAGAAAACCTGGTGTCCATGACAGTTGAAGGACCACCTCCAAAAGACGTAAGAAGAATGAGTGCAGAGCTGAGGAGAAAGGGAAGGGATGTCTGATAGATTTGCTTCCTTGCAGGGGAACACCACAACGGCACTGTCTCGGGCTACCAGATGCTGTTGTGACTCAGTCTAGCCAATCTCACTACTGAAAGTTGGGATTCCTTGGTGGGCTCAGGCATTAATTGAACAAAGGAGGGCTGTGCGCATCCCTGGAATCTGAGGACACTCGTTTTGATAGATCTTTCTTTTGGGGGGATGTCTCTTTTCAGACTGGAATCGCCCGGGTACCTCTTGCTGGAGCTGCTGGAGGACCTGGAGTTGGAAGAGCAGCAGGCAGGGGAGTACCGGCTGGTGCACCCATGCCACAGGCGCCAGCAGGATTGGCTGGCCCTGTCAGAGGAGTGGGAGGACCATCCCAGCAGGTGAGAATCTGTGCGCCGTTAAAAGCATTGTTTGGATGCTGGGATGGGTTTTAATAGTTGTTACTGATGTGGTGGAATGGAAGACTACAATCTGAGTTTCCGTCACTTGGCAGTTTGAGCCTAGCAAAGCTTTTTTGGTCTGAGGTTTCCCTAGGGAATTCTATCTTATGATGGAAGAAGAGGCTTGAAAAGTGTAGCTTTTTGCACAGAATTCAAGTGGCATCCATTGGTTTGTAGAATTATTTAATGCATTGAGAGGAGACTGGCCTAATTGTCTGAAGGGATAATTTAAATTGTGCTTATTAAGGTTAAGCAGATGGTGTGCTCTCCCTGCCAGCCCGTTTGCTCTGTTTGCAGGTGATGACGCCTCAGGGTCGTGGAACAGTGGCAGCTGCTGCTGCAGCCGCTACTGCCAGCATAGCAGGAGCCCCGACCCAGTACACACCGGGCCGTGGGGGTCCTCCTCCGCCCATGAGCAGAGGAGCTCCTCCTCCAGGTAAATTACTCCTTGGAATGAGGCAGCAAGGAGCTTGCACCGCGTGGCAAAAACTGGTATTATGGAAGCTTATTTGGATGTCTTAACTAATGCCTTGAATATTCAGCTGGATTTACGTGCATATTCTTTCTCTGGCTTAAGGGATGATGGGACCTCCTCCGGGCATGAGACCTCCTATGGGCCCACCGATGGGAATGCCACCTGGCCGAGGTGCTCCTATGGGAATGCCCCCACCAGGCATGAGACCACCACCCCCAGGAATGAGAGGTGAGCAAAGGTCGTCTTCAGTGCCTGGAAGCTGGGAGAGGCCATAACATAAATGGAACATGTGAGGGGCAACGTATTCCAGTGCCTCCCCAGTTGTGCTTGTAATAAGGTCTTTTCCAACCTAGTGTTTCTATGAAATACCTTAACGTTTCTATGAAAATGCTTCTGTGCCAAAAATGTGTTCCTAGGGCTGCTTTAGGCATGGGGAAGACATCTGTCTGGCTTAGCCTTGCTGCTGCTTTCCTCTTCAATATTCAGCTCTTCCCTTTGTTCCTAGGACCCCCTCCGCCTGGCATGCGTCCACCAAGGCCATAAGATATCCCGTAGTGTACCTTTGGGCTGTGAGAAGACGGATTAAGGGAATACACCGAGCAGTACCACCTGTCACAGCTTAGCTATGTATATTTTATATTTACTGCTTGTAAAGTTTGCCCTTTTTAATAAAAGTTGTAAACACCAGTCCTTGGAGCCACTGTTGTACTGTTCCAGGAGCACAGCTGTTGCCTTTCACTGCTGCACTTTGGTTACCCCAATAGAGCAGGGTTGAAGCAAAAAACCACAGTTTGTATCCACAGCTCAGAATTCATGGCTGGCCTGGGCCACTTTGGTCCTTTAGGTCTGTATCAAAGAAATTTAGCAAGGCTGATGAAAAGAAAGTTGTTGGGATGGTGGAGATAATAAAAATTCGCAGAGTCCAACAGTTGAGTTACTGATCTTAATTCTCCCTCATACAATGGTGCCTGTATGAGGAATAGTGATCCTGGTGCTGTGTGTTAGGCTGCAGTAAACCTGTTAAGTCTTTATGGGAAGCTGCATTGCTTCTAGTCAAAAAAACAAAAAAACAAACCAGGATGAGCAAACTTATCATTAAGACCTGCCCTTTCTCTGGCTGTGGTCTTCCATTCTTGCCTCAGCTTACAGCTCCCCCTCAGTAATCCTTTCCTCCGCAGCCTCTGGGAGCTGTGCTTTCATGCTTCCCTCTGAAGCCATCTTTGTGACACACAGCCTGAAAAACTTCTCCCTGTTTTAGAAAGAGGCTCTGCTGCTCAGCCACGTTAGTTTGAAATCACAGAAGTGTATGAACAAAGCAATACGGGTTCTCCAGGTTTTGTCCTAAAGACGACTTGCATGAACTAGAAGTCTGATAAAGATCTCAGCTATCCTACAAAACAGACCAAATGTTTTAGAGAAAAAACAATCCTTTATTGCATAGGCTGCTGAAGATGTTTTTACACAAAGTCTTCACTGAAGTATTAATGAACATCCCAAAGCTCTTCCACCACCTGATGGAAAAACTATGCAAGTTTTACTGAAGTTGTCTCCTCACAGTACAAAGAAATCCAGGCCTGGGAAAAAGCGTCTGGAACTGCCCATCTGGTAACTGCCAACAGTTCTTATTTTCTCTTGTACCTGAAGAGAAAACATTTGAAATGATGGAAAAAACACTGAGCTGCTTCTAGGCAACTATTAACAGCACCATCTTTGATCACCCCAGCACCAGGCCTGCAGTAGGCGGGTCAGCTACTGCAGAATCAACTTTTAGTGAGGACCTTTCCACAATCACAAGGGGAAACAGAAAGCGGGGGGGGAAAAGTCATGAATAAGAAAGTAAAGGGAGCTGTACCTGGACTTGGATTTGAAGTTTCCTCCTTTCCTGCGTTGGGCCATGCCCAAGCGTTTTCGATCTTCAAATGATGGACTTCGTAAGAGAGAGGAGGGGAGGAGGTAAGACAAAAAAACCAGAAATGTGTCCACTGAATAATCCTTTCTCTGCTCTGCCCACTTTTTGCCCCAGTATCAGTCAAATTATCCCGGAGAAACTAGAGATCCAAAAAAAAGCCGCCTGCTAAGGTCTGGACTAGTGTACTACTGCAAAGACCTTACCCAGCACGGTACTGTTTCAAAGCCTTCCTGCTTGTGTTGGTAAGCTCTTCATCAAACACAGAAACTTTTTTCTTCCGCTTGGGGCCTAACAGAGACACAACAGTCAGGAAAAGCAATGGCTCCTCTCTGCAAGCACACACCCTGGCCAGCACGGAGGCCGTTCCTTCCAAGATCAGTGCCTCCCTGCATGTTTTCAGTTCACCTGTTGGTAACAAAGTCACTGACATAAGGTAAAACAAATGTCTCCACCTGCTGGTGCTGCTGCTGGTTCCTCTTCTGGCAAGGCTCTGGCTCGCTTTGCTCGGCGATTCCTTTTTGCCAGCCGCTCAGCGTACATTTGAGACTTCAAGATTTCAAACTGTGACCTCTCCTCTGGCTGAAAAGTGTTAAAATGCGAATTCACAGTGCTGCGAGGTTTTGCTAAGGGAAAGCCAGGGTAGTCCAGCCAGGGTCCCAATTGTCCCTAAATATACTCACTGTCATTTGCACTTTTTTCTGACTGTCCTCCATAAATTTCTTCCTCTTCTTTTTGCCTCGTAATGCTAGGTCAAACTCCTGCAGGGCTTTAGACACTGGAGAAAAAAGGAAATCACAGAATAAAGAATCTGTTTAAGTACAGAGCAGAGTCCAGTTAGTTTCAGCTATGGAATTTACCATGATAGCAGTATTATGACTCACATTTCTCTTTCTTCCTCTCCTCCCGCGTCTGGAACCAGCTCCGCTCCAAACCCTCACCCACAGCCTCTTTTTTTCCTGTCTCCAGCTGTTTCTTTGCCTTATTGATCTGAGATAATACAGGCCAGAAGTAAGGTCACGGTGGTTACAAATATCTATCGCTTCCCTTACTAAAGAAGGCAAGTTAAGTACACTAGGGTAAATTCCTTATGCACTGAATCTACTCCAGGTCCTAATAAAAACTAAGGTAAAAATAAATAAATCCTAGAACAACCCTTACCTGGGCCTCCGACTGCTGCATCTCACGTTCCTCACGCTCCAAGCAAAGAACTGCATACACATCTTTCTCTAGATTCTCAATCTTCTCTCGAAACTTTAGTATGACATCTGAAAATGATACAGCATGAACATCAGAAGCAGCTCATGTAGAGTTCATGCTGTTTTTCAGCGCCTCTTTTATTGTCCCTCTGTACTGTGACATCCCACCTACTCTCCTGCTTTTTGCCTCAGCAAAGTGAGTACCTTGGGGGAGGATTCTGGCTTTCACTGGTGTTTTGGCATTCTTCACAATATCCTTCAGCATCTTGCGCTCTTCCTCACCCACAAGTGAAACCGAACGACCAGCCCTGCCTGCTCTTGCTGTTCGACCCACTCGATGAACATAGTGTTTGGTGGTGTTGGGCATGGTAAAATTGATTACCTGTAACAGAAACAGTGTTCGCAGGGAAACAATATTGGAGGACTCATTAGAAAGCTCAGCACCACCAATACTCACTGTTTTAACACCTTCAATATCAAGTCCACGAGCAGCCACATCTGTGGCTACAAGAATATCAATCTGCTCATCCTTGAAGCGCCTAAGCAGAGAGAGCAAATGCATCAGCAATGAATACAGCAATCCACTTCTGCCCTAAAACTTCCAGCTCCTAACTTCTTTTTTGCCTACAATTGCCAACTAAGCCTACTAATACCTGAGTGCTTCCAGCCGCTGTGCCTGAGAGAGGTTCCCGTGAAGCTCCCCAACCCGCAGACCCATCAGCCCAAGAAGGATGTGCATACGGTGAGCTTGTTTCTTGGTTTGAGTGAAAAGCATCACATGATCGGGGAAGGTCCGTGTCAGTAGAGCTGAAAGAAAGTCCTCTCAGAGGCTGGCTTCACAGTCACCGACTGATTCCAGCTTTTCTTTGCTCATCACTAACCTGATACAATGGCCTCACGGTCCCCCTCTCGGTTGGGTCTGATCCGGATAAATTCCTGCCGCAGGAAAGGGGCCACATCTGTGTTGCTGTTGACAAAAATTCGGACGGGATTTTTCAAGGAAACAGATGCCAATTCTTTCACCTGTCAAAGCAGTGTAAGAAAAAAAAGTGTCCACATAATCTCTGGTAAAAGACCAGACAAATTTTATTCATAGAATCGTGAAATAGTTTGGGTTGGAAGAGATCTTAAAGCCCATCCAGTTCCACCTGCCTGGATCAGGGTACTCCAAGCCCCATCCAACCTGGCCTTGAACACCTCCAGGGATGGGGCAGCCACCACTGCTCTAGCCAACCTAGGCCAGGGCCTCCCCACCCTCACAAGAAAACACATCTTCCCAGTATCTCATCTCAATCTCTCCCTCTCTTCAGCTTAAAACCATTCCCCCTCATCCCATGCCTGCACTCCCTGATCAAGAGCCCCTCCCCAGCTTTTCTGTATTCCTTTCAGTACTGGAAAAGTGCTCTAAGGTCTCACTGGAGCCTCCTCTTTCCCAGGCTGGACAACCCCACTCTCAGTCTATTCAGCCTTCTGCTTCAATATATTTTGCAGCAGCCCGTCTTACCTCCTCTGTCATTGTGGCAGAGAAAAGCATTGTCTGACGATGGTTGGAGCACAACCTAATTATTTCCTTCATCTGCTCCTCAAAGTATTCATCCAGCATCCTACGCAGAGGAAAAACAGCAAGGGAAGGCATCTTTATCTGTTTCTAGCTAAGAGACATGACTTAAGGCAGGGCAACAAAGACTGCCCTATAGCCTCAGAACAGGAACACAAAAAAATGCCCTCTCATTTTTCACCGCTGTCCTGCTTAGCCTACCTGTCCGCTTCATCCAAAATCAGCACCTCAACACTGCTCAGGTGGAAAGAAGGGCAGTTGTGGAGGTGATCAATCAGTCGCCCAGGAGTGGCAACAAGAATGTCTGGCCCAGAACGCAGAGCTGCCTCCTGAGTCTTCACATCTAGGCCACCTGAAAGAGAGCAAACATAGACTACTGACTCACCGAGCGGGATGCAGCAGAGCACAGATTTAAATTGCCCAAGGAATGGGAAACAACTCAGATTAATACCACAGTCAAAGTTTGAAGCGATCCTACCTTTTTTTTCGAGAATCCAACAAATAAAAAGTACAGCACGGTACTAGAAATTGAGATTTTAAACCACAGCACACCTACTAGGCCTGCAATAACCACAAGAGGAATTCACAGTTCTGTACAGGACCGTACAGTTCACACAAGCAACTCAATACTCACCTACAGCAAGGCAAGTTGTGACACTGCTGAACTGCGCCAGCTGTTTGGTGACAGAGTGCACCTGAATACCCAGTTCTCGTGTTGGCACTAGAACCAACACCCGTGTTATCGGAGCCTGACGAGGTTTGTAAATCAGACGCTCAAGGACCGGCAAGATGAAGGCAGCTGTTTTACCTAAAGAATAAAATTAAGAAGAATCACCAAGAATTATGCATCATTGAGAGGAGCTAATTCTCCATTTTTCCTGAGCCCTGCTCGACTCCCTACCTGTCCCAGTGGCAGCACAGGCACAAATATCCTTCCCCAGAAGTCCCACTGGGATACAAGCCTTTTGAATTGGGGTTGGTTGCTTGAAGCCAAGAGCTGTGATTGCCTGCAAAGGAGATAGAGCAATTAAACTCTGTCTCTGGTACCAGAAATCACATCTGGTCTGCTGTGCCCAGCGCTGAGCTCCCTGGTACAAGAGACATGGACATGCTGGAAAGAGTCCAGCAAAGGCCCAGAGATGACAGAAGGGACCGGCACACCCTGTGTATTAGGAAAGGCTGACAGAGTTGGGACCATTCAGCCTTGGAGAAGAGAAGGCCTTGGGGGGGGTTCTTGTCCATGTACATAAATACCTGAAGGGAGGGAGAAAAGAGCACAGAGACAGGCTCTTGTCAGTGGTGCCCAAAGATGGGACCAGAGGCAAGGGGCACAGACTGAAACACAGGAGGTTCCCTCTGAACGTCAGGAAAACCTTTTTCTACTGTAAGGGTGACTGAGCACTAGCACAGGCTGCCCAGAGAGGCTGCAGAGTCTCCATCCTTGGAGATATTCGAAAGCTACTGGGACACAGTCCTGGACAACCAGCTCTGGGAGGCCCTGCTTGAGCAGGGGTTGGACAAGACAAGCTGCAAAGGCCCATTTCAACTCAAACAATCTACAATTCTGTGCCAAGTCTCACTTAAGATAGCATTGACATTGCAAATAAAAAGAATGGTATCCATTATTTGGGAATAACAGCTCCTAAATCATGAATACAGTATCTTCCACATAATTTCCTTCTCAGAGAGGCAGCAAAAAGCAATTTGACAGTTCAGAGAGGAGGCTGTACATCATTTTTCAAAGTAACATATGCAATAACAGAAGTAGTTGAATTACCTTTAGCAGAGGTCGTGAGAGATTCATATCCTGGAATGACAAGTTATCATCATATTGAGAAGCATCTTCGAAAAAGCTCTCTGCTTCCTAGAAACAGCAAGAACAACAAAACTGGAACAAAACGGGCAGCAACACAACCTGTTATCACAGTGCTCTGAGAGGGTTTTGAGCTAGTTTGTTAACCAAAGTCAAACTCCTCCAGCAGAAATGCTACGGAATGATTTAGTGTCATTTTGTCCAATACTTACCATTTCTCCCTTTTTTGCTCTCCTCTTCTCCTTCACTTTGACTGTATCTGCAAAGAGAAACGTGACAAGAATTAGCAATCACAGCTAAATGTACAACAAGAGACGGTGACTCCCTTCATCTCAGTTTTTGAGGGAGAAGCCTCAGGAATGAATACAGGCATGCAATGGAGTAAAATGCCAGGCAAATATCCTTTCTCGGGGATGAGTTCAATTGAAGTGCCATGGCTACCATCTAAGATGAGCCTGACCAAAATCAGAAAGAATGTCACAGAAGAAAGCAACAAAAAGTAAGTGGTTCTTGCCCACTCCAGCACAGCTTCGCTGTAGACTTTCCTCCAGTGAGCCAATCTTTCAGATTCTTGGTCCTGACAAGACATTCTTGCACTGTGTATGGCCAATACCTGCTTTGGTGAAGATGGTTTCATCATCCAGTGAATACTGAGACTCTGTATCTTCTTCATTCCTACTGACATCCTCACACTCCCTCTTTTCGGTTTGAACATCCTCAGCATCCACATCTTCATCCTTCACTTTAACTTGTTTGGCTTCTTTTTCCTAGAAAAGAATTTTAAAAAGCTTTAAAATCATAGAATCATAGAATCACCAGGTTGGAAAAGACCCACCGGATCATCGAGTCCAACCATTCCCATCAAACACTAAACCATGTCCCTCAGTGCCTGGTCCACCCATCCCTTAAACACCTCCAGGGAAGGGGACTCAACCACCTTCCTGGGCAGCCTCTGCCAGTGCCCAATGACACTTTCTGTGAAAAATTTTTTCCTAATGTCCAGCCTAAACCTCCCCTGGTGAAGCTTGAGGCCATTCTCTCTCATCCTGTCCCCTGTCACTTGGGAGAAGAGCCCAGCTCCCTCCTCTCCACAACCTCCTTTCAGGTAGTTGGAGAGAGCAATGAGGTCTCCCCTCAGCCTCCTCTTCTCCAGGCTAAACACCCCCAGCTCTCTCAGCCGTTCCTCATAAGGCCTGTTCTCCAGCCCCTTCACCAGCTTCGTTGCTCTTCTCTGGACTCGCTCCAGAGCCTCAACATCCTTCTTGTGGTGAGGGGCCCAGAACTGAACACAGGATTCGAGGAGCGGTCTCACCAGTGCCGAGTACAGAGGGAGAAGATCCTCCCTGGACCTGCTGGCCACGCCGTTTCTGATCCAAGCCAAGATGCCCTTGGCCTTCTTGGCCACCTGGGCCACTGCTGGCTCCTGTTAAGTTGCTGTCAACCAACACCCCCAGGTCCCTCTCCTCCAGGCAGCTTTCCAGCCAGACTTCTCCTAGTCTCTAGCTGCTCAGGGTTGTTGTGCCCCAAGTGCAGGACCCGGCATTTGGCCTTGTTGAACCTCCTGCCATTGGTCTCAGCCCAGCGGTCCAGCCTGTTCAGATCCCTTTGGAGCCTCCCGACCCTCCAGCAGATCCACGCTTCCACCCAGTTTACTACCGTCCACAAAGGGCATAAAGTAGAACCTTCCATCCGTGTGAGCTCTGCTTGTTATGTAGACCTGCTCCCAGCTCCCTGGGCCGCTGGTAACGGGAGGGAAGAGCGCTCACCTGCCGCTTCCGCGCCTGCCGCACCTTTTCGATCTTCTCGTCCAGCGTCGTGGCCGCTCTCTGGGCAGGGAGCGAGGGGAGAGGGGCCGTGAGGCGAGCGGCGACTGGCGACCCCCCCCCCCCCGCCCCCGCCCGGCCCGGCCCGGCCCGGCCCGGTCTCACCTTTCCGCGGAGCTGCCGCAGCGCCGCCGCCCAGGCGCCCTCCCCGCCGGCCTCGGCCTCTCCGAACTCGAAGGCGGCGCTGAAGTCCCCGCCCGCGCGGCCCCGGCGCCCGAGTCCCGGCGCCCGGAGCGGCTCCTGCGGGAACGCGGGTGAGCGGCGGCCTCGGCCCCTCCGGCCCCACACCCCCACCCCGCCCCGGCCCCGCGCGGCCCCACCTGCTCATCCTCAGAGCTCCCGGACTCGGGGTCCTCGGGCCCCTCGTCTCCCTCCGCGATCGTCCCCACCAGCCCCAGGCTCTCCAAGGCCGCCATGGCCACCGGAACCGCGCGGCTACACGCGCCGGGACCGCCCCGGGACCGCCCCCGCCCCCCTCCGCCCAGCGGAAAGGAGCCCGGGAGCGGGGGTTCTGTAGAGCTGGGGTAACGATAATAGATTGGTAACTTTTCAGGCTCTTACATTAGTGACTCGACTGCTGGATGAGGGAAAGGCTGTGGATGGATCTTCCTGGACTTCAGTAAAGCCTTTGACACGGTTTCTCCCAGCATTCTGCTTCGGAAACTGTCACCTCTGGCCTGGCCAGGCGCACACTCTCCTGGGGGGGAAACTGGTTGGCTGGAGGGCCCAGAGAGTGGTGGGAGATGGAGTTAACTCCAGCTGGAGGCCAGTGACAAGTGGTGTCCCCAGGGCTCAGTGCTGGGTCCAGCCCTGTTCAATGTCTTTATCAATGACCTGGAGGAAGGCACTGAGTGCACCCTTAGCAAGTTTGTGGATGACACTAAGCTGGGTGGCAGCGTAGATCTGGTGGAGGGTCAGGAGGCTCCAAAGGGATCTGAACTGAAGCAAGAACATACCCCTTCTTCTCCCACCCTCTGCTCCCTGCTTCTGTAGTCCACGCTGATCACTCAGGTCACGATACTGAGCTCTCTTGTCATTCAGAGTGTGTGTGGGGGCAGTAATTTACTCTTCCTTCCATGATTTAACCACTTATTAAATGGACATAGTAATACCTTTGTAAAGTGTTTTGCATAAAAAAACAAAGTATTGATAGTTGCAAAGTAGAAACAGTAACACAGGAAAACAGACTAACAAAAAATAAAATATGAGTCTGCAGTTGGAAAAACTCTTCCAATTCCCTTCATTATTTCTGTCAACATTTCTATTAACTGGTATTGTACACAACCTACTCAACAGACCAAGAAGGACTTAGAGACATTAATAATTTTTAATTTGCCTAGAGAAGATTTTATTGTCCTTGAAAGACTCTAATTTCCATGCACTGAAAAAACAGATTAATATCCTGGGTGAAACTCTGGACCTGCTAGAGATAATAGGGCCTGGATTTCACCCTAGGGTTTTATGTATTAAGCTATTAAAGTGATATTTAAATAGATGACCCTGCAATGCGAAGACTAATATTTCATTCATGCATTAATACGTTAAGTAGTCTGTCAAGGAAAAACTAATGACTAGAAATAATTTAAACTGAAAATAAGCCTTTTTAAGAAAAAAAGATAATCCGTTGTTTCCTTATCTTTTGTCTGGGTGGATATAAATTCCCTTATTTTTTAAACCTTTCTAAGGATTGTTGTATCAAAGTCTATACTTAAAAACATATGTTATGCTTTCTTGGATATTTGCTGAGCTCGTGTCTCTGTAGGAGTGTGTCAGCATATTACACTGGTATTGCTTAGTTGTGGAACTGCCTAGCAGCAAGTGTCCTAAAGAGGGATAATACAATAAAAAGAAATTAATCCATTATTGACATTTATCACTCCTAAAAGCACAGTAAAACACAGACTTCAGAAGGGACTTGAAAGGAGATTTTCATTCTTTTAATCCTGGATTTCAAGTCACGATTTACCACTGTTCATATCACAAATTGGAAGTTTATGTGAGGTTGGTACAAACCATGGGCTCAGATCACAGACATGCAATTTGCCAATTGAGCCTGGGTAGCACAGATAATAACAGCTAAGTGCCAGATGCACAGAAACCCTGATATCTTGCTTTCAGGGACTTTTTTTTCATGTCAGCTTTTATCCTATAGCAGAGAATATTCCGTCACAGCTGTTGACCAATAATATATTCAGTAAAAGCATCTGCTCTTATACTCCATAAATAATAGAATCATCTCCCTTCTCGTGCAATGGCTACACCAATTAAGCATTAAAGAAAAAATTAGAAAAAATTAGCTGAGTTGTCTTCATGGGGCTGACACACATGACGCAGGACTTGAGAGAGACTCTTGGTCCTGGAGAGTAGAAATTAGAGGCCAAATGGAATATTCTGGGACATCTACACCATTGCTAGATATTTCTCTAGTTGTCTGAATGTTGACATAGGAAGATTTTGAGGGGAATGGGACCAAATCAAGTCCTTTGGCTTTTGAATTTCAAAACTGAGCAGCTTGGCATTTGCTCGTTTGTCTTCCTAGAATTAGATTTACACAAGACATTTGATGTGGCTAGAGGAAGATTATGCCTTGGCGTAATGAGAGCTGTGTGAGCTCTTCTTTTCCACCAAAGCGCAGGACATCGTTCCGTGGTTACCTCACTATGAAAGCATTGAACACTGACAGCCAGGGCGCTCCTGGACACCCAGAATGGTGACTGCTGAGATAAGAGCCAGGCAGGTCAGTATAGGATGGCTCATCTGTAATCTTGGTGTTGACACTGACCAGTATACCGGTTTAAACATGCTTTTTGATTGCTTCTCTTCATGATGATGCAACAAAGAGACATCCGTGTCCCTTGAGGGAAACTCCATCCTCAGATTTTTTTTTTTTACGGTTATCACAGAGATCAGTGAAGTCTCTCTGCCAAAATCTGGAAGCGAAAATAAATATTGAATCCTGTGGCAAAGACTGTTCTGAATAGTTTGCAGGGCAGCACATCAGCGCTAGGGGATGCTGCGCCGCCGCCAAAGCCAGGAACCAGGGTGTTTATGTATGTAAAAATATGATAATCTTAAAATATCCCATCTATAAACGTCTAACTCATGATTAGGATTCCATTTCAATAGATAACATGCAAACGTAGGTGAAGAACAGTTTAGATACGCTGTATACAAAGCTATAGAGTTGTCTAGTCAGGTCTCCAGTCTTAGAAACTCCTTTGAGAACAAGTACGAAAAAGCTAACAGGTTTGAAATTTGTTACAGGACAAGCCCCGTTGTTCTGCACTAGAGCTTGTTTTTCCTTTAAATAATGTACCTTGGTTTTAAGTGCTTATAAAAACTATATTAAATGGAAATATTTGTTTGTTGGACAATTACGTAAACATTCATCTTATTTTAATATGAAGAACAAAACGTAAAAATGTATGTAGATGACATCAGTAATTAAAAAAACGTCCTAAGAACAAGCAGGAATGGCAACCTTACACTTCAAAGAAATTCCAATTTCGAAATTGCCTGTTACGGCATTTGCTTTACACATCTTTGCATACAGGAGCAATGCTAAAGAGAATTTTCAGTTATTATATACGAGTTACATAAGACCAGTTTTTAATATTTTAAATTATACAGACAAACTTATTCAAGTTTTCCACTGATAGTCCTGCCTTATACAGCCGTGCTGCTCAGTTCTTAAAAAGAGAGCATAACATTTGTTCATCATTCAGTCCCTTTGTTCTTTTCTGGGCTGTCAGAGAAAACGTCAATATCAATTTTTGGATGTGATCTGAAATGCTGGCAGTATGCTATGCTATCCATCCATCAAGATCTAAATTTTCCTAAACAAATGCATACACATGGAAATTTACCTAAGTGTTGGCTGCAAATATACTGTGAGGTTTGTGTTTCATGGTTTTGTTTTGGTTTTACTATAGACTCTCACAGAGAAAAAACAGAATAGGCCAAGTGTTAAAAGGTTCATTCTGCTCATGGGAATGTAGAGAACTGATCTTACCCAAACCACTGTAGGTAGTAAAAACCATTGGGAAGTCAAAATAAAGCAAGTCTGGAGAGCTGGCCAATGTTTCTATGTAGTTTTCTTTTTGTAGCATTGACTTTGGGGAAAAGCGAGACATATGTACAGATGACTCAAAATGATCCAACTGCCTCTAACTGTTGAAAGGGGTGATCTGCTTCCCTCCCTTCCTCTCTCTTTACTATTTGTGGCTGCAGAGTCTAACACCACCATTGCATCTAGTTCTCTGCTGGCTGGGCCATCTGAACTGATTGAATGCAGGTTTCTACAAATAAAAACCCACTGCAATGGAAGCAGTTGGAATATGTAGCTGGGAATGGTCTTGACAACAATATTACCCCTTTCGGTGGCAATAGAGTTTTATATAAAATATAACCCTCTTGCTTAACTAAATTCTAAGGCCTTATTCCGGAGCTGGATCCAAGATGCATGTGCTGGTAAGTGTCTCTAGTTTGATAAATTTGCACTTTAGAAAGCATAGTGTTCATCATCCTGAATTAATGGTTTTCCCTATGTGAAGTATACAAGCATGGGAGTACAATAGGAGTTGATAATCTGTATCCACTTTACATTATTTTGGCGGAGCAAGTTGCAAGCATCTCCTTTGTCAGTCTTTATTTAGGTCATGAAAATTATTTAGCTTTACATCCTAAAGTTAAAATGATTGGTATAAGTTTTCCTTTTGTATTTTAAATATGTTTCTGCCATCACATAAATATGAAGAAAAACACACTGTAAACCAGAATTATAACAACTAGGAACTTTTTTCCCCCGAATTATGTTTTTCTGCTGTGTTATGATGTTTGCACTGTGCTAATGCCTAGGATTGGTTGTTTTCCAAAAACATTCTCACATCCCTTGAAAGAACAAGCAGTTATCTGAATGCACAGAAGAGATTAAAAATGTGCGGATTGCAGGACTGAAATCTGAGTGATTTTAAGAGAAATACAGCTGACAGATGGAGAGAGAGACAGTAAAACAAGGATCGCAGTACTAATTTTATCCCCCGTTTGTGAATGGATGTTGCATAGAATTGCTTAAGAAATATTTGCAGATTTCTTCTTCCTCCTCTGTGAAATACCTTGGCATTTCCTGAATAACTAATGACACTGAAAAGCACAGTAGCCTCACAACTTGTTTTCCGTATGCATTGTGGGGCCTGGAATGTTATATTCCAGCATATCTTTAAAAGACAGGATTAAGCAAGAAGTCAGTATAATACTTTCTAAAAGGGTAAACTGACATTTATGCTTGAGTTCTCTTTGGGCCTACAGTCACTTCAACGCGGAAATATATTTATTTCCCCTATACTTTTGTTCTGTTGCTCTTTATGTGGTTGAAATCTTGCATTCAACTTCACTTTTGAAACACCTAAACGCCAACATCTGTCCCCTCTGATGTCATATGAGGATATTGTGGCTTTAAAAAAAAAAGATATTCCTGTTCATTTAATAAAAAAGATTGCAGACTAGTCACATAATTAAGATTCATTTGTGTACCTAATTAACAGTCCTTACAGAACTATGGGTTTTGATGTGGGTATAGATTTATTTACAGTAAGCCTCCCTTTTGGAAGAAACTTTACAGTGATATTAGCACAGGAGTATCCTCATTTCTGTCACCTGATAAGCAAGTGTTAGTAAACATCCTCTGTAAGTCCAACAGTGCATGAAAAATTATAATCTATAAAGGTGCTAAAATGGATTCAACAGCTCCTGCAGATGTTAGTTAATGTGAGTAAAATGTGTGGTAGTTATGGGCAAGTCTTTCACCCGGCTTCAGAAGACAAAGCCACAGCTGGAAAACATGTTGCTTCTTTTCAGAGACATGATTATATTTCAAGGGCTTTCTTTCTTTCTCCCTGCCCTTTCTTAAAGTTGAAGAGACAAGGACAGATTTACAGTGTCATTTGTGCATGAAGGAAACCTAGTCAATATCACAAATCCAGTGCAAATATGGATGCAGTGCTTGATAACAGAGTTTCACAACATTTCTTTTTATTGGAAGTGATAGTTTAAGTTATAACTCCAGCTGCTCACTCCTGCTCTCTCAGTCATGCCACTACAGCTGTTACCGCAGCAGCCTTGTGAACTATTGTGAATTGGGGCCTTTTCTGGGTTAAAGTTAACACAGCAAATATTTGATTCACCAATCCTGTTCTCTGTGTAACCATATAGAGACTGGCCAGAAGTGTGACTGAGCTGAGTGCTGTGGCTGGAAGGAACAGTCAGGTGCTTAAGCGGGTTTGGCTAATTAAAAAAAGAAAAAAAGTTGCCGAAACTATGGGTTAAGTCTTTGTGAAAGTGACTGTATTGAACATTTGTGGTGGGAAAAGAAAGGACTGTCTGCTGGTGAGAAGCAAACTGAAAAAATGAGATGAATATAGGAATTGGAATAGCAGATAGGGAGGGGAAAGGTGTGAATATGCAGAGCCTTAAAACTGAAGCCAGACTCCAAATGTAGTGTGGAGCCGGAAATTGAGTTAAAAGTGAGAGTGATATAGTCTAAATCTGCAGTGGGTTGTGATAAGACATAAGCCTATGAGAGAGGAAAAATTACTGTAATGACAGTATGTTTGCAATTCCATCAGTGTATATATTTGGTGTGAGTTTTAGCTGCTGGATTCTCATGTGAGATGAACAGTTTTCATTAAACAAACAAGACAACAAAAAAGTCGAGTATGTCATTACTGCTAACTGAATGATCCTGAATGTGACAAAATCAGAAGAGAAAAAATCCTCATAGTAATAGGACTAGAGTTTAGCATTATCCAGACCTGGTCCAAACAATTCTTGCCTTACAGTAGCAACTTTCATCTGTTTTCCTAGGAAAGACCTTGATGTCTGAATAACTACTTGATGCAGGATGTATCACACTTGGGTATAGGAATCCCTTGGTGAAACACAGACTTCTTTAGGGATTTTGTGCAGAGTTCTCATGCAGAGTATTTACATTCCCACAGCCACGGACCCTGCATGGGCAGAGCTGGACTCATTATGGTGTTACCACACAGCAGGTACGATAAACCCACTTACTACACAGTTGCAGTTCAATGACAGGGCTGGTATTTTTTAGGTCTGACTTACAGTGTGTCTGCATATGTCTCCCAGCTGCTTTCCAGGCAATTGAAAAGGTATTCCACTGCAAATGAAATATGAAATAAATTGTATCGGTTAGGCTCTTAATATAGAACATATAATTTGAATATATAACAATGAAAACCCTGTTTTATACAGGATATCCAACAGCCCAGCTATTAAATCTTAAGAGAGAATGGTTCAAATTGGGCATGAAAGACATTAAACGTGTGGGCTTATGCCTTAAGATAACATAGGCTGTAGCACCTCTTTTAAAAAAGCTCAGCTGCTAAAAGAAGGGGCTCAAGGGTGCATTTTTTTCAGGTATTTTTGGAAGATGATTGAGTACAAGTGGGGATTTTCTTTGGAAGGAAATGTAAATGAGGAAGCAGCACAGAATACTAAAAATGGCTGTCAAGAGAAACTTTCATAACACACTAGATATTCAGTGTCTGTTACAAAGAAAATCAACTATGTGTGACCATTATGATCCAGAACAAGTAACGTAAACTAAAAGCATTGAAAGATATTGCTCAGAAAGACAAATGCAAGCATGTGTCTGACCACAAAGCCATAAACACATTCTCCAGTAGCTTCTGATAATTTACAAGATTGCCAATCTTTTTGGGTAGGTCACTATTTTTAGCATCCAGCCTACTTTTAAAAATTTGAGAACTGCCTTTATTGACATTTATTGTTGGATTCTGTATCAGACGCAGCCTTATCTTCTGGTCTCTAAGCAGTTACTGATACTTTGGCGCATTTAGGATAAGGCGGAAAAGTGGGAAAAACACTTAAAAGGAAAGACACTGAATTACAATGTTTCCTGTTCTTATTCTAGAGATTAGGTTTGTCAGTCAATGCCTTGGAAATCCAGGACCAAGCTACAAGCCCTTACGGCAACTTCTTACCTGGTTTGTTGTTGTTATTATAATTATTATTATCATTATCCTTGAAAAAATATGACATTACCCCTTTCCTTCTGTTCAAAATGTCATTTTTAAAGCTCTACCTTTTGTCCATCACCTACTGTTTCTTCTCTGCCAGTGATGAGTCACCCCCTGTAGGAGTACATATCAAATGCCCCGTTTCTGTCATACAGACAAACCACTTCCTTACTGGTATTTGTTTAATTTTGAGGCTTTCAGTGTGTATTAAGTAGCACAGTCCCCTTACAAGACTGTGGTGCTTGATGCGTCTGCTTTCTGGAGATTCTGCACAGCGGGCACAGCTCTTCACAAAGAACAGTGGGTTGCACTTCTAACACTATTTTTTAATTTCCTTTTGACTGAATTCCTGCTTCCCATCTTTCATTTGTTTTCCCTCTTTAGCTTTTTTTTGTTTTCCTGCCTGCAGCTCTGTTTTTCCTTAGCATCTCCAAAGCATTGAAAAGGACAAATACTGGCTAATCTAATCTCTCCTCCATCTCTTCTGCTTTAACAAAGCTTTTACCTTCCCCCTCTCTTCTTTGTTTTCTTTACCTTTCTTTCCCTTCCCCCTTGAAAAAAATTCACCACTCCTACTTAAAAGAGTCGGTCAAGCTGCAGTAGGACAGGCCAACACTGTGACTTAACGACAAAATCTTCGGAATTTTCCAGGTGTACCTGTGTGTCCATACGCAGGGCTTGTACCTCCTGTTGCAAAATATGTGTGTGGACAAGAATGTAAAGAGAAAGATATTTCAAGCTTTCCCCTGCTGATTCCTGGCAGAATTCTTTTGTCTAACAGAGTAGCCCAGTGGCTGAATACAAAAGCTATATTCTGCCTGATACACTTTCCAGGTTTTTGTTCTTGCTAATGACTGAAGGTTTGTAAATTTTCCTTTTGCATTTGGGCCACCATTTCCTTGAATCAAGAGGACAGGGCCTCAGGCCTTTTCTAAGGCTGCTTCTGTTCTATCTGCCGCATGCTGATTCTCTCTGATAGTCCAAGTGTGTCAGTTTGGCTGCGTTCCCAGTCACCATCAGCATTACTGCATTCCCAGAGTCGGGTCTTGATCAGCACAAAGGATTGACAAATGCAGTGTATACAGTTTTGCTCCCTTGCTGTACTTCATAGAGATTAGGATTTATTTATTTTTTTTAAGAATAATATTAGAGTAAAGCAGTCAATCAATGAACATAAATGTTAATGGATGCCAATCCTCACGGTTCAAAATTTGGGGTTGTTGTAGGCCTAGGTATGCAGTTAAAAAGAAACCAAACCACTCTGTCTTGAGTGGTTTGAACTGCTAAAACTGATGTAAGTATGCACTTGGATGTCATGCATTTCCAGTGTGCTCCTACTGCTGGAGTGGGCTGTGTGATTCCCTTTATAGCAGCACTCTCTAGTTTCTGCTGCATTCCTAAAACAGAACAAACTGCCAGCATAATCCATGAGCCTTCCTGCTCCCTGCCCTGGAAAAACATTGCCAATGCTAAAAAGGGAAAATGCTTCCAGCAGGGAATCCAGAATTACTTATGAGATGAGAATTTATACTCTGGGCTGTTAATCCACTGTTGCAGCACAAAACGCAAGAACACAAAAAAAATGTAAGCACAGTGACAGGATGGTTTGGCAGTTTTCCTGTGGCAATGGTATCTCAAGAAACGATCAATGCAGTATGGGACAACGCAGAGTAGGATTATTAATTTTACTGTATATGTCTGAGTCACATCGGATCTCAAGCAAAGAGGTTTGTGTGGTAAAGCAGTTATATCGCAAAAGATGCTGGCTGGAGCTAAGAGAGGGCATCAGTTTTATTTGTGGTGATTGCTTCTGAGATCGTTAGCACTCGGGTAAATGCAGAGAAAAGTGCGTTTTCTGTTTGCAACTGGCCTTGATTTATAAGAGAGGCTTTTCTATAGTCAGTTCTGTGCAATCCTAGATCTTGCATGCAGTATTGGAAGAAGGTTTGTTTTGCTTTGGGTATTTTAGCTCATTATTTAATAAGTATTGTTTAAATACTAAGTATCTCCCTCCACAACTCCATTTGGCTTTTTATTTTTTTTTAAATAAATAATCCTTTGATACCAGGCAATGCACTTCAGAATCACGTTTCCATCTATGGTTTCCTACTTTGTTGCCGGCCCTGCAGTGATAATGCCGTGTTGCCTAATGCGGATGCCAAATTTTGAACAAAGACATAAAAGCTTTTTGGGGCCTCTCTAAAGATCTGAACTTTAAACCCTTCATTTGAAATTAAGACTTTCTTCCTCCCTGGCACAGCGATAAATCCTCCTCCCACTTCCACTGCACTAGGGAAGAGAACTGAGTCCCATTTCCAAACCGAACGCTCAGGAACCGGCCCGAGATCAAACCGGCTGCTTACACGCCTCTCTCTCCTTTTGTTTTTGTTTCAGTAGAACGCTCAAAGGTGAAAAAAAAAAGCACAGCCATCCGAAAAAAAGCTGCAGTGAGGTGCCCGTGAAGCAGACAGGGTTAACCGCAGGGAGCGGCTGCCACGGGCAGGTCGGTGCGGGGGGAGGATGGGATCGTGCCGGGCGGCTGGGGGGGGGGGGGGGCACGGCAGCAGCAGCTCTGTCCCTCTGTCCCCTTGTCCCTCTGTCCCCTTGTCCCTCTGCCCCCTTGTCCCTCTGCCCCCGTGCGCTGCCATCTGGGCAAAGCGTGGGGGCTTTTATTTGTGCAAATGAGACATGGAGCCTGTCCTGTTTAAGGCTCGGCTCGTCCTAGTGGGCGAAGAAACCACACTGTGGCGGCTGCTAGATGCGTTCACGCGTTCAGATGCTGGAAAAGGGGAATCCTCTCTGGATTCGGAGTGAAACGGGAGCCGTAGGTCTCAACCCCCCCGCCCCCCCGCCCTCCACGCTCCCTCTCTGCACGATGTGCTCCCTTCCTGCGGCCTTGCCTTCATCGCACCGAACGCCGCAGTGCCAGCTCGGCTTTTTTTTTCGTGTGTGTGTGTTGTTGTTTTATTTTCCTGGCTAAAGAGCAGCTTTGGCGACCCGGGCGAGCCTCGTCGCCCCCGGCTCCGCTCCCCCCCCCGCGGCTCCGCGCCCGGGGCCGCTCCCCGAGCCCTCCCGGCCTAGCTTAGCCTCTCTTCTCCCCGCACAGGATGGCTCCTGCTTGCCAGAGCTGCACAAAGATAATCGCTCAGGAAGTCTTTCGGCCAATCCCCTGAAGCTTTACATTCAGATTTGCCGGAGCGGCCAATCCGGGATTAGCTTTTATTAGGAAGACAGATCATCAAGCTGAAGTGCCAAGCCCTTTCTGCCTGAGTACTGAGAGCCTGTCCTCCATGTTTTATAAGTATTGACATAACACTGTGTTAACAATGCATCCACAGAGGTAAGCCTTACTTTTTACATTTTTTTTTCTCTAAGGCCTATGAGTTGTGGGTTGAGAGCGTGATTCTCTGCGATTTGTCGTGCAAAACTCACACCACAGCACTTTATTAAGTTGGAACTGTTTAAATTTGCTTTCTTGGGTCACATGGTTAGTAGCCATTAGCCACAGCTTTGTTTTTGCAGGCTGGCAAAGGCTTGGCATACCTACTTCTTCACAGGAGGATGGTGTTTTTAGAGTTTATCAAGATCCTGGTTTTCCAAAGGAGCTTTCTCTCTCTGAGCAGTTTGCCAGCACTATTGTCTGTTGTGTCACATGCCTGCTGAAGAGAAAATGGAAGCTAGGGAGCAGATGCATTTAACTGCCCTACAGGGAGCCAAGCAGGGATAATGGCAGACAGCAGAACAGGCAAGTTTACCTTTCTGAACAGTGAATGGAATAGCTAAGATAAGTTATCTCTGAAAAAATATGGGATTTTTAAAAACCTAGACATCAGCAAAAAGTGCTAATGGCAGATTGTAGATCTGGGCCTAGGTGGTGGTGTGCTGTTGCATCATGTATTTTATGCAGCTTATCTTAACTTAAAATGATTATTGAACTTTTTATCTTGCAGGAGTAATTAATACAATGTGTTTCTCTTTCTGAGGGACAATGTATGGTTAATATTTTGTTCCTTTAAAAGGGAGGTTTTGTTCTGCAGGTTTTGGAAATGGATTGCTGCTCAATAAAATGCAGCAGTACATCTGTTTTCAAATCTGATTCTTTATGAAAAATGTTTTTGAACTGTTAGCTTTCTTCTTTTACATAGTTCAAATAAACTAATGTACCTTTTATCTGTACCTGTTTGTTATACATTGTACCAGCCACAGTTCTGTGTTGTGGAGTCCAGGGGATATAAAATCATGTGTGGTTCATGACAGTAGTACATGTTGTTCGTTCTTGGGTTTTGTTCCTTTTTTCTTCCTTTCTTTCTTTTTTTTTTTTTCCTAAACTTTGGTTTAATGCTGTGTAATTATTTCAAGAAATTCCTTTTTGATAAATTCTGAAATCTGCCAGCCTGTTGTATCTTCTTAACTGGAAAAATGAGATGGGTGCTTGAACACTTGGTAAGTAACCAGCATGCTACTTTCTGAGCATTTTTAATAGTTTTTCAAACGTTTTGCTTTTACTGGGTCAGTTAGTCCAGTAGATGAAGTAATGATAAGTAGTTAGTCATACAAAAAATTGGATTTACTTAGCGTCCATATTAAAGGACTTGTACATGTAAACTGTTCCAATATGAAAGCACTATTTTTTAATAATTTGCCTCTGAAATTCGAGGCTTATACTTCCTGTTAGTACCTCAGGCCAGTGAAAAATCTTCTTTCTGTTTGTTCATAGTTCATGAATTACCGTATTTGTAGGGTAAAGCGCATTTTCGTTGTTCCTTAGGCTTTTGAGGTGTGATGAAAGTGCTAGTACTCAGCTATGAAGTGACCTTATGAAGTAAAGTAAATAATGCTTAATGGATATGTGTTTCTGATGCTATACAAAGTATCATCTCAGACAAACTTGCTTGATTTATCACTAATTTAGAACATTTTGTGCCCTTACTGAGATTTTAATTGTAGTCCTTGCATGATTGTTTTAACAAGCTGTTTTTCAGTGAACACCCGTATTGTCACAAAAGCAGAGGAAGGATGCTCTTTTGTGCTTTTAATGTAATATTTGGACTTGTTTTAACAGTCCACACTTGTTCACGATTTTAGGAAAGAACTTGGAGCTTAGCTAGCTTTGCAAATGACTGCACCCAGGCACAGTTGCATGCTAACTTTTATAGAAGGTTGCCATGTATTTGATAACATTCTGCAACATAGCAATTTACCCGTGGTTACTTGTTTGCCAGTATGGGTATCTTTTCTTTGACTATCTCACGGTGCTTAACAGCCCTCCCCCCCATCATCCCCCCCCCAAGATTAGATTATAAGAATGTCTCGTTCAGTTTGCAACCCGAACCACTTCTAGGTTGTATCACCACGTTTCATATGATAGCATTTTTGTATGCAGTTTTAATGTGTTTTTCAGCACAGTTGGAAGTGCAGACACAGATAAGAAGTTATTCTGTTTTTTATTCTTCTATTGCTAAAACCAGAAATTACGCTTGGACATAATTTTCCTAGCAGTAGTTTATACACAATAGCAGTTTACTTTCAGTCTTAAATAGTGTGCAATGTAATATTTGTTTAATATGAGGAAGCAGGAGTAAGTGATCTGCAATCAGAAAGCTTGTGTTAAAATGGCTCCCACAGGTTTTGTTAAACCAGGATCTGTTTCAAATCTGCACCTCCAGACACACAGCTGACAGTGAGGCATATTTGTATAAGCTGCCCTTGTGCATGTAATGAAACATAGAATCGTGAGTCTGTTAAAGTTCACTATTTTTAATCACTCAAATATAATTCTTTTATAGTTCACAAAAAATAAATGTCTGCATTGCAGCAAGATGTCTGAGGTAAGGTAGAGACAGCAGTGTTGTTTCACAGATCAGCCCAATCACGCTGCTCCGGGGAGTGCTTGAGCCAATAGAAGCAGAGGGTAGGTTAAAGACTGACAATTGCAGTGGCAAAACTGAGAAAGGCCTTCTGGAAATTTCTGCCATCTTTGTTCCATCTAAGTAAAGCAAATTCAGCCAAGCTGAAGAATTTCATATATTTTTTGGTGCTTTGTCAAGGTATGATGTTATCAGTTATCACTTGCTTTCATAGATTGCATAATAAGAAGCACTCTTTGCTGTTTATTCTACTGTTCAGGACAGATGGAATGTGGGGTTTTGTTTAAGTGATAGGCACGGGGAAAAAGGCACATATTCTTTCTACCCAAGATTTTACAGGACTGGGTCTTGTTATTATCACAATTAGACAGGACATGTATGAAGCAATGTAGCTGAGGTTTATTCAGCTTGTAGCAAATGGCCATTATTTTAATGTAACTAGCAGTTAATCATGTAATTGCACTTGAAGTTTTCTAGCTACTAAAGAGTAATTTAAATTGCCTGGGATAAATATGATTAGCCATAACTATTTAGTGCCAACATCCAGTTAACTTTTGTAATTAGCTGGACAACGAATGCAGTGGGGGGGAAAACAAGGAGGAATCTGGATTATAAATTGTGATGAAAACAGTAGCTTTTTAGAAGTTACATGCCTCTTTCATTCTTTGCAGGCTAACTGTTTTAGTTGGAAGCTAAATAGTGCTAGGGAAAAACTGAGTGATTTCTTTAAACAAATGGCACTACTTACCATACTGAGAATGAAAAAAATGCAGAATATAAACCACTCCAAATGTGACATTCCCCCCCTCCCCCCTCCCCCAGTCAGGCAGGAGTATTGAGATGTAAGGGAAAACCTACATTGCTACTGAGGAAGCATGTAATAAAAGGAGTATCATGCTCAAAAATCATAAATAGGTAGATTACGTTACAAATATATAGCCCTTTATATCAGTGTCCACAAAGTTCAGTTGGCTTATTTTCTTAGTTGTCTTCCATTTTATGATGCCACTTTTGCTTGGTGATTTTGTTTTTGTTTTTTTCCCCTTTGTTTTCAAGGTATTGACCATGCGGATCCAGTAGCTGAAAAGTGATAGGTCATGGTCAATTTTCCAGAGCAATGGTGGCAGTTCAGCAAAATTGGTTAAAGGGTGGTAAATCTCAATAAAAGCTCTCCTCTTCTCTGTTTGGAATTCAGGGTATTAATTTGAATCTCCTAAATATCTTGGAAGTTGAACATAACCTTTGCCCATGCAGAAAATAGTATACAGCAATTTTCAAATTCTGTTCTTTTTGTGGATCCCTAGTATTTTTCCCATGGACACACCAATCCCGTTATGGTGAATATAAACCTCTTAGACTAGGTTTGGTTTACTTGGTTATTGTCTGCAAACCCCTTTGCAGCAGTACACTGGTTTGGAGGGGTCTACAAACCAGAGACCAAAAATTGTCATAGTAGGCCATCAAGTTTGGGCCTTTAAATTCTATTTCGAAAGTATTTAAAATAGATTATTAATAAACATGTCTTGTATTCATGAGTTAAAGTCTAGTTTAGAAATAGGCACTGAGGGGGTTTTGTTTGATAGAAGTTGTCTGTCATTCTTATGTTAACCCTTTATTGTCAGTTGTCTCAGCGTCTGTGTTTCATACTGTGAGATTAAAACCATGCTGTATCAGAATGTTAACATTCTTGACTTAGCCTGTATAAACCTTTACTTACAAATATGATTGTCCTCAGATCATCTTTTTAGCATCTGAAATCCTATAGCTGTTCTGGTTGCCTTGCTTGGGCCTCAGCTCTATAGTTTATAGTATTAAAGAAGACGGTGTGACACCAAGGATGTTCCTCTCTCCCCTGTTTTTTTTTCTTTTGTGGAGCTGTTTTGAATGCACACTGATAAAGAATAAGGTTTTAAAAAGAACTTAATGTTCTTTAAATTAAATATATATGTATTTACTTTGTTATCAGAAGTGACTAGCTTAACCATTGCTGTGTGTAGATATCTGAGCAAGCATTTTATGCATGTTAATAGCCTAACACAAATTAAGCATTTTGTAGGGAATTCTGCAAAAGGAAACGTAAAACATGAGGCGCTCAAACTGGAGAGTGAATCTAAAATTGAGTGATTTCCTTAGTAACCTGTGACTTCACAAAACTCCCTATCTTGTGCCTTTTTAGTTCAACATTTGGATGTCAAGTGTCCTTTTGTCATACTTTACTATTTCTGATATTTAGATGCTTGCTTCGAACATAGCACTGCTGTTTAAACAAGAGGTCCTGTTATTGAATAAACTGCTACCATTTTAGCTACAGTGCAGGAATGAGGCAGTGCAGTGCTGTCAGACGCCATTTTAAGAATCCTGCATAAATAGCATAGCTACCGATGAGTAAGAGACTGTTATAGGTGAGTGCTTATACAAAGCTGCTATTTATTCAGCAATGGCATGCAAATATTTTTTTTTCAAGTTTTTATTGAATGCAGTTTTTTGAAATCATTATTTAGACTTGCTACTCACAAATGTGATGTAGGAGAGGCAGGAATTATCATAAGGATGAAATTCAGTTTTGGTGCTTACAGTCTTAAATAATTTTTTTCTTTTTTTTTTGTTTTCTGTTAATTAAAAGGAAAAATGAAATCCATAAGTGTATAGTTCTTGATTTTAAATTAATATGTATATTCCCTAATGTGGATCTAGACTGTGTATGTGGGCATTAGTTGTTTTGAGTGGTTTTCCATATCTGTCAGTTTTTCTTGGTTAAATGTCAAGGTGCACTTGTTCATCTGCAACTTTTAATTGCTCTTTGTAGTTAATATAGGTTAGAGCAGCTTTAAATTTTTTTGTCTATGTATATTTTTCAGGTAAGTACTACTACATGTACAGGAATGATTTTCCTGAATAGAAAAGTCAGTATTTTATTTACTGTTCTGAAATTTGAAAAACTGACTTTAATGTTAAAAAAATCAAACCCTCTCTTCAATTTAATAGAGAGCATATTTAAAAAATAGGCAGCTAAGTTCTCTTTGCCTTTTTACTTAACTATCAATAAATCTTGTGTATTTGCAATCCTTATTTTTATTCTTTCTGCCCCCAGCTATGCCCCAAGGAATAACCTCCACACCTTCCGTCCTCATTCAGACATGTTAAACTAATTTTGTATGAAACAAATAAGTTTAATGTTTTAGATAGCAATTTCTTTTTTTTTTTTCCTTTAAGTTTTGTCAAAACCATTAGGGAAATTTTAAATGCTTAGGTGGCGTTCAATTGACAGTGAAACTAGCAAAGCTTAAATTTCAGTTTTGTTCTTCAAATATGTTTCTCTGTGTTCATTCATCTTAATGAGGAAATAAGAGTAGCTTTCAGAATGATGTAAGGTATTTATTATATTCGTCTAGGTACTGAACTGGGTATATACCAGTATCATTTCTGATCCGCAACCTCAGAGCATCACATTCGTAATACACATACAAGATAGTATTGCATGCCATCTGAAATAGCAAGTCTAAGTCCTGCAAAAATGAATTCTCAATATAAAACTCTCTAGAATAGGCTACTTGATTGCACAGTTATTGTTTCCATAGAACAAGATGCTTGTTTATAATTGTTCTGCTGCTGGTTTTAATTTTCTTCTTATTTTGTTATGGGTAATAGTAAGGTACCTGTCATTAAGGACCTGTTTTTCTTGGATTATATAATTTGAAATCTCTTGTTAATGAAATTTCTGTGTTTAGAAGTTTGTGCTTTATAAGGCATTTTCAGAATATTGTTTATATTGATGGAAAGTGAAAAGGTGAAAAGATCTGTCAGTTTAGAAAAGTTACTGTAAACTTGCTGTGAATTGCTAGCATGTATTTACAAACTTAAGTCTTAAAGATTACCACTACAATCATCACCGCCACCATTCAAACAATGTCATGTTGTGCAAGTCATAATACATTACAGCAAATAAAACAATGGGAGATGCTTCTGAAGAGCTGTGAATTTCAAGTATGTTTGACAGCTAAGTCTAATGTGCTTATTTAACTGCTCCCCCCACATTTTCTTCTTTTTTTTTTTTTTGAACGATCTCAGTGATTTTCTTACGTACTTAAATGTTTGTGCCCTTAAAAGATTGAGCAAAATTAATTATAGTAGAGAACATGGAGATGCAATCTGTTCCTCTAAGGCTCAGCTTTTGTAGTATAGTATAAAATTGCAGAATTTTATTTTAGTTGTGGATGACGCACAGTGTGCATACGTGTGCATAGGATGTGTGCACCTCCATCGCTAAGAAAAATGAAAGACCTTTATGTCAAGTGGTGAATGCATTTTTGACTGTTCATTTATACTCGAAATCTTTGGGAAAGCTGTCTTCAGGTGTCCTTTATGTGATGTGTCAGAGATCTGTCAAGTCAAGATACTCTGTTCATCTTGAGCTGCTTATGAAGAATGTTTTTCTCGTCTCTATAGATCTATTGAAAGTACGCTCAAAAAAGTGATGAAGGAAACAGGCTGAATTTCCTAAAGTAAACTCATTAGACGGGGAGAGGCAGATTAGAGCTGAAGAAACCTCATGCACTCAAAGTAATTCATAGGAGCCCTGACCTGTAACACCTGTAACAGTGCTGGGTTTGGGCCCACAGGTGCAGAGCATCTTCAGTCAGCTCTGGAACTTCCTGCTCTGCTTTGGGCAGGGATGTAGGAACAGTTCCTCCTGCTATGTTGCTGCATTCATCTGTCACACCCATTTCTCCACTCTCTCTCTTTTATTACTGACTTGTAGCAACTAGTGTGTTTTTCTTGTTGTGTCATGTTCCCCTGAGCTTGTGATTTGAACAAAATGGCACCTGATAGGTTTTTGGATAAGTCTGGAACGTTACGATTGTCTTAATGTAACTTAAATGTGAGCCACCGCTAAAAGGATATTACTCTTTATCCCCCTTCCCCACATGTGGTGCACTCCCATTTCCTCTCTTCTGCACATCCAGCTGCACAGTGAGCTTGATCACAGAACTGATTCAGTTAAAATGAATGTGATTTCTGAAACGTGAGGTTAGGGAGTGGGGAAACCATTCCTTTTAGTAGCAATCTGTGTAAAATTATCTTAAGACTTCAACCTTAGTCTCATAAAGACTTGTATGTCCTAGTCTGTGGCTGAAACTGGATCTATATTTTAAGACCAGGTAATGTGTACTGCCAAATTGCTTTACTCCTGACAGAACTAATGTGTGTTTTTACCTATCTACCTGTGTGTATTATTCATTATATATACGAGTTGTTTTAAAAATATGGGTTTTGTTACAGTTTGGCAATATTGAAATATGATTTTATAAGGGGGGAGGGGAAGAAAAAAACCAGTGCAGCTTGGGAAGAGAGCAATGAACCTATCCTATGAGCCCATCCCTTTCCATTGCTTAAGAAAGAGAATGGGCAGAGGCAAGCGATGCGTGAAATATTTTGGTGTCTGCAACACACTGCCAGCTCCTCTTTGCTGAGGGCCCTCTGGGAAAGGGTGTAACAAATGTGCAGGATAATTGATCTGCCCATGCAGAGTAAATCGGTGAGCATTGTCGTACGGTCAACTGTGTTATGCTTTTAATCTACCCATGCAAAATAAATCTGGGAAGCTTTGTGCGATGGTCAACTGTGCTACTCACCCTAATTCTGGTCACATGGTTGCCTTTCCTTGCTGCTGAAATTAACAGTGTAGTCCATGAGCTGGGAGATTGGATGCCAGTAGGAGAGAAGAACTCTTCTGTGTTTTATGACTTTAAAGAGCTTAATTTGTAAATTGTTGCTGTATACAAATGACAAGTAAAGAATAATGATTTCTGGAGTTTGTGTGTTTGCTCATCTTTGGGTCTTCCATACATTGGGCTTGGTTAATTTGTACTTAAAACTTTTGCTGACATAGCTGTCCTGTTTAGAAGTGTGAGAGGAATTGCAAACCCTCTCCTCCCCCCCAGTAGTTGATGGTTAATTAAAAGTAGCTTTGATAAATACCAGGCTAAAAAGTCCTTCTGCGGGTAAGTTGTGCTTTGTTTAGGAAGCTGTTTTAAGTTATACCAGTAATAAGCCTCCTGCTAATATAAACTGTTTGTCAGCTTGAAGAGTTTCTCAGATATAAATGTAACTAAGTCCCCAGTGTTATTTCTGAGCTCTGATAGCTGTCTCATGCAGATTTAGCCACACTGGCTAAAGCAAAAGTCTCTAGCTGTCCTCTTGTCCTCTGTGGCAGAAATTAGCTGTCCCTAGAGCTGGAATGGCTGAATGGAATCTCAATCCACTCCATAGCAGCAATTGCTCACAGTCTGCCATATCAATATAAATTGGTATCAGCAGCAACTTCTGTTATCAGACTAGACAGTAAGTTGTCACTACAGAGGAAAAGATTTACATCCCACTTGGCTGCTGCGCTCTGGTGATATTAATGGACAACTCTGATGCCTGCTTCAGGCACCATAATCTCATTTGTCTATCATTTTGAATTTGGGCTTGCTTCAATGTCATATGTTTGCTTTTATCTTACGTCTGTGACAGTCAGATCTCCAAATATGGTGTGTAATTCAATATTAATACTTCACCTTTCTTTTCCCTCTCCCACCTTCCTTCCACAAACTGCCTTAACTAGCCAAATTAGTTGAATTATTTCTTGAATGGCATCACTATAAGAAAGTAGAACATCAGCAAGTCAGATATAGTTTGTCATCTACTTAATCACTTAATCGTACCTGGTCTGAATTAAAACTGTCTATGTAAGATTAAATGGTTGAATGATAGTAACAACTCTGTTTTGTTTACTCTTTATTGTAGTTAATAACTGGTGGAGTTGTATTCCCAATAAATGATACATATTCTGTTTTCTATTACGTAGTCTAGTTTCAAAATCCTTGAAATTATTTAGTAGTTTTAAAAATTGCATGTTATCTTCTAATTTTGCAAGCTGCTCTAAATCTTCTGCTTCAGCTAATTTGTTCACTGGTGTTGGAGACCGTTGAAATGTTAGCAGGCACCTATCCCCACAGTTCATAGAGGCCTTAGATTAGGAGCTGCAAGGAACAGAATTCGTGTTTGTCAGTCATATACAATTTATTCAGAGAGTGACATAATAATCAGTGCATTTTACAAGACTGTCATTAGTATGAAAATATTACCTTTGAAATTGGTAACATACAGCATACATGTGTACCTGAACTGTTTCTCTTCGTGTTTTGGTCGATGTCTATCTTGGCAAGCAGCAAGCCTTTTATTTCGCCAAACATTTTAATATAGTTGTATTTGACAGTGCTGTGTTGAACCTCCATACATGAAGTTAGACATGGGAATGACCAATCCTTAACGATTCTAATTCACCTTCTTGAATCCTGCAGCTTGGCTGAAGAGGAAATAAAGGCAGAGCAGGAGGTGGTGGAGGGGATGGATATCTCCACTCGATCCAAAGGTGAGTAAGAAGGAGTATTTAATTTTTGTTCTACTGTAATCTACCAGGAAGCTGCTCTTGAGTGACCACTCAAGACACATTGTATTTTTTAAATTGACTGTTGTATAGTAGAAAGTGTTTTAATTTTTGCTTGAGTTTTATTATCTATCAAACTTCCCCTCCACGCAGGATCTGTTATTTCTACTTTATGAATAACTAAGGTTAAATACTGAAAAAAAATCAGCCACTTATATCATCTCAGTTATCATGGCTTCCTTTAAAGTACTTTTAGATTTGCAATGTAGGAGAAAATAACAACAGTAGTAATGATACTAATAAGGCACTATTTCCTGCAGTAATGGATCCTCATTTTCCTAAGAATAAGCATAGTAAAATTTCTGTTTCCAGAGAAGTTCATCCCCTGAGCAGTTTGTATTTCATGGACATTTACATGTCCATCCTGTTACCATGATGTGAATTGAACGTGGTGGTAGAATTGCAGGTGACTGAGAATTTCTGTCCTCCTACCTAAAGTATTTCTGTCCCTCCTTTCTAATAAACTCCTTTCTGGAATTTTCCCTATGAATGAGTTACAGGCAAATGATGTCTCTTAGTATAAAGAAAGCCAAATATATAACCATTTATATCAGTGTAAATATTCCTACTGTCATTTGGAGTGAGGGAACAGAAATGCCCTTCAATCAGGATACTTGCGCATAATTGTTTATTCCAGTTCGTTGTAACTGACTGCCAGTGGCCGGTCCATCTCCTTTTGTACTTGCAGCTGACTTTGCAGCTCAGTTTACTTGAAAGCCACTTCTGTAAAATGGCAGCAGTGGTAACTACCATCTTTTTTAAATTCTGGCACATGCCCGCTTATTCTTCACATTTCTGCTACAGGGCTCATAGGTCTTACTAACTCTGGAGTGCACAGTTATAATCGTTTTGAAAACATGGTACAGATCACATCTGCATTGCTTTATTTTTTAAGGAGGTAGTGTGGGTAGATAACATAGTTAAAAAATGCATTTGGGACTTATTTGTGCTAACGGACAGTACATTTCTTGTTTGACTTCCTGTGGAATGGTTAAATGAGATAGCACATATGATCTGACAGCTCAGAAAAGAGTCACTTGCTATGTTTGCTCCTTCTCCCTGTCCTTTTCTCCCTTTGCTTCTGGTTTTGCATGTCAGTCTCCAGCACTGGACTGCTTTTGATGTTAACTTAGCTCTCTATTTCACTTTTCTAAGACAGCAGAAAATAAACTGTTTCTTGTTGCTTTAGTGGTCGCTGCTGAATGGGGTAAGCGCCCAGCTTTGTACTCTCACTGCTTTACTTCCTTTGTGTTGCTTGTCAGATCCCAGCCACTTGAACTTTCTAACCAGCTTAAAATCTGAAATATTTTCCTGCTATTTAGTGACCAGTTTGTTTATGAAAGAGTTCGTTGAGTATGAGAACTCAATTAAAGAGACAAAGGGGATTATTAGATGCATTTAGCTGCACATAAAATCTCAGCTTTGTTTCTCCTTAGAAAGCCTTTGGCCCACCTATTAGTACTAGCAAGAATTTCACGTGCATCAAGTGAGCTGAACTGCTGTTAGTTCTGTCACTGTGACATCATCATGGCCTAAAAGTCATTTGAGTTTGCCTATTTTTGTGGTAAATGTCTGCATTTTGGTGCAGTTGCTTTAATCAGCTGGGAAACAGGTGAATTGTTCGCTTGCATCATTTCTAGTGCTGGTCTGGTCTGAAGGTGCACTGCTTCAATGGATTAAGCTCACAGAAAACTTTCTACTATTTTGTAGGGTTGAGATGAAGTTTCTCTGGGCAGTGAGGTGGTTTAATACCTCGTAGTTATAGAAAGGGTCAATCTTTCACCTCCCAACCTTCTCAGCCACATGATCTTGCAGCTGCCGTTGCTTTGTTGGCTCTGATCATTTCAAACTGGTTGATTCAGAGGGAGCTAACTTAGCAGAAACAGACTCATGTTTTTATACTGAGTGAGTTTACTGTTGATATAACTCCCTGAACAAGCTCCTAGGCAAGCTCTGGTAGTGATTGAAAGGACAGTGGTTTGGAGGACAAAGACAGGATCACCACAGGGCTAGTTTAGATTGGCCCAAGCTGTCATTGTGTGGAAGTCACTGGTCTGTACACAGCAGTAATCAGCGTTTTAAACATGAGGGAGAGTGATCTGAATAACCGTAGCAACAATAAAAATTAACACAGGTTGAATTAATTGAGGAATAATGGAATTGGTATTTATTTAAATAGATACTGATATTCTTTAATTGGTTTGTTAAATTTGACAAAGATGTTGATGAAACCCATGCCAGTACCATTCTAAGGGAAAGAGTAACAATGACCCATGCCAAGGTATGTCTTTTTTCAGTGAAGAAGTGATGTGGGTTGTAAGGGAATCGTGGGACTTGCCTATAAGCCATCTTGCTTTGTTGTGTTCCCAACCTAATTTGTGAATGAGTGGTAGAACTTTATACTGGTTAAATATGTAGTTTTGCATAGAAAGTATGAGGATCATAAATCTGCTTAGTACAAGAGCTGGCCATATTATAGATCTGCTAAAATGAATCTTTCTGGACTGCTGTTATCTGGATTGAGACAAGTTTCTCTTAGTTTTGTGCAGTGTTTCTGCAGCAGAAAATCAAACCAGAATTTAAACAATGTGGTTATGCTTGGTGTGAGGTCGAAGTAGCGCAATAGGGTTCCAAACTGGTGGGATCGTGTTAACTTTTCGTTTTGTAACAGTGATCTTATTCAGAATTTTCCTGTGTGTGTCTCAGAAAGGATGTACATGAGGAAATAGACCCTGTATAGACAAATCTGTCAGGGAAGCGTACAGCTCCTCTTGGTTTGTTTGGGTTTTTTGATGGTCTGAGAAGCCTGTGCAGATTTATCAACGGTATCGTATAGCTTCACCATTGTCCTGGAGAAGCTGATGTGCTGCAAGTTTGTAACCTGACTTGGTCTGCTACAGTTTGTTTGTACAGCTCATGTGAGGTCCTGTCTAAAGAGAGTTGTAGGAAAATAAATTAAATTGCTTTAAAACCAATTATGCCTCTTCTTGAACATTGTTTTGGTATAAGCAGTTTAATTTTAACTGCTATAAATCAATTCCGGTTCAGTTTCAGCTAAGGTGAAGGATGCATTGTTTAATCTATAACAAGAGCGTTAACGTAGCCTTTGAATCGGTTTAAGTAAGGTAGTGGTTTCAAAGCAGCCTGAGCTGGTCAAACTGCTCCACGCAGCAGTTTTATCCACTTCCTTCCATACCGAAGCTGGCAGGAAACTAACTGAACCGTAAAACATGAATGGTTTTCTGCTAGCTTAGTGTGCTGAAGTGGCTTGGTAGGCTGCCAGAACTGGTGTAGGAGGGAGGGTAGGAATGTACCAGTTGGGTGCAGGAAGTAGAGAGCTTTGTTAGCCAGTATTTCAATAGGGTTAGGCTGTAATGAAGCTAGGGCTGAAAACCATAGCTGTCTCTTCTTACTTACACTTAATGTGACACGTCAGAGTGAGTCTGTAGATATGGTCAGAGCTATGCAGCCCTACACACTCACCTTCAGCTGCTTTTCCCTACCCTTTTCCTTAGGCTGACACTGACGCTTATGCTGCTGCGTAGCAAGCTATATTAAGAAGGTGTTCTGGCTCAAAATTGATAATTTTTTTTTGTTTTAATAACTTTTGCCTGAATGATGAACTGATTAACCCTACTATTGCACACAAGTGCCTATCTGCAAAGTGTTGTGGGACAGACATCTGGTGAGGTGGGGAAGGGAATTGCTGTAGCAGTTATAATTTATATAAGCTTATAAGCTGCGCATGTGCAGGTTTACTGGAGGAGAGATTTCAAAATACACTATTCTTGTTATCAGAACTAGAAGGCATAAAGCATGTGAGAGCTGGAAATTGGAAATTACAGGTTAAAGAGAGTGAAAGGAGTCCAAAACTACAAAATGGAGTTAGCAGAGGAATGCTCTTCAGCCAAGGAGAAGGGCCACGGATTAGGTTATTATAATATTTTGTCCTCTGTGTATGATTCATTAACATGTCGGACAGAAACATCTTGTTGTTTTTCCTGTTCCAGCCCCATGGCCTACTTTTTAACCTTGTTTATTAACTATTTCAAGATGGGACTTGCAAGGCTTTCTGGAGAATTTTCTGAGTATTTCCAGGTTGTGGTGCCAGAGCAGCATAACCAACTTCACCGTTGAGTGAAGTTCTGTATTCCTTCTACTTGTTCTCTTTGGACAGCAGTGAACTCTCTACTGGGCTTTTTCATCCTATTAACCTGGAAGAATATTTTAAGAATTTTTTAAATTCTCGTGTTAGTTTTCTACTAGTTTGTCTTTCTTACCTGCCAACAGTAGCTAACTGTGGTGGCATGTGGACTTCTATGTAGGTTTCATATGTTTCAGCTAGTACTGAAACCACTGCCTGTTTAGTGACTGGTCAAAAGGAACACTTTAACTCTCCTTCCCATCAGCCATACATCCCATCTATGCTGGGTCTTAGCCAGTTCTCTTCTCAGTCAGTTAAGTAGTTCTGAAGCAGATTGCCAGGGAGCTGGACCGATGAGGTTGCTAGTAGCAGACTTGCCCCCTTAAGTGACAGCTGGTCACTGGATGGTCTTAGTTTGTCATTAAATCATGTGCTTAGGGGCTTCTCTCGGTGGTAAAAGGTTTGGATATTTTGAGTATAAAGGCAAAATGATAAGTAAAATGGAAGTTCCAGAACACCTTATATATTTTGCCACAATTTCATAATAGCACATTGTATATCGACTGTCTATGCAGTGACACCAATAATCACATCGAGATGAGATTCTCACTCCAGTGTGAAAGGTAATCTGAGAATCCTCCAGTGAACAGCAGTACGGCCCCAGGCTTTTATCTCTAGTGCAGAGCCCTCTCACTTACTAGTCAACAGGGGGTCTTCAGGAGTGCCATGGGGCAGCCTGTGCCCCTGCAGGCAAACTCTAGCTTATAAACAGCTTACATCTCTTGCATTGCAAGTTGTTGTGAAGTGTTTCTTTATTTTCCATAGCCCTACAAGGGAGAAACAAGTAACTGTCTTTTTGTACTTGTGTAAAATTCTAATGGAGTTCATCAGGGTATGCGCAACCATGCCTAACCTCTCCTTATTTATCACATTAAGCAGCTGGATTTGGTTAATTGCAGCAGTTGAAGTTTCTGGAATGTAAACAGGGCTTTAGTGGTTGATTGCAACTGCATCATATTTCAAAATTTTGCCATAAGAGTAAAATGCTTCAGAGCTGGGTAGAAGTTCTAACAGATTTATCCATGATTTTGTGAAGTATTTTGAAAATAATTAAACTTGCTATAGTATTGTAGGTAATGGATTTGAAAAAACATAAATTTATTAGCAACCATTCATGATAATAAGTATAACTAGGAGACCTCACAGTTCTGGAACACATATACTTTATTAATTGGGTGTCTTCTGTCAAAGCTCACTCTAATAATGCTGACAATGGAGCTAGTGTTGCTCCTTTTTCTCTCAAAATTCTTCACTGATTCCCCTCAACACCATTTAAAGTACATGCTTGGAAGATTTTTAGGAGGAGGCAAGAAGAGAGAAGTAACAGTCTAGGTTGAAGTCAGTTTTCTGGTTTTTGTTCCTGTTCCATCTAAAGGCATAGTTACAGATTTCTGTGGGGCAATGGCAGCTTAAGCAGTCTTCAGTCACCTTTGTACTCTTGTACCTTCTTTTAGGCTGCCTTTTTTTCAGCTAGCCTAGCTGTTTCTTCTAGCCACCAAATGAATTCTGCATGAAACTCCTTTAATGAAATTTTTGGGTTTTGTTTTTTGGGTTTTTTTTTGGTTTTTTTCCTGTCCTTGGTGTAACTAAGGCTCAGTTTACTGATATGTAATAGAATTTCTGGAAGATTTAGAAGAATACTTCCACTGAAAAATACGTTGGTGTTTCTGGCTCCTAGAAAACCAAAATGACGTCTCATTTTACCATCTTTATCATATCTCATGTTTTGTTTGGTGTTTTTTGGGTTTTTTTTAACTGTTTAAATAAATGTGTTTCTGAGTTCTACAAGCAGTGGAGATTATCACTTTACAACAGCTGATTTTTCATAAAACATATTTTCAATATAAGAAAATTAGGTACAAAATTTGACTAATACGCTTCGTGAAAGTATAGTAAACTTGATGGAGTTAAGATGAATTTTTTGATTGTTCCACACTTTTTGGGAAGGCTTTTGTTTTAGTTGGCTAACCTTTCTGTGAGGTTGAATTTGAAAATCATAACATATAGTAAAATTGATTTACTCAGACTTTTCTTAATTGGCTTGCTATGCATTGTACTGAGGATGCAACACCAGCGCAGTATCTGCTGATCTAAGTCAGACCCGCTGTGCTCCTTCATGTCAGCCACTTTTCCATCCTTTTCGTTTATACTGGCACTGTCAACTTCGTCACTTGTTGGTTGTACCAGTTCAGCTGAAATTAACTTTGGAGGTTTTTGTTGGGTTTGGCTGTATCAGTTATATAAACCACGCTGCTTCCTGGGTGACGAAATAACAGTGCTAGAGAAAGGAAGAAAGTCTGTCTGTGCAAGGGTACTGTGAAGCCTTTAACTTGGATCTGTGTAACTTGCTGGGGATTTCAGCTCTCCTTAAGGCCTTATTGGTAGAGAAACGAATGCAAATGTAGTAGGTACTTAGAAATACATACATAGACACCATTTCATTTTGGTTTTAGTCTGGAATTACTTCGACTGCATTTAGCTTAAGCAAATTTTAAGCTGTTTTTATTTTTTTTTTTTTAAATGTATATGGAAAAGAGGGCATAAGGGGATGTAAGATGTCACTGCCGACAAGTCCTTAGTACCAAGTGGTTTATGCTGTGTAGTTACAGTAAGGCATGTTGATGTTACTTGTCTTCAGGAAGGATTACATTTGGGTGTCATGGGAGAAGCAAGGAGAACATTTTACTTCTACACGTTTCTTGAGTGGGCACCTGCTTCCATTGAGAAAAACAAAACTGATTAATTAGTTGTCAAGGATCGTTGCTATTGAATGCTTACAGTACAGCAACTGCAAAGTGTAGAACACAGAAAATATGGTTGTGGTCAATGCTCCGTATGCTGCAGCAAGATAAGATCACAGGTCTACAGTAAAACGTACATTTCTTTATTTTTGTAGATTTTTTTTTTTCAACGCTGAATTGTATTCTGTCACCATCATGGTTTTATCTGCTTAAAAACTGCGTTACCTTCACATAAACTTTGACTTCTAAAATAGTCATAAAGTGTGAAATTCAGATGGTTTAGGGTTTAATCATGCTTTAGTCTGTCTCCTGGGAGCAGTAGTCACTAGCCCTTTAGCCACATGATGGCATACTGGAACAAAGACTTTAAACTTTAGGTGAAGCTCTGGTTAGCTGCATTTTCCCCAGTGGATGGTTTGTCAGAGCACTCATGGGTGCTTATGTCAACCTTGGCAACATCGCAGAGCAATTAATAATAACCTAGTAAAGTAAAACCAGGGAGCTTTTAATGAGAATTTAAGAAGTTATTTGAGGTGTCTATTTTTTCACTTACACTTGAAGCACTATTTTGAAATAATACTAGAAAGCAAAGTCATACACTAAAAAATCAAGAAATAAGTGGAATAAGGTTGCTTAGCAAATTAATTCATTAGTACAATTGATTTATCAATGACGTATTTATTTGTTATTTTGCTGTAATGCCCTTCATTTAGTACACAGAACATTTAATTTCTTACTAACCTGAAGTGTCTGAAGTGCTGAGTAACTGCAAGTCATCTCAGCCTTTTCAATTATAAATTATGGGTATACAACTGGATGCCTGTCTGAAAAGTTTGGTTCAGGTTGACTTGCTCAGTATGTGATAGGAGTTGAAGTGTAGTTTGCGTTTGGCAGTGACTGAGTTGTAAATCCATTCTGGTTTAGCTAATAACAGTTTTAACCCTTTTCCTGACCCTGAATCAATTAGTTGGGGAAAAAAACTGCATTTAAAAGTGAGAAGCATCACATTATGGGGGCAAACTGATGATGAGAAACTTTACACCTGATTTTCTTTTTTCATACTTGGAGCCAAGCATGTGCAGTGGAGTGTCACAGGCTTCTTTGTAACCCCCAGAGTCTGAGGCTGAAAGGAAACTGGCGTGTTCCACTGGTGGCAGTTTTGTGCCTGGGAGTAAGAAATGGAAGCCAAAGAGCAGAAAATTGTATTCTCCTGTTACCTTTCTGTTTTAAGCTGTGCCTGCATATGTAGAGTCTGGAAATAAAAGCCTAAGTCTTTTCAATGAGTTTATTTGCTGGAGAGAAACTCTGACTCAGAGGTTCTTGCAAGTGTTCTGAGGATGTTGTTTGCTGCAGAGAGACACCAATTCTGCAGATCTCTCTGCGGTGGGAAAACAAGGATTAAGGCATGGTCAGAGCTTCCAGTAAGAGTAGTTTACTTATGGCTGCCATGGCTGCCTTTAGGAATGTGTGGAAAGTCTCTGTTGAGAACTGAAAATTATAATAATGAAACAAAGACGTATATTGTACGTGCTGTTCTGAATCATGTGGTGATGGAAAGATGAGAAACGATATGGTATGATGCTTGTTTTGCTGATCACACTGAATGCAAACAGTTCCCATGCTGGGTAAGCACCGTTCTACTCTAATTAAAAAAATAAACATAATTCAGAGCTTGTTTCGGTTTTGGATTTGATCTCTTTGGTTAAATCGTAGGCTTTGGTTTAGCTGACACTGATGCAACAGTGTTTCTTCCAGGATAGCCGCACTGGCTCAGCTCTCTTGGGATGTATGATGTCTGTGCCAGCCAAAGGAGTTCTTCTGCCACCTTCTGTGCACAATTGGCAACACTGAACAGATTCCCAGTCTTCTGTCAGCAGAGTTGTACCTGTATTGTGATCTTTACTGTCATAATTCCTTCAGGAGAGGAGGAGGCAGGCGCTGCATTTTTCATACACTTAGGTGACATACCCTACCTGGCAATTCTCTGTATTGTCAAATCAGTCTAAATTTTGGCCTAAGTGGGAGGCATGTTTGCTTGAACTGAAACAAGTCAAGTAATAATGGCCTCAGACACATTGCATCAGCTTAATTCAGCCTAGGCATGTCAGAAATGCTGCCTGCAAGTATAAAACAGGAGGAGTGGAAAGGAAAAAAAAAAAATCACTTTTCTTGTGTCAAAGAAAGCTCAGAACATGAAAAGGGTTGGTTTGTTTGTTTGTTTAAACAAACTTAACCACATTTTGCCAAAATTTTATAACTTATGTCAACAAAAACATTTCTCTGAGAGTCAGTGGTACATTTCTGCTAGGCAGCGCTGCTGAAACAGCTGTGGCAGTTGTTGTCCTAGGGCTTGTGAAATTACATGTGTTGTGCCTTGTGCAGCTATTCTAGATTAGTAAAACTTGGGATGGGTGAATGCTCCCGTATTTCTCTTCGCTCTATTATTTATATCTCCTTCCATCTACCTTTTAGTCTTTTTTTATCTTTATTTATACTTTTCTTGATTCTTAATCGTTATTTTGGCATATCTTACCTAGTTCTTGGTCGATCAGAGTTTACCATATACCACCACATTTTCCAGAGAATTGTATAGAAACAAGTTGAAAACATGTCTTTTTCTGTGCAGTTATGTATTTTGGGAAATAAAAGTATTTAAAAGCTTCAAGAACTGAAAAAAATGGTCATGTTCACAGCTGATTAGGTAACAATTACATGTTTCATTTGTCTGGACCAGTCTGAAAAAAGTGTGATGTAGTAGGTAAGATGGGTGTTTTCACAAATAAATTTTACAAATTAATGTAGATCCTGCAGAGGAATGTTGTATGGGAGAAAGGTGTTTGTCAACTACCTACATGGAATGGTCTGGTGCGGTGATTTTCAGTATTTTCCATATGGGGAGCTTTTGGTGGACCTTTTTATAGTTAATTTAAATCTATTGACAATAGACCTTCTCTGATAAGTTGATCCAGTTACTGTTTGTGGTTCTGGTCCCTCTGGTGTTCATTTGAGATGTCAGGTGAAGGGTTTCAGTGATGTTTTGGTGACTTGGCAACATGAGGCATTAATATCAGAAGCAAAATTTCTCCTCCTCACTATGTTCCTTTCCTGTGTAACTGTTCTGCTGAAGGCATCACAAGCATTTTCGTGTCTGCGCAGTAAATGGGTTCATAGGAAAACAGAACACTCAGAAAAAGGTTGTTTTTTAGACAGGTTTTATTTCTCAGTTGTTTAGTGTGCAGCCACAAAGCCTCTGTTCTCACACATGTGAGTAGGGGATTGAAAAAATGGGAATGACTCAGTTGAACCATTGAAAAAGTGGTTCATTCGTGAGGATTTCTGACACCTGTGGTCTTACCTATCGTTTTGTTTTGTTGCATGCAATAAAAGCTGACTTAAAAATGAAATGTGTCAAACCAACTCTGTTGAACTTCCACTTGTATTTTGTCAAGGTCATTCTGCTGTTTTATGATTGTCTACAAGAGCTGATTGCATACTTGTAACTTTTTAGAAGTGTATTAAGTTTTTTAAGACTGGAAGTCCTTCTGAGTATTTTAATGAAAACAAAAAAAATGACAAAGTTAAAAAAAAAGGATTAATTAAAAATCTTTGAAGAATTCAAATAATTTAGCGTAATTGGAGGAGTGTAGCAGACATGAAGATCGTCTTAACAGATTCATTTGATAGAGCTGTGTCTCAATATCCTTCTTATTTTTTGAAGACTTTTGCACATGTTTTGTAAAATGAGCCACCAGGTGCTGGTGTGATGAGTTTACGTTAAGGTGACAATCCATTACCTTTAGAGCAACAGAGACAGGCACACACTGCCTTCTGCCAGCTTTGTTACTTGGGATAGAAACTTCAGACATGGGTGGAAGCTGTGACTTATTAAAATGCTCTTGTAATTTGCTTGTTTGAATGTGAGAGCTCTGACTGTGAGAGGCACTGAAAAGTTAGTTCACTGTTGCTCTGTCTTGCTGTCAACAGTTACTCCTTGACTTGGAGTCTTGTCTTAATTTTATTTTTTTTCCAAACCAATTTAGCAGATACTAGAATTGACTAAGTATTTGAGGTACCATATTTATTTTCAGATTATAGAACAATTTCATTTTTTCTGTTGACATGTTTCAGAAGGTTTATTTAAATGTGAGGAATAAATAACAAGGACTGATTCTTACCATGCTTTAACTTCTGTTACTTCTGTTCCTAAATTACATGAGTGAAGCTGTCAGGAACTGTTAATGTTGTTTTTTTTGCTTTTAAAATGTATGACATAGATTAGCATAGCATTCTGTTGAATTACAGAATATAATCGTTGTTATACTAAAATATATAATAAAATTTGAAAACAGATGGATGGCCCAAATGCTGTGGAAAGAGAAAAAAATATTTGACATTAATCTAAACTCCTATGATGAGATTTCACTTAACAGTGACATTGCTTAGCAAGTCTGTGCTTCCAGTTTTGTCAGTGACCGGGTGAAAGAGAGCTGAGAATTTTTATTCTTTTCAGAGAAGGAATGTGAATCACAAATTGTAACATTCTTTGAATACTTTTTCATTGATATACACTCTTCAACTGTATTGTTTGTATCTGTTACAGATCCTGGCTCTGCCGAACGCACAGCACAAAAAAGGAAGTTTCCTAGCCCTCCACATTCCTCTAATGGCCACTCACCACAAGATGCATCCACAAGTCCTATAAAAAAGAAAAAGAAACCTGGTCTATTGAACAGTAATAATAAAGAGCAGGTAAGAGAAGTCACAGTCTTGTTAAAGCTAGAATATGAAACAATGAAGATGTAAGACAGCTGATCAGGTGCTCTCTTGTTTTTAGGAAGCTCCATTTTTCTACTCTAAGAAGCAGATGTTCATTTTTGCATGCAGTGGCTGTAGGAATTGGCATTATGAGTTGGATTTGGATGTTTTTTTATATATATATATATTTTTTACATCTGTATGAGTAAGGCTACATGTGCCCTGGTTTTTATTTGCTAGTAAGATGTTTAACCAATGAACAAAATTTTCAGCAAAAGTATTGTGAAGGAATATAGTAACAGTAACAACAGCTGTTACAAATGAAAGCTATTAAAAGGGAAGGTTCAGGGATGTGACATCCTAGACTAAGGAAGATCTCACAATGTCAATGAAAGTCTCTTACCTGCTTTCAGTCCTACGGCCAATTATTAACGAAAGCCCAACTCCTTCCTTGGTCCTGTGCAGATTCCCTCTCATTCCTTTGTCACTGGGCAGTGTACAGTCCTGCTAAGTTAGCTAAATCACAAGATCACACTGATAGTGCTTTTCAATCTTCATGCTTGAAACCTTATTTTCAGTGTCTTCTGAATACTGAATTTATAGCATTTATTCTAGTTAGAAGAACTTGACTCCAGAATGATGCAAATGAAAGACTTATATGAAGTGTATTGAATAGCAAACCCTGTAAAGCATCTGCATCATCTTGAAGGAATTTACATGAAAGCAATCTTTAGCCTTACTGAAATTATTTCTCATCTGGTTTAATAACTATATGCCTGTGTATTTTTCGAGGTGCTTTTGCATGTCAGTGTATTTTGCCAGGGTCATATCAACGCAGGATTAAGTTCTGAGAACTAAAGCAGGGTTTCCTAGTGTAACGGCATCCACATTAAATATTATCCTGGTACAATTGCACTGTTTAAGAAAGAAAATGAAATTCCTCATCACTGCAGTTGTCCTGGAACAAAGACTGTGAATAAATCAGGCCTCGCTAGAGAACAGTCTTGCAGTGTCGAGTGTGTTTTATTTAAGGATAATTGGGAGGTCTAGTAATAGCAAGCATAGGAATGCTTGCAGTAGTTTAATATTCACTTTGGCTGCTACTGAGCTTTACTGCAGGCTGTATAAAGTCCTCTACATCCTGGGCATTTACTTAGGAGTTGTTGCCCCACTGAAGTCTGAGCTTCTAACTGTATAGTGCAGACTTGAATTCCAGTGTAGTGGAATTGAATCTTACAGTATTAATTTCAATTTTTACTTCATGCATTTAAAAATGTATGTGAAACCACAATTGCAGTTGTTGAACTTGATACATTCCCATCAGTAAATCCTTTTCTGTTTTCCAGGTATCTCAGGCCTGAAATATTACAGGATAGAATAAAGTTATGTTTCTAATGAAGAAAAGCAAACAGACTTGTTTGTTTTGCTCTGTTGGTTACAAGTTAGCAAGGAAATATCACCTGTTTAGTATTGTTTAGCTTTTACAAGTTGGTTTTAATTTAATACTGTCTTGCATGTCAAATTTGAAATGGGCATGCCTAAAGGTTATTGTTTCTAAAGTAAGTGCAAAACTCCGCTCTGTATGTTAGCAGTAATCATTAAAAGTTTTTGCTGCTGAAGAGATGTGACTTAAGCATACAGTTACTTGATTTGCTCTCGGGTTTTAAGATTTTTGAATTTTACCGTAACGGAGCTTCTAGCAGTGGTTTTGATTGGCTGATAAATCCATGTTGAGGTACAACAACATTACTGGAAACCTCTAATTTAGTATTTGGCATTACAAAGTGTTTTGTTACATTTGAGTATTTCACGGTACCGTTACTAAAGTTATAGTTGCGTGAAGCTTTGTATTACGTGTTGTGGATGCAGTAACAGATCTTCAGAATGGTGCCAACAGGTATTTAAATACAAGGAAAGAATTATGGAATTGTGGAATGTACCTAAGATAGGTTAAAAATCAAGAATTTCTGACACTGAATCGATCAGTTATAATGTAATTGAAGTTGTCAGCTTGTTCTACTAGCTTCTGTATTAATTCAAACTGAATATAAATAGTGATCGTTCTGTCCCCTAAACAGCACTAAAATACTGTTCTTTCTTCATTTTTCTATGTCGTTCTATAGGTCTTAATAATTTTAATAAAGAATTTTAAACAAGCTACCATATATTTGAGCTTGAATTGAGTAGCTGTGAAACAGTTCAGGAAACAAAACTTTTCTTTTGTAACTGTTAAAATTTAAACTCTTAAAACATTTTACTCTGATTAGAACAAGTGGAAGGGTCCTTTGATGCAGTTGAATAATTCATTTTTGTTTTGTGGTTTTGGTCTTCTTTGAGTCTCAGAAGCTTTTTATTGTTGTTTTGGTTCTTAAACTCGCCTTAGACAAAATAAGGCAATAGGTGTCTAAGAGACATGAGCATCCTTGAACAGAGAATGAATTTTCTCATGCTGTAGCATAAACTGACTTCTTTTCCTCCATAACACCCTCACAGTTTGGGTGTTACGAGATGATTTCTGTGGTTTCACAGGTTTTATATTTGTCTTAAAGCAGTATCCTTCATTCTTTGGAAGTTAGTGTGGATGCACTACTTATACCCACTTCAAAGTCAGAGTATGTATTAAATTCTTGTGGTAATTTCCTTTATCTGCAGTTGAGGAAATGCCAAATAGCTGCATCTCCACGTATGAGATTTTGATCTTTTTGATTTTGTGTGAGGTTTTGTCTCACAGCTGTTGTCCATATAGCGGCAAATAAAACCTGTTTCTGCACTGTAAATTTCAACTTTCCCTTCTTCACTCTGCGTTTCAGTGTGCCTGTTTGAATGATTGTAGTAGTAACCCATTTGAAATGTAGTTAAAGCTTATGCTGTCCCTCTTACTCCACAGGATCTTGCAGAACCTTCCTTCTGAAAGTCTTGTCATGTTACATGATTAAATACATACAGAGAAAGTACAGAAAGTAAGCTTTGTCCCTTTCTGTGGTGGGAACAAAGTGTCTTTTTAGTAGTTGTATCATCTGTAGAATAGAAAATGAAAACCATGAACTGATAGAAATTCAAGCAAAATTTTAGGTAGCAGAGTGTTTTTGGGGAATGTTTGTGGGTAACATCCTTTCTTTGCCTGATATGTTATACGATGTTAGATAGTTGCAGGTGATCTCTTCTGGTGTAACTTTTGAGGTATAACATCTTCAGCTGGGTTGTCAGTTCTGTGTCCTCTAATTTGATCTTTAAGGTCCTCTATTCATGCAAATAACTAGACCTTATCCTTTGTAATTTCTGAAATCTAGAAATATCACAGTCCAAGCTGACATGCTGGTGATTTCTGGTGACATTTATTTATGCCCTGTGTGACTAATTTCGTGCAGGATGCTGTCGAGGTATGGAACATGCCTACGCTTGCACTGTTCTGTGAGTCATGGGCATTTGACAGCTCAAGGGTCTAAGAACTTCCCGATGTGTAAATGATGTAGGACACATGCAAAATTACCTGAGAACCAAACAGTGGTTCTGCAGGCAACAATCATTTGGATAGTTACAAGTAATGTCAGGAGCAAATGGGTTTGCATCAAACAAAAATTCCCAGTAAATGAACTTCCTAAAACTCAAGACTAGGGATTTCTCTCCATGCTCCCCTCAGCAAACTAACCGTATAATTAATACCAAAAAGAAACCTTAAGTTCCCTTGTCATTAATAAATACAATGTAGTTTTCCAATAAACGTTAGCAGCTCTTCAAAGGTTTAGGTATCTTGGGACCCATTTCAGCCATCAGAGGCTCCTTGCTGCTTGTTTTTTGGCATCAGCTGTGTCACCTTTGAGCTGTCTGGGGCTCAAGTGGAAGACTGGTTCATGGAATTTACAAGTTAACACTGTTTTCTAGTGTAGGAAAACCAGTAGAGATTGTGAGTCTTAAGTTCTGATATGCATTTAAATGGTGGGTTAAATCTCTTCCAGTGTTCCTGTTCCTTAGCAGAGGTGCCTGTTCAGGATGTGAATTTGCTCGTTTGTCATCCTGCTCTACAGTTGGCCATATTAATCAAAATCACCACTGATTTGCTTTAGTATACAAAGCTGTGAACTTCTGCATCTTAGGACAGATCTGCATGGTGTCCAACTTCTTGTTTCAGGACTAACTTCTTCAGTTGTCCCAGCTTTAGCCACCTCTAAACATCTGCGTATTTACCTTGCATAGCCCTATGTTTCTGAGTTTAGAGGACCTAATAGGTTCTATAGCGCTACTTCTTTCTTTAAAATAAAAGTGTTTACTGACTTTTGTTGGATTGCATGTCTTGCACTCTGTCCCCTCACTTGCCACAAAAATTTTTCAGTCTTGAGTGTAAAATGGCATTTAACATCTGAATAAGAAGTCAACCTCTTTATGAAAGTTTTTGTGCGATGAATAAGATACTGTGCTTGCATAAATATTAATCAAACCCTGTAAATTGCTGTTTGCTTATATAGTATGAATATTATTATTTGAAAAAATGCAAATTTGTTTTGAAACCAAACCTGTTTTTCTTGCCTACATTTCAGTCAGAACTAAGACATGGTCCGTTTTACTATATGAAGCAGCCACTCACCACAGACCCTGTTGATGTTGTACCACAGGATGGACGGAATGATTTCTATTGCTGGGTTTGTCATCGGGAAGGCCAAGTCCTCTGCTGTGAACTCTGTCCTCGGGTTTATCATGCTAAGTGTCTGAAACTGACAGCGGAACCAGAGGGGGATTGGTTTTGCCCAGAATGTGAGGTTAGTTTGATATAAGGAGCAGATTTCTTTCTTGTTTGTGGGATATAAGCAGCTTTTTTTTGCGTTCTGAAATGTTTCTGGTTTATTCGTGCGTTGCCTCTTGGTAAAGATACCAGAAGAAGTTTTATCAGAAGAGGAGGCTTCCATTGCTGTAGAAAACATTCTGCAGTTTTCATTAATTTATTAACTTGTGCTTCTTCTAGTGGGCTGATGAGCTCTGCAGCAGTGCAGAAAAAAATTGCACTATAGGGTCCACATGTAGAAGTGGGTATCTTATTGCTATTTTTTTCCTGCAGAGCTAAGGAAGAATTTAATCTTTGCTCTCCAATCATTCCTGGGAAAAGAGTACTTAACATCAAAGTACCTTAAATGAAAGCAAATTGATTTATCACCAGTCTTCGGTCATTTATTGTATTAGAGCCCAGGTGGCATTCTCACTTGTTCACTGCTGTGAACCTGCATTGTATTTGGGAATTTTATGTGTTCACACATTCACTTTTTGAAGATGGTGGATAATTTTTTTGTCTTTTCCCCTTTTTTGTCTGTCTTCTGAGGTACTATTATTGCATCACGGGTAATGTTTTCTGTATTATAAGATAGTTATTATTTTCCATTTCAGTGAGAAGAATTAGCTAGAAATGTTTGCTGACAAAATATTTTTTAATCTTAACTTTTAGAAAATCACAGTTGCAGAATGCATAGAAACACAGAGTAAAGCTATGACAATGCTCACCATTGAACAGCTATCATATTTACTGAAGTTTGCACTACAGAAAATGAAACAGCCAGGGGTAAGGAAGAATTTTTTTTAATGCTTGATTTCTATGTGTGCCATAGTCCTGTGCTGTCTGCCACCTGTCTAGCACAGACAGATATTTTAAGCTGTATATACTGGTCTGGAGTGCATTTAAAGTGTAATATTTTGATGTAACTTCTGGATGTAGTTTCCGTAGATGTAATGAAAATATAATGTGGCTTTTCAATGGGCTATGGGGGTTTCTCACTCATCAAAAGCAGACAGTGCTGCCTCTGAGGTACAAGGGGAATGAGCAGACGTGATCCCATACCAATATAGTTCAGTGAGCAGGAACCTTGGGCACAGGTACTGTTAGGTGAAATCTTGTGCTGTGAACTTCCATGCAACAGGAGATTGCTGTTCTACAAATGTTTATCATCGAGGCAAAGTTGGGTTTTCGTCCAGCTTGTACCTATCTCCATATGTTTGTCTTAGATTCCATTCTCAAAATCACTGTGCCTCAAAGTTTTGGCTGTTCCAGTCATTCAGACTCACTTCTAAGTTTCAACAATTCTGGCCAGTTGTTCTCTGCCATGCAAGCATTTCCTAGTTTTCACATGTGTGAAGAAAACAGAAAAAAAAAAATAAAATATGATGAATTAACAAGGGTTATCTTAACTCCTGTTGCCTTCTCGTTCCTGTATGTAAGGTACAGGGAGAGTGTTTCTATGCCTGCAGTGCAGTAGTAAAATATGTTGGGAAAACCAGATGTGCAGAATCATGGGCTCCCTGCAACTTTGATCTCTCTGTGATAAGTATTCTAGCAGAACAATAGTGGCATTTTCTGGAAAGATTGTTCTTAAGAAATGAGAGATTTTGGCTATTGGAATCAGTTTAGTCTGGTAAACATCCTCTCATTAGATGGAACCATTACATTCTTAAGTGCTGCTTTTCAGAAGAGTGTCAGTGTTTGTTTATATTGAATTCAGAAAGTGTTTTGAAAATATCCTTAGAAACTTAATGAATGTTATTGAGATGTTTTTGCCTTTTAGGTATTTTACTAACAACCTGTTGTTTTGGTACCTCAGTACTCTAATTGTTGTCTTTGAAGAACTGCAGTCCTTCCACATTAGCAGTGTGATTTAATCCCACTGATTAAAGTTCGAATGTGTTTGCATTACCAAGCCCACATTGTTTTGAAAGTTATGGTTCTAATGAGAGTCTGAAAAAGAATTACTTAGGAATCTGGCGAATTGGAAATTTGGTGTCTTTATTCTGCTAAAAACTGTTGAGCCTCATCTGATACTCCTTACAAAAAAAGCCCTACTGTAAATAAGAAATCTATTTTACAAACCCCCTAACTTCTACAATTCATTATTTCCAGCACATGAAAAATCAGTTAAATGAGACCTCTTAGTTCCCTTGTTCTGCCAGTATTTTATTAATTCACAAAATTTTATAATTACCTTTAAAGAATTTTCTCTGATGTGCCAGTTGGAAGTAGTATTAGAAAAAGAACGAGTTCTGTGTCATTGATGAAACTGTTCAGTATTAATAAGCAGTGTGATTTTGATTTTTTTTATTCCTAACAGACAGAGCCATTTCAAAAGCCAGTTTCACTGGATCAACACCCAGATTATGCAGAATATATCTTTCATCCAATGGACCTTTGTACATTAGAGAAGGTTTGTATTAAGCAAAGGGAAGAAGTTTACTTGAGTTTGATCGCTATCGTTAAGATTTCAGGAATGTTTGGTGGGAGGGGGAGAGAGGTGAATATTTCCGTATTAATTCTTAACTTTTTTCTTTACAGAATGTTAAAAAGAAAATGTACGGTTGCACTGAAGCATTTTTGGCTGATGCCAAATGGATTTTGCACAACTGCATTATTTACAATGGGGGCAAGTATTAATACGTACTTATGTCCTCAAATATGAACATTTGTAATAGTTAAAGTTGTAGGGCAATTTGTAGGCTTCGGGTTGGCAAGTGCTGAAAGTATCTACCTGTTAATGACCATAGTGCCTAAACTTTCTAATGGCTGGCATATGTAAAACCGTAGGACCAAATGCAGCTCATATTGTCACTTGCTCATTGCACCTTTAAAAGAATTTCAAAAAAGTGAATTATCACGTGGTTTGGGTTGGAAGGGACTTTAAAGATCATCTGATTCCTGTATGGCACCGTATAGGAGACCTAACTGAGGAGATGATACAGCATGATCTTCACTAAAAGAGTACAGTGGTGGTGGGCAGGCTGCAGCAGGCTTCAAGAGCTTTAGAGATTGTTGCAGTGTTACTTTAAGAAGAAAAGTGCCTGCCTTCTGCTTTTGCAAGGATGTAAATTGATGTTTTGCAAGTTCATACATACCTGTTTTACATGATCTTTTTAGATGTTCTCTGTTGTCTTTAATGTTCACTTTTAAAACTAAAACCTGTTGATTTTATCATAATTGCAGCATAACAGTTTTCTTGGTTAAAGCGTTTTATTGTTTCCTCAGGAAATCACAAATTGACACAAACAGCAAAAGTCATCATCAAAATCTGTGAGCATGAGGTATGTGTGTCCCGATTAATGTGATTGTTTTGTGTTCTTAAAGTGTTCCATGTGTTTGTGAGTGAAATAATATATGTTTTCTAATGTGTGCATTGAATAACTATAATTTTGGTAGGCTTTCTTACATTTAGACATGCATGTCCACGGCCTGCAGAATGGCTTTTGGCAATGACGTGGCTAATGTGTCTTCCACTAAGACATTAAGATAGTCGCTATCTATAATTAAGACTTGCTGGGGGGAGGGAATAGAAGAAAATGGACATCTAGATTCTGCATGAAGACACCTGTCTTTAAAAATGAACATTTGGAGTTGGAAAAGGAGACCTATATCTTCTGATTCATACAACATTAAGCAAAGGTTATATGTTTTTTGATTGGAGTATATGTCAGTCGCATATAATATGAAGAGGGATGGAAAATGTGACTGATTTATAAACTGGAATGCATACTTTACAGGTGTGATAGGTCACTGTTAATACAGTATTGATTTAACAGCAAGTAAATGTTGATTTATGAACACAAATTGGTGGGAAAATGATGATAGCGAACTAGATGTTACTATACTAGCCTACTAATTGCACTTTGGACTCATTATGCTTTTTGGTGACTGTTTGCTTTTTCTTTTCAGATGAATGAAATTGAAGTATGTCCGGAATGTTATTTAGCTGCTTGCCAAAAACGAGAAAATTGGTTTTGCGAGCCTTGTGTAAGTTAAGGATTTTACTAGTCTAGCTAATATGTTAAACTAGTAGTTCTTACTTGACTGATGCTTGTTATCCCCTTTTTGTTTTAAACCTCTGATGGTTACTGAGTCGAGGAAAGCTGCTGTGGTTTACCAGGTAGCTTGTGCTTGCGCATCGTGCTCTTTGTGGAGTCAGACTGTCTTAAGATGTCTAGCTGTAAGATTGCATGCTTTTACAAAAGGGTTGTTTCAGTCAGAAATAACTACAAAGGGCATCAGCAACCAGCTGACGACTTCTCTATTCTCAAAAGTAAAATATCTGCTCCTGGGTCATCTGTGCTTGCATGTAATACTTGCACTCGGGGTAAGACTTCTGAATTGTGAATGTCTCTGCAGGTGTGGATCTGAGAATTTAGACGTGATTTTTCTTTCATGGTCTATTAACAGGTTGTCTATTTTCTGGTTCTTTTTAGTACTGCACCGAACTTGGGAAGGCACCTTAAGATTCTTAAGTAGAAGTGTATAATCCAAAAGTTCTCTCTTAAACTTAAGTCATGTTGTTTATCAGATTAGAAGGTAATACTACTTGTAGTCTCTTACTGTGTGTTCTGCCTCTTTCTCTAGAGCAATCCTCACCCTTTGGTCTGGGCTAAACTCAAAGGCTTTCCATTCTGGCCTGCTAAAGCACTGAGGGATAAAGATGGGCAAGTTGATGCCCGTTTCTTTGGCCAACATGACAGGTGGGAATTTAACCAAAGGATGTCTTGGACTGTACTTACAAAATTCTTGTTTTAATTTAGTGATCTTAGACTTTTTGGATCACGTCTTTTGAACCTTGACTGTAATAAACTATGTAACACTGTAGCATACACAGTCTTAGTTTCTTACATGATGCCTGCAGAATGTAAGTCACGTTTGTAAGATTCATACATATATAATCTCAGAGAATATGCAAGTTAACTTCTGTGTCTGGTTTTGTGCTGCAGGGAACTTAGTTCTTAAAGGTCGAAGAGGCCAATAAAGTTGTGTATGTTGTCTAGACACTAAGAGAAAAGATTTAAAAAATACAGAAAAAATAATCTGTGGTGAAAGCGCTAGTTTTGCTCTGAGTTTTCTGTATTTATGAACTCTACGTGAAAGAAAGTCATGATGAATATGAATTGATTTCTCATGAACTGAAAATATAAATGTATACAGTTACAAAAACATGCTGTTCCAAACCCTGTAAAGGGCCATGAAATAACTAAATTAAATTAATTAAAACTGTATTTTAGTATCTTGGAAAGGATGGGTTTAGAGTCTGCCTCATTTCATTATAAAAAAAATCCGTCCAGTTCTTGTTGACATAACTTTTCCTGGTGTTGAGGAGTTTAATCGCCCTGATATGGGGTGTAAAATAGAATATAATGTTTTTAAGAATGTGCTTGTGAAATCTTTTTTTTCTGTCCTGCTTTTTATGGTTTTCTGATAACTATGGCAGATGGAATGACTGTTAAGGTATGGTTTTCTTGCAGCTGGGTAGGCTGGTCTTATTAGGAATATTTTTGTCACATTTGACTAGTATTTATTTATATTGCGTGTGTTACTGGGTAGAGGAAAATAAGCTACTATAACCTAAGGCTTACAATTTACTAAGCAAAACTAAGCACAGAAAAAAGGAGATAGTCTTTTGAAATGTTCGGAGGTGTGCTATCTTTATGATTAGGCTAAAATAAATCAGTATGTGCGCAAAAGTTGCCAATGTCAATCCACAGTGTGAAAAGTAGTTATATTATCTTTTATTTTTCTGTTTTAAATATAGGGCCTGGGTTCCAATAAATAATTGCTACCTCATGTCTAAAGAAATTCCTTTTTCTGTGAAAAAGACTAAAAGCATCTTCAATAGTGCAATGCAAGAAATGGAGGTTTATGTTGATAACATTCGTAGAAAATTTGGAGTATTTAATTACGCACCTTTCCGGACACCATATACTCCCAACAATCAATACCAAATGTTGTTAGACCCTTCAAACCCGACTGCTGGAACTGCAAAGACAGACAAACAAGAGAAAATCAAACTGAACTTTGACATGACAGCGTCACCCAAGATTCTAATGAGCAAGTCTATGCTGAGCAGTAGTACTGGTCGCAGGATTTCGTTGACAGATATGCCACGGTCACCAATGAGTACAAACTCGTCAGTTCACACTGGATCTGATGTTGAACAGGATGCAGATAAAAAGGCAACTTCCAGTCATTTTAGTGCCAGTGAAGAATCCATGGACTTTATTGAGAAAAATACAGGTAAAAGAAAAGGGGGTGCAGGACTTTGCATTTGGTTAATGGACTGGGTTTATTCCATGTACTTTTTAAAGACAGGGTGTGTGATGACTCATTTTATGAAGAAATTTTAGAAAAAAGGTCATAGATAAGAAATAACAGTCTGTCACATTGAGAAAGAAAAGTAATCTCGATAAGCAGCCAGACCCTTCGGTTTAAATAGCATGAAATAGTTGTAACTATGAGGATGAATGGAGAGTGGAAGTAAATACAAGAAGAGTTAGAATTATCATGATTAGGAGGTATTCTATTTAAAATAAGATAGCTCTTTTTCAAGGCAATGAGTTTAATTTTCAGTGTTCCCAACTGAGTAACTAAAATATGATAAAACTACAGTTCCATGGGTGAAGTGGGTAAAGACAAAAAGGACTGTAGAGTAGGGAATTTGGACTTCTTGGACCTATAATGTAGTCAAAGGCTACACTACCTAATTTTGAGGCACTCGGGCAAACTACTTAATCTTACTTTTTTCATATCTAAGAGAAAGCTCACCACTATCTGAAAGAAATGATGCAGTAAATTAGAGTGAATTAGAAGTTTTTGTGAAAGGATGTCTTTGTGTAGAGAACTAAAGCAATGTGTTTTGTTGCGATTTGTAGATAAAATGCTGTTATTTATTCATTATAATCTTATTCTTTCTAGCCACTAAAGGCTAGGCTGTGAAACTACCTTTGAGTATGAAAATGTCTTGTGATATGATCCTGACCATCTTAAGAACATGATGGCAAAGTAACTGTATGAATTTAAATATATGAAAATACTTAGATTTTTTTCAGTAGAATAACATGTTGAAGGGAATAATTCACTTTATACATTGTCATGTATTTATGTGTGTACAGCTCTTATACATAAGGTGTAGCTAACAGGTACTATTTTGTGTCTTAAAATATAGAACTTTTATTATACCACATTAATTCTTAATAGCAGTGGAGGTAGTAACAGAAAGTCACATTATAGCTATTTCGTCAGATGAAGATAAAAGAAGATGACAGATGTTATCCTGTTACTTTGGATTTTGATTATCATAGCAGTTCTGGGGAGTTTTTCTAACTTTTCCTCAGGCCTTACTGTCCTCTCTCCTAACACATAGAAATGCTGGATTGGATTTAGCAGCAGTTAAACCAGAATATTCGGTTTCCCACCTGGCTTTTCTACCTGTATATTGTTACCAATGCTAATTTTTGTAACATTTACTTTATGTATATATAAGCTTAGATGTCCTGTTACTGGAATCTGTGTGTTTCCATTCAAATGTAAATTAAATTACTTGTTTGCTGTAAAAAGTAATTCAAGTAGTATGACTGCTCTATCCTTAGACATTATGATTTTATTTGGATGCTTCTGTTTTGTATTTTCAGTGATGTGTAGAAAATAACTTGGAAAAAAGTTACTGAAACAGCAATTGGCCTGACTATATAGCTGCAATAAAATTATTTTCCTTACAATTTCTTTCTTTATTAAACTAAAATTAAAGGGATAGTTGTAACTTACAATGGAGGTATAACACAGTGTTGAAGTTATTTAATAAAAATCCTTCCCCTGCTTGTGTAGGCTTAAAAACTGTTTTGTCCCAGTACGTATGGCTTTGTTGCGATTATTTTTAAATCTTTCTTTATGAATTTTGTACTTTTTCAGCTTCTCCAGCACCAACAAGAACGGGACAAGCAGGGAGCTTGTCAGGCAGCCCCAAACCTTTCTCTCCTCAAGCATCAACGCCAATTTCTTCTAAGCAAGAAAGAACTTCCACTCCAGGAAGCATTCTGAATCTTAATCTTGGTTAGTCTTAACTTTGACAATCTAGTACTGTGATCGCTGAGTATGTTAGAGTGGTGTTGGTGCAACATAGTGTGAACAAACTTGCTTGTATGTGGCTCTAAATGAACAAAGGGCTTTAAATGAAATGAGGCATGTATGCAATTATTTTTGGATCAACTATGCTGTTCTTTTTTTGTTTTATAAATGAAAGTTCCTGCTATTGTTTCTTCTTGTTGATGAAAGGAAGTAGTTAAAGGGTGATTTTTTTTTTTTCAGCTGAACTATACAAATGAATGTTATAAAGAGTAGGTAGATTTCTAAAGATTCTAATTACATGAACATTGCTGCTCTTCACCCCTCAGTCTCTCAAGTGAATTGCTGGCAAGGTTTTCCTTTGGTCTTTAGGGTTTAGGATTTACTAGGGCTTCTTCTCTCTTGCTGCCTTCACATCACCTCCTCACTGACCATCCCTCTCTAGGGAGATAGATGGATGAAAGGAATTAGCGGATGTTTAAAAAATACCTAGAAGTAAATTTTGGGATTCTGGAATTTTGAAAGATGGATTAGGTAAGTACTAAGCTGGTAAAATAGTTCTCAAAGTCAGACAAGTGTAAATCGGTTTCCTCAGTCACACTTTGTTCCTGTGAGTATTCTGATTCAGTTCTGCCTATTTTGTACCTCCATGTGACATTGCATGGAGAAACAGGGTTCTCCCCCTTGGTGTTGGCCAAATACTTCAGGAGGGCTTGGGCTCAAATGCTTAATTAATGTTTTCAGTGACTTACAGGCATTCTGATTCTGGATCCAAGCTGACAAGGTGTTTTTTTTTTTTTTCGGTGTGTTAATCTATCACCTTACTGTGTTGACAGTGCTTTTGGAAAAATGTTAAGAAATGTTAAGAAATCTGCAGTGCTGCAGTAGTTTGAGCCACAGGAGGGAGACATTAGCTGGAGCATAGAATATTTTGAATAAATAATGTGGATCGCAAAAGGTGATGTTATGATCCATAAAAGAACAGCTAGTAGAATATCAGTATATTCAAGTAGAATATCAATTATTTTTCGAGCTCTAGGGGAGTTTCCTTTGCTAGATATACTCTTTGGTGCTAGGAATGAAAATGGCAACCTTTCTTAATTTAATACTGGCAGCTGTGCCATAGATTCATTTGTGAATCCTGTGGGTTTCAGCTGTGAGTTACTGTGACTCATTGTCATGCATAATGCAAACAAGGTTTCTTCCTGGAAGTTCAGAAAACACTCTTCTGTACCTTGAGCAGCGTACTAGGGGTCTCCTTGATCGTCTTCCGATTCAGCAAGAAGGAAGGAAAAACAATGGAAATGAGCTGTCTGTTGTTACTGGGTGTGAATGAGCCATCAATACAGAGATTACTTGGAAAAAATACATATTCCAGATAATACAGGATCTGTCCTTGTTTAACAGAGGCAGAAAAGATGAAACAGGTTTCACCAAGTAAGGAGTGAAAATGTTCTAATTGGTAATGAGAAAGATAGACTTTCAAGATGAGAACTTGAAGATTTCTCCACAATAGGCTTGTTTGCCCTTTGTTTTCCTTTTACTAATACTTTGACGTTAATGAGACAGATGGGAAATCCAGATCTCTGAGACCTTCTTGTAAGTTAGATAGAGAAATCTGGATTGCAAGACTTCTTTCATATATTAATACATAGGGCTCCCTGGTGAGGTGTTAATGTCTTAACTTCACCCGTTCTCCATTTTTTTTAGTGTCTCAACTTCACTCGTTCTCCATTTTTTCTTCATTCTGTATTCTGCCATGTAGTTAACTAATTCTGTGAAGGCCTTACATTGAATTCTGTGGGTGATACAACCACTGCTGCTGTGCAGTTTCTGTGGATTAGGCGTCATAGTTAGCACGGGAAGAAGAAACCTAATTTAGTAAACATTTCTAATACAAGGAACACATTTTTTATAAGTACTTAATTGCCTTAGTACTTTCACTTTTACTTTCAAGATTTACACTGCCCTGAAAGTGGTAGAGTTCATGTTATGTTTAGTCTCTTCCAGTATGAATGTATAACATGGGAGTGTGAAATTCAGTATTACTGTCAAGGCTGTTTCAGGGGGACTAGAAAGGACAATTTGGATGGCATTTGTGTGTGCTATAATGCATGTGTTACAAACCAGGATGGTTCGAATTGTAGCCTGTATATTTAGCTTGTGGGATTGCACCACAGAAGTTGCTGCCTCTTTCTAGGAAGAGATGAGGAGCGGCTATTTTAGCAGTAAACAGTAAAACTGAGTGAATACTTGAATGGTTCCTTCTGTACCTGCTCTGTCTATAATACAGATTCTCATTGCAGGAGGTAGAGTGGCTAAGCCTCATAGAGACAATTGTACTGTTGAAGTGGAGTTATTTGCTACTATATTACATTCCACTATTTTAAATGTGGAATGTACCTCAGTATTAAATTCAAACTTGTCAGAGGAATCGCTGGCTCAGCCCTTTATAGATATTTTGCTTTTCTGTGAGTTGTGCATCAACAAAAAGCATTTTGTAAATATTTGAGGACTGGCTTTTTTGATCCCAATTCTTCTCTCCATTCCTTCCCCCTTCTTCTTGTCCCCTTCCCCATTCTCCAAACAAACGGGTAATTCCAGACTGGTTTGGTGCCCTGAGGACTAATGCAGTATCAGCACTGCTGGCAAAGAGTGAAGGACAAGACTATGGGACAGAAATATAATCTGAAACTGAAAATTGGAAGCCAAAAGGGGAAACTTAGTTGCTAAGAGTTTTGGCTTTAGCACTGAGTGCTACACTGTTTGCAGACAGAGCTGTATGTTTCACAGTGAAAATTCTCTAGGTGTATAGGAGAACTCGCGAAGATTTTGCTGACACATGTTGAGAATTTTATTATTTTATCTTCAATTAATAAATTTATCTAGTGTAATCACATTTTCATTTCCATTCTTATGAGACATCTTTTGAATTTTAAATGGTGGCTATAAGGATTTTTTTTCTTATTCTTTATTTCATATTCTTTGAAAATATTGCTACTACTAGGAAGTAACAGCAGTAACTTACTAGAAGAGCTGTCAGACAGCCTGCAGACTAGAGTGATGGTTTCTTGATAAATTTACGTTGACAGAGAAAATGTCCACATAATAAATGCAAACTTTTTGCATGTGAAGTATGTACCAGCAGAGAGGAAGTACCCATTTTTTGTAGTAATTTTAGAAGTATTACTTAGCCCACAATTATAAAAGAAGTGAAATATGTTTCAGATTGTTTGCACTGTTACTCAGTGAAATTTGTCTTATCTGGGTTGCTCTTTTCTTTTGGTAAAATATTTTTCTTTTTCTAGATCGTAGCAAAGCTGAGATGGATCTGAAAGAGTTGAGTGAGTCAGTCCAACAGCAGACCACTCCTGTGCAACTAATTTCACCAAAACGACAGATACGTAGTAGGTTCCAGCTTAATCTGGACAAGACAATAGAGAGTTGTAAAGCACAACTTGGTAAGTATACCTCAAGAATACAGTGGACATCTGAAGGATACACTTGAGGAAATTCTGAATTGGGGTTTAAAAAAAGTTTTCAATTAGTAGAACCTTAAATATTTTATGCATTAAAACAAGAGTAGAGGATGTTTGAGCTCTGAGGCAAGTAGAATGCACTGAACTAGCTTACTTGAAAATACAGATTTTTGTCAAAAAGCTTTCTTCTTTTAATCTGTTTTTGTACCATTCTGTTGTAGGTAGTGTGACAGAATTACAGTCTTAATATTTGCTTTGTACACTTAATTAAAGACTTTCTAGGTAATAAAAATTGAGAGATTCTCTTTGCAAAACTTACGTAGTGCTAAACTGATGCTGCAAACATACATGTAAGTGACTTTAATCATGTGAACAGTGTTACTCATTTTAAGGTGGTTGAACAAAACAGCTTGCAGGTAGTGGAAAAAAAGCACTGAAAGGAGGGATGTTGAACGAAATTAAAATATGAACTGGAATATGTGGATGGTTATTCTTACACATTCTAGTTCTGAGATAGGAAAATGTTCATAGCTTAAGGACTGACAGTTAAGATAATGGTATGTATGCCCTTTGTTCCAGTATATAGAGTGTTTTTTTAGGCAATGTCAGTCAGTCTGATGTCAGCATGGAATGTACTTTCCTCCCCACAATTAGGAATAAATGAAATATCTGAAGCTGTTTATACTGCAGTAGAACACAGTGACTCTGAAGATTCTGAAAAATCCGACACCAGTGACAGTGAATATAGTGATGAGGATCAGAAATCAAAGAATGATCAAGATGATGGAGAGGACAAGGAAGGGACGAGAAGCGACAAAGAATCATTGAGCTTGAAAAAAAAACCTAAGCCCCCATCACAGAGTGAAGACAAGGAGGAACTTAAAAGCACAAGTCCGGAAGTGGAGAAAACAGATGACCCAGTCAAAGAAAAGGCAATTACAGACACTGAAAAAGAATTTTCTGAAAAGGGAAAAAGTTTACAGCATCCTGCAAAAGAAAAACTGAAAGGTAAAGATGAAACAGACTCTCCAACAGTGCATCTAGGACTGGACTCTGATTCAGAGAGTGAACTTGTCATCGATCTAGGAGATGATCATTGTGGCCGTGAAGGGAGGAAAACCAAGAAAGAATCTAAAGAAACTCCTCCTAAACAAGATGGTAGGATGAAATTATTTCCTTCCTTTTTCTCTTCTGTTCTGTAGGGCTGCTGTCAGAGTTGTTACCTTTTTTTTGCATTAAGATAAACACAGCTGTAGTAAGTAAACAACCTTTAGGAATGATTTTTTCATTTTGTTGTGACTATGAAAATGGTCTTCACTCCCTATTATAGTTTCTGATTTAAATAAAATGTGTTTCATTGAGTTTCAGCAGTGTAGAACTATGAATATCTATAATATTTGTTCTGCGACAGCTGTAGAATTTACTTTGCAATTATTATAACTTTCAGTTGAATCTTTACATTTCTGTAGACCTCTCAAAATTGCAGATATTGAAGAAGCTGGAACTTACCAAATGTGCAAACTGCATGAGATGTCATTGAGATCGAAGTAAATGAATGTCAGCAATAATCAAAAACAGCTAAATCGCGTGTATTGCCCCTGAGACATTGTCCCTTGTTTCTGTTTGTTGCTAAAAGAGGAATGCAATCTCAATTGATAAGTAAAGTCTTTTGCTGAGCTTGTTCTGCATGTTAGATTTTTGCCAAAAAAAAAAGAGGACACCAGACGTAAGGGTTAGATTGAAAAATATTTTATTCTTTGTATCTTTCTTTTCTTGTCTATATTTGGTAGCGTGTTGACCCAATCATTTTATTTAAAACAATGTTTTCAATAAGTTTAACTAAGCATACTTTAGAAGACAACTTAATGCATCTGAATTTAGAATCTTGAAATGGTATTTAATAGATAAACGTTATTATGAGATAATCAAGGAAATAGGCTTATAAACTAAAAATAATTGTAATTTTGGGGAGTTTTTATATTGGCTGATTCTTGTTTTATTTAAAAATCTATCAAGCAGGGCAGCCCTTTTTTTAGAACAACTGAATCATGTATTATGAGTGTCCTAGTGGTGGTTGAAATAATAAATAATCCTAAAATTTTACTTTGCTATGGAGGCAAAAGAACAATATATATTGTGGGAGAAATTAAAAGTAGGTTTAAATACTTATCTGTAGACACCAATACGAATTTATTTTAGACATAGTATGTGTCCTATCTGTGATTCCAATGCCCCTACCTTTACTTGTGGCTGGTCTAGAACAGAGATCTGGTGCTTGCAAGTCTGGAGGCCTTTGCCCCTTTCATTGAAACTTGTCAATTCATGAGCCTTCTCTTTCAGCTGGTTTTCCTGGCCACAGCTTTGGAAGAATTATCCAGTGCCTAAATTGATCAGATATGTGGAAGAGTCCGCTATAAACACAGAAGTGTTGAAGGTTTTTGAGTAAACATAGATATCATCAATACCCTGTATGTTTGGTTGTCAGTGCCAGTTAACCTTTGTTACAAAGTTTTGAGTATGCGATTCCTTCAGTTACTATTCAGTCATTGTTCCTTTTCAATGTATTTTTATCCTGAAAGAAATTGAGATGAGAGGTGTGAGTGATAAACCAGAAACATCCTAACAGATGTGTACCTCTCACATATCTTCTGAAGGAGGTCAGGCTTAATGGCTAGTGCTTCTGCATCACCACCAACTTCAGCTAGGCTGGAATGATTTCACTTGTAGACTATCAGTTACCTTTTGAGGAAAAGAATGCAAAGTAGACTGGAAGGTGCACGTGGCTTTTTTAAAACATTAGATGAAAAATCATGAATCGGATGTGTTGGGAAAAGCTGGCATCACATTTTATGTTTGTTTAGTTGCAGGTAAAACTCCGCCTTCCTCCAGTGCAAGCACCCAGCCTCTACCAGAAACTCCTGTACTTACTCGCTCTTCATCCCAGACTCCACCAGCTGGCGTGACAGCAACTACTAGTGCTTCTTCTACTGTTAGTGCTCCTTCTGCAGCCACGGGAAGCCCTGTGAAAAAGCAGAGGCCTCTGCTGCCTAAGGAAACTGCTCCTGCTGTGCAGCGTGTAGTGTGGAATTCCTCAAATAAATTTCAGACCTCTTCTCAGAAATGGCACATGCAGAAGGTGCAGAGGCAGCAGCAGCAGCAGAGCCAGCATTCTCAGTCCCAGCAACCTCAGTCCTCTCAAGGGACAAGATATCAGACAAGACAAGCAGTTAAAGGTATACACTTTCTAACTCAAATGTGCCTGTGATGCCATAATTCCCCAGTAGTGATCTCAGTGCTCCAAGGCTGCCCAACCAGAAGTTCTTCTATTTAAACAAAATCTCAAAGTGTGGTTCTACTCTGATAAGTGACTTTAAAATACAACAACTTATTCACCATACCTGCTTTTTCTGGTGTGTATATAGAGTCATGTCTCCTTATTTTAATGACAAAAGATTGTATGCGTGTATCTGTATAAATACTCTTGCCGTTCTTAGCCATTGCAGATTTGGGAGAGTGAACTGAAGTGTTTTTGATTATATGATAAAACCATTAATTCTTTTCCACTTGCTTGGTTATCACTAACCTTAATATTGACAAACTGGATCCGGTTTTATCCGACGAGAAGCTGATCTATATGGTTTTTCAGAATATAATTTGATAACAATGAAATTACCTAGACCACAGGTGTCTTCAATATCCCTGTTGCTTAGCTCTTAACAAGACTTTGGTGCTAGTTTACTAAACAAACAAAAAACATTTTAAAATGTTTGCGTAACTGTTTTCTTACCAGTCCTTTGCCAGAGGTTTTGGTAGTAGTAGTATCTGGTAATGCAAGCCCATGCTTCTAACGCTTCACTTCACAGAACAGCAACTAAATGCAAATCTAGCTTCATTTGTAAATTCAAGTTAATAAACTGAACTGTTTACAGTCATGCCTGATATTCTTCATTCTGCTTACACAGCTGGCAAACCGGTGACTTCATACAGAAGAGAGGGTTAGGTAATGGGTGACATACAGACATTTACCAGAGGCACATTTCTCTGGTCCCAGGCTGCTTTTATGACTGTCGTTTCAGAAGTGTTGAAGAAGCAATATCTTTCTACTTGTAGACTGTGCAAGTTTGATATAGAAATATTCAGTGATAAAAATAAATGTGAAACTTTGTGAAGTCTTATTTTTAATAGTCATGCAGTAATATAGGGGCTTAATCATATGGACTGAACTTTAAAGGTTCAGCTTGTGAGTCTTCTTTCTCAGTGTATTTACTATTGAGCACAGCATAGCAATGTTCCATCTTAATAATTATATGCTAGAAATACATCCAATGAAAACTATAAAATCTATTAATTCTGTATACTGAATTGGCATAAACCAAAATATACTATACAGAGATAAATATAATTTTTTTTTATTTCAGTAATTCTTTTTTAGTTCAGTAATTTAGTTTTGGGGATATTGGCAATGAAGACATCTTTTTTAGTGTGAATCATTAAAAACAGATTGAAAAGTATTGTCATAAAAGATACGTATTTTAAAATATTTTAAGCAGATAAGTCATTAGAGTTGAAAAGATGAGGATCTTTGCATTTTGATTTGTAGTCTCATTTTTTTAATTAGCTACTGTTTTAAGATTATTTGAAGCATTAATCAGAGATGAGAGAACTTTTCTTTCCTGTTTGAGTTAACACTATGAATAGCTTACTAGCTTTAACGAGATAATCTAATGTTGTATTCCTTGCTCTGCAGCCACCCAAAGGCTAATGTTGATCTGGATATATGTATATTACACATTACAACTCTAATCATAATTAGTAGCGTTAATAACAAAAGAATGGAAATAACACCAGGAAGTATTACTGAAGTAGGCTTTCTTCAACAGTGGCTCACTAAGCTTTGTTTCAAAGCAAAAAGTAAAAAAAAAATTCAATAATTTGTTTCAATGTTACGGCAAATGAAAATGTCCAAGTCTAACTTATGTTCATACGTATGGTATTAGTTGGGAGTTTTCCATATTAGGAGGATAGGAAGTGAATTCCTAGGAAGTGGGATGGAAAAGTCCCAAAATACTTATCTGATACAGATCTGAGGGAGACTTTTGCATTGGCCAGTCTAAAATAATAAATTTCAAAGGTGTATTACCTTTACCGTTAAGCCTTATAATTACGTTCAAGTTCAGTGGCTGGGCACTTCATAATTAATAGATTAAATGACAGCATGGTATAAATAATATGTTTGAAATGGTTAAATGCATACATTTCAGTTAGACATTGAAGTTAAAACTTTGCTTATTTATTTTGATAAACATTTATGTGATTGATCTGCTGTATGTTCTCTTTTCTTAGCTGTGCAGCAAAAAGAGATCACCCAGAGCACTTCCACATCCACTATAACTTTGGTTACAAGTACACAGCCGATTTCTATGGTTACCAGTTCTGGATCTGCAAGTACGCTCTCTTCCTCAGTTAACGCAGACTTGCCAATTGCAACCGCTTCAGCTGATGTGGCTGCAGATATTGCTAAATACACCAGCAAAGTAAGTTCTTGAGCAAGGTTTTCCTGAAATTTTGTGAACGTTCATGTTTTTGACATTCCAAATTCTCCCTGCCTCTCACATTCCCCCACTGCTGCTTCTTATTTCCATTGCAGTGTGTTTTGGACCATTTTCTATCTTTTCTCCTAAAGATGTAGTTAACTCCTCAGCATCGTATTTACAGTGAACATTAATATTTCTTTATCTGTGCCCAGTAATACATAAACAAAAATGTAGTTTTGCTTTGAAACACCGTATAGCTTCATCAAATGGTAGGTGTATATTCATCTATTAAACGGATGCAAAGCTGTTCAAGAGAAGATGTGTTATAGTATTTGTATCAGAACAGTGACAGCAAGGGATGGGACATCAGCTTTTCAAATGCTCTCTTAGGTCTTTAAAACAATCAAGGAGAATACAAAGTATAAGGAAATAGATAGGTATTAGGGCATTAAAGGCACCAGAATTACTCTTGACTGTCAGTGTTCAGTGTTCTCAGTCAGCCCTATGGCCTTGGTGGATTGTCAGTGATCAGCAATATCAGTGTCTTTTTTACATTTTTTTCACTTTTTTTGTTGCATTGAGTTTCTTCCCCAAACTCATGGTTGTATTTGTCAGTTGTATCAGTGGCGATTTGTTGGAGAAGTAGAAAGTCAAACAGGTCACCAGTTCAGGATACTGAAAAATCAGAGTCCTGATCAAAAAAGTTGTGTTCTACCTGCTTTCTGAACAGTCCTCTAAAAGTAGACCCAGGTGAATATATTGAGAGATATGGGACATTGTTGATGGCAGTGTAAGCTCATATTAGAGTGGTTGAGAGGAAGTGAAACTGAGTATATATTAAAAATAGGTAGCAAAAGAATTTGTTTAATTTTATCTTTCAGATGATGGATGCCATCAAAGGAACAATGACTGAAATATATAATGATCTCTCCAAAAATACTACTGGAAGTACAATAGCTGAGGTTAGTGTAAGACTAAAAAAAAAATCATACTGCTTATATTTCAACTTTAAAAGTTGCATAGTATTAATATATAGAAGTGCCATATAGCTATACCTGCAAAACATTAAAAATCAAGGCTGTCTGGAGATCCTAGTTTCTATCCTGTTTCAGAAGGAATGATTGTTTGTTTTAAGTAAAATAAGAAAGTCCCAATTTTGAGCAATATTTGTATTCCCAATCAACGGTAAATGAAACAAAATGCTTTCCTAAGCCTCATTGAGTTCAAAAAGAAAAAAAAAGTCATAAATGCAAGCAAAACTGAGAAACGATTTTTTTGTTTCCAGTCAGAGAAGTTTGAGACTCGATTGATTTCAGAGGAAGCAAGAGCAAGTTTAATAGAAATGCTTTTTGTTTTCAGACAATCTTGTACTTGTTATGGTGGGAAAATCTTACAAAACAAATACTGAGAATACCTCAGACTTTGGTTTTGGGTTTACTCCGGTCTTGTCCTCTTGTTAATATGAAGGAACCTTGATGTAAATGACGATGAGGCTCTTTGCTTAGGGCATGTTTTTCTGTATAATTATGGATCATGCAGTGCACTTGGAATATTACTAACTATTAAATTTTTTAATATTTAGATTCGGCGTTTGAGGATTGAGATAGAAAAACTTCAATGGTTACATCAACAAGAACTTTCAGAAATGAAGCATAACCTAGGTAAGAAAACAGCAGTCCAAAGCAGTGTATCAGTATGCCTGTAGTATGTATTCCTTCATGACACGATACTACAAATTGTCTAAGTGAAGGACATGAAACATCATATAATGTGCTGATGTTAGCAGACACCTTTTCAACTGTGTACACAGTCACTTCTGTCAGTGCATAGGAAGCAACAGGCCATCAGCCCTCTGAGACAAATTTAGGCTAAAGAGAGCTTTTGATAGGACAGAGTAAGTATTCTGTACGTCAGTTGATAATCCCTTTTCATGAGCTATTTTATGCCGATTGCTTCATTCTAATTCTTGTATGATCCAAGTTGCGTTAATATAGCCACTGGGGGAACCTGCTTCCTCTGGTGTCTTTGGAGATCCTAGCTGACTCTTCGATTCATGTATGTACTTGTGTACTTCTCTATTTATTTAAAGTGAACAATCGGCTGACTAAACCTTGATGCCAGACTGTCAGTGAAACAAACTCAAAATACAGCCTTAAACAGTTAAAAGAATATTCCTCCTAGGAGGGGGGTTTTCATCTCTGCATTCATTCAAACATATGGGCAGGAAATGAAGCAATGATTAAAATACAATTCCTCTTAAAATTATCTTTATTTAATGCACTGACTGTGGGAAGAAGGTTACAATTGAGTGAGCAAGTCTTCCTCAACTACTTGCAGACCAAACGGCCTTTAGGACTGTGTGGGACAGTGTCCTGGACCACTTTTTCACTGTCTTTTGCAGAGCTTATCTGGAATGGAAGTGAACTAAGGGCTGAATAACTCCATGTTCAGACTCATGTCTTTCAAATCAGGATAGATCAGTTTTTCCACTGGTGCACTCCAGTTATAGCAACCTTCAGAATTACATGGGCATGGCAACAACTCATCTGCAGCTCACAGAACTGAATGTCTAGGTGTGCTCAGAAATAAAAGAAAAATCCTTCAAACCCTTTGTCACCAGCCTAAAGCTACTCATTTAAAGAAAAAACTTTAATGGTGTTTTCAAAGTATGTCAACTTCAGAGCTTTTCAGAGGTTCATCCTAAGTCAAAGTAACTAGAATTGGAATGCATTCTTTGTGTTTGCCCACTTCCTTGAAGTAGGGCTCAAATGTACAGCTTTGTTCCCACAGTGATCAGTTTTTACAATTTTCTCAGTGTCCCTCTTGGAACTTTCACATTTGTCTTTGTAAAGGAATCAGGATACAATGAACAATTGGTTTGCTGTTATTTATGAGAAAAGAGAAGAAATGTAATTCTCTGTATTTTCTGAATATTGGAGCAGAACAAAAGTTCAGTCTTGTAAAGACAGAACATGGTAGCAGCAGCTGTGCGTACATCCTTTTTGTGTTAATACTACACAAAGGAGACGGGGATTCTGATCCTTTCTGGGACATCTAGAACGAATGTTAAATGGAAGCTAATGGTTAAGGGTAAAAATCTTGGTGCCAGAAAAAGAAAAGAGGATGGAAGACTCTCATTTGTTTGACTGGATATGAAACAGAGATGCTGAAACTCAGGGAATATTTTAGTTATTGTTTCTAATTTCATGTTTTCCTTAAGCTCATGAAAATCGTTGGTTTGCACCTTGCTGTTGGGGGGCGGAAAGTGCAAAACTCATCTTCCTTTGCATTTTGAGTAGAATTGACAATGGCTGAAATGCGTCAGAGTCTAGAACAAGAACGAGATCGTTTGATTGCTGAGGTGAAGAAGCAGCTGGAACTGGAAAAGCAGCAAGCAGTGGATGAAACTAAAAAGAAGCAGTGGTGTGCCAACTGCAAGAAAGAGGCCATTTTTTACTGCTGCTGGAATACTAGCTACTGTGATTATCCCTGCCAACAAGCTCACTGGCCTGAGCATATGAAATCTTGCACACAGTCAGGTAACCTTGCTCTGGGTTCCCAGTCTCACAGCTGAGGGGATTAGAGAGGGTGGGATAGAGTGTGACTCAGTATTCTTCATTGACATGAGTGACTGGGGACTGGGATGCACAAGTAGTGACTACCCTCTCTTTTTTTCTTTATTTTAGCTACTGCAACACAGCAAGAAACAGATACTGAAATTAACACAGAAACATTAAATAAATCATCCCAGCCCAGTTCAAGTGTGCAGCCTACACCGACAGAAACAGCCAGCACCCCGAAGGAAAAGGAAGGTTCGGCAGATAAAAGCAAAGAGAGTGTTTCAGTGAGTATCATTGTGGTAACTTCAAACAAAAATAATATGTCAGATTTCTCTGCAACCTACTCCTTAAGGCTTCCCTGGATCAGCCAGGAATTTATGACCATTTGCATATTTCAAAGTATGATTTGGGGAGTGAGATAGGGAATTGTGGTTTTTTTTTTCCTTCATCTTGACAAAAAAAATCTCCTCTCCTCCAGGAACACCCTTTCCCCTTCACTCATTCCCAATAAAACCTGTGTTGGCTTGACTCATCCTTCCAGCCAAAGGGGACTGGACTTCTTTCTCTCTCTCTCTCCAGGACCCATCAGTGTAGCTTCTGGTCTGGATCTTTCGATACAAGTTGCCTTCTGATAAGCAATACTGACTGCAGCACTTCCAAGCCCTTCTTGCCTGGGGGTTCAGAGGCCAAGCTCAAGACCTGCATTCAAATCAACTTACTTTATCACAACAGACTGCCACTAGGGTACCACAATGTTCCATAACACTGATGCAACAAATCACCTGGATCTACAGTAAACGGAGCAGTGTGCAGTTATGAAATCCTCCATAGCATCTACTCTTGATAGTATTCAGTAGGCAAGGATGAGCAAATGCTCTAATAAAAGGGACTTAGCGTTGCATATATAGAAAATGTTTATAGAGAAGTTTCTGCTTTATAGGTAGGGCTTGACTATTAGCAATTTCAGCATTGTTTTTCTTCTGCCCTTGCAAGATTTATTAAATGAAAAATTTTATGGGGTGGGCTGATCCTTCAAACCCTTACACATGATCCCCCACATCAGTAGGAGCCTTGTTGTATTTTAAAATATTAAAAGCAAACTAATTTTGTAGTATTGTGATTCCAGCATGATGTCTCATTGAGATAGTCCTATAGAATTGGGAAGCATAGTAAACTAGAGAGCTGTGTTCATTTCTTGACACTTTTGCTACTGTCTGGTGTTAGATCTCTGGGCTTGACACATCATCTAAGGGAGTAACTTGGGAAACAGATCTGAAGAAGGAAAAAGGATGTGCTGTTCCACCCGATTGCTTGGGTGAAGGTAGTTAAACTCTGGCTCAGTCGATGTGCATACGCATAGTCTGTGGCAGCACAACTGTTTTACTGGGGAATTAAGGGATGGGAGAAAATCAATTGCCTAAAACTTATGCCAGGGAATATTCCAGTTATACAAATCTGGAATTGCTTTCACATAGATGTTCTACCTGAAACATCATGCTGTATACATTGATCATGTTCATAATTTGAATTTTGTTTCATTAACAAAGAAGTAACCTGTGAATTCATTAAGATGCAAATTTTTAACACAAACAAAACATCCAACACAAATTTCGTATTATAAGAATAATAACAACTAGGTGGAATTTATGTAAGAGCTAAGACTTCTACTGAGGTTGCCTGTGCTGTCTCTGCAGATAGCAACAGGTGTGACAAGCAACCAGCCTATAAATCTGGTCCAGGTACCGCAGACCACCACCTATATTCCAACTACTCAACCCACAATTGTAAGTACAATATCATCATTTAAAGTCTGCAGTAGTACTGTTCCTGGCATTAAAATTGCTCAGTATTTCTGGGGGGTTGTCTCCGTCTGCTGTTCTATCAAGATATGAATTCACTGGTATAGTCTGAACTTGCAGTGCAAAATGTCTTATTTTGCTGTGCAACATTCCACCCATTCATTTCATCATTCATTACTACAAGGATTCAGGAATTGTCATTAACTACAGCGAAGGCGCTGAGGACAGTCAGACTTCCATTTTGCATTATTATGTTGGTTATTTGTCCATTTCATGTAAATACTTGATGACTACATCAATGTAAATATATAGAATTAATTTTAAATATCTTTTCAGTACCTTTTTGTCTATGGTATCCTAAAGAGATTGAATTAATTCTGAGCTATGCTTGATATTCCTGTGACATCTCAGTAACTATGAAAGAAAATATGCATTCATCAGCAGTGCGTCTCCCATGAAGTCTTGCACATTAGTGTTACGAAATCATGAGAACCTGCATTGGAATCAGATCTGGGTTTTTTTTCCATCAAAGACTTAACCCAGGATGCTTGAATTCCCTAGTGCCAGTCTCAGAGGGTGGGAAAGAAGCGAGCTTGATTTTTGTATTTTATTCAGCATAATACCCCATTCTTTCAACTGGTCACGTTCTGCAGTGCTCAATTCAGAGGCAGCATGGGAACTGATATGACGTTCTCCATACAAAACGGAAAGGTGCTGATACTGCACTGGGAACTGAGTGGCATGCTCTGTCTCGGTGGTGGGTTCACCAGAGAAACCCCTCTGTGGGAAATCTTCTGACTGAAGTTAGGTAATTTGCAGTACCTACCTACTAATTTAATAGTGTACCTTCATCGTGCTGTGATTGTGAGGCCTAATTAGCTACACAATTTACTCTGCCCTTCTCTCTCCCTGTGTGCACTCCCCACATTCCCCCAGATGCAGGATACATGCCTCTGTGTTTGCATAGAGACGTCTGTGAATACAGGCACTCACACGTACAGTATTTCATAACCATTGTATTCCACACAAATTTCATTGCTCTTAGTGGGGATCACGACTTTTCACATTCCTAGCAGCATTTTAACTCATTTTGTCTCAACTGAGAGCACTGTGCACCTTTGCAGCATTGACCCTAAGTCATTTGGACTGAATTACTGTAACGGTAAGGTTTTCTACGTTTTAAAATCAAAACAGCAAACATCAAAGACGTTAGGCTCTTTTGTGAATAACTGAGAGGTTGTAAGATCATAAGGTGGTTTTGTGTGATATGCAGAAAATTGGCAGCACCTTCATCTGTTTTCTGTAATACAAAGTGTATTGAGTTCTGTAAATCGTAATTGAAACGTCTGAAAGGCTTCAGCCTTCATTTGTGCATGTTTAAAACTTTGTACACATTTGCATTAGTCTTGCACAGCTACAGACACCTCTGTATTCTAATGACTGCACGTGCAATTTAAATAATTTTAAACCTTAGTGCATGTTTAATATGTATGCAAAATGTACATATGGGTGAAACTGGCAGAGGTGGAAAATTTACCTCTCAGGGAATGATCTTAACACATTTAAGGAGTCTCACACATTCCATATCCTGATCGCTATAAGAACTGAAACTTAATTTTTTCATGTGTGTGTGTGTATTTAAAAGGTGACTGTGGCATCCTTGATTTCCCCACCTGTAGTACCAACAGTGACTTAGGTAATGGCTTCTTTAGGGTTCAATTTGCACTTTGTTAACAACTAGGGATTTCTTCCTCTGAACAACTTCCAGTATATCTCCTGGGTACCGTTTCTGTTGAACCCTCTACATACGTCTGAAATTGTTACAAAATGATAGCAATCTTGAATTTATTTAGCAAATTGGTTCCATGTTTTGTTTTTATTCTTTCTGCAGTTAAAATAATGTAAAAATATGAATTCCTCGTCTTTGCATTCCAGGGAATGAAATGAGTAAGCTTCTGGAAGGCAGAGAAGAGACTTTGCCACAAAGAAGCTGACGAACACTCTAGGCTGTAATCCATTGTAGTACTTGCAATCTTTGTTGAATACCATTGAGACACTAATGTGGTTTCTTAAAACAGTGTGGGGAAAAGCTGGGCTTCAGTGAACTTGTATTTCTTCTTCCGTGTTCTCTTTGGAATGTCACACTACCATCAGGGGGAAGATCTGTGCATCCCTTTCAGATTCCTCAAGATCCCACTTCCCGTTTCTTCTACAAAATGCTGTGATCTGAAAAGGATGCATTTGTTTGATCACCAGTCGTGCATCACTGGAATTGTACCAAAACCTACTTGCAGTTTGTACGGTATAGGCATTTTTAGCCTTTCTCACATGTTTGGAGGAAGGTTAAGATACAAACATAAGATTCAATAAATCCTTTTCCAGATCTTCCAGAGTGATGTGACCTTGACCAGATTGTTTAACGTTCTTGTGCCTTTGTCTCTGCATCTGTAGAATCAATTACCACCTATAGAGATGTCCCGAAACTTCATCTGTCGAGATTTATAAATCATGATCTGTATGACGGAAGTGAAAAGTTTATTCTATAGTAATATTTTTACAGGGTGTGTAAGACAGTTCCCAGTAATACTGATGTTTTTGTTATTGATTTGTGCAAAAGTTAACTTAAGTACTTTTTTTGTTCAAATGGATGTTCTTTGTTCTGTGTAGACTGAATGCATGGGGGAGTTCTTTTTGGGAAAAAAAGATTTAAGTAAATGTGTAACAAGAATATACTTATAAGTGAGGGTATTTTTGTACTCCAGTTTGATTTGACAAAACTTTTTCAAATGACAAAGGATTTTCTTAGCCTTTTTTCCTCTTCCCATGTATCAGTTTGGGGAAAATACATAACTGGATGTAACTATGAAAACCTAGCTCTCCGAGCACAGACAGAGTGTGTACAGTACCTATAGGACCACCTGTCCCTGTAATTATACAGTAGTAGGAATAATAGGGAAAAACTCTTGGCTTTAGGAAAGTAATACACTACTTTCAACCCTGGAATGAGGTAATACTGCAGTAATAAAGGTATTAATTCTTGCACAAAATTGGAAATTGTTCTGGATTTTCCCTGGAAAATAAATCTCTACTTCTGTGGTCATGTTTATGTGACCTTTAACATAACAATATGTTTTTCTTGGTTTTAATCCACAGACCATTCCTGTAGTGGTAAGTCCTTCTGCTGGGACAGTGGCAATGAGAACTGGAGTTCAGTATGTTCAGACCACAATGCCAGTCCAAGTACGAAGAGTCTAACTGCTAACAAGAAGTCCATACAATTGTTGGGATTAGTAAATCTAATAGAAATGTGAAAAGTAAATACAGTTCTTTGGATTAACCTCAAAGGTTCAGACTTTAGCTTTGTTTACGTATACAAAGCATTAACTACACTACATTAATGTAAAGCATTAGTGCTGGCTTAGAAAAGCTGAGGACAGGTAAGATCCATATTAAATCTATGCTTCTTTTGTAAATAATGTACAATTTGTGGATGTCATTAGAGTACCATCTCCTTTTTATATTTGTATTGACTTTAACTTATAATGAGCGTTTGAAGTTGGAAAAGGAAAGCTTAAAACAGCCTTATTGCAAGCTAACACTCAAAACTGGTCTTGGGAAACTGCAGTTACAAAATTTCTGCACTTTGAAACTCTTGTAGAATTTCTTTGAGCAACCAAATGATGAAGGGTATCTTTTTTCACTTAATTGTATTAGGCAGGTTATGACATTTCCAATCTGTGGACCTGAAATACATAAAGATAGACATTGGTTTTTCACAATGACCAGACTGTTCATATTGTTTACAGTTTACAGTTAAGTAAAAATTTCCTTCAGTCTAATATCAGGAAGGTGGGAGGTGTAATACCAGCTGGTTGTGCTGTGATTTCTGATCACTGATATCAAAGACAGAGAAAAGTAATGTAAAGTGTCGTTTTTTCCTATGCTTCACAGTTCAGTTTTGGGTTGTTTTTTTTTAAATCCTCCAAAAAGGACTTTGAAAAGCTTTTTGAATGGAACAAGAACTAGGTGTGGAAAAAAAACATGGACTGGGAAATGAGGGCAAAGGACTCTGATGCTGGGCCAGAGCATGTATTATTTATATGATGGAGTTTATGTTTTTATGTAAGCATGAAACAGTACAGTATGAGAGAAAGTAACCCTGAAAATGCCGTCTGTTACACTTATACTGTAGTACCATTTTGTATGTTGTGTAAAACGAAAGCATTGAACAAAGCAAAGGTGATGTATGTATATGAGAAAATAATTGTATGATATCATTCCAGTACCTTCTGTTGTACATTTTAGTCATGTTGATTTCTCCCATTGTTTATAAAAGAACGGTTTGTACAGTCTCCAGCTAGTACCATATTAGAGGGAAGAAAGTATTAGAAGAAAAAAGCAAGAACAGAATATTCGTGAATTGCAGTTGTGTCAAAAATAGCCTAGCTGGCCTTATTTGTGAAGCATAATTGCTTTTAGCATATGGAAGTATTTTTTCACATTTTCTTTGTATAAAATTTGTATTAAACTTAAATATCTTTTTTGACAATTGTGTTTCTTTGTGACTAAGACAGGTGACGCACGCTATGCTTTGGGTTTTCTCCAGTTCTTCAAGAAACGTCACAATTTTTTAATTAAACTGTTTTAGAAATATGTTCCACGTTCCTGAATTTCCAGTGTCGTTTCAATCTGGATGAATGCACGTTTCTGCAGTCTCCAGATCAGATGATTTCACTTATGTTGGCTCTTCTGTCTCAGAAGTGTGGGACCTTTGAATCAGAGCCTGTCAGATCTGAGGAAAAACAGTGCAATGCTGGCAGTGTGTAAATCAGGAGCCATTGAGGTGTAAAACTCAGCAGCATCCACTTTCCCTCAGTTTGAAGGGCAGCAAAGGTCTATTGTTTGCTGTGTAAGTTACACATTGGTTGGATGGGGGTCGGATCGCTATGTATAGTCTTTATTTGTGGGTTAGGAACAGGGGCTTTCATGATGAGGACGGTTGCAGCTCTCTAAGAGGGCATCAAAGTGGGTGAGACTGCTGTGTGTGTCTTCATTATCTGCTGGAGGAAATGGGGAGCTCACAGTAAAACCTTACTGGGGATATTGTCTTGAAGTTCCTTCTCCTGGATTAACCTTGATACAAGCATCTGTGAAACAACTAAAGTTAATGTTCCCAGTGCTGCTCTTTAAAGAAAAGCACAGATTTTGAAAGCTTGAAATGATGTTTTGTAAAATGAATTCTGGTGTTGCAGAGATGAGCTCTTGTGTTAGGAGGAAAAAGGGGCACAAGTCAAATTGTTACAGGAAACACACAACTTTCTGAAGCCTGTTTCAGTCTATGGGTTTTAATTGTAATGGGCATTGTTTTTTTTCTACAAAACAGGTTTCTTTCCTTGTGATAAACAACAGGTGAACAAATCCTAGCAAAGGTTTATATAAACACGAAATAACTCCCAGAAAGAATTACTGGGTCTAGATCAAGGTACTGTCTTGGATGTTCTAGTGACTGTATTTTTTTTTTTTTTGATGCTTTAGCCAGTTATGGTATGATGTTCACTGTTTTTCTGAAGATTACTTTGTATTGATTAATGTGAAGGAAGAAAACATCTCTGGCTTTGATATCGTGGGAAGAGAAGATACTGTGATATGAACTTAAAAGATAGGCTATCGCTTTATTTAATGCATGATTGAATACCATGACTACACATAAGCTGCATCCATTGCTTGTGTATAGAGTATCCCTCTGCCCGGTGTAGCATATCCCTGGTTTATTTTGGATCCAAGTATTTTGGGAGAAATTACCGTGCCTGGTCTGGAATTTTTACCTGTGCTGGTGGTGAAGGTTCATCAGTTGTGGTACCCAACTCAGTCCTGGGTTGATGGCAGAGTCAGGGTGGCTGTGCTTTCATCATCTTGCTGCAAAGGGTGATGCCAGGGGCAGGGTGTCAAATTGAGGGAGGCTGAGGGAGTAAACAATGAAAAGCCTCTTTGGCCATACACCATCCTGGGAAAACTTGTTTTCGTCCTTCAGCTACAGGCATTGAGGGTCCTTATGTTTAACATCCTGTTATAACCGACTGAAGGATGTGGGCAAGTTACTTCTGATTCCTCTAATTTGGGGAACAAAATTAACCTGTCTGGGGGTCTCATCTTAGAAATCTCTACATTATTACCTTATCACGCTGACCTTCAGTTAAGAAGGGAGAGAGATTTGATGCTGGTGTTTCTTAAAGGACCAGTCAACTCCAAAGCTTTACCAAGTGGTGGCAGTGTTTTCCTAGCTTTAGTTTTACTGCAGGAGTCCTACACCCTTTGGAAAGTAGTGGCTGATGTTGCATTCAGGATGCTCTGAGGTTTTGTGTTAGCCCCCAGAATGGAGTTTACCACAGGGAGGAGTCATCACAGAAGCCCAGTGTTAGCGCATGGATGTGAGGAGCACACAGGCAGCTGGGTTGGTGGCACGTGGCTGCCCAGAACGGGCAGTTGTGGCTACAGAGAGGCTGTTGCATTCAAACTGGACCTTTGTGGCCAGACTACAGCTGCAGAGGTTGTGAATTTGATATCAGTTGTGGTGTCACCTTCTGGCGCTGGTTCTTGCTGAATTACGCGCTTTTCAGTGCTTACATCGTAGAGACACAAGTGCTTATATTGCAGAGGAGCACAGAGCAGCCAAGAGGAGCGCACTCCGTCTGGAGATTTTCATCCTCCTCACACAGATGTGGCAGTTCTGATTCACGTACCCTTTTCTATTCCAGATACAAGAAGTCTGTATCTCTGTATCTAGAGGTTCAGACAGGAACAAGCAGCTTTTAACACAACAGATTTTGGCAGCAGTTATACATTTTAATGATGTACAACTTGCTTGCTTCAGCTGTTCTGCAACTGCTTGGGGACCCTTGTCACATCATTGCATGTCGCCTGATTAGTGATGTGACTCAGCAAGGATTTTATGCTGTAACAATGTACAAAAATATAAAAACATAGGTGAAAGAGCTGAGCAAGGCCTATAGGAGTGTGCATGTCCGTGAGTAACAGCAGTTACAGATCCCATCTTTTAGCCCTCACAGCTTCCCTGGAAACTCTAGTACTCTTGCTGCCGTGAGATGGGCATCGGCCGCAGGGACTGGAAGGAAGGGGCACTCCCGTCGGACAAAGAAGTGTTCCTGGTGCTGGTGGGCACCACCCTCATCGGCCGCGTGGCCTGTGGGTAAGCAAAAATTGGGAGCTGGGAGGAATATGAACTCACTCATAGCAACACCATGTGGAGCATGAGCAGGCACTAACAGAACACAGACCTTTGCCAAGAGCTTTGGAGACAGAAACAAGAGAACTGGAGAATCTTTATAGACAGTCAGAAAGCAAAACCTTCCTAAAAAAAGTTTTAGAAAAAAAAATAGTACTCCAATAATTGACTCAAATGAGGCAGGTGTTAAATTTGGGATTTCCAGGAAGAGCAAAGAGCTGACTGACAGGGTGTTAAAGCTGATGTTGTGCCTCCTTAGGAGCCTGCCACCTGCTGCTTGTTCCTCTTCCAAAGGTTTTATTTACGGGCGCGCTTATCTTGTGAGCATCTCTCAGTTCTCCATTCAGTTTGATTTCCTTGCCTTGTGATATCACTTACTATTTGTAACAGTCTAACAGCTAGAAAACCTTGAGGGGAAAATTCTGCCAGACTTTCATTTCAGCAGCACTCCAGGCAAGCAACGTCACTGCTAGCAAAATCTCCTTTGATTTTGTCGCGTGCCGTATTCAGCCCAGAGAGCAGCTCTTCGGGAATGCCTCCCAAGCAGGTACTTAAAGGCTGGTTTTGTTCATGCCTGCTGCCGACAAGTAGAGCTGACAGGTTTTACAGCTGCTGCACGGCTGCCTCCTCTTGAGCCAAAGGCTGAGATCAGATTCTTTGAGGATCAGATTTTGTGTTTCAGCCTGGCAGAAAATCCCCTCTCCCATCTAGCAATGACTCTGTTCCCGCAGGTAAATGTTCTTAGATGTCGGGATGTCGCTCTGGCTTGCGTGGCGCTGTCACACTTGTAACTCGGGTAACCCGCACTTGTTTGATCTCGATTCACACATGATAAATTAGGGGATTGTATTACTTGCTGCATCTCTAACACCGTGTTCCAGTGAGGCTCTGCCCTTTCTGAGGTTACTCGGTGCCACAGCAAGCAAACATGAGCAGTTTGGGAAGTGAATTAAGAGATTTATCCAGTCCCTGCGAACTGAAACATTTTGACAGCAAGAATTAAGAGGCCAGCTCAGCAGAAATCCTAAAGCTGAAGCTTACTTGTAGATGCATTTATTTGCATAAGCATAAATATACAGAGCTGCGGTATTTGCTTGCCCTTTCTCTTCCTCTGCAGGACAAGGCAGATTTGCCAAGTGCCCACGTCCTCTCCCAGCAGACAGAGTTGCTGGTTCTCTTCAGTCTGTGCCCCCTAAACAGACTCGCTGCCTACCGACTGCTTGGTGCACCCGGGGGGCTCCGCTCTGAGTCCTTCCAGCCTCACCTAAACCTTGAAACAGAGTGTGTGTACTCTACACATACCTCTAGATGGACTGTGGCTGGAGAGAAGAGAAGGCAGGTAATCTAGTTCCCCGAAATGTAAACATGTTTTTATTTAATGCCTTTCGCTCATCACAAGGTACTTTTTCTCCAGCCCCCAACCCCAGGATGGCAGCATAAGGCACCGCGTAGACACATGCACAGTCCACATACCATCTCTGTAAGATTGAAAAACACAGCTACAGTTCTTACCAATGGTACCATGTGTCCCTATTATTAATGTACACAATATGATTTTCCCCAGAGTTTGTTCTGGAGAAATGAACCATTAATTTAGAATGTTAAGACTTTCCCCATTCCCAAACCCTCCCCCACAAAAAAAAAAAAGCCAGATTAAAAACACAGGTACAGAGCTTAATACCAGAGTAATGAGATTAGTTCATAAATTAAAAAAAAAAATTACAAAAAAAAAAAAATCAACAGTTTCACTCTCATTTTCAGAAGGTCCCCTGTGATGTGACGCACTGTGCACACTCCTTACTATGTCCTCTTCCCCTTTCAAAAGCAAGAAAACTGGCAAGTAGATCCAGGACTTGTAGGGTTTGTTGTTGAAGGAAAAAGGCTGCTACAGCTCTATGTGTCCGGCTTAACCATGTAACTGCAGGATCCCCAGCGAGTTATCTGAAGGCTTTTCCTCTGTCCAAAGGAAGAAGGACTTGATACAATGTTCTTTGGCTGCAAGTTCTTAAAGGCTTCCACTGAAAGGGTTCTCCTTCAAAAAAAAGAAAAACTGCAGTTGCTGTGGGATTTTTTTTTTTTAATAAGTGTTGAGGAATAGGTGGAACCGATGTAACAGTTTGAGTGAAGCCCTCACAGTGCTAAGATGTTGGGGTCTGCTACAAATATTCAAGTTCCAAGGCGTGTCGAAGAGCTTCCAGGTCAGCGTGACAAGAGATTCTCCAGAATGGCATGTTGTGCTAGAGTGAAACCAAAAGAGGGGATTTTTTGGTTTTTGTTTAATACTGAGATCAAAACAACTTTCTTAGTTTGTGCACTTGGGACACTAGGTTGTCACGGTGTCGCAGCAAGGAGGCTCATCTTGGAGCGTTTCTCCTGTGCTGAGAGGATGAAGTATCAACTTTTTAAATGCTGTGAAACAAGTGCAGTTCAATTAAGCCGGGGACCTGAGATGGAAACTAATCTGGTAAAGTACAAACAGGACACTCAAAGCACCATTACGCTACAGTTCTGCAATCCTTAGCAATAGTTACAATCCTGGTGGTTTCTTGCATAGAGATAAACTCAAAATAATCAGAACTTTCTTTTGGACGTTAAATATTACTTTTCCTGGCATGTTCTGGTGAGCCTGGTCTTTAGGCTGGATTTGTTTCTTCTCCAAAACAGTTAAAGCGGATTTACTTTAGAACAAAGAACTTCTTTCTGCACTTAAGACTTCAAAACATTTGGGATTGTGATTTTCTTAGCTTCCTCCCCAAATACCTGTCTCTGTAGAGCCAGTGATATGTATGCAGTAACAAACACACAGAAAGCCTTAAGGGTCAGAGCCTACTGCCCCTTGAGCACGGGAATAACGTTTTGGAGTGTTTTATCACTGTAAATTGGATAAATAGCTTAGACAAAGCTTCAGTGAATCTACACTTCCTAGGCAGAGGATTCTAATGAAGGGAGGTGTTTCTTTTCCAAGTGTACCTACCTCTGTAAGAAAACTGCGGTTCCAGATGTTTGTTTCACAGAGTGTCTGTTTACGCATCTCTAATGTTTAAATATAACTCAAGCTTCCCTTCCCTCTGGCACGTCCTCTATTGGTAAACAGATGTTTCCTTCAAGCTATTTATCAGTGTGTGTAGAGACAGAAAGCAAACACAGACATCTGAAGTGCTGGAATCCATCGCTCCGCAATTTCACTTTAAGGGGAAAAGTTATTTCCTTTGCCCTCCCCTGGTTGTTATTAAAGCCCTTCCATTAAATTATCTATTTTTCCTTCCTAAACAAGAAGAAAACTTGGCTTCTCAGTCACTCCTGCTGTTCAGCGTTTACAGATTTATCACTCATCAGACAGGTGAAGAAAAACGACCCACTAAAACGGAGATACTATCAGTGCTGTCGGCAAACAGCAAAAGGCTCTCTGCCCGCCCCCTCACCTTTTTTTTTTTCTTTTTTTATAAAGCTCAGGTGTGTAGAAGCCTTGCCTAATGCCTGTCATCAATCAAAGGAGGGACAGCCCAGCAAAGAATGTGCCCTACTAATGGGAGAGCTGCTTAGGCCAGGAGTCACAAGCAAAAGGGCTCTTGAAATCCTTCCTATAGAAGACCATTCATAGAGCCCGAGAGCCCTCGCAGCCTTTGAAGCCGTCATGTTCACTGACCCAGGACCTTTGAAGTATGGCACTGGGCTGTCACACTATTATCACTCTATTCCCAGTCACACAGTTGGATTTTTCTCTGACAATTCCTTAACCCTTCGTGAACTAGAGAACCAGCTGCAGATGCAGCTACTTTTCCAAGGTGGGTGCAGGTACTGTCGCTTCCATCAGCCAGAAGAAACAGACTGTAAAAATTAAGGTTTCTGCCGCTTTGAAGGAGACGCAAGATACGATTCTGGGGACAGAACATGTGCCCATCATAGTATTTGCTGCAATACCTTTGTTCCTGGGCTTGTGCACCTAGAAAGCACCAATTTGCTTGGAAAGTCTTTGCAGGATCTTCATTCAGAACGAAATATTTGGTCTTGCAACACAAGGTTCAGCGGTGTAGCTGAGTTCCTGTGATGTACTATTTTGTACATCAAAAATAGCCAGTTCTAGCATCTCAATTCGTGTAACGCTCCTGAAGCAAAAGCAACTGAACCACACATTCCTGCATTCACATCAGGAGCAGATGACCCAGGACGCACAAAGACATCTTGCAAATGACTGCCAGTAACAAATTGTATTCCTGTCCTGAAAAGCCAAATAAATGGAGATTCCAGGCAGGTTGCTGTTCTAAAGTTTAAGAAATGAAAACTTCAGCTGTTCAGTTCTCAGAGTGTAGAATTCACTTGATGTCCCGAGTGCTTTCCTTCAGGTCTTTGGTTGTTGCTCTCTGTGTTTCTACCACACTTGGGTTTCTTTAATATACTGATATCCCTTATATTATGGCAGAAGGTAGTCCTTGCTGGATCTCCAAATCTCTGCCCCCTTCCCCCCCGACCCCAAATCACTGTAAGCAGTAAGTGGGCTTTGGTCTTCTAAAATTTTGCTTTTATCTCTTCCAAGCTCTCGGGTTTTGGCTTCTCTCCTCTTACAGTCTACCCAAAAGAGTGGGTAGCTGGTCCCTAAAACTCCAGTTCTTGTTTTCCAATGACTGGATTGTTGATACTAATGACTGGATGGCTCAATTAGATATGCAGGTTAGTCCACTTAATTCTAAGGCTACCAATGTCAGTGGGCTGCACCTTTGTGGCAAGCAGGAAACATTACCAAGGGCTTGTTATTCCTGACCACACTGCTTTCATGGTTTCTGTTCTACTTTGCATTCAATACATCTTCCTAATTTCATTTTGCTTGCAAAATTAATCACAGTGAGCCATAACTCATTGATAAAGGCAGGAACTCAGTCCCTTTGGTATTCACTCTAGTGTTGCTACACCCTATGAGAGTCATAAATATAAAAACATGTATGTATACACACATATTCTAAGATGTAATTCAAAACTAATTCCAGATATTTGGAATTTACAAAAGCAACATGTGCAGATCAGAAATTCACCCTGCTTGCTCACCTGAATTCACACACTGGAGTTTTCCTTTTTGTGTGTTTAAAGCCATCTTTATTAAGCAAGAATAATTCCTGGAACATGAGAGAGAGCAACTAGCTGGAAAACTGCACTGGCTGCCAAGGCTGGGGGGGGATTTACAGTAGGAAATTTCTCCCGAGGCTGTTGAGTATTTTGCATATTAAGAAATGAGACCACTTGTGAACTGTTTCAAATGGAAGGAGCTTCATTAAATGCTTTAGTAAAGAAAGGATCATTGAAATGAAAACTTGGAAGAATCCAGCATGGGATCCACAAACTGTACCTTTTTTGCTCCCTGTTCCTCTTCAACACCATCTCCTATTACAATGTACACGGCTTTCCTTCCAAACCTTTGCATTATTCTTTCAAAACAGCTCTCTTTCCCTAAGCAACAGAAAAGAAGACACATTTTTTTTTTTTATCTGGACACATACAGCAGGTGGGGCTGACAATCAGGCATTGAAAGTGGAGTTAGGACCTAACTGAACTTGCTGCTACATTCCTTGTTTTCTTTTGAAATTAGAACCTAACTGAACTGTCATCTGAGACTGATTCTCTCCATCTCATGACAGCCAGTAGCATTTTCTTTATCAACTCAAGGACTTCCAAGTCCTGCCAATTTTTTGTAAGCTTTGTGACTCTGACGCACTGCTTAGATGGGCAGTTGGCAGACTGATGTGATACTCACAATATTCAGCTTCGAAAGCCCTCTGCTGTTTATTATGGTTGTGGTAAAAATACAAAAATGCCAACCTGAGAGCTTCCAAACACCTACCCCAGAAAGGACAGAACACAAAAAGAGCCCCAACCCAAACCTACCAATATTTAGTACACACACAGCGTCATAAAGTTCATTTAGCACACTTGACAGCTCTGGAAGAATAACAGGATCCAAAGAGCGTTTCTGTATGAAAAAGGTCCAACCAGACTGTTTTCCCCCTAGCTCAGTGCAGCTGAACATCCCCCATGCGGCAGATACTCCATGGGACGGGTACTTTTCAGGCTCACCCCCCCATGAAGACACTTGGGAAGACTGATTTTTTTTCTTTTCTCTTCAGTCTTTCCCAGCTTAAGTGTGGGCAGTCAGGACATGAATTAGAGGCGTGTAAACATGGAGCTAAAAGTAAAGCTCAGGCATTGCTTGTTGTGATCAGGTTGGACAGCTGTGCCTGACTTGGGGACAAGGCTTCAATCTGTCTTCAGTGAGGGCTAAGTTAGATCGCTCTTACCTGTTTTTGTTGCACTGTAAATGTTTTCAATGGGGAAGACAGTGCCCAGTCCGTAGAGAAGCACTTTAGCGAGAGCGGGTATCAGCTGAGTTGTGGTGACCAACACATTCACACAGTTCGGCCTAGAGAACAGAAGTCAGCAGAGTTGGCAATCTGTGCTGCTCTCTTTTAACTCTAGACTGAAAGATGGCAGGAAGCAAACCTTTCTTGCAACTGGAAGTTCCCAAGCTACTGGGAGATGACGCAGCTAGAGGTACACACCAAGAGTACTGGAATGCAGTTTTATCAACTTACTAAAATTAAAATTACTAAGATAGCAATAGTGATGCAGCCTTTTTGCTTGCATGCCAGGATCTATTTTATGGGAATTTAAACACCATGTAATAATGTCTGTGCTGAGTTCTCTGAATGAACATGTTCAGGGACAGAAGGGCCCTTTGCTCACCTCCCTACTCTTGCTCTCTCCACCCCTTGATAATTTAAGTCTGGCAAACACGTGCAGACTGGCCTCACGCAGGTTTGGCCAACAAAGTCCTATAATTGTGTCTCCATTTGTTTAGAGGGGAAAAAAAAGGGAAGCAAAGGAGATCCTGGATGAAGCCTGTAGGCAATTTTTTAAGCTGTTCTTACCGGGAATGTATCAAATTCAGCGCCTTCAGAGCATGTGTGAGCCAGAGATCAGTCAGCGCTTCAAGTTCTGCTCTTAACTGCAGCCAGGTTTCCCTCTTAGGAGCTCCTATTAAACCTGTAAGTAGGGAAAGCATCTTTGCAGAAGCACAGAAAGGGAGTAGCGTGGCTTTGCATGTAGAAGGCCAAGGGGCTCCTGTGTGTGTTCTGAACACTCTCTCTCCCACTGCCTTTCTCCAGGCTCTGCTGGAGGCTGCTTCTCTCTGCCCACTGCCACGTCACCCCTATGCTACTGCAGCTCAGCTCCGTTCCTCTTCAGCAGAAGGCTATCAGTCACATGCAGGCTGCAGGACCACATCAAAACACCTTTCTCAGAGTTAGCACAAAGCTTGCATGGCAAGTGAGCAAGAGGATGAAAGAGCTGCGTATAGCAGGTGGTGGCCTGAGCTGAGAGACATCTGAATGCTTTGTTTCTCCTGAAAACCTCTAGGCCATTTCCAGTACTGGGGTTGCTAGGCTATTCCTCCAACCAGAAAAAAAGGGTTGTGGTGATACTCTGAGTTTTGCTTCTTTCTCCCTCTAGTCAGAGACCTGGTGCTGATGTTTTAAAAGAGAGGGAGATCAGCCTATTGAAAGAACTGTCTGGAACTACCTGAGATAAAGGAACACAGGCCGTCCTGGTATCTGGTGTTGTTTTGGGAGAGTTAAAAACAAATAGTTATGATACAAGAATGCTTTCAGACAGAGATCAGCCATGTATTCTGTGAGGGAAAAAAAGCATATTTTGGTTTGAACTGTTTGTTTACCTACTAAACATTTTTGAAAACTGGAGAAGGTTGCTTTCCTGCCAAAGAAATAACAAAATAAAGCCCCACTCTTGGACTTGAGTCTTTCTCAAGCCACTAAACCAGGTATTTTAGCTTATCCTGTATAGGACCTCACTTAAGGATGACTGCTGAAACACTTCCTCGGCTGGCTGTGAAACACTCTTGTCTACACCTCCTCCACGAGAGTCCATAGCAGGGGCAGGGTGTTTGGGAAGATGAAAGGCACGCTTGTTGCCTGGCCACAGACACTTACCCCCTACATTGTTTTTGTAGGTGTTGTACATCTCTTTCACCCGACGGTAGCGGAATGCTAATTTCCTCATCCAGTCAACTCCCCCATGAACACCAGAGCCCAGACACAGATTTGCACTCGCAGTTGAACTGTGAAAGCCATCGGCAGAGAAATTGTATGTGCTGGGAAGGGGAGGAGAGAAGGGGAGAGGTCAGTATAATTACAGTCTATGCAGTGCCAGCGTGGAGCGGGAACAATTGAAAAGAAATGTGGAGATGAGGGGCAGCAGAGATATACACAGGATGTGCTGTACTGGAGTTCATCTCTAGCTTGGTTACAAACACAGATTTAAAAGATGTTCTTACTGCAAACACAACACAGGTTACTTGGCACTCCCTGCCAGTTCTGAGGTTCTCTAGACTACAAACATCTGACTGCCCCTAGGTCACTGAAATTCCTCACCTGCCTCTCATCCAGGTGGTAAGGTAACTGCAGAAAAAAAGTCCTAAAGGACAGAATTCTGGTGTTACCTTTCTGACTGCTTGGCTATGTTGCTAAACAGGCTCTGAAGACACACTGGATCAAGATGAAAAAGAACAAATTACCCAAAGGAGCCTTAACTGTCAGGTACCAAATGCAGACAGCACGCAGCCAGGGAGGGGAGAGGGAGCATAGCTGAGAACATCACTGACGAGCCCCCTGCTATTTTCAAACAGCTGAGGACTACCTGACCTGCAGCTTCCAGCCTGGAGATCCCCATACCTTAGATCTTGGCCATTGTCATCTGATGATACGTCATCTATGTGGATCTGGTCACAGTCCTGAGAAGTGTATAAAAGAAAATACATGAGTAAGTAAATACTTTGAAAGAAAAAAAAAAATCAAAGAACGTAATGAAGGGTACGAATGTACTTTAAGGGTGATATTAAAGAGAGAAAATCGTACATACTGCTAGTATTGTCTTTCATAGTCTAGCCAGTTAATTGTTAGGAACAAGTATGGCATAGCACTTGTATAAAATATGAACAGACAAGACTGTGTGTGTGTGAGAGAGATGTGCTGTTTTCTAAAGGCACAACAGCTCTTGAATAAAACAGTAAGTGAAACTCCTTCCTATGCAGGCAGAAGGGAGAGAGATGCTCGTGTTTTAGCCAGGAAAACTGTGTTTTCTAAACTTTGTATGCACGATAAGGCAGAGATTTGGCAGCCTCTCCTCCTGTGAGAATACTGCTTTGGATGGGCGGTGTATGCCCACATAATTACAACGGGAGAAGATCGGTCCCAAAGAAATTTCCAGAGACGCCTGTCCTGTGGTGTTTTCCCAGTTTGTTTTGAGGGGGCTGAGCTTGCTTTGATGTGCAGGGAAGTTGGGCTCAAGCAATGAAGGCGGCACCCTTTCATAGCCCCAGCCACAGACTGAGTTATGGAATAATGTGTGTCAGTAAAGAGGAAATCTATGCACCGGAAATTTAACCAGGATATATACTTGGAGCTCAGCCTGCATGAAGTATGTACTCAAGATCTTATCTTCCAAAATTCTTCATTGTTTGAATGGTGCAGGCTTTGCCTCAAAAATTTGAGTAATGTTATTTTTTTTGTTTTTTTTCCTCGTCTCAGCATTAATATGAGAAAGAGAAACATCAGGAACCTTCTCCCACCACCTTGAATCTCATTTCTCCCTGACTCTTGCAGGTAAGAACAAAAAAGAAAGCCTTCAAGCTGATGAATACTATCTTTCCTTCTGGATGATTTTTCAACAGAGGTAAAAGCACTTGGTACGACAGGACTCCAAAGTCAGAACAACTGCAGCTAACCAAGGTAGTTATTCTTCACTACTTCAGTATGCCGTAAACCACAGAATTAGTCTTACCTTCCTTACACAATTATCGATTTTATGAATTACATTAAAATAGCCCCTTTCAAAAAAAGAAAAATCCCCAAACAAGTGACCAAACTTGCCATCAGTGGCAAAACATCACATACAGTTCTTTCCATACTCGTGAGGTTTTTCTGCAGCATTTACTTTATTCTCAGAAAGACACACAATTTTATCTTGTTCTCATCTCATCAGTACTCTTATCAACCTATCACTGGGGTGTGTATTTCTGTATATAACTGAAGCCAAGCAGCTGAATAACAGATCTTTGCTGGCACTGCTCGCTCTCTCCATCACCCCCATCATTTTTTAAGTCCCCTTCCCAATTGCTGTTGTGAGCCATGCTGGGATAATATTGATGCAGCCCACTCCACTTCAGTTGTATGATATAGGGCATTAAGTCAGGGGAAAGGTATTTGCGGAGGGATCTGTTTTTCTCATTTGTGAATGAATTGTTCTGTACACTGAAGTGTGACAACAGTAGCTATCACATTTCTAACTTAATAAAATACCATGACACTTGGTGAGACGCTACCTCATAGTCCGCCGGCTGAGCCTATCGTGTTACTGGGTGAAACACAGGGAAGCAAGAATGTAGCCCATGTTTTACTACTTGGTTACGAGACTAATTTTTCATTCTTGCAGAATTTCCCTGAGATTTTAGTGAGCAGGGAATCAAGGCAGGATATCTGGGCTGCCGAAAAGAAGGTCCAGATTGTTCAAATAGAAGCCCATAACGGGGACATATCCCAGTTTTCACATCTGCTGACTTTTAAAAATGATACTTTAGCATCTCAGAAGTATACGATGTGTGGCACAGCCTGTAACTGAATCATAAGTGTAAGAGCTCAGTCAGTCCTTGCAACTCTGGGAACCAAACTGTTTTTAGTTGTGATATCTCTAGGTCAGTCTGTGTTACACAACCTGCTGCCAGGTGGGACCAGACCCTTGTATGCACATGGAAAGGAGCCTGGGTTAGCCCACAGCTTTGAAATGGCACTGCAGGCTTGGAGAAAGCCTCTGCTGCCTCCTTGTGAAATACAAGCTGTTCCTGAAGATACAGGGAGCAACTCCTTCTGTTATTACTTATGCTCTCTCTGAATACTCTCAAGCTGTGTCTCATGCACATATGAAAACAACTTATGAACGTAGGTTATCTATTTGCATATCAGAACTGCATTAGAGATTTTAAACATTTCATGGATTCATGAGCTTGCATCCCTCATGAAGCAAGGGGTTAACAGTCTCCAGAACAGAAAACCTCCAGGGACGGTTCTGGAAGGCAGTAACTTGTAAACACACTAATCCCCTTGTTTGTTAATTCCTCATCCCCTTGTCAGTCCCCCTGTCCTTTATACCTGTTTTCTAAAGTGCTAGACAATAATATCTCCAGAGGGACTGGGGGTGGAAGGTACTATGCTTTAGCCAGCATCGCACTGTGAACAAAAGGCATCTGGGAGAAAAAGCACAACCCTGGAAAGCCCAGAGTTTCAATTTTAACTTCATTGTGATCTGTAACCTTGGGCAACTCCTTTTCTCCCTGATTCCCCAAAGTGGAACATAAAAGCATGAGAGAGAACATCTCCTTTCAAGTAAATATTTGCTGATGTATTCTGCAGTCTGATCAGAGCCCTTTGTACACAACACCTTGTATGTCCTATACACACAGACCATAGGGATTTAATCTGCCTGTACTGTTGCAACGACAAACAGTGGTCGACAGGCATGTAAGTGCTACATGGGTCCGTGAATTACTGTGGCAAACCCACACTTGTATGATTTCAGTGTGGCTCAGCCAACACAGGCCTTGCTTGCCGGGATTTACATTGCTAACAACTTGCAGAATGGGGCAATGCTTGTCTCGCTGCATTCCCTGGAAGCGCAAAGCGCTGGCTGCCCTTGCAAGGTTGGTGCCTTGATTCTTTGCTATGGGGCAGACACACCACTAAGCTGTGCATCAACAAACATCACCAGCATCCCCCAGCTGGAAAAAAGTCCATCTTCTAAGTTGTACAGCTTAAGAGTTGGCTTTGCTGACAGAGAATCCCTTCTTGTAAAAAGGCCAAAAGTGTTTCATAGGAGTCTAGGTCTAATCTAATTCTCTAATCACTCACCTGCCCCATGGAACAGTGATCAGCCTTCTATTTAACTAGCCTGAGGTCTGGGGTGACTCGAATGGGAAACTGTCTGCTCTACTAGGCTGAAATACTAAGAGGGAATAGGTTGAAGCTGGTTATCTGAATGGATCTGCTGGTTTGCCCTTTCACACTTCTGAAATTCCCACCCCTGAGCATAGCAGGAAAATACATACACACAACACACCCAGGGAACAGTTGCCTGAATTCTTTCCAGGTAAAGTCTGCAAACACATAAAGACCTGGCTAACAAGAGTCTCAGGATAATTTTTTGATAGGAAAAAGGGAATATTCCAGCTCAGGCTCCTCACTCAGACTTTGAAGGCAGTTTTCTGCTATGATGTGAAGTCACATCCTCATAAGACTAAGGAGCATCACATAAACGCTAGCAAGGGCTGGCAAACCTTGCTGTACAAATATTTCATCCTCATCAGGCACTTTCTGGGAATGCCTCAAAAGGGCTTTACATCCTGACAACACCTTCTGCTTGGCGCAGGACTGTAAACTGCAGCCAGCAAAATAAACTATTCCCCTGTGCTAAAGCAAGGTAATATCTGATTTCCTTGTCCAACTTGCCTCTCTGGCAAGGGTGGGCTACATTTCTTCCACTTCTCCTCTCCCTTTGCCTGTCTCCACCTGTTAGGATCGAGGCCAGCCACGATCTCGTTGGTTCAGACTACTGCCCCCTCCCTCCTCATATGCCTAAACTTAGCTATGGACTTGTGCCACAGAAGAATCTTGCTGTGTTTAGCATTCACTACCATGAATACTCCTGCTTTGGTCTCGAATGGGGCAACTATTCACCACTTTCTCACTTACAGCTTCTTTCACCCTGCCCTAAAACAGAAGGAGGTCAGAAAAAGTTTCAGCCCTGTGTGGTTTTACCTTATTTTGTCTCGTACAGGCCAGTTATACCACATGATGGTGCTAATGTATATGGTAATGTTTGTGGGTCTAGAATTGAATCAGCTTTGGTGCTTGTTTTTCATCGATTCCTCTTTTAAGTATATTGTTCACTGCATTTTTTTAAAGCCTAGAGTCTTGGTGATGTATAATCCTTAAATATCACTGTGCGAACACCCAAACCTGACTTTCATTTATCATCCTAAATGTAGAAGTAGGGTGGTTAATAAACAGAGATGGGGGACACCCTCCCTTTATATTTTGCTGAACAGGTTTGTGCTGTAGCACCTGGATCCCTCTCTGTGTTGGAGATGGAGACCAGGTATTTTGCAGAAGGTTCTGATTTCTATTTGGAGAGACACTACTAAACTTTACCTCTTCACTGGACTAGTTCTTACTCAGTTACATAGTCCTCCTGGAATGAGAGAGTCCCATATCTGAGGGATTTTTGCTTAGCTTTTGCTTCCTCAGTGTCTAGAAACCACAAAAGAAAAAAAAAAATACAACACACTAACTTTTTATAACTGAAAACTTCGCTCTACTGTAGTGGCTGAAGAACTCGAGAGGCCATGTGAGACAAAACTGACCCAAGGACTCTGTTTCTCACAGCCAAAGCTGTTACTGACTGATAAATGTGCAGAATTTGACTGAGGCTGCACAATTTGCTACTTCATTTCATGTTTTAGAGTGGAAAGTGGAGCAAGGAAAAAACTTGCTTTAATGAGATCTGCCAACTTATATTCTTGCAAGTCTAGATAGGCACAAAATTTCTGGAGGGTGGCTTTGTTGCATCACATGTTGAGATCTGATGGGTGAAAAGTGATGGTTGCTTATTAAATATTATCACCACTCATATAGAGCCCTGGACTCCCAAACAGCAGCTCTGCTTTTTTTTTGGTAAGAGATGGATTTTTTCACTCTGCACCTCTTGCAACCTCATCACCAACTCCTTCTTTGAAAAAAGGTGAAAGAATAAAAACCTGTCAGTTCAGGCACCACCCACTACTTGTCTTTGAAAGGAAATGAAAGTTCTCAGCAAGTGAAACCCCAGACTGTAAGGAGGCAGGTGGCAGGAAAGGATGCACCTCCTGTAATGCAGAGGACCACAGTGCAATTAAGCAGTGAAGGAACCAGAAGTTCTCACTGAATTCATCAGGCACAGAAAAAGTTCTCTCATTTCATCTGGCACAGAAACAAATTATTCCTTTTTCAAGGGAAGAAAAAGACCACAGAAATCTGCCCAGGAATGCCAGATTTCTTTCCTTCAAACACCTCCAAGCAGTATTCTGACTCCAAGGTGCCCACAGCACAAACCCCATCTTACTCACTTTTCTACGTGACTCATTCAGACTATTTCTACTGATTGGAAATGCAAACAAATTTTCATCTTTCTCAGCTGGTGACAGGATTTGGCCAGCAACCCTTTGCTTGAATTTTACCATATATTCAAAAGGATTTTTGCTTGTATAGTCAGATCTCATGGCACAAACAGGAAGGATTTTTCCTCTTGGTCGTTTACTTGAAACTTCCATCGCTTTGTCCTGCAGTGTGCCTGAGCTAAGGCAGAACTCCTGCTCTGTGTGTGAGCAAACAGAACTTCCTCAAGAACAGAGATCATTTTTAAAATCTCTGCATTGGCTCACATCTAATTGCTACCTGCCCCATAGGATCTATGCTAATTAAGCTTAATAAAATTATTAAATAGCAAATTTCAGGAGAAGCAGCAGCAACAGCCTCATTATTAGATTTAGTAAAACTGCCAAAAGCCATCATTGTTACTGTGTATTTAGAAAAAAATTCTTTAACAGAATGAAGATGTCAAAGGGACACAGTAAAGTATGCTTCCAATAAGCCACCTAAGGCTCATTTCTTTGGGGTCAAAAATGATAGTTTCTTGGCCAGAAAAAAGAGTTTGTAGACCAGATGCAAATAATTAGAAAGAAAGATGTTAAATAAAATAAGCAGCTACATACCTCCAGGTCATTAAAGAACAGATGTGTATCTGCAAGGTTGAAGATCATTTCTTCCATCATAAGACCTATCCGCACAGACGTCGTAGTGTCCTGTTAGGGGAAAACCATTTTTTTTTTTCCATTCACTTTGATTTTCTTTTTCTCTTTTTTTTCTGGGAGGGGTGGGGGCAGGGGTAGGAGATCACAAGAGCAAACACAGGATCTACACGTTCCTGTTTGAAGACTCCTTAAAGTAATTTTATTTCCCAAGTGTTATCTTAATATGCTTTCCTCATCCTTTCTTTTGATTTCCTAGATAGCAAAAGTCTGTTCTTTGCAGGATGTTAATGGCTCACTTTGCCCAGTATTAGCCCACACAATTCAGATGATATAACAGGAAACTTTAAACACCTGAGACTATACAAGAATTGCTTCAGTAGGTTAGACCAAGAATTGATTTCCAACAGCATCATTAGTAAATGGTTAGGGGATAATCATGAGTGACAGAGAACACAGAGCTGATCCTTTCCTGAATCCATGCTTCAAACCAGCTATAAAAGGTCCGCATTATTCTCTTTTAATGTCAAACAACAACTCGGTGGGCAAAATCTGAAATCAGAACCCAGAAGTTCAAACATAAATTAAGTTTCTTTCTCTAAAAGGTGCAATCCCTGTGTCTCAGTGCACTTGGTTTTGGTCTTTACTGCCATGCTAACAAACACAGAACAGGACAGAAAGGCAGATGTGTTGTTTCTGCATCAAAGCCCAGCACATGACACAGAATCTACCGTCCTCAGCAATACATGAGCACCTGGACAGAAGATGCAAGAGTAGCTGCACTCCTGCAAAGCTCTTCTATCCCCATGGATGCTGCTTTCTTATTTAACATCAGCAGAGTTAAAACAATCCCATCCTACCATGCAAACCCAAGTACAGCATGATAAAATGCTTGTCCATGTATGACTGACGATTCCTGCTCGGACAGAACACACTCAGTGGCATAAAGCACGCTTGCAGAGCCAGAACTGTAGCCATCATGGCAATTACACCCAAATGACTACATCAGTTAAAAAAAGACAAACCAAGACAAGGCACAACACATTACAATTCTGGATGGGTTCATCTGTCACTCTAGCTAGTGTTAGAAATGGTGATGTGCACCCAATGCTCCTCTCTGCGGGGACTGTGGTGGTTTGCTCGTTCTGCTTTTTCCTTAGATAAGCAGTCCCCTGCCCAGCTGGGTGTGGGTCTGACTTGGCCCTTCCCTGAGAGGGTCCCAAACTGCTTCCTAAATGGCAAGGACATGATGCAGAAGCTCTGGCTGCCTGCAGCATTCTAAACCATGCTTTTTTAATGATTAAGAGAATGTGAAAAAGCACATGCCAGCAGCTCTAAAATGGCTTCTACACATTCTTAAGCACATGTGAACTTTTTCACATCCAGATCCTGTTCCTACCAACATCAATGGCAAAACCTTAAGCAAACTCCCCTGGAGAAGGACTTTGTTGCCTCCTGCTCTACCTTAGTGTATTTAGTTGATTATTTTTAAAAAAATCATGTTTTTCCCTGTCCTTTGCTACCCAGCTGAGATACCAGAACTGCCTGTGAGAAGGCTATCACTACATTTCCTGGCCAAGTCAGCAAGCACAAGCTTAAATCTGCTTGACCACAGAAGCCACCCACAGACAACCCCACGTGGCAGAAGTGACTGACACTTTTGGCTGGGCCATTTTCCTTTCTTCTGGCTTGGAGGGCTCCATTAGCAGCTGGCTGCAAGCGTGCAGCAGATCTACTTGGCCTCTCAAGCTGCCCTCTGGGTGAGGGATGGTGGCTGCAGGGCTCCCCCAGTTCTTGGCTTCCCCAGTGGGCACTGGTTAGAGCCTCTGTGCATCGGCTGCTCTGAAACATAATCAAGTGACCTGCTGTACCCAGCCTGCTCCACTGCATTATTAAACGAGCCTCAGTCACTTTTCCAGATCTCTCATAAAGTCAACCACCCCTCCCACTCGCAAATAACTGACCTTGTTCCTAAACCCACAGCAAAAAGCAGAACATTTTCTTATTCATTAAGTACTTCAAAAACATAAGCAAAAATAATCTGTGGTTAATTTGATAAATACTCACAGCTCAAAAGCATTGTTCAAACTAAACAACAGCAGACAACTTGGAAAAAAACCCCAGCATTCCCACAACAGCCTTTTATTTGTAATTCATCTTCATTAGGACAGGGATCTCTCATCTTTATGTTTATGTGGGTGGTTTTCCTCTACTGAAGTTACAAGCCATGCCAAACCAGGGCAGATTTATATGTAGTCTTTGCTCTAATTTTCTGCAGATTTCTGTGGAGTCATGTTATTGTACGAGAGGACAATAATGAATTAGTTGAGGAGCTCTAACAGAGAGCACAATGTTTGGAGGATGAGTACATTTCAATCAACCTTTGCGGCAGATGCTGTTGACATGGATAGCGTATTACACGCTAACCTAATTATTACGCATTCTTGGTGTAGTTCTCTTTAATTAGAGCAGAATGGCTGTGGTTTCAGCCATGTGTGTGACTTACTAGCATTGTGCCCATCTAAAGAAAAGCTCTGTCACTCATGTTTAAACATGCTTGTTGCTGTCCCAGAAAGACGGGCACTTTCTCCTCTGGGCAAAAAGTAAACTGCAACAGACTTGCCTTGAACATGTCACTGGTTTTAAGCCCCAAACCTGCTCCCCTGACGACACACAGGGACAGAAGCATAATCGGGGCATCTGACTGTGGCCCCATGTGAACACCACTGAATCAAATTTTACTACCCAGGTGTAGTCACACAGGGGAACTGTTTTGAAGCAAATATGCTGCTAGGAAGAAACTATTTTGTAAAATAGTTTTTAATGAAGCAATTTATTTTTATACATTTCAAGGATCATTAGCCTTTAAAACTCTTTCAGGAAATCTCATTGGTTGGTACCTGTCATTTATCCTCCAAGTTTTGTCTTCAGCTTTATTGGTATTAATCACTAATAGGGAGTAGGAAACATTTTCACAGTGTATGAAGTTACCTTCTCTTAAACTAAACAATATGGAAATTAAACTGTAGATGAGAGGGGGGAAAAAGAAAGAATAATCTTTCTCCTGAGATAAAAGAATACGATGGAATGAAAATAAAACAGAAAAATGCACTTTACCATGCAGAGAGGAAGTCGTTTGGGGAAATGATTTGGCACCACTGCTTTCACAGTATGGACATTTCCTCTATAGCAAGGCATGCTTCCAAGTCTTAAAGAGGCTGATAAAGTTAAAAGACAAATCAGCACTCCCAGTATGACACAGGTGTCTAGAGGCATTAGGCCAGGGTTCCACTGGCAGTTATTTATTTGCATTACTGTAGCATCTAGAAGCACTAGTCCCAGACCTGAACCCCACTGTGCTTGAGGTTTTACCCACACAGAGGAAAGACACAGTCACTACAGCTTTCAATTCAAGTACGAATAAGCAGGAAAATCAGACTGACAGAAAGCACCAAACCGAGATAGCTGTATCAATTAATGGGTTGTCAAGAATCTCTACACAGAATATAAATAATCTGAAAGAGAATTATGAAATTTATCTGAAGATGTTGATGGAGAGCTCTTCCTAAGCATAGAAATCCCATAGCACTAAACGATCTCTCTATGCTAATGACTATGTTACAGCAGTGTGAGTCCAGCAAAGCAATGTAAAGTTGCTGCATTCATACCAATGATCCCTGCTAATAAATCCTTCCATTGGAAAACTGCAGCCTGGAGCCCTGGGAACAAGCTTCCTGGGTAACAGATCTAGCCAATGTTTTCCGATGCATATGAAGCCCAAGGAAAAATGGGCCACGGACATCCTGAAATGAAATCTCCTCCAGGAACCATTTTTTACAGTGAAAACAGATTAATTTGAAAACTCAATCCTGAGTGCTTGTTTAGTAATTTTAGAAGACCAAGGTCCTTCCCCTCTGCTAATCTACAAGTCATGCTTTCACAAACAAGGACAATGAGAGGCTGGACAGAAAAAGGGCAATAAACTCCTTTTGTAAATAAAGCCTCCAGCATCACAGCGTATCCCTATATGGCTCACCTCTGCCATGCACCACTGAGGAGCTTCCTTCAGGGTCAAAACTAAACAGCTCCACAAGTTAAGTTTAGTGCTTCTCTCTGGTACTCGGACACGACGGACAAGGCACTCCTGACCCTCGAACACGCAGCTTTAATAGGCTTTGGGAAATAAGCACCAGGGGAGCAGTGGTAATTTTTAAGTATTCATTCTTAAAGAGCTTGATATCCCCCTTCTCAGGACAACCTTCACCCTGACTTTTCACAAAGAGGAATCTTAGTTTCACAACTGTCCATTTCTGTTCAGTGCACATCTTCAGGGAACCGAGAGGTAAAAAGCCCCCATTCCTTACTACTCCTTCATAAACAATAAAGGATCAAAACATACAAAGAGTAATATAAGCCCTTTTTAACATTTTGGATCAAAAATATTTGCTCTAAAGAGCATCCTTGGATACATGTCTCTGCTGTTGCTGTGACTTTCAGCTAAGGACTGATAGGCTATTGCCTACTGCTGACGATGGCCACACCTTGTGAGCAAGATAATTTCCACTGTAGGTGAGGCACTGCCAACTCCCAGCTCCGTACCTGCCTGTTTTGGGGTAATTTTGCTGCTTGGTCAGCAGACAGTCCTACTTGAGGAAAACATGGGCAACAGAAGCCTGTGGAACATGGTGCAGGAAGACACAAGTGTCCATTCACCAAGGCGAACCTTTTCTTCCATATCCCAACGGCATGAGCTGGCATGTTTGCTCTGAATGTTGTTTTTATGTGGGCTAGTTGCATGCACTGTTTCTAGTCCTTGAACTAGTTATGTACATTATAAGTGAATTGCATTTTAAAACTACAATGTTCACTCCATGTGAAACTGAATAGTCTATATCTTAGCAAAGAAAGGGAATACAGAACATGTAGGTGCAGCCAAATTAGCTTTAAGGTGAATGTGGGTACAAACAGCTGCAAGTATGTTGTAGCATGCACTAGGTAGGTCCCTAGACCCTTTTTCAGAAGCTAACCTGCACAGAAGCCTGCATTGCCATATCTTTGCTACTAAAGGTACTGGCATTTCCTACACAAAAGCCCATGTGCACTGCAGCCACACTTCAAATTGCACCATCGGCATCTTCCCAAACGGCTCTAGAAAACCTTCTTACCACTGCTCTCCTGAAATGCTGAGATGGATTTTTCATAAACTGCTTATACTTGCCCTAGAGTATGCATTAAAAAGACATGTATTTGTTAACACCTGCAGCTACTACTAATCCACTTGGCTGGATGTCCACAGCCAGCTCTCCCCTCTTGTACATTGTAATTTTGAAAGGAACAGAGAAGCAGACTTATCTCTGGCAATCGCTCAAGTGCAAGTCACTCTTGCTGCTGATCCTGGCTCCAAAGCCCATTCCAAGCCTCTGCCTTACAGGTACGCTGTTCAGACATGCAGGCCATTAGCAAAGGGGCAAAGCTGGCTCCTTTGAGACAGATGACAAATCAGCTTGTTGTCTGACTCTGCTTCTATTTAGCAATGTGCCAATTAACTCGACATTCAAAATGTTAGGACAAAGTCATTCCGAGCATGGATCTTGGATCCAGAGCTCCCCCCCAGCTTTTAAAAAAACAAAATAAAGCCCTAGTATTTAAAACTAATCAGTCTCTTTAAATCCCTGCCAAATACCTGTTTATGCCATGAGCAAATAATTACTTTTCTACAAGGAAGAAAGTATTAATTAAGTGTATTCATCTAACTCCTATTCTATAGGGTTTATCTGCCACAGGTGTCAGCCAGAGGTGAGAGACGGATTAGTATACAATCAAGGGCTTTCTAAGTTAAGTCTCCTCCTTGTGGTTAGCTGTTAATAATGAAGTTGTCACCAAAAGAAAGAATTTAATAGTTTTAATTAGGTTTAATTACTTGGAAACTCCTGGAAAATGGACCAGCTTGGTTGTAGTATAAAAATAATAATAGTACTGATAAAGAAAAAAGAAAACAACCCCCAAAAAAAGCAAAGATACAGATGTCTGGGCCACATGTTCGAACAAAACCAGTCCGTGAGAATAATCATTCTTTGGCTCTAACATTTTATACCTTGATCAGAATTTGAGACATGAACAAGCCTTTCCCATGATAAGGGGAGATTAACTATGTGCACCAGTTCTAGTTCAAGTAAGTCTACATCTTTTTGAGGAAGCGAACACGTTTATCTCTTTTACTACACGTAAGTAGCTTAGCTTGCAATTTTATCTTTCTAATAGACCCAGGCTATTTTGCACACAAGACTTACCAACAGGCTATAGGCCTTCGTTTTTTAAAAGTTATTTTTCTGTCAAAATCAAGTCATGAATCAGCAATGCTGGAAAGCAGGTTCCCTTTACTGATGCTTGTTTGACAATCTAGCATTGTTTCTGATACATATTTTATGTAAAAAAAAATCCTTTAATACTTCCAAATGCCACACGTGCACTTTGCTTAGAAGACCCTCTGCTCACCTAAGCTCTAGTACAAGAGGTTACACCTACATGAGCCCAGAGCATCTCCCGTGCCCACCACCTAAGCTGTTGTGGATCTGCTTTTGCTGTTTCTGCCACCGCTTCTCATCAGCCAGCGCAGATGACAATCACAGATGTTTGCTCCCGAAATACACACTGGAAATAATCAAATGGCTGGAATTATTTACTCCCTTCTCTCCAATAACGAACTAATAATTGATATAGCAGCATGTCTAAAGTAACAGACTTTTTTATTACCTGCAGAGATTGAATGCTTTTTTAATTTAACTTAAAAAGGCATTAAATACAAGGTTTAGCCTCTAGTGGGTAAAAAAATCTCCAACTTCCTCAGAAAATCCTTTCCAAATTGTATTCATCTTGACTTAATCCATGATCTACTGAGTGAATTAGGCTCTATTTGTTTTGAAAATCTATTTTATGGAGTTCCAAGGACTGTGTTTTCCTTAGGAAGGGCTTATTCTGTCTTTCTAACTAGGATGCCTGCTAGCAGCCCTCAGCATAGGCCTCTGCAGGTTTTTAATGTCCCAAGGTGCCCCACACATATGACTAACAAAATGTAAATAAACACAGCTGAGCCAGTAAGAAATTGGAAGGTTTTCTCATTAAAGAAATAAAATAAACAGATGTCCTTAAGCACTTTGCCTCATGTTTGTCAAAGGAATGGAAAACTCTCAGATGTTTGAACAGCAGTAGTGATATAAGGCCACATCTCAAGCAAGGGGAGAAGAAAAAAAAGCAACGCCATGGCACTTAGAATTAACTAATAGTTCTCAAGGGAGGGTGCTTTTGATTTGAACCTTAGCAACTTCTACAAATAGTTTTTAACAGTCAAGCAATAAAATGGGGTTTTATTCCTTCTCAGTTTGTAAAGCAGTAAAGGACAGATTCGGCCACTAGAAGCATGAATCACCATCAGATTTGATTAAATCCCTGTGGTGTTTCAATTGGGTCCTGGCTTTAGGGTCCTGAGAGACAACAAAGCAGGGGAAAGCACAAGCTACTTGAAGCAATCAATGAAAGGAGGAAAAAAAATACCAAACAAACAAAAAACCAAAAATCAACAATAAGGTTTTGCACAGAACTTGAGTAAAGCCAAGTAGGAACTTTTCAATGACTTCTTTTTTTTTTTTTTCGATTGGAAATTATAATTCACTTAAAGGAAAATATTTGAGGAATAAGGTTTCTTAGATCCACCACATCATTTCTGGTGAGAACAAGACAGTCCAGTTCACAGGCGACCAGCATACAGCCGCTAGGACGGTTGCTTGAAATGCTAGAAAAACCCAGTTACGTCCTGTCCTCAGCTGGGCCAAGCAGGAACCTACTCTGTCCAGAAGGACTTGAGGCCTCGGTCTCATTGGAGGATGCTCTCCTGGTCCTTCACATGCCTGTGCCACTGGCAAGTCCCTCATCAGAGAGGCAAAGCCCATGTTCACACAGGCTGGAAACTCCAGTGCATGCCCTGAATCTACCACACCGATACTGCTCTGCTTACAACCTGGATCTAATGCTGCCCCTCACTAAATACAAAAGCAATAAAACAATATGGCAAAACCCCAGCCTCTACATCAATCAAGCAATTGCAAGGCAAACTGCAAGTCTCCAGTGAAGCTGCCAGAGTGGCCACTCCAGGCAAAGTGACTCCATGGTCCAGGCTCACAGGGACAGTGGAAAACAAGCAATCTGAATGCCTTTCAGTTAAGGTTAATGAAAATCTAGAACATGGCTTTGCAAGACTGATTTAGAACAGGGACACAATGGGCTCTGTTATTTTTTGCAGTATATTTTTCTTAATTTGAGCCAATTCAAGATTCTTAACAATCTGAGAAATTGTTATGCATCTTACAGGGAATTTTATAGATCCTAACTCACAGGTATCAGTAGATGTTGTCAAAGCATGGATAGAGTTACAACATAATTCAAGAATTTAGATTGTCCTAAGTATTCAGTTCCTTAAATCAGTGCTAAGATAAAATCCTGGTTCCAGGATTTCAGAGTAACTTGCATGTAAAGGCAAATCTTAATGCCAGATTTTACTTCAATCACAATTCATTTTGACACTAAAATCCCAAGGACCATACCGACACAGGACAAGAACACACATTCTGGTAACAACACAAAATACTGAGAAAAGGTATTAACTTCACATGTACCCTTCCACTACAGAAAACAATACGCCCAGTGCCACATTTTTCTCAACACCAGCCCTCTGAAAAGTGTGAGAACAAATCTGCAATATAATGCTTAAATTTCTTGGACTGAAAGAGGTGAAATTTAAAAGCTTTTTAATGTGTTTGACAAAACAGATCATGGAACAAGCCTGCAAATATCTCAGTCAGGGAAAGGGGAATAGACTCATGATTTTTTTTGGCACAGCAGTGCTTGCAATCTCTTTTTATTGTGTCTGAATTAATACCACCAAAAGAGTCTTTCTGTATTGCATCTCGCTGCTTCAAACGAATGGCCAAAGCCCCTTGACTTGTACCCAGCTCCTGCGAAACCCCAGCAGCACTGCTACAGTTTTTCCCATTATGTTTAGTCAGTGATTTGGCAGGCAGATAGTAAAGACTGCAGTCATCTTCCTGTTGAATGGGAGCTCTAATATACACGCCTGAAGGGTAAAAGGGCTGGGTGGACAGAACATTAAGCTATAATGATGGTCTGTTGTGATCTCTAGGCACACGGTAAATATTCGGCACCCATACAGTGATCAGAAGCCTGCAGAACAGGTTTCTAAACCTCTCATATTATCCAGGGTTAACTGCCTATGGAACTTATTTTTTTTTGTCTTTTCTTTTCAGAGGGCCTCCTGCTGAGAAACCAAAGGGTGGAGAGATTTCCTTGGGTTTGACAGCTTTGCTGCCCAGATCACTTAGACCGTGACTCTGTATGTTTGTGCAGGTAGGCATCCATTCAACCATGGGCAAGAGAGCAAAAGAAGATGTGAATTTGCAGGCCATTCTGACTGCCACTATTAGGATTACGCTGCAGTGACTGAACGGGACAGACATTAAGAACAAACGCCTGATGAGTGTGTATCCACAGGACAGAGCAAAGAGGGGACAAAAAAGGAGCATCCTAGGCTAAGCTATTAATTCTTGCTTCCACCTTGAGTATATTTTGTGTTTCAATTTCTATTAATGCTGTGAGCAAATTATTTTATGAACACCTGAGATGAACTGTCCATGCTCTGAAGAGCCCGTATCTACGGCATGGACCATAGAGGTCTCCCTCAGAAACCAAACAAAGAGAATGTACGCATGAAATCAGACCAGAAAACACACTGAAGCATTAATGACTAACAATATAACTATAATACAACTATAATTGATAATATATTTTGTCAATTTCCCCCCACCCCTTTCTCCCCCAAATCAGATTTGCTTGGACAGCTCCCAACTGCTGCATCAGCAAGGAAAGAACAAGGTCCAGAACCATTTCAGATTTTGTAGTTAAAGAACACAGGAGTTTAGACCCAAATCTCTGAAGCTATGGTTGATATTCTTCCTTCCCTCTTCCCAGAAAAGCCATCCCAGAAAGAGATGCTATTCTTCAGCTTGATCAACTTCATAGACTAGTTCTTTTGAGTGGCTGCACAGCAGCTCTACCAAGGCAACACAGTTTATATGGTCTTCACTATTCCCCTAACTAACATTAATGTCTCAGTATCATACTGACACTTTTTCTGAAGGAAGACATGCACAACCAAGACACCCATGTGTGAGATTTAATTCAGAGCATGTGAATGCCTAATTACAGGCACGTGATTTTTATATGATAAATGATGGGCAAAAATAAGATTTTAGGCCTTGATACTTAATTTACTTTGAAATTAACACTTCCTACATTATTCAAGTAAGAGATTCTGAAACTCTATTAACATCTGGCTCACTACTTCGCTTGTACTTGATAGTTCAGCTCACTTAAACATTTCTGAACGGTGCTACTACTTAACAGTTCCCAGGACAGCCTGTCTGAGTGTGCTGTATTTCCCTCTTGGTCTAAGGTCTGTTCCAAAGCCCACCAAAGCCTCTGGTTGTCTTTGGATCAAGCCGTTAGCCTATAAGACTTTTATAACACAATCATTTCCCTTATAGGAAAGCCCTGAGGAATTTAATACTGATGAAACAAATGAAGAACTAGGAAAAAAAAAATCCTTCTAGAGAAGTTTCTCAAAGACCCTGCTGTATACTGATTTTTGTATATTTTTTTACATTTGTATAAAGGAAACAGCCAACAGAAGTTTGTCATTTTGTAGCTTAAAGGGCCTTCCAAAGCAGACAATTCCCCTGAGTTCCAATTGTGCTGTTTTTCTCTCTCCCTGGTCCATTTTGTAGGCTGCTGCTCATGAAGAGTGCCCTGTCATGGCCTAACACTGCTTGGCCACTGGTGACTGGTTTGATAAACCCTTTCTGGCTCCACTCCCTAATCCTATTTCATCCTCACACCAGCTGCTCCAGAGATGGCAGCCTCTGCCTTCGTGGCAGCCCATCAACACGAGCTCATATATACTGTGGTGGCAGGGCTGCTCACCTCCACATGTCCATCACACCCCTTGGTAGATCACCATCTGCCCCCACGCAGCAGATCACAACCCCACACTTTATAAACTTGTGCAGGAGGCAGCAGATGAAGGCATCTGCTTTGTACGTTTTATGCTACGACAAAGACCATTAGGGGAATTCTCCATATGCAAACTGCAGCCCTTACCCAACGCGAAGCAAGACCACGTCGCAGAGCCACACAGAGTAAGTTTATGTTTCCTGATCCTGCTTAATTCTTTCTGTTTTTTTGCAGGCAGTAGGTTTGAGTTTACACATGTATACCTCAGCCTGCCTCATTCATTATGTTCCCTGGGAAAAGTAACCGCTTCAATTACCTTGTACAACACGGGTCTGAATAAATCCCTGCTTGGAAACACATGCTTGGTTTTCAGAGGGTGCTGTTAGAAGTGTTAGCAGCATTCCAAGTGCTGCAGTAGACTTCCACACCACAAACACCATTTTATATCCTTTACAACCGTGCACATCTAACAGCAAACAATAAATCTATCTTACTAATTACACATTCAGCTTGTTATAACCATCGTAAAACAAGTACAGCTGGTAAAGTCATGAAATGATGTCAAATCATATTTCTGCTTTCTAGAGAAAAGCAGGGTTATTTTCCAGTCTCCTGATGAAGCTGACTGTTCAAAGCCATGTGTGGGGACAGCTGCCAACTAGGTCATCCACCTTTAATTAGGTAATGATATTGTCTTTTTTCCTACCCATTTAAAAGTGTTTGCCATTCAGTAATTCCAAGTGACTGAAGTGTTTATCATAAAAAGCTGCCTTAGGAAGAAATTGAATCACATGTTACTAAATCCAAGAGCCAGCTTTTCTCCTTAACACCCAAGTTCAGGCTGTTCAGCCACAGACAGCGTTAGCTACAAAAACGGAATTGGCTGCATTTCAAAGGGGCTGCTTAAAGTATGGATAGCTAAAGATACGGTTCCTAAAACCCCTTAAAAATCTAAGCTTCATTAGCCACGTGGGAAGTATTCATGGCAACCTAGACTGACCAACACAAAATCTCTCTTAGAAATTGTCTGAGAGTCATGAGAAAACACCGGTTTAACAAAAAATGTGTTACCTCATTCAGTCTAAACTTAATGCTGTCTGGCTGCTTGATAGGCTCTTTCTTGCAGAAGAGACATTGAAAGAACATCCTGATGTCCTACCTAGCAGCAGCTGAACAATACACGCTTTTGAAAAACAAGACGCTGCTCGCAACATGAAAGGGAGGTAAATTAAATTTTCACATGTTCGAAGGAAATACCACAGGACATATTTATACAAATGTGTCTGAATAAAATCGGCAGCATCTGTTTGAAAAGCTGTCTCATTAGCTGCCCCCACAGTTCCCGATGCAATTTGGCTGGACAAGCAGTAATGCTAAAAAAATTAAATTTTACCTTCCCATATCTGGATGCAAAGGTTCCCGTGAGTAAGGAGTGAAAAATAATTATCGTCTCATCCAAATCCCACACAAACACACGCTGTGATGACAGAGGGGGTGGAAAAAAGAAATATAGTTACATATTAAGCAACTGCAAGAACTCGTTCAGTCAGGAAATATGTCCTGTTGGACTAGAGCTTTTTAAGATCTCAAACCCACTTGGAGCATTGACTAGACACTTTGTGAAAGCAGGCAAAATGAAACATCAGGAATTATGGAACTACGTGTGTGCTGGCCATCCTGAGAGTCTGCTCTCCTAACAACCCCAGAAATCCCCTGTTGCCTATCAAGTCAGGGGAACAAAACAGGAGACTTATAAAAAGCCCGAAGGAAAAAAGAAAACACATATGAAGAACGTTGAAGATGCTGATAACACAGAAATTGAGCAATTACTTTGACTACCCATGTATATAGGCTCCAGTTAAATTACTGATTTTATTCTGGCTCTTACCCCTCACTAGTTTGTTGGTGGGATTTGCTTATAGATGCAAATATTTATCTTTGCTGGATTTACTAAGGGAATATCAATTAAAGTTATTACCTCAATCTCACTGTCAGCAGTAGGGGAAGGATCGTTGCTTCTTTTTGACCGGGCTCGTACCTTGCCATCTGACCCTCTGTGATGTCTGTCTGTTTCTATATCTTTTGCTGGTGTTGTTGAATAGTCCCCTTTTACGAAAAAAGAAATTCCATTGTAAACCTACTTTGCACTGTGTAATTTAAATTAAAGCATGAAACCTTTTAATGGAGAGGATCTGAAACACTGTGAAAACACCATCAGAAAATCTTCCTTTTTTCATGTTAATAGCTGACACTGTTAGAGAAATAACTTTTAACTCCTAAGTTTTGTTAAAACTATTTAAAAAAATCACCAAACTTAGATATTTAGTATTTTTAAATGGATGTGTCATTTCGAAAACCTTATCACATTTTTCACTGAAAAAAATAGCTTTGTGAATTTTACTCCTCCTGTTTCTCAACAGAGAAATTAGGAAGGCAATGGAACAGGAAACCAGGATAAATTAATCTTCTGAAACAAATTTTTTTTTTAATTTGATAAATGCTTAAAATTAAAAATATACTTTCAAAATTAACTTTTATTTAAAAATACAGAACTAGTCTATTTAGCCATATTCCATTTCACAGAGGATAGTATATTAGAAATAACTGAGAAGAGACAGTCAAAGGTGAACTTCCTTTGTATAAAGTATCTGTTTTGATTAGCTTGGTTTTCATAAACCTGTCTGGATTTCACTTACCTTACATTACAAATCTTTTCCAAATATATTTTTCTTTTCACCTTGCTAAGTTGTGGGCTCTCCAGCTTCCTAGAATAACCATATTCTTCTTTAGAGAAGCTTGGATTGTGCCTAACAAGCCTTTTTGAAATCACCCTGTCTCAAAAAGGCTGAGATAAGATCTAAGGAACAGAAAATCCTCCAACTGCTTTTAGAGCAGTCTGTGATCACTTCTTTTTAAAAAACAACATTAGTTTATTTTTCTTTTAGAGCAACCACAGATGTTCAGATTTGTTTCATAAGGCAGCAGACCTACAATGGGCGTATACTATGATCATCCACAAATTATGTGGCGTTTTATGTAAATGTTATTGCACGCCAATGAAAACTTCAGCAGGGAAGCGATATCTGAAGATTGTGCTTGAACAGTACATTGGAGCATCATAATTCGTCAGTAATTCCATAAACCATTCAAGCTTTGAGACTTTAAAAATTAAGCACTCAAAGAGGCCACAAATTCTGCAGCCTTTTTCCATGAAATTAATTTTGAACTTTCAACTTAGACAAACAATTTGTGTTGATTTTTAAAGAGGGACTTCCTCTTGATGCACTTACCTATAAATGCATAAGAGGTCAACAGAAACCTTAAGAGAGACATGGACTAAAAAGTCATCAGACAATCAGGAAACTCTGGTGTTTTTCAGAGCATGGCTACTTGTTTTGAACTCACTGCTACCCATGTTAGCCCTCAGTACTGATCTGGACTTTGCACGTAATTGTTTCATCTTTCTGTACTAGCTTGAGAGGAGACCAAACCTTGCATTGTCATGAAAATAACACAAGGTGGTTTTAGACAGCTTGGACATTCTAATCTCTTCCCAAAACTCTGTGTTGCACCATGTAAGCAGAACTATTATGTGCTAAGAAATCCGATTTATCCTTGTAAATATATGCATTTAAAAAAATTCCAACAGCAAGGTCATAGGGTTTATGTCTACAGGTGGCCGAGTCTGGCACACTGAAAACAGAAGAGATGCACCTACCAGACAGTGATTCTGTGCTCTGACTGGTGATATTGTGAGAAGACTCCTGAAGTGAGTAAGTGGAGGTTGGGATAGCTGAGGGGCTGATGCTGTTTGCAGACACATATGGAGAATTGTAGGAGGAGCTGTAATACTGCGAGTACTGGCTTTGAGGAAAGCTTGGATATGATGAGTATTCCTTTGAAGAAAAAAGAAACATTTAACTTCTGTGTATCTGATAAATGAGTAAGGCACCACAAAGGCAGTGTCATCTATGCATGCAGCAAGTCATGACTCAGGAATATTTCACTGAAGAACCATTTTTCATTCACTTACGAAATTACTTCTCTGTTTCTCCTAAATACACTCCTATTTTATCACAATCAACTAATCAACACGAGGTCAGAAATCAGGCGAGTTGTGCTTTTTCTAAAGGATTTTAGTTATCAGTGGTGATGCATTTTGTATTATAGATTTCAATGATTTTATTCTGGAGTGAAGTAGTCTCTGTAAACAACAAAATACCTAAGAAACGAGAAGAACAGAATGAATATTTGGGTGAGGGAAGGAGCAAAGTGGGCTGCGTTTTCCCATGACCAGCAACATTTTCTGATCAGCTGTTAGAATGGGTTACAAAAATGATGAAAAAAATTGCAATTGTTTTGCAGAAATGTTCACAGTTGAGATTGTCCAACTGTCTCAGCAATAACTAAGTGTCTGAGTGAGCTGCCCTACCTACAGCAAAATGAACTAAATACATGAGGTGCAAGTGACCTTGGGGGGCTGAAGTATCACAAACCCATTTGTCTTGATTTTAAGACTCCCAAACATATTTCATATTATTATCTTCATACTGTCTTTCATTGTGAGAAGCAAAACATTGGAATAGAATAGAAAACCTCCCTCTGGACAATTAAAAGAAATGCTTTAATTTGTTTTTTTTTCCTGTTTTAATTGCAACTCCTGCTCTTGTCCACCTATTTTCTTTTTCAGACAGAGAACTGTATTCAGGCTCTGGGGATTGCCTTTCAGCAAAAGGTTTTTATTTCCTCAGAAATGTTAATTAGTCTTTGGTATTAAATAAAATTAAATAATAGTCTTTTAGAAGGACTAAAAGCACTTTCCTCCATAACAGTTTATATTTTTGTGACACAGGTATTTCATTAACTTTCAGTCACCAGGGAGCTCTCAAGAACAAGGACACAAGTTGTCATAATAACAAACTGAAAAAGAAACAAGAGAAATGCATTGTTTTCTCTTAATAAACATCACAAAATAATGAAAACAGCCCCATATTATTCCCCCTTTTAGATAACCTCCGTACTTCAATCAAACACACTTCTATCAGCAAATACTGACATTTTTAGCCAAAACTGGAGTAATAAAGATGTGGCCACTGTGGTCATTAAAAACACAAGTCAACAATCACCTTACAAACAAGGAATTAAAATTACTGGTGAAACAAAACACAGTTTCTGGGACGCTGTACTCATTTGCTTGCTCCAATCAAGGAGAACCATTTGCTACTAAGAAACATCTGCCTCATGTACATATGCACACTGTTTATTTATACACACACATTTATCACAGTATCTGAAGCATGAAGCCCACAGACAGGTGTATTCTCAAAGAAGCAAACACACAGACAGCTCAGATGGCTCAATATTCATCAGAGCCTGCCAACACCTCGTTCAAATAGTTCATATTTATTACACAGGCCAAGACAGCAGAAAACCCGATCCTAGAAGCAGAGCTCTCAGTAGAGGATGGAAAACATGTCTGAAAGTTGTAAGATGGCAGAGGAATGATGAAACTCTTGGCACTGCTACAGCAGCACGGCAGAGACTGCTGGGGCATCCTCCTCCTGCAAGGTCTGCACTCAGCGCAAGCGTGTGTATCGATACACACACCTTAAAATTAACCAAGACATCTAGAAGTCCACCAACTAGACAGGCGACGGGAGCAGAGTGGAATGGTGTTCAGCAAAACACACGGCAGCACCTTGTTTAAATAGCTGTAAATACCAGAATAATCTCTCTGATCTACCAAACTCCAAACTGTTTAAAATAAGCAACAAGGTTACCAATAATAAACGCTGAGCCATACCTGATGCACAGCACTGAATCCTGCAGAATTTGCCAGGCCATTGGCTCCCTGGTAAATCCCTGTTGTGCCTAAGGGAAAGAATATAATGGTCATAAAACACACCAGCAATCAAAGTAACAGGATCTATTAATAGAAATAATTTCCAACAGGAAGTAAAAGTACTGGCTCGCTAGAAAAAAAGCATATCACAAATCTTGACAAACACAGGCTGTAAAGACTTAGGGCTATTACTGAGGTCTGCTTACTGAAAGGCATTTAAAGACAACCATTACATACGCTAAAATAAACACTTAAGGAGCTAGGAAACAAAGCTGGAAAAAAAGGATTCAACCCCAATTTAATATTCCCTTACTTCTTTTCCCAATAAATAATGGAACAGTATTTTTAATCATCTTCTCCAGTAGGAAAACTTCTCAGTTTACATAAACAACCACATACACACGCATAGTATGTCCTGGAATCTGTCCTTATGGATCAGGTACCCAGGAATTTTTAGATGACACTGAAAATTTGTTCCCTAGTGTCAATATCCCAAACATAACAACAATATTGTTGAGATTTCTGGGACAGCAGGGAGCAAAACCATTGCTTCATCCTGGGACATTAGGAAGAGAAAGGATGGACAGGCGAGTTCTACATGCTTCTGTCCTAAATAAAGCAGCTGATAACTAGCCAGGCCTCCTTAGCTGGGAGAAGCATTACTGCAAATATTTTATGGGTGGAGAAGTAAAGGTTCAGAACAGATATATAGGGACAGTCCTCCCTTACCTCCCATCAGGAAAGCGGTAGGGGAGCTGTAAGCTTCCCATCCTCTAGATCCTGCACCCCTGGCAAGTTCTAGCCTTGATTTAACTCCAGACTATGCTGTTTTCTGTTTCAATTTTTTTCCATTTCACATGGGTGGAGAACTTCCTCTTGAGTGTGTGTGGTTTGATACTAAAAATCTTCTTCCAGTGTTTTCCAACAGTGCTTGCTTCAAGACCTGGCTGCTCATATACAGGAAGCAAGAGCTGGACTATACCATATTCCACCCTGACAGACGATGACAGGCTTCAGGGCACATAGACCCCTGCTCCCACAGTGAGAGGGGTATGATTGTGGTGCTGTGTGGCCACAGAGGGCTCTTGTCTGGGCTTCATTTTGTCACCTCCATGTACCATCAGACCACGACCTAATCAGGCATTCAGCCTTTTTTAATTATCTGTTTTCTTACCGTGTGAATGACTTTGAGCAGTGCTGTACTAACCATATGACACTCTGCACATCTTCATGTGGCAGCCTTTCTCCAAAGATCCACTTGCTTGTTTTTATTTTAAGACACCAGATTAACTAGGGAATGGACAGCTGAACAAACTCTACTCTGCGAAGTGCAGCTACAAAGCACAAGCACTGAGAAATAAATCTCAAGCCAAAAAGAAACAAGAGGAAAGACTCTGCCCTCCAGAACTAATTTGCTGCCACATGTAGTCTATAAAGAGAAAAGGGCAGGGAGGGAGAAAAGAGCGTGCAGGTGATTGCCAGGTATACGGAGGCCTGAGTCTCCCCAAGCCCCCTGAATATGTTGGCTGGGGAGCTGAGTCAGTGAGGGTGGGTTCAGGTGATGCCTCCTCATGGCATTCAACCCTCAGAGGCAACTCTGGGTGGATCAGTATCCAATCCTTCCTCCTCCCCACAACTCATAAGAGGAGACTGCCCAGAGCAGCATGCTGCAGTCGATAACACATTCAGCTATTGGCATTCCTCCACTTCCCACCCACGCTAGGCTTTGCTTTTCTGCTGAGTTTTTTAAGAAGTCACGAGTATGCAGCAGGCTGAATATATTCCTGTGGTAACTAAGCATTTCTCACCACTGTGAAGGGAAGTAATAGAGCCCCAGCGCTTACAGGCAAAAACAACTTTCACAGAACAGCTCTTGTACACCAGAGCTCAAAACAATACAGGGGGGAATTTTTGATCCTCCTAAACTGTCATTTAGAAACAATCCATCATCCTTTATTAAAGCTGTCAAGAGAGGGATGAGTTACCTCGAGGGACTCACGCTTTATGTGTAAATTGTGATGAGAACATGTTTATTGCTGTGCTACCTGCACATGACACCATAGCTTCCCGCTTTCCAAACAGAGAATTATAAAAAGAAGGAGATCTGCACAATTGGAATGAACTTACTCTGAACTTTGCACCATCTGTGCAAAACAAGTGTGTCCACGCACACACAGGGCGGGTACGTGAGCAGAGAGAAGACGGCAGAAATAGGGGTGAGCGGATGAGAATGACTCATGCTCCACAGCTTCCCACAGTACACTGTGGCTAGACCCTATGTGGTGCATTTTACACTGTGGTTTTATAGAACATACTTTTACCATTTTAGCTGAGCTACCCAGGTCCTGGTTCAGGTGTCCCTGCAGGCTGCTGCAGTCTCGCTCCATATGCCCAGGAGATTTTCAAAAGGAAGGACTATGGTGCACAGACAGAAACGAAACTTCCTAATTTTTTACCTGCACATTTAAATACTTGTGAAAGTCCTTAAGACTGGTATTTCCTATAACCTGAAGTTCAACAGGCCTCGGAACAGATTTTGGCAGCAGAGGTTTTTCACTTATTCTGGCCCACGTCACTGTATCTTGACCAAGCAGGAGTAACATTTGAGCATAGTTTGTCTAAAGGAAGATCAAATTCAACCCCCTTTTCATTTCCATAATAAAATGAATTCTGCCACACAATTTCAGTTTTGCTCTAGTACATTTTACACTTAAGATAACACGGGAAAACTATCAACAGATCTGGCATACTGGCATTATCAATTTAGCCCTGTTCTCCATGTAATTATTTTTTCAAATGCTTTGCCAGGTAACAGTGCTTCTTGTACTATCAGACATAGACTGGAATGACATTAGAAAGAGGTGCTTACATAGAATGGGGCACATCTAGGAAGCCTCTTGGAAAGCAATGTATATAAATGCCTAGTCTCCTCCCATTTCTGAGTGAATACTGCCCGTTTCCACAGGACTTTTGCTTTCACATATACTGGCTTTTTTCCTGACCTCTGAAGACGGCACACTGTCTTAAACTGCAGCTGATTTTACACTTGCAATAGTGCAGATGTGCAAGCAAGAGATTTGTTTCCACCTATCTTGGTAGCTCAATGTGAAGTAAGTACATTCAAAGCCTACTTGCAAATCAGAAACAAGCCTAGAATCTCTCCCTTTGGATCTTCTCCATATGGAATACGGTTCACATCTGTGTTCAATCAAACCAGTTGCTAAATGTCACAATGCCTTCATTCACAGGTAGCTTAAAGAACATTTAGCTGGTAATAAAACAATCTAAACTCTGTAGAAGGATAGCTCTTCAGATGTATGGTACTGTAAATGTTCCTGCTAAGTATGTATATCACAAACACACTTGCATGAAAAGACACAGCATAAAACACATGTGTGCATATGCCGTACATATTCAGTGCCACAACTTTTCCTTGATAAGCACGTGCCCCTTCTCCATATGAGTGTATAGAGAAACTCTTTGTGAGCTGATTGATGGAATATTCCTGTTCTCATACAGATGTATTCCATTTACTATTTTCCCCTTATGCCATTTTTAATTCAAACATTTTAATCTATGCCATGGCCAATGATAATTTCAATGGTGTGTGATCTGGACTGTGCTCCTGTAAAAACTGTCATGCCAGCTTCTTCTTCCTCTCCATTCCTCTCCCTTTCTGTCTTTCAGTCACTTTCAGTCAGGCTCCGTTTCTTCCTCTCCTTTCCATGTAAGAGCAAGGAAAATAAGGGAATATTCACAGTTGTTTTCAGTATCTGCAGAACTAAGCTCTGGCACTGCTAAAAACATTTTCTTTCACCTTATGAATAAATACTTAGTATAGTGTATTAGGGAATTAGGATTACAGAGCCAGGCTGTGCCCGTGGTATAATTCAGATCAATACTCCAGCAAGCTTTCAGAATCAGGTCTGTGTCCTTGCACTTCACAGGTCAGAGGGGCCATGACATCAGGAAGATGTTCTCCAAGTCTCCTGTACTGCTCAAAAGACAATAAGCTGTGATATTTAGAACAGATGGCTTACAAGGAAAGATGGTTTATGCTTCCAGTATTCAATGAAATGCTCTGCAGTTGAATGAGGATATAGCCAGCAGCAATTATGAGTCTATGAACGCTCAAAAGATGGAACACTGGACTGAGATGAGGGTGTTCAGAGGGTGGCTACCATGAGCACTTCTGAGTATACTTGAAACAGAACACCAAAGCTTAGATCCAAGTGTTTCCTCTAACCTGTAGATGAATTGCTCAGCGGTTCCAGGGAGAGTTCTCTCAAAGGATTATTTGATCACTTAGCACTACTAAAATAAATGCCTACAGGGTTCAGCTGAATTGCATGGTGCTTTACAAGCCTGCATGTAATGGCTTGTGTATTCTTACATTAGCAAGCTGTTTTCCTACAGGAAACAATGCTGACTGGGAGTGACGCAAGGAAAGGCATTAGTCTAACTCCCAGCAGAGCGTATGTTACTTTATGCTATGAAGAACATCTGGCTGAGGACTTGCATGGTCATTCGGAAAGGTTCTTTGCAGTGCTATAGCTCTCTGACAAGCTAACGTTTCCTGCAGTAAATATTGCTTTCTTCAAGCTGCTACTTTTTTAGTGAGGGGTTAAGCACTCATCAAAATTACCTCCCACCAGCTATACTCCAGTGCCTTGTAAGGTTCCAAATCCTACAACATCTGCCTGCATTTATTGGACAAGAAAACTCATAAAATGTTGCATGGCTGTCAGCTGTGAAGGTATTTCAAGACTATCTTACCTGTTAAAGGAGAAGAAAAACACAACCCTTAAGTACCTTGCAGCATTTTGCTCAACTGTTTGCCATTAGGCATAATGAACCCTTCCCCCTAAACAGTTTTGTATTTCTGTCTGGAAGGGTTCAGACAGTATAGGGAGAGCATACTATACTAATCTAGATTAAAAACATGATTCTACATTACAGCACTTGCCATCAGCAGTATTTATCAAAGGACATGATAAAAGTGTATGAACACCTCCTGCAGATAATGCTCTCTGATAGGCAACCCATTTAAAAGATGTCCAACTGTTTCCCCCTACAATCCCATTCAGTCCTGCTAACCCGACCAAGTGTTTGAGGGCACTTCTAATGGCGATAAAAAGCACAGTTTACGGTACAGTTTTTCTGAGTCAAAGTTCTTGCCCTGCTGCCTACTTCTGGGAGTACTCAGCCCACAGAGCCTCAAAGAGCTTTAACAAGTGATGACCAGAGCAATTTTAAAGGCCTGGCTTTACCATCCTTTTGAGCCCGCTCACCTATATAGCTCAATCCAGCCCAGCAACACTGTTGGAAGTGCTGGGATGGTTTATATTTATTCTCAGGATGTGAACCAAGGGAAAGCAATTAAATTTTATAATATTTGGAGAAAGTGTTCCCCTTAGACATGCCTATCAAATGATGCTGCAGCTATAGAAGAAAATCACACTGGATTTTCTTAAAAACCAAATCACAAATAAATGTTTTGGGCCTCAAAATGCGCGTTCTTACAACAACACTCCAGATGTTTTTGTGAAATCACTTGTTGAAAAAACAGTCAGCAAAACTGACTCTATTTGGGTGACTTCATGGACACCAAAAATTAAAGATTCCTTCAGCCACAGGTCCATCCTGGATGCAATACTCCACTGACAGATAACAAGACAAGGAAAGCTGGATTTGCCACATCCTACGCTGTTTAGTGGCTACGAGATTCCAGTTCCCAGGTCAGCATTAAAATCTAACCAGCCCTATAACATCTACTGTCATGCAGCCAAGAATAAAAATCTGGCCTTCGGTGATTCCCTTCCCCTTTAGCAAGGTGATTCTCTAAATACCAATGGAAAAGAAGAGAGAGATCTAGGCAGTGTGTGTCCGCTTTGTGACCCATCACTGAGAACCATGGTAGCTCTCAACCGAACACACTAGAGCACAGCAGTTAAGAAACTCCTGAGTTGCACAGCCTGTGCCAACAAGCAGGGTCAGAGCTTATTTGTTCACCAATGTCTTCACAGTTTTTGACCATGTGACTGCATTCTATTTTTTCTACCAGAGCACTACCTCCCACAGTGCCTGGAAATGAGATACAACAGAAAGCGGCACCAAGACTGCACCAACATCATGAATCTGATCTTTCCTAACTTGCAAGTGCTTGACTATGCAGGTACGATGTTTCTTGATGCAGATTATTATATGTAATTTTACACTAGCTCTTCTATTGCCTTCTAGATATTTTCAAGAAAACACTACAAGGTATACTGAATAAATTATTCAGTGAAGCTTCTATAACATTTTAGCATATTCTATGCCAACTGCACTATAAGCTGAATAATCAAGGCCAAGTTCATAATTTCCCAAGCTGTTACAAACCCTGCTTTTTTTTTTAACCGAAGTGATGAGAATTAAATCAACAAGCAGAAACCTGTGACATCCAAACTGATTTTGCCCATTAACCCATGTTTTGAGTATTTAACAGACCTCCAAAAAAGCTCCCAAGAGAGTCAAGCAGCAGCCTAGGGAAACATCAGTCCTTTCTTCCCTATTGGCTCCTACTTCCTCATCAGAACACACACAAACTGTTTTCTTTATTCAGTCCCTTCACTATACCCCCTATATTCTTGCTTCTCTCTCATTCTTGAGTGCTGCATCTGCTTCCATCTCCGTGATGCCATCCTCTGCCAGCCGGATGGCTAACAAAACTCTCAAGCTTCCTCCCACACTGGTCTTCACCCTGAGGAAAGATTTCCTCCTACATAGCTGCAGAACTAATGATTCAAAAAAGTAATTTTCTGCTGTTCCTCTAAAACTTCTGACACTGGGTAGGAGGCCACGATGCTCAACTCATTGCTTCTAATGCAGATGAGTAGTATTATTCTTTTTTCATGCTTTTCCTAACTCTAAGCTACTCTAATCCATGAGCAAGGCTCAGAGTTGCAGCAATGATGTACAAACAGCATCTCTACTACTGGGCAGCACCCCTATATTTTGTTTCAGTGTTAACACTCAGCCAGCCAGCTAGACTTTGTGTATCAGGTCTGATCTTTAGTACAGGACAACCACAGAATTTTATTCAGTGCTTCCTGCAGTGAACCAATGACTCATCTTACACTCAAACGCATCCTTCTAAAACTACCTGTACTAGTTTTTAAGCACAGAGATTTGGACACACACTCTGAAACTTAGGAAACAAGCTAGAAGAACGAAGCCTTGTGAATTGCATGCCAGCTCTTCATAGCAGGCAGCGGAGTGTGGGCAGGGTCCTTCTCCACATACCCACCTGGTGAAACCTCCTCTTGAATGTAAATGCTCTGTCTCAGATTCCTGGTTTTGGCTGTACCACCATCATCTCTACACTTACTATAATTTTTTATAATTTTAAGCCTTACCAGGCTTTAAGCTTGCTCCTCAGGGACAAAGACATCGATACATTAAACCCCTGATGAGCCTGGACGTAGCAGAAGTTACAGACAATCTGTCACACACTATTTCTCTCCTACAAACACACATTTGCTCCCTTAATTTCAGGACCATCCACTGGTGTCTATTCCTTCCAATAGCACAGCCTTTCCCCAAGTCTTTATTTAAAAATGACCAAGGAATGAGTGCTGAAAAAAGCCCCAAATAAGCAAAGTAAATGGGAGAAATTAGTGCAGGGCTTTCTCCCCGAGCAGCAGTAGCACAGATCCTTGCAGCTTACAGTGCATCACTGTCAACACCTTTGCCTCTTCCCTTGACTTCCCTCTCCTGTAAGACAGTTCATTTTAAAACAAAGTAAATGTAGCATGGTCAGCCCCTGGTGTTTAAAAATCTTTGAAAGGGAGACTGAGCTGTTATTCTGGGGAACCCTGTATTTACACTGTAAAAAGTGAGGTCTGACCCCTCCTGAAGAGAGGCCTCTCCCAGCTGAACTCACCATGGAGTGGAGCACAGCCCTACTGCCACAGTTTTAGACTGTAACTAATGCAAACCAGCTGTGAAGCAGAAGCTTTTGAAAGAGATTACACATTTTCTACTGAGGTTTTAATTTTAAAAATCTAAGGCATATGAGTGACAGTTTGCTGGGAACATGCTCTTGCCCTCCCTTCTTTTCCAGGACTTTAGATGGATCTGTATGCTGAAGTGTGATCCATGCTCTGAAGCATAAATTGAAATTTCCCCTTCTCATATATTTCATCACTAAGTATTTAAAGAATCAAGCTTAAAATTAAACATGCCACTTCCTTTGCAAAATTCATGCCAAGTAGGTATGTATGGCCTCATATTAAATATGTAACACACAAGCTAGCACACAATTGCAAGAAATTCAGGCATCTCTTGGAAAATGATTTGTCCAGATATCAACAAGAGCCAAAATGTTTCCGGCATAAGAAAAAAATTCAATTGATTAAACACTCAGATTTTACTTGGTCTCAGGCCAGGAGAACATTCATAAACAATTCATTCCACAAACATCAGCAACATATATAATTAGTCCATTTCAAATCAGCGTTGCACAAAAGAAATGCTGCTTTCTATTCATTTGTTATTTGACAGCTGATCAGAATAGACTCTAGAAAGAAAACAAATGCTCAGCAGTAGCAGAGAATGTCACTGCGTAGGTCTTTGGCCCCAAATTTATGTCTGTACCGAACTCAATACTGCTTTGCAATTCCTTGGCAAAAGAAAGCAATCTCAGTTACATAACCAAATTTTCCTTTGTAATGTAAAAAGTATTTTGTGGGTAGATAGATCTGGATATTAAAAAAAAAAAAAATTGGTCAAATCTTTTCCTGCACAACGACAGTATCCACAATGGTCTTTGGCCACAGTTTTAACTGTTGTGCAACTTCATAGCTTCATACCAGCTGTCATTTTAGCCATAATAACTGAAGAACAAGGCATTGTCTAGGAATTAATGACAAGCTGAGAAGAGATGGCCTGACGTGCAATAAAGGGGTAGCACATGCTCATGCAACCACAGCAAATGCTCTATAAGCTGGCTGCTATTGCTCTCTCTGCATAGCTGATGGTTTGCTATGTTAGCTAACGTATTGGCACGGTTTTCTCTTTGTATTTTACATAGCTCATTAAATAGTCATTTCTTGTATTCCAAAGATTTCTCCCCTACCAGCAGGAACAACAAGCAGTTTCCTCAATTGCCAGTTAAGACGGTGAGCTCTTTAGGGCAGAAGCTGAATACAATCTTTGTGTCTTATATTCAATTTCTATCATTGAGTAATAATTTTACCAAAAGTCTGAGCAAATCACTGAACTGCTAAATGGCCAGAAAATGTAATCCTAGGAAAATGTGTGCTAAAAAGCACAATATAGTATCTAGCCAAGGATGTTGCTTGGGGACCTGATGCTGTATTTGTACACTTAGATGAGGACTCATTAAGAAATGGCATAGACCCTGAAACAATATTTATTTACCAGCATCACAAATTTATCATTTCAAAGACAAAAATTTAATGCAAGCTGCTATCTCCTTTTCCAATTCATGACTTTAAAAATGAATGCAACCCCGAGACTGGACACATGCACATTTTTTCAAATGAGTGCACCAGGTAGGTTTTGAACATCTCCGGAAAAAGAGAAATATCTTCACTTCATTACAAAACAAACTAATTTTGTAAATACAATAATGGCATTAAACAACACTGTATACAGTGCTGGTTAAAAAAAAAAAAAAAAGAGAGAGAGAAACAATTTCACTCCTTCAGACTAAATAAATGAGTACCAGATTTCACTTTATTCGAATGTCACACGAAGTCTGACAATATACTATCATACCCATTGCTACATGGCAATTAAAAGCATTATTTCAAACTATAGTACCTTTCTGATATAGTTTCATGTTATTGTTAAGAGCTACGGAAATTGCCAATCTCATCTTTTTTATTTATATGCGTATGTGACATATTGCATTAGCTATCTGGCTTATAAACTCTTCCACATTTAATTTATTTTCATGCTAGGGAAGAATGAAAATACATTTCCCCTTCTGGCTGGCTGTAAAACAGGGTTTTTTTTTCCTTTACCATTTAATGGCCAGGAAAATGTTATATTCTCATTCGTTCTTGCTAGTGGATTCTATTTTTGCTCAAGAACCAGGATACAGTTGATAACTAGAGTTAACGATGAAAAGCTGAATGCTACCCTATTACACCTGCATCATCTGTGTTTATAATGAAAACAAACAGACGTAAGGGAGAGCAGAATTTGGCTTCAGAAATACGATGTTACTAACAACAGCCACCAGGGAGCTGAGGCTGCAACCTGACACAGGTATATGAGCCAGAGTTAGTGCTGGTACCAAAGAAACAGGAGAGTAAACAAACCAGCACCAAGTACATTGGCACTTACTGAAGGAGAACATTTGTCCTAGACCTCTGTGAGACACGGTATTCATTTATTCCTTGGAGATCGGTGTAACACACCTCTGATGGGTGCCTATTTGCTGGTTACACCATCTAACTCATAAATGGGGTGAAAGTGAGGAGAAATCACACAGGCTGCACAATCTGCTCAAGATTCACGGTGTGACCACCCATGCCCTCCTGCAAATGGCTTCACCGTGTTGCTCTGGGAGCTGGTTCTCAGCGTAGGCAAACAATAACAAAAGTTATTTAACTTATGTACTTGAGCTATTACTAACTTACAATACCTGCAGAGCTTAGCTTAAGGAAATAATTTTTTTCCCCTCACGCTTCAAAATATAAAACTGGGTCAGCAATGGGGCGACCAAAAGGGCTGATGTGAACTTAGTAAAAAATCTCAGTGGTCCCAGACCTGGGTAGCATGCAGATTTCCTTGCTTGCATTAGGGAGAGAAGTGATCACCTCTCTGCCCTCAAGTGCTGTGGCGTGGGAAAACACCGAGCACACATTCCTCAGTAGCACTCAGCACAGGAAGGCTGCTAGCTTCTCACTCAAACCTTTCACTAGCACTCAGCAAGGTAAATAAACCATGCAGTCAGGGATCTTCAGACCGTCCCTCTCATGAGCAAGGAGAAGCATAGAAATATTTGTTTACAACAGGAAGACACATTTACTCCTGCTCCCTTTTCCTTGGAGTAAGCACCTGCCACTCACAGCAACAGTATTTCTCTGTTTTCTTTTGCATTAAAGGCTTAGTGAGCTGGCTGAGATCTTCCTGACATAAAAATCTGAAAAGAAGCGGACTCTGAATATGAGACCTGCGAGTGCAGAATGAAACTGCCCTACCAGAGGACTCAAGGTAAATGCACAGAGATGGAGTGACATTTTAAGGACATAATCTATTTCTCAGAATATACTCATTATTATTCTTGTATGTAAAACAAGAATACCAGCTAAATAATGCAAACCTGCTATATGCAATCCTGGCATCTGACCAACAGCATTAAAATACTCAAAGAAATCAATTGCCATACTAGCAATTGGCTGAAGGGAACCACAAATGAAATTCCACCATTTTAATTTACATTACACTTCTTGGCAATTCAGATTTAAACCTCTTCTTCACTTGCTTGGATTTGGCAAGTCAACATTCAGTCTCCTAAGAGTTGGTGTTTCATAAAGCTTCTCAAGTGGAATGACCAGAAAATAGCTTTATTTTTAGAAATAAAAGTATATTTTGGCCTTCCTGGTTGTAAAACAGAACAAAACTTTACAAAGCTACAAGCACAAGGCACCGTCTTTGAAGCCTTAAGGGAATCCAACTGATTATAAAATAATCAGGTATGGTTCTGACAACAATAAAAGTTATTCTAAGCTTACTAAATCTTAGTTCAGTAACCCTGAGAGAAAACCAGCTGCTTTCAGCTCTGCTCTTCAGACCCATACCTCAGTAGCCTCCAGGTAATTAATGAAGCTGGTACTTTGGGAGTTAAAACAGGCAGATGTATCTTAGCAGGTATCAGTTATGTCTTAACAATAAAAACATTTCTTTTAGTATCAAGTTATCAGCTTTAAAAAAAAAAAAAAAAATCAGTGAAGAGAATATACAGCAGTTTAACCACAGAGCAGTTTGTTCAGGACAGTATAAGTCAGAAGCACTATACTAGCAGTACTGTTGGCATCAAGTGTAAAACCACCTTTGCTTTGCTTCAACTCAGAATCTAGGAATTCATACTAACACAACAATTCCAGCTATGCAGTCACAAAATTAATTAGAAAAAAAAGAAACCAGTTTCTGCAGAAAGGAAAAGGTTATATTGATCACATGTGAAGTTTTTCTGGGGTATACCACTGCCAAATACAATACTTCAGCCAGAAATTAATTCCTTGATGAGCAAAACAGATCTATGAAGACTTGTTCCCTTCTTTGTCCCCACTGCCTATACCCAAGCACTTCATTGTAATTGCAGAAGAAGAACTGGTCTAACATGGAGGTACAGGATTCTGACTTCTCGTAGCACTTGGTAGCACCAAGTTGTACTTACCATGCATCTGGTACGTGTACGGTGCTTGTCCAGCAGTTGGGGTACTGAAGCTGGATCCATAACTAAGAAACCCACTCTGACCTGGGGAATGGCTCAGGCTGTCCTCTGTTTTGATGCCTTTGGGACATACAGTAGGAAACAAGAGCAGAACGTGAATGTTTGTCACATAAAGCTGTAAAAAAGCAAGTTTTGAAATTAACAATTTTTCAGCTAGATTTTAATCTACTAAACTCTTTTTTTCCCTACATTTTCTTATTTTTTTTAAAATTATCTGCATTACCCAAACAAGTCTCTTAAATAACAGTCAAGTAAATTCATCACAAATAATATTTGAGTCAGCTACATCCTGTGTCCATACCTGAATGAACTTCTGCTGAAAAGGGTAAACAACCATAAATCATATTGTTTCCAAAACCAATTTCTGAACTAATAGTTTTGTTTTAGAAATAAACAAATGCATTGACTCATGAACCTTCTGAATGGTTATCAGATGCAAGCAATGATTAACAACGCAATAGGACCTTCAGAGAAATAACCTCAAGACTGTATTATGTTTTCAGCTTTGGTAGCAAAATATGTATTGGCAAGTCATACAGGAGTGGTATCATCTATTCTGTTAGATATAACATACAGTTCCAGAAACCACAGGTAAGCCCTGAAGCCCCAAAAATCTTTTCATTACTAAAATCAGGCAATTAAACTGACAGTTTAAAGGGGGAATAGCAATAGCTGAATTAAACATTGCAAGATGAAACCTTTGCTGGTAGTGAAAGAGGTTGATCTTTTATTCTGAGATACTGCTGAGATTGTACAGCTGTATTATTAAAATAAACAGCTGAAAGGTGCATCTTATTATAAACCCTTTGGGTGTGATCCTTTCCCTCCTTTGCAAGTCTATTGGCACAAAACAAAAAATAGCCACTGGACACACCCTGAGTGCTGGGACTAAACAAAGACCCTGTTGATGTTCTGGCCCTGGATTTATACGCTTCCCTGGCTGTTGTCATCTTTTAGCACTTGTAGGCAAACTTGCCAAAAGGCAAGAGGAATTCAAGTGACTTTCAACAAACATGCTGCTTTCACTTAAAAGCAATAAGTCTGCATTTGCTCAGGTTGGGAATCAGGTCTCCCAGATAATGTTTTCTCAAATAAAAATCACATCTTTTAGCTTTAGGTGAGAATAGCTGCAATGCAATTTGAATACAAGTTAGCAAAAAGATGACAATGCTGCATTGTGAAACGCAGCAAGTTTATTTGGACAGTGAACGAACATGTGTTGGTGCAAGCATCCAGCTCCATTACTGCTGGGGAAGTGAAGGGATTTGTGAGTGTGTGCAGAGAAGTCGCTTTTCATAACATCCCAAGCTTTTCAATTACATCAGTGCTCCTCATGTGAGCACTCAACCTACCCCAGCTACAATTAATCTTCAGAGAATGGGCCTTTTTGGAAGTCTAAAAACTGTTGTCAGACAGCATAATAACTTAGCACCAAATTAATTTCCACACAATGTTCTGTTTTGTCTAGAAACTGGCCCAGTTTTATTTTTGTGCCTAAAACCAATACTGCTTCATTGTTCTTGGTTGTCAGCCAGGTGGAGTTTTTCATATGTTGTGTTGAGTATCTTAGAGAGGGTATATGGGCTGGGGGAGGGAAAACACTGTTCAAGGATGCTAAGAGGTCATCTGCAGGATTTATAAGCAGCATATGGGCCTGACACATGTATGCCCTAAAGACTCTAGGCAGTAGCAAATGGCTCTACTTTCACCTGTTCTAACAGGACAACTGTTCAGAGTTTGCCTTGGAAATCAGCCAGCTGATGCAAACACACAAGTAGCTCTAGGAAGGGGTCTCAAAACATTCCTTCTATCATCCTGGTAGAGCTTCAGCTCTGCAAAGCCCATTTCCCTGGCCTTCCAAACCACTGCATTCAATTTCCCTTCACTAAAAGCCTTGTCAATGTGGCTGTATAAAAGCTTCTTGTTGGGAAGGGATATTGCATTTGCCACACAAAGGTGTTTAAGAGCACAAGAGAAACCAGGAGCGGAAACTTAAAATGAAGCCATTTTAATGCTGCAAGACTCAGCACTACCAGGATCAGTTGGGAATAAGGGGCCCAAAGCTTTACGTTAAAGAGCTGTACCTAAGCAAGAACAAGATCTCTTTGATCTTTAGGAGAGGAAAGAACTTCCCCGGCTTCCTCAAGAGCTCAGTATTCTCATGCAGAGCTTGAGGGTACTCTTAACATTTAGCTTACCAAGCATTCTCCCATCAAGAGTGCTGGTTTATCACAGAAAGGTTTGAGTTGAAGGGACTTTGAAGATCACCAAGTTCCACCCCCCTGCTATAGGCAGGGACATCTCCCACTGGATCAGGGTGCTCAAAGCCTCATCCAACCTTGAACACCTTCAGTGACGGGGCATCCATGACTTCCCTGGGCAACCTGGGCCAGTGCCTCACCACCCTCACAGTACAAAATTTCTTCCTAATATCTTATCTAAATCTCCCCTCTTTCAGCTTAAAACTGTTTCCCCTTGTTCTCCCTCCACTCCCTGATAAAGAGCCCTTCCCCAGCTTTCCTGTAGGCCTGCTTTAAGTACTTCAAGGCTGCTCTAAGGTCTCCTTTTATTTTTTTACACACACATATATATACACACACACACTCCTAAGTGGCACATCCGACTGGATCAGAATTTCTAATACTGCCTCATATCCTACTATTGAATGGCTCCAAACAGACCTGGTTTCTAAGACCATAACCCAGCATATTAAGAGCTGATAGACAAGTGCAAAGTAATCCTAACAATTTTAATGAAGTCACATCTTCCTCTAAGCCTAAAAAGAGAACATTGCCAAGACAGAAACGACCTTTTATTCTAAAGCTTAAGACTTCAAATACACTCTTCTAGGAGCAAGAGGAAGATGTCCTAAAAGGTAACACGATGTCAGAGTACTCACTGTAGGAGGGTATGCCATAGGGTTGTCCCGGAGGAGGATAAGCCGTGTATGCAGCAGCCTGCTGGATTCCCGTGCTGTACTGAGTCTGTCCATACGTTGCCATTGTTGGGAAAGACGGGACTGTCACTATATGAGGATAATGTCTGTTCAGAACAAGAAAACAGAAGATCTAAGGCAATAGTTACTGTACATGATCTTCTAGAGCATATGTAGAACTCTACTAGACATTTTGATAAAATAATATCCAAAGTATGATGGTGAATATTTTGGCAACTAAGAAATGACTAGGGCAAAAGTTTGTTTCCGTCTACAACTCCTGATACGAGCTGTGAAGTTTAAGCTACCTAAATGGCTTAGTATTTGATATAGGAATGGTCTCCATGATCCGACAGGTCTTTTCCAACCTGGTGATTCTATGATTCTATGAAATGCATGGGACTTTAGGACCGTGCAAAATATGAGCAAGTTAAAAAATTAAAATCAAATCAACACTGATTTTTCACGTTTCGTTTTGTTTTACCAAACAACTGAGTGTCATGGGAAATCTCTGACATTTCAACATATTCCTCTGCGGTCACTCATAAACACAACAATACTCAAAAGTGATAAGGTTTTGATTCCCAGGGGTACAAAAGTACAGCATACAAACCTCAAACCTTTTTTCCCTCCATATCTAATGAAAGTATGAACCAGCTACTTCATGGGGCCAGAGACGTGTGGGGGAACAGGTGGATGGGCTTAAGGCGAATGCTTTGTAAGGTGACAGAAGTCTGCACAAAATGGCTGTTCAGCAAAACACAGTTTTTAAATTACAGCACTTGGCACGAGCACTCACTTTGTGGAGTACAGATGGAGAGGACACTGCGGTGCTACTTTGCTGCTGCCTGGAAAACAAAATTAAAGTACCTTAGATTTTCATCATGTTCTGTCCTTTAGCCAAGCTGATAGCACTGTTTCTACCACTGCTGGTTTAAGAAAAATATATAGAAACTAGAAAACTTTGTTTTTTAATGAATCTCCACAACCTAAAGTAAGTAAGAAAGTTATTCTCCATTTAACAACAAATACACACAGATTTGTTTTTAACTGAGGACAATACTGATTGACTGAGCTACCTGTTTTCTTTTCTGACTGATACCAAGCATGAAGCTGAGCTTTGGTGGGATGACAGATATGCTAAAGGCTGTAAAAGCAACTCATATGATTACTGAGGTGATTTAAGCTCACTGCACATTTTGCCCTTTTGGCTTTTCTGGTGCTCTCCTAGACCATGACTCACTCTCTTTCTTGTTCGTTGAAGTACATAAAATAAAAGCAAACATTAAAAATACAACACTGTAAAACTAATTACTCTTGAATTTTTTGAGTTAACTACAATCTAAACTACAACCTACCTTACTGACCTGCCTGTCATCAAAATATTAAACCAGCAGAAAATGTATCACACAGGTTACATGTGCAGGATGTCTGCCAATGAACTACACAGTTGCGTCCTGCAACACTACCAAAGAAAAATGTGCCACCATCTTTATTTAGAGATAAATTTAGGTTTAATTAATTAAAATTATAAAAAAACTAAATTGAAACCTGCAAGTTGCCTGCAAGTTGTACTGAATACAATTCAGAAAATTAGACTTTTAGGTTGTGAAACCAAAATCTGTACCAAAATCTGTCACACTGTTCCTCACTACCAAACAGAACGACATTGAACAAAGGCACTTCTTTAGCTTTCATTTAATTTGTAATGCCTTTTACATATGAAATACAAGAGAACTGACAGTTTGAGCATGAGCTTAATTTCTTTTGTTTTTTTTTTTGAGAAGTGTTACGTCTTCAATTTTTTTTATTTTTCAAAGAGGCAAGTACAAAGTAAATACATTTCTCAGGGACACCAAGTGGGGATTTACTGCATACGAATATGTAATTAGCTACTGTCATTGCCAAGAAAGGACAAGCTAAACCTACGTGTGTTTCTACCCAAAAATATAGGACTACAGGCAAAAAGTGCATTTGAAAATTATATTGATGTAAGTGGACATCCATGATAAGCACCCATGAAAATAGCAGGCCAGATATCTACGTGGATATGTATGCAAGTAAATATGGTAACTAGACTTGCTAAAATTAAACCTATAGGTATAATATAAAGCATAGATTTGTGTGCATTTATTGCATTAAAATTGTGTCAGCCTGTGACTTGACACAAGTATTTTCCTCTTCTTCAAATTAACTATATGCACTTTCAAGGGAAAGAGCATAATCTTGGTAGCACAGGAGATCATTCTGTAGGAAAAGAACAATAATATTTCTAAAAAAACCTTATCAACAAGACCTGTCACTAGCAAACTGGTGTCCATACAAGCACTATGCTGGCTCTTATTTGTGTCGCATAATAGCAAATAGTTCCTGCATCAAGAAGTATATAAAATGATGTATTTAAAAATCATTTCTAGCGCTAATCTTTTCTGCAAACATGTAGATTCAAAAGAACGTTTCCTTTAGATTGTTATCCCTTCAACTGCTCTTGTAAACAGGCAGTTCTGATGTACGTGATTTAATCACGCAATTTCTAATGCCTTAGCAAACATGCAAGCAAAACACCTCCTTGGCTTCTAAGAGCCTATAAGTGAAGGGTTAAACATACTACTAAAACATAATAGCCAGTGCTTTTCGCTAACTCCCCTCCAACAGGAAGGCTGACAGATCCTGACCGCAGCAAACAATAGCTGGGATTGTACTAGCAAGAACTAGTTCATCTGCATCACTTGCCAATAATTTTTTTAGCAGATTTAACATTCTTCTGTTTCCTTCACTTGAACAGTATGGCAGGGGGGAAGGAGGAGGAGAAGAGCAGATAAATTTCCATCAGAGCCTCAACCACTGAAGGAATTTGTCCTTGGTACCTGCCAAATGTGAAACTTCAGACCAGAGGCCAGCAGGGCTAACTGTTTGGAGACGATACCAAAGATCTCGGAGCCATGCAAAGTGGGCCACGGGGCTGCTTTGGCACAATGTTTTCTGGCCGTGTGACATGTTGTTGGGCCCTGGAACCCCCCCCCACTCCCCATCTCAACAGCAGCAGTGCAGCCACAAAGCACAGGGCTCACATTCATGCCACCACTTGGGGCCTAGGGGGTCCAAACAAAACCTACCAGCTCTACATAAAATACATTTTGTTCCCACAGTTACTCCATTGGAGCAAACATACACATGCACGTGTGCGTATGTGCGCATCTCCTTTACACAGATGCATATCCACACATAAAACATTTCAATTCCATTTGCATTCACAGCGTTGCTGAACTACAGGAGTCAAACCATAACTGGACTGGCTAAAAAAAAAAATACTCAAAAACCTCAGATGATCACTATACTGTAGAACTAACTCTCAGAAGCAGAGGCTTGTGTTTGGCCAGTTCCCTTTGATTACATATGTATATACACACACGATATTAAAGCTAGTAAACAGTAAGCAAAAGAGGCAGCCTACCTTCTATGTCATCTGGAGCCGTGGCATAAATGTTAGAAAGGTTAAGCTTCAGTCTGTCAGGGCACTCTCTATTTACAGTCAGGCTGGGTGATATCACTAGATCTAGCATTTCCTTATACCTGAAGGAAAACAAAGGAAAAATATAATTTATTCATTAATTATGCATGCTTACTAATGATTCTTTTTTTTTTCCCTAGGAGTATAAATATTAAAGCTAATTACCTAAACCCAGGCTTCATATAAATTCTACATAATAACATTCACAAAAGTTTTCATCAAAGGAAAACGCTGAATTAAAATGAAATACTTGCTCCCTTGGAAATTACACCCATCTGATTAATGCTTTCTCTCTCTTCCTAGATTTTGCCATACAAAAACTAAATATTATCTCTCATGTGCAATCAGACCGAGAATGTACACATCGGTGTCCAGTGAGTCTCCAGAACAGACTGCTAAGGGCTGAAAATGAAGTTGAGGGCAGTTAACAGCACCATCTAGTCTTACAAGATAATAAGGTTAGTACTGGTGATAGGATCAGTTTTCCAGGGGACATCTAAACCAGACACTTAACTGCAATGTCCTGACCATTAGGTGGCAGTGATACAAGGACAGGCACATAAATAACTTCATCTTATTTAACTGAAAATTTCAAGTGAACAATATGCAGGACTTCAGCCTCCGAAGAAACACAAGTGTTTGCGTGCACACACGACCTACGCTGTAATGAAAGCTTACAAACTCTGCACTGAATGAACAGTTCAGGAAAGAGAATGATAAATCATTATTTCAGACCCTACGTACAACACAAATACATCTATTAATTTAAATACCATCATTTTCAATACACAATTCTAGCAATACACTTTTTAATCAGTGGGCTTCAAAAACACTTGATTGAAATAGGGTCATTTGCTTCCCTTGCAAGTGTTGCATGTCCTGGATTAGTACAAAATACGGCATTAAGTGCATAGCTTTGTATACCTATGTTTGCAAGTTTAGGTAAAGACAACAGGGGAAGTGCAGCAATAAAACTGTGTTCTATTAAATATCTGAACAATGGCTTTTATGCCAGGCAGGTTTCCTGGACACTTTTACCCCCATAATGTTCTGCCCTTGTTTTCTGTGCAACCAATGCCTGCAGCTGGAATTATGAATAACCCACTGGTCAGCTAAATTTGACAATTAATTGTTTTTTTTTTTTAAATACACACAATGCCATGGAAATCTATTTGACTTTCATAGGACTACACCAATATATTTTGCAGCTTTTGGTTCAGGTCCAGAACAAATGATGAAAAGAGGAGGACTCAAAGATACTATGCCCTTCTTGGCTTTCTGCAGCCACATAGAGTATGTCCTCATTTCAGTCCTCTGGAGGCTACTGAGGGGAATTAGGGCTATTAGGGAAAAGCGTAACTGTGCTCTTGGACAGAGCAGGGCCCAGGCAAGAGCAGATGAGAGAGAGAGAGAGAGAGAGGGCACATAGTGGTGAGTGGATCCGAAGCATCTGGCTAGGCTCCCCTTTCCAGCACTGAACATGCTACCTGCACAGGCGACTGGCACCCCCCTTGCTCTCTGGCTGAGACTTATCTAAGCTAACCTATAAAGGCAGTAGATGGCATGGCAGCAGCAGGCTGTTAGCAATAAACATCACATCTAAAACATCATGAAGTTAAAGACTACAGTGCTTAAGCATGAAATCTTGACACTGGGCTTCTGCAATACTCATCTACGCACTTGTGTGAGAAGCAAAAAGGTTTGTTTTGATTCCCTGTTTAAATACCCTGTATGACTTTACCAGCTTTGAGAAATACAGGACAATAAACCACATACCTTATATCTGAACCTCTTCGATCACTTTTACAAAGCCTGCAAATCCTTGTGAGGGAGAGTAACTATTGTTATGAACAGGCTTAAACCAGATGAAGTATTTTACCTGTAACTGAACAAACACCAAAGCTGAATTCATTTTCACTTTCCACACTTAACAGCTGGGAAGGCACTTTGCCCAGGCAGAAAAAGCAACCATTCATCCTCAGTGAATTTGCAGAACTGCCAAAATGGGTATGAAGGGGTATTACCAACGTCCACAGCCACAGCCCTCATTTCTCCAAGTGCGACTTGGGCTCCTCTTGTCTGGCTCCCTTGGAAATCCATGTGGGCATATGAATTTTCTCCACCAAAGTAGCCTCAAGTCGAGGTGATTACGTGCCACGAAGGAGAACGAAAGCAGTGAACAACCAACACAGGACTCTCAATTCAACACTTGTGAGATCCATGCTCCCTAACTGCTACACGTTATAGATTTACTAAGAAAACTAGACTAGCATCAAAATCAGTGTTGCTGTGCAGATGGAGGATCTTTGTTGCTAGTGGGCCTCAAAGGGCTTCACCTTCAGATGTGTCCCTGTAAGGGAAGCAGAAGTCCTGCCTCCCAGTCCCTGCCTTAGACTCAAACACTAAAGCAGAGCAAGACAAGGGAAAATGCAGGTGCGTAGAGTCCACTGATTGTGCCCAGGCTACCAACTGCATGGACATGCAACAAGCACTCGGATTTGTATAAGGAGAAAAACCAGTCCCTAGCTGTAAAAACTCCTCCCTGAGTAACTCAGTCTAACGGCAGAGACAAAACAGCAATCTGGGACTCCTGACCTAACCCTAAACCAAAACCCAGCCCATGAGAAACTCAGCCCTGACAGCACTGGAGCAAGTTATGCTCCAAACCGGTTTCTGCAGACAGAGGCTTTACCGCAGCACATGTGCATCTGCTTCGCAGGCAGCCTCAGGCACCGCCGAGGCAGGCAGATGCCTCGAAGCCACAGCCTGGCAGGCAGTAAGGGATGGTCGCGGCCCGTCTGCACACTTTGCTTATGCCAGAGGAGAAAGATACTTTCCTCCTGAAAGTGATAATCTCACGTTCTTGCTGGTACAGTCGGGCTGCTGCAGAGAAAGGGGTCAGAACGCTTTTGTGATGCTTACTTCTCAGTGGGGAGGAACAAGGTCTCTCCTACAAGCAACTATGGCTCGCGTAAAAGCAGCAGGATGGCCGAGGGCTCTTTTCCCAGAGGAAGTACTTCATTCAAATTTTGTTTGCATGAGAAGGCAGGGTTCAGTTTTATACCAGTTCTTCCTTTCCACTGTAAGCACTGTCCAGTTTCCCTCCCTTTATTTCCTTACTATTATACCTGAAGTGAGGAAAAGCACTGCTGTCCCAGATCCAGTCAAGCTGGGGATGTTCTACGTTGTTTCTCAGATAACACATGCCCTTCAGCATAATCCAAAACCCCATCATTCACGACACGGCCTAGACTGTTGCCAAGTGAAAGGGAGCAGATGTTTAAAGGGAAACGATCTTTTATAATGATTAATGTACTCTAATTACATCATTGTTCAGAGACTGCATTAGCTGCCCTGACTGATGATTTTTTTCTACTGATGCATTTTTCCTTTTCATTTTTGTATTCAAAGTCAAATCGCACTGTTCTGTATTTGTTCTAAAACATTTTCCTGGTTTTATTTCAGCTTCCATTTTTCCTCAGAGTATGTATCAGTTGCACGTACAAACAGGTAACTTCACAGAAATGCCTGTCTGGTTGTGCGTGTCACTGTCGTGTTCGCGCTGTTAGTGGCTTTGCCTGTTTTGCACGCACCATTTACCGATTTGTTCCTGTGCATTTCTTGCTTATGTGCTTCTTCACAAGAGTTTCTAAAATACCAGTTCTAACAACAGCAATCTACAGAAAATCTTCTGGAGAAGAATGGAAGTGGGATGGTATATAACACAGTAACTGATATGCTGGAGCTCAACTGATAAAAAATACCACATCTTTGCTCGCTTTTTTGAGCAAAAACATTTTTTTGGCTTAAGTAATGTACAGTAAATTGGTAATAAAGTTTGCTGAATATGAGCTTTTATTAAAACCAGTGATGGCAGCATCTAGCATGTTGGGTTGACAGACATCTGGAAGAGCTTTTGGTTTCTATAATTAAGAAGCTTGTGTGAATTTGGTGTTCAGCTTTTCCATTAGAATACCCTACTCAAAAACCATTATTTTGCCCTGAAAGTTGGCCTGCAAAATCTCTGCCAAGAACAGAATTTTTCTCTTTACTAATGTTTAGGAAAAAAAAAAAAAAAGAGAAAAATAAAAGTCTTTCAGTCATTTTGAAGCTAGTAATGCCAAATTAAACATTTCACGTTTCAAATTTGGGATTGAGCTATTGGGGGTAACCTACAAATCACATTTTCTTTTACAGTCATGTTTTGAAGGCAGTGACTCCAGACCCCAACTCAAAGCACTCAAACGTGTGCCGAGGATCAAGCTACTGAACGATTTCATCACTCTCCAGCAAAGTACTCAAAGACAGGTCCAAGTGTAATGCTGAAGTGGGACCTGGTGTGCAGACCAAGTCAGCAAGGTGCTCTGGATACTGATGGTGATGAGAACTTGATGGATAATATTTTGAAAGGATGAAACAAGAAACCACTGTGCTGTCGTGGGCAGATGCAACCACACCACAGCTCTACTCAGCACAGCTGAAAGGCCAGAAGGCACCAGCAAGAGACGAAGGAGACTCCTTCCAATGCTTGGACCTCTGCTGTTCAGGCATAATTTAAAGCATCCCTCAGTCTGATCTAACTTGGTTTTAACACCATCCCCACAATATACTAAAGGCATCATCTTAGGACCATGGCTATTTCCATCTCCACTGTGGAGACAGCAGACTTGCTCCTGGGATTCTGCTTATTATCAGTAAATGAGACACCTGGGAAGTACATAGTAACGTGGTAAAGTCAAAGGCCAAGTGAAGAATAGATTTCAGAGGGAATGCACGTAAGGAAGAACATTTGGCCCATAATAAGAGCAGCAGTCTGTAGGAGGGTATTTGAGCAACAGGAGGTTGATGGCACAGTTCAGACAGGACATACCAGGACAAAAAGAGACTGTGGGGGAAAAAAGCTGGCGTGGATGTGGAAAGGAGATAAGGAGAATGAGAGCCGTATCTGTCATCAGTGGAGAAATTGATGATTAAGAGCCCCGCAGGATTAAGCGGGTGAGAAACAAAAGACAGGACACCTGCCCTTGAGAAAAGCCTGACAGATCCTACAGTGGAAAAGACAAGACACTTTAAAGGAGTAAGAAATTGTAAGGAGTTTGTTCATGAAGGGAGAGGCAAATCTAGAATTTCCTTTCCCTGCAACAACCCCATGAGAAGATCTTCACAAGAATTTTTACTTGTATCTGGCTAGAGGCCAAATACAAGCTTAAACCAATAGATCTTCCTAAACGTATGCATATGCCAACACAGAGCCCTAGGCAGGAGTGGTACAAGCCAAGTCCTCTGCTTTTAGCTTTGCTGGGAAGGGGAGGAGTAGAGACAGATTGCAGCCTAATTGCAAGAGTAACATTATTGTCTTGCCTCTATGACTTTATCTGGTTTTAATTACTTGATCAACACCCTTCACCTTTATTCTCCTCAAAAAAAGGTGCAGATTACCAAGTAGAAATTTGCAACTTTATGACTCTGGTGCTACTCATCATTAAAAAGATGACAGTCTTGATTGTTGACTTTGTTTTCTAAGTATATTACTAAAAGATAACTAAAAAAAAAAAGAAAACAAACAAACAAAACCCTAGTCTCAAAACGTCTGTCTTGTCTTCATTCCTAAGGAAAAAGACACTAACTGTAATTTTTTCCATGCGAGTAAATTTTTCAAAACCACCTGCTACGTCTTATCAATTTTCATTGGAAATTAAGACCCCCGCTGTCTTAATTCCTATGGAAGCATGGCAGCTTAGCCAGCTTTTTCAGGACTAACTTCTTGCAAAAATTACACTCCCCATTTTATTCCACGCCTGCACTAAAAAAGGAATCATTCATAAGCTGGGAAAATGCTATTATCTTGCACCCACCTTCCAGGTGCTAAAATAATAGGGAATATCCTATACTGAAGATTTTGGCTGCTTCTATCCACACATTTCAAAAGCAGAGGAAAGTAACTTCATTTCCTCTGCTAGTAAATTCCTCCTTGCGCTGTTAGGACATTTTCTCTCCATCTACAATAGAACCTTTGTTCCTTCCATTTCAAGAGCTCAAAGATATTTCAGCAGGTGAAAACCACTATGCTATTTTCTCCTTTATAATGAGTCTTAGCTCATCCACCAGAACATCTGATAGATGTACACAGGAAAGGCCTGAACAAGCATAAAGTTAAACCTGAGCTGGCATAAATGCTCATGTACAAGGCTGACAGTACAGCCGCGATGACAAGATATCATTTCAAGGTGACCTGCAGGGCAGTTTGCCCTGGGCTGTTTATATTCCTGAGAGAGCTGCCTTTTGCTGACGCAATTGGACAATAAAAGCAACAGTACTTGCCCAGATTTATCATTGCCCAGCCCATTCCAGACACAAAAATTAAGAGGGTAGGACACCATCTGTGCATGGGGGTACACAGTTGCATTATTCTCCAGTAGAGTATCTCAGGCTAAGGATTAAACCAAGAGGAACAAGAGAAGAGTTGCAACAGACAGGCAAGGGACAAACCACATCAGACTGAAATCAGAAATTAAATAAGCTGGTAATGAGGCTGCTCCAGATGACAGGCACACAGCTAACCCTTCAAGCAAACACTGATTGGATTGAGTCAAGGTGAGACAAAGAAGGAGCTGGGGGGTGTAATGGCCAAACTCTAGCCCATAGCAAGGAAAAAAATCTCCATTTCAACAGAAGTGGGATGCCCCTTGCTCTCTGAAAGAGGGAGGAGAAAGCCCCATCTGAGCTGTGCCTTTGTGTGGTTCAGAGAAAGCTGGAGAGAGGCTGCACATGGAGCATGCACAGAGCACAGTGGTCTCCAGCCCTGCTTCTTCGCATCTCCTCATCCCTCCCCTTGTGTACGTACTGTCACCCAGGTTTTACATCTTACTGTTGGTCTTTAAAACGTTCATCTTTTGTTTAGTCCAGCAATGGCACAGTTGGCCATAGGCTATGTTTAAAAAAAGCTACAACTCTAACAAAGTAAAAAGAGATAGACACAGAGAGCTTCAGTTCGAGCAAAACACACCGACACTAAAACAAACACCTCAAGTCTTGAAATAAAAGCACAAACACCCCAGTAAAACAAAATAAATTCATCCAGTAGTCAAACGGAAGAGTTTTAACAAAGAAAAACAGCCCTTCCTTTCCGTCTAATTCTGAGTACATCTGAAATGATTCACTTCACATGAAGAAAAAGATTGGTTTGAGTTTACATTAAGATTTTCAAATCTCTTTCTTTTTAAAATGTGTTAATTCTAAACAATTTTAAGAAAAATAACTGAGGAAATAACAAAACAGAATTTCTGTCACACTTCTGCAACCACTATTGTTTAAAAATATCCAAATTATTCCAACAGCTTAAAAATCCTTCCCCACGTTTTTTGTTGTTTTGTTTTAAATGAGACTGGCTTTTTGACCAAAATTTTACTCTCACTGGAAGTTTTCCGTCTTGCCCTAACCCATAGACCAGACAGTAAAAAACAGATGAAAATTCCTATCTCATGAATTTTTTGAGCCAGATTACCTTTTTTTTTTGAGGAAAGCCTGCTTGAAGATTTTTGAGCGCTTGGAACTAGCAAAACTAATTGCATGCCTTGTTTCCCTGGAAATCCAGAATTTCCAGAAGCATTTGCTTTCTTCACCAGGTTTCATCACCTGCTCTTCTGCAGTGCTTTTCGATTATATACATTTGTTTGTTTTGAACACGCTGTTTCTTTTTTTTTTTTTTTGTCTGAGACCTGCTGATTTAAAGCAAGCAGGCTGTCTTCTTATAAATGTTCTTCCTGCCCCTAGCACTGCTTCACTACTCCATTCTCCTGATGCTCCTTCTCCCACCCCCAAGCTGCAGACACAGAGCAACACTGAGAAGAAAGAGGGGGGCTAAGTTGGGCTACGATTCCTGCCTGCACTTCCTGCAATTAGCTCGGGAAGAGATTGAAGGAAGATAGACCAGGGGAAGCATCAGCATTTTCTGGTTGAGCAGTCCAAGGTAAAAGGGATTCAGTGCACAGAAAAAAAACAAACAAGCTGAGCTACCTTTGCTGTTTGTTGTGAAGGCACAGACTGAAGGGTACCTCGAGAATTCAAAGGGAGCTAAGGATGGGGTGCACGCCACAGACTTCCAATTTGGCAGCCTAATCAGGAAATATATCTTATAATGTTTCAAGTCACTGGGTTTTTAAAAATGAATTTCAACACTAGTATTTCACTTAGAGTAAGTCAAAATGAGAAAGCTGATTTTTAAAGAAAGCCTTTGCCTATTGGACCTGTCTGCTAAATGCAGCGACATTTGCAAGAGATCTTATTATTTGCCAAGGAATAATATTACTCAGCTGTCTTGCTAAAACCATTAATTTCATCTAGCTTTGAAATTTCTAGGAAAAGGAGCTCTGAAAAGCTAAGTCATCTACAAGTCCTGAACAACAATAAACTCCACAGAGAAGAAAATCAAATGGAAACAAGTAAAATAACTTCTTCCACAAATCCTGCATTGCTCAGAACCAGGAGAGTTGTGGAGTTTGTGGGATGGGACCACAGAAAGGATGGATGTGGGCAGCAAACAACACACAAAAGCCATCACCACACAGGCCTGAAGTAGCAGAGAGTTGCTACGGCAGCTACAACTGCTGGCTGAACAGATGTATGAGTTACAGGGCAACATTAAATCTCTCATCGCAAACGCAGCCCATTTTGAGCCATGTGTTCCGCTCAGGAGCCTTTAATTTTGTTTTCGTTTGAGTTGAACATTAGTGGCAACTTCATTTTTCCTTCTGCTACTCAGCAGCAAAGGGAAGGAAGAGAAGAGCTGGACGGTTTCTTAACATCAAGAGAAATGAAGATGGTTTCACGCAGTGAAAACTGGCCATTAGCTGGAACAAGTGTCAAAGGGAAACATTTTCCAGGCAGTTTAGCGCCGGATGGCTTTACCTTGGGGAAAGGAGTGCTGGCAGCTGTCTTTCTTGCAGACGGATGGCTTCACATTATTGTGGATTTCAATGTGCATGGTTACCCATAAACATTTATACCAGCCAGATGCTAAGGAAGAACTCTGGATTCAAAGGGTAGCAGTGCATCATTCATGAAGTTTCCACAGAAAAATAAATGTACCAGAAAACATTGGCCCACAATAGTTGAGAGATAAGACCCTTAAAATCCACAGGTAATTGGGTGTGGGGAAGGGTGGTGCTCACGCAGGAACACAGAGTACAAAGTGAGATCAAATTAGTTCTGCCACAGAGAAATAGCTGATCAAGCCTTGGTCCAAGACTCAGAAAATACCACTCTGCCTCTGGTGACTCAGAGGATCCCTAGGCAAGTCCTTTGGGCCACGGCTGTGCCTTCTGACCTTTGTGTGCCTTCCTTACAGAGACTGCAGGACAAGCGTTCCTCTTCAGTGTACGTGAGGCATCAGCCAGCACAATGGTGTCCTACTTTCAGTGGGACCTCAGGTACTGCTGCACTAAATAAACAGCAATAATAGAATTTTTTATACATATATATATATAAATTTCCATACGGCTGCAGTTTATCTTTCAGTAACATAAAGCAACTTCTACTGACTTCTTCCAATACGGAAAGCACTTTGTGACTAGACCACATCAGACCCAACACTGCTACCACCACTGAGGATGCTGTGGGGCTGGCAGCTGACCCTACAAACAGGACTGGGGTGCAGTATAAAAAGGTGCATGTTGTCACAAGGCTGAGCCTGACACCAGCTAAGGAAAACTGTGTGTAGCTGTTGAAGAAGACAACTGAGAACTGCAAGTCTAGTTTTGCTCCAAAGCTCCGTCACTAACAGATTGGGCAAGTTTCTCAGGACTACATTAAGGCCTCTGTAAAACTGGGAATTGCAGTATAAACTGCCAATTAAGCTCTTTTTAGGGGCTGGAAAGTGCTCCGAAATCTTTAGGTGAAATCTCTTACACCACTGCAGTAACAATATCCACGCTGATGAATAATGACCGCTCTGAATATGAGACAGCCAAGAAAGAGGTGAGGCACGAGAGCTGTCCTTCAGGGCATGTTCTCTCACTCATTTTTGGTCCAAAAGCTCTCCATTTCCAGACTATGAGAATGTCTTCACACTTTTGATTTACTCTTTAAACCTGTCAGAGTCCTGCAATGGCTCCAACAACCTAGCGAGAAAGGTAAGGCTGCCACTTTATAACAGGCCTGTGTCAGCACCTCCATTCTTAGCCTGTAAAGGACTGGCATTCAGGGAATAATAATTCAAAAAGAGCTATGGGAAAAGAACTATGAAATGCAAACTAATAAAAAGCCCTCGGACATGGGGGAAAGTCTATCATAACAGTACAGGTGAGGCTGGAGTGAGAATGACGTACCCTCTTCTTGCTTAAATCCTCTCAGACTTTCTCTGACCAGTCAAGCTAGCAAAGAGGAAGGTCTGTTGTACATGTAGAAGGTTGAAAGCATCTTTCTTTAACTGGGATCCTCCTCTCACTGAAGGAAGGGAAGACTCGCTTATCACAGAATCACAGAATAACCAGGTTGGAAGAGACCCACCGGATCATCGAGTCCAACCGTTCCTATCAAACACTAAACCATGTCCCTCAGCACCTCATCCACCCGTGCCTTAAACACCTCCAGGGAAGGTGACTCAACCACCTCCCTGGGCAGCCTGTTCCAGTGCCCAATGACCCTTTCTGTAAAGAATTTTTTCCTCACGTCTAGCCTAAACCTCCCCTGGCGGAGCTTGAGGCCATTCCCTCTTGTCCTGTCCCCTGTCACTTGGAAGAAGAGGCCAGCATCCTCCTCTCTACAACCTCCTTTCAGGTAGTTGTAGAGAGCAATGAGGTCACCCCTCAGCCTCCTCACTCATCTCTCCACAGGAAAAAAAACAAGGAAGATCATTCTCAAGGACATAGAAGCAATGAACACCTCATGTTTTATATCTTTAGTACATTGTTTCACCTACTGAAGAAGTATCTTGAGAGTGAAAACAGAAATGCCGACCTCATTGCCCTAAATACAACTGATGCCCTACATACCAGAAAGAAATGTGACCAAGCTTGTGGTCTCTCTAAAACTGAAGGCAGTTTCCTAAGAAACTGGAAGTATAATATAATTTGACAATGTGTCTAAAAGCCCTGTACTGCTTTGGCTTGGTCTCATAGTCTGGAATTTAAACAGCCTCCCAACCACCCCTCAGCTCCTCATATTAAATAACCACCACCAACCAAGCAACAAAATACAACCCCTCGCCCCAAAAAAAGTCTTTGTGGTAGTCCAACGCTACACATGAGGGAGAACAAAACCCCTTAACACCCTCCTCCCAAGGTGGCTTCCCCAATTGCTTCTCCTTACCTGACAGATTTTTGGGTTAGGTTTTTCAGGGCAGGGGGGAAGGGGATGCTTTTCTCTTTTTCATTTTGGATTTTTCCCTGCTGTAGTCTTAATTAAAGTAACACTAAATCAGTCCTTGTGGTTCCCAAGTAACTGCTGAGTGAGCATGTCTTGTAGCAGCAGTGGGACACAAGCCCTGCTAACTGGTCCAAGGGCAGTTTGCCTGCCAGGGTGATGGATTCACCCTGAGGATCAACATAGTGTGGGTGGGAAGGACTCTCCTGTCTTGCTTCTGCAAAATTGGGACAGCATATTCAAGAGAAAGTCAAGATGCCCACATGCTCTCTCTAGGGAAAGCAACCCTTCAACCCTCTTGCTCTCCGTATTGATAAAACAGGTATGATGTTGATAAGCCTATGGGACTTCAGAACAAAACTGCTCTGTGAGTGCTAGGGTGTAAGGAAATATGAGATTCACAAAGTTTAGACCATTTTGTGATCAAGAGTGGCTTTCTGGATGGATCATCTTCAAACACGTTGAATCAAACTAGTTAAGCCTAATAATGTAAAAAGAGCTGCTTCCCTCCTTTTGATCCTGCTTAATACAATCTTCACAAATGCTATAGGCAAAGCTTGTAAAGCGCTAATGCAGTTGCTATGAAGAGTACTATGAATAGAGGTGCTTATTATTACCACTTAACCCTGAAGTTGCTTTGCATGTGCGGGGCCTGAATGTACAGCTGATTTACTCCTGAATTACAAAATCCAACTGTGCTGATACACTTTCCCTGTTTTGATTTGAAGTAAGTCAATTTACCAATCTGGATTTAGTAAATGTTGTGGTTAAATAAACCAAATTTATAAAAGTCTAACATTCACTTAATCACAATCCTTTCTCTTTGTTTGAAAAGAGCAGAGGGTGGTCTTGGAAGAGAGGCTATTGCTCAGCTAAACTTGAAGAAGTTATCCTTCCCTCCTCTTGTTCACCGACATAATTAAAACCATCTCTTTCCCCTCTTTTGACTGTTGATAAAATAAAAATCAAATGTCATTAATAATGACTATTGATCTCAAATAACCTATCTGAAGAAGGAATTCTTTTCTAGAGGTTACAAGCAGGAAGTCAAAAGTTTTCATTGCCAGATCTGACAGTAACTCCCTGGCCATAACACAGCAAAGATTCCTTCGCCCATTCCTTAATATTGGGCTGTTAAAGGTTTGTCTAGCTTGAGAGCAAGCAGTTCTGCAGACCAGTAATTCTTGTTTACTGGAACTCGGGTACCTCCATGTGCAAGGGCTAGGTTTTCATCTGCCCATACAAAATCAGAAAGGTCTACGCTGTTATTACTGGCAACTCTATATGCATAGCAGATACGCATTTTTACAACGCGGAGCTCCTCCAATGCTTTTAAAAACAAAAGAAAAAGTTATTGTTTAGGTTAAGGTCTTCAAGAATCTGTGTGAAATGTCTAAGAACTGGTCTGCTGCTAAATAGTACTTTTGTAGTGAAAGCTGGTTACTTCATCAGTAGGGATAACAAATAGTAAATTGTTTTGCCCCTGTATCTCTAATTGGAAGGTGCAAAAGAGATATTCTGAATCAGGAGACAGGCCGATGATGGTAGATTTTAGATAAAAGTTGAGTGGAGCAGACTTCTTGTTTTGAAGAGCTACAGTACAATAGCAGTGAGCAAAGCAAGACAATCTAACGGCTGCACATCTTGGGCCTGTTAGGAGAAAAAAGACAACTAATCAAAAGCTATGCTTGAGCAATAACTGCACTTTGATTTGTCACTCATGGCAATTAATAGTGTGGAAACAGCCACAGGGAGAAGTTGTTTACTCAGAGCAAATGTTCACATAGTGTTTTCCTTGATATTTATTCCATTAATATTTTGTTTCTGTGGATATTTGAAAGTCAGGCTAAGATAACTACATAGAAATAACAAATAGGACAGTTTGATTCACTTAGGTGGGCTGAGGTCTGATTTCCCAAGAGTTTTGGTGTGACAAAAGGCTGAAACTTCAGGTGAAGGCTAAGTTGGGCTCAAGATCCCAAACCTGTTAGCATCAGAGGGAAGGGATATTATCAAACAAAAGCATTATGGAGCATCTTTGCAGAGATCCTGCCATCCAGTCACTGTTACACCACAGGCAGCATGGAAGTGAAAATAACTAATGACAAATGCACCAACTCGATACTGTTCACACACACATCCTTGTTTTCCTTTGCAAAGTCTGATCTGATAAAGAAAACCACTTCCTGAAAGTGACATTTTATGATATTAAACAGGCCCCAAATGACTTACCAAAGTACCGAGGGACACTGACATTTGAACTGCAGGAGTTTTGTTTTCCATCTTGTTTTTCCCCGCTGTGACTATTGCATTTGAATAACTGGAATTTTTAAAATCCCTTTTCTTCCTTTCACCATGATGTAATGCAACTGTTGCACAAGACTAACAATGTGGAGCTATTACTGCTGGAGCCAACTTTGGCACCAAGAGAGATTAGGGCTGGCACCAAACACCGCGATCTTTGAAATAAATTTGGCAGACACACTGAAAAAGTTTGCCATTGCTGCCATTAACGGCACACGGAGCAGTAAACGGAAAAGTGCTGAAAGAGACCATGGTTTTGTGACTGGAACAAAGATGTCGATTAGCTAACCACTTAATCTAGCACCTACTTATATATGAAAACTAAAGAGTTTTACAACAGCATGTCAAAATTAAGGGCAGTAGCGGGGACCAAAGCATAACATAACGGTGCCTTTCATATGTCCATCATAGCAAACTGAGCCTACAAAACCCTCCAGCCAGCTACCTATCAGCTAGAAGAATTTGTGCACAACTGCAAGTTCCAACAGATTATTCTAAGAAAAATACTTGACCTATACAAGAACAGATCTGTCTCAACAAATTTATCTTCCCAGTACTTTCCAGTTGCGCTTCCCTTAGAGGGAATTTTTGTCCTACTCAATGATGCCAGAGCAGTGCTCTGGAAAGAGATGCATACGCATTTTTTTCTTTTTTAAAATTCAGATGGCATAGACAAGTGCAATGCAAGTTTTCTTCATTATATCCTTCTCTCCCTGCTTGAACAGAAAAGGCATGGGCTGATTTTCTCTGCTCTACATGAGGGTCTGATGGTTTGTGATGTGGACATCTGCCTGCAACTGGACAGATGCCACCAGCTTATTTCACACAGACAACTAGACAGCCATGCACTAGCAGCATTTTTCAATTGCTACTCCTTTTTTTTTTTCTTCCTTAAACTCATTACCTCTAGCAGAAAAATTCTATATTCCATCCCAAAATTCCCCCAATTTTGAAACTCTACAAACACCAGCTCCCGAACAAGGGAGATAAAATCTGGCAGATAAAAGCCAGAAACGTGTGGTGCACAACAGCTTTTTGCTATTTATCTGATCCTCAGCAGTACCCATGCACTTCCACACACAGTAATTACAAGCACAACTAAGGGGATATCCAACATGGTGTTTGTGTGTGGAGGCATATAAAATGTAAAGCTTCTTATTGTAAATTACTTAGGCATAGATGAAAAGCAAGAATTGGATTCAAGGTGAAAACTCGACCTTTTTTTTCTGCCCTCCCCCCATTCCCAAAAAATCCAACTGAAAAAATATGATGCGATTACTATGATCTAACTTCTTCCCTGATGGCTTCAAATTGTCCAAACCGAGCTGTCAAATCTGAGAACAGGACAACTCTAAATGACCACAAACCATGGCACCTTTACTGGAAGATATTTACAGCTTCAATGACAAAACTAGTATCTAGAAGTGCACTTCATCTCACTAAAGAGCGGCTCCCTCCTATCATGTCATATACCACTTACCCTGGGATCACCAGGCCAACTCAAGAACTACTCTGCAACACAGCTCATCACCTCTGAGGCCACCTGTCAACAGCAACTACTCAAGCACAAAGCCAAATGAGGAGACTGCTATAAACACAAGAGTGCTAGGATTCCAAACAGCAACAGAGATGACTGCTTCATTTACAGGACTGCAAGGCAGCTCAGAAAATTTCTTGGGAGTACAAGAAGTGGCAGCTACCTAGAATTCACTTCACGTAATCTGAGAAAAAAGTTTTATATGCAGATTAGGAAATACATCTGCAAGTAAATTCAACTTCGCTTTCTTGGATGTTTGAGAACAAGCTTACACGTGCCATTAGAAAAGTGACTGCCTTAGACTGAAAACTCAGATTTGATCTGCAATATCCTTAGCTTAAAGGCAAATTTCTCTTGCACGCATGGAACTTCAAAGGCCCTTACCCTTTCACAGCCCAGAAGAGCAGCCCGACAGCCTGGTTCAACAGTTGATGCATTTTCTGACATTGGATTAACTTCAGCTCATCGCCTTAAGCACAGTTTCTCTCTGACACTTTTATAGAAAAACTTTTACAACAGACAAAAGAATCAAAATAATTTCCTCCCTCTGGCTACTACAGGATGGCACAGATGTGACCAATTCACTCATAAGCAGCAAGCAAAGGTGCTCTTCCTGACCCTCACTGTTTGCAGCTATGAGCTACCAAACCCCCTAAAAATCCTGTGTTTGGCTTCCAGAGGAAACGGAGTAGCTCACCTTTTTCCCCCTCTTCACAAAAAAGTAGTCCTGGTAATTCTAGAGAAAAAATACGGGAAAAGGAGAGCCTGTCTAATTTCGGGGTTTTATCATCACTGCATATACAGGAATAAAATAAAAATTGGAGTAACGCAGTTTGAGCTCAGACAAGTTACAGTATTACAGTGCTACATGAGTTTCCCTGAACTACTAATTAGAGACAAGCTAAGTACAAATAACAATAAATCTGCAATTAAGAAAAAAAAAAAGTCACTTTTTTTCTGAAGCGGAACCGTCAGAATTGGCAAATCTGATACCATACTTCAGTCGATAAGGCTCTCATTAGGGAGACTTCAGTTCTGTATCAGGTTGGTTTCCTGTTACTGGAGTATTTTACAAAGCCAACTCATATTTAATCTGCTTGCCTCTATTTCCCTGCTCTGTAAAGCCAGGATTACTGCATTTTTCCACTTCTGAGCATACTGGGCTCAAAGCCATGAAGATAATGTGCTGCACTCAGGTAAGTCAGCACAAGGGCACGAGGGAGAAAACTATACAAATGCCAAAGACAGAAAAGCAACCCTACACCTACTAAAAATACCACGAAACTGGCATATTTCTGACTTTTCCTTACTACTCCACAACCTTTCTCTGCTCTTCTGCCACTGCAAAGAGCAGACACCACCTGCAGTTGCCAATACAGAACAGAAGCATTAAGTCTCATATTCCTATTTTCTCCTAGACCACATAACATGTCTCTCCCTTGCTACACCCAACTTTTGCAAGGCCAAATTATGTCTTTAATTCACATTTGGGCATGTAACTCTTCTACCCCAGTTGGTCTGTGTGTACCCTCCAGCACTAGGTGCTAGGTATGTTGTACATCATCTGTTAGCGCATGTCCTGCCATGGTTCCCATTAAGCATAACCAATCTGCTAACCCCTGGACAGCTGCTGGTTTTACAGGCTGTCATCACAAAGACTGCCTGTGTGCCTGCTTGTGGGATTTTGATTGTTTAGGACCCCAGCAACTGGATTCATTCAGTTCAGCTACAAATTTAAGCATGGAATCGAAACGCCACAATTAAAGCAGCTCCACTTAGTTTAGCTTCTTTTCACAAACTAGCATTGGGGCTTATTTAACATCTTAAAATCCTGCATCATTCACTTCTAACGTAGTTCCTGAAGATTAACAGGGTGCATTTTCAGCAATAGATATTGCAGAGTAAATGGGTACAATGAAGATTCCAAACTAAGTTTTCACAATAGAGGACAGCCTGTACCAGAACTTCTCCCTCTAAAACTAGTCTAAGAACTCCTTTCTTAGTGTCTATATGCATGTGTCCAGAGAGTGGAAACCGAGACACCAAAGTCAGAGATAAATCAACAAAACCCCAGAAGATTATGTGGAAAAAAAAAAAAAAGTAACGAAGCTCCTGGGACATGGGACTGAGAAAAGCCTTTTGAAATGTTATGAAGCACTGGTGAAAAAAAACAATCTCTGTCCATTTCTGTGCACTGGAGGAAACAAAAATAAAAAAACAAACCACAAAACCTTTCAGTAAAATTTGTGAACAAACAAAAGGAATTTCTGCCAGAATTACTCTCCATCTACTTTTTTCCTCTGTCACAGGACTGCTTGCAAGTTTCTGGCTTGTTAGGGAAAAGGTTTAACACATCTCATTGAAAAAGGCAACTTTTTAATTCTCCAGTCATGTACCACTCTGCCAGTAAATCTGTGGGACAAATACTTTGAAAAGCACATAAACACACCTTAAGCAAAACTCCAAGTTTTAAAAGCAATAGTTTGACACTGAGAGTTACAAGAGTTAAGACTTTTCTCAAAGCTAAGCATAAACTTTTCCAGACAAGCAGCTGAATCATGGATATTTTAAAGAGTAAAACTATTAAGCACGATATAGTGTATCCCCAATTCAGCTCTATAAAACACGTCCAGTGCTGTACAAAGGACTCACATTTGGAACTTGCTGGCATCCACTGGCACAGCAGAAGAACTGAGAGAACTAATCTAACAGATGTCATGAAACACAGCAGATTTATACCATGGGTTTAGTCATTAACTTTAGTTATCCGACTAACACAAAATGAACACAAAATGAATAGCAGTGGTCTCTGGATTAATGTAACGTGTGGCTACACCTGAATATGCTCTCCTGACTCCAGGCTGATGGAGTTGTATTGCTTCTTAGTGGAATTTTTCAATTCCGATCAATACATAATTGTAGTCAAAGAAAAAAGCCAAATAAAGGCTACATACAAGTCAGCTTATCAAATACCTAGACACAGAATGGTTCTGTTGGTCTTTTGCATTGCTATACAATTGAATTTGGAGGAAACGCCCAGCAACTACAAAAAAATCATGACTTAACATTGAAATATATACCACAAAAAAAACAACTGTTGAAATTTATTTTTTAAAGGGAAGAGGAGATAACACCAGAGGAGTAGTGGTATAAACATTACCCTTAGCTGCATAGAAACTTAAATCTAAGTATGTATTCAAGGGTGCATTCAATGGGAAATACTGCTAATTGCTTTTAGAATTAAAAATTGAAGCTTGGTAAATTCAAGAGAAAAACAGAGCTATACGAATACCGCATGAATCTATGAATAACCGAGTGCATAAATGAAATCCTAGAAAGGCTGGCAAAATTACCTCCAGTTACACCAAAACTTTGGGTTCACGCCAAGAAAAGCTCTACGGTTTTCATCAGGAATGCTCAGGTGGGAAGAACTTGAGGTTTAGTTCTCACTCCAAAATGGGGTTTTCCTGCAGCCTCTAAAAATACTGCACCTCCTATGACCTCTGCTCTTCTTTACGTTACAGCAGCCTGATGGCCGTTTGCACTCCAGGGCTGGAGGATGGCAGAGATGTTAGACTTGGACAGCATCTCAATAAACTTCTGTGGATGCTTTCTGTGAGGATGGAAGCTAAAGATGTCAGAACCAGAAATCACTCCTTCCTCATATTCTGCCAATAGCATCAGTCAAACTGCTAAGAACTTTTCATTGCCATTTTGTTAAATATTTTTAGAGACTGCTATCAAGGACAACACTGACGTAATATGAAAGCTGAGCCTGGCTGCTCCTCTCCACCTCCCATCCCGCAGGTCCCTCTCCCTGCAGTTTATTTGGCAGAAAGGCATTGCACAGCGTCTCATCCAGCACTGCTATGGGAGCGTTCCTGAAGATGATTAATTTGCTAATGATACAAATCTCCAAACAGCATGTTAGTACTGCTGATGATTTATGAAATGCCAGAGATCATTCTCTCACCAGCGATAAGCTCTTTCACGTTGGTGGTTTTGTATGAAAGCTCTTGCATTCACTAAGACCATTCTCATCTCTGTATCATTCCCAGACAGCGCAGAGGCAGAGAGCTGCAGCAAGGACTCTAATGAATTGCAGGTTATGTATACACACAAATAATATCGAAGGTCAGATTATGAATTCTTGCATACTTCCATATGCAAAAAGCCCAGAGTTTGCTTTGGAACAGAGACAAGCCTCACTGGGCAAACTCTCTGCTTGGTCTACTCTCCTCCCAGGATGCAAGGGCGCACCAGCAATTGCAAAACTAGGAAACATATCCTTTCCTCAACTGCTCACAATATTGCCTTTGGCACCCCAATGGCCCAAGCTCCATGAGGTAGAGATTCGGGAAAAAAAAAAAAAAAGGCTCAGAAATGTCAGTAGTTTTTCACATTTCATGGGCAGATATTTCCTATGCCATACAACACACCTGAAACCCACAACATGACCCCATGAGTTACGCTAGTTCCAGCACACTCTTGACCAGAAATCACTAGTGACAACCAAATTGCCCTCAGCTACAATTTGATAACTTTGTTCAATGACACACAGGATAAGTGGTTTGGTTTTTTTTTTTCTTCAAAGCAACATTTGCAGCCAGCTTGTGGTTTTCTTGTGTTTATTCAGATTTATGCAGACTGTCAGTTATTTTTACCTACGAGGAATAATCACAAATAGCTCAAAATATTTAAGATGTGAGATCTTCACTATTACCAGCCAAGAATCCTATGGCTGTTTTTTCTGTTCTGAAAAGTTTGCCCTTCTAAGAAAAATATTTCAAACTTTTCAGAATTGCAGGGATTTATAGAACAGTTTAGAACTTTGAATCATATGAAACAGCATCAGCTACTAATTCCTATAAAAGCAGGCTACTGCAAGCCAACTTCGCTGAATGCCACTTGGGCTTGTTTTTTAGTTGCTGCCTTCCCACAAGCGTTTCTGAGGGGCGCAGTTACCTTCCCCCTGGTGCATTTAGTTGCCTCTAATATGGGTGCGCTGAGAGGTAGTTGGAGCTCTATCCAGTATTTGCCATGCTATTACTATTTCTCTATTCATTCCTCATGCACAACTACTTCACAGAAACATTTTGAAGAATCTCATTCAGCAATGCCATGTATTTCTCTGCACTGTTACAGGCGCGGTATCATCTCCGGTGCTCTCCAGATTACAACGCTGCACTAAGACCATCTCAAATCACCTCCAAGTTACTATTACAGGCCAGTGAAAAGTATTAAACCTGAATTTAGAACTTGATTACAATGAAGAAACTGGAAAGAGGACACGGGATTTGGGAACTCAGTAAGAAATCCAGCCCTTCCATTCATATCAGAACTAAAAAGAGCAATTCAGAATTGAACAGTATATATACGCTGTCCAGTAACTGTTGGTGGCTTTTTACTTTAGCACAATTGAGTAACGTGTATGCATTTCACACTAGGGCACTACCAGTTGTAAAACAAGAGTTGTACATTTGCAGAACAGGACTTTTAAATCTGCAGTTTGTTTTGTAAATCGATGTAATTTTGGTCACATTTAACGTGCAGGAGAGACAGACCCATATTTGTTTAAAAGTACTTCTGTACAGAGATTCGATTATGTCAACTCTACAGTTCTGTCCACAAGCTGGTAAAGACATTATTGCCTCAGAAACCTCATAGGAGCAATAAAAAAGAAAAAAAACCCTAAAACCAAAGTAACCTATCCTCATCTGTATGCACACAGACTTACTGAAAAATAGGCATACAATCAAGCTATAATCTGCTATTAATACTAACAGCAGGGATCACCTGCGAGTTGAGGTGTGCATTATGCTTTTAAAACTACTAAACATTTAACTCCAATGGGATCCACCCTGGTATCCTGCTTCCAGCCCAAAATAAATTGTAACTTCAGTCACAGAAGTAAGACTCCAGAACCAACATTGCTGCACTCCTGGAAGTAGAAATGTTTGAGCAAAGGTGAGGAGGTCAGACAAGGGCAAAGTCCAAAGTAATTTTAAGTGGTTCAGCTAAGTAGGGAACGCTAATGGGAAACCATTTTAATTTATTACAGTCATCCCTAGTGAATAAAAGGACAACGTTTTTCTTCAGCAGCTTGATTACAAAGCAGTAAATCCCTCTGTGTATATAAAAGGCCTCCAAACCGTATAGATCAAATGTCAAAAAAAGGTTTGCACTACATGTTGGATGCAGGAGAAAACATTAGATTTGGGAATAGACTTAGATATCCGATCATTCTGATTTTAAGTATTTCCAACAGATATTCTCGGTCATTCCCATCTATGAAGACACAAAGTAATGACATTTCTGCAGTACACACTTTTGGACTTGCCTTTTCCAAAGAAAACTAAGACACATGCTCTTGAACACAGAAAAATGTCATCTTTCCCTCTCTCCCTAAACCACTTTCTGACTCTTTCTGGCAAAAACAATTTATGCTGCTTCAAGAACCGGCTGCAATCTCTGCTTTATAGACCCTAGGCAGCAGTAAATAAACAAAGAGAGCACAGCTCGAAGTGATGATACTTCAGCAGCATAAACATCTTAAAGTAAGAATTATGCCAGAGAAGGATTTTCTCCAATTGCTGATGGGGTGCTGTTATGTCTTTCAATTTTTTGTTCCCTGAATAATTTCCAGTTCCAATAGACCCAAAGGCCTGCACACAACCAATAACTCTTATTTCATTGCACTTGTCTAAAATGGGATTGAAAAACATTTAAAACAGTGAAATTTGCAGCTACTCAGCCCAAGGTTCTTCTCTTCAAAATATTTTTTTTTTTTTTTTTAGTTGGAGGCATTTCTAGGCATTAGAAATAGAATGTTCAGCTATTAGGAATTACTGAGCTTTCCCAAAGCTGTGTAATTCAGAGGCAACCCCCAAATATTTGGTTTACTTCATAACAAAACAATGATCTGGTCACAGCAATTTGTATCTTGTGTCCATGCCGATTTTCCATGCGTTTTTCTCTGGTCATGAGAAATAAATATTCTAAGGCAAGAAACACTTCAGTTACACCTACACATAGAGTTGGACTGGGACCTCTACCTGCTGCTGTAATACAGCAGCCACTAATTACCCTCTGCACCATAAAACATCTTTCTGTAAGGTAATTTCTGTAGCGCTTGCTAAATAGTTTTGTCGGCTCAAATTTTCAGAATCCTTCCTGTAATTGGTTGGCCTTTTGATGAAGAACATCAACCAGTCCTACAACTCTGGAAACCCTCGGGGTATAAATCCTAGCAGACTCCAGGGACTACTTACAAGAGATGTTACAGGATGTCTTAGCATATGCTTGCAGCAGGACAAGGGGCCTTTGCAGAGGTCTGAAGACGTTATCACATTACCAATAGCTCAGCTACAGGACGGCAATGCTCCTTGTGAGCACTATTCACCTTTTCCTTAATGAAGGACAAAATGCCTCCACTGCTGACCTCCCTCTACTGAGTAATATCTGCTTCATCAGACACTCATATCAACACTCCTCAACTTCACTGCCCTGGATTAATGTTGTTAGTTGCATCCTCAACCAAGTTTTGGGAAGATGAGTGCTGTTCAACAAACTTCTGTATAGCAGCAAACTTGTATAATGCCACAGGCATAGTGTAACTTTTTAAGATGTTCAATTTTTAATCTTCAGTCAATTTATCATCAATAAAGAACTGTAAGGCAGTTTAGACAGGTTGATAGCAACTCTTGGCCAAAGCAGGCTCTGGTGTTCGCGTTCTGTCTGCCCACAATACTTCCAGTCATTTCTACTGGCTAAAATGTTCTTTTCTGTGGTTTTACAGTGTGTCCCTCCCTGCTGTGGACCATACAATAACAGTTGGGTTTCATCTCAGATATGGCTCTTCGGAGCTCATGGGGAGCATGGCAAAGGGGCTAGAACTACAGGGGATGGGACCCAAAGCTAAATAAATCAATGTTTCTTTGATCCTTTGGGATCAGGATGCTGTAAAAACACATGGTTATTAGAACTGTGAATTTATTGGTAAAGGAGTTGGTTACTGGTACTGTATTTCAACATGATCTTGCATTATGGTACTAAGTACAAAGCATTCATTCTGTTTGCAGCTATGAGAATTAATCTCTTCCATGTGCAGAGAGGCTGTGTGATAATTTAACTGAGATTCCTGTTGGTAGTCCAGGCAAACACTCATCAGCTGCAGGACTTTCAACAATACCCAAGCAACAGCCCCACCAGCAAATGACAGAACTAATGTCTCTCTGAGCACTATCAAGCAGGACTAGAGCTGTCTGCTCATATCAGGGTATTCATCCAAGTAGGCTGTCAAAAACCTGAAAGTAAAAGGTGAGTTTCTCCCAGAACACTTTAAATGCTTAACTTTGGACAGGATTCAATAACTAATGGACTTTGAATTAAATTGTATGTTTCTAATACTTTGCATTTGCCTCAATACTAAGAAAAGGTCTGATCCTGATTATTAAAAAAGAAAAAGTAATTTGAAATGTTTATGTGGATGGCAGCTTCATGCACAGGATAGAAATGCTCCAACTGCCTTTTCAATCCAGCTGGAACAAAGTTTTCATTTTTCTTTTTTGATGAAATTTCATTTATTACGAGTACTATGTCTTAGTAAGGCAGCTGTTGGCAGCAAGCTGTGAAATTAAAGTTGAACTGGTTAGTACTAAGGGCCAAGATATGCTTTTGTCAGAGAGAAGTTTTTCTTGCATATATGTAACCTACATTCAGTAATTAAAATCGCCTGTCAATCAATCTTACCAACTCCACTTGAAGAATTAACGCTACTTGAAATACAATTTCCAAATTGTACAAACTGCAACCAAAAAACAGGATTCCTATAGCTCATTTCAGTGAGGTCTTTAAGTAGCCAATGCACTAATGACTTCAGAAACTCAGAAATTAAGGATTCCTGATTCTCATCACTGTCCTACTAACATGGTGTTAGATTTTGGCCAAGTCACTTCTGACAAGATCTCAAATGGGAATGGAATCAGGATCAGTGCGTAACTGTTACCCACTGAGGATGCCACGCACAGCCTGTGCCTGAAGGAAATAATCCTGGGCTTTCTATGACTAGTACAAGCTCCCTTATTCAATACACAACCGTGATTTTCCTCCAGCTGTCTTAAAAGGAAGCAGGAGTAAACTTCACATCGGGCTCTGTATCTCCTTCTGGAATGTGCTCAAGATGCAGATTTCAAAAATATCTACCCAAAACTGCCCTTGGGAACCAGGTGAAGGAGGAGGACAGGAGTTGGCACGTGCTGTTGGAAGTCCAAGGCAGGTAAGAGTTGGGATTTTATATATGAAATGCATAAATAAAATAGGGAACTTGGAAAAAAATGCCTAAAGTGTCTGGCTGATTAATGATCAACAAGTTGACTACACCTTCTAAACTGACTTCTTTCTCAAATTGTTGCCTGGAAGTCCAGTTATCAAGGGTAACAGCAAAAATGTTATCATTATCCACCTCAAGATTTGATTAGCTTCAAATGATTGTAAAAATTCAATGACCTTACTTCTGACCAAAGATGCAACCCCTTCCTCTCCCTATCCCAGCCACAAGCTCCTGCAGACTACTGCGGCAATATAAGCCTGTTCACAGCCAGACCAACAACTGTTTTTTGGTTGTATTTTTTTTTTTCCTCAGCTGGATCAGCGAGTTGATCCAGTTTGTAGCACGTCTGATAGCACCAGTGCAGAGGAAGAGACAGGAACATGCAGCCAGGCTGAGAAGGCCACTTCTTTTGATGTCAACACAGCTCTCAGTCAGCTTAATCCAGTCTTGAAACCATACCTGCAATCTATCAACACAACTGCTGTAAGGAGGGTCCCATTGCTCACAGGGCGACTGCAGTTCTAATGCCAAGTAAGACAGTCTGCCCAAACTACTCCACCGACTAGGCGACAGCTCCCTGTACTTCCCCGTTAACATGGGATTACAATTAAATACTCCGATACAGTTGAATTTGGCACCACTTGTGCTATTTTAATGTTAACTGACAAAGAGACTAATTTAACGTGGCTTTGAGGACTATGCCCACCCCACCTAATCCATAAACTACACTCGCGCAGACTTTGAATCAGTAATTCTTACTTGACACCTACTTTGGGTATTTGCAGCACTGTTTGCAGTGGTATCAAACTACTTTGGGGGTTTTACTTCATGTCGGCCATATACCTTGGCAGTCATCTACTGCAGTTAAAAACAGAGCCAAAAAGCTGTAGTAGATAACTCGAAAATTAAATAGCATTTAGGAACTGGTGGGTGATTGCTCACTGGTGCTTAGTATCAGTGAACGTAGTGGCTGGCTACAGGGTGCTTATAAGAGTTTTTAAGCAGAAGGCTTGGCAAATTCTTCCCTTCATGCAATTCTTTTTCTGAAGAGAGTCTTAAAGTTTTACTCTTCTGAGATTACACGCATTGTTAAAGACAACTGGATCATATCTCTTTTGTATCAACCCCAACCCGACTTGTCAGTATGTAGAGAGTCAAATCCTCAGATCAAAACTGTACTTGTATGTCCATGAAAGATGAGAGCTGGTGCCCATCACTCCACAAGTATCTCCTCGAAATACAAACTCACAGATTCACAGCAGTATAAAAATACAAAGCTGGCAAGAAATCAGAATGAGAATAAAAAACATATGAATCATGCACACAACTAATTAAACATGAAAATGGACTTTGCAGTCACTTACCTTCACAATTGTAAGTTAACATTCGGCAGAACAAACCTGAGCAGTGTATTTTGGACATTTACAATCTGGGAGAAATATTTCTTTTAAACTCATGTCAGGATAACACAGCTTCCTTTCCAAGGACTGATTATTTCAGGCCTTCTTAACTGAACTGAAAAATGCTTAAGACTGAACACAAGCCTTGGCTGACAGCACTTAAACGAGCCTGGAAATCTTCAAATTTACAGTGTCGGGAACTGCTGCGTAACTTCTATGCTAAAACTACAGGGCAAAACACACTTATATTCAGTCAACTTGCAAGTTAAAGTAGTCAGGTTTTGGCAACTAAACCCTGGCTTCCCTTTTGCATAACTAATACTCCAGCTTCTAAGCACTTCACTGTTCACTGTGAAGAGGAAAACCTAAAAACACTTCCCCAAGTCAGCTATTTCTTCTTTACTAGCATTTGATTTGTGGATTACAATCCAAACTACACTTCCATAGGTCACAAGGGTGTATCAACCATTTGAGGCACTACAAAAAAAAACCCCAAAAAACCAAACCCAAACATAACAGAGCTCAGGGCTTGATTTTCAGTAACTCCGAAAAAAAAACCCAAAACAAAAACCAGTATGCGCTAACCTTTAAGAGTATACGCCAAGAATAATTACAGAATTTTAAGTTTCAGTGACCACAAGATTGCAGGTTCCATACTACTACTTCTGGTAATGGCATCTGCATCAACACAGAGAGCAGCCATTTGAGGAAGGACAGAGAGCATCATGTTGGCACAACAAAACCCTTTCATTAAGGGGACATCTGGGCCATTAATAGTATGTCTGCTGGGGGAGGCAGCACCTCGCTAGATTGGGTTTCAAACCAAGTTCTGCATGAGGTGTTGAGCAAACGAGAATTGCCTGCAAGGAGGAGAACACAGGCCTGGTGGGTTTTGTTTACTGTATAGTTAAAGGACCACTGAATGATCAAGATCGACAGTTTCTTTGTAGAGTGGCAGACAATATTTTGGGGCAACACTTTGGCTTGTCACATTAAGCATAAAAATGCTTGGATGGAGCTGTCTCCTGAGCTGACTACCATTTAAATGATTTTTCTAACTTGAATAAACATAAGGCTCTCTTTAAAAGAAGAAAGACAACAAATAAAATTGTATTTTGCCAGCAGAGCACCTGGCACATTAATACGTGTGACAACACTAGCATCATGTAGTTATCTTCACTTACCACCTTGTTAGCACCTACAGGCAAACCTTTGGCAGGATCCCTCTCGAAGTAAACCTACATTCACCAAGAACAGCAGGATCCTTGGCCCTGCTTAGACCCACTCTGCCCTGCACACTGCAGGCTCTCCCTAGGCACAGAGCTTCCATCCCAAACAGGAATGGCAAGTGGCTCCAAAGGAACTGAATACAGATCTTCTTCTGTAACATGAATCAGGTAGGAGAACGGGGCCATCCACGCTTTAGGTTAATGGCTTGACAAGCCCTGAAGCCCAACATCTGATGGAAAATTTAAATGTAATTTAAGCCCTGGACACATGAATAGAATCAGAGGATGGCTAGACCATCTCACCTGTTTCTACACTCCTGATATGAATATTAATAGAACACAATGCAAAAAAACCCAAATGTGTAAAAAGACTTGGCCTCCGGAGAGATGGGGAGGGAGACAGGTGACCTACAGTAAACTTTCCCATCTTCAGATTGCTCCAGATCCCGGTCCGATCAGGATTAATAAAGTGTTGATTTTGTCACACTATACCAGGTGTTGCATGTAAGTGCTTCCCATCATCGTGACCTGCTCATGATGGGAAGCGGGACAGAAGCTGGGTGGGCATCTTGCCACCGGCCAAGGTCAACCCACCACATAGATAAAAATATTTCTTATCCACCTCAGTGCGCTAACTGAAGGATGCACTAAAAGTGAAAGAAATGCAGCAAACTCAATCTGCTTATGACAGAATAGAAAATCTTCCTTTTCTCCAACTAACAGCAGACTGGCTGAGATTAAACCTCGCTCTCTAGCGAGAAACAAGAGAACTGTGTTAACACGGCCTGCAGTCTGTGGGACATGCCAGGGCTTCTCCCCACTACATAAACACTTTTACCACAAAGCTGTCATGCATGTTGTTTCTAACTTGTACGTTGTTTTGTGCGGTACTGACTACTTCTTCCCAAATCTCTAACATCACTGCAGTGCTAACATTTAATCATTACCTCTGTCATAGGCATCCCCTGCTAATGCTTCCTGAGCGACTTTTTGGGTTGTTCTAAAAAGTAGGGGAAGAGTAAACCACAAAGTCCTCAAGAAGCTAGATTGCTGTTGCTGCTTCAGGAGTGTGGGGTAGTGATACCTGCTCCATCCAAGAGCAGCTACTCCCACAGCAGAAACCAGACCAGTTGCTGCCATTCTTGCACCAGTAAAGTGGACAACAGAGGCTGCTTGCAGATATTCTGCTGCCACGGGTCAACTCCTTGCCGCTGTTGCCATTCCCTTTCCTAAAACCAGCCATAAGCATGTCTTCTACCCAGTATTCACGTTCACATTTTACTCTGACTACTCACATACAACACGAGTGCAGAATTTGTTTCTTAAGGGAGGGAGACTGAAAGCCTCATTCCACCCTCCCCTGGTATTGAGACGGCTCATGCTCTCCCTCCTCATACTGAGCTGTTGTGAAACCACAGGGCTGGGAGGACAAGAGCAGAGTCAAAGTTTTGTCATTGCAGCAAAAGGCAAAGTGATGACACTATGCAAGTGTCTGGACACTAGAATAGTTCTCTGGTAGGATAAATGCATTGTCAAGACCTCATTTATGGCCTCAAGCTTCACCAGGGGAGAGTCAGGCTGAACATTAGGAAAAAATTCTTCACAGAAAGGGTCATTGGGCACTGGAACAGGCTGCCCAGGAAGGGGGTTGAGTCACCTTCCCTGGAGGGGTTTAAGGGACGGGTGGACGAGGTGCTGAGGGACATGGTTTAGTGATTGATGGGAATGGTTGGACTCGATGATCCGGTGGGTCTCTTCCAACCTGGTTATTCTATGATTCTAAGACACCAAATTGGCACAGACACCATGATCCTGTTTTCAGTAGCTGCAGATATTCTTCAGCAGCATTTTCATCTGAACAATAAGTCTAGGACTCAATTCATTAACACTGCGATAAAATACAAAAGCCATCAGTAAGCAGAGTGCGACTTCTTTTTTGCCATGCAGTTCCTCTTCAAACAATTGCCAGGACGCGGTACGCGCTGTGTGGAGAACAGAGCACCAGCCTGGGTATTACTGCATGTCACAGCTCCTCCTCTGGAGTCATATCAAGTGACTTTCCTCCTCAAACATGTCCTAATGAATTCCACTGAAGCCTGCAGGTAGAATCCTTCCCCAACCATTTTGCCTTGATTGATAGCTTCAGAGCCTACCTTCACGCTGCCTCGGCTGCCTTCCAGACCTCTATTTTTCTCCTTTTTTTTTAAGTGTCTGCAACAGGAAGTTGCACTGAGTTTTTTCACTGTATGTTTCTCTTAGAACTGACATCTTTGCATTGTAATGAAGGAACCCCTGGGTATCAGTGACAAATTAGTCACCAGCTAAAGAATATTTTCTTTTCACTTCTATACCAGGTGGAAGATATTAAAATCTCCAGAGGAATTTTGCCTACTCTGCTACAATAAATCATCACATTATATTCTTTTTAAGTGACTTAATTTTACTGCCTTTAAAACTTCATCTCAAATAAAGAATCTCAACTGCATTAACACAAGATTAAAATAGTCTCATGAACTTCGTGAGGGATCATAAAGAACACGTATTTAATTTTCCTTTAAAAATTAATGCAATTTACTTTTACATTTTATATGTTATTTTTAAAATAAGGAATTATTCCTTCCCGAGTACAAAAAATCATGTACCTACCGTAGGTAGAAAATTTTTCACAGAAAGGGTCATCGGGCACTGGAACAGGCTGCCCAGGGAGGGGGTTGAGTCCCCTTCCCTGGAGGTGTTTAAGGGACGGGTGGACGAGGTGCTGAGGGACATGGTTTAGTGTTTGATGGGAATGGTTGGACTCGATGATCCAGCGGGTCTCTTCCAACCTGGTTATTCTATGATTCTATAATCACCTTCAAAAAGTTAGATAATAAACAAAGAAGGGAAAGGATTTTTTTTCTAACTTAATAGGGAAGAATATTTTTAAAATCAACAGTCCGTAAGAAGAGATGAAGTCTTGCACTGACTGTTCTTTGCTGAAAAATCTGTAAGGTAGCAGCCAAAGCAGAGCAAAAAAAAAAAACAAACCCAGAAACTTAGGCAGTTTGCTGAAGTTGCAGGCCCTTGAAATACAGCAAAGCACATGGTGAAGGCAGAACTTTGCCTTTATTCACATTTTTTTCCAGAAACTGGTCAGTGATATTTTAATAGCAATAAGTTATTAAAAAGTTAATACTCAAAATGTTAACTTCACAACTATGCAGACTGTGTCGTTTCAGCAGGGTTTTCTACTTTATAAGACAGATAAAAAACTTCTATAGTTTATAATTAATACTAAATGCAAGAGGCTTATGGCTCATGATTAAATGACTTCACATACCATTATGTGCTCTTAATCATCAATTAAGTCAATTTTCCATGTTATAATAGGCCCACTAAGTAACCCAGGCAGTGAAATAGTTCATTTTACAACTGCAAGTAACACTAGAAACAAGGCAGAAATTTAAGAGTCTTGTCCCACCAGCACACGGGGGTGCAGAAGGGTGTCTATCAATACACACAGTACATGAACTCTACACGCAATTGCTTCTCTCTCTACTTGCCAAGGAAAAAAAAAGGAGGAGCAGAAGATCAATTAAAAAGCAGAAACGTAAAACCAAAGCGCTAAACATTACTAGATATTTAAGATCCCAGAGTGCTTCTTACAAGCACAGTGCATCACTCCCCTGCTTCTCCCGGGGGAGTTGCAGCTCCGATAATTACTTTCTGTCTGCTCACAAAGTTCAAGTTCAAAACAATATTCATTTTCCACTTCCTGTCCTAAACCAGGGCACGATGCTTCTGTGCATCATTAAACAACCATCCCACACCACCACGGATACGGTTAAACCACTGTTGTGATTAAATAATCCTGATTTGTGGCAGGAGGGACTGGGGAAAGGAGAAGCACTGGGTTTTAAGAAGGAAAGCACCAGGCTCCAACATCAATGCATCTGACTTTCAGCAGCATCCTTTATTGCTTTCACTTCCAAATCAAGCACTTGTCTCCATCCCCCACTCCTACTTTGCAGGGGGGCATAAGTGGTGTTTCAAAACTAATCTAACCCAGAGGTTTTGCTGGATCTCAAATATTTTACACAAGACTTAGTTTGCTTCCCTAATCCTCCTCCCCATCCATTCCTCTTCCCCAAATTATATCCGTCTGCTGCAATGAACAGGAATAATGATTGCCAACAAACAATATTTGCATGTAACAGGCAGAAACACACCTTATTTTGAACCACAACTTCAAATTTTCAGGTGCAGACATACTGACTAGAGCAAAGTCATTTTAAGGAGAGACAGCAAAGACCTGTCAAAGTTTTCATACAGAATATATCTTACAATGCCTTGTACAGGGTTACACACATTTACAGCATTGCTGAACGATTACGTATTTTAGGTCAGAGACCTAAGCTTGCCTCTTATTGAGGGAGAACTGAATTTTATTAAAAACAAGATTCGTCTAAAGCAGACATTTACAAAACAGGCTACCAAGGCTAAACAGAATGAGGATCTTGACAATTTTATTTCAATAAATCAGAAGAAAACGGGTGCCTGCCTTATTTTCCTGCTACGCACGTAATTCCACTAACACATTTAAGAGTATTGGGTCAGAGGAGATATTATACCAAGTACTAAGCCATATCCCTGCAAAGGTCTTTCAGTGCAGGAGGTTACATCTGTTGTCACCGCAGTGGTTGCAGTACCTGCCTGTCCTGGCTCCCCACCTGATTTGGACTTGCTAGCTTGTGCTAACTATTGCTGAAAACCTTTGTGGAGTTGCAAATAAGGCCTATGAGCACGGATATCACAGAAAGACGATGATTCCTACTCCTGTTTTACAGGGCTCAGGCACTGAAGAAGTCAACTGGACTTGTATAGACAGCAGTTACGATGGTTTTATTATTTTATTTATAAATGCACTTGCAAAACAAGTACCAAAGAGTTAAAAGTGCTACCTCACAATAAGGGGCCAAATCTTATTTGAGTGAAATGATTGGGAACTGCGGCGGTAGCAGGATTGGACCTAACATGTTTACCCACAGCTAAACACAAGCAAGGAGAAAATTTATCTATTTTGCTTCAAGCATTAAGGCTGATATAGTCGTAACTGCACCTCAGTGGAGAGAAGCAGTATCAACGCAGCACTCAGCAAACCTAAGCTAGCAAACCCCACGCTTCTATAAATTAAAAAAAAAAAGTTAGCCTAGATGCAGCCAATATAGCAGTCAAATGTTTTATAAGTAGAAGTGTCATGTTTCATAAGAAATGGCGCTTTTTAGTTTGTTAAAGGGTAGGAAAACAATCTTCCTTTTTTCAAATAAAAAGTATTGCTCAATTCTGAACAAGATTGAGTTGTTTCAACCACAGAACTCGGAAAAATATAATAAATTTGCATAGCAGTACACATTGTCAACATTTACTGAAAGTAAAGTATTTTGTAAATAATCAGACCATCAGACAGTTACAATTAATGATGGTAATTTACAACAGAAGAGCAATTGCAAGGGGAATCAGACTGGTGATAGACATCTACATTCAAAATGGATCAAAGTTATTTCAAAGTAGCTGTAGGACAATCATACAGCAAAACAATGAATCAAATGTGTCATCAAAAGACATAATTTGCAATAAACGCAGAACTTGCCTTTAAGACAGCTCATGAGGCTCTCTGCATGGTGTGCAGACTGGGTTGTAAATAACTGGGGCCCCCAGCTCTGCTTACTCAACCTAAAAATAAAAAATAAAAAAATTCAGATGCCTGCCCCACTTTCCCCTCACTGTTTCTCGTGGGTGCCTGAGTAATCCTAGAGGCATTTCCATTTTTTAAGGCATTTGCTGAGTTTAAGAAATTTTCCCCAAGTCCTCTTGTCTTTGTTTGGAAGCAACAGGCTTTCCTACTCCAGTTGAGTTTCTCTGTGAAGTCTGCCCTTTCCAACAGAGCGAGGCGTTAACTCTCTGTGGATTAACTAGTTACTATCTGGACAGACTAGTATTAAGTTTATTTTTATTTAGGATATTTATTTATTATTAGTGGGATAGTTTCCTTGTCAAAAGAAGGGATGGCAAATGAGAATTTCTGCACCATCAGACTAAACAGACTGAAAATAGGCACCAAACAGCATAAAATACCAATTTTCTTCAACCTTTCTGCACATCTAACAACAATTAAGTCTGGACCTTCTTTAATTATTGCAACCAGAAAGGCAGGAGCCCGCTACCAGGAATAGGCAGCAGAGAGGAACCTGTCTGCAGAGTGACTTTGCTGTGGCCAGTCTTGCAGTCTGTAGCACTGGTTTATTTAAAAACATTCCCAAAGAAGTCTACTATTGTTGAAATAATTCAAGACTTCCCTTTCCCTGAATTATTAGGTGGGGTTGCAGCAAAGGCAAGTTGAGGTTCTGCCATGCATCAATTTCCTCTCCTAAAAGCGGAGGGAAGATGAATGACACCGGCATTTTATGCAGCGCTCGTGCAAAGACACGGACGTGAAGAAATCTCAGGTTTGTAACCAAATACTTTAAACTTTCATTTCCTTAAGAGAAAACCAGCTGGGAATCAGCTCGAAATGGGCTATCATCAAGGAAGTTCCTGACATCTGAAAAGCAAGCTTCAATCCATTTCTACAAGTCTCTGTCCATCAACAACAAAGCCTTGACCTGCTTTTCAAATCGCTGAGGCCCAAACCATATCCAAGCTCTTTCCAGCCTCAATCGCATTTTCAACTCTTTGTATTCAAACCTGGCTGCGAGAACAAAAAAATCCCCTTAGTCTTTCAAACAACGCAATCCCACACCCCAACGAAACACGCACTCGGCTTCTACAGAAAAATGTCACTCAACAAATAGGCACAAATTTCACAATGGCTGAGGTCATTCCCTTTAAGTCATTAGGGTTTGTGGGTGAGTTTTCCTGGTGGTTTTAACATTGGTTTCTGTGATTGCAGTTATGCTTATTTATGCATTTAAGGCATATGATCTAATACACTTAGGTTTAACTACTTCATTCTTTTGACATTCTTTCCAAATTATAAAAAGGATTCTTGGTGTTTTCACTGCCTTGGTAAAGAAACAAAATTGCTGTCCACATAATTTCTTAAAAATACCGAACGCAGTAAGTACTTGTTGAAAATTATTGAAAGAACTGCCCCCCCACCAGACATTCCCCCCAATGTTAACACCGATTTTTGTTCTCTCTCTACCCTTCTGAGGGAACCTACTGTTTTTTTAGAAATAGCTGTTTTGCTGGTTTCTTTTTAAACAATATTCAGGCTCTCTGTGTACTTCAGTGGCAAGTTATAATCAACACAGAAGTTCAGTTTATTTTTTTAAAAAAATCCTTTCTATTTTTACTGTATTGCTTTTAAAAAACTGCACATTTGTGGTGTGCTTCATTCACATTGCATCTTCCACAACCACTTTGATCTCCACAATAACGCTCACTTTATTTTATGCCTTTTGCTTATGATATACCAAGGGGTGTTGGTCGGTAAAAATCACAGAATTCAATTGTCTAATTTCCTTCAATGCAAATTCAAATTAACTTTTCCCTCCAAGGCAAAAAAAGCCCAAACACCTTCACCATCCAAAAGAGGCTGGAGAAATTCACTGACTCGGAAACATTCAGAAATATTTTCAAGAAGCTCAAAGAAAAAAACAAATTGTGTATATGCGTGTGTGTGTGCACCTCCCTCCCTCGATACTGTGTGCAGTGCGTGGCTGTTAGTTGTATGGGTAAATCATATTAGAATTTTTTAAGTAATCTTTTAAGTAATCTTTTCAAGCTTGAGGCCATAGTTATTTCTATATAAAGTATATCCAGTGTTCCTGATACGTTTTCACATAGCCAAGCATGTTTCTCAATAAGAGAAAGCAGAGAGTACCCTATAAGATCTGCAGGAGAGAGCAGAACCTGCTCCACCCCATGTGGACAGAGGTGCTACCTCTCCTCGTGGCTCTCAACTCAGCATCACAACCAGGTACAACTCTTTTGAGCCTTGACCCAGCAACAAAACATTACTTAACACCACACAGGACGCTCTGAAATTCCTGAGCCGTGGCACCCCATCTCCCCAGTTCAGTAAAACAGAATTATTTATACACTTAGCAGGCACCACAACGCTCCGGGCTCCCCTCTCCCCTGCTGCTCCTCCCTCTTCAAGCTGCTTTTGCTAATCGAACCCCAACTAAAACAATCCTCCACAAATTACAACAAACCTTCCCTAAAACTCCCCGTAAACCTTACCGCAAGCCTGCAGCAGACTCCTGGCTTTCCACAGAGCCTCTGTACTTAAAGGGAAGGGAAAATACCTTCACACGGCACTACTGAAGTATTTCCCGGAGAGAGCGGAGGTGACAAACAGAATGAGAGCAAAGCCAAGATGCCATCTCGACTTCAGGCAAACAACCTCTTCTGACCTCTGGCAGCTCCCACACACTATTAAACAAAAAGTATTCTCTCCACGTTAACGAACCATGTACAATCTAACAGATAACGCTGATGTTAAATAAACATGTTTATACGTGACTCTTAAGGCTGGGACTTTAGCAGCTGCAGACAAATAATTTTAAATGGGAAGGATTATGGCCATGTATTCTTTCTCCTCTCATTTCACACATCTTTGAAATAACTCAAACACAAAATTAAAGCCCAAGTAGAAAGAGCGAGTGAAGAGAGGTCTGATGATGTTTAATTAAATATCCACACTGTGACACTCTGGCTGGAACCATCTGTGCAGCCACGACTATTTTGGATCCAATTTTCCTCTCACACCTCTTGCAGCTGTAAATCAAGTGCGACCGAACAGCTTGCCGAAAAATGGAACTGGATCTGATTTTGTATGCTGGGATCAAAAAAAAAAATATTTTGCAAGATGACTGCAGAGTCCTAAATCCTTATTCCCGCTTTCTCCTCCCTCAATACTTGGGTAGCACCAAATCTACCTGCAAATGGCAGCACCTCCAGGCCCCAAATGGCCAGACTGAGGAGCAATTATTTGCATCCTAATTGAAGGGTTTATCCTCACCTGATTAAAACAAGGTGTTTGTTAAACATCATTACTTGAGTTAAGATCTGCAAATAAAGATAAAGCATTGTTTTAAGAATTAGACTGCCACGAACAATTGTTTTCTGAGGAGATCTCTTAACAAACTGTCCTAACCAGGCAGAAACGGGAGGGGAAGAGATATGCAGAGTTCTACCTGTGCTCATACCAAAGTGAATATTATCCCAAGTAGCTTGATTAGTTATATCTCTTTTATTAAGTAGATATACGCTTAAAAAAAATAAACTCATACCTTTTACTAAATTAAGCCACTGGAAAGGAGGATGTATCTAAAACCTGAGTGGCTCTACTTTTGTATATGCTCTCAACATATTTTTTGTTTCTTCTAAGTGTAACTATTTTCTGTCCCGTGTAGTATAAAGCTGTAAAATGTATTGAAAAGAACTTCATTGTTAGTACTGGAGACTACAACATGTACTAATCCAGTTTATATTGCTATTGCTGTGAATAACACACATGCATATGGTAACTATACATTGGAAACAGCAGTAGAAGATTTCCCTTTTTGATGCACCAAATGACCCCTCCACTTACGGGACAAACACAAAATCTTCGTATTAAAACGGCAGCGTTCCATGGTTTATGAAAAGGATTTGAATTTGCAACTTCGTTTCACAGTTCATCCCTAGTAAAAGTTACTCCAGCCAGGCAAAATTAATTAAAAAATACTTTCTTAGCATTCTAAGAACTTTAGCTAGTTTTCACAAACTTTTAAAAGCATTTTTCACTGCACAAGTAATCTTAACAATCATTTCCACAGATTAAGTCTAACAACCTGTGAATTTATTGCAGAAGGAATTTACTGCAAGGAATAATTAGTCTTCAGCACTGTTCTTGCTTGTTCTCCAGCTGAAGACACCTTAAAACCACTCAGTTACTGCAAAATCTGGCACAAAAGAAACAAATCTTACTGAAGAGAATTATAGCTGATTTCAGAAGAGCTGTTTAATTGCTACACATCATAAATAACAGTTGGGAAGACATCAGAAAATTACTAAACTTCTTTAATTGTTTTCTTTGTCAGCAATGTGTACATACACACACTGACATACAAACGTAGCTGCGCCGACTCCAGGAGGACACCTCATAGACTTGAAGATAAATTTGCAACTTATTTTTGCAGCGTTAATTGTTAAATTACTACATTTCCAAAAAATCCTGGTGTATCAACAATCTAAGCACAACACCACACAGGATTGTCTAGGTGATAACCTGACATCAAGTTCTTGATATCAATACCTGAGTTTGATTCCTCTGTATAACCAAGGCGTATCTGCACATATCATGTAGTTAATTATGGGACTTATTGCTGGAGAGGGAATTATCAACATTTTTTTACTTCTCCCTAATGAAGCTTTTCTAGTGATATTTAGAGACTGCCAAGGTGGTGAGATATTTGAAACAGGAGCCCATTTTGAACATTTCAACCAAGTTATGGTGATAAGATTAGTGAATCATGGGAATCAAGGCTCTGTGTAGTATTTTAAAAGAAAATGAGCCGAGGGGAGCAGGCTAAACAAAGCAAGGCAAAGCAAATCAACAAGCCTAAAGCCAAACGAGCACACTGCTTGTTATTTAGCCAAACGTTTTGACCTGTTGGTGGAGAAGCAGAGGACACACAACAATTGTCTAGACAATTTGACTCAATGTCACAATTTAATGTCCACACATTAAGATTTATTTTTTTTTTAAAAAAGACATAAGATAGAATAATTAAATCAAGTTATCAGCAGCTGTGACATTTCAAGTGAATTTTCAATATATGCTTAATAAGTTTCTGGAATGTTTCCAAGCCTGCAATCACTGATTATTTTCAAGACATGTGTACTGCAAGTCTTTCTTACTTGCATGCGTAACATCTGAGGCCACATGATGCCTTAAATTTAAAAGTTGAAATAAAAAAATGCAGCTTTAAGAATAGAAATGGTTTATTAAAGTCAAGGAGAACACAGAAATAATTTTTCTAGGTAGCAACGTGCAATGCAAAACAATACAGCAGTAAACATATAAAAAGATCTAAGAAATATTAGTTTAGGCACAGAAGAACTAGTTGAAATACGTACCATCTTTTGGGGACCAGACTGCCCTGATACACACAGATATAGGCAGGCAGAGAGAATTCAGACGCGTTTTGCCAAATATACTAGGGGGAACAAGTCCTCTATGGAAGGCATCGCAGAGATAAGAAATTCTCAGTAAATTTATAAAGATTAAACACTAAAATCCCACCGTTGTCTTTAACAGCACTGACGGATGCACGAATTTGATACCACGCCGAACAAAATCTCTGCTAATAAATTTGAAGCAGATCAACAAGCGGCTTATCAGTTAACCATGTGTATTTTAACAATTACAATTTCATACAACGGATCGCATCATTATTTGAAATGTCTGGAAGCCAGTAGTCGTACATCACGAATAATTTCCTTTAGAGACCGTTCACTGCGCTCAAGCCTAACACAACACTCAAAAGAGTTTACTTAAACTGCATAAATCACGCTAGAAGCTCCCCTCACACACGCAACCGCGGAAAAGGAGCATTAACTCATTTTATTTAGACGCGCGCTTCGGTTTGGTTTGGAGTCATCACCGAACGGAGCCGGGTTAAGGTAAAACCCAACGCCGCGCATCTATCGGCGACCGCGGGGCGGGCTGGGCGGAGGCTCCGCGCGCAGCTCCGCACCCGCGGGACTCGGCTCGGTGCCCCCCGGCACGGGGACCCCGGGCCGAGAGCCCCGCTCCGCGCAACACACGTGGGATGCTCTTAAACACTGCGCGCTCGGGAGCTCCGCGGGGTGCGGAGAGGGGGGCAGCTCCGAGGGACAGGGGAGATCCGCGGGGTGCGGAGAGGGGGGCAGCTCCGAGGGAGAGGGGAGCTCCGCGGGGTGCGGAGAGAGGGGCAGCTCCGAGGGAGAGGGGAGATCCGCGGGGTGCGGAGAGAGGGGCAGCTCCGAGGGACAGGGGAGATCCGCGGGGTGCGGAGAGAGGGGCAGCTCCGATGGAGAGGGGCTCCACGGGATGCGGAGAGGGGGAGCTCCGAGGGAGAGGGGGCTCCGCGGGGTGCGGAGAGAAGGGCAGCTCCGAGGGAGAGAGGGGCTCCACGGGATGCGGAGAAGGGGAGCTCCGAGGGAGAGGGGGCTCCGCGGGATGGAGAAAGGGAACGGGTAGCTCCGCGGGACGTGGAGAGGGGGCTCCGACGGAGAGAGGGGCTCCGCGGGATGCGGAGAGGGACAGGGGAGCTCCGCGGGATGGAGAGTGGGGGCTCCGACGGAGAGAGGAGCTCCGCGGGATGGACGAGGGGACTCCGATGGAGAAGGGGGCTCCGCGGGATGGATGAGGGAAGGGGAGCTCCGCGGGGCGCGGAGAGAGGGAGCTCCGCGGGATGGAGAGTGGGGGCTCCGGCGCAGAGGGGAGCTCCGCGGGATGGAGAAGGGGGGTCTCCGCGGCCGTACCCCCCTCCCTTCGCCCCTGCGCTGCCCGTACTCACCGGGGCCGCAGCGCTGCGGAGTGTGCGCGCCCGCCGCGGGCGCAGTGAGCATGTGCGAGGCAGGCGCGCATGCCCGCGGAAAGGAGCGGAGCGGGGCGGCGGCTCCGCACCCCGCGCTGCGCTGCCCCCCCCCCCCCATCACCTCCCCCCCCCCCCTTCTTTCCGCAGGAGCGCGATTCTTAAGCGGCTCATCTAACCTGTGGCTCCCCCCGGGCCAGCGCACCCACCGCGGCCGCGGAGCCTCCCGCGGGTCCCCCCGGCAGCAGGTTCTCTCCTACCCCGCGTTCCGCAGCCGCTTTCTCTCGGTCGGCGTTAGCGCTGCCGAGCTCCGCTGCGACTTGTTAGAGAGACTTGCGGTTTAAAACTTGAATATCGCCCTGTCTGCAGGCTCCGCTTCCCTGAGCATCATCGTGCTCGCTACAGTCCTCGTGTGACTCGTCACTGCTGACGGTTTTTAAACATCAATTTAAAAAGAAGGGCTTTTGTGGACACTTTTTTTTTTTTTTTTTTTTTTTTTTTTTTTTTTTTACCCAGACCTGCAGGAATTGCTCACTCCCACAAGCCATCCCTCTGCACTTCCAGGGTCACACAGCTCCTGGCTCCCCAGAGGGTGAAAGCCCCCTGGCTGATCTTGACTTATGCTCCTGCCTGATGCCCGGTGCCTCCATGAGGTACATAGAATCATAGAATCACCAGGTTGGAAGAGACCCACCGGATCATCGAGTCCAACCATTCCTATCAAACACTAAACCATGTCCCTCAGCGCCTCGTCCACCCATCCCTTAAACCCCTCCAGTGAAGGTGACTCAACCACTACTCAGGGTTGTTGTGCCCCAAGTGCAGGACCCGGCATTTGGCCTTGTTAAAGCTCCTGCCATTGGTCTCAGCCCAGCGGTCCAGCCTGTTCTGATCCCTCATCATCTGCTTCTCCACACGTCCAAGAGAGGGGCAACACGCACCTTCACAGGGCCCCTGCTCAGGAGATGGGGCTGGGACCTCTCCCACCATGTGCACCGTCCCTTTGGGCCCTTGTGCCGTACACCACGCAGCTTCACCTTGTCCGTGCCAGCCTGTCCCCACACACGGCACAGGTACCACACAAATGCCCCTTCCCGCCGGCGTACCTGCTCGCTGGGGATACGGGGTGGCCACGAGCGGCATTGGGGTGTCTCGTTTCCACTCTTCCTCTTTACTCTCCCCTTTTCACCAGTTCGAGGCAGACTACAGCTCTCCGGTTCTGTCTCTCCAGCACTGGGGAGGCATCGGAGGAGACCTGCGAGTCCTCAGCCCAACGGCTTTTATTACACCTAGCCCTTTCCTCAGGAAGGGGATATCCCATGAACCACAGTGGAAAAGCCAAAGGAGCACAAAGAGTGTTGAGTTCGGGGTTTGAACAAGCTGCAGCCCACTCATGGACTTAACTCAAAATTTTGACAATGGAACAAAAACATCATTGCAATGAGACAGCTGGTTTTACTATCAAAATCTCTCAGATCAGCTTGACTGCAAAGTGTGTTCCTACAATCCGAAGGAGACAAAGCTCCCAGCATCAGTTTGAGCTGGCAGGCTTCCTAGCATGAGCTACCTCCTGCCAGCCTAGAAAAACCAAAGCTTTTTCAGTTGTTATTCCCCATCAGTTCTCAGCACTAACCCCCTGATTTCCCCATGGATTATCTGCAGTTCTGAGTTTACACTGTGCTCACATTAAACTCGGAGAGATCGCTCATTTGGGGGACTCCCTTACTGCGTTTCTCGCCTGCAGTCGTGGTTCTGGTATGGAGTCTCTGAAGTACAAGGAAGCTTTTAGATCCATCTTGAAAAAAACTCTTTCCCTTTCTCCCCCTGCCCTGCCCAAAAAAATGATTGCCACATTAGCTCCTTTTGAAGCTGGTCTTAACAAGTAATTTCATACATACTAATCATCTAAAAATGCCTTGCATGCAAAATTCACTCAACCCCTGATTTCACAACATATTTGAATATACGCTTAGTTTTATGCATGTGAATAGTCCTACAACAATCAATACAATTATTTACTTAAGTGCTTAGAGCCAGGCAGGTATTTGAGAATTAGTATTGTTTGTGGTAATGCCACAGAAAGCCAGTCAGAGACCAGGACCTCATTGTTTGTACAGCACCCTGCACACAAAAAGACACTCCTTGTCCCTTTCAGTATAAGTAATTTTTGTAGCTTGTGAATTGGTGCCAGAAACACCTTTCTTGAGCTCGTGGGTAAACATTATTTGTCTACTCTAATATCCTTTCTATTTACTAAAAACATTGTATGCAATATTTAGAAAAGTAGATAAGGGCACAGTGGAAAAAGGGTGCAAAGATGAAAATAAAGTATATTTTTCAATTAGGAATTTTAAGTATTTTTATCATTGTTAGTAGCCAGCAAAATACCTGTAGATCTTAACAGTGATTCAGAAAGGCAAGGGAACAAAATGGTTTCTGCCCCATAGATGAGACTGTGAGTTGGGGTGCGCGGGTAACAGATGTGCACGGGGTAACATAGAATCATAGAATCACCAGGTTGGAAAAGACCCACCGGATTATTGAGTCCAACCATTCCTATCAACCACTAAACCATGTCCCTCAGTGCCTGGTCCACACATGCCTTAAACCCCTCCAGGGAAGGGGACTCAACCCCCTCCCTGGGCAGCCTCTGCCAGTGCCCAATGACCCTTCCTATGAAAAATTTTTTCCTAATGTCCAGCCTGAACCTCCCCTGGCGGAGCTTGAGGCCATTCCCTCTCGTCCTGTCCCCTGTCACTTGGGAGAAGAGCCCAGCTCCCTCCTCTCCACAACCTCCTTTCAGGTAGTTGGAGAGAGCAATGAGGTCTCCCCTCAGCCTCCTCTTCTCCAGGCTAAACACCCCCAGCTCTCTCAGCCATTAAAAATGCTGTGAGACAGGAGAAAGTAGGAGCGAGTCCTAGCAGTTGGCTCCGTAGAAGTCTCCATTTCATCAGGCTGGGTCATCGTCAGCCATGTAACGCCAGGAATTTCTCAGAGCAGTGGAATGTTTTGTGAAATACCAAGACAGGTTTAGAACAGGAATTGCCCAAGTTTTTACCCTGTGCTATTCTCATGTACCATAGATTTAAAGAATAAAGAGAAACTGTGCAGAAAGCTCTACATATTCACTGAATGAATGTCACCTAGCCGGGTGACAGTGTCTTGGGAAGATTGAGGAGCTAATGTTCTCCTTCTTGTAGCACTCCGGGGGTCCTGAGCAGCCAGCCCATACCCTTTCTTTAGGGCACCTTTCAACAGAGCGTGGGATCCCCACAGCTTTTCCCACAGCGCCGGAGAGCCCAAGCTACACCCCAGCTGCTCCTCTGTGGAGGCAAAGAGCTGGATGACAAAGGTTTTTGTCACTATGGAAAGTGTATTTCCCTTGAGGAAATATTTCCAGTTTCTGCTGTCCACCTCATCATCAAAAGGAATAGAGTTATATCAGTGCAAACAACTGGTTCCATTTAAAAAAACAAGAAATGAGCCAATATTTAACTTTATCATCCTATCTGACAATTAATATCTGATGCCACCCTCTGGTACAAACCAAGGGGAGAAGCTCTCGTAAAGGGGATTTACTGGGGTACTGAATATGGTTAACCCCTAACGTAGAAACACTCTGAGTCAGACCCTGAGTGTCATGAAATTGCTTTACAAAGTGTGTGATTTTAAAAGCAGGGCCCTTACTAATTGTTGTCTTGCCCTTGGGTTCATGTTTTCAATTTCTCTTTGCAACCACAATGCTGAGTAACTTGCTTGTCTTCTAAAATTAAAACTGAGAATCTCTCATTTTCATGTTTTTACACGATGCCAGAGCTCAAGCTTTGTGAAAAAAAGCAACCACTAACAAAACACCCCAACCCTCACATTTTAGATTTTCAACAAAATTACGAAAGCTGGCAGCCATAATATTTCCTAACACATTATTTTGTGAACTGCAGTGAAGTTTCACTCTTAAGGCTAAAAGTAGCTTCCTCTCTGGTAAATGCCCAGAATTGCTGCTGCTGTTATTGTTAGAACATCATTAATTTAAGCAGTGATTTAAAAACAGAGAGGTATTCTGCCCTCGAGTAATTAGAGGATAAAAAGCACAACTTAAAGACTATTTTGAATTTATTTTTTGTACAGCTAAAGAGAATTACTTAAAAAAAGAGCCAGTTCATGGGTTAGTGCTCAGTCCTGCAAGGTACTAATGGTCTGGTTCTGGAAAGACTTTAAACGTACAGTTAATTCTAAAACTGTGAGACTGACTTCAGTGCAAAAAAGCACTTAATACAGGAATTGCTACTTAACAGGAGTGTCATCTAAGGGGACTTGGTGCTATACTTGTTTGCACTTGTGATGCCAAACGGCTCAGCACCTTGTAGGATGGATCCTTCCAGGAATGACAAGAGCTGTGTCAGGATCGTGATGCCAATATCTCACTTTCAGAACCAGAGCCATCAATTTTAAGATTACTCTTCTTCTTTCTAAGAAATACTTGTTTGCAAGTCGCAGGCCATGATATTAAATAAACCGTTAGCTGGGTCTTTGGTACTGAGGATGCACTGGTACGTGTTGTTTAGCCTGCTTCATCAAAATTCAGAACATTTGTAACTGATAAACAAAGTGCATGTTAGCTATTAAAGCTCAAAATTAGGCAGGCAGTAAAAAGTAATCTGAGAGGAGGACTGTAGCTACTGATACTATTGAAGCTGGTCTTAAAACATATGGTTTCCAATCGTTGACACAATGCACAAAAATAAAACCCTGCAACTGAGGAGTGCCTGGTCTTTTCACCACTAAATGATCAAATATGCCTGTTTGTTTTTTAGTTTTACATCTCCTTCCTCTTTCTGGTTTTTAAAAGTAGAAGCTTGCTATTTTATATTAACTGAAGATTTGGCCCTTTGTAGCAGCTACAGACGGCCTTCATTAATCAATTTCCACTACTGGCTTGAAATGAAAAAAACCAGAATTTTTTACCTTTTTTTTTTTTTTAAACCCTTTTACTATTTTGCTTGGAATTTCTCCTGTAGAAACAAAATATCCCTCTACTCCATCCTTCCTGTTTCCTCGTGCTCTAGCAGAAAAATAATTTTTACTATGAAGACAATGAAATTTCACAAATACATCCATAGAGAAAAAAAAATTGCTTTGTTGCAGGGTGGGATGCTACCACTCTGCTGTAGGCAGCCACCTCTAATGATGGGAATAAACCCAATTTCACTTGCAAGCACAATTGCATAACAATTAATTTCCATGGAAATGTATTAAAATGGAAAATTAGTTTTGTGACCATTTTTGATCTTTTTCTCCAAAGAGTTTTTTTTTTAAGAACTCTCTTAATATCATAATGTGAGAGCAAAATTCTCGTGTTTTGTTGCTTTCTGAACTTGGGATGGTGCATTATATGTAAATGTACGCTTCCTAATGACTCAGTTCAGCACATGCAGTTATGAACCCTGTTGTGAATATGGGAAATGACCATGGCTCTGCTGGTGGAAGGAATGATGATTTGCCTGAGAGATTTGAAAACCTGACCAGCGACAGAGCTACAGCAGTATTCTACAGTTAGAATTTATGTTATATCAATTACCACTAATAAAAAAAAATCCAAAACACTAGGAAGAATTTGGACACTGGTCCTTTTGGAAAGGAGGTGCATGATTGTGGGGTTTTTTTTACACCAGAGCAGGGCTGGAAAAAGGCCAGTTTTCAATTCTAATTGATATGTGCATCATAAGTCAGATTAAGAAATCTTTAATTAATTTTTACTGAAAGAACATTCCTCTTGAAAATAGGATGTATTTGTGGTCCAAGAGGAAGACACAGGCCACTCGTGTGGCTGAGAAGGAAAACAGAAGGTACGTGTGCAGTTTTCACATTGTTTTTTATCTTTTTTTTATACTTAGGTGAAGTATTTTGTAAATATCTGCTTCTTCCCCAGGAAAGACTTATGAATTCCATAGACTAACAAATCTCATAAGTTACAACTTTTGTCTCTGTTTCTTTATGACTAGAGCTGCATGCATGAGGCAAAATGTCATTCAGGGATATCACTGAAGTTGCTTCTGACCCACATGATGTTGCACCTGCCTCCAGGTAGATAAGTATAAGAAGCCAAAGAAAAGCTCCAAATTAGGCACTGGTTAGCTTCTGATGCAAGAGCATCGATGCCCCTCAGGTGCTGCAGCATCGCTGGGACTGGGTAGATAACTGGCCTTCTGGAAGTCTTCCAGTTAATTTGTCTTGTAGAATTGGCAAATTTTGAGGTACTTCATTCATACATGAATCAAAAGCCATCCTTCCTCCAACTTTACATCAGATTGTGACTGCAAGGAAGGGTTTGATTTTAGGAATCTGAACTCAAGCACTCTGGAACTTTTTCAATGTGCCCGTCCCCTTGAGACCAGAGTCTCGTTATTATATACATTAAAACTGATAATCACATACAAGCACTTCAGTGTGTTATTTTAAACTTGGAGAATGTTTACCTAAATTCTATCTACTTTCACTAAAAAAAAAACCCAACTCATCTGTCTTTCTAAACTGCACTCTGTCTTTCATGAACTTTAAGTTACATTATAATTGATGCAAAAACTAGGGGCAAATTCAGTTGTACTCTCCATGTAATTTAACTACACCTTAGAAACAGGCTTTCAAACCTTTCATCGAACTGATTTACGAGCGGAACTAAGGTTTGCTCGGTACAACATTTTCACAGTAAAAGTTACATTCCCACAAAAGGGGAATGCTGTCAGGTAGAATGACCATGAGTCAATTCTGATTCATCCAAACAGAGCAATTAGTTTGGCAATCTGGCTGCCTCAGAACTTTAATTAGAAAATTTAACATAATATCTTAAAAACTGCTTCAAAACAGCTGTTAAGGACTTCGACAAAAACTGAGAATACAATAGATGCATAAAAGCATTTTGCATCATTAGTGTTCACTGGACTTTTAAGCTTGTTTTACAAACTAAAGAAAGGGCAGAATGTTGTATACTGAAGAACTGCTAAGTACTGAAGGATGTACTCGTCCAGCGTGCAACTTATACTACATTTAATAACTGCATGTGATTACAAGCTGTAAAACTTCACCTCAACTTAACAGAATAAATGCTTTTTCCTAACTGCAATGCAAGTACAGTGAAATTTAAGAAACTGATCTAGTCAGATAGTGCTAGGAACTCACATACAGTGTGATCTCATTTTTTGTTAGGAAGAAACAAAAATTCCCTTTCTGTTTGTTATAAGAGAGAGATCATTTCATTTTGCTAATCCATATTGCAGGAATGGGGCACATCCTCAATCTGTGAGGCTGAGGGCTCCATGCACCCTTCCAATAACTCATTGGTCACCCTTTAGAAGTGTAAAGCAAGTAAATCAATATGATTTATGGTTTGGGGAGCAATTCTCTGCAGATCAATTTACCTAGGATAATTCTTTAAAAAAAAAATTCTGACTCTGGTAAAATGTTTCCTTTTCTTTCTCTGCTCAAGATGATAATTAGACTAAAATGTTCCCTTATGCTCCAAAAATGTGATTTCTCATGATCTAATTTTTACTTTGCTTTTGTTAAGCATGCACACACATTTTACTACCGTGCACTGCTACAGTGAGTGCTCAGACAGGAGGCTGCACTTTGCATCCATCCTCAGCAAAGAGAAAGAAAGGATGGACAGACACCTCTTCTACATGGCACAGTTCAGCATAGACCCAGGAGACTCACTGATCTGCTACACTATAAGAATAACTCAGAGCTTTGAAAAATAAGTTATTCTAAGTTGTGGGAGGTAGTGTGATAAGATCTCCATCTGGCTTGCAGCAATTTGAGTACTTCTACTGCCTTGTTTATACCATTTGAAATATCTAATGAATACAATATGCTGTCCTCAAAATAATATCTCGCATAAGGCCCGTAAGTTTAGAATAAAAAGTTTTGTAAGAGAACTTTGCACATTACCTGTCTATAAGCATTAGCTGAGTGTTCCTTACAGCACTTTTCTGAGCTTCTATTACACCCAATAAGCAGGCAGGGAAGAACAGGCAGCAGGGATGTTCAAGCAGCCATGGAGACCTGATCCAGTGGCCAAGCTTTCTTCTGTTCCATTGTAGTTTGTTGCTGTTTTTCTGCCCACAACAACAACTTTTCACTAAGTTCGCATTTCATGGAGCAGCAAAAGCCAAAAAGCTTCGTTTTTTGGTTCCACACCTGGAAACAACATATGATTCTAGCACAGGCAGTGATTGATGTTGGCAATGGGGCCCATTGAGAGCTCCAGACACAAAGACCCAGAACCAGGATCCATGCAGGGAGGACAGTCAGGTGCAAAAGGAGAAAGGACTGAAGAGAAAACCAGAAATGAGCCACCTACAGCACATGGCCAAGATTCACACTAGAGACACAAACACCTGCAGCCCACATAGGGCTGAGTTGTTCTGGGGCTGAGCTTAAGTAGAGCTCCTGGGCTGTTGGTGAGGGTCCCAGGTGAGGCTGGTTGGGGCAATGAAGGCCTCTTGGTACATTCAGGGCCCTGATCCTACCTGGAAATATAGATGAAGTCCAAATTCATCAGTTTGTTTGCTTGAGTTCGGTACAGGGCATGAGCAAACAAGTCGGGGTAAACAGGGAGCCAACTGACAGCTTTGGCTTGAGACCAGGTTTTTAGAAGTCAGTGGTTGTGCAACTGCAGCCTCAGCGTGAGCAGACCCAGGGATCAGATGTGTGGCAGCTGGAGGCAGGCACGGTGCAAACCAAAGTGCCCCACAGTGACCTGTGTGATTGGACACGGTGATGTCTGGTATCTGCTGGTCACCAGTGTTCTACTGTGCCTCACTGGGTTCTGTTATTTAGGTGTATCTACCAACTCTTGACATAGATCAAACTGGCTCTAAGCGTTGTGCCGATGGCTGGAACTGCACCCGAAAAGGGCAGGAATATGGAAGACACAGGTAGAAGAAGTTATCCATGAAGTTTCCGAGCCTCTTTCTGCTGCGTACAGTCTCTGAGAAAAGCAAACACTTTTCATAGAATCATAGAATAACCAGGTTGGAAGAGACCCACCGGATCATCGAGTCCAACCATTCCCATCAAACACTAAACCATGTCCCTCAGCGCCTCGTCCACCCGTCCCTTAAACCCCTCCAGGGAAGGTGACTCAACCCCCTCCCTGGGCAGCCTCTGCCACTGCCCAATGACCCTTTCTGTGAAGAATTTTTTCCTGATGTTCAGCCTGAACCTCCCCTGGTGGAGCTTGAGGCCATGAACATGCCTTTTACATTTCTCCAAGGCAAGTTGAGGTCCCTTAATAGCAAACTCGTGCACTGAATGAGATGGATCATTTTGCTGATAAAATATTGTGTGGTATCCACAGTGCTTCCTCAGAATATGTATTTATAGAAAATGATATATATTTATATATCTTCACAGCCACTTCTTTTTTGCCTTTATGAACTGATGGAAAATAATGTCTTGGTTTGGGAGAAAATGATTTTGCTGTCAGATTTTATGAACCTCTCTTCATTCATTTCAAATGTTGCCCGTTTTAACATCAACTTTGAGCAGCCTTGTATGCCAGTACAATACAGATCAGAAATATTGAGTGCATTACAAGTAGCAAGTTACACTTCAAAACACTTGGTTCGCAGTGTTCAAGACCATTAATCATTTTTATTATTCTAAAGGACTGAAAGGGCTTAGAAACTCTGCCTAGGAAGCTGTATAGATTCTGAACAGCTGCACTAGGACTCCTGCTCACATTAGGTTTTGGACAGACCATTGATTTTCAGTAAATGTTCTTGGCGGGCAGGAAGTGCTGAAACTGGCAAACTTTCTCTCTCAAACTTTTTTTTTTGCTTCTGCAATGGAAAACATGCTAGTTATTCTGATTTAGATCATCCATAGGGCCCTAATTTACCACTACATCACATTGTCATAAAACTGGAGTATCAAGGGATTTTAGTTACAGACCAGGCAAAATCAAATTCACCTCAGGGAGTGTATATACTGGTTTTGCAAGATTTTTTTTGAGATTGTGTTGCTAGGCACAATATATGTAAACTTTTGTATATGTTTTTTCTTTATGTTATGACAATGGTTAGTGAAGAAACAGATAGAATTTGTCTGTATGTGAATTCAGGTTTTCAGAACAGGCTGAAGAAGAACACCCACAAACTAACAAACAGAAGTGCCATCATTACCCATACAATTGTATGTGCACTAAAATGATATTTAATGTCTGTATATATTTTTGCATACTTATTTCAACAAACTACTACACCAGTCACTGTATGGAAAGATGTCAGGATCCTTTATTTCAGGTTTCCTTTCTGAAAGTTACATTTTTTTAACTTGTAAACTGGAAAATTCAGCCTGCATTGTTCCCAAGCCTCCGTAAATGTTTAGGAAGAGGCATCTAGAATGAGGTTACATTTCTAAGAGAAAATAGAACTGTAGTTTGGACTTGAGTGTTTGATTTAAATGCATAGGAAAATCTTTATTCTATTTTAAAGAAATTAATCCATATCTGAAAACTGCATTCTAATTAAATGTTTCCAAGAGGGAAAGGGGGTAAATAAATACCATTTATATCCCCTAGGCAAAGCAATATCCTTTTAAAAAAATATTATTTTTTTCTGTTTTCATGCTCCTTGTGAGCATTATTGTTTTTTATAGAGGGTGAATGTTAAGAAAGTGGAAATCCTGTGACCTGCCAGCAGAGGCAGAAAACAAAAATGTTCAGTTGCCAAAACCTGAAACGATGTTCTGAATGGGTGTGTTATAAAGCAACAATATTTTGAGATTTTAATTTGAGCCATTTAAAATGGAAATAGGATTATATACATTTCTGGAAAATAAAAACAATGGCAGTTTTTGTAGTTGGATTTTTCTTGAGAAAGGTTCTTATGAGGAGTACTTAGGCAAAAAAAAATAAAGCAAAGTACCGTAGTATGGTTAGTGTGAAGTACTGCAGTCAGAGAACTAGAAACACATTCTGTGTTTGCAGTCATATAGAAACGTCCATGTAGCAAAGCATGGGGAAAAGAAATTCAAATGGAACTTTCAATGTGATTTGTCAAATATTCAATATAAAAAAGACCCCCACTTCCTAGCTCAGTAAAAATAAATTCACTTGTTTGTAAAGACAGGAAATTACATGAAAAGTTCTTTTCTTTATTTCATCTTTTGCGATTCCGTAAGTTTCCAGTTTTTATTGCTTTCCTAGGCTCAAAACCCACTCATGCGGAAAGAAACAAATAAGATCCCTCAAACCTTGTAACTTTAAAAATCTCATGATTCTTAAATCAACGTCAGTATTTAGAGGGTGGAGGACTGCACTGCTATGATTTAGTGCACACGCGGCTGGCACAGCTGCCGGAGGGTATCAGACAGTGAGCCAACTCAGTCTTGTTTATAGAGCCCCCCACTTTTTTAATCTCGCATTGGTGTGTTTATTTCAGTAGCATTTGAGATCCCATTTTCCTGCACATTCACATGAGAAAATAGCGCATGTCCTGAGGAGCTGAGATTTCAACAGCAGAGGAGAAGAGGAGAGGGGAGAGAGGGCCTCCCCTGTCCTATCTGCTCAGCTCCAGGTTCCCAGCGGGAAAGTTCCTGCTCAGGATACAGAGTCTGGCAGATTTCAAACTGCTGGGGGTTTTTTAAAGACAATCATACTCTGGGACTGCACAGAAAAATAACTTGATGCACGGTGCCACTTAAAAAGTAAACTTTTGTCTTAATAATTTTCCACCAAAGCATATCCAACTCCCCCAACTGCTTTTGTTGCTTTTGGGATGAACTTGACTTTCATTGCAGAGTCTGCTCCTTTGTTTTCCAAGGCTTTTCCTGCCAAGCAAAGTAACTGTGTTTCTCAAGCGCCATCCTCTGAAGGCACTGAATCATGTTGAATACAGAAGAGCAATTTGTTCCCTCAGGCTGTATATGTCTTGTATTAAAAATTACAAGATGAGAATCTATGGCTGTGCTGGGAGCACACACTGGATTTGTTGTATGGTGAGAAGAAAGCAGGTTATAGCTTATCTTGTTCATTTGTTGAAGATAAGAGAGGCACTGCCCCTTCAGCTTTCTTGTTTTCTTGGGTCAGGATCAAATCCCCATCTGTCCGTCAATGTGAACAATTGTGTCTGAGTCAAGAGTGCTTTGATTAAAAATGATATGGTTGGAAACACCCTCTTTACTGAGAAGAAATGAATAAGGAAATGGCCCTCATGTGTGAGCTTCTGGGGAGAGACTGTCTGCTCAGCTCGCAGGCCAGTCAAAATATGCTTTCTGGCAGGGAAATTAATAAACAGACCTGCTTCAATAGATGGAGATTTAAGGGCAAGGGACTAATGTTGTTCTAAAATTATTTTGGGTTGGGACTTAAATCCAATTTTAATGAGGTCATAGTAGAAAATTAATTTATTTTCTATCTTCCAAACAATATCTTCTTTGTTAATAAGAAGATTGGAGAGAGTTTTTTTTTTTTAAATTGTTATTGGTATATGCTTAAAAATGCGTAGAAGTTCTGGCCCCTTTCATTTCCTGAAGACAACCATGTGATAACCTTAAGTGGACCACATAAATGTAGTAATCTCATAACCCTAAGTGTTATGAAAGATTGAGAAACCTCCATACTTTGGCTTCCCTCCGTACAGGATGTCAAGAATGATATGAAAGGAGCGGTTTTGTAGTGAAAATACAAAACTGCTGAGTAACAGCAACATGAGCATACAGGGACCTGTTATGGAGTAGTCTCCAGTGGAAGTGGTGGAAACTCCATCATTCAAAAGATCAAAGTCTTATGACTGTTACGAGTCTCACAGTACTGGGTGTTTTTCTTAAATCTCCAGCTCCTGGAATTGATGAATTTGTCAGCATTTCCACATACCTTACATACGCAAGCACACACGGCGAGCTGCTAGTTTTCCTACTTGTGGAGAAAAGCTTAGAAGCAAGACTCTGAAAGATTAAAATACTAAGAAATATTGAGAAGTAACAGTTCTTGATTTTGCAGTTCTGGTGGGTCTTTACATTTTAAACTTGCAATTTTGCCCATGCCTCAACAAATAAAAGCAGTGGCCTATGAAGTGTCCGCAGTAAAGAAATGCCGGTGATAAGAGGTGGTGTGGGCATCCTGGGATACTGACATCCTTCGAACGTTCCCTGCTCATGTTTGCCTGTAGCTGTTTGAAAATACACAGGTGTTTAGTGTGTGTTTTACAGAGCTGGTTGTGAGATAACTGATAGAAATGGGAGTCTCTTGAAGCAGATGATGTCTGATGGTTCCTCTCCGTGTGCAAGCAGGTAACTGGATAAATCTCAGTGTGTCTCATTGCTACAGCCCCTATCATCAGACAAAAAGCAGGAACACAGCAGCTTTATTTTACAGCAAGTGCTTTTCAAGTGGCTGCAGAGATGCCTGGAGTTTATTTACACGCACCCTCCTGCAAAATCCATTCAGGCTTTTGTGCCAGTGACCTCACAGCCAGGGCACCATCAACTCTTGGGTGGCTGTGCAAAGCACGACGTTCACACTGAAAGCGAAGAGTGGAACCTGGCAGAGCATTTAGTGCAAATTAAAATGCACTTGCAATTAGGTTCCTAGAATTTCACCTCCCAAAGGGGCTGAGTGGGTCCTGCTGGTTTATGAAGCAGTGACTCTCAACCATGGTTCAAACTTGCCGCTTAGCTCCTTAAGCCATCACATGGCAACTGATACCTGCACTAAATGGGGAAGGGGGTTCTTTAAATACAGGCACAGTTTAATACTGAAGATTTTCCACCTCCTCTGCTACCCTGAGCCATCACCTGCTAGTGCTTGTGGTGTGCAAATTGGAGAGTTTTCTTTATGAGTTGTACATAAAATCTACACCTCTGGTCACGCATGAGAAACTGCTGAAAGCGCCCAATACAGCCCTCAGCGTGTTCCATGTTTTATGGACAAGACCTTATGGTTGTTTGCTTTTCAGAACTGCACCATGTGTCATGCCTGACCCTGCTGGCACCCACAGATACTAAATGACACAGTCTTGGCCGGGGACCCAGCTGGCTAATTCTGCATGCAGTTTACCTACGTACTGGCTTTAAAAGGAGCCCAATTAAATGATCCAAGGGGTCAGAATCAAAATAAAGGCATTACTAGAGGAGTGAAACCTTTTCTACCTCCTGAGGCAAAACTATTTTTATAATATTCAGGACAAAACAAACCAAACAAAGCAATTGTTTTCCCTTTAAAATAAACATGTTTTGCTCCTTATTGCTGTTGATCATCATCACCCTTGACATTAATTTTTGTTATTACTAAAAGAGGGATTCTTATGCTATTTGAATATTATTTTAACGTTGATCATTTTCTCATTCAATAGCTGTCAGCTTCCATAGGATTATTTTTACAGAAGTACTAGTTTCGGTGAGCAAAGATCTATTTCTTCTCTGCCTTGGTTGTTGATAGTTTTTCTAGTTGGGCTGATATAACCTTAGTGCAGTTTATGGAACAGAATGTGCTTCCCAAGTTAGTCTGCCTCCTAGTCAGACATTTCCAAATCAAAGTTATCTGTCTAACAAAAGAACAAAAATCCTAAGAACACCTATACAACTTTCAACAACTATGAAGGACCTTCTCTACAACTACCTGAAAGGAGGTTGTGGAGAGGAGGGAGCTGGGCTCTTCTCCCAAATGACAGGGGACAGGACGAGAGGGAATGGCCTCAAGCTCCACCAGGGGAGGTTCAGGCTGAACATTAGGGAAAAAATTTTCACAGAAAGGGTCATTGGGCACTGGCAGAGGCTGCCCAGGGAGGGGGTTGAGTCACCTTCCCTGGAGGGGTTTAAGGCACAGGTGGACGAGGTGCTGAGGGACATGGTTTAGTGTTTGATAGGAATGGTTGGACTCGATGATCCGGTGGGTCTCTTCCAACCTGGTGATTCCATGATTCTGTGATTCTATGATTCTTGGGTTTTTAGGAGATCCACGAAGGAGCTATGCTAGGCATGTAATGCTGAAAGCGGCACCAGTGCCCCACTGAAGTGCCCCACAGTTTGCACATGCCCAGGCACAGACTATGGTCCCAGCTTGGAAGGCAAGTGGGCAGCAGGCAGTGCAGGAGCCTGGGGATGTTTCCAGCCTTAAGGCGTTTGCCTTCTCAGTGTTGTTGCACAGCGATGATGAGTTTTCTCTGGAGGTGTGACCAGACCTTTTGGGGAACATACCTCTTGCAAAATAGGGCATGAACTAGAGTTTCATTTATTAAATCTTGTGTCATGCCTTCTACATTTGACAATGCAAATCCAAAGATAGCAGATGCTGCTGGTGTCTGGGTAAACTGTTTTTTCTTCTGGTGCCTATAAAATAGCTGGAAAAACTTCTTGGGAGAGAAAAATTTCTGGAAACTCTGAAGAGTGCTGAATTCCCCAAGCCATTACACTTGGTTAGTGTCTTTCACAACACTGCTAAGCTGTAGGTAATGGTATGCGTAACCTCGAAAACAGAAAGAGAAAGACAGGAAATTATGGCTGAACTAGTGTTTTTCTTAGGGCGTTTGTGCTTACTGTTGGAGCAGCCAGTGCCAGGTATTGTGAAACACAGTGAGAAGCCCCTTTTCAGCTAAGTTTCTGTTTAAAATTCAGCCAGATTATAGTGAGATATGAAAATCTCCAGAAGAGGTATCCTGTAAAGGCAGGAAGCTGCTTCAAGAAGTGTTTCTCGCCTCTCTGGGAGTCTCGTGTATACCCAGGTCATAACGCAGTCTCTGCGAATCTGACAGCGCTGCTAATCCCGCAGCTCCAGCATTATGGGGAGGTTCTGTCACTGATGTAAGAAAGAGTCAGTTGATGCTTAAAACAATCACAATGTGCTCTTTGAGCTTTTAAGGGTTTAGATTGTCTTCGTACCTGTGATTTTTTAAGATACTTCATGTATTTCAAGTGAAGTTGTATCTCATTATCAAGTAACATAATACTAGGGCTGTTGCTTTAAAGAAAACTTCAAATGCTGCAACACTTGGGCAGGAGCTCTGCATATTCCTGTGGGTGCATTTCTGATAATTTTTGTCTTAGGGTCCTCTCTTAAAAAAATGCTCAGTGCCCATTGTGTTTCACAAAAATGTGAGTCTAATTGAGAAGTCTGGTTACTGTGAGTGTGCAACCGTCCTGTTTCAGTGCACACAGAAGGTCCGATGAGCCCCTTGCTCATGCTAATATTTGATGCACACAGGGCAGTGTTACAAACAGTCTGAAGTCAAGCTCAGTCACCTGCTGCTGGTTTTCCTGGAGGATATAATGCACAGTAGAGCAATATTTGCTGTAAGCCATGTGGAGGGCTTGATGAGTTACTGATATTCCACTCTTCCCCAGCCTGATTTCTCCCCACAGCCCCTTCCCACCTGAAACGCTGCAGTCTGTGTGGCTAGCCAGCTAAACCTTTGTTTTCTTCAGTTTATTCAGGGCAGAGTAGAGCTGTTGCATTGGATAACAAGGAAGAGGGAAGGAGAAGCAGCAGGAGCAGCCCAAAAACATTCACAAGGGATGAAAATATTAAATGCCCCTTTTGGGCATTCACGTGAAAGGATTAGAAGCAGGACAGCAAATTGCTCCCAAAATATTGACAAACATGAGCTTGCAGCCTTAAACACTCTCCAGTTAAAAGTTTTTTTTCTACAGAGGAATGGAGGAGTCTTATGTACTGTTTGGCTCCAATTGTTTTTAAGATCTTGATGTAGCAACCAAATCTTTTTGTTACCGAACAGATGAGTCTTGCGTGGCTTAAGGAGCTGTACAAACAAATCCCTGACTTAGAGTTTAGTGGGGGCTGTAAGGAGTAGATCAATCCTTGCTTGTGTGTGTTGTTCATTTACACCTTGCATCACGCGCAATCCAGTGCCTTCATCTCAGCTTTGTACTAAACCTAGACAATGAGCCTGATTCACCACTGCATTCCTTTATTTTTACCTCAGGATAATTCCATTTAAATCAGAGTATGGACTGGACTAACCCAGTGGTTTTTGTGCCAAAAAAATCAACACTACAAGCCTTTGAGCTTCCTGACCTGCTGTTTTGCTTTAGCTTTCACGTTGGGTTTTTTATCCTACTTGGGGATCATGATGGGTTCATATTTATTGGAGGCTCCTCTGTTGTCTCAAGAGAGCCAGTTAGGTGCTAGAATTAAATACTGAATGACAGATTTTTCATAGCATGGGAAGAGCAAAACAAAACAGCGGTCTGCATAAACCTGAAGGAGCAGGAACTAGACTGCTCTTTAAAAATAAACTTGGCATTGGAGATGGTGACTGAGATAATGTTATAGCCAAAAATGGTGAATATTTTAGGATGCTCAAAAATATTCTTATGTTAGTGGTTTGCAAATGTGGGAACAATATATTCAAGCTTTATTTTCTTTAGCGTGTTCTTCGGCCTGAAGTGAAGTTCAACATTCAGAATGACCATGTAATAATGGAACTGTTTCAGTCGATTTGCTGTTTTTCTGTATTCAGTCAGATCCACTGTCTCCCATGCCAAAAAAAAGTTTTTACTGATTTTTACTTCTGTTTGCCTGTAAGAACCAAAACAATGGAGGATCAGCAAACTGAGGATTCAGTTATACAAATATCAGTTCACTAAATTCAATTGTTTAAACTCATTAAGGCTATGGTTTCATGTTCTGTCATAGCCTCCAAACCAGATGAATTTCATGAAATATCAAGTTTTCCTACTGCCGTTTTTTGTGAGTACATTTATCAGGGAAGCTGTGAAAAGCTGGGAAGCTGTGAAAAGCTGGAAAGCTGTTCAACAGGAACTTTGAAGCAGAACTAAGGTCCATGGTGTTCCTCAATGCTGTAGCTGCTACAAGAAATGAATGCTTGTTTTTCTCTCTGTTTCTCATGGTCTGTGCTCTCTCACATGCCAGACCCAGGTATAAAGCATCAGGCATATGTTATGCTGCCTAGTACACCTACGTGCACTTCCATTGAAATCATTAAGGTATACACAAAACATGTTTATATTACTTTTCCCTAATACATTGAAATTAATTCAAGCACTCAAAACCTAGGATAGCCAAGAATTAATGATGTAAGTCACATGAAGCCTTGTTTGTTTTTTTTTTATTATGCTTGATTCAGTTAAATCAGAATTGCATTACCCTGTGCTGCTTCATCCACTGGATGCTCACTGGTTAGTCAGGATTTTTATATCTCATTTTAATATGTGGTCCCAGATGTTTTGTACTGCACATTATTCAGCTGCTGCTGGCATATGAAAGTTAATTTTCTTGTGTACATTTCCGTGGCGGTATCACCATCATATCTGAATGCTTCTCGAAATCAATTACTTTGCCTTTGCATCAATGCTGCAATAGTCAATCACATTACTTGCCCTCCCTGTTCAGCTATGTGGAGAAGATACCTTCCATGAGACTCTGATGAGTATTTGCAGACTAGCATTTCTGAACTGCATGAATCAGTCAGACACAGGCAAAGATTTAGTCATGCTAAGGTTGAGTCACCTTCCCTGGAGGTGTTTAAGGCATGGGTGGACGAGGTGCTAAGGGACATGGTTTAGTATTTGATGGGAATGGTTGGACTCGATGATCCGGTGGGTCTCTTCCAACGTGGTTATTCTATGATTCTATGATTCTATGACTGCAAAAGATCCAGACACCGTGCTGATTCCCACACCAAATGTCCAGCCCTTACTAAAAAGAAGGAAAGAGCCAAGAACTTCTCAGTAAAATGTATGTATGTGAGATTGTTATTTTTACAGTATTTCTAAGCTTCAGAGACATCACCCAGGTGGGTCAGGATGTCAGGATCTGAATAGCAACACTTCAAGCTGCCTAATGTGCTGAAAACCTTACGCAGACACCCTGCTCCTCCTCCTGTTTTGCCTCCTTGTATAGTGGGTTTGTGACCAGAGGAGCCTTAATTAGCTCTTGAACATCTCCGGAAACAGCAGGTGGAATTTATTCCCATAATTCTTCTGTGCATTCCTTTTTTAACTAAGCACAAAAGGAAACCTAGTGCTGTCTCAGAGGACCCTCAGCTGGTGTTATTTGTGGATGATGCCTCATCTACTTCTCTTGCTGGTGAAAACATGCAGGTCAGTGCTGATGAACACAACTCATACTCTGCATTCTGCAGTCCTAGGGAGGAGCTGATCTGGCTTTGTGGGTGAAATCTTTTTGCACTGCCATGTCTGGGGTATATCACTATTTGGGTGGCAGCCAGTTACACAGCACATCTGTGAAATCAGGGGCTGCCTGGTTTGAAGCAGTGTTGCTATTATATCACGCCTAAACTATTTGTGAATGGGAACTGTTGGTGATACTTTCAGTGAATAAATACCTTTTCTGAAGCTACATGCAATAGCTAGACCTGTGACTGTTTGGAGACTATGTGGGAATTTCAGTATATATGAGACTATATATGTGCATGAGTGTCAATATCAGAGATTTCTGACTCTTGAAATAATGTTAACACTATACTATAGCATGTAAGTTGCACGTAAATTAGCTACAATAAATTATAAAACTTAAAATGTTAAGGGGCCCCTTAGATCATCTTCTCTTGCCAGTCTCTAAGTGTTTCATGTAACGCTTTCTCCTGTGTGATAGCTTACTGCCATTCGTGAGAGCATTATTACACTAATCAACCATTAGCATTCATCAAAGAGATATTCAATCCTACTCTGAACATATCTAGATGACAGAGGAGCCAAGATGCTGGCAGATATATATGCTTTACTCCTGAAAGCGTCATTACTTGTAAAGCTTACTCGGCAATGGGGGAGGAATTATAAGAAAATTTAAAAACAGATGAAGTTTAATAGACCTGAGGAAAATGGACTGATAGCTGTCAAACAGAGCTGTGTGCCTCCCTTAAGCAGTGGAGCTTCTACTTTCTGCCAACTGAGATCATTGCTGGTTTTTTTAAAGATCATTTTATATATGTATTTTTCTTTCTTTTGCTTTTGTGACCTCACACGGATGATACAGATTTTGAGAGAGATTTGAGACTCGCTGACAATGTGTTACTGGAAATGCAGGCAGTATTTTATCAGATTTCCCTACAAGCCCCAGACTTGCCCTCCTAACACAGACGTTTCTCAGGCACCTACAACTTGGCTGACAGAAAAGGGACTGTATTATTTTTAACTGAACCGCTACGGATATAATAATGTCTGCAGTAAATTAAAGGAGAAGGAAGGACACCTGTGTTACCCCTGTGCTCACTACAGGGCAGCATTTGGAGGCGAGCACAGGCACGGGGGAACATTTACGGTGCTGGAACAAAGACACGGTTGACCCCTGACATCATTTAAAGCTATTTGATGCCAAGGACTTCCTCACTTTTTACGGATATTGAAAAAATAAGTCATGGAAATGATGACTGACCCCCACCATATGGGAGCAGAGAGATTAGCTGCTAATATGGAAAGTTACCTGGCCAGCGTTGAGATCAGTCATGAGGGAAGGGGGAGATCAGAGGCTGTTGAAATCATGAGGTAATGTGGCTGCTGGTGAAGAGGAGCCTGAGCTGGGGAGGACTGGAAGAGAAAAGGAAAAAGTTTTCTCTGCTGAAGCCAAAAGTGTACGTCATAACGTGGCTGACTGACATTTTCTAGGATGTGCTTGATATTATGGGAATAACAACAATGAGGAAGTTATGGAATTTTGACTGTGAAGTGCATGGGAGGAAAAGCAGTAAATCAAGGACCATCCCAAGGCTGGAAAGTCTGTGCTCAGTCCTTAGCAAAATATAAGAACAAGGAGTTGGGGAACAGGAAAAAATCCACAGGAGCTCACTTGCTGGAGAGTTAGAGGAAAGAAGGAACACGGAGCAGTGTCGTGCACAGCCGCCTCTGATGACAGGAGCACTGCTAAGATGCTCTTCTGGGAGAGAACAAATTAAAGAACACCATGGAGGCAATGAAAAAAATGGGTACTATGTAAATATAGGAAAAAAAATCTTTGTGGCAACTTGATTGCATGGGTTAGTTAGGAGATACCACTCTTTATTTAAATACACACCCACTGAAACCCAACAGGAAAACTTCACAGTGCACTCTAGCAGGCAGCGGCTCACAACACAGCGAGATGATACAGTCTCACTCATGATTATTTTGATCTGGAATTTCCACTTTCCCTGAGCATAAAATTCAAACCATCACTAAAACTGCTTAAATCATAGAATGATAGAATCATGAGGTTGGAAGAGACCCACCGGATCATGGAGCCCAACCATTCCTATCAAACACTAAACCATGTCCCTCAGTGCCTCGTCCATCTGTCCCTTAAACCCCTCCAGGGAAAATTACAAAGTTCAGGTGTGTAGAGCTGAGTAAACAACAAAAATTGGACAGTTTTAAACCGATTTATGGATATTTTATTGTAAAGATAGACAGCCAGTTCAGATCTGAAGTATGTAGAAATAGAGGTGCTAAGAGGATCAAAGCTCTAGAGATCTGTTGAGCTGGAAAGGCAATAAAAATTGAAAGAAAGAGAAAACAAGTAGTAGGGCTGACATCAGTATTTTACCTTTCACACTTGGGATAATTATGATGTAATCCTGCTGTATCTGACCTGAGAAGAGTATTCAAGATGAGAAGATGTTTCTTGCTGAAAGGGAGTGAAGGAAACGTGCACAAGCTGGGGAAGGGTTATGGCACACATACTCAAATCCAGGAAATGAGGAATTAGCATGGAGCCATTCACATGAAAGATCAGAAAACATATTGTGTGGGATAATATACTGCAAGAGGTCATTCCTGCACTTGTTATGCATTATTTTATGACATAAAGAGACCATGTCTACATTTCTGTCTGCCTACCCATGGTGGAACTTCTGGTGAAACTGGATATGGGATTTTTTATAGTCCGATTCAATGGAAGTAGAATTTCCTCTCCAAAATAGCATGAGAATTATGATTTTTGTTAGAATGAATCTTTGCCTTAGGACTGCTTGAAAGACACTGTGTGGATCAATGTGCAGAAAACTATTTAGTTCCTGTAAATTAAGTCTGTAGAAGAATCTGATAAAGGACAGATGTGGAACTAGGACATTAAAGCTTTACCTCCTTTTTTATTTTTTCTTTTTGATTGCTATTCTATCCTGACAATTCATGAGGTTTTGGATTATTTTCTTTCTGAACACCAGCTTGCGCAACTAGTATACGATATTTGCATTATGTTATCTTAAGTTTTTGGTAGTTATGGAAATCTGTCACCCTTAGGGCTGCCTGCTGCTTCCATTCTTGTCTCTGACTTTGGTGGCTGAAATTTCTTTCAGTGTCATAAAATTTAGGGTTGTAAAATTCATATTGTAACTTTAACAGCCACATCTGTTTTAAACATTTTTGTTTTAAGAACTCAATGTGAATTTAATGACAAGGCAATAAAAGTAAAAGTTGAAGGAAATTATCACAGATTTGTAAAGCCATAAGATATGTTTCTGCACTTCTGTGGGCCATCAAATTACAAAGAAACAACCCAGTTGCTTTTACTGTAGCAATTCTGCTCTTAAAGCATTTCACAGTTTAATGTATTATCAAGAATTAACATTTCATTTACATCAGTGTTAATAATGACAATTATACCCAGGTGTAAGATATTGTCATTAGCATATAGACACCCACACTATGTTTAGAAAAAAAATAGTTCTTTATTGTGCTGCCACTGTGTTTGACAGTGATAAATGTTAAATTATCAATTTTTTGCATGTCACCAAATCAATCTACAGAACCCAGAATGTAACAAAAATCACCTTTGCCTCAAGTATCTTGTTATAGATCCAACCTTTCAGATGGTGTAAGTCAAGATGACATGGGTGTTTATTGCTCTTCAGACCCCACCTGTACAGCAGAACCACCGAAGTTCTCAGGGTGGGAGGGATATTTGGAGATCATCCAATTTAGACCCCTGCTCAAAACAGGGTCAGCCAGAGCGGGTTGCTCAGGGCCATGTCCAGCTGGGTTTTGAGAACCTCCACAACCTCTCTGGGCAACCTGGTCCAGTGCCTGACCACCCTCACTGTAAAAACGCCTTTTCATGTGTTTTAGTGGAATTTTTGTGTGTTAGATTTTGTGCCCATTGCCTCACGTTCTGTCACTGGATACCTCTGATCCATCTTCTCCTCTGCATCCCGTCAGCTATCTGTGTACATTTTCCCCCAGGAGGCTTCTCTTCTCCAGGCTGAACAGTCCCAGCTCTAAGCCTCTCTTTATGTCAGATGCTCCAGTCCCTTAATCATCTTTACTGCCTTTTGCTGGGCTTGCTCCAGTATGTCCACGTCTCTGTTTTACCAGGGAGCCGAGAAATCTTTAACCCATCAGAAATCATAAACTTACTGTGATGTTTAGTACCACTGATGCTAGATCTCCTGGTGTTTCTCTGCCTCTCCTTCTGGCCTTTTCTCTGTCTCTGCTGATAAATGGGGACCAAATGGAAAGCTGTAAAAATCTGTCCTACGAATCCCTTAACATTGCATGCAATGTTTATCAAATCAGAGTCACATAAACATTTATGTAAATCAATTAGGAGTGAGCAGCCAACATTCAGGATCGCTTTCAGTATCACTTTCATACCTAAAACCCTTCTAGGCAGCCTGGTTAACCCAGTCAATATGTTACAAGCTGTCTCGGTGCCATCTTTTATATATGTTTGCAAAACTCATTATGGCAGAGGAAAGGAAGAGGTTTTAAAGAAGAAATTCAATGACTAGAAGCATTTCAGCAACCTATCCTGCCAAATATAATTGCTACCGGGGCCCGACTCTTGGCATCTGGCTGTGGCTCAGTTGTTATGGCTGTTGGTTTGGAAAACTGTCAGGCTTCTAGAGTAGTTAATAAAGCCATTATACAGGCCTCTTTCTTAGATAAGATTTTGTAAAGAAATAAAGGCTCCATCTCACTGACTACTATCTCAGATAAAGCGACTTACTAAGTCTTTACAAGTGAGTTGCTGCTCCTGGCGTTCAGAGCTCACCACCAGCACAATAGTTAAAAAGTTTGTTGGAAACAGGTCTACTCAGGACAGATTTATAATTGCTTCATACAGTAGATCAAAGATAAGAAAACCAGTAGCGCTGCAGGTTTAAAACTTAACTTGATTCTTAACAGGGCAGCAGCGAGCTCAAAGGAGTTTCTGTTACATTGGTAAGTGATGCAGTAAGTTACCATAATACAGGTTTGGCATGCTCAGAGCTGTGGTGTTTTCTTGCTTTATTATTTTGAGGTTATTGTCTTCAATTTATAGATATGCCACACAGCAAAAACATAAGGAATGCGTATTTCACCACTTATTTTTAATTGTTCAATGTAACCAATGTATGGACAGGGTATGGCTTTCCATTGGCAAATTGACATACGTGTGTGCAATTTGTCTGTTTTGTCTCCAAAATCCCATTGATTAAGTTAAAAGCATCTGTTGCAAATTTGATTCTAGTAGCTCCACTTGGATATAGAAAGGTGCTAATAACTTGCCAAAATTTATGAAGCCTGACACTACTCTCTGACAGACTCCCTGAAGTCTTGAGCTGATAAAAAAACTTTTGAAATAGATTTTTTTTTTATATTATAGACTTGACTTCTGTATGAGAATTTGCCTCGTCTGTGTAAGTTCACTAATAGCACAAACCCCAGGTAATCGCTTTTAATGCAAGAGTAAACCCCATTTGTCAGCTGCGTGCACAGATTCCTGTTTTGCTTCATTGATAATAATTAAGCACATCTCACACGGGAACTTCCCATATGCATAATTTACTTTCTCTGTTGTTTTTGGAAGATCTGGATTGGTAGACTCTAAAAGAGCACAACTCATAAGAGAAAATATTATTCCAATTCAACAACAACCTTAGTCTTTATTTTCTATGGAATCACAGGTCAAAATTTGCACAATAGTGGGTCAGCTGAGTCACAGGAGAAAAATTCTGAACAATCAAGTAAATTTGTGGAAGTACTGAATCTACTTCATTTCTCAAGAAAAGAGTCCTGAGATCACAGTGGAGACAGTAATTTAGTTATATGACTTATAGATACAGAATTTTGTCATTCATAATGCAGCAGTGTCATATTTAATCCAACAGAAGGAGCATTAAGTACTTTGCCTGATTAATACATTGTTCTTCACTGTTTCTCGTGAACGAAAAGGAAGATGAAAAGAAAACTTTCCTCATTTCAATAATTTCTAGTGCTATTTTCTGTCCGCAGAAATCCTGGGGTGATGTGCTGCACTTTAGGATTGAGAAAGTGAAAACGTGAATGCTGATCTTTGATTTTAATGAAGTCAGGGGCATGCAGAATCATTATTTTTGATTTATTTGGTTGTAAAAGAAATACCCCAAAGGCGCTTCACTGGCGCTTATATTTACCTCCTGACTCCAATAGGCTTTATTACAGTTTGAAACTGGGATTAAATTTTCAAAATTTAACACAAGAAAATCACTCAGAAAAGCAAAGCTTTGTCATTTGTTCTATTTTTACTAGTAACAGTAGTTTTCATGCAGTATTAATGAGAGAAGAATTTGGATCTAAATATGTAATTTGGTTTCTTATTTCTCTTTTCTGTCACTGCCACTGAAGAAACAGACTTGGAAAATGTCTCCATGGGCTTAATGCTATTGCTAATTGCCCAGATGGGGCTCTGAGAGACCGTTAAGTGTCTATTGATTGTTATCAGCTTGCCTATGACAGATGAAGTTGGATCTCATTATTTATTTATTTATTTATTCCCTGTCTGGTTCCATAAATGGAGATCTTTATGCTCTTGATGACCATGACTTTCCTGCATGGACTCTCATACCTTTTTCTACCTTTCTAGGTTACTTCTTGTTATTTAGACAGATGATTCTGTTGGATGGCAAGTGCTGTCCTGCATGATTCCTGTGTCTACGTAACTCCTGAGCTTCTGTGCTGTATGCTTGATAGTATTTGCTCTTGCTGGGGTTCAGCTGTTGAGAAATTGCATATGGCGAAAATACGATTTTGTAGACGTGATACATCCATGTGCACACACACCACCTTAACAGCAACCAGTATCTGCTCCGATGGTCACTTTTTCCCAGGTAAAATATGACATTTAATCTTTTTCATGCGAGTCATTACCATTTTTGTGGATTAAGGTGTGTCCGTCCAGTTTGGTTGCTAGCTAACATGAATTTGAAAGTGCTAAGTGAGTCATCCATGCTTTTCTTCAAAAGCATTTTGCATTTTCATTACCCCCCAGGAAGGATAAAAGCTCTGCTCAGCCTCCTGTTAGGCAGAAAAATAAGTCTTTGAGCAGTGTTTAGTACATTGCACAACAGCTAAAGAAATTGCTGTGTCATATATAGAAGCCGTCTACAAAGAAAGAGGAAGAAAGAGTTGGGGAAATGTATGGTTTCAAGAGTATAGGAGGTGGTAGGACTGAGTGGAAAAGAAAAATGAGAAAGAAGAAGAGGCCAGAAGAACAGATGCAGGGGAAAAATGTAGAGGAAAATATCCTCTGGAAATGAAAACAAAGGCAGCAACAAAACTGAAATAGAAAAGGAAGTCTAGAGTTATAAAATGAGTATAACAGGTGTGGTAATGGAGGCAGGGAAAAGGTACCATGTAGCCCTTGTGCCTCCTGCACAGGCTTCGTGCAGCTGTCACCGCTTGGGATGGGACTTCCCACCGGAGAAGGAGCAGACTGGAACCCAAGAGCACACGTGGAAACAAGGCTCCTTGGTCTGCAGTGTGGTAATTGTGGCATCTGCAGGAAATGCTGCTCTATAACAAAAGGCCAATGAAATTCCCGCAACTGGCAAATGTGTCGCGTTGCTCATGCTTTGTTCACTGCCAGTCAACTGACCGGCATCAAGTTTTGTTGCTTCACACTATTCACAACTGCTACTTTTTGGTTTGGTCTGTTCAAATCCTAATATGATGATCCTGAACCTGCCTTGTGTAAACCTCCTCTTCTTCTGGCTATTTCCTCAGGAGAGACAACTGCTTGCCCTGCAGCCTCCTTGTTTTCACCGCAGTTCAAAAATTGTTGTAACACATTGAGCTGCGTGATCAGGTTTCACCCCAGTCTGGGGGCCTGCATGGGCTCTCGTGAGATGCCTCATTGATTCAAAGCACTTACAGTGACCTACTGGACTCTGTGCAACGTAAGGACTGTCCATGTCGAGGAAATGTTCCATCTGTGCGCACTGTCCTGCAAATGACGCCACATCAAGGTCAATGCCGGCACCTCAGCCTGCAAAGCTGTTGCTTGAGGGTCTCATTGCATGATGCAGTCTCTGAGCTGGATGCAAAGTGGGCATAAATAGACATGCGTGGGTCTACACAGAGAGAATGAATCATAAAATCATAGAATAACCAGGTTGGAAGAGACCCACCAGATCATTGAGTCCAACCATTCCTATCAAGCACTAAACCATGTCCCTCAGCACCTTGTTACTCTCTAGCAGCCAAAGGGAGGGAGAACTGGAGGCCACCCTGCCTTTTTACAGCAGAGTGATTCAAATGTTGCTCTTAAGTCACGGACCATCCTTATCTTCACAGTAGCATCTATGTAGGACCGAATGTGGGCTCAGATGCTTAGTAAAGGCGTGTCCAGGATCTTTCTGCATGTGTTGGGATGGAAATATGGGATGGAAATATGCTATGTAAAACTAACAGCCAATGTTCAGCAAGAATCTGGTGTGGCTGAGTGAGCCCCACTTTACGCAGCAGTCAAGTCTGAGCTGTGGGCCTGCTGACTCATAGAATCATAGAATCACCAGGTTGGAAAAGACCCATCATCGAGTCCAACCATTCCCATCAATCACTAAACCATGTCCCTCAGTGCTTCGTCCACCCATCCCTTAAACCCCTCCAGGGAAGGTGACTCAACCCCGTCCCTGGACAGCCTGTTCCAGTGCCCAATGACCCTTTCTGTGAAAAACTTTTTCCTGATGTCCAGGCTGAACCTCCCCTGGTGGAGCTTGAGGCCATTCCCTCTTGTCCTGTCCCCTGTCACTTGGGAGAAGAGCCCAGCTCCCTCCTTTCCACAACCTCCTGACAGAGGATGCGTTTTCCAGTGGCAGGCAGAAGCAGTTCCATTAGGCTGCTCAGGGATGCTCTGCAGGGTGTGGGCTCTGCCTCCTGCAGTGACCCAGGCCTGCAGACCCCTCTCCTAAACGTGGCTGCTGGGATACCCAGGTTTAGATGCAAACAGAAACACCGTTCGCTCCTCCTCTGCAATCCCCCAGGGGCAGGGAGCACACGTACCATCTGCACAGCGCAGGTGTGGGTCCCCACGCAAACGCCGTGCACAACCTGGCAGAGCTCACACACTGCCCCGATTGTTCTCGCGGGCTGCCCCGCTCTGGCTCACAGCTGCGGGGACGCAGCCATCTGCACCGGCAGAGCCGCGGCGCCGGGGTACGGACAGACCTTAGGCTTAAGTAGCAGCCATTCAAGAGCTGACATGAACTAATTTATGAGAAATTGCTTTTAGCAGGTGCTAACCTGTCTTGACCATGGATAATAGGATAGTTGCTATTGGGAATCAAACCAAAGAGCCATGAAACCTGAATATCATTATGCAGTTTACTAGAGAGCACAGCTGTCACACTGTCATCATTTCTCTCCGTCGAAGACGCAACGATTCCTGCTGAATTCTGGCCAGCTAAATGCCAGCAATTAGAGCAATGCAATATCAGAACAGCAATTGTCACTTCAGTTCTATCTCTGTGTGTGCAAGTTTGGCTACCACGTTGCCACATGCTCTTGACACCTACTGTAAAGCTCCCTTCTTTGCTTACTCTCTTGCTTCTGTTTCTCTGCTAGAGTTAAAACAAGAAGTGAGTATTTTTTCCCCTTCAATCTCACCATATACGTCACTAATAGGACTTTTCAAAACTTTGTCAGTCACTTTCTGTAACAGCCTGAGGAAATACTGCAGGGACTTGTCTAGTAGCTGGATACAGGATATTGTATTTCTTGGTTTGTCCACTCGAGTAATTGCTTGGAGTAGGTTTGTGGGCTTGCATAATAGTTACTTGGAAGGAAAAGAAAAGCCAGTTGGGGAATCTAAATATTTCTAGGGTGACTTACAGGAGAATCAGGTTAAAATCAACAGGTCAGTGTTTGATTTGAGATTGTAAATCAGGTGCCTGGAGAGAATTTGTTTGGAGGAACAACGTTCAGCATATTGAATTTCATATTGATTTAGGCTGGACATTAGGAAAAAATTTTTCACAGAAAGGGTCATTGGGCAGTGGCAGAGGCTGCCCAGGGAGGTGGTTGAGTCCCCTTCCCTGGAGGTGTTTAAGGGACGGGTGGACGAGGTGCTGAGGGACATGGTTTAGTGTTTGAGAGGAATGGTTGGACTCAATGATCCGGTGGGTCTCTTCCAACCTGGTTAATCTATGATTCTATGAATTCATTTGAAAAACCACTGTTTATTGATGCACCATTTTTCATCATTGAAATTAAGTGTCACTCCTGCTTTTTGCATTTAATGCATTTTAGCTGCAAGGTACTGTTGAAAAAAGAAGGGTGAGAACCAAAACTATTAAATTTTTACCTTATTGTCTCTCTTTATTCTGGAGGATGCATTCCTGGAGGTGATACTCTTTGATAGTATTATAGGGCTGAGTCAGTGAGCTCAGTTCTCACCCTAAAAATCTTACGTGTCTATCGGGTAGCAGCAGGGAGCTGAGCCTGGAGAGAGGCTCATTCAGGCAGCAGCCTGCACAGTGAGTAGTGAGCTCTGCTCGTCAGTCTGGCATCTTTCACTAACACCAAATTTGCTTTAAGGACAAGGAAATGAAGCCAGAACGTGGTTGAGAGTGAAGACATGTTGGAAGTTCAGCTTAGGTAATATAATAAGTTCGTCAAGAGTGGATTCTCATTCTTCTCAGTGTAAATAAATACTTGTAGCCCCAGACATATTCATTTTCTTGTGATTCTGCCCCCGCCTTATCAGAGGGGTGTCCTGTGCGTTATTGACGTGGGCTCATTTGCAAAGCTGTGCTCTTGTCCGTATGTGCAAGCCACTTAATAAGATGAGAAGCAATGTGTAAAATAACAAGAGTGTTGATGTAAAGTTCTCAAATGGCCAGCACTGGGATTAATAGTTAATGGCCTATTGACACAGAATATTTATTGATGAGCAACAGAAGGTTCCAGTGACACCAATTCAATGTTGTTTTGGAAGGTAGCATCCTTTTTTTTTATTTAAAAAAAGAACAAGATTATCATAATTTAATTAATAAAATGTCCTTCATCGATGTCTGTTACAGATTCTCTTACTACGGTTGTGGGGAATTGTTCAGTTTGAAAGAGACAATTTGCAGTAAAGAAAGACCCTCTAAAATCACAGTAGATTTTTTTTTTTGAAAGGCCTGATGAAATTGTTACAGCTAACAGCTCTTCTAGAAAAGCTTGATAAGATAATTAAGGGGAAAATCAAATTTTGTGCTTTGGGGTATAAATTGATCAAAAAATCTTTCCCATGCACAGCTATCTAGTTAAGTATTCAAAATGCAAATGCACATGCTTGTGAGTGACTGTGGTTTTCCCATCCTTTGAAGTATCATCGGTGAGCAGGAGCAGCAGAGTGGACCAACACTGTCCCCACCCTGTGTCACCAGGGATGGGAGCCTTAATCTAACAGAGGCAGGAATCAGATGGAGCAGCCCCAGGCTGTGCTAAGACTCTGCTGGTTATTCAAAGGAGAAGGAATTATGTCTGCCCTAAGTTCCTCCTGGTCGGTCAGAGTCTGATAATGGGCACATGCGATGAGCACTGTGTGTGCTGTGGGTCTCTTTCTCTCTTGGAAAAGACCTTAAGCTGTTATAATAAACTAATGGTGCTTCAGTGTGCCCAAATTTAGGTATGGACAAAGCATGGCTTTGCTCAGGAAAAGAAACCATAAACCACTGCATCTCTACAGGACAGCATTGGTTCAACATCAGATCTGCTCTGGACCTGCCAGTGTCATCACACTGAGCCTGCTCCAAACCTCTCAGCTCTCCTGAGCACCTGCACGCTGAGATTACCAACGACACTACCTGAGTTAGAAACAATGGAGCTTGACTCTCTGCTCCCAAGCTGGAGACCAAAATATTTATATTTTTATGGTAATTGAGCAAACTTAATGAAACAAGCTGGAGCAAATGGGGGAAATTTTAGTAAAAACTCTTTCAAGGTCAACAATTCTTTGGGGCAACTCTTCCCCTAGGCTCTTGTTGTAATAGCAGTGTACTTTACACCAATGGTCACAGAAAAATGCTCCCAGGTAAGCAGTCAGTGGAGTTACTGACTCCAGAACTGCCTCCAATGAGCTTGATCTGCTTGCAGGCTTCCTGCTCTACAGGCTGCAGAGGGCTGATGGGGAATGAGATGGGAAACCTCATGGAAAATTCAGCTACTTCCCAAAATTACTCTGTGGGTGACGGTCAGGACTGCAGCAACGTGTCCTTGATAGTCCTTTCCTGATTGCTTCTGTAGGTACAAACTCATTATCGTTAGAGATCATGTATAGTATTTCCTCACTGATTCCTATAGGTTCTATGGGCTATTGTTTTAATGAGAAGAAAAATGATAAAGATAGGGGAATAAGGTAAATTTGTTCACTGCAGCTAGGAGGGTGTGCTGGCAGGAATGCCAGTGTTGAGAAATACTTGCATGGGTGCAGAATTGAATATAACCTCATAGATACAGATATGCAAGTGTAGAGCAGAAACACACCTACAGATACATTTCATAAATCTATGAAGATAGGCACTCATACACCTACATGACAATCTATATAAATCTGTGATAAATGCACATTCTTGCTCACAGGCAGAAGGGCAGGTACCCGTGCTCTGGTACGTGTGTTCACAGATGCTGCCTGTAATTCTAGACCAGGTGACGGGCACACACACATCTGCTGGTGAGCACCAGGCAAAATTGGTACCAGTGGACTGACCTCTGAGTCTGGGCAAGTGAATCGAAACCTAGGCAAGGCTGGGGCTTTTAATGAAGTGAATGAGAAATGAAAAAAGAGAGATTGAAAGTGCCTGGTGCTGTGATACATAATTGATGAGACTCCAAGCAGGGCTTCAGTGTCTAATAAATTATTAAACACTAACTCATTAGGGAAAGATTTCATTATAGGATAATTTAATTAAACGACAGGCAAAAAGAGGAAAGAGCTTTAAGGGACTGAGTCCTTCTGGTTTTTTTTTTCCACTGCAACATTGATGATTTAAAGAGAGAGGAGCCAAGAAATGATCCCGGGGGTTGAGAAGTTGTTTACTGTGTGTGAGAGGACTGATCCTCGGTTACCTCGATACTTATATTTTCATTTACCTGTTGCAAAGTGTATGTGGAAGTTTGTTGATCTGATTTAAAGGCATTTTGCAGGCACTTTTCCCTAGTGTAAACGTCTGTCCTCATTGCAGTGTAGCTGAGAAGTGGCCCTGGCAAATGGTGATGGAAACAAGATTAACAGAGGGTGCAGGGCGGGAGCTGCATCGGGAGCTGGGAGGAAGGAGATAGGTTGGTTGGGTCAGAAAGTGCCATTGCACAGCAGCAACAGGGAGCTCAGCAACCCAGAGGGATTCCCATCTGCATTGGTGTTTCATCTCTTTTCTGGTGAAGGCTGGTGAACCTCACTAAGTTCTATCCCCTCCCCTTGTCTTTCTGTAGTGTCTGAAACAAACATATCTACAAACTCGTTGGGTTATTTTATTACTTTGCTTGGGACTGCGAGCAGAACGGTTGCCCAGCTGCTGTCACTACACAAGGAGGTTTTCAAGATGGAATAGACAAGGTCAGGTGCATCCAAACTGATAAATAAACCAACAAGAACTTGCAAAATGACAAGCATAGCAGAAGCAGAAAATCCTCATTTCCAAGCAGCTACATTCAGTATCTGTTTTACTTTGGAAAGATGCATGCAGCTGTCTAACATTTGCTCAAGCCCTTAATTTTGGGCCCCATTTCAATTCATTCAGGCTTTCCTAGAAGCAGAGCATATCACAAAGTAGGCTAAATTATAGTGAAAGTCTGAAAAAAAGTGAGGTTACTGTAAAACAAATAACACCTCATTTTATTAATTTTTTTTTCCACAATGCAAAAATAAAGAACACATTGATTGAAAGAATCTGTTCATCTCCTAACAGGGAATGCAAGAAGAAGGAAGGAACAACGAATGCAAAGGTGATGCAAGCACATGGGGTTCTATTAATAAAAGCTCAACCAGTAGGTTGAAATAAGAGGAAAATCACCATTTTCCTCTGCTCCACAGCTGTGTGAGCCCTCCTGGAATGAAACGCTGGTTCTGGGCCCCCCAGTTTAAGATACTAATAAACTGAAGGGAGTCCAGTGAAGGGCCACTGAGATGGTCAGGATGCTGGGGGAAGCAGCTGGGAGGGAGCTGCGAAATGCTAATGGGGATCTTAATTGCTTCTGTTTGCCAGGCTCTTCATAGGGATTGTAACAGGTAACTTTATCCCTCTAAGGATATTTCTGGCAATCAGAGTGTAATAAAATGCTCAGCTAGATGTTGTTCTTAAGTGTATAGTAAATGAGAAAAATGCCTTTGTCTTTTATCATGAGAAGAGAGTTCATAAATATAAAATTTTACTTAACTGCAGACATTTGCGAGCAGACTAACCACAGCTTTTCCCTATAAATGCTGATCTTCTGGGGTCCTTGTTTACTGATCGTGACAGAAAACAGGAAATGGCTGGGATTTTCTGCTGGAATGCAGCCCTGTGGTGAGTGTGGTTAGAAATTTGGGAAGTCCCCCTAAAATACCAACATTTTTATTCAGAAAAGAGAGAGACAAGGGGAAAATAAAAAAAAAAAAAAGCCTGTCAGACATAGAAGGAATCTGCTAACATCTGTCTGTTTAAAGTCACCTATAATTGCCCGAGAGAAAGGAAAACAGTCCAAAAAGTACTTATGTGCACTATGAGAAGAGGTTATTCTGTCTGAGACTGTGTCAGCTTTGGTTCAGATTCTCATTAGATCCTGGCACAAAGCTGTGGATATGCATGAAAAAAAAAAAAAAAGACATTTTCGAAGTCTTTTTTTCTGCAGAGAAATACAGAACAGGGCTATTTCAGCTAAGAAAAATGCAAGAGATGGTAGAAAGTATGAGTACTTGGCTGTTTGGCCAAGCCTTTGCAGGTTAGCGAGGAAGCTGCTGCTCTGCTGAGATGAGGAGGCTCTAGAATACTTGTGCAGCCAGAAAATCCATCAGATGTAATTACTGGCTGGGCAGGATAAATGAAGTTCTGCTGTCATACCTGAACCTGTCTTACTGTTCAAAATTAAGGAACCTACTCTGGTAAGTCCCTTTAACTGGTTACCTGGGAAATGGCACTGGGATGCTGAATTTCAACAGTTAAGAAAGTAAAAAATGGTTAAGTAAAATGATAGTGGAACAGGTAAAGCAGATCACAAAATAAACAGCAATTAACGTATTCCAAGATGTACTCGTTAACTGTCTTGCAGCAGCCTGATGCTCATTGCTTTCATTACTTGGTGCAGTTCATTTATGAATTTACTTTGTTTAGTACTAGGTGTTTGGCACAGGATCACTCTTCTGGAGCTCAATGTTTAGCATTAGATTTTCTTTTCAACATCTGCCTGAATTAATTCAAAATTGCTTTTCTGCAAATATTCTTTGACAGATCTTAGGGTGTGAAGTAGAGAAGCCTCTTCCCCTTCCCTTGAAAAACCTTTCACTTCGAACATTTCTTGCTACTGCACACAAAATAGCTGTGATAAGAATGCAGATAGATGCTGTGGTCACACATTCCTTCCTCTGACTGACAATGCACGTCAACTATTTCAGTGCAGAAAGGAAAAGTCCTTTTACACACGCTCATGTTCCTATTGAGGTCTGAGGGGTTACTTTTTGATTACTCCTACTTACTCTCAATGGCAGTTTTGGAAAGAAGATAGAAAATTAAGCTGAAGAAAACTATCTCCATAATGCAAATTAATATTTGCAAGCCCAAATGCAGTGCTTGCTCAGTCCTGAAATCTCCCAGTTTTATGCTGCGATTTTTGAACTGCCAAGGATTTAGAAGTTTGGCTTGGTTAGCATAGGTGCTTCAGAAGATGATGCTCTCTTTTTGGTCTGCAGAGGGAGCAGGTAATTTTCTAAGGAAAAGTGTTTCTGAAGAGAGTTTCAGGAAAATTTGAAATCATATGTGGATTGTGTGTCAGCTGATGGATCTGGCTTTTCCTCTGGAATGAGGAAGAAAAGAGGTATGAGACGGTTAAAGGGGGAAAGAGGTGAGGAGAAATACTTCCCTTACGTTACTCAGGTTTTGTATACATTCATTTTTGGGTGTACATGCACGAGACCAAGTTTTTTCTTTCATTTATCCCAGAGTAAGTCTGGAGTGGCTCAACCAGTATTCACAGATACTGACTTGCCTCCCAACAAGTCCTTTCTTTTTTGACCTTCTCCTCAGCTGGGGCCATCTTCACAGGGTTTTGCACTGCAGCTTGGTTAGAACTTTAGCTACCACTTCTGCAGCTTCTAGTTAACGTTCACCCTGGCTCTTCTTCCTAGGGCTCATCACTGTAGCAATGTTGGTATCACTACTTGCAGACTGCATTTTTCCTGGCTTTCCTGACAATAGGGGGTCACTGCAGCAGAACTGGACTTAGCACAAGCCTCCAGAGCTTGGCTGGCAGGAGCACTGCAGTTGCAGAGGTGTCACAGCTTCCAGGTCCACCAACCCCTCCTATCACTGAACGAGGACCTGCATCAAGAAGTTGTTTGGGAACTCTGTTCCCTGATGAAACTTGGTTCGGGTATAAGTGTTGTCCTCTGCCTTCTGTTGAAGGAGTTTGGGGATATTTCTGGATCTGTAATAGAAAAGGAATTGAAAAGAAGTTTATCTAATAGAACAGGTCATTTGGAGAGCTTTAGTTATTTGTTGATAGTTTTTGGCACTCCTACAGTTTCATTTGGTGATCTTTAGAAACTCTGTAGCCTCCTGCCTCAGTTTCTCCAACTATAAAATGTCTCCCAGATATGCCTTGAAACCTGCTGGTTATCTAAAATTTACCTAGATATGAAAAGTCTGCCCTTCGCAACCATGGCATCTTTCGAGTCAAAGGTCTGATTGCTTTGCAGATATTACACAGTCCCAGTGTCTGGAAGTCAGACAAACAAGATTCATTTAAATGGTGTGGGTGTGGAACAGACACGTCCATCTCAGCTGTACCATCACCTGAGCTAGATGTTAGGTACTGAGGGTGTGTTATTGAGATAAGCGTCGCCTGGAGAGGAAAAGGTGGAGGGCTGCCAATGCCTCTCAGTGTGCTTTGAGAACAGCCCTGAGCCTCATCGTCCAGCTCAAGCAGCCTCAACAGTAAAGCTCTTCTGACCACAGTGAGAAAGACCACATCAAGTTGTGGAGGTGCTTGTTATTGATGATCTCCCCCAGAGCTGGCTGCTTTGCACCAAGGTTTGATAAATAATGCCTGCAAAGCCTTCAGAAACTTTTTGGGTAGAAGGTGGTGGCAGTCTTTAATGTTGTTATTATTCTTTGTTATCTTAATGATTGTTTTGAAAGATTTGACTTGCTATTTTTCAAAGAGATTTTCTACCTGATACGTAGAGAACAACCCTAAGGGGGAGGAAGAACCTTCTCCAGTGAAAGGCTCCCAGTAACAGCCCAGAGCAGAGACAAGCCCCTCTTTTATTTTGCTAGTCTACCTGCTTTACAGCCTGAAGACTCAAGAGGATTTAAAACCTCTCTGTCTCTCCATTTCAGAGATGAAACATTGGGCTTGTTCTCTTGCTGTGACGTCCGGGAAGTTTGGCACATTTCTTAAGGAAGATTGACCCCAAGTTCCTTTTTCTGATGTTTTTGAATTAATCCAGACTCAGCATTGATGTGGGCTGTGATACAGCCAGCATTCCCCAACTGTGAGAGTTTGTCATGGGTCAGCGCGAGGGAAAGTCTGTTCAGCAGAAGGTCGAGGGGCTGCAGCAGGGCTTCCTGCAGATTAGTACTGAAATGTGTTAAAGCAAGAGGACGGGAGGGAGTCTGAGTCGGTTGAAAGTCTGGGGGTGCCGCAGATCAGCTCTGATGTGCTGTGGTTCTCGGACATACTCAGAAATGTATTAAAAGCTGCTTTGTGAACAGAACATCTCTTGGATACTTCAGGCTGCCTCACAAACTGCACATGTCCCCTGTTGTCCCACGCTGTGCAGGGTGTGTATTTCTGTGACACAGACTGATGTTTCCAGAGGTGCTGAGGTCAGTTAGATGCATCTTCCGTGACTCATCCCACTTCTTCTCAAAATGCCAACCATAGTTTCATTGCTAAAGGAACCAGACAGGGCTGGAAATCTGGGAATAGCTGCAGGCTGGAGTACAGCAGGAGGCACTGCTGTCTCATTGAGGGAAGATCTGAGGTCCGAGATCTCATCTCTTTTTAAATGAACCAGGTATATGGCGTGTGAGACCCCAGGGAATGTGTTTGTGGCACTAGACTGTGGTTACATAGTAAGCTTTTAGTCATGGCTTTTAAAACTATCTTGGATAGTGCTTGATTCTGCCTAGGTATGTGTAAATCTAATGTTATAGTGTTGATAACTTCATACTATCCTGCACTCCAGCTGACTTTAATTATGATTCTACAGGTTATTGCTGAATGTGGTTGTATCTAAGTGGCTTTTTGGTTTTTTTTTTTTTTGTTTACTTTTTCCTCTTAAGCAGGCTTCAAAAGTATTCTGAATTTAATTTATTTTCTCTCCATTGATATTTCTAAGTCAAGAAACACAAAACAATTTCTGGAACAGACCTTTATGGCTTGATGATCAGACTTGAGTATAGATTTCTTTTTTTTTTTTTAACTTAGAGTACATGGAGTGCTTACATCTTATCTGAGCAGTGAGGAGTGTTGGATCATTAATAAAGAAATCCCTTCTTCATTCATCACTGGAATTGCTGTTGTTTTGAAAAGACAAAATTCAGAGATTGCAAATTCTGAGTAAAAGGCTAATTTATGATATGGTTTAATATCCCCTTCACAGTGTTGCCTCTTCTTCCCAAACCCTTCCAGCACCTCCCATCCCAAAGGCACTTCTGAGGTAGACGTATTTGTGACCACCGAATTATACAGATCTGCTCTGGTCATCACTGCATTGCAGAAGGTGACACACTCCAAGAGCTCGTTTGTTGTAGTGTTTCAAGTGTGGTTGCCACAGGTGGAAAATATTGAGTCTGTGGTACAAATACAGCAGCCTAATCTTGTCCCTGAGCAAAATCAAAAGCTCTGAACAGATGCTAAGGAGATGAGAGCTGAGTTACCTTTCTTATTGACTCGCTGAGGCTGTGGATAGGTCTAACAGTAATGTGTGAGCTCAACATTTGATGACTGCAAGGATCTGTGCATTTAAATGCAGGATTTGAGTATTTAAATACAGCATTAAGAGGAACCTTAAGCACCCACTTGCTGTGAGCAAAGTTAGTGTTAGCTGCCTCTGGTAGACCGTGCCCTTTCAGGAGACCTTCCTTGGCAGGCATCATGATGGCATCATCAGTAGCTTTCTTGCGGTGGCTTGCTGTGTCGTAGCCATGGCAAAGTGCCTCTTGTGAACTTCTTCAGAGTTTGTATTTTTTAAAGTAAATTTCCAGGATATACCATATTTCATATGAAAAAACAGAGCTAAGGAAGGGGTGGAAGCAGTGGAGTGGAATGAGAAGAAAGTAATAAAACTCCAGAGGCCTTTCAGTTACTTTTAACTGTCTTAAGAGGCATTATGAATAACTATCACCAGCCCAGTCTTCCTCCTTCATTAGCTATCCCAATCCAGCTGTATTTATTGATGGTGATTCTGTAGCTAAGCGAAACTTCAGTATTTGTAGTACTTGAGAAATTCAGTGAAAGACTAAATGCACAGCCAAGGTTAGTAGACAGAGTACAGACCATAGCCAAGAAAGCTGGTTTTCTGGCTCCAAATCATATTTTCCAACCCCTTCCATAGTCAGAGACTTGACAGATCCCCATTTAACTTCTTGAATTATTGTATGTAATGCTTAAAAATCAAACGTAGACATGACTTTGTCTTCAAGCAAGGAGTCAGGTTTAGAATTATGGCACCTAAGAGTGAAGGGAAATTTTCTAGGTGCTAAATTTGGCGCTGGAGCTGCCGTTTCCCAGCCCAGTAGAGTAGTTCACCCCAATCCAACAGGTCACAGCAAAGCATGAATGAAGGTGTTAATGCAAAACCCCAAATCCACAGACTTCTTGATTTATGGAGTTGACTTTGCTTTCTAAGAATGAAGAGTAAGATTCATTAGAGATGAGGATGGAAAAATAGCTTCATGTTTTCCATGTCACAAGGCTGAGAGGTACCATTTGTTCCTGCCACTGACAGATCAGGATGCTGCAGATAAACTGTGTTTTGTAGGGGTTCATGGAGCCTCCATAGGTTATGGCCCTGGCAGGACTGAAGGGGTGCAAGGAGAAAGAGGGACTAACGAGACTGTGAATATACATATATACATACATATATATACACATATATATACATATATATACATGTACATATATACATATATATACATATATATATGTACATATATATACATATATACATACATATATATATATACATATATATATGTATGTGTGTATATATATATATAAAAATCTCTTCTTTTCCCCCATTAGCACTACTTATGTGCCAGCTGCTTTATGTTACAGGATGGGAAGAAGTGTACTGCTCCGAGGTCTCTCCCCATCATTCCTGTTAAAACCATTGTAGTCCCTACCCTGAAGGTCTTTACCTACTGAAGGGCTCCACTGATCCTGAAATAAAACCAAGAAGTGGGAAAACACATGTAACAAAACCTGCATTTGGATTACTGCAAAGAAGGCAAAGAGGATATCGAAGCACACCTGCTATTATATAAGGATGAGTCCCTCTGCATCTCCTCAGGTGGCACTGTGATGTGGAGCTGCTATAACTGTACAAACTCCCGAGGCTCGGACCTCAGCAATGATAAAAAAAAAAAGTGACAGAAAGAATTTTCTTTCTATAGATCCTCCTCTGCCCTTGGTATCCATCAGCTGCAGTGGGTGACCGCAGTGTGAAGGTAAACCTTGCATTGACATGGAGAGTGATGAATAGTTTCTATCCTGTAATCCAATCTCTGAAATTGATTGCACCATCGCAGTAAATCCATTACTAGAGCAACCATTTTACCAACACCACATTTCAATAATTTATTTTAGAATAAAAGGCTTCTTAAAGCATCAGATGAAATTAAGACCAGCTCTTTGATATCTGTAAATACTGGAAGATCTGCTTCAGATGGAAGTGTCATAGATACTTCCTGAAAGCAAAATTATATTTAACATAGATAATGGGGTAAAGAAGGGGGGAGGGATGAGAGGAATGGAAGGAATTTCATTAAATATATGCACCTCCCTGTTGAGGGGTGGCCAGTTCTGTGGTCTTCACGTAGGTGGAATTGCTCAGTGACATATTTTGAAAATCTGCATGATAGTAAATGCAGAGATCAACAGTTCTGTGAGTCGTGTCTCTGCACTGATGTTCATACAGGCCACTGTACTTTAGTTAAAAACTAATTAGGTGGCAGACATGAACACCTAAAGCTAATCAGGCTACAAGTCCATCTAGCCTTGCACCAAGAGCTGGTGGTGGGTAAATGTAAGACAACAGGAGTAACCTCACCTGTCACAGCACCTGGCGAGCTAAGCTGGAGACTCTTGAACTGAAGGGCTTGGTAGCTGTTGGCAGGCTTCTTTAGTGTGTTCACATATAGTACTGTATGGAAATCTGAGCATTAAATAAGTGTTAAGTCACACGAAAGACACATTGTTTGCAGTAAGTAGCAAGGATAAATAGCATTACTTCCCATTGTCCTTGTTAAAGTTTTGACTTTGTAGTTATTTATAGACATGGTTATTTAGCTCCAGTGTCATCTTTGGGGAGCTCTTAGGAGCCTGTGTTTTTCTCAAGAAAGCAGCATCTACAGATCCACTAGATTTGCACAGTCCAAAAGTTGCTTTCTGGTACTACACAGATAGTTGTGTTTGACCTGAGTATGTTGAACAGCATCGTGTGAACCCAGACATCAGGGACAGAAAGGCTGGATGGTTGATTTTGACTGTAAGCACAGACCATCTCCAGTGGTGTCTTCCAGGATTTTTTTGCTTAGGTGATCCATCATTGAGTTGCTGGGAACTGAAAAGCTAATAATAAGACAGTACGATTCATTTACAGGTTGCTTTTATCTTCCTTTGACCTTTTTCAGAAGTAATACTCTCTCCTACTCGATGAAACGATGTACAGAGCTTTGTGCCTTTTCCTATAGGTCTTATTTTACCCGAGATAACAAAACAATTTGAAAGGAGCAGCAGCACCCATGCTCTGCTTGTGCACACACCTCATGTCCTTGGCATCTTGAAAATAGGCTCTTGAGTTCGATGAGACTGTCCTGAGCCCTGTTGTAAAGCAGCCAGTGCTGGTTTTGAGACAGTTGGAGGTTTCTGTGTTCACTGTGTGGTGCTCTACAGCTATCGGAGCACTGACTAATGGGATCTGGGTTTAGGAGGCTGAAGGAAGGCAAAATGCAAAGCAAGGGCATATCCTGGTGTTTAATAAACATGTAACATTTTGTCCTCCATCTTCTGCCTGTTTACAACACACGTGAAATGAGCTACCCTCGGTGTGACATTCCTTGCATTTTTACATTAGCTTAACCCTGGAAAAGCTTAATCCTGGTTTAATGGTCTTTTAATAGAAGTGGTCAGTAGTTCGGTAAATGTTTAAGTGACAGGTTGACAGACGTGGAGTTAACACTTTAATCTTGGCTGCAGGCCAAATGGCTACCAAGCTGGTTTTTCTTTAAACCTGAGAGTGGGGCGTTTATTTCCAACTGAGCCTCAGGTTAGAAGTAGTGGCTGAGACAGCAAAGTTTGCTCTGGATGTTTACAGGAGGAAAATGGTTGTTGCACTGGGTTATCAAGAGGTTCCTTTGGGTGGTGTGAAGCATTTCTGCCCCATACCTTTGACAGACAATTTCCTTTTCCGCTGCAGAATGCAATAACATTATTACAGGTGGCTCTGTAGAAAGATTATCTTTCTCTTAAATCCTATAGGCTTTCTCCATAAGTGTTTGCTATTATATCTAGAATTCCAGAAGCAAAATATTAGACGGAAATTTCTCAGAATATGCAGGTACCTGTAAATGATGTAAATAACAGTGTCTCTATGCACTGGGCATCTTGGATGAATTTCTCGCAAAACTGAACATGGGTTTAGAACTGAGGTTTTGTGGCAAATCTGGACTACAGAGCTGATGCCTTTGTGATCCAAATGTGTTCACTCCCCTGGATCGTGCTGCATCCTGAGCCAGCTCCTTCTCCATCTCTGACAGTGCACGTCTGGTGCCTGGCTGCACGTATCCCTCCCTGGCTGTGCCACAACTGCCTAAGTAGCAAAGGACCGAAGGGAAAAAAAGAGTGAAAGAGACTGGTGCCATGGATTGCCTGTGAATCCAGTGCAGTTCTCGGAAGAAAAAGCAGCATGCTGGGGTCCTGTAAGCCTCAGATATGCCATCAATTGATTTAATGTATTTCATATGTCCGTAGTTCTCCGAAAAGGAATAAAATAATTTCTTTTATGTTCCAGACCATATTTTGCTTAGGTCAATCTGTTAAACAGTAAGTTTTAATTTTATGGGAACAGTCTTTCTTCCTTTATGGACAAGGGGTTTAACAGATTCATTACTTGCTACCAGCTTCTATGGGAGGCAGGGAGTTAGTATGAACAGACAGCTTGAATGTATTTCTACTACAAAAGAAACTTTGTTTTTTAAATTTAGACACCATACTTCTAGCTATGCTTTATTTTCCTCCTGCGTTTTGCATCTGACCTTGCCAAGACTTTTGCTATATGTACAGTGCGTGTGTGTTTGAATACATGTATGTATATAAAGTATATTCAGTTTGGAATGACCTATTCACAGAGGGATAGATTAGGGAAAAAGTCTCTCCCAGTGATTGACAGTTGTACTCAGACCATGGGGATTATGGGGGATCAATGAGGATTATCTCATTTACGTTCATTAACCCTTGAGTTTACTTTGCCAGTTTTCTTCCACACGCCACTCAACTGAACGTTAACAGTTTCTTTTAGCAGCCAACTTTGCTGCCAAAGTCGAAGGCTGGTTTTTAAAGATAGGTTTTGGTGCTCTAAAGCAGTTGGTGATAAAGAGAGACCTAATGTTAAATGTCTGTAAGCATCAGTGCTCTCCACTGCTGTAAAAAAAACCTGTTTCAGAATGTATCCATTTAATCTAATTAACTCAGCTCAACGGAAACAGGAATTTAACTCCTGTAGGTGTTTTCTTCCTAACATCCACAGTTTCTTTTTAAGAACTTTAAACAGAAAATTCAATTCCCTTCTCCTATAGTGAGCAGTTCAATACCTGCCTACGTGCATTTGATACGTTCATGCATTACACATTTTTAATAATTTCTGTTGGTGTTGAAGCTACACATCTAATTCCTGCTGGTGAGAGACGCTTTTGAGAAGCCAACAGTTAATAAGCACATAGAGGAGATGGTCCTTGGAGGACCCTGCTTCATTATTAGCCTTTTTGTAAGGGTGCTAACAGGTGCCACTTTGTACCACTGAGGTGGTAGCTTTGTTTATGTTGATGTATATCCAGCACCCACAGGAGGGATCCTCTATTGTGTCACCATTACCAAAGCCAGGTCAACTTCTGGCAGTTTTAAAGCATGGAAAGAGAAGTTTGGTGAAGGAGCTGGTTTTGCATTCAAAGTCCTGTTGGCAGGAAACAGTTCTTCACTCAGACTAGAAGGAGGAGGATTTATCAAAATTTTTCTGATTCCAAATGTATGGTGTATGAATAACCTCCCGCTTCTTTTCCATCCCTTCTCTCCCAAGGCTAGGAACAAAATAAAGACGATACTTGAAATGTGAAACCTTCTGGTATCTGGGAAGAAATGAGTTTCTTTGCTGGTGATTGTGCAGCACGGTTGCTGATGTGACTGCATATTACATGTGTAATACTAATAACCAAACATGGAGAGAAACCTACTTAATCCCACTTTTGATCCCATGTGACTCTTCCAGGGAAACGTTCAGTTTTGGAATACGTGGAACTAGATGCAGTGTGGATATCTATATCCACAGAGGCTGAGCTCAGCCCAGAATCCCCTGGATTAAAGACTGGATATAATTTTCATTGTTCCCGCTTTGCACAACTCTCTGCTGTATTTCAAATCCTGTGTTATCCATTTGCAGCTCATGGGTGAAAGATACGGTTGGATGTGTCGAGACAGATGCTCCTCTGCACAGTGCTCCACTGAAAAAATGGCTTTGACAGTTGAGGGTTGGGTTATAGGCTTGAGTTTTTTTACAAGCACTAAACAATCAGTTATATGCATATAAGCAGAAGTTCAACTTCGGCTTTGGTGTGTAAATTTACGTAGTTCTAAAATGCTTTCATAAAGTACAAACGTCAGTGGTGCTAAGGGAAATGTGTATTAAAATTCATGTAAGTAAGTTAATTGATAAAATTAAAGTTAATTAAAGATAATACTACTGACTAATCTAAAATGCTAAAGAATGCAAACAGTATTTTTTTGTAGCAGGATCTTAATAACTAACTTTCTAGCAAGGTGTTTCACAGAACCTCCTTCTGTGTGCTCAGGATATGACAAGATCCCCAGGAAGGAATTATGAATAGCAATTCTTAATGTCACAGAAGTTACTGAAGCCAATGAGATATCTTTTCTCTAAGTTAAGCAGCACAAGTCAATGTGTACAGAATCAGAATTGGGATGTATTCTGGTAAAACAGAGAGGATCTTCTGGACACTTACATTGTTTTGTAGTATTATGCAGGACTGTTTCTAAAATGTGAATATATAATATGATCCTGTCAAATACACGTAAAAAAAATCCCAGGAAAATCCATTTTGTGGGTTCTCTGACAATGTGGAGTTGTACAGTCAGATATAGAATTTCCAGGCTGTAGGAACTGAGGTGCACCAGGCTAATATTATTTTGAAAATTAAATTTCTATTTCCAGTTATCTTATTTTTTTTTAATTACATTTGAAAGCGATTTCTAGTTTTGGTGTCTTCTTTGGTGTTTCAAGCACTTCCAGCTGGATTTTGCAACTACCTTTATCTAGGAATTTGGCTGCAATCTGCTGGGGTGCTTCCTCTGGTTAAACAAATAAACCTAGAAATGTTTGGGAATGAAGTGACATCAGATGTCAAAGGCAGCTTCGTGCTCTGGAGAAACTTTTTGTGAGGTGCCTAAAATAGGAGTGTGTCCTGCCAGAGGGGGGACGTTAGCAGAGGTTCTAACGAGTGCAGGTGCCTGTTACTCCTCTGTAGTTAGGAAATTAAGAAACACAACAAACCCAAACTGTTTTCTGCCTTAGCAACTCATCCCAAGTGCAAGAAGTAGAGATTTCCTTCAGGTTACACAGTTAACTTACTCTCCAGTCAACCAATTAGTGCCAGACAAGGCAGGGACATCTGGATTTGGTTAGTAGAGCATTAGCTGTTCATTGGGATGTTTTGACTGGACTCTTCAATGGGATTTATTGTACTTTATAGTTGTTTATTTTCCAATCAGAGTCAGCCTTTAAGTCAAGATTGCTGCTTCAGCCCCTTCTGAGCAAAAAAGAAACACAAAGAAAGAGTCTCCTCTGACTCTTAGGTAAAGAGGGTTTCTCAGCAATTATACACAGGCTTAAAATGCTGCAGTGCAAACTAAGTCAACAGAGAATGCTCACAGCACGCTGGGGAGCAGAGTGGAGGTGGCAAGAGGGTGAGGCTTGGCCACCGCAGGGCAGGTATGTCTGAAAATTCATCTGGCATTTCTTGCCTTAAAAAGAAAGGTTATTCATCTGGAGGTGGAAAAAAAATGCAAGAATAGGATTTCCTGCATTTTAGTCTTGTCTAGCAGAAGCAAGAGGAGTGACTGCTCACTGCTGCGCTCACACCTCACTGACCTGCAGACCAGACACCTCCAAGAACCGAAGACAAGTATCTGCAAACCACTCACGTCTCTTCTGCTGATGTGGCTTCCAAGGAAGCGTGTCTTGCTAGTGAGACGATGTTTTCATCTTGGGATTAATTTTTGGGGATTGGAATGAATTCTGAAAGGAGCCTTTTCTTGCTAAGGCAAGTAACTTTTCAGCAACTGAAAACCCCATGTAGTGATTACAAAAATGGCCTACATTCAGTTACTTGAAGGAAAAGAGTTCTATCTAACTTTTCTCCTCTGTCTGGTCACACACTGGGGTGTCTGTGATTACGGAATACAAAACCGTTGTGTAGAAATGCACCCAGCACTGGCCATGGAAGTACTTCTCAAACATATGTGTGTAGAGAGCAGCCTGATTATTCCTCGTGCATTGAAGCCTGACTTTCACTGACAGTTTTAGGTGCCTACTTTCAGAGCATGGCAGGGTGGGAGGGAATAATAATTGGGCTCTGAGCCCTGTTATGAGGTGGGAAGAGATGAAAGTCTGCAACTTCTGGCCCTGGGAGACAACTTCCATGTGGAGCTCTGCAATTCTTCTCTTCCTCCTCACTCCCTGCACCATCACAACAAAGCATGTTGGTGGCATTTGGCTCCGTTGAGCAGTCAGGTGAGTATTTGTGCTCTCCTGGGGATGCTGACAGCAGGCAGACGCCCACCCAGTTGGCCAGGTTTAGGGGCTCAAGAGCAGGACATTTTCCTGATGTGGAAACTGGTTTCTTCAGCACACACCTGGTATTCCTCAAAATCCCAGCCATACCTCATTGCCTGGCCATAAAATAGCTCCGTGTAACTGAGGAGGGATCACACAGTATCTTCCAGCCTACACAAACAGCCGTAACTCTGGTGCTCCTCAAGAAGATGTTGGTGTGCAGGTGAGGTGTCCCACACTGCTAATGGATCGAGCAGCAGATCCTCTGTAAAACTCCCACCCACTTGCCACGGCTGGCCTGCAGACCTCCACTGATGCTTCCCCTCTTTCAGCAAACCCCAGGAGCTGCGTCAGGCTCGTTCAGAGCCGTTTGGCAGACCCTCAGCCTCATTCATTAAACCTCCAGCCAAAAAACGTGCAGTTGCAGACTCACCACGGCTACCTCTTTTATTACCCAGCTCTACATAATCTGTATTTTTTTTTTTTACATATTATCTGGACTGAAGTCCAGCAAAAGTGCATGTTCCTATGCTGGCTGCATTTCAGTTCCTAATCCTCACTGCACAGAAAGCTAAGGCTGCTTTTTTCTCTCTCTTTTTTTTCTTTATCAGTGTTTCCTTTGGGTCTGCATTGAGCTGCTTCAGAGATATTCAGTCAAGATTAAATATTTTGCACTTAACATAATTTCTGCTACGTTTTTTTTCCTATTTATCCTAAGCAGAAGTGTAATTCACAGAGGAATACATTCTTAAATTATACTTCAGCAGCAGCCTAGCTGAACTTTTTCTAAGTCTGTTCTGAAATGAAAATTACTTTGCGCTCACAAATGGAAAAACCCAACTCCATTTGAGAGCAGGTATTAAGACTTGACGCGTTACCAAATACGTCAAAAAAATAACTGAGGAGCGAGAGTCCTGGAGACATCGCGTTGGCATTTGAAATTGGGTAATAGATAGGACGTTTGTTTTTCACTCACCGCTTTGCTGGTAATTGTTGGTTTTCTACCACAAATTTGATCGTACAGAGCACACAGAATTTGACCTCTCCTTCCCTTGCCTCCAACCACTTGCACATGCTGTTCCAGTGCATTGGCATTTGGGACTGATATTAAGAGTGGAGTGTTTCAGATTATAGGCAAGGGAGATGATCTTAATTCATTCTGATGTGCTCGTGCTTTCTGTGTGTGTCTGTAATGTCATCAAGAGCTTCTGAGGGAAACTGCTAACCTTGCAGCCTGTCGATTTTAATGGAGGGAATAAGAAGTAAAATCACCTAATTTGCTATGAATGTGAAGTGGCAAATTAAAAATGTCTGTGTCATCACATTTGTCTGGAGGTATTTCCTGACCAAACAAAGGCCCAGCTAATAAAGTGTATTCCAGATTTTCACTAAATAACGTGGGTTGTTACATAATAAACTCTTCATGCTCTTGGCCCTGCTAGAATCCATGGGGAAACCTCTGTAGCTCAACTGTTCAGAAAAGTAGAAAGTAGCTGGGCTTATTAGACCTTCATGCATAAAGGAGGTGTACGTACAGTGTAAATTTTATAGATTTGTCTTGGCCAGATGTTTGCCATTGCTGTGATGTACCCACAGCTGCCAAGGTTTAGAAATCAGCACAGGGCATGTTACAAGGAAAATTTTTGTCCCCTGGATTACTCCCCCACCCCCCGTATATAAGCTGAAAGTCTTTATATTTAACTAAATATTTAAATGCTCTGTTATTCGGACAAATGAGAACATGATCTTGGGCCTGAGCTGTGGAATTAATGTCGATACGCTGGAATATTTTAACTGAGCTAATGTGTGTTCGTTGGGATTATGCCAATCATCAGGTATGTTTGCACATATGAGAAAACTCTTTGCTTTAACTAGAGCGGCTTGGAGATCTGCTATTCAGACTCTGAGAGGCTGTAACTTTGAGCCCCTGGTGGACCGGGGAGCTGACTTGTGGAGAACTGGTTTGTTCTCTGTTGGACTTTGAAGAAGATGTGTGGGATGTCCTTTATCATCTCTTTCATGCTAACAATAATTAGACTGGGCCCCACAAAGGTTATTCTGCTCATTGTGTCGTTCATTTTTGCATTTTTTTTCATAAAAGACTCAGATATTATAATTTGTGCAAAACCACCCCACAGTTTTCTTCACACCGTGTACCTGTGCTACCACATGGCATGGACGTGGCCAAACACAGAACACATTTGCTGTAAGATAATATTGATCTTTGCTCACAGAACGGCCTCACCGGCAAATGCTGCTTGTAAATCCCCAATGTACGTTCAGCAGTGGCTTTTCAGCTGGTTCTGGCTGTCTACGACCAAGAGCGTGGTGCAGGAGGCAGAGCAAGCCAACCTTTGAAAGCTGAAGGCAGCAATTGCAAAAGCATATAAGTGAGGTAGGATTTTTCTTCAAAATTGATGTGAATCCATAGTGGAAAAAATTACTTTTGAAAATGGAGGGTAAGCTCTGAAACCATACACATGGCTCGTAAAAATGTTATCCCCAAAAAGTTTTTGCTTTTTTGTTATTTTTCACTTATTTTCATTCCTGGAAAAGACTATCAGCAGTCTATTTCTATTCATATACGTAAGGAAAAATGTGTCAGAAAAGACTAAGGTGCCTGCATTGACTTTGGATGAAACAACATAACATCCATGTCAGCTGCAGACTTCAAACGTCTGAACTTGGAGGTAACATGAAGAAGGAAGAGAGAAAGCAAACTGCCCCTGTGTCAGAGAGGTGCCTAGATTATCACTTAAGTCCTTCTGCTGAGGTTCAGCATGGTTTGGTAACCCTGCAGAAATCTCAGGAGAAACAGGTGTTAAGGAATTAGGTTAGTGATGGAAAAACATGAAAAACATTGCAGCTCCCAGAGCATTTTGAAGCTCTGATTTGGAAGTTTTCCCATGTAGAACCTGGAGGAGAAAGGTCTCTCTGCTTTGTCCGGGTACCACTGTCAAACTGGAAAGGATGGTTGCAGGAAAAGCCATGTGAGAACTGTAGCTTTTAAGAGGAAGATCAGAAGGCTGAAATTTTTTTTTTTAAAGAAGAAAGACCAAATGGTAAAATGGTAAGAGACACAGCAGTTCCCACTGAAAGATGGGCTGCAGTGTCTCTCTGTGTCACCAGGGACTTTGGGCCACCGTGAACTTCATTTGAGGGTGCTCTGCACAGCATGAGAGCTATTGTTAACGGCAGCTTCACAGTCACTGGAGTTCATCCGTTGCCATCTGTCTTTATTTTGCACATCCTACTCAGGGAGACACCACAAATCAAAATGACTTGGTGCATCATCCCTGCTCCTCCAGCCAGGCTGTGCGGTGTGTGAGGCTGGCAGCGCTGAGCAAACCGCTTGGAGACAGGCGGAGGGCAGGAGCGGGGCTTCACAGAGAGGATGGAGCTGTATTGTTTGCTCAGTATCAACTCTACTGTTCTAAAGGTCACAGCGAATTGAGAATAGGAGCCCTAGAGAGTCAAGAGAATTAGACACAGCATCTGGATGCTCTTGACCTTTTCTGGGGTTTTTTTTTTCTGTGGTCTCGAGCTCAGATCCAAGTTGTGAACTGAAGTTGCTCAGGTGCAGTTCCAGTACCTCTTCCAAGGAGCTGATAAGGAGAGTCTTCCCCATCAGCCTAGCTGAAAAAATTCTCTTTCAAATGGGTTATCTCTGATGGCCAGGGAAGTGTGGCAAAAATTTTTCCCCCTGAAAAATAGCTTCCATGCATATTTTTGCCAGATTAAACCCTTTTAAGCCAACAAGTCTTCCTCTATACATTCATTTTACTGTTCTGCTGCACTGCTTTTCCGAAGATAATAAGATTAAAATGATTAACAAGAGATAGAAACCTAGTGTGAGGAGGGTAGTAGATGGTAACTAGGACACGCAATGTGATTGTGAACAAAACAAATGCCGTCTTCTCTGAATAGTTTGTTGACTGTAAGCAGATTTAAAGCAAATGGGTTTTGGGAGTTCTCATTCCTCTCCCTTTCCTGCAGCCACATTTCAGTAGTCAGATTAAGTTGACTTTATTACAGCTGTAATTTCAAGGTAGATTTCCAGTTTGTTTTAACATTTATCTGGGCAAGGGTGATAAATACTCATGTTCTAACAGACAGGAGGACTGACTGGTGGGGTTGAGCTGGAATCTCTAGTTGATGAAAGTGGGGGAATGCTGAGAATGATGTTACTGGTGGTGCAACCCTAGCTATGAACCCAACTGATGTGCACACATCGATGCAAACAGCAGCTCTACAATCTCTTCTGTGGTCTCGCTTCCTTAGCAGTGCTTTGTCTTTTCTCTAGAAATGAAACATAACTTGGGGAACAAAACCAATTGCTGCATGCCAGCCATTTCCCTGTGCTGATAAATAACAAAAAGATCCCCCAAACTTAGAAGAATTCTCGTCCTTCTTCCTGATTTCCTCTCTTATGGGCAGTAGGCTGGGAAAAAAAGTGCTCTTTCTTGTGTTGAAAACAACACGGAAAGAATAATCTGCAGCCAGGTCCCAACAGGGAAGAAGGAACCCGATGCTGAGCTCCTGGCTGCAGTGGAATGGCAAATTCCAGTGCAGAAGCCGGGGATGCCAGGCTGGACTGGGGAAAACATCAAACCGTGAACAATCTGTGACCACAGACCCAGTGAGTACCCAGGGCCCCATAGGAATTTTCTGTTGGCAGGAGGAGCGGTTGTGTTGTTGGGAGCAAGCTGTGTGGCACTGCAGGGAGCGGGCTGGTCCGTGGACCACCCTGGACGGCAGCAAATGATGTCTTGAAAGATGTCTGTGCTGTGCAACTGCTAGCCTGTGGTCCTCGATGTGATGGGGTGCTGATGGGGAGTGTCTCCGGGTTTGTGTTTCAGTAACCGTGTCTTAATACATAGGAAATTAAGAGATAAAGTAATTGGTTTAGCAAACCTGGAAACAAAAGTAGCTTAATAAATATCTCTTTTCCTTCACTCCCAGATGTCTACTAAGCCTTGTAAAATGGTTTCCTGAGTAGTCTGGATAATAATTATGGAATTTAGCATTATCACAAATCTGACAATTGCTAGCTTGAGTTTCTTGATTTCTTTCTTTTTTTTTTTTTTCTTCAACCCTTCTTGCCTTCTTTCTTCCCAGGAGAGCTGAGTCTAGATGGTGAGCTGGGAACATGGGAGACAGAGAGGCAGAGAATGAGTACCTTCCTAGTACATCTAGTACATCCTAGTACATCTGCTTCACACTGTAGTCCAACTTTCGCAAATATGCTTTACTTACAACTATTTGTAGTTAGTTTTCACAACTTGAGACCTCCTACACTGAGAACTAGGAGAGTCTGTTGGGAACAAAAGTACCCCTTTTGTCTTTACAATCAATGTAATTCCTTTTGAACAGTGCTGTTGGCTGCTGCCCATCTTCTGGGGTAAGAAAGTCCTACTCTAGCTGGGCTAACCTCCTGACTTTCTCCTCGGATCCTCAGACTCATTTTTTTCCCTTACTCTTCAATTCTACATAGGTAACAAGAGAGCACTTCTAGACAAGTCTCCCAAATATTTTATTTACAAGAAGTGAAAAACTCGGTAAACGACTTGGATCATCTCCTGAGGATGGAGAGGAGCTGTTCCCCAGTGCACAGTCCCTGGACTGGTCCGTATGTGCACATACATGCATCAACACAAAGCTGCAAGAGAAATAAAAAATATACAATGATGGGGATGCACTTTCTACTCTTGATGAAAACTGTTCATTTGGAAAAGATCATCCAGCACTAATCTAAGTGTGTGAGCGTTACAGATTGGAGTTATTCTTCCCCAAAGGAAGTTTGCAAACCCGGGAAAGTCAGTACTGAAGTCAAAAAGCTTCTAAATGTGCCTAGAGAGGGAATAATATGTTAGCGCCAGCAAAACAGCCTCTGATGTAAAGTGATGCCAATCAAACAGTATGAACATAGAGCCAGTTCACAATAATATTTTTAACCTAGATAAAATTGCACTGATCTCAGAAGCACATGGGGGCTCCAGACTCTGATGTCCCTGTGTCCTGTGGCACAAGGCAGGATCACACTGACTGATCTTACCCTAGATGTTATGCAAAGCCAAAACCAGCTTGGCTGGAGGGTGCTGTCCAGCTGTCCAGACACATGAAGCACTGCAGTAATGCTGGTTCTGTAGAAAGAACCAGTATAAACTGATAAATCAAAAGAATCAGTAAAAATGAAGAGCAGCAGTGGGCCAGAGGAACACTTTCCTTCCTAAAACCTTCCCTGAATTACAAGGAGCTTTTCCACCTGAATCAGTAATATGAAGGGACCTTGCAAAGGGGTTTATAAGGGTTTTCTCTCTCCATCTCCAGTTTCAGCATCCTGGGGATATCGCTAGTCTCCAGCCCTGGCCTCTGGCAGCAGAAACACGTGAACTCCGGAAGCTCTGCTCCAGGTCTCAGATAGGGAAGCTGAGTACTCAAGTCAACACTTCAAATTTATTGATGTCTTGCACAAATATTTATGGGGCCATTTCCTCCCCCAGTGGCAGGCAGAGAGCCAGCAAGGCTGCTAATTTATGGCATGGTATTTATTGACAGAAATGCATTGTTGTTTTACGTTTAAGGAGAAAACTGTGGGTGCTGCAGCATGGGAAAGGGACGCGTGAGCTGAGAGCTCAGTGAGAGAGCGGGAGCCTGGGTGGGCTTTGCAGCAATTTCCTAATCTAGCAAAGCAGTGATGTGCCAACACTGGGACCCCTGGGTGTATCCAGGTCCCTCAGCACCAGGCTCTGCTGTTGTTATTCTTTGTTGTCCTTCCTTCAGCAAATTTCACCGCTTTTGAGAGGAGTATGAGGATTAACTTCAGGTAATCCTATGAAACTCCAGCCCACACGTTATGGACACACGCAACATCTCTTGGACCTGTCGTCCTGGTTATTTGACAGATACAGCAACGCGTCCTGACAGTTGCCCTGTACTGAATATCTTGAGGTTTATATTCCCAGCCAAGGTCTCTCCACATTGAAAACTGATGGCTCTCAGCTCTGGAAATATGTATTTAAAAAACGGAGGGGCCACATACTTTTGGGATCCCATCTCTGAAGTGGTGCCAGGGGATTATTTCCCATTACAGCCCATCTGGCTGTGACTGGGCTCCTTCCCAGCACGACCCAGTGTGGCATCAAGCACAGGCTCGGCATTAGCTGGAGTCCCACAGACACACTCCTCAGCCTCCCCATTAGTCCGTGAGTGAATGAACAACAAATATTGCTAGAACATTTCAAACTCCGTGTGCGTAAACTAAAGGCAGCAAGAAGGCTTTGCCAGGCAGATGACACAAGCATATTGAAGTTTCCTTCCCCGCTTTGGCCCTGGGGTGACAGGATAGGCATTTTAGGCGCAGTGTGATTGTGTTTTCTCCTTGACAAAGCTTCCTCATGAGCTGTTATCACTGGCACAGGCTGAGAAGTGTAGCAGGGCTGTGGGCAAGTGAGAAGAGTGGCTTTGTTTGCTTCAGCAATGCAAATTCCAGCAGATTTGCACCAGGAAGATGCCAGCTCACCATCCAGGCTTAGACAGAAGGGTGCGAAGGTAACTAAAAGCCACCTTCATCCGTCCTATCCTTTCCTCTCCGATGATGGGATCTCCTTGAAGCAGGCACAAAGTCTAATCAAAGTGTTGCCCTTTCACGTGTGTCAAACCACACAGAAGAGAAAAGTCACCAAAACTGTATGTCCTATAATTCTATTATAAAAATGCAATAAAGTAAAAGCATCTTTAATGCTTTGTCAGTGGCATGTAAAAAATAAAATAAAAAAGCACAGGCATTAATTTAAAACAAAACGGATATTACAGTAACTCTGTATAGCGAGAGTTTAAATTTTAATTTTAGTTCATTATCTTTTTCCTTATTAAGAAAGGTAAATCTGTTTTGTGTTTTCATTATTTCATTAGCTCAAGAAACCTCATCAGTAACCATGAAAGCTGCCAGCATAAATAGCACAATTTTCATATGTGAGATAGAATAATTTGCTTAACCACCTATTCAGCAGAGGCTGAAGCTAACAATTAGAGAAAGCAGCGTGATCAAAAATAAGTTACAATTGATTGTGTTTCAGTGGAAATGAAGTTTGGAATGTGCTAATTGTATTTCACATACACATCTGAGCCACAGTAAGTTGACATGAGACTTGGGACACCTCGTGAAAGAAGACTCTTCTTAGGAAATGTACAAAAAATTGTTTAATATAATATTTAAAACACAATTAAAGCAACATGCTAATGACGCCCTCACTTTCTCAGAACTGACTGTGACATCTTCTTCTAGGATTTATTCCCAGTAGGAATATTTATGAAATGCTCTGCACAATGAAACATCATGTGCCCTGAAAGTACTATGAACTGATTCACTTTGGAGTGTTTTATGACATTCATAATTTCAGTACTTTTTTGGCCAAAATGTCCTATTCCAGCCATGGTCCTTGTGGCTTAGTTAATGATTAAAGCCAGGAGAGATGGAGTAATCTCTGATAGTCCATCCAATGAACTATACACTAGAATCAGCCAATTTTCACCCTTTTCAGCCAATTTTCAATTTTCACCAGTCATGGAGTCAGGAAAATAAGTTTCAAGCGGCCGGCTGGTCATTTCGGCTAAATTTTTGAAGCACTCTGAATGGCAACGTTTCTCTGTAGAAACACAGAACAACACTGCTTGGTGTTCCTCTGCCCCTTCTTTTCATCGCTGGTGATCCCTTTCAGACACAGAAAAGTCCAGGCTGTATCCTAGCATGCAGTGGATTTGAGAGATGCTGTGCTACTTGTTGGACACAGCTGGGAGCAAATACAGTTTAAAGTCTTCCCCTTCCCTCCTGGATCTCCCCAGCAGGTGTGAGCCTCTATAGGTAAGCAGCTCCACTTCCTCCAGGAGTATGTAATCCAATTGATTTTTTAAGCTTTTGCAAAGCATCTTTCATTATATTCTCTTTAATGTGTAATTATGGTCAGAAAAGTGATACAGCACAGCCAGCTCCTGAATCTGGAGATGCCCGGCTTTTGATGAATTGGTCAGAGGTGATTTATTCTGGCTTTCACACAGCCAGGTAAGACCTATAAAACAGCAGTGCTTCCTCAGGGGGTGTTGCAGAGCTTCAGCACCAAACTCTTTGCACTGCCTAGTGTTTTTTTTGTGGTGTAAAAATGTCCATACTGCAGTAAGAGCAGAGCTGGCAGTGTAATGTAGGCAGTTAACCATGCAGATGCTGGTAGTGGTCTAGCTAGCACAACAGAGAGCTCAGTGGAGGCTAATTTATCCTGGCTTTCAGCTTATCCATCAGCCCCTGCTGAGCACAGTGCTGGTGATGGTGAACCCGTTGCTGAAATCTGAGCTTGCTCATTTGAAGTGAGCGGGTATCCTTGCACCGTCTGGCCACCTGGTGCATAGACACCGCCTCTGTGTGCCTTGGACCACGTTAGCTAATCTCTTTTAAGAGTACATCCTTATATCTTGATTACTCCCAACTCCTTCGCTGTTCCATGAGTGTCTACCAGAGGGATCCTGAGCAAAATAATTGATGGTAAGAGATTATCCTGCTTCTGGTCAAAGTGCCATTTGTGCATCTGCTCCCTCTGGCCAGGCTGTGTGCATCCCCTCAGCCTTTATTGCTTTAGAATCCTTTTTTTCCCCTTTTTTTGAGGATGCAGGGGTTTCCCCCCCCGACTCATGGGGCAAGGTCTCATCTCAGGACCCCAAAATTTTAACTTTCTTCTATGACTACAGTTGCTGTTAGTGGCTCTTTCCTCTCAGAGCCTGGAACCAAGAATCACAGTGGCTTCCTTAAAACTGATGCACTTCTGTGGCTGCAGGTCTTTCCTTATCCTGACCTTGTCTCTTAACATCTCCCAAATGTTTTCTGGGAAGTAGCATATCCTGTGCCACACTTGTTTACTTTTAGATTCTCTGGATGCCTGTATTAAACTTAACGTACACATACGTCACTACTCATCCCAACAGTATATGGTGTTCTTAAATCACTGGGCTGCTCCTGTTAGTCCGAACACTTGTGAGAAGGCTTTGAGTTAACACTTTGATTAACAAGGTGGGGAAGTCAAAGTTCTGATTCCCTACAGGTGTGGAAAGACAAGAGCACCTGGCTACCATCAGGTCATGGTTCCTCGATGCAATTTCTGCAGGTGCAAATCTGGTTTAAAAGGTTTCTGACCTTCCTGATAGCCCTTTCCCTGTATTCAGCCCCATGAATTCAGTTTCTTTCTACCTGAATGCAACAGTTCCTTGGGCTGCACCCCGGATTGAAAGGTTTACATGGTTCAGGTTAAACTGAAACTGGGAAGTTCAAGGTGATATTTCATGGCCTTTTTGAAGGAAACTTTAGACTGAAGAGGTTCTGCACTGTGTCTGTGGCCAAAGCTGGTAAGTCAAGTGGGCAACATCCAACTGGCTATACGAGTGTCTCAATATATGAAAGGAAACCAAATTTTAATTACTTTTTCTACCCTATTCTGTTCTGCTTTGGCTTCACCTAGAAAGCATAATGCCACGTGAGAGCAGTGGGTCAGGTTTTGTTTGCTATTTTATGCTGATAAAGTCCTACAAGTAGCTCCGTTTTGAGTGAAGATATTGTTAGACTGATCAGACCTGCCTAGGCAGGATTGCAGTCTCTATGCAGCAAAGAGATATGAACTGCTTATCTATAGGCAGTGAATCCTAACTCTTCTCCATACGCAGAGGCTACTGAGACAAAGACAAGGAGGTGTTTGTTATCAATAGCTCTATATGCACTGTAGTAACCCATCTGCTAACCAGAGGACCACCCGCAGATCGTTTTGGACACTTAAACTGTAATTTTCTTTTATAGATGTCCTGCAGTACAGGCTCCACCAGGGTTCTGGTCGCTGGCACATACATATGTATTGAGCACACTGACAGAAACCTAATGACTTACATGGCTCAGCCATTAAGAAAATATTTCAGAGGTTTTTAGAGGAGAAGTCCCGAATTGTTTATGGAAACCTCCTTGGATCTCCTTTTCCAGGAATGCATTATTTATTGTGCTGGTACCACAAAGGGGTAGGGAAGGCATATACCCTGAGGAGGAGAGGCTAAGCTCCCTGTCGCGTTTACTGTTGTAACAAAGCACAAGGGCCTGGTTCTGATCTTATTCATGTCAGTGTAAATCATGAGCAATGTGGGCTGTGAACATGTGTTCTCTTCCTGCTTGAGTAGAGCCAGCATGGAAGCTGGATGCTCTTTGCTGTTTTCCTGCTGCAGGTTCCCACCTGGCCATCCACAGGGCACCTTCCCAATGCCTCGTTCCTGGCAATATGATGACCTGGCTGGGGGCTGCTGTTTCCTTCTGCAGCCCCCCCAGTGCCCCCTTTCCCCAAGAGATGCACAGAGAGGGAAGCCAGGGGCTCCTACCTGTGAAACACATACTCATTTTGCTACACTAGGTGTGGAGGTTTGCTTTAAATAGGAGACTTGAGGCTCAAGCCTCCAACACAGCATTGAAAATCTGTCTGTACTCAAAGCTATTCACAGGATAGAGATCCGTTTGTTGTGCCCTCAGTGGATGATCCTATTGACCATCTCATCTGCGTGTGCAAATGCTCCAGACACCTTTCACCCCTGCCTTCCTCTTTGCTCTCTCGTTGCCCTGTCTTTCCTTGGTGGAAGACTAGTTTTTCCTCATAAAGGTGCAGGGAACCTGACTTTTTGACGACTGTCAGCAACATGGTCTGACTGGGTGTATTCACATCCTGGGAGAGGCAGCTTGGCCTCAGGAAGGGCCAGAAGCTGTAGTAGGACTGACCTGAAGGACACAAATCTCCTGCAGTCCATCCTCCAGTTGCTATATGACCTGAGAAGTGTGTCAAACTGGATTGCAAGATCTTTGTTTGGGGTGGTGTGTGATTGCACATCTTCACTGAAGTGGGAGTGCGTTTTAACATGCTTTTATTACCATTTATTCTTTCAAAGGTCTTGAGGCAAGGTATTTGAATGGTGTCTGGCACGAATTGGGTCATTTGAGGTCTGAATGTGACATGAGAACGTAGTTATAGAAAAGTTCAATGGTAAATACATCTAATCTGTCCTTTTTTTTTTTTTTCTTTCTCCTGTTTGAAACAAGCATGGTTGTTTCCTAATGGTACAGTAAGACTGGCAAGGGGTTCTTTGGGAGAGAGGTGGTCATTTTCATCATAATTCAAAATTATGATGATTGGTTGGTTGAACTGATGATTGGACTGATTGGTTGGACTCGATGATCCAGTGGGTCTCTTCCAACCTGGTTTTTCTATGATTCTATAAGCTCCTTAATGTTACTGGTCTGCTAGAATGTGGTATTGTGTAGCTCTTAAACTGCACAGAGACATGGATGAGGACAGAGGGGAAATGATGTTGAGTTGTGTGAGAAGCATGTCCCCAAATGTGCTGGATCCAGGGGCAGGAGAGAGGGCACTGGATGAAGCTGCTGCAGGAATTTTAGCAGTCTGGTACCCTGCTATATGCAGCTGTCCTGAGCACCTCTCTGCAACCAGATGTGCTGTCACTGGTGCCCAGCAAAGGAGGCTCTGTGAATATGCACAAAGAGTTTGTGCAGGTGGATGATAAAGAGCCCACGGCCAAAGGAAAGAGTTTCATGCTCAGAGCGTGAGCCTCAGCAGGTCTGAGTGCTGGGACTGGGAACAGTGCAAAGCAGGAATGTGCATAAGGTGGTATTGCTCTCCCAAAGCCACCCTCTGGGGCCAGAAATTGAATTTCAGTCTCAGAAGCACTGCTGAGGCTATAAACTGGCTGCTTGCTTCATTTCACTGTTTTCTGGCTGCCTGGGTTATAAATTGCCTTTATTTCTGCGTTAGATTTATATTAAGGGAACTGCAAGGAACTTCTGTCGAGGGATCTAGCTCATTTCTCCTGCGTTTCTGATCCAGGGACAGGATTTTTAGCAGGACAGACAGAAACGTTAGCAATGCCTTGCAGTTTATGGGGTGAATTTGAGCTTGTAGGAAATCCCATCATTCTTCCAGCATGCACATTCATTAGGACCAAGGGCAGTTATACACAGGTTGGGATGGGAGAGGTCACCTCATAACGTCTATCGCAGGGCATTCATTTTCAGAGAAGCTCTCGCTCCACAGAAGGCTGAAGGCTTTATTAGACTATGACACTACAGAGTCATGGAAATTAAAGGGCATTTAGCTTCATTTTTTTTTTCATATGGTATTTTGTTTTTGAAATGTCTTTTGAAATGTCATTGCGAAGCACTTTAGGGCCCTGTTTTGTCACTACATTATTTCTATTCTGTGCCAGTGTCACCTCATTGATTTCTGGATGTAAGGCTGGAGGGTTCAATGCACCATGGAAATTCTGAGGTTGGCTTTGAAATGAAATCTGGGATTCAGCTCATTTGTCGTCTTGGGGAGTTTCCAGGCTGTGGTCACACTGTGTGTGTTCGCGTATGCAGAGAATATAAATTCTGCCAGTTCGAGGTTTCTTCCTGGACTAATGACAAATATCACTGCTGAGCCAACAGTCCCATGGCTCATCTAATGTCAGGTGCCTTCAGGATTAGCCAGGCCAGATGTGGTTTGTTAGGAAAAATGACTGTTTTCATTAATATTACTCTATTTTTTTTTTTTTGAGAAAAAGAATTGTTTTGGCACCTTCAGTAGAAAACACATCAAAATAAGAAAAAATATTTTGAACTTATATTTTTGGTTCTAATTTTGGTTGAGTTTGTGTCCCTTCTTTCGCTCTATCTTGCTCTTTTCTCCTTTCTCATGTTTTTCACCCTGAAAAGGTGAGGAAAGGCAGAGGAAAGGGTAGCACACGTGCCATACTCAGAATAAAAGCTGTGCATTTTAATTTTTGAAATCTGGGATTATTTTATTTTTAATAAAAATTTAAGATTATCTAAAAAATATTAGGAGAACGTCTTTCTCAGAAAGAGACGTTTAGGAAATTGCCAGCCAGCTCAGCTTGAAATAAATGCTTGGAAAGTTGACAATAGAACATAGCTAGGCTATGCTGGGTTGATATTTCCAGATTATTGTTGAGCATTGCATGGAGAACCACTCATCACAGAGAGCAGAGATTCCTCCTGTGGAGAAACTTAGGCAGGCATGGATCATCCAGGCATCGTGAACACAGCTTGGGGCTGCTCTTTTTCTTTCGAGCGCCTCCAGCCCAAGGGATGGGGCACGTTCTGCATCTTGGGATACGTGGTGCTTTCCAAGCTGGCACAGTCTTACCCTGCTCCCAGCTTCTCTAGCCCTGCGCTGCCTTCCCTCTAGCAATAGGGTAAGGGTTTGCATTTTTTTTTTTTTGTTCCTATGCACTCTAAAGACCTTCCACAAGCAAAACAAGAGGCATGAAGGTAAAGACAAACTCAGTTATTATTATTACTTTCTGGTTTGTGATGTGCACAAGAGCAGGCGATAAGAATTGCCTGTTTAAATGGATGGCATGACCCAGTGGTCTAAACGTCTTACAGTTTGGAGTAAGGGATGTTGCAACTGCTGCTGGGACTTGAAGTTCCCAGGCCAGGACCAGCAAAGAGAACAGGAGAATAAACAAACCTGTTAGTTTCTAATACGTACTTTGTGAGTATGAACCACGTGCATACCATATGTGCATGTGCTGTATCTAAGCTCATATATTTGTGTGCAACCCATGTGCCTGCATTTAGCATATCTCTGAGTGCTTGTGTGCAGGGCATGAGTGTGCAGGTGTTGTACACGTGCTTCTGTCCTGGGTCTGTGCAGTTGTTTATGAGGTTATGGCTTTGCACACTGTGAGTACATGGTGTAAGTACATGGTTCTCTGTGGCTGCAGTGGATAGATGAGAATGTCCAATCTGTATGCCTGGGAGGACATAAAAGTATTTGCAAAGAATTCTGATAATTCCCCAGCTCAGCCTTCTTTCTGGCTTCAACTTCTGAATTTAGTTTAGGAGATTGTTTTTCACAGCATGCGAAGAAGGAAAAGATGTAGTAGTTAATCCATATATGCCTGCAGATCTTAAGCAAAGACAAAATGTTCTTCCTCTCTAGTTCTCCCTGTTCATGATTGGGCATTGTTTTAAAGAAGAAAGAGTTTATATTTTTGTAAGTGATATTTTGACTTACCCCGTGTTCTCCCTGGAGACCCACTGAGCAGACCATGGCTACAGGGACACTAGCAATACAAAGTTCGACATGTAGCTTCTAGATGACCAGTCTGCTTTTCACATCTTTAAAGCACAGGAACAGTTTTACATATGTCTTGTGAAAATGATATCTTGCTGAAAAAAAAGCCAGCTGATGAACTGTTCCTCCCCCTTCCAATAGCATGAACCGCTGCCTGAAGTTATCTAATAAGATTAAAGATAAAGTCTCTGAATTGAATTCAAAGTGTCAATATGTAACTTTGTAACAAATGAAACATTTTTCAATTACTGGTAATGTGAAACAAAATAGTGGGAAATAGAAATGGCAATCTTTTTAGGTAACCTGAAGGCCATTTCCAAGAGGCACTGTGCATTAACTAAGCAGTGAAAATTTTTACATCACTATTTTCCCCTGTGTCCATAATAGCATAAAATAAAAAGATTTTAGATAAGATTTCATTCAGTGAATCAATTGCAAAACCACACAGAGCCTTAGTGGGCATTCAGTCTTCAATCTAATGGAAATTTTTACGAGTATGTCAATGCTAAGTTGATTCCTATAGCGGAAAGCACATACAAAGGATCCAATTACAGATGGAAACCTTTTGCTTTCTACGAGACTTTATTAACCCCTAAAGCACTGAATACGCAAAGGGTTAGTGAAAGGTTTGCTGATGAACTGGGTGATGGTTTATATCCCCTCCCATCATCTCCTTTTCCTTTTTCCCTCCGCAAATAGGAAATAATACTCTGCATTCGTAGTAATTAACAGTCATTCCCAAGCATGCGTGTCTTGGGTCCTAGAGGAATGTCACAAGCTGGTCACATTAACTTTAGGAATTGTTCACGTGACAGGTTTTAACCTTAAATAGATATACTATGAAAACAGTGAGCAAAGAATGAAGTCCTTGTTCGACCTTCTGCCAGGGAGTCCTCAATCACTGGGGAATTTGTAATGCAGAAATGGGGCCACCAGCAACAAAAAGTCAGGAGGAGGAAGAAGTGTGATAGCATCACCTCCCTAAACCTGTGCCAAAACATCATTGGTTTCTCTGGGCTCCCTCTGTTCCAGAAGGCATTGGTACTCCAAACTCAGCATTTCACGGTGGTTTAGTGTCAGACTGGGGAGAATCGCGCAGTTCAGATTCTCTCCTCCACGGTGTTTGAGCACCAGGAAAGCTTTACAGTAGTTTTTAAAGCAATATGCTTGGAGCTGGGACGTGCAAGTTTGGAGCTTTACTATTACAAGCCCATAGACAGCTTTTCTTAATTTATGTTAAAATGTTCATTATTTCATTGACAGCATGAAAGCACTTTGGCTGGTGAAATCTCAGATGTGTGACTCCTTCTTGCTCTGAGTGACAAGCAGCTCAGGAGCTGAATTTTCAGTGAGGAGCTCATGAGTGGAAATGTTTTGAGGGAGATGTGTGTAGGGCTTGTAACAGGCTGTGGGCTCTGCAGTGCGTGCTTGCTGCGCTGATGTTGGTGATGATCAACTGGCAGAAGAGGCAGATGAATTTTTAAATCCAGTTTTGAGCACTTTCTTTTCGTGTGCTTCTGTTGAGTCTTTGTCTGCTTAATTTTACCTCCTCCTACCATTGCACTGCTGTGCTTTATCCCAGGACTGTGTGCACCACGTTATAATATACATGAGCTGCTGTCTCTCACTGTGTATTTTATCCAGAAATTAAAAAGTGAAAAGGTGTGGCCTGTTACAAAAGTAAAATCTGTTCTATTCCCACTTGTGATCCGATCTAACTTAATTTCATAGCAGTAATTCCTAATTCATGGCAGAGTAAAGAAGTAAAAGGCCGTGGCAGAAGTGTTTATGAACCAAACTCCTAACTGAAACCCTAGAGATATAAGTCCAACCACAAGCCTCAGATCTGGATCCAGATTTCAAATGCCCCAAAGTTTCAACATGTTGGGATCCAGGCTTTTGTTCTGGGCCTGTAAGAGCCCAGCGAAAAGTCAAGCATGGTGTTTGTTCAACACTCCTGACAGCACTTAGTCACTGCTCTGCTGAGACTGCAGATACGGAAACAAGCACCATCTGCCCTGGGCAGCCTGGCCAGGCTCCAGGGGGAGTCTCAGCCCCTGGAAGAGATTAAAAATGGGACTAAGCCAGGGTGCTGGATGAGTATGTGTGCTTGCAAGTGTGCATGAGGGGCTTCTGGATTTTTTTTTTTTTTTTAAATGAATAGCAAGAAGAATATAGATTCAAAGTTCTTTTCATCTCCACTGATTTTGTTTGTGTTTAAGCTGTGGACACTTGAGACATGTGGGAATGTCAAAAATGCCTTGTTCAAGCCAAACTTTCTCACTTATCCCTCGCATATTTTGAAAGACTTTTATCTTTGGCCCCCAAGTCCAGACATGGTCTCAGATGATGGTTAGTGAAATTGGTTTGTGTTTATTCTTGCAGGGTGAGCTGTGTAGATAACTATTGGTACTAAGGGGTCACTCTAGTTATTGGTCAAGGATAGGGATCCTCTAAAGACAGAAGTGTTATACATTTATGTAACTGTAGCAGGAGAGAAATGGAGAACACTGGTAAGGAACATGTTGCTCAGACCATGGTTGACCCAGGCTGTGGATGCTGGCCAAGACCAATATATTTTCCCTGAAGAAAGATGGATCAGTCTCTCCTGCTGTTTTGTTGTGACTTCCCAAACCAACAGACACCCCAAGACTTTCTTATAAATAGCATGTTTGTGTCTAAAAATAGGACAAGACAGAATGCATCTCTAGGGTTTTCTTCGTCCCCACCATCCACTGCACTGGAGAAGGAAATCTCATGGGGGACCTGACTTGCTTCTATGGGTGCTTGTCTGGATCCTATTTCCTAGCCCTGAACTTCTTTGCCTTGCCTGTCTAAATCGTGCATTTCAGGTCAGCTTGTGCTCTTGTGACTGAAATGATGGTAAAACAATCTTCAGTGTAGCATGCATCTCTGAACCTAATTTTTCTGCTCAAAATTATTTGAGATTTTATGTCAAGCCACTGATCCAGCCTTATTTGGGCCAACTTACATGGCCTAACTTTGCTGTTTTAAGCTTAAACAATTCAAAAAGCGCTGTCTTTACTTGGGCGTACCAGCAGCATCAAAGTCTCTGTCAACACTCCATAAATAAGAGAGCACACAGGCTGTAACTTTTAATGATAAATACTGTGATATGCTTTTTTTGGGGGGGAGTGATGAAGTATATTGCCATTGTATACAAGGAGAGAATATCTTGCAACTAAGAGCAGCTATATTTAGAAGACAGACAACTGCAGCAGGCAACGGGGAGTGCTGAGGTGGCTGTAACTGATACCCCAAAACGGAGGTCAGTAATTTGACCTTTCTGCTTGGCAGCCAAGCAGCTGAGCCTTGTTGTTGTCTTTTTGGACAAATTACAAGAACAGAAGAGCTACTGCCTGTTCAGAAATGCTCTAATCAAATCACTATAAATTACTAAAATAGTATTTACAACAAACTTAGTAAGTTCATCACATGCTAGCCAGACTTCAGAGTTTCTGCTGAAGGGGCAAGCACAGCTGTATTTTTCCCCTCAATATGAAAATAAGCACAAATGTTGAATAAAACTTTATTGTGGGAAAACTCCAAAAATAAACATTTTCAAGAAAACCTTGTCTTTCAGATGTTCTCTGAATATTTTTTGAAATACCATGAAACAACCTATTTTCATCAAAATATGTTTTATGAAGTGAAACTGCTTTGATTTTTCTGCCCAGATTTAAACTGAGAGATGGGACATATTGGTTAGAGTTACCTTTTCAGACCAAACAACAGAAGTAGGTTTGGTGGAAATAATTAAATAATTCATAACAGAAATGCACCCTTCCTAACGTGGCCAAGTCCCAAAGTTCTCCAAGTGACTAGAAGTGTTCTTGGGCCTGCAAGAGACATAAAAAACAGTAAAATAGCCTTAGTAAGGCTCTTGCTGAGGATGACCTGCAGCTGCACAGCCCAGGGGCGACCTGAGCCATGGTTTGTGCCAGTGAATCCAAAATGGATTAAGAGTCACCCAGTGCTTGTGTCCAGGAGGGTCGACTCATCATTGAGGTGATGTGGTTGGTTGTTCAGCATTGCTTGCCACAGAAGGGCAGGGATATATCTCAAAGAATATGATTTAACTTCTGCATGCATGTAAATAACTCCATTGCTGCTATTTTCATCGTGTAATTTTTGAGAGTATTAGAGAAGGCAACCTGTATTTTTGAGGACATGGTGTCCTCCTATGTAGCTGTTCCACTCTGCACCATTCTCAGCCTTGAACTGATGTGACTCAGACACACGGAGATAATAAAGAAATCATCGCTTTGTCAAACACATGAAAAATAAGGATGACAGGTATGCAAGCATTGCACACGAGTTCTAAGAAGATACATCGTCTTCACTTCCATTGCATACCTAGTGCACTGACTTTTCACATATACACCACTGCTAGGATTTTTTTTCTTTTGGACTTGTCTCTTCTGTGCTTTGAATGAACTTCAGCTCTGATTTCTTATAGTGCTCCTTATGCTGCAGCTAATGTCACTACCCTGTCATTAACTGCCTCATTCATGAGCTCGACGTGAGTGTCGCTTTGTTGAGCTGCCAAGGTATGTAGGATATAACGCATCTAGCTTGTTTTCTTTTCCTACCCTCCTGGCCGTGAGCCCAAGAAATGCCATCACCTCATCACCTGCAGCTCTCTTTTCTAATATCTCTCATCTTAAATTAAATCTCACATTTTATTTCTCAAGCATGGCAAGAATTTTACAGTGCTGGCACTTGGAGGTGGCTTTGACCATACTAGGCAAGGACTTGCCCCTCCAGATGCCTGCAGGCTCTCTCCTTCCTTTCTGATGTGACTTCGTAGGTGGACAAGCTGATTCCCTGGGCTAAGAGAAACCATGGGGCAGCAGGCTGACCTGGCAACTCTAGCTGTTGTCCAGCTCCTGGAGTGAGGAACAAGTTGCATCTTTGCTGTACGATTTCAGCATGTCTTCAGCACAATGTGACAAACACTAAAGATAACTTCAGGATGTTTTTCTCTGATTCAGGGACTGCTGTGCATCTGGGGTGGGCAGAATTGGTGCCACAGCTCAACATTTCTCTTCCATCTGCCTGCTAGCTGCTCTCTGGGCATTTTACCTTCCTTCTTGATAATCCAAGTAGAAGATTTGCAGGGAACTGAAGAGTAGGCTGCTGGTGATTGAGTTATGTTGTTAATTTTTTAATGCAGAGATCCAGGACTGGGCTAGCTTGAACTTGGGCTTGGAAAGTTCTTCTGTACCATGCTGGGCAGATATATGTTTGGATTCTCTTCTTGTTTATGTATTTTTCTTGGCCTCTGCAACTGCGTCTGCATTGTGATTAAAAAGTATTTAATTAACATACAAAAATAAAATTTAAAAGTGTAATAGTTTTTGTAAAAATAAAACTGTACCAAACCACTCAGGCAAACAGCGCCCTGGGGAGTTGGTAAGCTTGGAAAAGCTGGAAAAATACAACTACAACTGTAACAACTTCTCCCGAGAGGGGTACAACAGGCTAGAAAAATAAAACCCACCATCCACTGCAGCCAACAACCACCCTGAGGGTACCAAGGCAAGGAAAATAAAACACACACCCTAAATAAGCTAAAGTAAGAAAAGTGTCTTTCCCTGTGCTTGCTCCCAAGACTGGGAGCATGACGAGTCTTCAAAGCCAACTGGGCTTTTCCTGGGATTGCCGTGTTAGGAGATGCAGAGATGGAGCTGTGGCCCTTTGAGTGGTGAAGCACGTGGCACTTGAGAGCCAGCTGGTTCTGTCAATGTTGTGTTGTCCATGGTTTAGGGTCTTGGCATCAGCCAATTTTTCTCAGCTCCTCTTACCTTCAGTTCTGTGCTGCAGCAGTGAGGAGCACTGTGGTGGTGTGGCAGCCCTGTCCTCTGCAAGCAGAAGAAATGTAGTGCATTAGATTCTTGCTGTCTGACACAAGATGTGTGACACTGGAAGACAGCTTGAACAGTCATAATGTTGACCCCACACTGCAGAGAGGGACAGGATCTCCCCCAGGTACATCAGGACAATGTGGAGAGTCCAGGTGAGAGGCCATGAGACCTCCTAAAACCAGAGATCGCGGCTCTTCCCTCACTGTGTGCTTGTATTATTACTAGCTTTATTTCCAAAGAGTAAGTTCTTACTTTTCTCTCCTGGTAGTAGGTGGGATTAAAATGCTTGCACAGAATTAGCAAGTGAGTACGGTAAACAGAGAAGGGCTTAGGGTGGGAAATCCAGGTCAGGGAGATGGGCTTTGTAATTAGTCTTGCATGCTGTGAGACTGGGGCTTGTCATTATCTCTAAAAGACCAGGTCTCATCTTGAGCCCTTTGAAAGCGCTTTTCCTCCCAGGCTTCCCCATCCTGGAAGCTTCTGTTGGCCAAAGGCCCCTGGTTGTCCCAGGGAGCCACAACTGCACTGGGCAAGGGACCTTCCTGGTGCTGAGAGAGGGTGGACAATGAAGGGGCTGCTCAAGGGGAGCTGGGGGGTCTGAGCGTGGGTCACGAGGGGCCCCAACCGGTGCAGAGTGGGTTGGAAGAGACAGGAATGGAGTTGGAAGGTTGTTTTGAACCTAAGTCATGATGAGCTGGAGTCCACCACACACCTGAGTCAGGGACCCTTTTTATGGGCACAGAAAGCTTCAGTCCTCTCCTCTGCCCAAAAATGCTTCTGTCATACCATTTCTTCTGGCTCTTTGCGTTGCCTGAAGGGTCACTAATGCACCAATGCATCTTTCTTAACTGAGATTTAAATCTCTCTAAGGCCTGAATACATAAACTCCTCTAAATTACTATAGCCACATTTTTACTCCCTTTAAAAAACAAGTGTAAATTCCTCATGGCCAGCCACATTTTATGGATCCCTTCAGAGCTTTTGTGAATTGCAAGGTCCTTGGGCCTCAGCCACGAATATCAGGTTTGCAGCAACTGAATTGTTTTCGTGATTAAAGATAGTAAAGGGTTTACAGGCTTTTTTTTCATAGAAATCTCTCTTGGTTGCAGTTGTCCTGAGCTCTGTTGTATTTCACAGAAAATGAGACGGGAATTCATGCCAAAGCAAAGGGTTCATTTCAAAACCACAGTAGAATTGTGAATATAATGGCATAAGACTAGGCTTTATTTTTCTGCTGGTAGCTCTGGAAGCAAAATTCCCATCTTCTGTGCTCAGAAACTCACCTTAACCCAAACAATGAGAAAACATCTCTCCTCCTTCTGCTAGGGGAATTAAATTAAATCTGCCTTGCCTCTAAAAATAGGGTCATCACCTGTCTATGTTCAACCCTCTTCTTTCCACCATGTGCACTGGAAATTTTGTTATATTTTGCGTGTTCTTTCCCCACAGCCTTTGGGCAGGTCTTGTGCTATTAGTTTATTTTACACACTTTTCTGAAGGCTGAGATGGTATTATTGTAAGGCTCCAGGAGACACCTGCACAATGGCTGAGTACAGAGCAAGCTGGGATGGATGAATCCGCCTGGAAGAATTAAGAATCGTCCTGAACTGCTGACCAAAACCAAACTCAGTCCCCTGATGTGGCCAAGCCGTTCAGTGGTTTATCATTTTCCCTGTCAGTGTTTGCTGCTGCAGCCTCAGGCATTTCCTGGTGCTGGTCCAGGCTGGAAGCTGGTGTACCTGTTTCTGGAAAGCTCATGTAGAAATAGCCAAAGCCCTGGTGTCCCCTGGTGCTTGACATCACCCCGTGGAGACGGAACGGATTCTGGGAAGCTCTGGAAAAACATCCTTCAGACAGTGTTGCATCCTTTCCAGACAGGTGCTAAATTTGGCTTTCCTACTATATGCTACTAGAAAGCAAAGATTTATGAGCCAGCTCCATGATATATAGCATCTGATCTTAGTCCCGATGGCTTGCAGGATCTTGGACCTTGAATTGTTTCTGATCCCTTGGCCTAGCAATGCTGTGCTGGCATGGCTCCAGGGCAGAATTTAGCAAGTCCTGCAGCTCAGGCCAGTGAAACTGTTTAACTACTGACAAATGTGATCTTCCTTTGCTCCTTGCTCTTGATTTGCCTCCATTTGTTTTCCTGTCACTGCAATCCTTCCTTACTCCCTGTTTAAGCTGTTCACGAGCCTTGCTGAATTTCTGCAGTGATTTTTTTTTTTTCTTCAGGCTGAAACTTTGGTCTGGCCTTATAATTACAGTATTATTAATGTATTTTTATCACTGCTAATTATTTTTACATGCTAAAATTGATTCAATATGCCTGGAGCTGCCATGCTGGATCATGCCTTGATTCCCTTCCAAGCTGGAGCCCTTGTGCACCAAACGTGGAGAGTTCCAATGGCTTTAAATCACTATAAACCTCACTGAGTGATTTAAGTTATTGGAGCGTATTCAAGTTTTTATAAGCCCTCAAATGTGAACCCTGCTCAGATTCTGGGTATGTACAGTGCAGCAGGATCTAAAATTATTTGAGTGCTCGACATATTTTCTAAGCCCTTGGCCGGCTGGGGAATAATCAGGCTTGTTGGGCAGTGCACTGTGGAGGGACTTCATATGATGGGAACTGTCACATTTTAAAGATGCTTCTAATTCCTTTAAATTGAAACATTCCTGCTTCATTCAAGGGGCTTTGCGTAGGACTTTCTGTGTGGCTTGGAGGAATGGCAGTACGATGGAGCACATTTCATCCTGGGGTCGATGGATTGACTCCTGCACGAGGTCAGCCTTGAGGAAAGCCATCGCCACTGGATCTCTGGTGACAGCCCAGAGCTGTGGTCTGTGCCAGGCCACCAGGTGTTGGGTGAGCAGAGGGATGAACCCTCCTCTGATCCCCTGATCAGATCCTAAATCCAAGTCAGGTGGTTTCTATCTTGATCCTTGTTTGGCGATGTCTGTGCACCAGAACAGGCAGTCCCTTGGTTATATTTCCTAATCAGGAGGTCGACAGGGACATCAGAAGCTGACAGATGGAAATCCTGAAACTTTTCAGCTTCTTTTTATTTTAAAAGGTCCTAGGTCAGGTTGAGTTGTAAGAATATAGGCCAGAAGATGGTGGAAGGAGGAGACTAACATGAGCGAGAGACCATGGCAGGATGTTCATCCTTACAGCCTCTCATCCTGGCTCTCCTCACTATTGCTCACCAGCACTTATGCACTGCATTAAACTTTCTTGTATTGCAACACGTGGACCACCAAGTGCAGAGTCCTAAGATACCTGATGGACCTTGAATACCTACCTGAACCCTTTAAGTAGAAGCTGTAGCCCTTAACTTTGCTGGGCATGGTTTGTGATACCTCCATCCACTGTAGGAGCATGGCCCAGAGAATGCTGCAGGTCCAGGGACGCTCAGCTGCAGTTCCAGCAATTCAAAATGCAAAATCTTCTGGAAGCTAAAGAGCGGTCTTGGAATAGAGGCTTTGCTGCAGAGCAATACGAGTGACAGCCCTGAGATGCTGACTTCAAGGCCAGGTGGACTGGAGACAGCAGAGAATCCACAGTCGGGCAAAATATTTACTCGTTTCAGATTTCAGTTTTATGGACAACCACATAGCATCTTTACTATGATTCCTTGACCTTGCAGTCAAATAGCAAGCTCTTTTTCTGTTCACAACTGCAGCTGCTGAACACATTGGTGTAGTTTGGAGTTTTGCCTTGATTAATTGTTTCATTTGGTTTGATATCATTAGGTATGTATTGTGTGTGTGTAAACCCGTGCAGTAAAACATTTAATTTTGTACCCAGAAGACCTATTCCTGCAGCTCCCACGCAGTAAATAATGACAGCCTTGAGACCTGCGAGTCTTGAGGACCTTAGGAAACTCAGATGCTTTTAGTTATGTGCCTATATGGATTTAATAGTCCCAGTTTATTAAAAAAACTAGGTTTTTAATCCTAATGAATTAATTCTGCCCTGAATTACCAAAATGTAAACCCAAAGCAATTTTAAGTAGAACACGGAAAAGTTGAGTTTACCCGCCTGTGAGTGAGGGCAGAATTAGGCTCATTATGCTGCTCAAGTCACATTTTGATAGCAAGAGATGGTTTTATTAGTCATCTTAGTATTAATGACAGTGCAAACCCCAAACTACTGTACATTCAAGGAACAGGTTCTTATATTTTAAACAACATATAAGTCTCCTTAAAGCCTCTTTTATTAAAAAGTTTTAAGAATAGTATTAAATACATAAACAGCCATGTTAATTAGATTATATAGTTAATGTACATTGGAACTATGACTTATTGCAGAGTTACTGACCATGAAAGCACATTTTGATCATTCCAGTCTGTAATCCCCACTTAATCCATCCCCAGACTGTCAATCAGTGGAATACAATCAAGATATTTATGATCACATCAGACCAGAGATCTGGAAGAATTTAGCAACTTTGCAGACCTGAATCCAGAAAAGAAGGGGGAAAAAATGTTTCCACTGGCAAAATGAACTGGTGCCAGGAAAAACATTATTGTTGACTTGGCCCATGTAATTGAATTTTCTACTCAGAAGTAACTTACAAACCAGCAACTAGGAGAAATTATCAATACTGGGAACTCTCATAATAACAAAGCAGAGGAGTTTTACCTGGCACAGCACTTTTTAAAGTCATGTTTTTCTTTTTTTAACATAGCCCTGTGGTTTTTTCCTCTCCTAGTTTTTACCATCATGAAATAATTCAAATTGCTAGAGCAGCAGGAAAAAAACACCCCTTTCTGGGCCCCCATACCTCTTAACATCCACCACAGTCCCTGTTCCAGTGATTGCAGAGCCTCCCAGCAAGAGCTTTGCCTCTGTGGGTAGGGGAGACCTGAACATCGTTGGGGCACCTGATGCCCTCCCAGATTAAGGAATGTTTCAGGATCCACACTATTTTTAAACACCCAATTCATGGCTCAGTATTTCTATAACAGATGTGTAATTTGATAGCAAAGATACCTGATAGTAGTGAAGAAGATGTATAGATCCACGATACCTCTTGTAACCTAAAAGACATGGGGTTGGTCATCTTTTGGGACTGCATTGATTATTTTGTGGGTTATTTCAATACCCTCCAGATATGGAAATGTTTTCCATGGAAAGACATGGAGAAACAGAGACTGTTAGGAAGAAAAATGTATCAGAAAGAAGGGAGAGGACCACAGGAAACCAGAAGATGAACCACCTCTGTCCAGCTTGGGGATGGGGAAAATAAAAAGCTTTAGAGATAGGGTGTACGCTCCCTCTCCAGGCTTTCCATCAAATCCAGAATAATCCTACTGTGATCCTACCTCTCAGTCACAGGATGTAGTAAATAACTTCCATTATGGACATATTATTCTCTCACTTTCAAATCATGAGAGAAACTGAGGTAGGAGGCTATGCTATCCCCTTCCTTGCAGCTGTTCATGGCTGTACGTGGGGCATGATTTTCATGTTCATTTAGACATCGAAGTCTGGTATTTGGTTACTCAAAACAGCATATAAAAGCTTGATTTGGTCATTTCTGCCTTAAGTAATGTGAAACAATATTACAAAGAGTTTTGCCTGCTGTCTGATGCACATCGCTGTGATCAAGCTCAGTCAGTGACTTTTTCCTCACAAATCTGAATGAATGCAAGCATGTGTTTCACTCTGTCATTTGGTTGTGATTTGGTCTTTTGCCTGGATGGCGAAGGGCTGGATTCCAAAAAAAATGTTTCTTCCATGAGCTTCAGCGACTGGAGCTGCGCTGAGCTTCGATAGATAGTTCTCTGATGAACTTTCCACATTCCAGTTGACTTTTTAACAAATATCCCCTCTTTAAGCTTAGAGGGCCATTGGAGATCATGCTCAAGGAATGAGCATGCTGGGCTTTTGATGTTGACTCCAAGGCATGTTTTCTCATTTGGTACTTTACTGCCTTTGTCTTAGAACAATCTCAATGACATTCTCAATATGAGAGGTGGGCAAATATTCCAGGGGGGGTATTATTATTAAAGAGAGAAATACAAAATAGAAAGCAGTGGGATAATCAATAGTCCCTATGGTTCACCAGGATGTATGTGATAAAGAGATTCAGTTAACACCCTTCCCTCCTTTGATAACAATAAAGTCCTTGGAATGGAACATTGTCACGGGATTAGTCTTCTGCTTGTAAAAGAAGTGCCTTAGCAATTAGTTAGCAGCATGATGCCATTATCTTGTTGACAGTGCTCTGTGTCATTGATACTGTCTCCTATGCAGCTTCTGTTCAACCACAATTCCTTTTCATTAAGTTTTCATTTAAGCTTTCCCTTTCATAAAACCTTTTCCTTATTTTATTTTTTTTTACAGGTGCTAGAGCATCTCTTGATAACTGTGTAAGCTAAAACTGCACCGAGGGCATTTGATTTTGAGTGAGCATTAAAATGATAAGAAGTAACCATTTGCTGTATGTAGTGCTGCGTTGGCTGCTTGCTTGAGAACTCAAAATATGTCAGTTGTAGTTTGTTTCTATCAGAGTAATGCGGTAGTTGTATATATGCCACTTTCCCAGGAATGTAAATGCTTCGTTAGTTCTGTCCCTGTCCTGAAAAAAAGTCTAATATGGCACAAATAAAGTGCGGTAAATGGTTTCATGGAAAGCAGATGTGAGTGGAAGCCTAGACTCCTACCAAAGCTTTAGGGGACTTCAAAGACTGAAAGAAAGAGCTGAACAAAATATTCAACTGTGCCAAATTTTCACTGTTCTTGATGAAAGAGCAAAAGTGAGGAAAAAAAAAAAAGAAAATCTGGCTCCTTGTTTTAATTTTCTACTAGCCTAAGGCAAGACTTTTAGAAGGAATAAATTACAAGCAAACGGGGAGAGAGACTGAATGGAGCAACTGCTGAATAAAGGGCATTCTTGGCAGGGTCTGGTTTTAGAGAGTCTAGAAGTTGTCAGCTCAGTTATCAGGAGGCCGTCTCCCTCCCTGATTGTGAGCCTGCTGCTTTTGAGCAGCGCCACAGCTCCCCATGAGCTGACTCGCATGCAAATCCTGCCACTGCACAGTGGTGGTGAATGCTTGGAAAGTGTCTTCCGCAGAAGTGTTTTGTAGGACAGCCAAATGGAGAATGCTTTGAAAATTTGGCAGCAGATGTAAATGCGACATAAATGATTGCAACCTTTAAAGTCATTTTCCAGAACAAGCCATTTGGGCTGGACTTGGAAACGATGTAGAATATTGATGATGGTATTCAAGAGGCTAAAACATGCCAACTCTAAAAACTGGGATAATTTTTTCCTGTTGTTTTGGGTATCATGTACTGCATAAGGATAAAAAGAAACATGCACAGAACAATCAGAGATATTTTTCTTTCTTTCTCAGATACTGTGTGGGAGTAAAGACTGTGACTTAACAAGAGTCAGTCAGAAAATGGAGGAGAAATACAAGAAAGCAACTAAGCACCCTTAGCAAGTTTGCAGATGACACTAAGCTGGGTGGAAGTGTCGATCTGCTGGAGGGTCGGGAGGCTCCAAAGGGATCTGAACAGGCTGGACCGCTGGGCTGAGAGCAACAGCATGAGGTTTAACAAGGCCAAGTGCCAGGTCCTGCACTCGGGGCACAACAACCCTGAGCAGCTACAGACTAGGAGAAGTCTGGCTGGAAAGCTGCCTGGAGGAGAAAGACCTGGGGGTGTTGGTTGACAGCGACTGAACATGAGCCAGCAGTGGCCCAGGTGGCCAAGAAGGCCAAGGGCATCTTGGCTTGGATCAGAAACAGCGTGACCAGCAGGGCCAGGGAGGTTCTTCTCCCTCTGTACTCGGCACTGGGGAGACCGCTCCTCGAATCCTGTGTTCAGTTCTGGGCCCCTCACCACAAGAAGGATGTTGAGGCTCTGGAGCGAGTCCAGGGAAGAGCAACGAAGCTGGTGAGGGGGCTGGAGAACAGGCCTTATGAGGAACGGCTGAGAGAGCTGGGGGTGTTTAGCCTGGAGAAGAGGAGGCTGAGGGGAGACCTCATTGCTCTCTCCAACTCCCTGAAAGGAGGTTGTGGAGAGGAGGGAGCTGGGCTCTTCTCCCAAGTGACAGGGGACAGGATGAGAGGGAATGGTCTCAAGCTCTGCCAGGGGAGATTTAAGCTGAACATTAGGAAAAAAATTTTCCCGGAAAGGGTCACTGGGCACTGGCAGAGGCTGCCCAGGGAGGGGGTTGAGTCACCATCCCTGGAGGTGTTTAAGGGACGCGTGGACGAGATGCTGAGGGACATGGTTTAGTGTTTGATAGGAATGGTTGGACGCGATGATCCAATGGGTCTCTTCCAACCTGGTTATTCTGTGATTCTAAGCCATATTGTTTGCGGCAATTTTACAAAATGATGCTTCATCACTTTAAGGTCTCCTCCATCTCTAATCCCTTCCAAACTGCCCTGTAGGCTCCAGCCTTCATGAAGTACAGCCTTATTGGTGAGACCTGTGAAGTTCTCACTGTCTTCTCCACCAGCAAGCATCTCTGTTGTAGTTGCAGATTATGTTGGCCAGCGCTGTGTTTCCCTTGCTCCATGCAGGAGGAGGCTTCTGGAGGGTCTTTATCTACATAGCATAGCTCAAATTATACTTCCTTGGCCATCTGAGACAAATAGTATTCTCCCCACTTGCCCTTCTGTCTTGTACTTCCTTCTCCAGCTCCTAAAACGGAGGTACCTATTAAGTAATATTAATCCACTCTTAAGTGCACAATTCAAAGCTTAGTTAATATAGATGCTTACTGTGACTGCACAGGACAATGAGCTAATGGTTTGCAGAAATCATTTTGAAGATGGACACATAATTGTAAATCAGCTGTGGGACCTCAAGGCACATTACCAAATACAATTGTGTTGTTACGTCTGAAAATAATTACATTTGCTTCAGTTTGGGGCAGGTTGCCTAAAGATTCTCCATGCTGTATTGAGCTGTTGTGGTTTAGGTATAACTATTTCTTTCCTTAATTTTGATGGTAATTTCTTTTTAGTGTTCATGTAGAGAAGGAAAACAACAACAAAAAAGAGAACAGAGCATCTGAAGTGGATAAGCAGTGATAAAGCAGAAGAAAAACCTCATTCTTACCAACAGCTTAGCTGATTTACCACTCATTTTTCTGCAGTAGCTTGAATACCAGGCTGTATTTGTTTGCCGCTGCTTGCTGAAGCCTTCGACCTCAGTCTGCCCTTCTCTCCCCCAGTGCTGACAGTAAGTGAAGAAATGCTAAATTCATTCTTCTGCCTGAGATCTCTTTGAAGTCCACCACTAAAAGCTGTATTGTTTTATTAGCTGTTAATGCGGCACGGGGGAATTCGGCTGCGCACAGCAGAGCTGGGGTGCGGGGGGAGCCCTTCCTGGTAATTTGTCACTCTTTAGAAGTATGACACAGTCTGCTCTGCAAACATGCTGGCAAGTTGGAGTGCTCAGGGCTGGGGCTGGAGCTGCTTGGTGTTGGGAGCTCCCACTGCCATCGGCAGGAGTCCCAGGGCAGGAGTGGCTGAGGGATTGGGACAGGCTGAGGTCACACACCTTCGTACTCTCTGCTAGATGTTATGCAGGCCAATGTCAATGCTAAATGAAAGATCATGGACCTCTGCGTAGAGCCAGCCATGCTGGCAACAAGTGGGAGACTGAGTGTAGAGAGCCTGCTTGTCAGCCTGGGCAAAGTGGGGGCTGGTTCTCAGAGGCAAGGTGGCTGCAGATGCCAGGATCAGAGCTACATTACCTCCTCCCTTTTCTGGATTAAGATGGCTTGGTTCTAAATGCTTGAATGCAGCTAAACAGAAATCATGTTCCTGTGCTTTCTCTGACACACTGCTCGTGGAACTGCAAAGATCATGATGCTGCGAGGTGGTGCCTGGCTCCGGGAGGCTCTCCCAGCACCATCAGTGCTCAGTGCTCTATCACAGGAGAGATGATCTGAGCCCTGAACATGAACGCAGCTTCTTAACTGAGTGCAAGTACATGCTGGGAACGCTGCAAAGATGCCAGATGAGGCTTTTCTTTCTCCACACGCACCCTGTACTGACAAATGGTCAGCGGTCCACAGGTAATTGATAAAGCACCCACTGCCTTCTCCTTTTGGCTTTCAGCCCTTAGTATGTCACCTCTCTCCCAAGACGGAGGGAGCTGCAGGAACTTGCTGATGTGTAACTGTCTGGACGCACGTACGCTCACTTTGCAACTGCGAGCTGGCTCCTGTGCATGATCTGAAAGCTGGGCACAGCACAATTACGTGTTAAGGAAATGAAGTGGATGCTGCCTGAGGCTGTTTATTGCTCAGCCCTGTTGGCAGGTACAAAGGATCTCCACAGAAGCCATCCATCACTGGAGCTGCTGCTCCCTGCAAGCACAATGCAGTTAATGGCAGGAGCTATGTCCTGGTAAACACAAACAGAAAGGCAGGCACAGCCTCCTGACCAGGCTGCCTGGAGGCAGCCTTCTTATTTGCTTTGCTTTGGTCTGATTACTTCTCCCTAACTCAGCTGGATCAGTCTATCACCAGAACCTTTCTTTCCATCCGTTTTCCACACAGCCTTCTGTGGCACTAAAACTAAGTCAACAGAAACGCAAAACTTCTTGTTTCCTCAGCCATCTGATGAATCTTGAGAACTTTGCTGGGGCAGCTCAGTGGTTTGCATAACTGCTTAACTGCACTACAAAGAGTATTTTATGTCATGAAGCGTGCTCATTAATATAACACTTTTCTGTGATGTAAGGCTTCTGCTGTTTGTTCCTGCAAACAAGGGGAAATGAGTCTCTCATCATTTTCCCATGGCAGAAAGGTGAGGGGTCACGAGGAGCTTGTTCGCTAACATCCATAGCATGGGAGTGTGCAATCGATTTGATCTGCTGTGCCCTCGCCTCTAGGCTTGGACATATGTGGACAGGGTGGGACAGGAGCAGAGGGGACAATGTTGAGATCAACCGTTTTAAGCAGGGTCATTTAAAATTCAACGTCTTAGCAAAGCACCACAGTGGTAGAAAATAGCTCTCACTTTGAAGTCCTGATTCAGCAAGTCACCTGCAAGACTTCTGCATGTATTCTGCATAAAACATATCCCTCCCTGCTCTGGAGCCATCAGGTTTGAAATGTATATCTGTGCTAAAGCCTTTTTAAGGTTTATCATTACTGATCGCAGTTTTGCTGAGAGGTAACCTTGCAAAGCAGTTATTATAGAACTAAACTCAATACACAGTGCACGTTAAGCTGCTCTTAAGCGGTTTAAAACCAGTAGCCATTGCAGGCTTTCTTCTTTTTTTGCTGGTGGGTTTGATGTTCTTATTGAAATCTTTGCAACCGCTTTGGCCCAAGTATTCGGAACCAGCAAAAAATACAATAATAGTGAAATAATAATAATTCAACTATTTATGATGCTGGGGAGTTTCTATCTTTTGTAAAAAAAGAATAGTGGTACCAATTAATCAACACATTATGCGTGTAATTGCATTAACCAACTTTTGCACAGGTGTGGCATATGCAGACTGGGTAGGCGTGCAGGTAGGGAAAGCACCCGATGAGCATGTGCAACCCCTCTGCAAATCCTACTCCCCTTTGGAGCAAGTAACCACACACTGGTGGTGAGGGAGACTCATCCCTGTCACCCGTTTAGTAATTAATGGCTTCTGAGCTGCTGTGAGGCACCACACATTGCTCTAGTGCACTTCTGTGTTTGTAAAGCAAACCTGGGATATACTGTTTTACATCAGGAGGAAGGTGGCCCTCCATGGATCAAACTCACAATATTTCCAAACCACTGTCCTTGGCCCTACCGTTCAATGGAAATTAGGGATGCAGCACGCTCGTGTACTCCCCAGTTTCTTAATTAGGGCAACTTTAGGATGCAGCTTTCCTTTCTGAGGCAAAAAGTACCAGTCCGCTTTGGAAATACATCATTCTGGGACCAATCCCTGCAGGCAGCATGCATGTGCCTTTTGGGTGGCTGTGCGGGGTTTGGGGGCTTTTATCAGAGCAAATACGGGTGCTCATGTGTGCACTGGCTCCCAGCAGCCCCAGCTTGGCCACTGTAGAACCCTTAAGCCATGAACTGGAGCATCTCTGCAGCGGTGCTTCCTCACCACTCACTTTCCAGAAGTTTGAAAGATTTGAACTGTATCCCAAATTTTTCTGCCATAATGCTTGGAAAATGCATTTAAAGGAGGCATTTACTCAAAACGCTGCTTTACAGAAAAGGCTCTTTCATCACGTTCCCATTAACCTTAGAGCGCTTTTAAGCACTTTCTCTTCCGTGGGAATGAAACTGTGGAATATTTCCAAGTGTTCAGAATTTTTTATTTTAACTCATGGGAATTGGTCAAACCAAGATACCAAACAAGAGTCCAAACCTGACTGGCCTTTTGTCTTCTGAAAACATCCTCCACCACATTGTTGTGTCTCTGTATTCACTGTCTTATTTCTGAATACAAAATAGGGATTTTATGAAGCTCACCAGCAGTTGCAGTGCCAGGCTGATGTGTAGTGTCTAACTGCTGAACTAGAAAGGTAGGTTCATGCTTAGAGCTTTGCTTCAAAACATTATGAGAAAGACATTTTTAGAAAGCCATTTGGTACTTCATGCATCTGGCTTAACTGTGTCATGTCCCGGGTGACTTGTGCCTCCAGAGCTGGCTAAATGCCACCATGGGGTCCTGACTTTCTCTTAGAAAGCAATCAGTGTGTGCACTGGGTATTTCTCTCAGTTTGTTTTTTTTCTCTGTCTTTAATCTTGCAGCTACTGTTTAGAAGCTGCGAAGTAAATTGAAGGTGAGGCCAAGGGGAATGTTGGGTATTTCCTGTGTGCAGATCGAGCTGTAATTACACAAAAAGGGTCCCTGTACAGACACTTGGCACTGGCCTGTGTGTTAAAGCAGAAGGTGAAGACTGGAACAGATTCCAGATTCCCCGATCTCTTTCAAAGAATTTGCAGCAAATTGAACTATAGTGTTAAAAGTGGCATGTGGTTGTAGGGGAAGTGCAGATGCAGATTTTAGAAGGATGGCAAAAGCATGATGCCCAGGGCTGGTATTTACACGTGCTGCTCGTGAGTTAGATGTAGAATTTGGAAATGGGGAGGTAAGGAGCCAAGTGAGTTACCCACTTGGTGGCATCCAGCTAGGCTGCCTGGCAAAGGGTCCATGCTCCCTCTATTGTCACACAGGAGAGAGCAGCTCCTTCCACTGGTGCTTTGCAGCACTGCCAAGAGCCAGCTTGCTCCATGGGGAATGGATGGCCGAGACCTGTGAGCAGCAGTGACAAATCCTAGGAGGTTGCCAGGGCTTTACAGCAGCAAAATTCTTCTCTGTTTCAACGGGAGCTTTGACAAATTTGAGCCAAGCAGAGACTTTTCCATCTTTAAGCCGTGAATCTGTTGCAGTTGCAGCCAGACGTATTTCCAGATGGGTAAAATTCCAGAGAAACAATGATGGATTTGATGCATCTCAAATGATGACAGCGGAGGTGCTGACTTCCCCTTTAATTTCTTCCCTTAACAGACAAGGTCCCTGAACCTGGCCCACTTCACCGACATGTGCAGCGCTTGTTTCCCTTTTGCTCCGTGTCTGGTTGGCTTTGCCTTCCTCCCCTGACTCGTAACTCCCAGCTTCTTTCCTGCGGGAAAGATTAGGAAGGATAGGAAGTCGTCTGCCCAAAAGGCATCCCTTGCCAAAATAAATACAGGTCACAAGATTAGGCTTCATTGGAACTTTAAGCCTGGCCCAAGCCAAACACATGATCTGTCATGCTTTGGTAAAATCTTCAGTACGAGTGAACTGGCATGACTGCAAAAACGGTAAAGCAGCTAATAGGTTTTGCAATATGGAAGCTTTAAGTTTTGTTTTTAATGTTGCATTCCTGACAGTTAAGACTCGCACTGAGCTTTAAATGCCATTTATTTTGTGTGTTGGCCTCTGCTACTATGCATACACACTTCTCGTCACACAGCGATAGCAGCAAACCAGCACCACGACGCTGATCTGCCCCAGAGAGTCCTTAAAGCACAGAGGAGCAGTGCAGGACAGTAAGAAATACCCTGTTGTAGCTTGAACTCTGGCTTCCTTGATTGTTGACACTCTGAGATTGAATCTTTGAATGAATTACAGTGCTGCTTTGAAAAAAAAAATTACAGCTGTTCAAATATCCAAGGTTTTGATGTCCAAATATAAAATACCAAAAGAGCCCTGGTGATGGACACCATAGTCCAGGCATAGTCCATAGCCATTAGGTAGTTGTTCACAAAAAAAGTTGATTGAACCAGTAAAGGTTCAATCTCTCAAGTTTCCCTGTAAAGAGTAAGAGGGTAATTTGCACTGAGAGAAGATCAGGACTATTTTCTCTCGCAATGAGCAGAGCCCATGGACAAAGAACTTGAATGTTGTCCCCTGGCACTGCCCTTTTATGCATCTCTGGAGATGTTAATTCCCTCTTGAGCTCTTTGGTTCCCACACCGGCATGGTGGGGATGGCAGTGATGGGACAGCCACAGTGCTGGGAGGAGGATTGATGCTGGAAATCACACAGACCTGCAGACATCTGCAGTGCTCTGGTAAGTTCAATAATTACCGGTCATAACCATTATAAGAAAACAAACCACAACCAACAGGCATTAAAAGTCTTTATGGAACAAAAGCCAGGCTTTTAATACTGTTTTAATGGACTTGACAAAGCTTTAGTTTGGAGCCAAGACCAGCATCTTGTAAGTGTTCAAGGGCTTAGACAATTTAAAAACCAAAATATTTCTCCCAGTAGAGACCTTGCAGCTTATCAGGTAACTGCAAGCTGCATTTTGGCCATTTTTAACCAGGCATTAAAAGACTTTTTGTCACTTGCTTTATTCTCCTACCATAGACCCTAACAGCCCCTCCGAGGCCTTCTACAGCCTGATGTGTAAAATGTAATGGGGATTGGTTTAAAGAGTGGAATTTGACATGAGAAAGATGTGAGCATTTGGGGACTACTTAGTCCTCAGTAGTACTTGGGGGCTCTTTAGTTCATGGGGCACTTTATTACACGTTAGTGCTTGCGGACACCGTGCTGTACTCGTTAGCGTGCTGTCCAATGGCTTTCTCTGATTAAGCTTTGGTGTGTTGTGCCAGAGCATGTAGACACCTCCTCCTCCTGCTCATGGAAGGAGCAGCTGGGCCTGAGGCTGCTCAGGGAGATCTGGGTGTCCTCAAAGGTGTTTGTCAGCAGAAAAGAACTGGGGAGTCCCATTGGCCACAAACACGACACCCGTGGGTGCAGGGCAGCCTCTGGTGTTCACATAACTATATATATGGACAAGAGACCAAAACGTGCTCGCAATGAAGATGTTCATGCTGGTGGGACTCTTATAACTCCTGTTCAAAGCTACTTATCAATGCAGCAAGAGAGGTCCTCGTTTCAGCCTTGTCCCTCTCCTTCTCCTCATCCTTGCAGGAAAACCAGGAGCAAGAAGCAAGGTGGCTACTCAAGCCTCTGCTCTCTGCTGCTGAGAGAGTCCAGCCCTACAGCAGCCACCACCGAAAGCAGAGGGGGATGCTGTGTTGTTGGCTTTCTGTTTCTGTGAAACAAGCCTGGGGGAAACCACCAAAACTCTTATCCTGCTCTGTGCTGCCTCTGTCTCGCTTTATGGAATTGGCTGGTTGTGGAGATGTGGTTGTTCATCTTGCATGACCACAGCCATCGTCCCAGGCAGGCCTGCATGGTGAAGGGAATGAGATGGCCTCAGGGATGGTGGTAGTTTTTATCACTTTTACTTTTCCCCTTAACCTAAATTATTCCCAGACGTGTGAACTCAGCAAACAAGGATCAGGTTTTCTCCACAAGGCAAGGTTTATTCCAGGCCTGGAATAATGCCCGAGCTTCCCAGTGGTCAGAAAAAACTTGCAGGGAGCAGATGAGAGATTTCTTTTGTATTTTCCATCCATCAGGAAAAGCTGCATCTGAAAAAATAATAGCTGAACTGGAAAATAAAGTTAGACAAGTCTGAACAAATATGGAAACCATCCCTGACCTGGTATTGGAAAAGACTGTCAAATGCTAGAAAGGAGAGAAGCAGAGAGAGGGAATGGATGAGTTTTGGCCTCTGTTGGGAATATGGAAGGAATTATTTCATTCTTTTTCCCCATCTATTTGTTCTTGGTACAGCAGTCTGTGTGGTTAACCCTCTGTATTTGTCATAAATATATGTGGCAGAGACAAGTATTTTCAGAGGCCTCAACCAAACCATCTGTTTTGCATCTGTGGTTTTGCATATGTAAATATTATTATTAATAGTAGCAAAAGCAATCATAGTGGCAGCAGGAATAGAAACACTATTAATAGTCATAGGACTGACATTTTTATTTGTATTGCTGCAGGAGGTCACAACGTGCACTGGGTCTCAGCTGTGAGTTTGAGTGAGAAACAAAGGACAGTTGTTACTCCCAGGACCTGTCAGTGAGCACAGTCACCATCACGGGCGCGGTGTCAGGATTGTCATGGTGGAACCATGGTGCCCAAGCCTGGTGATTTCCCTCAGTCCCTCGTAAAGGATCTTTCCAAGGGGAAATGGATCCTGACAACTGGCAGCTCCTTCCCACTCCTGCCACTGTTGCAAGGAGAAAATTATTCCCAGTGGGGAGAGCTCAACTCAGCGGCTGAGAAGTACCTAGAGGCAACTGGAAAACTCCCCAGCAAAGGTAATTATGTGATTCCTGCTTATTCAGAGGCTGAATTTGTCCTGGTGGGCCCAGGGGCAGAGTGGTGATTACTGCATGGCTACTAGTGCACCTGAGGTCTCACTCCCAGCCCATCATCCCAAGGTATCATAGAATCACCAGGTTGGAAAAGACCCACTGGATCATTGAATCCAACCATTCCTGTCTCCATACTGGCTTTTCTGTCCCTTCTTTACTCCTGCAGCTAAAAGTGACTGTAACTCTCCAACTGATTTAACAAGCAGAGGGAAGTCTGGGCTTGGGGAGCTGGGGCCAGAGATAGAAGCAGTGTAAAGAAGGCCAGGAAGAACAAGGTTACAAGCCACAGGCACCAAATATGGGGAGCTTGGAAGTGCTTGTGCTGCAAGGATCATTTCAGAGAGGACAGGAAAGATGTGAAGGGAGAAAGTCTGTGCCACGCACTGGGCTTGGGTCTGATCTATGCAGTGCCTGGAGACACACAAGTTAACAAGGCACATCTCAACATGCCATTCTCCTTCCAGGTTCTCCCCAGGTCATGCTGGTATCTTTGCTTTTGTAAAAGGAATGGTTTTTGTTCAGCTCTGGCTGTTTTTCTGGGTCTGTAGTGCATTAAACAGCCCATCTTGTGGTTTATATTTTTTCCAGTTATCGTATTTCATATATCCTGGCTCCTTTAATCCAGCCCTGTATCCCCCCAAGCAGATAGTAAGCAGGATCCAGTCCTTGAGACTGCTGCCTTCACGTGCACACGAGCAACACGGACACCAATCCCCACATTTCTCTGCTGAGTTGTGGGGGCATGTGTAGCAAGGACTGACGCTTCCCTCTGTTTTCAGTCTGTCACCTAGATCATATGACCACAGCTGGGGCTTCAGGACTTGGTGATGGTACGTTCTGCCCCTCAAACTTCACATTGATTGTATACAAGCTGGTTTGTGAGGTCAGTCTGGACAAGAAGACAAGGTTTGTAATTACTTCTGTATTATTCAGATTTTTAATATGGCACACTACAGGAGCACAAGCGTGTGTCAGTGGGAGGCGTGAGGGGGTGTTAGTGCTTTTTAAAAGTCCACCCTGCCAGTGCACTGCAACTTAACTTAAAACCTCCTTCCATTCAGTGCTGACTGCCCCTAGCTCTGCCACCTCCCATCCCATCCCATCCCATCCCATCCCTGTGCAGGCCTGCAGAACCTGGGACAAATAACATGCTTCTCTGTCTGTCTTAGAAATCTGTGCAGACAGGCATTCAAAATGCAAGAAAAAAAAATCCTAATCAGATAAAAAGAGGATAAACATGTAGTTCACTTCCCTCTTTGGCTCTGTCTTAGCATTGACCCCATGGCACAGACCCCAGGGCAGTGACTTTTGCAGCTATTTCCTTTGCAGCAGGGAGGAGATGGGGATCTAGGGGAGCACAAGGAGGGGTGCAGGGGGTGTGGGGGTGCTGGGGCTCCTCCTGCCAATGGCAGCATCCGACAGGCACCCTGTGGGGAAGGGGCAGCAGAGGACCCAGGCAGGTCTGCAGAGGTCCCACAATGGGACATTCAGCCCCTCTGAAAAGTCTTATTGAGCTGGCTGATAATCGGCGCTAGTCTCTTACTGTTCTCGGTGTCTTCTGACCAAGAGAAGAGCTATAAAATGGAGATAACAGGATAAGGATAACCTACGTACTTGAGTTGTACGTTACCTCATTTCTATATCCCAGTCTTCCCACCAACAAAAAAGTATTCCCAGCTTTGAGGAAATTTGAACTTTGAACCTCTCCAGGAATAGCTTCTGGTTGTGTCCCAGATGCTTTGAGATCTGGTAGCTGCTCAAAAGTGTTGTTCTCCTTCTGTTCACAAGGCCTGAGAGCAGGTTTCCATTTGAGCGTGTTGATTTACATGGTCCCAAACCCTGCTTCACAATTTCATACAAGCCATCAAAAGCATTGATCTTCACATCCTCTATATGGCTCTGGCTGCATGAGTGCCCAAGGAAGGGGGCGCAGTCCAGAACTGCTCTGTTCAACCCCGTGCAATCCCCCCACAATCCTGGCTGTGCTCCCCTTACCCACAGCCACCTCACCTGGGACACAGATTTGCAGTGTCCTTGTCCCCAGCCCAAATCCTCCTGAAGACTCTCCCCTTCCACTTTTCCAAGAGATGCTCAGCTAATCTTTTCCTGCCCACTTAGAGGAGCAAGTGGTGTCTGTGGGTGGGCTGGCGGGGCTCTCCCAACCGGCAGCGATTATCCAGCAGCAGCTCAGGGGAGGGCAAGGCAAGTCACTGCCTAATCTGTCCCTTGGGCTGGATGGGTGCCTGGATCATTTCAGCGGGGCTCGGCACGATCAAATGATGCGCATGCTCTGCAGTGCAACCTGCCTTCTAAAAAGCTCATGGCACAGGCATCTGTCACCAAAACCTGTCTGCATGAAAGGCTGTCTGCACAACCCGGGGTAAAAAGAAAGGCATGACAGCACAATTAGTGAGAGCAAATGAAAGGCTGTTTGAAGAGGAGGAGGGAGGAAAGGGGAGAGCTGCATAAATCCCTGATGGGGTTTTGGGCTTGACATCAAAACCCCTTAACAGTGTATTACTTCAGCCCCCAATGTGGACAGATGTTGAGCTGTGGCTCAAAGGAAGTCAGAAATCTTTCCTTAGAAAAAAATTTGGCTAGGAAACTAAAGAAAATATTGTGAAAGAAAAGGAAATAAAAGCCCAACTAAAGAAGATTTATCACTGCCTCAAGCATTTCTGTATCCTCTGGTCTTATGAGGTCTCAGCCTCAGGGGAGAGAAAAAGAGAAACTGCCTGTTGCTACATTAATGGGCCACGAATTTAGAGTGGGGATACTTTTGTCCAGTTAGATGATGACGGAGGGAGCTGGCTCGCCCATCCAAGGATTCCTCCAGTCCATGCTAACCCCATACAGCTTTCAGAGGCCGCTGACACTAGCCTGCAGCTTTCCCTGGCACATCCACCTCACCTGCCCTTTTTGTCCACTCACCTTTGCAAGGTTCTTCTGGAACCACTTGTCAGTGGCAAAATGTTTTAGTTCCTGAAGGAGCTTAGTATCATCCACAAACCTGGAGATTTTACTGTCTATTCCCATCCCAACACCATAAATGAAAGTGTTGAGTAAACACAGACCCAGCAGAGATTCTTGGGCAGCTCAATTGCTGAATCTCATTTGTCCTCAAAAACTGTCTGTTGAACCCTGTTCTTTGCTACCTGCAAGACAGGGATATCTTTTAACTAGGTTTCTATCCCTAAAGGGAGACCTTCGTTTCTACTCTGTGCCAATGTAAATTTTTAAAAATAATTTTGCCAATATCTTCTTTGAAAACGTCCATCTGTTCTGCCCGTTGAGTTCTCCCGACCTGTGTGCATACTGATATTTTCCTAGAGCCCCAGCACACTGGCAAGGCAGGTTTTTCCCTCTTTGGCAGCTGTCTGCTGGCTCTTTCCCACCCCTCTGTCTGCCCATGTGCTCACTGCTAGTGCAGACCTGACCAACCCAGCAGGGGTACAGGTGACACACACTTCTAGCTCCCAGGGTTCCCTTTCGGAGCTTGATTCATAGGTGGGAGCTACTTTAGCAACCTGCCAGTCCTCTGCTATAGCCATTTCTAAATTCACATTGATCTAATTCCTCTCGCTTATGGGCTACGTGGAATGAACCGGGTATGAGAATCTCTCAAATACTTGCAGCAGTGAAGATTAACACAAAGTTGTACCTGAGCTGCCTTATCCTGCTGGTACCCTTTGCGCCTTTGTATTGAGCAAGGGCTCCCTAGCCAGCTTTTTACTTCTGATATATTTAAAGAAACTTTTTTAAAAAAAGAAATCTTTTCAAGGAAATCTTCATACACCTTTTTTTAGCTCTTTTAATTTTCTGTCTACACCTTCCTTGCAATGTTTTATGGGTTTTCCTTGACTCCTCATGTGGGAAACCTTTCCACTTTTAAAACGCTGACCTTTTCCCTGTGGTACCTCCTTAACCTTAACAGTGAGTCAGGCAGGGTGTTTTTTAGGACTTAGTTCTTTTTTGAGTTGCCCATGTGATCTACTTGGGCTTTAATAGAGTGTTTTTTAATCACCTCCAGACTGCTTGCAGGCTCCTTGCTTTCTGTCTGTTCCTTTTTGTTTTGTTGTTATTGACTAATCACCTTATTTTTTCATAGTTCCCTTTCTTGAAACTGCAGAGCCACACACTGGATTTATTTGGTGTGCTCTCTCCTGCTACAGCATTAAGCTGGTTGCTTTGTGGTCTCTAGCAGAGAGCAGCTCTCCCACAAACACCTTGTGAAGCAGATCCTGTGCATTGCTTTCTACCAAACCCAGAGCAGCCACTCTTCTCACCTTTTCCAGCACTGCTTGGGCCAGGAGACTTGTTATTGTATCCAAACATATTTTTTTTCACTCCCTGATGGATCACTGAGCTTATTAGAATCATAGAATCACCAGGTTGGAAGAGACCCACCGGATCAGCTTCTCTAATCTCATTTTATATTTGCTGATCATTACTTTTACCCTTATTAGAGTCAGTAACACAGTCCTGGCTCTATATTTTTCTCAATGGAATCTAGGACCTCTCATTTCGAGAAACCTGTAGTGGCACTGGGCTTGTCATTCAGGGCAATGGGAAAGCCTGGTGTTATCTTAATTTTTTTTTTAAGCTTCTGGTATAGGGACAGAACCACCTCTAAGTTTTGCCCTTGCTTTGTTGCTTAATAATAGTGGGGCTGCCAGTACTGTACACAGTCAAACTCACCTTATTTATTGCAGCTGCATCACTTATTTCCCTGCTGCCCTTTCCCTGGTGGCCACATCCTCCTCACAAGTGGTGCAAGTCTGAACTTCTATACCTTCTGAATTTCCTTCAGCTCCTCATTTAAACAATTTTCTCTGGCTTTTCCACTTTTCAGTCCCATCAGCCCAACCCTGCTGCAATGGAGACGGAGGATGTTGTGACACTGGCAGGTTCTGAGTAGTCTCTCCAGCAGGAGGCTGTTCCTGGGTGCGTACACCCCCTCGGTGCAAGAGCTACAAGAACAGAGGTGAGCTCTGCTCTGCAGCATCCCCAGGCTCTCCCAGCACCTCCTCTACTATCCCCTTGCACTGTCTGCAAGAACAGATGCCTGAACACAGTGTGCTCGGTGCGACTGAGCTGGGCAGCCCCTGGCAGGTCCCTCCTGCCTCATGGGCAGCTTCAGCCTATGGCCCCTTCAGACAATTGGGGTTGAAAAGCTGCATCATGAGTTTTTTTCTGAAGAAGGAAGGGAACACAGCCCTCTCAGCCTGGGTTTATGAGCCCCCATTACCACAGGCTGGCTCACAGCTTTCTGCACTATCACCCGCAGAGCCTGGCAATGCCAGCACCCCTGTTTGCTGCCCCCAAAACTCAGTTGACCCCCTCAACCCCACCCACCCTGTTTGCAGCCTCCCCAGCCTGGGCTCACAGCCCTGCATCCTGAGGCCGAAGGGTCTCCCCTCTCCTCCAGGGCAGCCCCATCTGCCTGCCCACTCCCTCACAGGGCTGTCCCTCAATTCCCATTCCCATCCCCTCCTTTTCCAGAAGCTCCATCAACCCCAGAGGTGCAGCATAGGGGGAAGAGGCAGCAGCAACACCTAGTTCCCATTCCCATCACCTTCTTTTCCTAGGGGCTCCATCAACCCCAGAGGTGTGCAGCATGGGGATGAGAGGCAGCAGTAACCCCTGAATTCCTCTTCCAGGGGCTCCATAGAATCATAGAACAGTTTGAGTTGGAAGGGACCTTAAAGATCATCTAGTTTGGAGCCCCCTGCCATGGGCAGGGACATCCCACTAGATCGGGTCTGGGCCCCTAATCCCAAGAAGGATGTTGAGGCTCTGGAGCGAGTCCAGAGAAGAGCAACGAAGCTGGTGAGGGGGCTGGAGAACAGGCCTTATGAGGAACGGCTGAGAGAGCTGGGGGTGTTTAGCCTGGAGAAGAGGAGGCTGAGGGGAGACCTCATTGCTCTCTACAACTACCTGAAAGGAGGTTGTGGAGAGGAGGGAGCTGGGCTCTTCTCCCAAGGGACAGGGGACAGGATGAGAGGGAATGGCCTCAAGCTCCACCAGGGGAGGGTCAGGCTGGACATAAGGAAAAAAAATTTCATGGAAAGGGTCATTGGGCACTGGCAGAGGCTGCCCAGGGAGGGGGTTGAGTCCCCTTCCCTGGAGGGGTTTAAGGGACGGGTGGACGAGGCGCTGAGGGACATGGGTTAGTGATTGATAGGAATGGTTGGACTCGATGATCCGGTGGGTCTCTTCCAACCTGGTGATTCTATCAGTCCTAGAGGTTTAGCATGGGGCGGTGGGGGGGCTGTCCCTCAGGCTCAGACGCTGTGTCCGAGGGCTGGGGCTGCGGCCGTAGCAGTAAGTCTGTCTGTCTGTCTGTCTGTCTGTCTGTCTGCGGGGGCGGGGTGGGTATCGCCGCGGAGCCGGCGGGGCGGCGGTGTCGGGGCGCCCTCTCGCGGCGGTCCCAGCGCGGTGCAGCCGCGGCCCCGGCCGCCCCGGGGCTGGGGGACACGCAAACGGGCGCAGCTCGGAAAGGGTGACAGTGTTCATGTCGCTGCTGTGCGCTTGACACATTCCTCCTGCGCTACTCGTCTCCTCTGTAAAGCATCACGTATTTCAAAGAAGTAGAAAATGACACCCCTTGCTCACAAAAGAACTGCCTGGATGGAAAGCGTTGTCAGCGATAGTTGTGCTTTAATTCCTGTGTACAAAACTGAGCATCTTTCACGTGACAGAAAATACAAACCATGAAAAATAAAAGATACCAAAGGAAAGACATCTTCCCTGCCTGGGACCTACGATGCTCCAAGGACCCAAAGGACAGTTATCAGCGTGTCCAAGATCTAAGGCGCTACGGTGAGAACCACCTCCAAGCAGAGGTCACCAGTTAAAGGCTGTGGAGAAGAACTGTCCAGATGGCCCAGCCTGCTCCTCTCCTCAGGGCGATGCTGCAGGTGCGTCGTTGGTTTCACGTGCTGCTGTTGTGCTCTACTCTCTGGTACTGGGCATGCGTGCAGCTCGCTCCTCTTCCGTGTCTCTTCCTAAACACGTTTCCTTCCCAAACCCTGCCAGGCAACGGGGAGGGTCAGCTGGAGCAGCTGCTGCTTGGAGCAAGCCAGGAGCCAGGCTTACAGCACTTAGCCCTCTCTGGCCATTCCCCATGTGGTGGGTGCTCCTGCCCCCTGTCATTGTGCGGCTGCACCACCTCTCTGCTCCAGCGATCCTTGCCCTGACACCTCCTTCACAACTAGAACTCTACAAATACCACTCGATCTTCCCTAGCCCGGCCAGAATTACAGACTTTGCATGGGAATTACAGGGTGAAAGCCCATGGCATGTGTTACACCAGGCACTGTCTCTGCCCCTGAGGAGAAGGATCAGTCCAGGCTTACTCTAAGGACCTCACTGTCCTGACATGCCTATGTCATGGTCTGGTCCTGCTCTCCTCCTCCCACTCACAACCCCTGGTTTTTAGCCCTTTTCCTCCCAACAGTCACTACTGCCTTCAAGCAGCATGTCTGCAAGGCTCAGGGCAGTGACCTGCTGCTGAACCACACTGCATTCCCATCCCATAGCCCCGCTGCCAGCTGAGGTATTCTCAGCAGCCTTTGCTGTGACACTGAGCTACTTGGTGCCATAGACCTCAGGTACTGCTGGTGGGAAGCATCCAAGGCCAACGCTCAGCAGCACACATACCGTTTCCTGGAGAACTGCTGGTCTATCTCCTCTAAGGACTGTCCTTTTGTTTCCGGAACAAATAGGTAAATAAATATAACAGCCATCACTCCCATCAGTCCATAGAGAAGAAACATCCAGGAGAAACCAATGGCATCTGCAGAGAGATTCAAGCATGTGAAGGATCCGTTGGAGGTAGGTCACATCATGGGATACAAAGGAAGCTGGTTGCTTACTGCTAGATGGTCACAGGTGCCTGCCAGAGGCATCTTATTTTGACAAACACTCAAAAGGGAAGGGAAGCTCCTTATCTGCAAGGTCTGGACCATGAATCAGCAAGGGAGAAGGATGGTCCCACCAAGCTTTGCCAGCAGCACCACAGAGGGAAGGAGAAGGCAGCCAAGCTCCAGGATCCAGCAGCACCCACTGAGTGCCTCAGCCACGAGCTTTGCTAGCAAGAAACATCGTAAAGCTACTGGCATGAAAGGTACAAACTCCATAGTTTCCCGATACTGCAGTATTTTAATACAGCCCGGTGGGTGATGGATGATTTTTGTGAAATCAGTGGTGGAGGGCAGTGTTGCCGGTACCTGTTTTTTCTGCCGTCACAAGCATCAGGGTTACTTCCAGCATCAAGTTCAAGATACCACTTATCTCCAAACAGTTTGTGGAGAGTGCCTTCACTAACCATCTGGGGGAGATAGAGGGATGAGGGACAGACACTTACCAATAAGGTCCAGGAAGGAGACGCTGATAAGTAAATTGGCAGCCCAGTTAAAGCTGTTACAGAAGGCAAAGGCTCTTCCTCTTATCCCAGCAGGGTAGATCTCACTGAGGACCAACCAGGTCACTGCATGGATTAGAGAGATCAGAAAGACAGTTGTAGGGGTTAAGCAATTTCTTTGAGAAATGGCCAAGGAAGATTTCAGCAGGGTTTTAAGCTCTGGCTTCACCAAGCATCTGCTGCTGGTGGTGTCAAGCATTCATCAATCTCAGTCAGGTCATAGCACAACATTTCAAAACTCTCACGTTCAGCTCTCCACGGAGGAATAAAACACCAATGAAAGGACCCAGAGAGCAAAGGAGAAAGCCAGCAACTTGGTCATTCCATTCAGAGGAGATGGAAAAGATCTGGCACGCCTGCTGTCAGGACACTCTTTTTGTAGAGAAATGGGAAAGGGACGGTATTAGGGAGACCATGTTGCGTTTTAGCTAAAATCAGAGCTGAAGTAAAGTAGTCTCTCCTGTCGCAGGGTTATTTCACCTGAAATAATTTACAGAGTCACTGTTGAACCCGTGAGGCTTGCTGTGAACTTCTGCTTTTCCTTGAGTTAGATGTTTTCTCCCATTAAAGCATTTAAAGCAATAACTGCCAGAAAAGAGTAGAGCTCAAATGAAAGCATGAACTAATTCCTATTCTCATCTGATGAATAAATAACAATTTCAGGAAAAGACCAAATGATGCTGAGAAACTTGGAGGAGGCTCCACTTCCAGTTCTGCCATTGGCTTTGTTCATCACAGAGAAGAAGCCCCTCAGCCCTGTTTTCCTCCTCATCAGGGTGCTGTGAAGTGCTTGTGGGGTGCTCTGACTTTGTAATAAGCAAGACAGGAAAAAAAAAACACTACAAGGGTAGTGATAACATGGAAAAGAAATCATTCTAGTGCTGTAACAGCCTGATAACTGATAGATCTGCAATGCTAGAAAATGATTCAGTGGGCTGAAAAGGAAATATTTCCAGTTTCCAGAAACTGAGCTGCTTGGTAAAGCAGTTGCATTGTGAATGTTTCAAGCAGACTATAAAGATCAGCCCTAGTTTTATTCTCTGGGTTAGTGTGAGGATATATAAATACCATACTCACTTGGTCCAAATCCAATTGAGAAGGCGCTCACGAAAGCCATCATGCTCAGCAGTGTAATCCAATTTAAAACCATATGTTCCGTCCAAGAAGCACCACGGAAAGGAAGGTCAGTGCTTTTCACTGTCTCTTTATTAGATTGACCTGTCAAGCCCCTCTGCTGAGTGAGGGAAGAATCAGGAACAACCTCTTTATTTTGAGTACTGGCAAAAAAATTTGTAAGGTTCCTTGTAGCAGCAAAACCAAGGTCTGCCTGACTTTTCATAGCACCCAGTGCTGGTGGGATGGGTGACACAGTAGGCTGGGAGGATACAGGTGTCAGGAGGTACTGGGTGAGGCTGTGGGATGCATTGGGGTCTACGGCTGCCTTGCAGTCCCTGGCCATGGCCAGCGGAGCGTTCCGGCTGGTGAGGCCAATGGTGGTGACAGAGATGGCCATCACCACACAGCCAGCCAGGAGTAGCACTCTCCTACCAGCCTTGTCTGCAAAAGCCATTGCAATGAGCGTGGCCACCACCTTGATTGCCCCCAACCCAACAGAAGCCAGGATCGCTGAGGAGTTGCTTTGAAACCCCACCGAGTGGAAGATTTTTGAGGCATAGCCCAGCACATTGGGCTGCCCAGTGAACTGCTGGAAGAGCACCAATCCCAGGCCCACCAGAGTCCGCCTTCTCATGTTGTCTCTGGTCCTGAAAAGATCAAGAAGGGAGTAATGCTTCTCCTCATAGGGCTCCCGCTTTGCTGTCTCTCTGTCTTTGGTGTTCTGCAATTGAATGAGGCCCTTCTGGCAGTCTGAGTCCCATGAGCTTAATTTAACAGGGTTCACTGGGAGAAAGAGGATGCTGAGGAACTGCATGGCCGTCGGGGCAATGGCCAGTCCAAACATGTACCTCCATCCCTCATCCACATCTGCAAAGATGTAATTCAGTGCATAGGACAGCAGGATGCCTACAGTGATCCCTGCTTCATAGAGAGACACCAGCAGCCCTCGCTGATGAGCAGCCACCATTTCTGAGACGTAGATGCAGCAGGCCATGGATGAGACAGAGATGGCAAAGCCCACGGTGATGCGCCCAATGACCAGTCCAATAAATGATCTTGCTAGTGTGAGAATAAGGCTGCCAACCAACAGGACCAAGCTGCTGACCAGGATTGCTCTCCTCCGTCCATGGCGGTCAATGAGGATCCCTCCAATCAGAGAGGCGAGCAGAGCTCCGATAAGGAGGGCGCTCACGAGAACTTCTTGCTTGAAGCAGCTGAGTTGAAAGTCTATCTGCAATTGCAGCAATGCACCAGAGATAATCCCCAGCTCGTATCCAAATATCAGCCCACCCAGGAGAGAGACAGTTGCAGACAACAGGAGGACCAGCAGTGCACGACCTGGAAAACAAGCAAGCAACACTAGGTTCATTTCTCTAGCCCTAGTAGGCAAGCTATCGGCATGCACAAGCTGGAAAAAAACTCTCCCAGGACACCCAAAGTTTTCCATCCACAAAACCATGATGCTGAATTTCCCCAAAAGGCACGAGGTTATGTGTATTCACAACACCTACCAGGCCTGCACACATCCACTGACTGCAGAGACACTCATTTGGGCTGCAGAACTGTGAAAACAGAACTTTGTTAACAAAGGTAAGGCTTGTATTTATGTGGGAGACAGTGATTTGTACTGCCTGGAGTTGCACGGAAGGATCCTCTGGTCTCCTGTGATTTTAATTTCAAAACCTGTTCTGGCAGGAAATGCAGCTTCCGCTTTCTGGTTCTGAGTTGTTCTACATTATCATTTTCATGTTTCACTGCCTGTGGTACTATCAGCTCTCGCTGCAGGCTCTGCATTCTCACTCCATACTAGAAACACTGCTCACAAAGTCTATTTCTCCTAGTTAATCTTGCACTCTCAGCCTGACATCGTGGGGGTGGCCCCAATTTCTTCATCTCTCCTTCTCCAGCACACAGCATTCAGAATCCCTGAGCCAGGCACAACTTTCTCAGGCTGGTCCAGGACTACAGAACAAACTTTATGAGCTGAAAAGCTCACTGTTGCCTGGCCCAAATACAAGAAGCAATTCTTTGACCTTGCCTTTCCCATATAGCTGAGCATGCAAGTTTAAGAAGTATGTAAGTTTAGGTAAAACAAGAAAAAGAAAAAACAATCACAAAAGCTAATCAAACCCAAACCAACCCACCCACCCCAAACAACCCTAAAAACAAAAAGGGCTTGCTGCACACTCTTCTTGCCTTTGTGAAACAATGAAAGGCTGACCACGTACAAACTACTAGTCATGTTAATGGCAGGGGCGATTGCACATGCTGTGAGAGCCATCACTGATGTAGGGATCTCTGGGGAAAAGCAGTGACAGTGACTTCCCCGCCAGTTACAAATTTGAAGGCATGGGTAGTTTATGACCTTAGAGGTTTGTGTTCGTTTCCAGTATATAATACTATCTCACATTGGTTTTAATTAGAAATATTCACAATTTCAGTAGACTATGTAGAAAGAATGGGGACATAACCAACAGACCATGGAAAACTTTTCTCACCCTGCCTAAGGGCTTTTTTCCCCTCATAAGCTGTGTTTAATAGGAAGTGTCCCTCTCTATTTGGCATTTAATTGCAGCAAGCAACAAAGGTTATTTCCCAGTGATGGTGATATTTATATTTGTATTTATTCTGTAACCCTCTGTGTTTATTTGTGTAACTTGCACCATCCCAGCTATGTACCAGTGCCTCCCACCATGCTCCTGCACTGCTTTTATCACTCCTTGTACACATTATGCAGATAATTAGCAAAAAATATTTGCTCTCTGAGAACAAAAAGCTTGGCATAAAGTGGGCATGCCATTAGTTTCAAGCCATAAACTCAGTTAGACACAGACAGCCCTACAGTAAGTACCACAGCTGATTCCATCAGATTTTTCTGTATTTCTTGTTAACTTAATGAGCAGTAGTAGTTTATGAACTTTCACAGAATCACTAGGTTGGAAAAGATCCATTGGATCATCAAGTACAACCATTCCCATCAATCGCTAAACCATGACCCTCAGCACCTCATCCACCTGTCTTTTAAACACCTCCAGGGAAGGTGAATCAACCCCCTCCCTGGGCAGCCTCTGCCACTGCCCAATGACCCTTTCTGGGAAAATTTTTTTCCTAATGTTCAGCCTAAACCTGGCAGAGCTTGAGGCCGTTCCCTCTCGTCCTGTCCCCTGTCACTTGCGAGAAGAGCCCAGCTCCCTCCTCTCCACAACCTCCTTTCAGGTAGTTGGAGAGAGCAATGAGGTCTCCCCTCAGCCTCCTCTTCTCCAGGCTAAACACCCCCAGCTCTCTCAGCCATTCTTCACAGAATCACAGAATAACCAGGTTGGAAGAGACCCACCGGATCATCGAGTCCAACCGTTCCCATCAAACACTAACTTCATAAGGTCTATTCTCCAGCCCCTTCACCAGCTTCGTTGCTCTTCTCTGGTCTCGCTCCAGAGCCTCAACACCCTTCTTGTGGTGAGGGGCCCAGAATTGAACACAGGATTCGAGGAGCGGTCTCACCAGTGCCGAGTACAGAGGGAGAAGAACCTCCCTGGACCTGCTGGCCACGCCGTTTCTGATCCACGCCAAGATGCCCTTGGCCTTCTCAGCCACCTGGGCCCCTGCTGGCTCATGTTCAGTCGCTGTCAACCAACACCCCCAGGTCCTTCTCCTCCGGGCAGTTTTGATTGAAGTCCAGCTTTGTGTACAGCCTATTCTGATGTAGCTGGAAAACTCGAGGACTCTCAAGACGTTCGCATGAGGACAGCAAGCCTGGTGGGTGTCCCAGGGAGCTGGGCCAGGCGATCCCCTGCCTCTGGCAAACTGGTGGGAGGGCTGCGCTCCAGGACGGGGCAGTAACCGGTGCCACTGTCCCGGCTGAGACTGGGATTGACTTTTGACCGGGACTGGGGTGACTTTTGAGCTGCTGGAGTCCCTCTTTGCACAGCCCAGCGCCAAGAAGCGCTGCAAAAGGCGCTGCTGCCTTTAGCAAAACTGAGTCGCCCCCTCCCCGTTCCTCGGAAAGAGAGGGGAGAAGCGTGAAGAGCCTCCGGCTGTGCTCCCGGGGTGGCCCTAGGGGCTGTGCTATAGCAAACCGCCTCTCTGCGTTCGCTCCATCAGCTGCTGGGAGCGCTAAAAGAACAGAAAGGAAGGGGTGGGCGCAGCCTCCGCCTTTAGGAAAAGTTGAAAACTGCTCGGAAAACTTTTTTCCCCGTCCCGCCAGGGGCTCGTTCCCCCGCCCTGCGCTGTGTGTGTCCCCCCGGCACTCACCCATGGCGCGGCGGAGCGGGGCCCGCGGCCGGAGCGGGGCCGCCCAGCGCCACGTCGCGCCCCGTCCCGCCGCCCGGCAGCCTGGGGCCTGGAGTCACCCTGCCCGCCCCTCGGGAGGCGGGGGCCGCGGTGGGGTCCCGACCCAAAAACGCCGGCGAAGAGCTTCGCAAGACTCTTTTTCTTTTCCCATTTTTTTTTTGTTTTTTTTTTTTTTGAGTTTTAGAAAGCGAGCGTCCTTCATCAGACCCCACAATACAATCTCTGTCGATCGTGTGCAGCGAGAAAAAATATCACAGAATCACCAGGTTGGAAGAGACCCACCGGATCATCGAGTCCAACCATTCCCATCAATCACTAACCCGTGTCCCTCAGCGCCTCGTCCACCCGTCCCTTAAACCCCTCCAGGGAAGGGGACTCAACCCCCTCCCTGGGCAGCCTCTGCCAGTGCCCAATGACCCTTTCCATTAAAAATTTTTTCCTAATGTCCAGCCTGAACCTCCCCTGGCAGAGCTTGAGGCCATTCCCTCTCGTCCTGTCCCCTGTCCCTTGGGAGAAGAGCCCAGCTCCCTCCTCTCCACAACCTCCTTTCAGGTAGTTGCAGAGAGCAATGAGGTCTCCCCTCAGCCTCCTCTTCTCCAGGCTAAACACCCCCAGCTCTCTCAGACGTTCCTCATAAGGCCTGTTCTCCAGCCCCCTCACCAGCTTCGTTGCTCTTCTCTGGACTCGCTCCAGAGCCTCAACATCCTTCTTGTGGTGAGGGGCCCAGAACTGAACACAGGATTTGAGGAGCAGTCTCACCAGTTACGCTTTTATATATATTTATTCCAGCTTACGGAATAAATATCCCACGTACATACATGCATATATTTTTTCCGAGAAATCTTACACATATTCTGTTACTTTCCAAGGTCTAATTTTAATGTTATAATTTAAGGAAGGACTAAATCAGTAAGAATAATAAGAATCATAAGAATCGAATCATGGCCAGCTTGCAGCAAGAATGTGATTGTAAGGGGAGTTTAGCTTGTTTACTAGTTGAAACAAGAACAGTCCCCCAGCAGGAGCAAAGGATAGACCTGAGCTCACAATTAGTAAGAAAATAAAGAGCACCAGAGGATTCTGGAGATGCAAAGGAACTGTGATGTACACTCGAGAGTGGGTGATATGATAATGAATTCTATGTATGTTTAACTAATATTTCCTGAATATGTAATCAGTGTTTCTCAGAATCTATATGAATATGTATGTTTAACAAGTATAAAAGTCCTGTAACCAGCCTCAACGCACACACACATTAGGTGAAATGATTCCCTGTGTGTCCGACATCATCTTATGTATTAAAGCAATACCTGCTTAATAATCAAATTGGCATTGATTATTGAGTTTGGCCTTTTTCATGGTATCATTATGAACTTCACAACAGTCAAAACTCTTGCTAATTTGGAGCTGGCTCCAGCTCTTTGCTTGACTTTGCCTTTGAATCATAGCATCACCAGGTTGGAAAAGGCCTCCGAGATCAAGTCCAACTATACCTCTCTGCCACTAAACCAAATCCTTAAGCACTTCATCTACCCTACCTGGGTTGCCAAAATTGATGCTGTGAAAAGCCAAACTCAATAATCAACGCCAATTTGATTACTAAGCAGGTAACCTTTTAATAAACAGTGCTGGGGTACACGTGGGTTGTGGAGGGGCACCGTCCCCACGCCGTAACCTAGGCTGGGCGTGAGAACACTCAGCCCAGCTCAGGTTTGCCCACACAAGGTGGCTGGGGACATTGTACCTGATTGGTCTGGACATGAGGATGTGGCAGGGCATGGCTTAGGTTGCTGGAATGACAGTTCTGTCTCACATGAGCCAGGAAAGGAATCTCTCCTCGCTGAGTGCAGAGCTTCACTCCTCTGGAAAGCCCCCAAGAGACTGAGAGTTTATTATGGTTTTTAGGTAGCTCGGCCGGAAAGCCAAAGAAAGCCTACTAGGAGAGGAGTGACCGCTTCAAAGCCAGGAAGAAAGGGAGCAGCATGACTGAGTTTGCACTCTTTTATGGTAAAATAAGAATTGGCCTCTCAAGCTTATCTCCTTCCCCCAGCACAGCAGTCCATTAGGCAAAGCATTTCAGTACCCAACTTCCCTTGCAATTAACATTCTTTTTCTGCTCAGTGGAACAGAAACCTTCCTGCTGGCTACTGCATAAAAGGCACTGGGACTTGCACTTGGATGGGAGATTTTTTTTTTCTGAGTTTGAGGCTAGAGTTATGTATCCCAAAGTCCAGTTTATAAAACAATGATTTTACAGAACCCAATATGCCTACAAGTGTTTAAAAACTCTTTAACACAATGTAAGCATTCTCTCTCTGTGCTGTTCATGCCAGCTGTGTTTCCTGAGCAGGTTGCACTGGGGTGAAGTACATGTGTTTGCAGCAAAACATACGCTATGTTCAGAAGTTTGCTGTAACCCAGCTGGTGCACGGACCAATGTAGGGAAGACGTGCTGCGACTGGCTTGGGGCTGGGCTGGCACTGCTTTCCCAGAGCCATGCAGCAGGACTGCTGATGGGGGGAACACGCAGATGACCATAAAACTGCACTGGGATGTGACTGCAGGTAACATTCCATTTAATCACACACTTATAACAACACAAGCTCCAGCCTACTGCTCTTTGGGTCCCGTGCTAGTAAAGCTTTTTGCTACAGCACAGGGTTGAGATGGGGGAGTTCTGCATCAGTGACCATGGTGCCTGCGGTGCTGACACACCCCTGCAACACAGGCCAAAGTAAGCAGGTTGGGTGAAGAATGAGGAACACGTGATAGATTTTTCAAAGAGCGTTTTCAGTCATTCCACTTGTTAACTTAATGGGGCATTTGAGAGAAATAGTTAAAGAATCATTATTCTGTGTAGGGGATTATATATCATGTCTCTGCTCTGGAGACCAGTGGTGCCAACTCTTTTTTTTTTTTGCTCCACATCACAGTTTTGGGATGCTTAAGATGGGCAATCGTGGATCATGCGTGTCCTTTCAGCATTAGTCTGTTTGATATCTGGCCAGCGACATGGGCAGCAGGTGATTTTGTTTCTTCTCATAGTCACAGTATTAAGTGTTTTAAATCACCTACCTCATTTATAGATTAAATAAATGCTTCCTGTTCTAATTTAAATGGAAAGACAGTATTTAAAAATAACTCTTCTAAAACCTTGTATGCGATACAGACACATGCCTTCATAGAGAGCACGTGCTTGGGGAAGAATGGCTTCAAACATGAACACCAGCTAACAGAAATCAATGGTGTTCATGGGATGAACATTTCAGTAGGATTTGCAATGCATGTTAAAGTAATTCATGTTAACATAGTTTAAACAGCTCTGAAATCATGACCAGCTCTCATGACAGAGGGAGAAATGACTGCAATTTTCTCCTTTCCCCAAGATCCTGCATATGAGGCCAGCTCACAGTGGGCAGCAGGCACTACAGCCCTGTGTCTGGGCTCATGTTCCATGTTTTGGGAACACAAGGGGATCCTGAGAATGCAGTGTGATCTTGCCTGTGATCTCTGGCCCCCACAGCTTCTCCCTGGAGCTCAAGCCTTTACATTTTGGGTGTGCTGTGTTATGAACTAGAGGAGATGTGATCCACCTGTGGTTCCCCACCACACCAGGCTGAGAGCCAGAGGGGAGCTGTAGCCCACAGCAACTGCTGAGCAAACCCACTCTTGGCTATATGGGCTGCAGTTTGCTTGAGCAATTCTTTCCTTCTCAAATGATTTTAGTGTGAGAAGAAAGAAATGATACTTTTCTCCATAGTCACTCTTCATTTGTTTATCTGCCACCCCACCACCTTCTGGAGGCTTCCTGTTCTCTGGCAGGGCAATAATCATTATTAGCAAACATAGCAAGGAGGCGAGGGCTAGGGATTATAGGCAGAGCATTATGGTATGTTTACAAAAGGTGGACAAAAAGATGATATCAGCGTGTTCAGAAATGCAGCTGTTGTGTCGATGCTGTGCGTGTCTGGGGTCTATGGTGCTCTGAAAGAAAAAGGCAAAAACCTGCTATGATGTAAAGCAGGGATAGTTTGGGGAAAAAGCCTTCTTTTGAGGTTTTTAAAGTACATCTTTCTTATACAATTTGTAGTTAATGGATATTTTGGGCCTGTTGAAGTCAGTAGCTTTGCCCCGAAGCTCTGCATGAGGAAGTCTGAAGGGTTTGGATCCACCAGGACTGGCCCATGCTTCGAATCTACCAGCATGTTTCTAGCCTTGCTCCCTCCTGCAGTGGTTTCCTCCTCCTGTTGAGAACGTGTATTTTGCCAACGCCATTTCACCATCTGATCCTTATCTTGCTCTTGGTTGCTGGACTTGCGGGGCGTGAGGTGCGTTCCTGCTTTGCAGCCCAACAACACATCTCCAGGGCTCAGCCACAGGAATGCGCTTCCTGAAGAGCTCAGTGTTTGAAACAGCTGCCTGTGTTTGGTAACACAACTGCTGAAAATGTTACTCTCTACCTCAAGGCTGGAGCAGCTAAGAGACTTCAAAATCACAAATTAAAATACAAATATAAGAGGAGAAAGAAGCCTGCGCCAGAAAAAGGAAGACACAGAGTTCAGCAGCCCTCATGCCATTCTCTAATTACAATTGACCCGTAGGGAAAGATTTAGGGGACCAAAGTGACCATGCTCAATTCAGTTATTGATGAGAATTATAATCCAAGAACAGGTGCCAGTGTTATAGCTGTCTGGGACACACCCAGCTTGCCAGGCACCTGCTCACTTACAGCCCAGAGGGCATTTTTCTTATTACACCAGGCTGCGCGAGTTTTCTTTTCTGTTATCCTGACACCGGGGGAGGTTCACTAGCAATGCCAGTCAGTACTGGTGGTTGCCTGATATAGGTACCATTTATTGCACATCATAGGGATGCCTCCAGTATGTCAGCCTGTGGTGACCCAGGGTGCTCCCCTGTGTCCCTGCGCCCCTTGTGTTGGGTGGCTGCTCCCCACGGCCCTCCTTCCACTGCCTGCCTTGCCCCTAGCATCCTCCTGCTGGGAGAAGTGGCCAAGATCCACAATTCTGAGCTGTGGTGAGAGTTAAAGCTGTGAATTCACACACAGGAGGGTTTATCTCTGTGCCTACGCTTTGGAGGTTGAGGACACAACCTCAAAGCTAACAAGTGCCTTAGCTGGGAACAAGAAGCCACCTGAGCCCTGATGTAGCCCAAATACAGCACTTTTCTGGTCTGTCCAGTGCTGAGTATGTCAGTCTCCATCCTTAAATCCTTAAATATGCTGAAGTGTGACGGGAGAGCTCTCCTGCAGCCTGCCCAGTGCTGAGGGATTGGCAGGACAGCAGGCAGGAGCCCATGGGATCTGCCTCGCTTTGCGGCACTGCTGTTTTATTTTTTCAATGACATTGTTTGTAAAAGGAGAGTTTATAAATGCTTGTCACCAGGGGAACAAAGTTACATAATTATCTGCGGCTTCAGTGCAATTCTCTGGGGTGATTTGATATTCCAATAAAAATACTGGGTGATACTGTAAATATTGTAAATGGCTCTAGATGGTTTCCAAGGGCTATGTCAACTGTGTATTGCATTCAAAAAGGAAAGAATAAGTGAAATCAAAGGGAAGACAAAATTTAAATAAATAAAATAATGGGAAAAATAAAGCAAAAATATTTTCATTTGTATTTTGAAAGCTCCGGAGGATGGTTTTGGCCAGCATGAGAGGAAACTGTCATATTTACCAGCATAACGAACCAAGGGCATCTATGTGCACTTGCTCATAGGCTAAATAGGTATGTCTGTGGGGTCTGAACTTGGGTGCTTAGATAAAATCTGCCCACAACACAGGGAAACCTCTTTGTTTATATGATTGATTGTGGCACTTGCAAATTCCAACCAGGAATGCATTTCTTTCCCTGGCCAAGCTGTCGGGGTTCCTGCAGCCCTGTCGCCACAAGGGCAGCTGAAGGAGGGTGCCACAAGTGGGCAGAATTGTGGGATGCATTACTTGTATTATTGAAAACTTTGGAAGGTTGTTTAAAAGTTGTTATTGAAGCAAGATAAATATTTGCCAGGCATGATCCCACCATGCAGTGACAAGTAAGCTGTATGGAATGTGTTAATAAAATATAAAAGTTTGGAAAAGGAAACAAATGCTGTGGATGAGAAAACAAGGACAAAATGGACTTGTGGCACATCCAAAGGCAATAATTGAAAACATATTTACATGGACTGGGTTCTTTTTTCCACATGGTCTCATGCATCTTCTGAGAAACATCAACTGCAGTATGTGGATCTACATGAGCTCCAGTGAAGGCTTTGGGCACAGAATGCACCAACAGCCCGTGATCAGGCTCTGGTGGTGATGTCCTGGTGGTGGTGCCTCAGTGGTGGACTCTCCCCGATGGTGCTAGGGAAGGCTTGGACACAAGTCCTACCATCACAGAATCATAGAATAGTTTGGGTTGGAAGGGATAATCTAGTTCCAGCCTCCCTGGCCATGGGCAGGGACACCTCCCACTAGGCCAGGTTGCCCAAGCCCCCGTCAAACCTGGCCTTGAACACCTCCAGGGATGGGGCAGCCACAGGTTCCCTGGGCAACCTGTTCCAGGGCCTCATACATCCTATCTCTTGTTGCATGGGAGAAGAGACCAGCACCCGCCTCGCTACGCCTTCCTTTTGGTGGGAGATTATTCTGCCCCTGTACTCGGCACTGGTGAGACCGCACCTCCAATACTGTGTTCAATTCTGAGCCCCTCACCACAAGAAGGATGTTGAGGCTCTGGAGCGAGTCCAGAGAAGAGCAACGAAGCTGGTGAAGGGGGCTGGAGAACAGGCCTTATGAGGAACGGCTGAGAGAGCTGGGGGTGTTTAGCCTGGAGAAGAGGAGGCTGAGGGGAGACCTCATTGCTCTCTCCAACTACCTGAAAGGAGGTTGTGGAGAGGAGGGAGCTGGGCTCTTCTCCCAAGTGACAGGGGACAGGACAAGAGGGAATGGCCTCAAGCTCCACCAGGGGAGGTTCAGGCTGGACATCAGGAAAAAAAAATTTCATGGAAAGGGTCATTGGGCACTGGCAGAGGCTGCCCAGGGAGGGGGTTGAGTCACCTTCCCTGGAGGGGTTTAAGTGACGGGTGGACGAGGCGCTGAGGGACATGGTTTAGTGATTGATGGGAATGGTTGGACTCGATGATCTAAGAGGTCTTTTCCTACCTAGTGATTCTGTGATTCTGTGATTTGGGGAGCTGCAGAGAGCGATGAGGTCTCCCCCACCCTCCTCATCTCCAGACTAACCAGCCCCAGCTCCCCCAGCCACTCCTCACCCCCCAGCGCGGCACAGGACAGCAGAACTTATGGGGGGGAAGCACAAAGAGGGGCTTGGGGAGAGGCAGCGCCGGGGACACTCATAACAAAAAGGGGCACAACCCGCGCCATAGCGGGCGCGCCGCGCAGAGGGAGGGGCGGGGCTTGGCGAGTTCGTTAGTTTCCGGCAGGGGCTTCCGAAGATTGCCGAAGGGATGGGGGGGGGGGGGGCCGCCGTGCGCATGCGCTGTGAGACGGCGGGCGCATATTATGGCGGCGGCTGAGGCCGAGCTGCGCTGTGGCATGGCCGGGGCTGTGGACCCCGCCGGGGCCGAGGCGGGCGCCGGGGTTGCCACGATGGATGAAGCGGCGGCTGTGAGCCCCGCTGGGGACGAGGAGGGGGCCGGGGCCGCCGCGATGGATGCGGTCGGGGCTGTAGGCCCAGCCGGGGCCGAGGCGGGGGCCGCGGGCCCGGTGGAGGCGCCGGCGCTGCCCGGGCTGCAGCTGGTGCGGCAGGGCGCCGAGGCCCGCGTGTACCGGGGGCTGTTCCTGGGGCGGGCGGCCGTGGTCAAGGTGCGCATCCCGAAGCGGTACCGGCACCCGGCGCTGGAGGAGCGGCTGAGCCGGCGGCGCACGGCGCAGGAGGCGCGGTCGCTGCTGCGGTGCCGGCGGGCAGGTGGGCCCCGCTGGGAGCGGCGAGAGGGGGGAGGGCCCCGCTGGAACCGACGGCCCTGGGCACCGGCTGCCTCTGTGCCCCCTGCTGCTCACGGCTCTGCGTGTCCCTTGGGGAAACAGCGGGTGCTTGACGGGCTTCGTGCCTCACCCTGAGGGATGCGGGTAGTTTCTTCTCCTCCTGAGGTGACCCGCCTTGTCAGGGCGGCCTCCTAACAGGCAGCTTGTTCTCTGCCAAAAGCCTCGATGCGTGTTTTGCTGGGGAGACTCGCCCCAGGGGAGGGGGTGATGCTGTCACCATTCCTAAGCTGCCAGCTGGCTTTAAGGCTGGAGGTCAGTGCAGCATGGGTTGGAAAACATGGCTTGGCAGGCAGCATTCCTGGATGTAAGCTGTCAGCAGCCAGGGGTATATCAGCTGGTATTTCTTGTGTTGTTTGTGTTTTGTTGTTAAAATAAAATTGAAAAGCCTTGTAAAGTGACTGATAGCATTTCAATTTTTTCTCATTTAAACAGGGATTTCAGCTCCAGTGGTCTACTTTGTGGATTACGTCACTAACTCCATATATCTTGAAGATATTGTGGACTCTGTTACTGTTCAGGATCATGTTAATTCTGTACAACAAAGTGGACATGACACGAGTGGCCTCCTTGTCTTAGCAGAGAAGATGGGTGAGCTGTTAGCAAGAATGCACGATGAAGATCTTATTCATGGGGATCTCACAACTTCCAATATGCTTCTGCGACCACCCATGGAGAAGCTGGACTTGGTTCTGATAGACTTTGGACTCAGTTTTATTTCAAGCCTTGCAGAGGATAAGGGAGTTGATTTGTATGTTCTGGAAAAAGCCTTCCTTAGCACTCATCCGGATAATGAAACTATGTTTAAGGCTCTGCTAAAGAGCTATGCAGCTAAATCAAAAAAGTCTGGTCCTGTGATCAAAAAGCTGGATGAAGTACGACTAAGGGGAAGGAAGAGATCCATGATTGGGTAAAAGACTTGGTGATGGGTGAATGAATATTGATACTTAGATTTTGCAAATATGGTTATTTGTGCTTACAGTTGGTTTTATTTAACAGATGGCTGTTTTGATAACTATGTCCTTAAACAAATAAATTTCACTGAGTTTGTGTAATAAACTGACAAAAGTAATTGACAGATGTGAGCATAGATGAAACATCTGACTTCTTGTCTACACGTGCAATATTTCTTCCTAAAGTAGGTTAGAGTGCCATCCTGCCTGCTCTCTTCGTGTACACTTCTCTTGGAGGTGTACTGAGTAATCTTTCTCAGCCCAAGGACCGTGGATTTGTGGGATGTAGGGAGGTGTAGGAAAACCACGTCATCAGCAAAAGGTAACTAAAAACATACTGTTATTTTTTTATCAGATGACTTACTATGAGGTGTTTATTATGAGTGGCTCTGCATACCTGAATTCTTTAGGAGGCCTGAATTCGAGGATGCAGGCAATAGCTGAAATAGAGCACTAACTGTAAGACAGATACATTTATATTTTTTTAGAAGTAATTTTGGCTTTTTTAATTTACAGTTGATAGTCTTTCTTTAAGCGTATGTATATGTATTTAATAACAGTTTTCTGCTGACAGACTTCAAGCAAGCAATCTGTAAATTTCTGGTTTTGGAGAAACCCCGCAGTGGATGGGTAGGAAATGATCCTCAGTGTTATAAGTCTAGGGTATGAGTTGTGTGCTGGGTGAGTGCATGAGCTCTGTCTTTTTATCTGGTTTATCTGTTTAGGCTGGAGAAGAGGAGGCTGAGGGGAGACCTCATTGCTCTCTCCAACTCCCTGAAAGGAGGTTGTGGAGAGGAGGGAGCTGGGCTCTTCTCCCAAGTGACAGGGGACAGGACGAGAGGGAATGGCCTCAAGCTCCGCCAGGGGAGGTTTAGGCTGAACATTAGGAAAAAATTTTTCCCGGAAAGGGTCATTGGGCACTGTCAGAGGCTGCCCAGGGAGGTAGTTGAGTCCCCTTCCCTGGAGGGGTTTAAGGGATGTGTGGACAAGGCGCTGAGGGACATGGTTTAGTGATTGATGGGAATGATTGGACTCGATGATCCGGTGGGTCTCTTCCAACCTGGTGATTCTATGACCATGATTTCAAGGAAACCACATCGGGAGCTACTTGCAAAACCCGGCAGGACCTCTCTTCTGCACAGGGTTTTTCACCTCTTCGTGATCACGTCGCTTTTAGGCGGCTCCAGGGCGCTGCGGCGAAAAGGTTTTCATTCCATGCGGTGGCGCTGCTGTAAGGCAGCCGTTCTTTATCTACGAGGTCGCTGGTTCGCGGCTGTGCAAGTGTCCTAGCGCTGCGGGCTGCCCCGTGCCCGGGGCGCATTCACCTCTTGCCAGAGGAGCCGCTGGGCGAGTGCCCGGCCCCGGCGTGGGGTCCCGGGTTCCACCGCCCAGCCACAGCTTTGGCTGTGCGGCCCCGGCGTCCCTCGCTGCCTGCAGAACCGATGTTGCTCCTCTGAGTTGTCTTTTTATTGCTTGTGTACCCTATTTGTGCTCGCGCTGCATGGAGCACGCTGCAGTCAGGGCTGTGAGGAGGAAGAAGGAGCCCTGCTTCCATGCAGCAGGGAGCAGTGGGGCTTTAGGGGCTGCTGCACGTTCTCCTGTGTGCGTGGAAAGCGAATGCAACAGCTCAAGCAGCCCGTGCTCACTTAAAGCAGTGCTCCTGGGGTGGCTTGCAGGCTGCTGGAGTGGGACTTCATGGTGTGGTGGGAGTAGGTGGATGTGAGCTACGAGTCCCCTAATGGAGCCTTATCTGAGCCCCAGACCCACTAAGGGGAGGCAGCATGCCCAACCGCCCTCCCTACCGTTCCCCATCTGTGCAAACACCTCCTGGTGATGCCAGGATTGAGTTATGTTTGTAAAGCCCTTTGAAGAAGTCTGTTTCTAACTATCAGTATGTTTATTAAAATGCAGCTCTCCCTGTGGGACCGTGGAGAAGAAACAAAGCTGATCAACTGCAAGTTTTCATGGCCAGCGTGGTGCTCTGAGATGAAGCCCCGCAGTGGAACTGGGGTCAGCAGCCTGCAGCGAGGCCAGCCCTCTCGGGGTGCTGGTGCGTGGGACTGGCCTTCTAGCAGGGACTCCTGAATTGGCCTCTGCTGAAATCTGCTCTGTGACGGTGCATCAGAACAAAGTGGGACATTACTGGTAATGAAAAGCAAAATGTTTTGCTTTTTCACTGCATGATAAAACTCCTCCTTGTTATGTAAGTGTTACTTTTTGCACATCTGGGTTATGGCTTGTTGATATTTCCTCTTGATCATCCTGATGTGTCTACATGGATTGCTGTAGTAAATGCTGAGCTATTGCTCTTTGAGGGTGGAAAAATCACAGTGGGTGCATGTTCAGCAAAGGAGACCTCTGGACTTGCAAAGTATCCACATCATCTTGCAGCCTCATCTGTATCACTGGTTGTGCCTGTGAGAGCAGCTTCTTGGGTAAAACCAGTAATTCCCTAGCTGGTTCACAAAGCAGATGGAGTTTCCAGTCTTGGTTTGACCAAAGAGACCTTGGTGTGCTGCTTTGTTAGCTTTCAGTGCATCTTCATGGTCATAAGCAGCACCCAAATAATAAGTATTAATATATTATTATTATTATTCTTCACTGCATTATTAATACTTGGGCTTTATCTCCAGTGTGCATGCATTTTCATAAGGAAAACAAGACTCCCGTGTTCTTTTCTTCTTTTTAAAATGAATAGTTTATCAGCTGCAAGTACATCATCAAGCTATCAATATTCTTTCAGGGTGTGGTCTGACTTTGTAAAAAGTCATATATATTTTGCAATCAAGTTTTTAGCTCCATCAAGTTTAAATGGAAAATGAATAGATTAATAACTACTTTTTAAAGTGAAAATGAAACTATTGTCTTTGGAAAGAGGTAAATTATCTTCTAGGCAAGAAACCCAAACTTTGTTAACTCTGAGCAACTCTGTCTGGTTTCATATCTCCACCTCTGGCCAAAGCAGCCCAGTGATCAATCTCACCCTCTTCAGAGTAGGGCTCTGGACACTGAGGACACTCACAGCTCACAGCTTTGTCCGACATGAGAATCAGTGATGTCCTGCTTCGGTTTACGCACCAGCCCCAAAGGCTGTGTTGGCCTTCATCCCCCCAGAACCCTTCCCTGGGGCACCAAGAGTCGGTGGGCATGTGAAAGGTGATTGCTTATTTTGCCCACAGCCACTGGAGGTCTCTCTGCCACCATCACTAGCACCAGAAAAATCTTTATATTTGGGGAAAATGTTCTTTCAACAGAAAATGTTTATAACGGTGTGCTGTTGATCACTCAATGTGTTTTTATTGGTTGAATTTTCCTCCTTCTAAGAATGAATTGTTGTCTCAAGGGACCAGCTCTGGGCCTGCCAGAAAGAGCTTTGTTTCCAGGGGCTTCCTGGTACCAGCCCAATCTTGCTCCACACCTGAGTATCATCCAAAGTGCCATGAAGACAAGTTATTCACAAATAAGCTGTGAAAAGAATAAGAGGAAATAGGTATGTTTCATCAGCAGAATTTGCAGCATTAGTATTTTGGAGGGAATTGCTGGTTATTATGATGGAGCTAACTTTTTTTATTTTTGTGTCTGACCATTGTCAGTGGTTTCTCTTGTGGGAGTGATGAGCCAACTTATGAGCTCAGGGTCACCAGCTTTGATGTTAGTTTGCAATAAATAATGACAAGTTCTCTGTTGACCACTGATGTGTGCAGAACTGAAATGAGAGGATTTTTTGAGATAGAGGTGAGTTGTAGAACTACACGAGTACTAAGCAGAAAAACAGATGTGAAAGAAAGCACATACAAGTATGGCAAGAAACAGGAATGAAAATATGTTTGCATAATCTGTGTATGCTGTTGCCATGACTTTTGGACAGTGGCTGCTCTGTGCTGGCAGTTACTGTGTGTATGTGTAAAAACTGTGCATACAAGCTATATGGTGTGGATTTTTCAAGAGATTTTTTTTTTAGTTCAGGCCTTTATGTCTGCAGGAAATTGATGCAAAACACTGATAACCTTTTGTAACCCTCTTCTCCCATCAGTGCTGATAGGAAACCAAGTTAGCGCAATAAAAGCATAAAAGGTCATTTGTAACCCAGAGTTCACTATGTGAGGGCCACTATAGATAAATAAAACCTCTCCCTAGCTCAAGCATAGGCTGTCTCTCACAAGGATCCCTTTGGGCACTACCAGGCATCTCTTCCTTTTACAGTAAGCTAAAATTACTCTGTAAGTAACAGAGTAATAGCTCAGGAGTGGAGTGAGGTCTGATCCCAGTGATGGCCACAGGGCACAGAGAGGGCATAATGAAGGTAGCTGCTGGCACTGGAAATGAGGGTGGTAGAGACAGGGTTTACAAGGAAGCGAATTATCTAAATGATAATTCCATCCTGAAGACCTGGAAGGCTGAAAGAACCAGCACGTAGCCCTGGCTCAATGCGCTCAGCTGGGAAGTGCTGAAGGCTGAGCTCAGCATCTGTCCTGCTGAGCTGAGAGGGGTTGGGTGGGGGTGGAGAAAAGGCTGTGCAGGCAGGGACGTGACTCTCATCTTGAAGGGGGAGTGTGCTCCTGTTCCCCTCACCCTCCCCACTGGCAGATGTCTGTCACCTAGTAAGAGAAAGAACAGACTGTGGCATTGATAGCTTGTTATTCTTTCAAAGCTTTTTTACTTACAAGATTAATCTTGAGAGAAAAAGCTTTGTAGAGCTCCTTTGCTCCAGCACGTGGAGCACACTTATCTATATGCACCCATTCCCTGGCTGATGGGTATATTATTGGGTAAGCTGGGCCTGTTTTAAGCAGTTGTGTTCTTTAGGTGGCCTGAATTTTGCTTTCAGGTCTTCAGCTATCCACCTGCCCATCCTCTCCATCTCTACTGTTACCCAAGTGACGAAGCTACTTGCGCTACCATAGCTGACCATTGTGGCATTAAGGTAGCACAGGAATCTACTACTCTTTTTTTTTTTTTTTTTGTAAGTTTTTATTCATGTTGTTGAACTGTTAAAGAAAAGCAAGATATAAATCTCTATAGGTTTATCTCAGCCAGCTCTGTGCTGTCTTTTGGGCCCCAAGAGAAAGTGCATTTGCCAGTGTGGAGCCCAGCCGATGCTGGATTCTCACTTTGCCAGCGGCCCCTGGCAGTGCCCAGCAAAAGCTTTTGTGTCCGTTCTACTTGAACTGTGGTAGCGATGCCATCATCCTTTAGCCTCTGCCCAGGATGGGTGTGGGGATTAACTGATTTGTTACTGTTTCTGCAAAATTATAAATGTGCCCTTAAGGACAGAGAGAGTGGAACAGAGGAGGTGGATCCAGACCTGGAGTAGAGCCTGTTCAGAGAGCGTTACAGTCCTGTGTCTAATGCTGATTGAATCACCACGCTTTTCCTCTCTCATTTCTTATTGCCTATGTGTCATTGATTCATGGTTTTTATAAGGTGGAGAGAGCTTTCCTCAGTCTGCTTTTTTATCCAATGCATTTGACTCCACCTTCTTTGATGCTCTAGGAGTGACCTGTAAGGAGGTAGTAATTCTCCAGAGAGCTGATTGATTATGAAAAGGGAGGGCTTTCTCTGCTCAACATGATTTTTATCCCTCTTTCATATATATGAACTCATCTGGGTTTTGAATATGTTTTAGAGCATTTGAAGGATGGTAGTGAAGTACTAAGGGTGTTATTTTGGCTTTCCTTTTTTTCCTCCTCACTACTCGGCTTCATTTAGCCTCCAATTGTAAGAATCCAGGCGATGCACAAAGCAGACATAAAATCCAGCTCCCTCGACTTTGATCTCTTGTTAAACTCGATATTGCTTCAGCTCGGTCCCCTGTGATGTGTGCCTCTTGCTTGGGCTCCCTGCAGCCAGGAAAAGAGCAGCATCCTCTGCAGCGCTCGCAGAGATTTACCATGGTCCAGGGGAGGGGAACCTATCCACCTCCACATACTCATCTGTTTTCTTTCTGATGATGCTGATGCAGGGCAGGAAAATCTGCCCTCGGAGTTAGAACTGGGCAGCTTTTGTGTTTCTTACTCCTGATTGAAGCATCCTTAACTGCGTGGGTCTGGCCTGGTTATGTTAAGGCCAGCCAGGGTACAGTCATAGGCCACTCTCTTGCTTGCTGGGGCTGATACTTGTGCAAGCCAAGACTTCGCCTCCTGCTTTTCCTGTATTTCCCAGGACTCTATCCTGCTCCGCACCACTGGCCTTTTGTTTGTCTGTGTTCTCTTATTTTTAGTGAAAAAAAAGAAGTGTTTCACATGGCATTGCAAACAACTTGTCAAACCTCCAAGTCGCTGGTTAAACTGAATTGTCAAAGCCATTGCAGATCCCTGTTTTTCTTGGGCTTTTGGGTTTTTAATGTTGCGTGTCTGTGTACTGTTTCTGTCTGTGGAGGGAAATTCATCACAGAGTCATAAAATGGTTTGGGTTGGAAAGGACCTTAAAGATCACCCAGTTTCACCCCCCCCCCCCGCCCCGCTGCCATGGGCAGGGACACCTCCCACTGGATCAGGGGCTCAAAGCCCCATCCAACCTGGTCTTGAACACCTCCAGGGATGAAGCAGCCATGAATTCCCTGGGCAACCCGGGCCAGGGCCTTCCCTCCATCACAGGAAAACATTTCTTCCTAATATTTAATCTAAATTTCCCTTCTTTCAGCTTAAAACCATTACCCCTTGTCCTATCCCTCCACTCCCTGGTATGTCTAAGAACTAAACCAGATATTTGAAGTGCTGGATTTAGGTGGATTTTCCCTCTAGGAATCCCTTGCACTCACCATTTCTTTGTATTTAGAGTCTGCATTCTTAGCACAACCAGCTGCTAGTTTATTGCCTGCAGCACACGGACGGTCAAACTGAACGAGTTCTTGCAGTGCCAGAGTTTTTGAGCCAGTTTCGAGATGTCTCCACTGCTGAACTCCTATGGAAAGTGGTGAGGGGAGGTGGCACTACAGGGGATGAGGTTGGTGTGGTGGGATGTAGGGTGATATAGATGAGTGAAGGGCGGTGAGGTGGGATGCGGGGCCATATGGTGGAGCGAAAGGTGGTGTGGTGGGATGCAGGATGGTGAGGTGGGGTGCGGGGTGATATAGATGAACGAAAGGTGGTGTGGTGGGATGTGGGGTGATATAGAGGAGTGAAGGGTGGCATGTGGGGATGTGGGGTGATATAGAGGAGCGAAAGGTGGTGTAGTGGGATGCAGGGCAGTGGGGTGGGATGCGGGGCCATATGGTGGAGCGAAAGGTGGTGTGGTGGGATGCGGGATGATATAGAGGAGTGAAGGGTGGTGAGGTGGGATGTGGGGTGATATAGAGGAGCGAAAGGTGGTGTGGTGGGATGCGGGGCCATATAGACAAGCAAAGTGTGGTGTGGTGGGATGTGGGGCGGTGAAGTGGGATATGGGGCGATATAGACAAGCGAAGGGCAGTGAGGTGGGATGTGGGGTGATATAGGTGAGCGAAGGGTGGTGTGGTGGGATGTGGGGTGATATAGAGGAGTGAGGGATGGTGATGTGGGGTGATACAGTGGAGCGAAGGGCGGTGTGGTGGGATGTGGGTTGGTGTAGATTGGACCAAAGGGGGATGGAGCGGAGTGCAGGGCGCTGTGCCGGGATGCGGGGCGGTGTAGCGGCCCCAAGGGCGGCGTGCGGGATGCGGGGCGGTCCCGCGGGGCTCCTCCCGGTGCTGGGTGGGGGGGGGCGGTCGCGCCGCGCTGCCGCGGGATAAAGGCGGGTGGCGGCGGTGCCGGGGCCGGTGTCGGGGATGGCGGCGCTGGGGGCGCTGGTGAAGAAGGCGTGGAGCGTGCGGCGGCTCGTGGTGCTGCTGTGCGCGCCCCTGGCGCTCGTGCCTGTGCTGCTCAGCCTGCCCCCCAAGGTACCCGCACCCGGGGCATCAGCGGTGACACCGGGGCACGGGATGGGGGTGACACCAGCCTAGGGGATGGGGGCGACGCCGGGGCAAGGGATGGGGGGTATCAGTAAGGGACAGGGGCAGCGACCCCGACTGGGGATGGGGGATGCAGCCAGGGACGCAGCAGTGGCACCAGCTGGGGATGCTGACTTGGACTGAGTTTATGGATCGGAGTTTCGTACTGTGGATGAAAAGTGTAGCGGATGCTGACTTGGGGCATCGACTGAGTGTATGGGTCATTGTTCCGTGCTGTGAACTGTCCGGCACAGCCCCGGGGACACGGACTAGGGTCAGAGCTTCGATGCTTTGTCTTGCCTCACTCCTCATCTCTTGCCCCAGCCCCAGCAGTGTTTGGCCACCACGCGAGTCGCTCTGCTACCTGCCAGGGTTTCCCCACAGAGGGAGAAGGCTGCTAAAGCTTGCATTGTGCCACAGCTCCTCGCCTTTTGCAGCCACCTTAGAGTGGGGTTATCTTAACTTTTTAGAGGGAAGAAGGTATAGATAGCATGAGCTTTATTTGTTCCTTGTATAGGCATTGGGAGGTGTAAGGCACCTATGGTTCAGAATTAGCTCAAACTAAGTGGCACTGACTAGTACTTCTTGATGATGCTTAGCTGCCTTATTGTCGTTTTTATCACTACTTATTGTAGTTTTTATCAGTAGCTCTCAAAGGAGAGCTGAGGAAACTGAGGCAAAGCAGGTCCATGGCCAGCACTGCCCAGTAAGGTGTTTGCAGAGCTGAGCTGGGAGGCAATTGTCCAGTACTTGGCTGGGTTCTGAGGTGGCCCGGTGTTGCTGTCCCACTCTTTTTGCGATGAGTATTGCGCTGGGCAGTGGTGTGGGCAGGGAGAGAGGGATGCTACAGGGCTGAAGGTGGCTGTGCAGAGGGGTTCATGCTGCAGGTCTGGGAAATGCAGGGGGAGCCACAAGTTCCACCTGCGCCGCTGTGTGTGATTCTCAGGAGGGACCTTTGGTGCTGTATCTGTAAGGGCTTTGTGAGTGAGGTATTTGTGTTGCTCTGTAGACACAGAGTAAATGAGTCTCCTGGTAAGTTTTGGGCTTTGTCTTGTGTGTCATGCTGCACGTTAAGCAAACTGTGGCAAAGTTTTGGAGACTGGAGGATTTTTGCAGCTGTCCTGCGTACACAGCTCTTGTGCACCAGGAGATCTGAGCTGTGGGTGGAAATCCATGGGGCAGTGAGGTCACTGGGAATTTTGTGCCATTGGCTTCAGTATGGGCAGGATTTCAGTCCTATTCTGACTCAGATCCATTTGAGAATGACTTTGTTCACATCAGAAAATAAGTGACGTTCAGTACTTAGTGATTATGGAATGATTCAGATGCTGTAAGGATGCAAAGGTGGAATTTACCTCTCTCTGTATAGTGTTTGTCGAGTGAAACCTTTATATTCAAGATAGCAAAATAAACTTCCTAAAAAAACTCCAAACAAAACAAAAAAACGTTGAATGACTGCTGCTTTTTTTTTAGTGGCATAATATGTTAAAAGAGAAAAGTCTTTGGATTCCATTTCCGTTTTTTCTGTTTTGCCTTTTTGGGTAATTTCTAAATAGGAATATACTAGAAGTTTGTTTGAAGAGCAGAAAGCACCTTGCACAGCAGGTACTTAATTCCTTTGCAAATTCATAAGTAGATAATAATAATTATATTGGTACATTCATAATTGGTACATAATAATTACATTGGTACATTCATTTATGCTAGCTAAGTGACTTCAATTATATTTAATAGCATCTTGTTTGACTGTGGCACTTGTAAAATCATGAGATATGGTTAGAAGGTGAAGGAGGTGCACTGTATGCTCAGTGCAAACTTGTGCTTGAACCACACAAGGATTAGTTGGGAGAATAAATCTCAGCTGAATCTGGTGCTGCGGGAAAGACCTCATTCCAAATGCTCTATGTACTGTTAGGAAGTGTATACTGTAACGCAGGCTGCATAAAGATTTAGGTGTTCAGGAAAAGGGTTTATCCATGGGTACAGAAGATGAAGACTCTGCTGGTGTAATGGTGCTGCTCACCCCTGCCCCACTCTTGCAATGTGCTGGTAGCATGTTCCTGGCTACAACCCTTAAAGGACCTTGTGCACAGTCCAGTCTGGTCAATGCTGCTTTATTAAACTAAAACTGGTGATGAGAAAGTGGAACTCTGCAGCTGAGAGGGTGAAGGGACAGAGGGGCAGCTGTGGGCAGGGAAGGAGAGGTGCTGGCAGAGAGGACTGGCCCGCTCGTGTTACTGATCTTTTCTTCATTTTACCTGGTTGATAAATGCATCGTAGTTGGTATCAGTGAGGCTGGGCAGTACCTGCAGTGATCGCTGTCAAAATCCTGATGCTGGCGTGGCTGTTAACTAGCAAAATGTTTCGAGCAAGCCCAACTGCAGCTTCACCAAGTTCTCCCCAGTTTGGCACTGGGATGAACTGTAGCTGTGAGGTACCATAGAGAATTGTATCCGTTCATATTTAGGGGTCAGTGATTCATCTAGTTTCAACACAAAGTTGTCTCTCACTTGCTCAGCAAGAAAGAAAACTTGCTGTTGCATCAACAAGGGATTAAGTTCTGACGTCTGGAGCTTGCCTGGACTGCCCACTGCAGCCTGAGCTGCAGGGGGCTGCAAGAGAGGAAGGGAACGGGTTACGCTTTTAACCACAGTGTAAAAACACCACAGGGGAACAAGTAAAGGCTCAGCAGGCAGGGGACCTGGCGGTGTTGGAGTTTGGAAGTTATCCTGGCGCGTGATGGGAATGTGTGCCCTCAGCTGTACCGCTTGGGTCAGATGGTTTATCGTAACACGGGACTCGAGTCCAGCCTCACGCTCTCCTGGGCAGCCAGGTTGCAAGAGCTGCTGTGAATCATAGAGTCATAGAATCACCAGGTTGGAAGAGACCCACCGGGTCATCAAGTCCAACCATTCCCACCAATCTCTAAACCATGCCCCTCAGTACCTCATCCACCCGCAAGGAATTCAACTGACTGGGCACCTGCTGGTGCTTCTGTCCCAGCCAGGGCACCTGTGGAAAGCAGGCTGGGGCAGGAGGAGCTCCTAGGTGTGGTGCAGGTGTTGTAGCATCCTTGATGCTACTAAGTACTTGTACATCTGGAACACAGGAGAGTTGAATGGGCTAAGGAGTCCTGTGTTCCTGCTGGGATGTTCAGTGTGCTACCCTGCAGAGTGTTATAGAAACTGGCCGGAGATGAGAAGGAGTGAGGCTCAGCCCTTGCTAGTCTCAGGATGGGGCTTCCCTTGTGAGAAGGTGTCTTACAGGCACCTCTTCAGTACCTTCTTGCTCTGGGGATGCTAAAATCTGTTCACCTGTCATTTACCATCTCCCCACTGGGCTGCTCAGCAATTTTAATCTCCCATGAGATTGGAGCCGTAAGGACCCACCTGAGATTTGACTACAAGGGCAGCATTTCATTTGGTTCTGGAGACCAAGGAAATCATGATCTGAAGTTGATATGACAGAGAACCACAAATAGGATGTGGCTTCTTGGATTAATGTATACTTCTGAGTGATAGCCTGTGCTTTGGGTGCAGTGGGTATACCAGTGAAATTTGCACCTAGGTGACATCTCCCTGGAGAAAAAAAATCCTCTGAGAAAAATTATCCATCAAGTCTGGCCTTGCTTGTTGCTGGTGAACTCCAGCATCCGTATCTGCAAGCTGGCATTAAAGCTTTTGTCAGTGGCCACCCTACGGTGGTTCTTCTCCAGGTCTCTGGAGGGTCCCTTCACAGAGGTTCGATGTCAGGGCAGGCACTGGTTCTGACATTACATTGATAGCCCTTGGTTTCATTTGATGCCCTTGTAGGCTGCAGTTGTGGAGAGGGAGACTTGCGTAAGTGGTTTTGAATGCAATCTCCTTTCTCTTAAATAGAGAAATGAAATTTCTTATTTGGGAGTGGGTTTGCTGAGACCTCAGGGTGTGTTCCCCAAGCTGTAGCTGAACTCTGAGTTCTGTCCATCATATGAAACAGCAGAAGGAAATGCTCTGGTGGAGCCGCTTGCCAGTAAACAGGTTTATGCACAAGGGTTTGTGGGTCACCTCCTGCTTTGGTTGCTGCTGAAATGGCTGAATATTTGTCCCGTGAGTAGAAATGCCTGTGACCCCCTCCTGCTCGAAGGGCTGTGAATGATTGCAAAGAGCTCGGACAGGGCAGGAGGGGCTGGAGGAACTGTTCTGCTGGAAGGGGCATGGGGGGCACTTTTAATGAGCTGTGCAAAGAGCTTGTTCCAACAGCTTCTAATGAACTCAATGTCTACAGCCTCTTGGCTTGGTAACAGCTGAGGCAGCCAAATCTGCTAAAAGGAGCTCTGAGCAGGCAAACTGGGGCCCAGCGCCTTCTGAAAACAGACTTGACTTCCTCAGTGGCCTTAGAGCGATTTAAAATTAACTTGGATGTAATGAGTCCTCCCAGTTAGAACAAGGAGACTGTAAGAACATCCAGAAGAAAAATGACATTGCTTGCGCTCGAAAGCAAAGAACAGGAACAAAGGCGTTGTGGGGGAAAGGGATGATGGAAACACAAGCAAGTGGGATGTTGGGTTGGGAGCAGGGTGCCCTGGGAGGTGGAGGGGTCCTGAGCTGAAGAGCACAGCCAGAGTACCGGAGGCAAAGAGGCCAGTCAGGAGAGCATCCTGGCTGGTGAAATAAGTGATTGTAGCTTGATTATACATTTCATGCATGAAGCCCATCTCTGCTGTGTCCATGCATGGTGATTTCAAAAGGCCGGTTTACAAAACTGGAAGCAGTAATTGGTTAAAAGAGATGAGAGGCAGAACTTCAGTGGGGAAAAAGGAGTGATAACTGGAAGTAGCGTGATTACATTTTACCACGTGCCCTGTGAACTTCAGTCTGGAAAGAGAGCAAGCCTACCAAAGAGAAGGCTGGCACAGGGAGGAAGCGAGAGCAGCAATACTTGAGGGAACAGGGAAGCTGACATGAGCCGATATTAACTGGAAACTAAGAACCGTAAAAAACATGATAAAGGAATGTGAAGGAATTGAGGAAGAAATCCTTGGGCAGGATGTTCAGGGTGATGAGCGGTGTTTCAGGAGTATGGCATGAAAGGAATCTTACCCATCGTATTCTGTTTCCAGATGGACAACACAGAAAAAGCATTATTCCATTAAGCATTTTTGTTCTGTACTCAGGAAAGTGCTTGTAGCACAGTCCTATATCATAAGAAGTTGTCTGATAATGAAATATTTTTATTGTAATATTAGCTAAAGGGAAATTAAAGTACTTGAATCCAACCGTGGCTACTTGAAAATCTACGGGTTTAAACAACTTCCATACAAGAATTTTATAAGAGCTGGGAATGCTGGCTGCAGGTCAGACTGATCTAGAGCCCCTCTTGGGAAGCAGATTCCAAAGAAGAGCTTGACATGGCTACCCACAGCCAAGAGGGTTAGTGTGATATTTGTGTGTATGGACATAAGGCAGTTGGGCAGCAGTAGTGGGGATCTACCAGGCTGCTGTTTGCTGAGGTTGTGGCTTTCACCAGAACGACCTTCCAGTCCGGCTGCCACAGCTCAGAAATGGCTTTGATAAATTGGAGAAATCTCAGAATGAGTAAAGGACTAGAAAACAGATCATGTGGTGAAAGGCTGCAGGAGCTCAGCTTATATCTTTTAAAGAATAAAGAGGCAAGGAGCAACTTGATCGCTACCTCAAAGCCACATCCATCACAAGCAGAATTCGGATGGGGATGGTCCAGGTTAAAGCATAAAGGGGGCACATATAAGGAGATGCAGAGTGTTGAAGCTGGCAGATTCAGAGTATCACAATGTATTTTTAACAGTGAGGTTAATTAATTACAGGAAGGGCTTGCTAAGCTTGTGGTGGGTTCACCATGGCTGAAAGCATTTCTTTTTTTCTAATCAAATATGGCCAATCTATCTTAAAACCAAACCCAAAGCCTGATGCTGAAATGACGTGTTTTAGCTTCACAGCCCACAAATGTTTGAAGTTGTAGGATCTGTTGCTGCCTCCAAGAGAAGGCATAAGCCTCAGATCTCCAAGCCTGAGAAGTTTTCTCCAAGATGCCTGTTTCATTTGTCTTTCATTTTCGTTTTCTATGTGATCTTGGTCAATTTGCCCACTTTCTCTGAGCTTTGGCTGTCCCATTTGGAAAGTAGAGAAAATTATTTTCTGCCAACTACAAAATACTTAAAGAAGTTTAAATAAAAGTGTTTAATAACCTTTATGTCTTTTTAGCATAACTCCAGAGCAAAATGTCTTCCCTGCATCTCTTACAGATTGTGTGGCTGTGTTACTGGCTCCTTTCTAGCCACTCTGCAAATATCTAGTGGGAGAAAAACAACTCTGCTGGCAGGAAGGCTGGTAAACAAGGTTTGGTTTATGTCCAGATTACATAATGTTTGCAGGAGCTGGGTTGGTAAAAATCAGATTCACTTATCTATTGCATTGGAGAAGAGGCAGTGTAAGCAAGATAGCTAATAGCACAGTCAGAGCTGCAACGTCAGAACAGTTTGTGAGTGAGATGCTAAAAGACACTGGTACTTTTTTGTTCTCAGTATCACGGACGGGATGTTCCTATGTGATGGTAGTGGGAAGGAAGGACTTGGAAAGCTCTAGTTTCAGCCAAAATGTCTCTTGATATCGGGATTGAGGTCCTGGAGGAGTCCTGTCACCTGTCTGTCGCTTGTTTGCGTAGGGTGGAAAGGTGATGGGGGAGCCTGGGTGTGGGTGGCGAGGCTCTGATGACCATGGAACATGCAAAGGTTGATGGATCAAAACCAAAGCTTGGCAGTGTCTCTGGATAAGGATTCTTCGAGTGCTGGGTTAGTCTGGTGGGGGGGCTGTGGCGCTGGGCTTGCCTGGAGCTGGTGGAGTGCAAAGTCCAGCTGAAGCCCCCGATGTCCCTGTTCAGGTTGGCAGTGGGGGCTGGTGGCACGTGCCCCAGTGCTTGCCTGGGTGAGCCACTTTGCCTTATCTGACCTATGTTCCCTGCCAGCACCTCCTTTCCCTGGGGCATCTCATCTGCCCTTCCAGGAGCCCTCCTGCTCCCTCCAGCTCTCCTGCCCACAGGAGACTGCCCTGTGTGTTGGCTTCCTCTCCCATAGCTCAGCAGGTCCCCCAGCATGGAAAATCCCCAGCCCTTTCGCTACAGCAAAGACAGGATCTGTGTCTGGAGGGGCAGAGGTTGTTCCCGAGGCTCTTGAGCAACAGAAAGATGAGCTGCTGCAGTCCAGAGCCACGGAGCACTTCCCTGGAAATCATTAAATGGTTATAAAATTAACCCAATCACAAGACCTATTTTAAAGTTTGGATGTGCTACCATTTTCCCCACCAAACTTTGATAGACTGATTTTGAAAAAAAAAAAAATACCCCAAAACTGCAGGGAGGTAGGGGATGTCGGAGTCTGACAGGGACACAGCAGGGGACTGAAGGATAAATATCATGTGGGGGTGATGATCCTGCGTGCAACAGTGCACACAGCCCAGACCATCCCTGGGTTGTGCTTGCTCCAAATCTAAATTTCTTTGAAGTGGTCTTTTCTTGTTAAGTGCTTCTCCTATCTTAAATGAAAAGCTTGTGTAATGTAGGTGTAGTTTATCTTCTTTTAGGGTAGAATAAGTTGGATAAACAATACTACAGCTTGCTTTTTAAAGCAGTTTGCTGTTGATCCATATAGATTTCAAAATTCTGGGAAAACCCTCCAGGCAGTGGTTTTGTGCCCTGTTTCAGTTTTACTTTACAGTTTACCTTACAGTTTTGGCTTTTGATCTTGCAATGAAGATTATTTATTAGATTCATGCTGTGTTTCAATGCAATGTTTTCCAGAACACCTTCCAAACACCAGAGAATAAATATCCCTTACTTATAATTAGTTTTCTAAATCTTACTCTGTCTGTTTCATCAAGGCAATTGAACCCTTTTCTGATATGCTCACATATCAAGGTGTCCTTAAATGTTTTCACTTGCTTTGCCCGTGTAAAGCAAAATGTGTGTGTGTTGAAGTTGACTGTGGTGCAGCTTTCCTTGCAGAAAACTGAAGAATATTTTGCCAGTGGGAGAAAAAAATTACTTATACAGCCTTTAATCAAATGGGAAAGGACTTAATGAAAGCAAAGCTATTTCTTTGGTGTATAAAAGAGTCGGAATGAAGAAAAATTATTAGTTGCTATGGGAATGGAGTCACTAATCTAGTGTGCAAACATTTTAAAGCGTGATTCTTTATTTTTGCAAAATTTAGCAGTGCCAGGTTTGTTGCTGTGCTTGTTTGGAGGAAGTGAAGCCGTGGGGAGCTCATGGGAGCTGCCAGGTGCCAGGGCTGAGCCCTGGGAACGTAGTGGGTTTACTTCACAGTATCTCATATCAAGTAATTTTACCGGGGTCTAAAACTAGGACTGCAAATGATCTTTAAATGCAGATGTTGGGAACCTCACATGAAGTGATGGCTCCTCTATGATTATGTGTTAAAAATTGAAGCAAATTACTCTCAGTTCTCCAATATTCGTGTTTCCACTGCAGTGAAGCACTGGAGCCTTACTAGCAGAACTGCTTGTGAAGTACAAAGCTTGAGTGCTAAAAGCAAATCAGAAATTCTGTCATTCTAGCCACTTTTCAAACACTCACTACAGACAGGTTGACCGATAAGTCCATATTAGTTTCAATTCACTTGGCTTTATGCACTCAGCAGGATGTCTGCTTTTTGTAGTAGATTCTGTTCTTTGGCCTCCTCAATAACCATGGTTATTCTTTATCTTCAGTTTGTGGGTGTGTTACTGGGCTGGAGTCTGCACTAGGAGCTTGGGGATGACCACGTTGAGCTGAGACCTGGGGTGGCTTTTTTGCAGGTGGCCAGACGAGTTGGGGCTCCGCCGTACCTTCTCTGGTCCCTTGTTGCACCCTCAGACACTGCAGCTGAGACCATGTTATCCCAAAAATGCAGCTCCACTGAGTTCCCAGCCCACGCGGTTCCCAGCCCAGACGTAGCAGGGAGAAGAGCCCCAGCAAGCCCAGACCTGGCTGCTGGAGAGGAAGGTCCAAGCAGGAGGACAGAGGTGCCTTTGAGTAACAAGTCAACCTGTTCAACAAGCTGGAAAAGAGTGGTAAAATAAATAGCTCTGTGGCTTCCAAATGCCTCCTAGCTGTTATTTATAGCGCTGCGGGCACTCTGCCCCACAGTTAGTGACAATATCCCCGTTCAGCCGTGCTATGACCAAGCCCAGCTCCACACTAGCCTCCCCGCTGCTCCCATGGGGCTCTCTCCTCCTAGCTTGGAGCAGTCCTCCTAACTTCTTCCTGTCGCTCATTATTTTGGCCGTGGCTGTCAGGACAAATGGCTTTGGTCTAGTTTGTGGCTTCTGGGTGGATGAATGAATTCGTGCTGCACTGGGGGGGCACTGGGTTCCTGCCAACCTCGGCTGAGGCTGGGGCAATGCTGGGCATGGGTGAGCTCCCAGCTCTCAGGAAACAGCGTGACCCCAGGGCACTTGATTTACTGATTTCCGTAGGGACTAGGGTGAATTGTTATGGAATGGTTTCTCACAGATCTCTTGGGAGACTCTGATCCAAGAAAAGAAACCTTTCTATGTTACTCCTATTGCAAATGAGGGACTCATTGCATCCATCTCAAAGCTGTTTTTCCATGCAAAGCACTGTCTGTGGAAGTTGGAGAGAAAGCACAGATATTAAGTGTAGCTGGGTCACCTAGGGATGCTAGCAGCACTTGCTCTTACAGCAACACAATTCAGTGTGGAGGGGCAGTTCCTGCTCTCTAGAGTTTCTTGATGATGCCCCAGTGCATCGCCACCCTGCAGCACACGGGAAGTTTAGGCAATCAAGGAGGCTTTGCTGTGGTCTCAAAGGTTTAATATAAGTCCTGAACTCCTACACACTGTAGAGGGGAAGATGATGCAGTTGATGGAAATCATCTGGGAGAAATACTGTATCCTTGAAGGAGTTATTGGTGTATTTTCTTGTCTAAGTGTCTCCAAAGGAAAAGACATCTCTGTAATGCCTCATGTCTTACTTTTCCTCTCTCCTCCTTTTGCAGGAAGGAAGATGTCTGTATGTGATCCTGCTGATGGCCCTGTACTGGTGCACAGAGGCGCTACCCTTGGCTGTGACAGCTCTACTGCCCATCGTCCTCTTTCCCTTCCTGGGGATCCTCCCATCTAACAAAGTTTGCCCACAATATTTTTTAGACACCAATTTCCTCTTCCTCAGTGGTTTAATCATGGCCTCAGCCATTGAGGAGTGGAATTTACACCGAAGGATCGCGCTCCGGGTCCTTATGTTGGTGGGAGTCCAGCCAGCCAGGTGACTATGGGAGCAGGGGGATCTCCAAGGGGGACGTAAGCTGCAGGTGCTCAGGTAGTGGGCTGTGATGTGATTGTCCCCTGTATTGGGGGCTGTCCACGTGCCTTTTCTCCAGCTTGTTGAGTTTAGTCAACGTTTGCTCAGATGCCAGTGAAGCTTGAGGAGAATAATTTGGTTCAGCCCCATATATTTACTCCACTCACTTACAGGATAGTTGCAGAAGTCCTTTTTGCTATTAGTTTTGTTATCCCTGCATATGAGCTTTTCTTCCTATAGCTGTAATGTATCACAGAATGTGCCTAACTGAAGAAATTCAGCTTTTCCCTTTTTTCTCTCTTCCAGACTAATTTTAGGGATGATGTTGACAACGTCTTTCCTGTCCATGTGGTTAAGTAACACTGCCTCCACTGCTATGATGCTTCCAATTGCAAATGCAATTTTAAAAAGCCTCTTTGGGGAGAAAGACACATCTAAGGATATGAACAGGGGAAATGAAGAAAACCAAGGTAATTGAGATAGAGCAGTAGCATAAGCCAGCTGAAGTCTGCCCTACTGCTGTCAAATACACCCCATTTTATTGACTTCAGTGGCACAAGTACCAAGTTTCTTAGTTGTATCTTGATCTGAGTGGCTTTATTGCTGCGGTGGAAGAGTATTGGCATAAAACTTCCTTTTATTCTGCACTTCACCAGCAACGAAGCTGGTGAAGGGGCTGGAGAACAGGCCTTATGAGGAGCGGCTGAGAGAGCTGGGATTGTTTAGCCTGGAGAAGAGGAGGCTGAGGGGAGACCTCATTGCTCTCTCCAGCTACCTGAAAGGAGGTTGTGGAGAGGAGGGAACTGGGCTCTTCTCCCAAGTGACAGGGGACAGGATGAGAGGGAATGGCCTCAAGCTCCACCAGGGGAGGTTTAGGCTGAACATTAGGAAAAAATTTTTAATGGAAAGGGTCATTGGGCACTGTCAGAGGCTGCCCAGGGAGGGGGTTGAGTCACCTTCCCCGGAGGTGTTTAAGGGATGGGTGGACGAGGCGCTGAGGGACATGGTTTAGTGTTTGATAGGGATGGTTGGACTCGATGATCCGATGGGTCTCTTCCAACCTTGTTATTCTATGATTCTATGATTCTACTTCCTCACGTCATACAGGAGGCAATGCTTTTGAGTTCTCTGGAAAAAAAACAAGAAGTGGTGATGCCTGGCCAACCTGCTCCCTAAACCTGCTTCTGGCACAAGTTAAAGTCCAGCTCTGTGGGTGTGATGGTGGTGGGATTTGTAGGGATGCTTTGCTGTGGATGTAGCTGGAGCCCGGGGGGGCTGTAAAGAGTAACATCTGGCCAGATGAGTGCTACGGGGTGTTGCTGCAGGGACAGGCAAGGGACTGGCCAGGCAGTGAGAGAAGGGCAAGGGTGAGGACAATGGCCCCTCCATAGACAGGGCTGCCATGTGCTTGGATACAAGTGGGTTTTCTTCTCATTTTCCCATTTGTTCTCCCATGAAACTGGAGCCTGAGCTGGGGGAGAAAAGGGGGGTGAAAGGAAAGGCTGGCAGGTTAAATACCTGTGCTTTTTGATTTCCCAGCTTGATGCTATTGCTTGGTGTAGTTCTGAGCAGGCTGTGAACAGGCTGGGTCGGGGTATGCAGTCCAATAAGATCTTCCACCAGCACTCTTCTCAGAAGTCATTTACCAGGAGTTTGGGCTTCTGATAGACAGTCATAAGAAATAGCAAAACAGAAATGAAGTAATGAAGTCCCCTTTGTAGCTGTTACTGATAGTTGGAACAGTAGTTGCGACTTCTTTCTTCTGCTAATTAGTAATTCTTCTGCCACTGTGATTTAAAGCAATGGCTTTTTGGTTCCCACTGAGTCCTAAGGTGGAAAAATGAGTCCCCAGAAGAAGACTCAAATGTGCATATTCTAATAAAGATATAATTAAACATTCATCATTAATGTCTAGCAGTCATGAGATATTTGCACTCCAGGTTGGTTTATCACATTTGCTTTATGAATTTTTGACTGTTCACATCTATTAAAACTGAGCCCATTCACTTTCTTGCTATAATTTCTCATTTTGTGGAAGCATTGTGTTTTGTCAGTCTGCTTTTAACCTTCTTGACCCCATCCTCTGAAATGATTTGAATGTGTAGTTTGGACTGCAAATACGGTAGAGTTTGGGAACACATAAAATCAAGACCCTCATTGTTCTAGACATTTGCAAGCACAAAATTAACATCTTTGGTTCACAATGCTTACAGTGATGAGAAAGCCAGAAAAGACAAAGGGAGAGGCATGCAAGTAGAAGAATGAATAAAGTGATGCTTTGCAAATATTGTGTATAGGAGTGTTGATGTATTTTTCTTTGGACCTAGAGACTCATAAAAGTGATAAATGCAAGTGAAGGAGGAATCATCTATAAAATGTAACACACAAAAATGCAGGATATTTTGTAGACTTTTTATTTAAACATGTGTCCCAAGGTAGACTCATCCTTTTCTATGATCTTTCTGAATGGATGAGAAAAGCTGACTTCCTTGAAGGAAGCCCTAAACCTGAAGTCAGTCAAAAGCAACAAATCTGATGTTACACCTAGGAGCGGAGACGTGAAGGTGAGCTTTCTGCAGGGAATTCCTGTCGGTCAGGTGTCATCTATAGTCAGGGCTGGTTGCTCTTCTCCAATGGGGCTGTTGCAGTTTTTTTCACAGACCTGATGAAACCTGACTGACTGTAAGAAACCTGTATTTGAGATAAAAGTATACTTATTTTATAGTTTACTTAACTTTTATAATCTACCTGAGTTGTAATCTGTTCAAAAAACAAGACAGCTGGATTTATTTATGAAGGGCACTGTATGTGGAAGCAAACTTTTGCAGTGGCATGTGATGAGGTCGATTTGCAAATCTGATTGGATATGTGTTAACTCTGTAGTAGTGTCCAGGAGGCTGAAAAATACTCAAGCGGCTGAATATATACATAAATATAGTGTGTGTATATATATATATATACACACACATATTAAAGAATATGTAGCATGTAAAAGCATTTTATTTTCTGAAGAAATCTCAACAAGTGTGTAAAGCCAGCTTTGTGAAGGGCTTTGCTTGCGTACACACTGCCAGAAGTGAAGTGATGTCTCTAATCAATTGGTTACACTTCTTTGCTGGTGAGGGAACCTCAAGGATATAATCACTATGTCTGTGCTCAACCGTGTGGGCAGCATGTTACAGCAGAGTAAATATTTGTGTGCTTGTGTTACTGGTGGCTAAAATTTGGTGTAGTGTTTTGTTCATTTTGACGCTATTGGCTACTGACACAAGCTTGCAGTTTGAAGAACTTTGGTGGCTCTAAGTCCCAGCTGGTTCTGGTTCATTCAATCAGGGTTATAAACTGAACACCTACAGGCTTCATTTCCACATCCAGAATCTTTCTTTTAGAGGTAGGTTATAGATTCCCTGCAATTCTGTCTGCTGTCTCCAGCGATAGGTGAGTCACAAGCTGGAAACCACTGTGCTAGTGAGCCTGACATCTCTCTTGCGCTCTGCCCACTAACCCATCATTGGCAATGTTTCATTTCTCTGAGCAACTTCAGTATCTCCAGCTGAACATCACAAGATGTTTCCTGCATAAAGAATGTTTTCTGCAAATTCAAGATAAACTGCAGTCAGTGCTTGAGGTGTTCATTGGGTTGCAGACCTGGAAATGATGCCTCTAAAGGGGCAGGTGGGAAATGTGCATTTTTGGACACTGCTGCCTGGATTGGAAGCCTAACCCCAGCCTGTGCTGGCAGGGTGTGGCCACAGCACTGCTGCCTGCAGTGCTCAGTGGGTGGAAATATTCCTTCTCAGGGTTTTTCAGCTTTTTAGAAACAATGAAAATGTCATTAAAGCCAAACCTCTCTAGGACAAGCCTTTCTGCTTTTAGAGTGTATGAGTTATATGGGTGAAATGGCCACTGAATTATTCTCATACTACTCTGTGAGAGGTGTGTACAGCCAGGTCCTACCTGAGTGGTCTTCTGACTTATGGACCTGTAACAATTTTTGGCTTTTTTTTTTCAAGTTTCATAGGAAAAGTTTGCTCTGCAGCAGCTCTGGCTTTCCTTTCCGCAGTTGCCTTTTGCAGACCTTCCTTGAGAGGTAACTCACAGATGGTCCTGGCGAGATGGGATGGGGGTTTGGGCTTGGCAGGGGAAAAAAAAATTGAAGAACGTCAAGAAGCAGAATGAAGTATGTCATTCAAAGCCAGCACTAGGCTTGAGAGGGATGGCAGTGGTAACAGGCCTTGGGCTAAAGGAGTTGGGGGATCAACAGTCAGCCAGGGTTGCTGTTTGTACTTCTAATTACATCCCTTGATTGCGTCATCATTGGGATGAAAGCTCAGTGTGTGTGTGTCCGAGCCAATTAACTCCAATTCGGTAAATTAGTGATGTGTAAAACATGACTTTGCAAAACTGCTTAGTTCACTGAGCTGGAATGAGGTCTGTGTCCTCAGTGCACACGTGAATGAGTTCAGTGACCGCTGGCCCCTCTCCATGCACTACTCTGGGTCTCCAGTGCATATATGGGTAGAAGAGGATCATGGTTCAGACCAAGGAGGGGTTGAAGGAAATTTGGGGTGGCAGTGGCAGGAAAAGGGCTTTGCACGCAGTGATCTGCAGTGCCCAGGGAGGTGCAGGAACCCAAAACTGTAAAAAGAGACCTAGGAAAGATGGTAGAGCCAGTGGGAGTGGGAAGGACCACCTGGGCTGAAGGTGGAAAAAACTCACAAGTCCTCCAGTCCTGCGGAGGACTATGGAAAATGGGATTTGATGGCACACCTCTACTCCTAGTCTCAGGACATCAAGCCATGCATGAGCCAGAACTACAAATGCCACAAGCCTTAGCGTGAGATCTGGTAAAAAAGAGTGATTGCATTGTATTTCTGATTTCTGAATTCTCCCATGTGTACGTGTGTGGTACAGTGGGGGGCACCTCCCAGTTTACTGCCAAAGGCAGCGCCGGTTGTTCTGGCCAAATTATACACTTTCCCCTAGTGCTCCTGAGTCCTCCTTGTGTTCGCTGTGTGGTGGTAAGGAGGACACAGAGGTAGAGCCCATGTGAAATATGCAGGAGGGTCCCTGGGAACTGGGTTCCCCCTGGGGTGGCCCTAGACTTGTGTTGGGAACCTGTCTCTCAGCTCGAAGAGTCTGTCACCAGTGGAGGGGATGATGGGCTTGGGAAAGGTCCTTGCTGTCGGGGTGGATTTCAGAGGACCTGGTATGAAGCCTAATCCCCAAAGGTGCCCCACTCTCATCTTTAAGGAGTGAATTATGGCTTTCTGGTGACTTTGTGCTAGGTGTCTGCAGGGGGTGAAATTCTCATCCCTTGGGAACAGAGATCCGCAGCAGGGAGTGCTGTGCCTCACAGGTCCAACAGTTTTGGTGGCAGGAGAAGCTGGGCTTGTTTATCCCCTTCCTTTGCACAGACCTCTGTAAATGGCAGTTGTTCCCTCCATTCCTCTGTTTGGTTCAAGGAGAATTTTCTAGATGCTTTGAACTGTTTTAAAGTCCTAATCTTTCTTTTTCAGCATCTTTACAGCAGAATAAACTTTACACTGTACCAACTGAGATGCAGTTTCTGGCAAGTACTGAGGAGTAAGTTTAACTATAAAGTTTGTATTAGAGAGTTGAGAGAGAAAATTATCCCCTGAGCTAGACCAAGTTATAGGAATTTGAAATTCAATTATTGAAATGTTTTGATTATACCAAGTGTCCCAATCACTAGCAACCTGATGATACAAGCCCTCTTCTGTGTGTTCAGTGGCCCTCTGTGTGTCTAAATTGTTGCAGGGATTTTCCACGAGTCCGAAATGGTAGCCAGGGGTGTCTCCTGCAGGGGAATTGTGCCTTGGCTTTCTTGGGTGTATCAAACGTGTGAAGCTAGTGATGTAAAACCCACCAGGATTTACACACTGGCGATGGTCCTGCTTTGATAACAAAGATGGGGAGGGAGCATCTTTTCAGGAACAGATGTTTCTTTCCTCTCAGTGCTATCAGATGTTATGTTTCTGGGTTTTTTTTTTTTTCCTTTTAGCAGTCCTGTGGACTTCATGCTAGGTGTTACAAGTTGCTGAGGGTCTAGGCAAGGTGTGTGCCCCCTCAGCTCCTACAGGCAGGTGCTGAGAGTGCTCTGCCCTCTGCAAAGCTGCTGGTGCCATGTGGCAGTTCACTGAGCAGACCCCTCTGCTGCACAGGGCTGCTTAGGTGTCCCTGAGGACAGTGTTAGCTTGGATTTCTAAAAACTGGGAATTTTCCTTCTGTCAAGGCTCTGAAGTGGTTGCACTGTATTTAAACCAGGGCTTTCACCGGATTCTCTTTTGGACTATTTTAAAGCAAAGATCTGACGGAGGAGAAGGAGGTTACCTGCGATGCTTTGTCAGACTTAAAGAAGGAGGAGGAATACAAAACAAATATTTGGAAAGGTTTCCTCATCTCAATCCCATATGCAGCCAGCATCGGAGGTACAGCAACGCTGACTGGAACTGCACCGAACCTTATCCTTCTGGGACAGCTGAAGAGGTATGGGAGGCTATCTCGGAAAGCCTTGTAAATCCTGGAAAACAGAGGCATGTTCTCCATCCCTGTAGGAAATTCCCTTCTGTGCTGAGAACTAGTTTGAAAAATTTATGCCCTTCTGGAATATTTTGGGAAACTTGATGAGCAGATGAAAGCAGAGAGTGGTCGCATCAGGTTTTACTGTAATAAGCAGGTTTCCAGCCTACCCAGCCAAGTTGGCAGCCAGACTGGTGATGTGTGCTTCACCTTACGGATGCTCTTAATTCCGTTGAACTTAATGGGATTTGACTACACACAATTAATCTTGTAACTGTTTTGATGAAACAGGCTGTGTAGTGTTTTGTGAACAATTATATTTGCTGCTGTATGGTAGAAAGAAAAGTAAGGAACCCACTACTTCTGGCCTGTTTTCTTAGTCATAAAAGATGCCTCCTGTGTTTGTAGGAGCAGAGATTTGTGCCATCCTGTGTGCCCACAGGCGTTTCTTAACTTTACTGGCCTCCATAAGTAGTATAGTCAGGCTCTCCTAGGCTTTACAGCACCTCTGTGAGGTTCATGTTTAGATTCCCCAGCAGTTCTTGTAGCAGGGTTTAATCCTGGGTGTTCAAGAGTATAATTCTACGAAAGTATCAGCCCATCTGGAGAGAGATTTTCAGGTCTTCCCTTGCAGGCTTGCACAGCTGGGTGGGTGAGCTGGGTGGCCTGGGGGGTTGTCCCAGCACCACAATCCCCACATCTCCTGCTGCCCAGATAGCTGCTAACACACACAGAGACACACAGAGGAATAGTCTTTGAATGCACACTGGCAAGTCTGTGGGACATTTTGCTGCTGATTTCAGATGTGTATGTACCCTTAAATGGAAGGGTTGTTTTCCCTTCTTGCATTAACATGATTTTTCCCGTTTGCTTAGTTATTTTCCAGAATGTGATGTGGTGAACTTTGGTTCTTGGTTTATGTTTGCATTTCCTTTAATGCTGATTTTTCTTCTCCTGGGATGGCTATGGATCTCCATCCTGTATGGAGGAATTAACCTGAGGTATGTTTATGTTCACTGTACACATATGCAGTCCAGCTATTACCAGCATTGTGAAATACCTGTTCATCATGATTCTCATACTCAATTTATGCTGTCACCCAGGATCATCTCCTGGACAACTAACTTCAGAATTCTCCTGTTATAGCAAGTTATCTGTTTTTAGGAAGCTGATATTTCATAGTTATATACACTTCATCTAACTGTGATACCTATGGGTACACGGCGTGTATTATGCATTAATTCAGTGGAACATGCAATTTTTAAAGGTTATTTTACTGCCTGACCTAGACCTGTGGAGGTCAGTGGCAGATTTCCATTGACAAAAGGGAAAGCAGGATCAAACTTTGAAGTCCAGCACTGAAATTGTGGTTCCCTTGGAACTAGTAGCAAAAATCTCCTAGAATATAGAAGAACCAGGATTTGTTCCTGGGGTGCAAACTTGTATTTGGAACAGACTACTCCACTACAGGGCTTAATTTTACAACAATGTGTTAATCTGTAACTGGGAACAACATGGTTTTCCATAAATCTTTGCTGGATATGTGCAAGCCCTTAAGATGACTGCAGCATTGCCATGCTGGTTCATTTGGAGTCTTTCTTTCCCCCTTGCACACTCTTGTATGTGATAGTAACAAACTGGTCTTGCTTCCTCCAGGGAGCAGAGCAGACAAAATTTCTAGTATTTAGTAAAGTCTTTAATTGTTATTTTGAGTTAAAAATACAAATAGATGCTGGGGGGAGGAGGAAGACCAGGTGTCCAAATATTTACATTGTCTCAGACACTGGGGAAAAAAATCAATGGGAAAGTTTCAATTCCGAAAATGTCAAACTCTGGTGCTTAAATTGCTCATGGGGCTTCACGAGAGGCTCAGTTTGCTGCTGTGGGATGCTCTGCCAGCTCACAGCTGCTTAGCTTGGCATCTTGTGCCTGGGGCTTGCGTGATACGGAGCCTGAATTCCTGTGTCCTGCAGGGAGGGCTGGGGCACAGCTCTGGCATCCTGCTGGATGGCCCTGGATGATCAGGTGAGGGGAGCTGTGCTGGTGAAAGCCTCGTGTGAAATGCAAAATTGCTCTCGTGCTCAGAGAACGTGATGCTTTTTGTTTTGTTTGGCTCATCCCTGTCAGCACAAAGCCTGCCTTTATTGGGATAGCTGGGCCAGCACCGATACCAGTATTCCCCAGTGGCGAGGAGCCTTGGAAGAGACGTTGCAAAGCTGGACAAGTACAGCCGAGGCTCTGCAGGAGTTTGTTGGGCTGCTTTGACTCTAGAAACTCAGGGATAGTGGCAGGACTTTCTATTTGGGAAAATCCTTGGTGTCTGCATCACAGTACAGGCAGATGGACATTGTTTCAATAGAAGGTTGGCTTTGCTTGAATCCAAAAGACATCAAAAAGCTTACATATGGGCTGGCTGAGCTGACATAATGCTGCTGTCAATAACAGCCCCCCTAAAAATAAGAAATGAAAGAGCCGAGTATATCTAGTTGAGGTTCACAAATTTCTGAATGAGTAATCATTCATCCACATAGAAGATCAAGCCACGATATCACTTTGCAACAGTGAATGAATTAAGGAAGCACAGAGCTAGATGGATGCATCTGATGCAGAAAGTTGGGTTGTTTAGGTTTAATCAAGGTCACAGACAGGGTTAGAAATAGGGGTTAATGGCTTGGGATGTGATGGGAGATGAGGTGCAAGATATGAATATATCATTTGTATGCACATACTGCAGCGGATCAAACAGTGTGTGCGGTCAGTGTGGCTGAGTAAGAGGCTTAGCCAGGAGCACATTAACATTCCTGGCCAGTTGGAAATTCCTCACATTTTTGTTGATCCTCAGCAGCATCCTGGGATCACCCAGGAAATTAAAAGTGACTTGAGAATTGAAGAGACAGATTGATTTTCTGTGTCACCCTCTTACTAGTTGTTCTGCCCAAGTAGGTAATTGCTGGAGATGAGGAAATCCTGCAATGTTAGAACTTCCTTTTGGCAGTCACAGACGATGCTGGAGGAAACAGTTCAGAGTATAAACGGGAGGAAACTTCCTAACCTCTGCAGGGTCTCCTTTGTATGAATGCAGAGAGCGAGGGTATAGAAAATAGGGCCTTGTTGCCTCTGTCTGCACCAGAGACTCATCATCAGTCTTCATGATTCGAAGATAATGGAGACCAGAGATGTGGGATTCTTTGAAACTTGCAAAGTGGGCACTGGAGAATAACAGTGTCACGCATATACTGCATTAGAAAATGCATCATTTACTATGCCATGTCAGCATTTAACTGTGTCAGTCACGTTAGAAGCATGTAAAGTTATAACTGTGTTTCTTGGCAGGGGCTGGAAAACAAAAAAGTCAAATATAAGAGTGGATGCAGAAGCCCGAGCCAGAGAAGTGATAAAGGAGGACTATCAGAAACTGGGTCCAACAAAGTAAGTCAGAAAACTGGGACTGAAATGAAAAAGAAATCAAGTGGGTTGGAAATGCCTTAAGAGTGGAGAACTAGGGGAAATAGAATTTTTTAGAATAAAACAGATGTTTCTACTCAGAGTGTTTGCAACCTGCTGAAGTTTGCTTTTGCACACTCCAGCTTCTCCATCTCCTTCTCTAGTGGGAATAATTGCAAACAGCAGCTTGTATTCAAATCTTCTGAAGAACAAAGTTGGTGTTATGGAGTGGATTCATGCTGGGTTGTTTAATTACTGTTTGTAATATTTCTACTGCAGGAACAAAACCAATCCTGTGAGCATTATGTACTAACCAGCACAGGCTGAATTTTGAAGGTTTGTGCATACCTGTTCTGCGAAAGAGGGAGCATTTGCTGAGGAGGCTGATGAGTCGTATGAAAGATATAAATCATATGGATTGTGAATATGCTTTAAGAAAGCTTAATAGCTACTCAAAGAAAGTATGTGGAAAGAAATCAGACCCATGCCACGGAATACTTTATTTTTGCTAAGTAACTACTCCAACCTTACTAGTCAGGTGAAGAAAGAACAAGACTCTGTTACTTATTGTAGTTTCTCAAAGAACTTATCTTCTGGGAACAGCTTGGTGCAGATTACAATGGTGGGAGTTGTAATTTTGAGAAAGGAACCAGCAGGAAGAAACAGGAGTTTTAGACTTGTGAGAAATGCCAAAAAAAGGGGGAAGCAGGAAAGGTAGAATGTCTCCAAGAATCAAACCCTAGATATGTCCAGCCACCCAGATATTCTGGGCTGTGAGGGCAAGTGAAGGTTTTTGAAACTGTAGATCTTACTGTGAAATGCTCTGTGTTTCTCCATCTGTAAAATAATATTTTCATGCTTATGGCAATGCTGTGAAGGTTCAGTGATGTTTGTGTCATGCTATTGACATTGTAATTATTGCTGTTGTGTAGAAAATAGAGTGGTTCTTCAAAGACAGTTGTCTGTGCCTGCGTTGTAAATTAAAGAAATTGGTTTACTTGTTCCATTCAGTACATTATCGAGCAGCCTGCAAAATGTCTCTGAAAGAATCAAAGTCCCCCTTTGAGGTCTAGGAGTGAGAAAGTGCATTAAGCTGTGCTACACCGATCTGATTAGCAACCCCATAACTTAAAATCAATGCAAGTGGCCTCTTCCCCATGGTTTCAATGCCCTTCCTTGTGCTCAAAAAGATTTTAAACAGTGTTTTGAGGCAAGGTCTTTGTTAAATCTTGACTCCACTAGAGTGGAGAAATACCATTTAGTGAATGGTATTTCTTTTTATTCTGCTGTTTTCCATGTGTCTAGGGGATACTGTTTAGGTTTTAACCTTGAAGTTTGCTCCTGCTGCATCATATCTGAATCTTAGCTGTCCTTTTACATTGCTTGAACTGGAGAGAAACTATCCCTAGCTGACTGTGCCTCAGGGACATCCCAGAGAGCAGTGGGAGGGGATGAAGAGGAGGCTGAGGGGAGACCTCATTGGTCTCTCCAACTACCTGAAAGGAGGTTGTAGAGAGGAGGGTGCTGGCCTCTTCTCCCAAGTGACAGGGGACAGGACGAGAGGGAATGGCCTCAGGCTCTGCGAGGAGAGGTTTAGGCTGAACATTAGGAAAAAATTCTTCACAGAAAGGGTCATTGGGTAGTGGCAGAGGCTGCCCAGGGAGGGGGTTGAGTCACCTTCCCTGGAGGGGTTTAAGGGGGACGGGTGGATGAGGCGCTGAGGGACATGGGTTAGTGTTTGATAGAAATGGTTGGACTTGATGATTTGGTGGGTCTCTTCCAACCTGGTTATTCTATGATTCTATGTTCGTAAGAAGCTGCTTGGCCCTTCCTTTCTGCCACTGCCAGAAAGCTGACCTTGTGTATGCTCATTGTGACATCTGGTCTGGGCATTCCTGATGCCCATCTTGCCTCTCCTTAATGTCTTCCAATGAGATATAATTGTCAGTGAACATCAATATTTGCAAATGGATTTACAATCTATGCCAATATTTCAGTGCAGAAAACCAGCCTAGCTTCTCACCCAAGCTGCTGCAGCCTGAGCTCAGTACTTGTCCTAGCTTGGATCCACCTCTTTGCCACATCAGCATTTTAACTGCATTTCTTTTCATTTTAGGTTTGCAGAACAGGCAATTTTTTTCTTCTTCTGCATGTTTGCAATCATGCTTTTCTCCAGGGATCCCAAATTCATTCCAGGTTGGGCAAGCTTGTTTGCACCGGGGTAAGATTTTATTTTCGTTCCACTGTCATATTTTTCAAAAGTATTTCCGAGTCATTGAGATTCCTGGGTTCCTGACTGCATTTCTTAACACTATTACTCAGGTTTCCTGGTATAATTAAACTGAGCTTCAAGTACCAGAGACAGCTTTGTTGTTTCTGTCTCCCAGAGGAGGTACATGAAGCCTGGTGGGAAGTTGGTATATGTCTAAGTCCATCCCTAGGATTTTAGTATTGGGAATGCTTTTTATGGGTACATTTACAGCGAAATACTGAATTCTTTATGCAATCCATTGATTGATTTCATTGGAGGTCTCGAGTCTGAAGAGAGATGGCAGGAGCTGACCCCGAGTGCTCTCCTCTCTGTCTGGCAGATTTATCTCCCCTATGACATCCATACCTTGAGAAGAAATGATATAGAAGTTGATGAACACTAAAGATCAGAGAGGGTGTTGTTATTTCTCAGCAGAAGAGAATTTCATAGGTTTTCATTTTTGTTTTTTTTTTTAAAAAAATGTAGATTGTCAGGGAATTAAAAAGGAAAGAACTGTGAACAATGAACACTGTTCAAACCTGATGGAAACTTGTAATCTTCTTTGGTAAATCCCTGTTCTCGTAACCTTTGTACTTCTACAAACTTGTGCTTCTTACAAATGTTTCTGCTGCTTTGGACAGGTTTATCTCAGATGCGGTTACAGGAATCACCATTGTGATTATATTGTTCTTCTTCCCTTCACAAAAGCCTTCCTTCAGGTGGTGGTTTGACTTGAAAGGTGAGTAGGCATCCTTTCTGCGCAGGGACTCTGCTCTCGTCTGGGCAAAGGCAGGCACAGGCTTGGAGCAGCGTGGTTTGAAAGTGCAATTTGATCATACAGAGGCTTTTTTCTCTGAAGTGCTAGAGAGGTTTAGCAGTCACTGCCTTGCTGCCGATTGCAGGAGTGACTCAGTTGTTCACAAAAATTGGTGTTGATTTACCATAGCAGACCTGATTGTGAAACAGAGGTTTGGTTGCTGACTCCCAAACAGCCTCTGTCCCTCGGAGGAAACATGAACCTCTGAGAGGGCACAGCTGAGCAAGTTGTCCATACTCAAAAACAGCGGCTCTTTCTCAGTTCCCAAAGTAATTTAGGATTAAACTCCCAAAGCCCAAACTCTCCAGCATGTTTTGATACAAGCAGTCTTTTGAGATCTTGAGTCTGTCGTCTTAGAATCATAGAATCACCAGATTGGAAAAGACCCACTGGATGATCGAGTCCAACCATTCCCATCAAACACTAAACCATGTCCCTCAGCACCTCATCCACCCGTCCCTTAAACCCCTCCAGGGAAGGTGACTCAACCACCTCGCTGAGCAGCCTCTGCCAGTGCCCAGTGACCCCTTCTGTGAAAATTTTTTTCCTTGAGTTCCTTTTTCTTGAGTAGCAATGTGATACAAATTTTAATTCATAAGCCACTTGGCATAAGAGCTGCATCTCCATAATGTGGAGATGCAGCTGATGAAGGCCCTTCCTGGATGGTACAGCGTCACCTGGGGTCTATGGGAACAAAATACCAGCTGTTCTGAGACTTGCACGTTTGTTGTGTTGTCCATAAACAGAAAGATATTTAGTCAGCTCTTCTCTGGATATGCGTGCCCTTGTTCAACAGAAAATTACAGTCCCATTAGTGCATCCTTCCATATGACAGAGCTCGCTTCATCATATATTAAGAGTCAGCCTCTAGGGTTGATGAGCTCTTTGCTATAAAAGTCGCTGGCTGTTGAATGGCAAGTGGAAAAGTAATAACATTAATAAGTCAAATGGTAGAAAATGTCTTCCTTCTGTAGACTCTCATTTGTTGAGGACAATGTTTATGTCTGTTACAGAGAGAAAATTAACTTGATATTAAATATTCCCTCCAGAAAGCCTCAGAGAAAACTTTAAGTGCTAGAATTTATTTTCTTTTTTTTTCTGTTTTGTTTTTAAGATCTGATATTAAGTTAAACGATCTTTTAATCGTCTAGCTTAAAAAACTCCATTTGCATATTTTAACCATCAGCAGCTCTATAGTTGGTGAGACTCAGCGCTGGTGTCAGGCTCATGATATCATTCTGTCATATGACGACTGATGTGTTCCTCTCTGGGTGGGTGCTTGACACGGGGTTATCTCTTCATCTAGCACCAAACACTGAGACGCAGCCCTTGCTGACTTGGAAGAAGGCCCAAGAGACAGTGCCCTGGAACATCATCTTGCTGCTTGGAGGAGGCTTTGCCATGGCAAAGGGCTGCGAGGTGAGGCCCTCTGGAGATGCCACTTTGCAGTCATCCTACCCAACAGAGTTGGATTTTATAAGAATGTCACTTAGGTCCTCATTTCACTCCGGGAAATTTGCATCTGTGGAGTGGCAACACTTGAAGGGTGGGTTTCTCAGCTCCAAGTGACGACAATGCACAGCAGATAACTAAGAAGGTTAAGAGAACTTGCAACTCCTTTCATAGAATCATAGAAACTGCAGTTTCAAACTGCTCATTTGTGAAATAACCCTGAGGACACTGCACATAAGTTGTTGTGAGAGTCAGTGAAGGTTGTGTGCAATTTGCAGTCCATGACAAAGGAGCTCCTCTCTCCAGCTTGTTTTCTCTCCCGTTCTGCAGGAGTCTGGTTTGTCTGTGTGGATAGGAGGCCGTTTGCATCCGTTGGAGGGTGTTCCACCACCTGTGGCCGTCATCCTCGTCACGATTGTCATCGCCTTATTCACGGAGTTTGCCAGCAACACAGCCACTATCATCATCTTTCTGCCCGTCTTGGCAGAGCTGGTAAGGTAGCCCCTTGGCAAGAGCAGCTTCTCCTCTGCTCCCCTCCTCATTCTGCCCCTTGGATGGGTGGATCTGGGTTGTGTCTGTGCTGGGACAGGCACTGTACAGTTCTCCTGGGCTTCAGGCACTTTGAAATCCTTGGGAGTAACAAAGCAAGTCCCTGTAGCATAATGTGGACACGGAAGGATAATAATCCTTCACTTGTTGTTAGGGAGATATGTGATTATTTATCACAGAGTGTAGGATAGGGCTCTGCACAGTGCACTAGCTGTTTGGATTCTTTGATGTGTTTGCCTATGACTTCAAATCCTCAAAGTACAATTTCTGATCCTTTCTATTTTTCAAGGCCATTCGTCTGAAAGTAAATCCCCTCTATTTAATGATACCAGGAACAATAGGATGCTCCTACGCGTTCATGCTACCAGTCTCAACACCTCCTAACTCAATTGCATTTTCTTCTGGGCACTTAATGGTCAAGGATATGGTAAGTTCTTTTAGGTACAGAAAGTATTGGAAACAATCAGAGTGGAGTTTTCATGAGTGTTACTGGTTCAGCATGTACTATGTGAAAGGCAGGAGCCTAATACTCTTCTCAGCAATGCTGAAAGGCACAGGTATATGAAAAGAGCCTGTATAAAGTCTGTCCCTGTGAAATTTGGAGCCACTGGGACTCCAAATGGTGACGAAGCTGGGTTTGAGTGTGCCCAGCATCTCCCAGACCTTGCTCCTGCTCCTGTTTCTGCCAGTGTCAGCAGCTCAACTTTCATAGGTTTCTGGGCACAGGAAAAGTTCCCCCAGTGCAAAGAGATAAAGCTTATGAGTAAAATTAGGCTCAGACCCAGTTCCTGCTCAAATTCCTGAGGCTAAACGGATGTTAATGTTTTTGGTGGATCAAAGCTTGGTAAGCATCTGCAGAATGGCCTTTGTAGCTTAAGAAAGCCTGCTTAAGATGTTGCTAATATTAACACCAATTAAGCCTTCCATTTTTATAATGTTTATATTCTAATAGCTTCATGCTTCACATGCTGTAGATTTCCAGTCTAAACTCAACAGCTGTCTTTGTATTTCTCTTGTAGGCGAGAACTGGGTTGCTCATGAATCTTATGGGAGTTCTGCTGCTTAGCTTGGCTATGAACACATGGGCCAAGAGCATCTTCCAGCTGGGGACCTTCCCTGCATGGGCCAACATCCATGCAGAAAATGCCACCGCAGTCTTGACAGCTGTAGAAAATGTCACTTTAAGTTCACTAAATAAAATATGAACAAAGCCACCCCCAGGGAAGGACTCACTCACTTAGGACTTGGGCACTGGAATTGTCAGAGTATGCACAGGAGGAAAGCCGTGTGGCTGTTCACACTGTACGGGACCCTCTGGTTTAATTTTATTTTTAGAAATACTGGTCAGTATGGCAACATCCATTTGTTATTTTCTCTGGAGATCTTTCTCCACCTTCCACAGGTACCAGTCAGACTCTCCCAGAGTCCGTCTGCCATAGGTGGTTGTTAACTGGACAACCCTGCAAGCGTCAAGCATCTTTGGGTAGATGCTTCTCCCGTCCTGAAAGCTAGTGAGCTTTGCTGCTCTAGCTTCTGATACCCTACCTCATTTTGGAGAGTAGCCCTGGGAACAGGGTGGAGGCAACTGGATTATTTATGCGCAACCCAGTGTGAGTGAGTGTATCAGAACCTGGTGTGGGGAAAGGCAGTGTGGCTAGATATTTCTAGCAGGGTGTGAAGGATGGGGTCTGATTACTATCTCATGAGTAATTCTCTCATGGAGGATGAAGACTATTTCTTCAGGTTTGTGCGCGAAGGGATGATTCAGGAGATGTACCGGTAGGACTCGGTGCGTTACATCATGCTTTGGAAACAGGAAGGCAACAGTTTGTTTCCAAAGATGTTTAGTGTTTTGAAAACCTGGGACAGTAATTGCTGCCTGGTTCTTTGCACTGAGTACACAGGTTGGGGTTTGGAACCAAATCAATTTCTAACGTAACTTTGGACACTGTTGGTGAATGTGGCCAGTCTTAGGTTTGTGAGATTGACTCACTCGCGAGTGACCCACTGAGTCACAGGTCAGTGGACAGGTTGCATTGGAATATTATTGACTTTTCTGGAAAATAGGCTTTGATTCTTAACATCTTTTAAAATCAGATTGCTTGGGTACTTTCAATGAAAGCATTGCAAATTAACTGTGATTTTAATCACCACTTTATCTGATTTTTTTTTTTAATTTTCTGTATGAATCTAAAATATTTAATTTAAAATATCAGCCATTGAAATAGGTGGACTGAAAGATGAAGGGTACGATTTGTGGTTTAGGAAGGCTGAGTGACTGGAACCCTGTGGTGGGACAGATTTCCCTGACAATGCAAAATCCTGGAGCTGGCAGGGCAGACTGGCCCAGGGTAGGGATCTGGCACATCCCCCCTGTCCTGTTGCGAAGTCCTGAGGCCAGGTGGGAGAGCTGGCAGCGTGATGCTCACTGGCCACAGCTGCCTCTGTGGGGGATTACCCTAGGGTCTCATGGTAGATGGCGACTCACAGGGGTTGAACCGAAACTGCCAAAACCAAATGAATGTGGAACTTTGATCAATCAAATCAAATTAAAAAAAAAAAAATTATTCAACAAGATCCTCAAGTTCAACAAAATCCTTAATGATTGTGGAAAACATACAATAAAGCACATTTGTTAGCGTGTCACGTCGTCCTGTTTGATTGAGAGTAGAAAAGCAAAGCCCGAGCTTCCCCTACCCTAAATTTGTGCAGTGGTTCCCCAGGAGGACGAGGAGGCGAACACTGAAGTCTCCCATCTCATCTGAGCGAAGTGGAGCCCTGCTAAGTAGAAGAATAATGAGACTGGGAAGGTTCCTAGCCCAGCATCTCAGGGCTGCTGGGATAAAGAGGCACAGCCCCAGCCTTTGCTGGGGATGCCCCGTCTCACTGTCCTGCATCCCCCAGGGCGGCTCCGTGCTGGTTGTGAGCTGGGTTTGGACACCGTTGTTCTGCATGGGTTGTTGTTTGGACGCAGTCGTTGTGCTCCTCGTCATGCCTTAGTGAAGACAGGCTGACTGACGAAGGGAAAATTGTTCCCCACAGTTCCCTTTCCCAACCGACCGTCCCACGAGCGGCTCAGCATTGCTGTCGTGGGGCCAGGGAACAGGCTGTGCTCTGCGTGGCGGGGAGCCGCAGCAAGGAGCCCTGCTGTCCCACTGCCCTGCCACGGCTTGAGCTACTTGCTGCTGCAGGGGATCAGCGTTGGTTGCTGGAACAGAGCTGCCTCTGTCCCTGCAGCCCTGGAGACAAGCAGCAAGGCCCTTTGGATCATCTAATTTCAAGGCTCAAAGGGCAGCATCCAGTCCAGCTCTGTTGCAGACATTGCTCTCGACAGCTACCTGAAAGGAGGTTGTGGAGAGGAGGGAGCTGGGCTCTTCTCCCAAGTGACAGGGGACAGGACAAGAGGGAATGGCCTCAAGCTCTGCCAGGAGAGGTTCAGGCTGAACATCAGGGAAAAATTTTTCACGGAAAGGGTCATTGGGCACTGGCAGAGGCTGCCCAGGGAGGGGGGTTGAGTCCCCTTCCCTGGAGGGGTTTAAGGGACGGGTGGACGAGGTGCTGAGGGACATGGTTTAGTGTTTGATGGGAATGGTTGGACTTGATGATCTGGTGGGTCTTTTCCAACCTGGTGATTCTATGATTCTATAAAGGTAGTAGATTTACTTGCTGTCCCAGCTCTGGCTTGGTTGGTGCACCCTACTTCAATCCAAGAGGAAGGATTTACTTGGGTGTGAAAGCAGAAAGGAGACCACAAAGTTTGTGTTGAAATCTCCAGGAATCATTCTCAGTGCCCTGGCGTGTCTGTAGCACCGTCTGTCAATGATCAGAAGGTATTTCACAAACGCAGCTAGGGATGGTTTATCATCCCTGCGCCGGCATGGGAAACTGAGGCAGGGAAGGGGGCAGCGACTTACCCAAGGTCACACAATGGGGCCTTGGCAGACCTGGGAAAGGTGTGAAAACCACCTGGATCCTAAGTCTCTATTTTAGTCAAAAACCTGGCTTCTACTAGCTCTACCAGCAGCCTGTGTTTTCCAGGGCTCCCCAGAAGATCTGGTTTAAGGCATGCAGATGAGGGCATTGCTTAATTCTGCTTTTTCATATCCAAGCATCCATGAGAGCAGGACTAGTCTGGCATGTTTGACTTCAATTTTTTTTTTTTAAACAGAGATTTTAAGATTTTGTAGGGGCTCCAGGGTGAACTGGCCTGTGTGAACAATTCCATTTGCTGCTGCTTAGTACTAAAATTTGCTAAAAGCAGCTTTTTCGGGTAAGTCAACCCTGTTATTTTCAAAGCATCTATGATGTGAGTAGAGATGTGAAAATTCCCAGGAAAGGGCATTTTAAACGCTGTACTAACCTTTTGTATCTTCAACTATGTTATTTTAAAGGGACTTTGCTGCCTGTGCACCGTTTCTCTAGGAATGTAAGAATCCAGCCACTGTCACAAAAGCCATTCACAATAGCAGCCCGCTTGTGAATTTTAATTAACAGGAAATGCCACTCACACATAGAAATTCAACATCCAGAATATCTCTGCTTTACTCCTTTGATGTTCCCCATCCAATCCAGGACTAACATCCACATGTTCTCCTGAGACACTCGGAGGAAAATCATCCTGGTTTATTTACACTAGGAAAGCATTTTGTAGTGTCTTTTTATCCCAGAAGCATTCAAGTTGCTTTACAAACGGTTCACACAGAAGAGCTGCTCTATGGGTCTTCACAGTGGTGAGTGATTCTGGGACTGTGTACAGCTTGTTTGCACCCGGCAGTGAGGCTGGAAGTTCAGGAGAAAAAGGGAAAGATTCCTGAAGCAAATGAAAGCCCAGCATGGTAGGGGAAATTCAGCTATTGCAGGCTAGATAGCCTTGGTTGCCAAATTGTGTTTATCCCTCATCAGTCACTGAAAGGCTGTTGCTGGGATTTTTCTGCATTTCTATAGCAGAAATCTAAGAAGACATAACCTGGCTCCGTAACATCGTAAGTTGTTCATTTGCTCATGATTTTAACAAGCAGAGAATCACCATGAATAGGCTGATCTTCCCCACACCTTCAATTTCTTGAATTGGCAGAATAACATCATCATCAGGTGCTGATAATATTGCCATGGAGAAATATCTTCAGCCTTAAATCTTCCTGGTTTTTAGCTCTCCATTCAGCTTCATTACCCGGTCATTTTCTTAAGCTGTAGAGTGCATGTACGCCCCGCTTCACCTGTGATACAGCTACTGATTGATGTTGCATCTTCTCCCAGCACTGCGGGGGTTACCCTGGCACACACGTTGGCCTTGCAGGTGTCTTGGCAAGAAACTCTTGTTCAGACTGCTCTGAGACCTACGCTGTGAGCACTGCCGTCTGCGAAGCAGAAATGGATTTTAAATCTCTGCCTTGGTGGGTGCAAGATCAGTCCCCATCCCTAGTGAGAACAAAGCCAGGTTACGTTTCCTGGCTACAAACCAAATGAAACCTGCTGTTGTCTTCTCATAGTTACAGGAAGCCAGTTGCAGGCATGTGTGTCTCCCCTTTGTCACCTAGTGTAGTGCTAAAAAGTCTAAATCAGGGATATTAGAAAATTTTAGAGCTTAAGCTCTATAGAGACTGGAGTTTGTTGAGAAAGCACAGCCCTTTTAGACCACTTGGGAACTGGACCACAAGATCCAGAGTGGGAAAAAGCACTTCAGAGCATTGAGCGTATGCATCCTTAAAGGCAGCTTGCCAGCCTCCAGTTTCTCCTTCGCTCACTCAGTTTTCCTCAGAAGTCTCTCACTCTCAGACTTCTTCAGTTTAAGGGATTAAATGAGCAGAGATCTTGGGGCACTTTAGCAGAATATGACCGCAAGATGTCTCAGTTGCTTTGCTGAGATGCACGGTCCCTCTGTGTCCTGCTCCCCAGCCTTCAACGTTCTTTGTGTAGCTGTATAAACACACACACACACACTTTTGATTGTATTTTTTTTTTTGGCAAAGCAAGCTTGTTCATTGTATCCTGGGGGAAGTTAAGCATTGGTGGTTCTAGCTAATTTAGAGCTTATCATTTCAGGGTATAAAATAGAAGATATCCTAGATTTAGGGTAGTCTAGCCCACAGAGATCTATTTTGAGCAGAGCCAGAGGAAAATCTAGGTTTGACTTTGCATACAAACGCTTCTTGGTGCTGCCTGGAGTTACTGGTCAAGCGCAGATCCTCCACAGACATCGACTCCTCTTTGTCAGATGATGCAGCAGACTCGGAAAACACTGATCACTGTATTGTGGACTTGAGGTTTCTCCTGTTTTTTTTTATTTCTAACATTTTTTTTCAGTCCAGAAATACACCTGCTTAGCCTGGATGGCGTCTCAGGGACTGATGGAATCAGTAAGCTCAGAAATACAGTGAGAAAGAAGTTCAGTCTCAGAGGAGTGTCTAAGGAGAATCTGATGAGTTTTGCAGAATACAGCTATGGGTCTTTTGGGGTAGTCCTTTATAGTCTGCAAATTGAATTCAAGACTTAATTCATGGCCTGTGCAAGCAATTTCTCTAAACAAATGGCACTTTCTTTCAATTCCATGTGGCTGGTGCCTCTTCTCATCTGGAGCCAGTGAGGGTTTCTCATTTGGGTCACCACGAGGAAACCTTTATTCTATGTGAGAAAAAGGAAAACTCTACCAATAAAGCAGAGTTGTTGAGTGGAGCAGCAAGGGTGGAAAGAACTTTTGCTGGTACCTGCAGGAAGGGCTGAAGAGGCAGGCAGAGGTTTGCTCTGCTTGTTTCTGCTTGCAATTTTGATAGGAATGGTTGGACTCGATGATCCCATGGGTCTTTTCCAACCTGGTGATTCTATGATTCTATTTCTTGTATTCTAATGACTGCTGCTACCGCGGGGTCTGGCCACGTCCCCTGGGGAAGGGGCTGCTCTCCCACTGCTTCCCAGAGAGCAGAGTCCTGTGTGCTCTGTCCCAGAGGGCAGTTGGGACAGGGCTGACCTCCAGCCCTTTGCCCTCTCCCACCCAGGGGAGCATGAGAACATCCAGTGGTTCCCACCCAGTTGGAGGGCTTGGCTCAGCATGGGACAGCAAGGGTGGTCTCAGTGGCACTGGAGCGAGATGTGTCACCTTTGCAAGGTGGTGGCTTAGCGTGAAAGTGTCTGGCAAAGGGGCAAGTGTGGTGGGAGCCAGGAATGGCTCACATAGAACACAAGCTCCTTGCGAGTAGAGAATGTCAAGGGTGGTACACATTTGTTACGTGCCAGCTGATCAGAGGAAGGGGAATCCTCCTCTTTGGAAACGTAACTGAGGAGCAACTACCATGGGCTGGTCCTCGTCTCCTGGTACGTGGGTTTGGTGGCTGGGGCTCTGTGTCCTGCACATCCCAGGGGTCAGGCAAGTGAGTCCCATGGGGACTGTGCATCCTGGCTTGCACATCTGGAAGCTTCTCAGTGCTTTGGGAATCCTGCCTATGGCAAGGCTTTCTTTGCAGTGGATTTGCTGGCTATAGGGAACTGGGAAAGGTTCAAGTTTGAAGCTTCATATTCCTCTGCTAGGACTATGAGATGAGCCTTTCAGGAGGGAGCAGCAGCCTGCTAGAAAAGATGAACAATTATCAGCATATGGTTTGCTGTATCCTACCATGCCCTTTGTGCCCTGACTGATGTCCAAAAGAAGAAAAGCTGCCCTTCTCTCAGAGAGAAATCCCAGCCTTGCTGCTCGCTGGTGGGCAGTGGGAAGTCAGCTGGGGCGAGACAGCTGATTTCCCCACAAGGGATGGTGACACCCTATGTTCCATGTGACGCTTGTTCCATCTTCGTCAGTTCATATGTCATTGACTCATTTTTTTTCAGCTATGTGTCATGAAAGTAAGCCTTCTCTGCAACAACAGTAAGACCAGACGTGCAAAGCCCAAGCAGTGCTCTGTGCCTTGGCTTTGTCGTATAGTGGGGTTATTCCCCAGGCTTCATATACCAGATTTGCCCACTCACTTCAGGAATTGCCGGTGTTGCTGATCTGATTTGCTTTAAAGAACATGGAGAGTTTTCGAGCAAGACTGGGAATCCTCTCTGCAAGAGGGTAGGTACTGTCTGCTTAATCCCTTGCCTTTCCTCTGCCTTGATAGCTGTTGAATGCCAGTTTTTCCACTGAAAAATTTCCTTTGCTAGTAAAAATTGTCCCTCCCAGGATAACTGAAGCTGCTGTGAGGCAAGGATTTCCTACCTGGGGTGAGACTCTTTCTGCCCACCAGGTTTTCTGGTCTCTGGAGGGTCACTCCAGATATGAGGCCTGAGAAACGATATTCCTTTCATAATGTTTGTTTTCATTAGACATTTAAATAGCTTTGTGGGGCATTTAATCTTGTTTGCAGTGTCCACATTGTTCTCCTTGGAGAATTCCTCTGGCACTGGATCTTTGGTGTGGAACTGTTTTTGCCGATCAGTTCTGTATTTGTCATCCTTAGATCTGCAGGTTTTTGTTTGGTCTCCTCTTAAGAGGCAGGGAGATCAGAAACTCCTGCTCCACTGTCCATTGAACAACTTGTAGTTACAAAGCTGGTCTAACAATTTTCACACAGCCAGGAACCTCCTGTTACTCTCTCCAGCATCCTCTAAATAAACACTAACGCTGCTCTTAGCCACCGGCAATGAGTTGACCCTCTCTGACTGACTTACAGACTAACACAATGCTTTCCTGTGCTTGCATATTAAAGGAGGAGAAGTCACATTGTAAGAAATGCCCTGAACTTCCATGTCTTGCATACTTGCAGGGAAGATCTCAGTCCCAGCTACTCAGTTTAGTGGAGGGGTGGAAAAGAGAGAGACCAGATAAGTACATTATAAAGACTCATGAGTGATCATCTCGAGAAAGCTCTCTGATTAGTGCATGTTCAGACTTCCTCTGCTAACACTCAGTTACTTGTTCTTTTTACAGGTTGAGAGCCCGTATCTACTGTGAAGACTTTCTGTTCCCAAAGGTGCTCAGGACTGCAGCAGACCTGTGGTCGGTTTACTCCAAGCCTGTCCCAGCAAATGGCAGAGAGCTGTGGACCTTGTTTCTGCAGTGCTCCTGTGTTACAGTGCTGATCGGAGGCCTCTTTTACAACTGGATGTTTGCTTCTCTGGAGTACTCCTGGCATTTCTCCATTGCAATGGCCATCTCCTTCAGTCTGCTCCTTCTTCTGACCCTTTTCTTGGTGCATCCAGCCCGTTGTGTCTTCAGTATGATCATGCCTACATTAGGTACCAAACAAGGACGGAAGCTTCTCTTGTCAACTTGCATCATGATAGTAGCAGTTAACATAACACCCAATATATTAAGCAACATTAAAACCATACTGCAGGTTATTAAATGCATCTGCAAGAACTCCTCTGAGAGCCTTTTGAACTCCACTGCTCTGCTAGGGAAGGCTTCCTGGGAGTTTGGGGATGCAATCCAAAAAAATGTTGATTCTGCTAATATTGATAGGCCTATGAATGGACATTTTCAGTTTTCACTTCTTCATAACAGCTCCTTGATTTACCACCAAATGCACCTTGCTGGTGAGAAAATTGGAAGGGATTTTTTGGCTGTTGAAGTACTGGTCAAAGACTCTGCACGAATAGGCAACAAGCTAGTTGCTGGCTTCTCCATGCTCTATCTCTGTTTTGAATCCACCTGGTATTTGAAAAATTATCTTACCAACCTCCGCTTTGACAATTTTTACATCACCAAGAGACTGGAGCGTTTAGCTGTGGACAGAAAATCAGCTCATCTGCTGGTGAGGTCACCCATAAACCTCATTCGACCAACAGGCTTGAAGTTATCCCGGGAAGAAGTGATGCTGTGCCTTATGCAAACCATGCTCCTCACTGTGGCCCTGATGCTGATGCTGGTGGTTGTGGCCATGGACCATTTTGCATTTAATGTGGCAGACACCGCAGTGAGAAAGGCGTCTCAGTTCTCTGTGGTGCCCATCGCTCTCAGCATCAAATACAGAGTAAGTGCAGGGACACCCACTGTGTGTCACATCAGAGGAGGCTGTGGAAGGGACTGCAGTCTTTGCAGCCTTTACGTAATCCTCACATCCCTCCCTAGCAGCCAGCTGGACAATCAATGGAACAGGCTTGGGGGGAAGATGTAGAGGCACAACCTCAGTTGCTTCTTCCAGTACATCAAATGGTAGCATATAACCCCTCCAAGTTACAGCTTTTTGGGAGCAAGGAGGGGAGCAAATAGTGCCTCACCCTGCAAAGACATTGCTAGCATATGGTAGTCAGGTGTCCCTATATCTCCAGGTTCCTTTCCTTGGTGGGGTGGAGGAATGGGCTTCCCTGTGGTACCATCCCCCCACCACAGAGTGTGTAAAGCACAAAAGGAAGGGGGAAGTAGACACGTGTCTTGGATGTGAGAACATCTCCCCGTCTTATTGCATAAGTCATTCTTTAAAGAGAAAACCCTGCTCACTGGTTTTGTTTTCGCCCTGTGTGATCCTCTCCCCCCTCCCCTACCCACAGTTTCTCCCTGTTTTAATATCCTTTATCTGGTTCAGCTTTTTAGCTTTCCTCTTTCTCCCTTGCAGCCTGCCGCCCTCCCGAGCCCTGGGGTTCCTTAGCACAGATATGTGTTTATGATGAATTTCCAGTAAAATAATCAGGGCTTAGAAAAACCTTCTAATATTCAAATATGCAGCCACTAATACTGCCATCTCTATTATGTCTTTCATTGCAAATCTCCCAGTCAATACCTGTTACGATCTCTGTAACAGCAGATGGTGATGACAGATCGGGCTGGGTCTCACTGTGCTGGGTACTCAGCACCTACACATCACGCTGTTTTTCTCACTCAGCCTGTAGTGTATAAGTATATGGACTTCAATGTCATTCTCTTAGTGCACCCAAACAAGCTGTAACAGTCCTTGCACACCCCTAGGCTGATGTTTTTAGTGTAACCAGTTGATTTTGCTTTGTCCATGCCCCATTTAACTTTTTGCTCTCTTTATTTCAGGCTAAAATAGAAATCTTGCCCTTTCTTTCAAAACTTTTCCCGTTTCTTTATGAAGAATTACCACGTCAGGACTTTGATAAAAGCTACCACCATTATTTGATCTCCAGCTCTGCCCACTGCAGCATCAGCCCCCCGAAGCCTCCCAGCCCCTCCGTGCTGCTCGTCGTGGGGCTGCTCTTCTGCACCCTCTACGCCTCCGTATTCCTGGAAACCTACGCACGCCGCCTGTGCAGAACCATCGCAGGTTCCTTCTTTGAGAGCTGGGAGGAGAAGCGAGCACTTTACCTCTACAAGAAGCTGTCGAGGAAGCACAAGGAGGAAGAAAACTGTGTGAAAAACTAAGGATAATTTTGGAAATGCAGATGATGCCCAAGACCTGTGGCAGTGGCTGGGCACAAGCTTCTGCAGTGGGATCATGCATTTAATTATCCAGAGTCGTAGAAGTGGTTGGAATCTTGGTGGAAAACATTGAAAAAGAAAAAAAAAAGAAGGGTGAAATGTCACATTTTGCATTAATTTGAGAAAAATGGGCTAAAGTTTCTTCCTTTTTTAATTTTTGTAATCTAGATGGTCTAGATTCAGCTGTTCGAGGAGTGATATGATATAGCTCACATGGATTGGAGGATACGCAAAGCATTAGGCAAACCTAACGGGGCAATATGTGGGAGTTCAGGTGGGGAAGAGCTTATTTATCTCCCCCACCAAGTCCATGCTGGAAGAAGCATACACTTCCTTTCTTTCTCAAGTTATCCCTTCAGGCAGGTAGAGAGGCAACTCATTTGAGGCGCTTAATTTAATTTTCAGGGAGTTTTTCCTTAGGTTTTGTGCACAGAAACCTGGGTAGATTGGATAAACGTTAGTGCTTAGAAAACAGTTTATTCACCCAAGAAACTGTCATTTCAGCCACTGAACTAAATTCAAGACAAAAATGACCATAAGATACACATCCTGGACATGGGTGATTGTGAAAAACAGCAAATGGGAACTTTATGAAATCTCTTCACAAGGGCTTTCAAAATGAGTTGTAAATAAAATAGCTGAAGGACCTCAGAAGGAGATGAGACCAGCCAATAAAGGTCAGTTTGAGGGTCAGTCTCTTTTTCCAAGTAACAAGCAACAGGATGAGAGAAAGCAGCCTCGAATAGTGCCAGGGGAGGTTTATACTGGATATTAGAAAACACATCTTCACAGAAAGGGTTGTCAAACATTGGAACAGGCTCCCCAGGGGAGTGGTGGAGTCACCATCCCTGGAGTATTTAAAAGGTGTGTGGATGTGGTGCTTAGGGACTTGGTTTTGTGGTGGAGTGGGCAGTGTCAGGTTTATGGCTGGACTTGATGATCTTGAAGGTATTTTCTGACTTATGATCCTATGATTCTTTGATTCTAATTTAGGCCAACATCTCATCAGAAGTGGTAGACAGAAACTTCATTTGAGTCAATGCTCTGCAGGGAACAGGGAAGCAGCAGGACTTGGAGGGCTGGAGCTGCCTCAACCAAGAGCCGGTTTCACGTGTTGGTTGTTTCAGACTTCAAAACTGTGGTATCATATCCAAAATGCAAAAATCCATCACTGGGGCAATGTCTGAAACATGTTACTTTTGAAAGAAAGGCAGATGAGACACCTCTGTAAGGTCAAGAGCCAGAGGAGGGAGAGAGAAATCACTGCCAGGTTAAAACCAAAGCAACTTTGCAGCTTTGTTTCTTCAAAGCATCTCTATTATCTTCCTCTCTTCTCCATTAGTCTTCATTAAGGTAATTATTCTACATAATGCATCTCAATGAGATTAAATTACAGAAGTGAAGTGGCAGCTGCAGCCAGACGCACTGAATTCTCTCAGCTTCTGAGATGCTTGAAACAAATTAGGTCTGGACTATTTTTTTTGTAAACATCTACCTAACAAAACCCTGGTGCATTCACCTCCCCAAATTTCTTAATTCCCTGCTGTTCTGATGATTAATGCAAAAACTTTTCTTGCTCTACAGCAACTATGGGCTTTGTTATAAGGTTTCTGTAGAAAATGCCCTGTGCAGCTCTATTTGGCTAAAGATTTCCATGTGCCCACTGAATAGCCAAAATTATCTGGAGCAAGGGGTTAAAATGGTGAGAGGAGAACAGAGGAGACTCTCCAGCCAGCAAACCATCCCAGCAGCATTTTGCCTCCCAACAAGCACATCTCCAATGAGTTTTTCCTTGGGGAAATTTATCCTTTTTGGGAAGAGATAAACATTAATCTTTAAGAAATAATTTTTTTATGGCCAGCAACATACGGGGACATCATCACCCCACTGAGCAACATCCAGTTCTTCTCTCTGCATTCTGAGAGAGGAGGCTGAAATGGTGAAGACCTGGTGACAAGCATGGGCATGGATTTGTTTGAGAGATGGGCCCTCCATGGGTGTGTGGAGCAGGTGAGACCACAGAGATGGGACTAAGGAATAACAACCACTCTGAGTGTCCCATTGCATCCTTCAGACAGGTGCTGCCCAGCTCCCAGCCAGGGCAGCTGAGCAGCATGTGAAGGAGCTCCTGAAACAGCCCTTTTCAGCCTCAAAAATTGTACTTATTAGGAAAAACTGGCCCCGGAGTGGTTCTTTCTGTTTTCTCTAGGGTCCCCTTTGGCTCTCACTAAGTTTTAACCACCCAACACTAATCCTGGGAACTTTTCACTTCTAGATTATAAAATTCAGGATAACACAAGCGTAATTACATCTTTGGGAAAGGATAATAATCAGCCTGAGGTGCTGCCGCTCTGCCTCTGTCTCCAGAGTCGCAGCCTTCATAAACCCTTCATAAAGCAGAGATGTGCTTTCATTTCCATTTTGCAGAAGAGACTAAGGATGAGATTTTTATAAACTTTGGTGGGTATCACAGCACTCTCAGAGAGTTCAGTCACAGGGAACCATGGGCAGCGGAGCTCTCGTTGCCTACCTGCATCTAGGGGTCTCCTGTTCTCATTTGACCATCTGCCCTAGGAGGCAAGGGATCGTGCCCCATGTGCCATTTATCTCCTCAGCCTTGTGACCCTTATGCATAATTTTTTTCATTTTTTGCTTTAATAGCCATGTAGTAATCAGCAAGAGAAGAATTTGGGTTTGGAAGGTGAACACCCTGCAAAGTGCTGGTGAGGAGGGCTGGGAAGTAGCCAAAAAAATATCGTTTATAATACTGATGCTGAGGTTTGTTATTGAGAAAAGAGGGTAATAAACATTGTGAAGTGTTCCATTCTGCTGTGAAGTGTCATCTTGGTAGAGTCACAAAGGTTTTTTAAAATGCAGGAAGGGAAAAGTCACAGATACCCATTGTGGTTATTCTAGAGGTGAAGATGCACTGATGTTAAAATGTGTGTATGCTGAAGGCTGATACACTTTAATATCACCGAAGAACTAGTGCCCTTGAAAATGTGTTAACACAAGAGTACCATTGCTTAAATTGATGTCATCAAATATAGATATGTGTTATACATAGTTAAGTGATGAATCTATTCTGAGGAGGAAAAGGGATGCTGAAAGCTAGCTTCTTGCAATTATACCACTTAACCCAGATTTTCATGGGAGAAACTAAATGCAAGACGCTGTGGCAAGTGTGACACTTGAGTGGGAGACTCAGGGAAGAAGAACTCCATGTGGTTTCCAGCCTTTGGGACCAGCAAGGAGAGTCATGGGGAAACCACAGGTATGGAGTTAAACCCAAAGCAGTGAGTGGCAGAGGCAAGACCTGGGGCAGCCTGCACGGAGTGAGCAGAGGGGACCTGCCAGCATGGCTAGGAGGAGCTTAATCCCTGCAGCAACTGGCTTTTCCACCTCTCTGGGGTGCGTGGCAGCAAGACCCCAGGAACAGAAACGGGAAAGGAGGCCCTGAGGAGTGGAGGATGGATGCTCTTATGGGCCCTGGTTTGGTAGGAACAGCTTGTGCAGCACATCAACCATGAAGTCCCTGGTGCCCAATTGGGCTGGGATGCTTTCCCTGGGCAGGGGAGCTGGCAGGAGGCAGAGCTGCTGGAAATTGCTTTGCTCTCCTGTGAGACATTGTTCCTCAGCAAGATAAAGGCATGACAAAATGGAAAATATTACCCATTATAAAGTCATATTATGTGCTCGAGAGGTAAGCTGCCTTGCCAGAATTTGCTTAATGGTGCAACAGAGAAATGCTGAGCAGATTTAACCAGCAGGCGAAGTTAATTTATTCACATGTTTTTATTAAGTAGGGCTAATTTACAAGCCTCATTATTTGCTCAGGGATTTTCGCCCCTCGGAGCCCCTCCAGACTCCAGTTCTCACTTCAGCTCATCGTGGCTCTCATTGTCTTTGCTCTTTCTCAGCTGTACCCTCCCCTCTTGCAGGCAGGAGAAAGCAGGGAGCGAGGCTTTGCGTCCACCTCCTCCACAGGTGAAATCCCTGCAGGGCAGTGCTGCTCCTACACTAGCACAGTGGCTTATTTACTGTCTAAATGGATTTCTGCAGGAAGTATTCCATCACATCTAGCTTCAAGGTTTGGATATTCATGACACTGGAAGTCCAGGGTCGGATGTTTGAGTGCTGGATTACCCTTTCCTCCACTAGTGCAATAAGACCAGGGGACAGAAAGACCCTCACACGTGGGACAGGATCCACCCTGAAGACTCTGATTCCCTTGGGGTTTCGTGGTATATTTTTGTGGATTTTTCATAGATAAAATATATGCTAAATTCCTGCTTATGGCTGGCTGGCAGGCAAGAATGAATGACCTTAATATACTGAGGAGCAAGTGTAAAATATTCATCATAAGACAGTGCTCTAAGAAAGATCTCATCCATCGCCACAAATCTGCATCTACTAGAGCAGATAACCAAGCAAACAAATACCTCTCTCTGGAAGCATTTCCTGATTTTTAAGCAAATTCCATTTTTGCTATATTTATCCTATCTACAGTATTTGCACTGTCATTGCAGTGAAGAAGCAACAATGACATGCACCAAACTTTAGGAAAGGAAATATTAATGAGTGTAAATAAGAGCTATTTTGAAGTGTTGTGCATGCTCTGCTCATGTACTTGCTTGCAGTGCCGTGTAGCATATCCAAGGAGGCATCAGTGAACACACGGAGCACTCTTCTCTGTGAGGCCTTGGCAGGGCTGTGAGCTGCTGGTCCAAAACCAAGAGGTAGGGAAAAGACGAGATTATCTTTAGAGGTAAGAGGTGATAAACAATCCACTGCCTAAGTGCAAAGGCTGCTAGAGGCTGATTTCAAGCAGCAATGTGGAAGAGGTATCAGCACCACATTATTATGAACCAGTGTCTGATACTGGTGAAAAGTGACTGTTTCATGACTTGGGGTTGAAAGCACAAGTTCATAAATGCACCAGGACCACTACACTCCTATGGTGTCTGGCACCTGAACTGGGCTGGCAGATGTGCTCCAGGACCACCAGGACTAGGCATTCCATCACTTCTAAAGTGACACCAGATATTTACCTGGAAGCAACTGCCAGATACGATGCAAATCAGGAGATGGCACCATAGCTAGTCCTTGTTCTTTTGAGCAAATTCTCTTAGAGACCAGCATTTTTTTACCAAGGAGGAACCAAAATAAGTCAAAATAAGTTGAAGATGTGAGATAGTTATAGAGAGAAGGGGAGAGATTTGCAATTCATAGGGAGAGTTTCCCTGGTCCTGGCTCTTTGGAATGCATATTGTGTCAGGGTTTCACTCTGAACTTAATGCCTCACATTTTGCAACAGAAAATTTCCAATTTAGTTGTAACAGACCTTCAGCCTGCAAGAAAAGGAGTGGAAATGAGGAAGAAGCAGCGCTGGTTATCCCAGAAGACTGCTAAAAGCCAGGATGCTGATAGAGAAGCCCATCCTCTGGGCAATATCCTCAGCCTCCCCAATTTTCCAGGACTCTGTGCACATCACTGGTTTGTAAAGGCGATGTGAGATGTGAGCACCAGCTCATTTTTCAGGTGCTCAGAGGAGCTCCGAGATGCATCATTTCAGCCAGCACCTCCAGTGGTTCCCAGGGGACATGAGATGTCATGGCGCGTTGAAGAGATGCTGGGGAAATCGAGTCATTCAGAGGTTTGCCTCCATCACTTTGCAGCTGTTCCTGAAGACTGAGGCAGAAGCAGTTCTGATTTTCTTTGCGGATGAGAAACCAGGGAAATTAAATCATGAGGAGAGATATTTTCAACATGCAAACATAAGGTGGGAAAGAACACATTTTCACACATTTCTTCCTTTTATTCTGTTCCAGTCGAACCTTCTGTAATTAATTCTTCCAGCAATATCTGACGAGAAGTTTTCGCATCTGAGAAGGGAGAAAAGCCAAGTCTATGAATTTATTTCCCAAGAGATTTACAAAAAGCACAATGGTATGACTAGTGGGGGGTGATCCATGGCTTGGACAGGAGGTTTTCCTTTGAAGTAGGATGAGAAACTGAAATGGCCAAGTTGAAAAGCTGAAAGCTTCCTCTTGCATTAGTTGGAAATATGCCGTGGCTGCTCAGACAATGAAGCAGGAACTCCACAGATTACAGGAAGGAGTAGGTTGCAGCCGAATCTTGGCTGGGCTGAGCTGAGTCACATTTCCTTTTACCAGGGGAGAGAAAAAAAATGCTCCACGTGCCTAATACTTCGTGCTTTGTGTGACCAGGGCATTGGCAATGACAGGTTCACCACCCAGCTAGGTGGGTCTGCAGGGCAGACTTTGGTCCCATGTAGCCCTTTCCTTAAAAAAAAAAAGATGCCTAAAACCAGCGTGGATTTTGCTCTTTCAGGAGCATCTGATGTTGCACACAAGGTCCTGGGCTCCATAGAGAGTGAGCACAGTGCTCCTGAGGAGGCTGATTGGAGGAAGGATCATTCTCAGGAGTTAAAATAAATTCATCTCAGAGTGGGGAGAGCTTTCTCCTCTTACTGGACACTGTGATGAGCAGTGGCCACAGGAAAAATTGGAAAATGATCGAACCCTACAGTCAGCTGAACTCTTTGGAGCCACTCATTGGGTGGAGGAGGCTGCCATGAGGAGTAGCATGATCAGCTCTAATTCCACTTGCTGTACTTTGGGAATAACCATATTGGCAGAATTGGTGAGTAAAGCATGATCTGGGCAGCACCAAGGCGTGGGGGTGGGCAGAGACGCTTTTTTGTGGGGAGCATCTGTGACAGCAGGGCCAGAGAAGTGACCTTCAGCTAGAGGTGTTTCTGCACTTTCAAGCCCTAGAGGGTTAGGCAAGGTGAAGTGATGGAGTTCAGTGATGGTAAGCAGTGATGGAGAGCTTTGTGGACAATTGTTCATAGTGGGTTTATGGATATTTGCATCAACACTGACTAAGGACTCAGATTATTTTGCCACCCTTATGGTGGGCATACTGTCATTGCCTGGGAAAGGCAAAAGGCTTGCTGCTCGGTGTGAGACCCCAGTCACGGCCTGACCTCCTGGACCTGGGTGTCAAGTGAGGACAGCCTCGTGTCTCCTGATGCCCATCCTGGCTCTGCACTGGGTGGAAGGAGAGATAAAGGCCATTGCAGCTCTCCTGGGGCTGCACGCATCAGGCATGCAGCACAGTGCTCTACCAAGTGCTTGTTGTTACAGCATTACGGGGTTGACATTTAGATGTCACAGAATCTGAAATAACCTATAATTACAGCCTAATTATTCTGCCAGGCTTTTCTTCTTTCATAATATTACAAGCAGTGCTTTTGTCTTCCCTCAGGGTTATCACGGCTATTATCCCCCCAGGATGCTCCTCCAGCACCTCATCCACCCTTATTGCTGGTTTTGGGAACTGCCTCTTTCCATCCCCACCCCAGGCATATCCCACCCCATGATGCGCTGTCAGGATGAGCACCGGGATGGGTGATTCAGGTTGGATGTGACCCTAAAGGCACATCAAAACATGATCCATTTTTCACATTCAACATGGCTTTAAGCCTTGCTGTTTTCTCGCAAAGTTTCCTCTTACAGCTGTGAGTTTTTGCACTGAGTGCTAGACCTGAGGATTCTCCCTTGTTGTGCTGTCCTGGGATGATGGGATGGGAAAGGCAACTTTGGGCTCCTTCTCCCATGGCCAAAGGAGCCTGCAGCCAACCCAGAGCCAGCGCTGCTGGTGAAGAGGCGCAGGGGAGGGAATCCCTTGGCATGCAGGTGAAAATGTTTATTTTCACAGGCTTTGTAAAGACACATTGTGCCCTGTGGTTGTTCGGCTTCACTCAAGCCAAAAACCTGTGGCACTGGTGGTTCAAGAGTGAGGGGAAGGTAGCACCTCCAGAGCTACACAAAGCATCCTTTCCCATGCTGCTGTTCTCTGCAGAGCTGCGTAAGTCCCCAACAGTTTAGTTAATTGCATTTATGAAATCAGTCCAATGCGTATTACTGTGGAGTTATTTTTTTAATTATTATTATTATTTAGACTGCATATCTAAGAGCTCAGCCCTTCCAGGAGCTACTTAGAGCAGAGTCTGAAGGATTTACCTATTAAAATTTTAATAGGAACAGTTCACAAATAAGCTGTATCCAGAAACAATTAGTTGATTTGGGATGCTCCTGGCTGCACAAGGCCGCTGATAAATGTGGAGGACTGAGCCTGGGGCACAGGGAGGCAATATCCATCACACAACTCCAAGAAAAGTAGCCCAATTCCTCTTTTGTTATTAAAAATTTACCCCTGTGACCCAAAGCTGACCTCCTCATGCTCTTATGCATCAGCAAGCAATTGTTGCATCATTCTATTTATGCAATATTTTGATTAAAAACAACTGCATAATGCTAGCTGAGAGATGGCAACGCGGTCACTGTTCCAAGCAGTAGCAAGCTACCTCCGTCTTTCAGGTTCCAGGTGTGAGCCACACTGTGTATCTGCCACCTTTGAGAAGTTCAGGAACAGCTGGACCTGACAAAGCTTGTCCTGATTGATATCTGTTTTCATCCACTCGTTAGTCTCTGTGCAGTGAGACATCTAGGGGAGATGGGATGTTTTTTCCACTGTTTGTGAAAGTGCCATCACTTTGCTTTCTATAAAAGCTCAAATTGTACTTATTATAGCTGAAGAGAAATCATCAAGTTTTTCTGAAGGCATTTCCAAGACAGGGTGCATTATAGATTTAACAACAGATCTTTAGAGGAGATTGTACAAACCAGAGAAAAAGGTGCCCAAAAGCCAGGAGAAAACTATGTTGGCCAGTCAGGGAAGAGAGGAGGATGAGATCCTGCGATGACTGGAGAGCTGCCTGTGCTCAATGAGCCTGGAAATAAGACAAGCCATCCCTGTCCTCATTTAGGGCTGGGGAAACACCATTTCCCTGTGATAGCATTGTCCAGAGCTTAGCGCTAAAATAAATGGGAGGAGCTCCTTAAGCGCGGCATCAACAGGCAGGTTTTCCTATCCACCCATCCTGCTCCCACTGCCCCTGTGGGAGATGCGTCTGCCCCATTCCTGCATCTAAGAGCCTGAAGATACTCTTTATTGTCCTCAAGCCTGTCTTTCACCCACATAAATCTACATCACTGCCTTCCTCTTAATCTTTTTCCATTCCTTCTGCTTTCTTTTCATCCACAAGGTTTTCCAGAGGGACCATGTACTGGTTCCTTCCACATCACTGACACAAACACGATGCAGCCCAGACCTGTGAGAGTGCCACTGTGGGGCTTTCCAGGAGATGCATCCCTCCAGGGATGTTTCTCTGCTTGCAAGAATCATCAGAAACCCACCAGCTATGTAGTTTTTACAGGCATGTAGCACCTACACAGGTCGATTTTGCATCTTCTTAAATCCTTGACAGCTGCCTCTTTGCTTGTTTGATCTCTGAGGGCATTAACCCATAACGCCTAAAAGCGATTTGCTTCTGGGCTGTGACTCTGGAACAGGTGAAGGCAATTTTGACAGAAGTTCTCCTTCCTTTGTCTTTCTGAGTGAGCAATAACTGTTGCTTCTAACAGGCTGACTCATACCCTGTCTCTAACAGCACTTGTCAGCTCTCAGGATGCTCTGCTGGGCCCCTGAGCACCTTTCTGCTGGCTCCATGCTGAGCTGCAGAGGTGCAGAGTCACTTCCCCAAGGTCATTCACAACTCAAAATGTGGCAGTTCCCCAGGGCCCCAAATCCTGTAACCCAGCCCCCCCTAAACCACTTACAGCCTCTGTGATTCAGCTTCTCCACATTCACCAGTACCGTGTGGAAGCAGCCTCTATGCCCCAGCTTTAACAGCAGAAGTTTTATGGGTTTAATATTTGTAGGTTATGAAACACCGGAGAATGGAGAGGTGTTTATCACAGATTTGGGTGAGATGATCACTTTTCCTAGCCTCGTTTATTAAATACGCGAAGCCTCAGCAGTCTTTTCTGTCCATGGGACTAAATGAGCTGCCCCTCAAGACATCTAAACAGGGTTTCTGCCTTCTCCCCTCCCATGCACTTTGCCACCATGCTGACAGCTCACTCGCCCGTGGTTTGCAGTTAGGGATGTGGCAGGAACAAGCTTTTTGCCCATCTGGGCGGCTCCATTGGCTGGAACAACTCAAGGCTTGCAGGATTGTTAAGGGACGGACATCAGGTTTGAGGCTCCATGGGACTGCACGGTCATGGCACGCTGTTAAATGCCTCATCTAGTGCCTCGACACGACAAATAAAGACAAGGAAAGGAGAAAAAAGCATCTCATGGTTTAAGCAGAAGACTAAATTGCAAGCTGGGTCTCATTTTCAGCTCTGCTTCTGCTCAGCTGAGAGTTCTCAAGGGAGCCAAAGGTCTCAAATCCCAGTGAAACGCAGAGAGCGCCAAGGACATGACTGTCTGACAACTGCTCGACCACTCAGAGCTAAATTTATTAAATACACAGGCTCATCTTTTGTGCTTGGGAGGCATACCTCTGTATCTCTTTCTACATTTTTCAAAAAACTTGTGGGAGATTTTATGATGGTGAAATCGTACTTGGAAACGGAGCATCCTGTTGGGCATGAACTCAAGCAGGAGTGTCACACTGCAGCCTTGCAGAGTAGGGCAGCTTTGGCCAATGAGTGGCCATACCCCAGGGACAGGGGAGTCTTCTCCCTTGGGGAGATGCTGCAAACATCTCTGCTTGTTGGACGACAGGATTTACAGGACACAGAATCCCAAATCCTCTCTAAAGAGAAAGGAGGGAGGGGAAGAGGAGAGAAAGGGCAGCTATTTGGGGAAAGATACCCCCTTTCCACTTACCTGAAATAACCATTTTTTTCCATAAACTCATCAAAAGCAGGCAGTAATGATTGTATTTCTGAGGCCTCAGCTGCCTCTGCCACACTCGGCTTCCCAAAGACCAGCAGCACGGCTACAATACAGCAGCAGCCTGACAAACTGCTGGCAGCCTGTCTCTGTTCCAGTTGCTCCAGAGCAGCGGAGTATGCAGACCCTTGAATTACATGAGAAAATCCACATGCCCACAGTGCTCATCCTTCCCACAAATGCATGCAATAAGATTAAATCTTGTCATTACTCATTTCTCTCCTGTTATGTGCTGCTTCACAACTAACTCTGAGTGCCACGCAGTAGCACAGGCTGGTTTCGGACCATCACGATCCTCAGCGCTGGTTGTTTCCTGGCAGTATCCACCACAGCCAGCCCAGCACAGGGAGCTGATGGCGCTGGCACATTATTGTCTGTTGACATAGCTTTGTGCCGACCACAATGAGCAATATGCAGGAATAGGGTATTTTTTTCCAGCTTGGAGAAGGGCCAAGACAGATGGGATCGACACTGGGACTGGGGGGCAACTTCAGAGAGGGATAACATACTGCAGCTCTGCTAATGATGCAGGATAAAGCAGCCAGGATGCTGCGCTCGTAATAACCAGGCGGTGTTCTTACTGGAGGACAGCAATGTTGATTATTATGGCTTTTTTTCCTGACAGCTGCCCTGGCCTCACAAAATAGTGTGTTATGGATGCTGTCAGACTGGTCCTGATGCAGAGGAATGTGATGGGTATTTCTGTAACACCTGCTGGAGCAGCCACAAGTGTTAACACTCAGGTGGTAAACTCCTGGTGAGAGGCTGCGGGGTGATGTAGAGACCGAAGCAGGGGAATTCAGGCTGTTGGAGTGACTAAAGGGGGCATTGCCTGGCTCCTGAAGAGGTGACTACCAACTCAAATAGGTGAATTCAGCCTAAGTAATTCCTAGGGAGATTTAAAGTGTATCTGTTTAAAAAAGGGTGGGGGGTGTCAGCTTTATAGCTGACCCAAAGATGAATGAAATGTCACAGGAGGGAGCGAAAAACTACAAGCATTGTCCTATGTGGAGCTAAATAGAGGTAAAAGGTTTTCCAGGGAAAAGGGGAAAATATTATTTGCCACAGCAAGCCAGAGCTTGGGGCAGACCACTACTCCCTGAGAGAGGAGCGAGGTGCTGAGGCAAAAGGTGTTTTATCCATGCAGACAGCCCAGGCTTAGAAATTTGTCTGTAAAACCCTGGACTTGAGTCAGCCGGTATCAGGATGATCCTTCACATTCTGGGTATGTGCTTCGGTGTCGGGGATTAATAGGGCAGCTCTGCCTCTAATTTGAAATCTAATCTAATCTTATACAAAAGCACCCTTGGCCCTTGTCCTTTTCTCTGCTCCAGAGGTTAGGGGACACATAGAACTTTATCTCTGCAAACACAATTGCTCTTTCAATGTGAAAACACATTTGCTAACAGACTGCAGAGACGGCAGGAGCAAGCATGGAGATGACAGAAAATTCTGGCTTCTGCTGACCATCAGGGAGATGCTGGATCTCCCAGCCTCCTCACTGGGGAGACAGAGGACCTCCCAGCCCAGGACTAGGTAAGCCTTTCCCTAAGAGATATGCTTGTTTGGGACAGGGGTGGCTGCAGGAAAGATGATGTGAGGAGGTCACTACCTCGTGTTTGATGACACCCAGGGAAGGAATTCCTCTGCCCCAGCCCAAGGGAAATGAGAAAGGCCATGGATTTCCATGTTATTTCTCCAGTCCCACCCTCCTGAGGATGAGGAAGGAAGGACCCCTCATCCTCAGCTGTCCTTGCCCAGGGGGACAGTGCAGCCTGTGGCTCAGCTGGGGACACAAGGCACCCACATCCCCAGATCCCGGAGTTGACTCCCTCATTGCTGAAGTGTTCTCAGCCCCTGCACCTTTCCACCCTGGCTCCCTAACCTGACATCCCCATCCCTTGCCTGCGCTCCTTCCTCCTCCTCTTGGGCTCAGCGCTGTGCGAGGACCCAGCAGGCACAGCTGGGGGATGCGGGAGGGGGTGCATGGGGGGGGGGTCCAAAGACTGGGGTAGCCCTGGGGGTGTCGCAGGAGGTCCTGGTTGTAAGGAGTCCAAGCGGCTGGGGGGGGTCCTGAAGGGTCCTGGGAACTGGGGGTCCTGGGTGGTCCTGGGTGGTTGCTGGGGCTGGGGGTCCCGGGGACTGAGAGGGTCCAGAAAGATCCCTGGAACTGGGGGTCCTGGGTGGTCCCAGATGGTTGCTGGGGCTGGCGGTCCCGGGGTTCCCGGGGACTGGGGGGATCCAGAAAGGTCCTGGGAGCTGGGGGTCCTGGGTGGCCCTAGGTGGTTGCTGGGGCTGGGGTTCCTGGGGACTGCGGGGGTCCAGAAACGTCCTGGGAGCTGGGGGTCCAGGATGGCCCTAGGTGGGTGCTGGGGATGGAGGTTCCCTGGGACTGGGGGTATCCAGAAAGGTCCTGGGAGCTGGGGGTCCTGGGTGGCCCCGGGTGGATGCTGGGACTGGGGGTCCCGGGGACTGGGGGGGGGATCTAGAAAGGTCCTGGGAGCTGGGGGTCCTGTGTGGTTGCTGGGGCTGGGATTCGTGGGGACTGCGGGGGTCCAGAAAGGTCCTGGGAGCTGGGGATCCAGGGTGGCCCCGGGTGGATGCTGGGACTGGGGGTCCCGGGGACTGCGGGGGTCCAGAAAGGTCCTGGGAACTGGGGGTCCTGGGTGGTCCCAGGTGGTTGATGGGGCTGGGGTGTCCCGGGGGTCCCAGGGACGGGGGGGGGGCGGGGGTCCTGGCCGCCCCCACCCCTCCCGGCGGATGCTGAGCGGGGGAGTTTTCAGGGGAGGGGATTGGAAAGAGCGGGGCGGCTGCAAGACTTGGGGTGAATCGTAGAAAAAAGGGGAGGGAGGAGGCGGGGCAGGCGTTGGGGGGGGGCGGAGAGGGGGCGCGGGGGGCAGCGGGGCTCCGCGGAGCCGCTCCCGCATCTCCCCGCACGGAGCTCCGACGGGGAAGCCGATGGAGAACGACTCCGGCATCCCTGGATCTGCGCTGGGCAACCAGACCCTGGGCAGGATGCCCCGGCAGCCCCTGGAGCTGCAGGTGGTCACCATCCTGCTGGTGCTGCTCATCTGCGGGGTGGGCATCGCGGGCAACGTGATGGTGGTGCTGGTGGTGCTGCGCACCAAGCACATGGTGACCCCCACCAACTGCTACCTGGTGAGCCTGGCGGTGGCCGACCTCATCGTGCTGCTGGCAGCCGGGCTGCCCAACATCTCCGAAGTGGTGGCTTCTTGGGTGTACGGCTACGCCGGCTGCCTCTGCATCACCTATTTGCAGTACCTGGGCATCAACATCTCCGCCTGGTCCATCACCGCCTTCACGGTGGAGCGCTACATCGCGATCTGCCACGCCATCAAAGCGCAGTTCCTGTGCACCGTGTCCCGCGCCAAGCGTATCATCTCGTCGCTGTGGCTCTTCACCTCCCTCTATTGCCTCATGTGGTTCTTCCTGGTGGACACCACCCAGGTCACCTTCTCGGACGGGGCGCAGGTCAGCTGTGGCTACCGGGTCTCCAGAAGCCTTTACATGCCAATTTACTTCTTGGATTTTGCCGTCTTCTACATCATCCCATTGGGGCTGGCAACCGTCCTCTACGGCCTCATTGCCCGTATCCTCTTCATGAATCCCCTGCCCGCCACCCCGCAGCACTCCTGCCTGGGTTCCACACACCGAGGCGGCTCCCTCAAGCTCTCCTGCCGGGGCAACAAGGGGGCCCTGAGCTCCCGCAAGCAGGTAGGGGCTCCCCGATGGGTTGGGACATGCTGGGCTGAAGGCAGCACTGCCAGGGGCTCAGTGCTTTGAGAAGCATTCTGGCAGGGGTCAGGGTGCCCCAATATTTTGCTTTCCTTTGTAGAGGGAGCTGGGTGGGTCTGTTTGCTGCATGGAGGGTTCCCCCGAAGCCCCACAGGGCTCTGGCAGCGTAGATGGGCTCACCTTACTTTGGCTGGGCTTGGCAGAGCAGGACTGGGCTCTAGCATCACTTGGGAGAGACAGGAGGGCAGGGGTTGTTTGCTGGCTAATTAATTACTAATTGCCTTCCTGAGTAGGGCAGTGCTGGGTCACATTGTGCGTGCAGGAATTGCTTCCCAGGCAGGGTCCTGCGCAGGCGGTCTTGGATGTAGAGGAGCAAAGGGAAGGGAGAGCTGGAACAACCCCTTGCCCCCTGAGTCCAACCCTAGCAGCTGGGGTAGGTGCCTTGGTGTCGCTGTGTTGTGTTTTCATCTTGGTGACTCCTCTGTTGTTCAGCTGCCTGCTTGCTCCCCATCTCCTTCTCCTCCCACCTCCTGCCCTCATTCCTCCTCTTTCTCTGTCCACATGGACAATTTCTGTCTCTTGCCCCATCTCCTTGGACAGGTCAGCATCTGAACATGGGACACTCCTGCCTGCTTGCTGACTGTTGGCAGGAGACTATCCCCTTCGGGTTTCAGACTTCATATAGGCAGAAGCGTGGGCTATTTTAAATGAAAGGGCTGAATGTGGCAGTGTGGCTTAAGTCCCTGAAATCACCAGTTCTCTTGTGATTTTGTGTGAGCAGACCCTGATTTCCACACAGTCTGAAAAAAAGCTTCAGCCTGTCTTGAAATCCTCATTTTTCCCATTCAGTATCTTCTTGTCCGACTTGCACGGGAAGCTCCATGTCCCATGAGAGACCACTCAGTTGTGGAGGGGAAGCAAACAGCCCAGAGAATGTGTATTTCTTCATGAACTTCTAAGTCTTTCCAGTTCAGCTTTTTCTCCCTTTTGCTCTAGCCCTGAAAGGCTTAAAGCAAGTCCTGACTTTGCTGTTCTCCTAGGGTTACTGGCTGCTGTGGGAGCCTCAGGTAGGGTGTTGGGCAGAAAGGTGTCTAGATACTACAAGGCAGCACCAGAAGGTGCAGATGATGGACCTCTCCTTCCAGAGCACCTGCTGCAGGTGCTGGAGTGGCTGTGCTGCACGCAGCGTGATCCAGTGTCATTAGGACGAGTGGCTGAGGACACTAGTCCTGAACGAGTGCTCCAGCTCCTGGAAACATCTCTTTTCTGTTACGGAGTTTTCTCGAGATAGTCATTACCTCCCTCTCTTAGCATGCAAAGACCTCCCCTGGATAGCCTGCGGTCACAGAGACAGCATCATTCGGAACACAGATGAAATAAAACTGTAAAGCAGTTCCAGCTATATTTTACTGAATGCTTCCTTCTGATTTCACACCAGCAGCTCTTCAAAGCAAGCTGTTTTGAGTGATGGAGGAAGAAACCCCAGCTGTGCCACTGGTGGCATGTGGGTTAGGTAGCTGACGGGTTTGTGGCTGTCAAAAGGATGCAGTGCTGCACCCCAGAGGTGGCTGCAACCCAGGGTTTTCCATAAACATCTTTCTTAAATTGGATGTAGCATAAGGTAATTTCTTCACTTCATATATAATCAAGGGAAAATTTATATGACTGTCCGTAAAAATGACGAGGGGGAAGCCTAGGATCTGGGAGTTACCTTTAACCATTTTATTTATTGCTGGTTGATCTGTTGGGCATTTGGTGTACAGAAAAGTTGTCTATGCTCCAAAGCCAAGTAAAACCTTACAACTACTTTGATGATTGTTCCAGGCAGTGCGTACAGGAGTGCTTCGAGCATAACAAACCCAGGTCCTGTCAGAGCATCTACTTCAGCACTGAAATCCAGCCAGGGATTTTTGTTGGTGGTGCGATGGATTGAGGAGCAGAAGCTGCAATGAGTGATGATTCTTCACCTAGTTATGAGGGAAACCCCAATACCCAGCCACCCAGGGAGGAAAGAGGCCTCCAGAGACCCCAAAGGCTCATCACTGGATTCTGCCTTCAATTTGTCTCAGAGTGGGGGCAGCCAGGGCCACAGGAATGATGTTTTTGGGGAGAAGCTGCAGCGTGCAGGACCCCATGGGGCAGTGGGATCAGAGCAGAGAGGATCTTCAGGCTGAGCGCTGGGGAATGGGCAGATCATTAAGAAAATGATGTTATATGTAGGAAAGAAGGTGGCTGAATCCATTCGTGCCAGCAGAGCTGACAGGTGGAGATGCTGGATAGAAGGGGCTTAAAAGTGATCACAGAGGAGAGCATTCCCATGATCAGTGAGGCTCCACAATGGGATGAGACAGAGGTGCGTGTGCCCATGTGAAGGGGCAGCGCAAAGTCCTGAAGGGGGGCTGTGGCACCCACAGCAGCCCCAGCACTTGGATCCATGGAACACCCCACCAACCTGGTGTTAGCAAAGGCAGAAGAGAGGCACAGAAGGAACCTGAATGGTCTTCTCCAGGCAGCGTTCACCTCCAAGGAACTCAATGACAAAAAGCTCTTGTGCAATGGGCAGGTATGAGACCTAAAAGGCTGCAGCCTGGACACTGGTGTCCTGTGTCATCTTCAGCAGAAGAAAATTTTCCTCTCTGATTTTCCAACAGCCATGGCATCACTGCCCCCAAAACCAGATGAAACTTGTGGAAAGAAGAAACATAGATGGACCTCAACTCAGACCACCGGACACTATTTTGTAATAGCTGATGCTGGCAGAGGAGCTCATAAACAGGTTTCCTTGCTCATTAATCATCTGTGGCCAGGGTGGAAAGAAAGGGCAGCCTGACAGGTAATGCCATCTACCTCTCATGTTCTCCTGAGAAGTGCTGACAGCCCTTGAAAATGTCATCATGAATTTCCAGGGGGCCCTTTGGAAAAAGGTCTTGTCCCAAGCATCAGAAGTGAGGACACAGCATTGGAAACTGTTCTCATAACAAATGCTGTTGGTCTCCAATCTGACAGGGTGATGAAGAGGCTGAAAGATTGATGCATCTGCTACCAGTGGGAAAGATCAATGTATGAGTGCAGATTCTTTAAAATGCCACTTCCACATAGACTACACCACTAGACACCATAAGAAATCATAGTTGAAAGTTTGGTCCAAACCAGCAATAGCCTTGCTGTCTGACAGGCTTCACATGTGCAGTGAGAGCTTCTCAGGACCCTGCAGATGGCATGTTGTGTTCCAGTGATGCAGTGAAGCAGGACTCCAGCCCTCCACACGCTTTTGAGTTTGGTGGGGCGACGGTGCACAAGTATCTGCCAGATTTCACGGGAAGGGTGATTGGGCAGTGGCAGAGGCTGCCCAGGGAGGTGGTTGATTCACCTTCCCTGGAGGGGTTTAAGGGATGGGTGGACAAGGTGCTGAGGGACATGGTTTAGTGATTGATAGTAATGGTTGGACTTGATGATCCGATGGGTCTTTTCCAACCTGGTGATTCTATGATTCTATGATTCCCATCACAAGCCAGTGGTATGATAAGGTGGGTCGGCTCCCAGAGGATCTGTTGACCAGGAGAGCAGAGCAGGCTGGGAGCACGTGCATTGGGTGCATGTAGCTCAGGTGGTCCCTTTGACTAGGGTACAGACACCCGCGCCGGTGTTCCTTCTCTGGCCTCTCTTTATAGAGGAACCAGGCTTTTCCAGGTCCCATGCCCAGAGTCCCTTGGAAGATGTTCAGAAGGGGCTACCACAAAGGTACCTGTTTTTCTCCCTTGGCTCTGAAGAACCTGGACAGCTGGGGGGGGATATTTTGCTGTGGATGAGCTCCTACGCAGCCCCAGTGCTGCACTTCTTGCTTTTCAGAGTATGAAGATGCTGCTGTTGCCTCACTGGTGCCCCGAAAATATGTAAATCCAGAGCAGGACGCCCCAAGGGTGATTTGTGCTGTATTTATCACCTGTAGAAGGAAGGGCCACGGATCCAAACAAGAGCCCCTTCCAAGCACGTATTTCACCTGCTGGAGAGGGACCACTAGAGGGAGCGTGATTCCAAAGAAAAAGATGCTGCCGCTCAGGATGACTCTGCCTGGACGAGGAGGGGGTCACTGGCTGGGGAGAAGCGTTTGTGGCCTCCAGGAGAGGGGTAGAGGCTGGACACAGCTCTACAAGAGAGGATGAGTTGGAAGGGCTGTGCAGGGATGCAACATCTTGTACGGAGCGAGAAGGATGCTCACAGTGGGTTTGCCTTAGGAGTTACACCAGGCTTCTCCCACAGAGGTAGAAGAAGGGCTACCCTTTAGCTTTGATGTAGGAAACCAGGATGTAGTCACAGGTGAGTACAGCAGATATTCTTGGCCATTCAGCGACAACACTGACTTACATGCTCAAAAATGTTTTTCAGCTAAATATCAATTGTTCCAGAAAAACATCCCCTTCTGTCTACCTGCCCTTGTCTTGCTTCTGCCCATAGATCCCTTCCAGTTGTGCGCACACACTATGTACAACAGAGTTGTTGCAAAGCACTTGTTGGAAAAATTGTTGTCCCTGAGCTGGGACATCCCCTGAGGGATGCTTTGAGGCTACTGAAAAGCTATGGCTTTTTGGGGTGCAGCTGCTTTTGGGGGGGCATAATTTGGAAGTACTTCAGTTGGAGGTAGGTGTCCCAAGCTCTCAGTGTTAATTCAGTTTTCATACAAGCAGCAGAAGTAAATTGAGTGATGCTACTGTTACTTGCCTCAGCAGGGTAGAGCGAGGGGAGGCATGGAGACAGGTTTCAGCTATGCACACAGACATTGCTGGAAATTTCATTCCTCGCAATGGATACATGAGGGTGAATTTAGGGTAGACTGTTAGGTTTTATCCAAAGGAGAAGTCCTGTGTGAACAAAACTTTGCTCAAGTCGTACCCAGAAGAAGACAGAAGTAGGAAATGCAGGTCCCGTGCAAACACGCTGTTCATGTGGAGCACAGCGTCGAAGCAAAATCTGCACCTTTCTGGCCTAATCTGGTATCGGGAGCTCTCTGTTCCCAGGTCTTGCAGGCCATGGCAATATATTCTTACGGCTGCTGTCAGGACCCTCCTTCTCTTGGCAAGGGGTTCTTGAGCCTGGATTGCCCTGCCAAACTTAGCAGGAGGCTGTGGCTACAACCATGCTGGTATGTAGAGATTTTACCATGGTCAACTGTGCACCAAGCAGCTGCTGTCCACTCCCAGCCTATCTATCCCAGCCTATCCTATCCCAGGAGCTTTTCTATAACCAGATCATTACCCTAGCAGTTGTATACTAGATAAAGTGGCCTGGAACGGAAAGCTTGTAAGATGGCTCTTGCTCTTCTGCATCCAGCCAGCCCTCATAAAAGGCATTGTAAAGCTCTGAAGCTACTGTTCACTGACACATCTTGTACAGTCTCTCATATCTTTCCCAAAAGGCGACAAACTGCGGCAGAAACATGCTGCAGTCTTACCACCAGCCTCAGCAGTCTCAATATCACTGCAAGACCTTTTTCTGGGAAGTGTCCTCACATTCTCATTAAACCACAGACAGCAAAACACTCCTGTTTTGGCCTCAGCTTGACAATAGTCCCTTTCTTCTAGGGAAAGTTTTGTTGCTACTACCAACCACCCCTGATTTCTACTCAAAGCATTACAGGAAGGCATAGTTTCTTGTAACTAAGTAAAAAAAACACTCCAAGAAAAGCTGAGAGACTGTGAATGTGATCTAAGTGCATATTTCCGTACTGAGAACTGGAGTCATTGCACAACTCCATTTCTGACATTTGAAACACCACTGCCTTAATATGCCTGTGGCATCAGTGTTTACTCATACTTTCCTCCATGGGGAATGCGTGTATTCTGTAAGTTTTTGCTGGAGGATGATTGTCACCTACCAGAAATAGCTGTCTAAATTATTAGCATCACTGCAGTTTCAGCACAAAAGCCCATTCTCTTAAACAAGCTTGAGTCAAGCTGAGAGCAATTACTGCTCACTTCTGAATTCTCAGGATATTCTTGTTCCTGATATGTTAATGTAGTACTTCCCTAGCGTGCCACAAATTAAAATAACCCATACCAATTAGCTAAGTAACTCCCGTATCAGCATGAGTAGGAATGTGCGTAAGACTCCAGGCAGTTTCCAGTTCTCTCAGTGCTGTTCTGTGCCAGGAGTCTACCCTGGGAACAACATAAATGGCAAAGGAAATGAGAAGATCCTAGGTAGGGAGCTGAGATACACCCATGTCACCCTCACTTCTGCGCAGGTTAGTTTCCCCACTGATTTACTTTTATGAGCAATTTTCAAATTTGCTCAAGAATTCCCATGATTAAAAAAGCTCATTTCCAGGCTGGTGGATGCTTGTCTTGAAGAGCTTTAAAGACTCTTTGATGGTAGGTGAAAACCTGTCGTTTGAGGGGTTTATTTATGCAGGATTGCTTCATGAACAAAATGGATTCAGAGAGGGATACCCCCATGGTTCAGGTACCTATTTTTAAGGCTTAAAGAGAGGTATGAGCTATATGTAGACTGAATTAGCTGTCTGCACCATTTCGCCAGGTGGGAAAGCTCTATCATCTGACTATTTCTCTTTTTGCATATCCCCCCTGGCAAGGTGACCAAAATGCTGGCTGTTGTGGTGGTCCTCTTCGCTCTTCTGTGGATGCCTTATCGCACACTGGTGGTGGTGAACTCCTTCATGGACCCTCCTTACCTGAACATCTGGTTCCTTCTCTTCTGCCGCATGTGCATCTACCTGAACAGTGCCATCAACCCCATCATCTACAACCTCATGTCACAGAAATTCAGGGCTGCCTTTAGGAAGCTTTGCAAGTGTGAAGGGAAGAGCTCCGAGAACCCCACGCCGTATACCGCCCCGGTGTACTACAGCGTTATGAAGGACTGTTCTCATGACAGCTCCGATCACATCACTGAACAAGAAGATCTGAACAGTCTCCCTGGTCCTGCAAAGAAGAATAAGCCTGTCAAATGAATCCTGGGACACTGAAACAATGCAGGCAGTGGAGCTATGTGGCTGTATGCACCGCGTTGGGAAAGCGCCAACAGAAATTGCTTTGGCATTACAGCAAGCTTATTTTAATACCTCTCCAGGGCATTTAACAAAACAGATTCTTAGAAGCAAATTAATTTGCTTTTCCTTAATGCTAATTTATTCTTGTTTGGTGAAGTGTTAGGCACAGGTCAATGTTTAGCATCTTTAAAGAATCTGTAGTTAAATATAGCAGCGCAACGCTATTCCGTGTCATGTGCAAGTGCAACTGTTTGTTGAGTTGGGTGAGAATATTGAAAGGAAATCCAGGAAGAGAAGGGCATTCAAGGGAAAAAAACAACAACTCTTTCTGCTGGGCCAGTTTTCTTATAGGCTGAGATTCATCTACCTGAATTTACATGCCTAGAATACCGACATCCCAGGTGAGCTGCTCCTCTGGAGTCCTTTTAGAGTCAATGGGCACAATCAGGTGCTTCCTGGAAGTGCCTCCTCTCATCTCAGCACAGTTCTCTGAGGAATATGCATACCTAGTGAGGAGATGCGACTATTTCTGTCCATTGACTGTGAAAGGACTCTCAGGTAGAGACTCCTGTGTTAGGAATGACTGAAGTTGGGTGTCATGGACCTCACCCCACACTTCTGAAAATATTGCAGTGCTGGTAGCACATAAATACAAGATCCAGACCAGTTGGATTTGTTACAGAAAAATGAAAAAAACTAATTGTGAGGGTTGCCTACAGTAATAGTAATACTTCCAACATAGTGGTCTAAATTTCTTTTGAATAATTTTACCTTTTCTGTCCCAGTTCCTCTAGTTGTTTCACCTGGATGCTGTACCCTTGTCCTGTAAGGTACTTTTGTGGAAGTCCATTAAGTGCTTTGTGGTAAGTAAGTGACACAGTGCCTGTAAGACATTAACAATACACACTGCTGCTATCATCTCATGAGGAAAGTGGATATTCGTAACCTGAGGCATCCAAGAAACCCGCCTAAAGGCACTTGCCCCAAGCTTGCAAGAGACTATCTGGACTCGGAGTAAAATGTAGAAGATTACCCATGAGCCAGACGCTGAGGCTTTTGCCAAATGAAGCAAGTGTCAGCCACCAGGTACCCTGCAGTGACTGTAAAAAATTGTTTGAACAGCCAATTCAGCTTCACTCTTCAACACAGTTTTTCACCAAACCATAGTGTTAGAATTTTACATACATTTTGGGAAACGTCTGTGTGATATTTTTAAGAGTGCAAGATATTAAGTAACCTTTCTGTATCTATGAGAAATCACTTTCCTGGGTGAGCGAAGATGAAACCTCACCCCCCATCGATGACAGAGGCTGTCCAGAATTAATTTAATTTTAGTGCAGGGTAGCTTTGCATGTATTATTATTATATTGTGAGTTATTACAGTCTATTCCCCCCCCGCAAATAACCGAAGGATAAGGAAAGAGAACATAGTTTTTTGCAATTGTTTGAAATTGTGTGTGTTTGGCATTTAAAGATTTGTGCCAGTTTTGTGCTTTTTTTTGTGTATATTGGGAATTCAGGGACAAAGTTCATCCTTATTGTTGTTAAGGTAGATCTGCACAGAGATTTGGGATTTGCTTCTTGAAGAAACTGTGGTTTTGCTACGATGTGGGAAAATTGTCCCACTTAGCAAAAGAAACTAGGAAATGAAACAATTTGCTTGCAACAATCTTCTCTCTGGTAAGATTCTTTTCCCCTAAGAACAGCTCTTTCCATAGCAGCTTAGAATTAGCCCATTGATAAAAGCATCTGCAAACAAACCAGAGCAGTAGAGACAAAGGTGCCCTGACATAACTCGCAGGTGAGTTGTAGGAGGAGGAAGGGCAGCCCTAAGGTGGCTGCTGGTTCCCTGGACATGGCAAAATGCAGGGCTGAGGTCTGGATGTCAGCTTTGATGTGACTTGGGTTGCAGCTAATAGAAACAACTTATTGCATAGCCCAGAGCTAAGCTGAGCTCTTGTGCTAATGAGTCCTTCCAGTGCGTCAGAGTTATCTCCTCAAAACATAACAGCTTCTTCCCCTTAAGCCACTCCTGCCTAGCCAGCACAGGAATTAATTTTCTTCATCTTCACAGCTGACTGTGGCTCACAGCTCCCTGGGACGTGGACCCCTGGGTTCGCAGGCACCTTTGGGTGCACGCACACCATAGCCAGCCCCAACAGCCAGAGACATACAGCAAGCAGCACCCCATCCTCTCTTCTCCCTGTCCCTGCACTCCAGCCAACTAATCTGTTCAGCTATATGGGGACCAGGGATGTCAAGGAAGGAAAAGGGGAACAAATTAACCTTTCTTAGCAGTGCAGTAAATTGGTAACACCTTGTAAGCGTGGTGAGGTTCGAGAGGAGGAAGAGTCAGGACTGGGACTCTGCAACCCCACGCTGTTTGCTTTGGTGCAGTAACCAGATCACAGCAGCCAAACAAACCCCGGTTGCCCTCAGTGCTGCAGGGCTGAGGAGGATGGTACCTCCTAGGTCATCAAGCACAGGCAGCATCTCCTCAGGGACAGGCTGTCCCACATCTCCAGCCCTTCACCCTGTGGCTGCGGGTGTAGGAAAGACAGGAAGAACAGTTTCACCCTGAGCCACATAGGAAGAGGATTTACTATCCGAGTTTGGGAGCCCACCTGCATCCTGACCTAAGGTATTTTTCCAGCATGGGTTGTGCCAATTGACAGATGGCCTCCATCTCTGCAAACCCAAGAAACAGCTCAACTCTGAAGCACCTCCAGCAGGATCTTTTCTGTCTCCCTATCATATTTCCCATCTTTACTGTTCCCCTTCATGTTTTATTTTACCCCAGGCAGAAACAGACATCCTAAAAGCACTATTCTATTAATTAAACTTCAGCCCCAGACCAACAGTTAATTGATGGTTCTGAAAGGTTTGTCCAACATACTTGGGATTCAATTAAAACCCAGTTCTCTTCTCCCCTTTCTGCCCTTATCTGCCAAGTACTGCATGACTCTCTATTATTTTTTGAAAGTAATTGGCAGATAATCTCCTGAGTACCATGAGATCTCCAGTAAACGCACCAGAGCATTAAACTCTGTGGATGAGGAATGAGTTCCTGCTCCTTCTCCCTGCATGTATTCTGACATGGTAGGAGGAGTTGAGAGAGCTCTTGGTGGAAGTGGAGGCGGAAGGTCAGCACTCAGCTTGCTAAGGAGATGCTGGTTGAGAGGACAGGCAGCTGCACGCTGCTAGGAAATAAATCACCAGCAGAAAGGAATTAAAAGAAGTAACTCATCACTGTAACTTCCTCTGGATATCCTGAATCTGAATAAAAACCTCCTTATAAGAATTCAAAGGGCTCCCTTCAAGCTTGAGACTGGATTACCTTATACCCTGCAACACCTCAGACCACTCATGAAGTCTGAAGCTGTATTTTACCTTCAGCATTTATTTAGTCTCAACAGCATGAACATAGGCTGCAGGTTTATAAATGTGCCACCACATAGAGAATCTATTACTCCCACATAATTTATGATATTTAAGCTGCTCCTAAATTTGATCTAATCTTTTAGTTTCTTAATTAAACTCATTATTTCTAAACTCTACACTTCAACTGCTTTTTCACCTGGTAAAATGGCATCTGATTTCTTCAATTACAAGCAAACAAGTGCCTTGAAAGGAGAGGAGGAACCTTGCACTGTGCAGAGCCCTAGGAAAGGGGATGAATTTGTGAGCAATACAGAGAAGGAGATGAAGGAGACAGGGACTTGGGGAAGGGCTAATGGGAGAGGGATGAGTGAAGTTTATGGGTATGGAGAAACATGGTTTGGCTAAAGTACACAGCATTCATTAGAGACGTCCAGTGTAGGAGACACCACACCCAGCATGTTTACCTGAATGTGGCTGGTCCCAACGCAGCATTGGTGATAGAGGCAACAGTGTAATTGCATCTATGGAGTGCATGGAGGTGTCCTCATCAATGACTGTTTACTCCTGCAAAACACAGAAGTTTAAAAAATTTACCAAAATAATGAGTTTAACCCCCAGTTAGCTTGTCTTCTTACCTTGTCTCTGGATTTGGGTGCTGGAAAAAGTGCTTTGGGAGGGGGTAAGTGGGCAGTCAAGCCAGCCTGGGCTGGAAGAGAGCGTGGCTGTGCTGATGGCTCTTTAGGAAAGCATGTCCTCTGCAGACCTGGCCATGCCTATCCCCAGGTTCAAATTAAAGAGTGATCCAAAAGACACCAGCAGTTCCATAAAGAAGGGATGCGAAGTCCATGAGGGCATCCAGCACCTCTCTACAACCAGAGCAGGTTGTTAGAGCTTGGGTTCTGCTCTGTGATACAACCTTCAAAGAGCACTTTACTAAAATTAAAATAGTGCTTTTTAAATTAGTGATACTCAGGTCACCAAAAAGGGTGCTGAGCAACCGCTTAAATTTTTCAGGGACACAAAAGGTGGTGGACCACCCGTTAGAGGATGAATTAGATACAGCCCCTTTTCACTCTGGTGTGGCCCCTAGCTGCTTCTTTGAACTAATTAGAACTAATTAAAACCAAGCAGGCTGCAATTAAGGAGCTGCTAATAAAGCCTGGGGGATAATCCTATAGCAATATTAATGTAATCATTCAGCAGTTATTTGTTTATTTTGCAATCTGTGTTTCCTAAGACCTCCAGAGGGTTCTCAGGCCAGTGCTGCCTCCCGGAATCTGCTTCCTCTCTTTGCTTGCTCCGAGGTTGCTCCTCAGCACTCGTCAAACTAAGGCATCCATTTCAGGGAGCATGCTGTGAGGCACAGCAGATCAAAGCTTGCCATGGAATGACTTTAGTTTATTAAAATACACCCAGTTTAGCAGTTAACCAGCCCTGCACATCTCTGCCCTGCCCGGGTTTAGATGCAGACCCTGATGGGAGCGCATCGATGGCATCGCCCATGCCCCAAATCAGGGGACCTTTCCCTGCTGTTGCCTGAGGAAGGGAACATGACTGCAATGCCACAGGTCCCCTGTACTACGCATGATGGGCAGAAGAATTAAGGACAATCTGTGTTTTATCATTGCTGAATATTCTTTAGTAATCACCTTGTGATTACTGGTCCGAGTGTGCTGTTTCTATAGAGACAGGGGATGCTGCAAGTGCACTAGTGGCCACTTGCTGCTCCTCCAACAGGGAATAACTGAAGCCACAAGTTGGGGAGCCTTTAAAATCTTTCCCCTCTCAAGGAGAAGGCCTTGGTGTTAATATACTTTTGAGATGGTCAGTGAGGGCCCACTGTGATTCTGTGCTGGCTGGTTCTGTCTGTCCTTGCAGGCACAGCATGGGTGGCTGGTCAGAAGAAATAAGAGAAAAGCAACTTTTTCCATCCATGCAGCACCAGCATTTCTGGCAGAAGAGGACAGGAGCAGGTGGCCACCATGGGGCCCCTTGGTGCTGGTCCAGAGCTGGGCATGGTGCACCCTTAGCTTGGCCAGGTGGAAGGGGAAAGCCAGCGCTTTCAGAGCTGGGGCTGTGAGGGTGAGTCCTGGACAGGCATGGGAAAATGTTTTGCTGGAACAGTGGCTGTTCCTTAATGCTCCTGAGGTCTTGCTTCGGCTTCCTCCAGGAAGGGTCCCAGAGTGAGGGTGGTGGCATGGAGCCAGCCCAATTCCCAGCTCCCAGGCCAGAAAGGATCACAGTAACCCCTCTGCGCTTCCCAGCACCTACTTGCTGCTGGGGCCACCTCGGCTCTCGCTCTGGCCTTTCCTCTCGCATGAAGATGAAGACCAAGAGAAGAGGTTGCTTCTGAGAGCCCAGATGTCCCGCAAGGAGGGTGGAGGGCAGCTCAGCAATCCCCAGGACGCCTGGGCAGGTCACGCTCAAAGGACACTGGGGCTCAGATTGCACCTTCCCTCCCACTGGTGGAGCAAAGGCTACTGCCCTTCAGACACAGGATTAGTTCAGGGCCTTTATCCTGCTTCTCACATACCGGACACCTCCCTGCCTGCACCCAGGGACGCTTGACTGGGAGCAATGCAGGGAATGTCACCCCTGAAACCAGCAGCTCCCAAGGCAGAGACCCAGAACTGCTCCCCCTACCCTTGCAGAAGGGGCTGGCTTTGCGTTTGATCATTACTAATATTTCTGAAGCAATACGTCATTGCTTTAGCAGCAGACCCACCTCCCTCCCTGTTACGCTGCCACACACGGGCCAAAGATCTGCTCCATTCATCGGCCTAAGATTTATGAGGTGCAAAGGGCTCCGGTTACACCACTGCCCCCAGCCTCCTCCTAGAAACTGGATGAATGAGACGCTGCTGGTTCCTCCCATACCAGAAGCAAAATAAACCCAGAGGAGAGGAAAGCTATCACTTTACTGAACTCAGCCCCTTAAGTCTCTGTCAGAACATGAACTCTTCCATCATGAGGCCCCTTGTGTCCCACAGAAGCTGGCTGAGCCCCCATGGCTCATGGAGGATGAGCCTGTGTCCCACCAGCCCCTCTGCATAGCCTGGCTTTGCTCATGTGAGATACTCCAGAAATAGAAAAGAGATTGAAGGTTTTGGCTACTCTGGATTCCTCGGCCCCCCAAGCCATGCTGCCCCTGGCTGGTGCTGGACTCTGCTCTCCCATCCTCCCTCAGAAATCACTCTTCCCCTGGCTGCCATTCCCCTGTCCCTTGTGCCTGGCTTTCCACTCACTTTGGCCCTTTCACGAGGCTGAGTGAGAAGGCAGCCACGGGTGGAGGAGAATCCCTCCTCTTCAAACCCAGGAGGACCGTGGCTCTGGAGGAGTAGGCAGCGACGCACAGCTTGGAAGAAACTTGGCAGCAGCCCTGGGGTCAGGAGGCAGCGAAGGGGCCCGTCAGCATCACCATCTGCATCACCGAGGAAAGGCTTTGGGCCAGTGAGCTGCCTTTCCTCCTGGCCCCAGGAAACCTCTGGTAGAGGTCAGCACAGTGGTAGCACACAGAGCACGCTTGAGGGTAGCACACAGAGCTTGCTCAGAAAGCTGGAGCTATCCTCAAACATCTGCCACCAAACTTTCAAGAAGCAGTAAATGGAAACAGTTCTCTTCGCAAAAGAACTCCCCTATCAACAAAAAAACAAAAGCCGATTTTTAAATAGAAAAAAATCATTCAGATATCACCAAGCAAATTCTGTACCACATGCTGATGAGCTCTCCTGTAAGACTGGAATGAGTGGGTCAACCCCAAAAGAAACTTGGATATTGCCCTGTAAATATCCACATGGATACAGTGAGCAGATAACTGTTTATTATTGCACGTAATCCAGCAGAACAACCGACAGAAAACTCTGGACAGTAGTACACAGATTGCAGTAAACAGCTTGCAAAATCTGTGATGAAGGTATTTTTGTGTGAAGAGTGAAATGTATCTGCATCTTTGTAAGACCGGAAAAGTATAACACAATATCCTAGTCAGTTTTGAAAGCATGCAGTTTGAGGTAAATCTGTTATTTTGCATCTAAGAAAATGAAATCCCTAAGGGGCTATATATATATGTAAATATATCCATATCTCAGGGCAATATGGGTATATTTATACGTCACATAAAAGCAAATCTACCTACTTTTCTCAGAAGGTTACTAGGAGGAAAGCACATTATTGAGTGCATATCACATGCATAAAAAATTGAAGCGGGGGGGGGGTGGCCCAGGAATTACCTTAGCACTGTTGAAAAAGATCCATTTTTGTGCTTAGTGATAAATAAAAGTCCCTCAGGTCTCTCAATGGAAATTGTCTTGGTGAATAATAGAAGCAGTTGGCATATTGAAACTGCAGAGCTGGCAAGCGAATGCCAGAAAACGGAGATAAAGCATCAAAGGCAGCAGAGCCTGGGGTTTGCAATACATTTATATTTAAGAAAAAAAAAAAAAGAAAAGAAGCAAATTGCTACTAAGCTATGCTCTGTGGAAGTGTAGATGATGCTGCACAGCTTTCTCAGGACTGGTACAGCCACATGGCTTTTAGAAAGGGATCACATTCTCTTCTCCCACAGTTAACACCACAAATTTGCTACTGCGGCAACATTCCTGAGCTGAATAAGGTTAAAAAATAAACTTGGTTCACAATGAGAAGTACTGAGTTACTCTCACTCTCTTATGCCATAATTAGAGCAGATAAATTAGGCAAGTTTTGCCCTATGTCTCCAGTCAGTGTAAAACTCTGCCTGTCTGCCACCCTGGCTCTGAAATCCTTCCAGATTGACCTTTAGAGCAGACTGGGCATCTGTCTTTTTTTCCCTTAACCACTATTTCCCCATTCTTTCCAGTCCCTCAGGTTTTCCCACCCAGTCCTGTGCTGTGGGACTTCGGGATACATAGACGTGCACAACCAACTATAAATAACATTTCCAATTATCTTAAAAAGGGATAGAAAATACACATTGCTCTTAAAAGGAGGAAGAAACATGTCCAAGCACTCAGCCTCACATTAAACTGTAACTTCATCTGTGCCGACTTTCTAAGCTCACACTGCTAAGGATCGGAGCAGATCATGGTAGAAACATCTCCTTCCAAAGGTCACTCTCTGTCACAGCTTTGGGAAGAATGGGTGCAAACTGCTCAGGCTTCTAAGCCTCACACCTAAGAACAACAGCTAGAATTGCCTCTCTGTACTCTACCACTGCTGAAAGTCTGGCTGCTGTGTATTTTTGAGCCTAACATCCAAATGCACCGGAGTCACTCAAGTCTCTGCACCTTCTTCTTTCTGGGAATAACACAACTTCTCCCATGACAGCCACCCGGAATCCTCTGGCTGGAAAGTCTGTTTGCTCTGTGGCAATAAAAGAACATGGGAGCCCCCCTGCAGCCCAGCGCACCAAGGGGACGAACCTGTGGGTTCCATGGAGGTATTTTTCCCTAAGTTGTTCCTTTTTGTTGTAACTCATACCATTTTCATGGAAAAAAAAGGGGTAAAGGGACAAAATCAGCACACCCATTTCCTTTCCTGTCACAGCGGGATCACTACAGTGCAGAGCATTGTTGGGGGCAGGAGAGCATTCGGACGTTACCCGGTCCCTAAGTGGGCACCATCTCCACCCACAGCATCCCCTGCACGCACAAACAGCCTCAGATCAGTCAGTGCCTCACATCCCGCCCCGCAGCCCCGCGGCCCCTGTTCGTGGTGCTTTAGCAGGCATGAGCAGGACTCTGGTTACACTTCAAAGACCCAATTTCAACTTGCTCCTCCTCTCAGTTCTCCACACGTGGAAAATGACTCCAGGCGACAGGGAAAGGAAAGACGTTCTTTTCATCCCTTTGGATGACTTCCAAGCATGGAGGGTGATGTTGTCCACCTCTAGCCGTGGTGTGGCTCTCATGAGTCATTTTGGTTGCTGTGTATTGCTTCATCTCCACGCCATGGATGATACTCTTTGGGAAATCTCTGACACTGAGTCAACCAAAGGAGTTACAAAACACATCAGTCTGCGCGCAGGAGACCTTCTCACTCATTTTCCTACAGCTACAGATAAATCCCTCATCCCTGGCATGACAGGACAGTTGATGGCTTTGGTGAGAACAGTTTAAGGCAACTGCTATTTAATACAAAGAAGAGAAGGAGGCTGAATTGCAGAAACCCTGGCTTTTCCTTGGTCGATTGCAGAGGCCAGCCACAGCCTGGGAGCAGGGAGACTGATTTTCAGGCACTTTTGTTTAAGGTTGATGTTTGCAGTGCAACCTTGGGATCTCAAGTTCTCCTCTTAGGTGTTTCCAGGTGGCTGAAATGTAAGCCCCGCCAAGGTCTGTGGTCTCCATCAGCAGCAACGCCTGTCCCAGACACAGATGAACAGGAGAGTCAAGGGGGAGGAAAAGACATGATTGACATGTAATTGCAGCTGTCCGCAAGGCTTTCAACTGCGCAGAATGCATAGGGACTAGTAAGACCACAGAAAGCAGTGCCCAGTGAAGCATTTTTATCCCTGAGGAGGTCCCAGGAAGGCAGCCTCACACCCTCATGGGGGCTTGGGAGGTGCCTCTTGAGTTATGTTCACTTGAGGCTCAAGGGTCAGCATCAGCCTTGTGGGTTGTTCCTTTTTCAATATTTCAGCCTAAGGCAACAGAAATCTTGTGCAAATTCATGATGCATTTCTGCATGCAGGAACCTCACAGGCACATGCAACCTCACAAGATTTCATTGCCACCAAATCCAAATCTTCATCCCAATTCAAGTAGACCTAAGTGAGCTTCAGTCTAACCTTAGTTAGATACACATCTCGGCTCATATTTGCATTTAATAACACAGCTAGATAACAACAGCTCCAGAACTAGTGCTGGTGCAACTAGAGCTGCAAATTTCAGTTTCACATTCTCTTTGCGTACCTGCCTCCTGCTGGACTAAGTGCCATGAAATATTGCAATACACAAGTCACCTGGCTGTGGCAGACGCAGAACAGCAAACAGAAAGTGCTTCTTGCACAAAACAAATTTCCAATTTAACATCACACATTCTTGCACTGCAAGTCTCACTCCATGAGTCATGTCCATCCAGCTGGGAAGGCAAAACTATATAGTGGGATTGTATCTAATAAACGCAGTTAAATTTTTTAACTTTGAGGAAATTATTTTATGGAAAGAGTCAAGAGCTTTCCACCGAAATTACTCCACAAACACTGCTGGAATGGACAAGGAATAACTGAGAATATCAACGCTCAATGCAAGGCAATTGCATCTACTTAATAAATGCCCGTTCATTTCCACCACCAGGGCATCTATCAGTGAATGAGTTGCATTGGAAACAAAGCCAGTCAACCCTTATCTGTCCACAGTGAAGCCTACAAACTGAGGATAAAATCTCATTCCTCATCTTACCTTGTCCAAGGGGAACATCATGTCAAAAAATGTACAAACAGGATGGCCAGACCAATGTTCAATAAGATGACCATGCAGATCACAATTGTGTTAGGTCCCTGAAGGAAAAACCCAAAACAGAGTATTATAAACCACAATTGCAGGTGAGGAGACAGATGCAGCTTGATTCTACTATTCAAAATTACCGAATTCATCCCCTCCCAATGCACATAAATCTGACACTTAACAACCAGCCTCAATTTCCAAGTAGTTGAGTATCTAATAGATATCTCTATTCCTGTTTCTCCCCTGCAAACTTCTGCTAAGGAGGCTAAATCAGGTTTCTTCTGAAGCTAAAGCAGATTAAAGGAGATCCTGACCACAGGTACTCAAACTCAAACCCATGTCAAGTTGCATCTCCCAACTCCTTTCTCTGCCTACAGCACCCACATTTGTAAAGTTGACATTTTTAAGATGAACAAATGTATCTGTATGAGACTGCTCTAATTTCAGACCAGAACAGTTCCAAGCTGTGCTTTTCTGAAGTTGTATTGGAACCATTCACGTCCAAAGGACTGCAAGATGAGAAGCAATGGGCTAATAAAATGTCTGCTTTTACAGCTCTGTTTGCTAACAGCAAAATTGAACTATATTTTAAACCTGGGAAATCAGCTAGTGATTTGATGCCAAAGTTCAGCTCATGAGGTGCCTCAGCTGCAAAAGAGTAAAAGTAGCAGGTAAAAGTGAAAACTTTCTGTTCCCTGTCCTACATTTTCCCCCCAGCTTTCTAGATCCATGTTGGCTGCTAAAAGGGTAGGGAAGAAAAGTGCAAAAAATAATCAAAAAAAGCCTTCTTTCCTCAGATTTTGAAATAGGGATGTGTCTGAGAGCATCCCAGCACAGAGAGGCGGTTAACACAGCAGGGTTATGAATGCTGGGGTAGGAGGGACTGGAAAAGTGGCAGGAGAGGGGAAAATAAGTCCCTCCTCCAGCAAGCTTTGTGATCCTGAAAAGAGCCACAAGTCCATGGGCTCTGCATCCCTCTGGGCCCTTTCTGACTTCTTGGAGAGGAATACACTGAAAAAGCAAAGCTGGCTCCCAGGGATGCCTCCCGAGCTGCCCCACATCACCTCTTCACACTCCTCTGCCTCCTTCACGGCTGCCACCGGGGCTTGGCTCCGCTTGGCCCCCGCCTTGGGCTCCGTCCGCCCGGGCACCCTGGCCTCAGTTTTCCTGTTGGCAGCGGGCTCGGCCCGACCCACAGCCCTGCGCTCCGGGCTGGGGTGCTGCTTCGCCTCCTTGGGCTGGGGCGTCTCTGCCTTCGCCTCCACCTTGGCCACCGGTTTCTCCTCCCGCTCCTGTGCTGGGGCAGGGGTGCTGCCCCGCGGCTCCGGGGAGGGCGGCTCGGGCTCGGGGAGCAGCTCCTCCTCATAGTCCGCAGCAGGGAGGACCGGGGAGGTCCGGATGGCGTAGCCGTGGTAGCCCTTGACGAGCTCGACGTCGGGCTCGTGCGCCATCCTCTGCAGGGGCCCGATCTCCATCTGCTCGGCGGGATGGCCCCAGCCCCGCGAGGCTGGACGGCTCTCGGCCTCGGTGGGCGCGGGGCTCCCACCGCCCGCTCGGCTGCCTGCCTCGGACCAGCTGCCGGGACGGAGGGCGCCGTCCTGGCGTGGGGCAGCCTTGGCGCGCTTGGCCTCGGGTGGGGTGGCGGCAGGGCTGGGCGCCGGGCTGGCACGTTGGCGCGCCTCGTCCTGCTCGTGGAGCTGGGGGCTCTCGGGCGGCGTAGGGGCTGGCGGGGCGCCCTCAGGACGTGGCGCCTCTTCTTCCATGTTGACCGCATGCTCCGCGTTCTCCATGATCTCCTGTAGCAGCTTCCGCTTCTGGTACTCGGGACCTGCGGAGAGAGAGGGTGATGCGAGGAGATGCCATCTTTGATAACCACGTCCCCAGCCCCCGTGGGTTTGAGGACAACTGCAAGAGGGTCAGAGCTGGAGTCACCGGGACTGGAAGAGGAGCTGCTCCCAAACCAGAGCCTCTTTCCAGAAGGAATTTCCCCCAAGAAATCTGGAGGCTCTGAGCCCCACCGTGTGCTGTCCAGCTGGGAAGAGCCAAGGGAGCAGGCAGGGTGCTCCAGATGAGGGTAAATAAACAGTAAGAATCTGCAGCACAGCTTTTTGCGGTCACACAGATTGCTTAACTTGACACTAAAGAGGATCCAACTCCCATACAAGTTTGTTTTGTTTTTTAACGGCTGGGAAACCCATCGATGTGGTTTCTTTTGTGTCTAATAGCATGGCAACTTCACAAGTGATAAAGGGGGCACCCTGTCTCCTCAGGAATGGCAAGTATCCCCATAAGATCTACCTGTCACCCTTTCTGAGGGGAAGACCACAGTTCTCATACATGGAGCAGGGCTGGCAGTTTCACAGCCCTCCTCTCTGCACTGAATCCCACACCAGCAGCAAAACCACCCAACATCATCACACAAGGGGATTCGGGGCTTCTTTGGCTTTCATTCTGGCCTCATGTCCCACGTGGACTTGTCAGCTCTTCGCAAAATTGCCCTCACTTTAATTATTCATCTATCATTAAATCTTTACTTCTTGTTAACCGTAGGTCATATCTGCAAAGCTAGAGTGTGGGGAAGTCAGCTAGAGCCTGACACCAAAGATATCTGTTGTGCTGGGCAGCTGGCTGAGCGAAATCCACTACTCAACCACTGGGAATATTGCTTGGAATAACAACCCTGCACAGTGTTCTGCACACTGGGACCTGTGCTGGGACAGGAGTCCCCGAGGGCACCGTCATGCTCATAGGAAGTGAGAACAAGAGCGTGCTCCTTATAGACAGTGCATGGTGGCAAAGCAGCTTGTTTGAAAGCAAAGCGCCTGATGCTGAAAATGGCTTTGGGCTCATTCTGCTGATTCCAAGTGATGCTGAGGGGTGCAGATGCATGGCACTGGCTCTGTGCAAGGCCCTGAAGCCACATTGTCCCCAGCTGCCTCATGGTTCCTCCCTTTGCCCCCTCCATTACACGGACTAATGCAGACTTGAGCCTGGTTGGGAAACTGGGATTGGTGCTCCTTTCCCTCTAATAAATTAGTGGTGTGATTTGTACCCTGCTACATCCTGCCCACGCAGGCAATACCTCTGCTCAGAGGGGGCAGTGGGGAGAGAGGACACTGATTTTAGCTGCTCTGCCCTGTCTGCACGCTCCTGTCAATCAGCAGGCGACCCATTCAGGGCCATTTATTTCTGGCTGCAAGTGGATTATTTGGAAGCCATTTCACCAGTTGTTCGGACTCCTCAAAATAGGCTGCCTGCAGCTCCGGGCTCCTTGCTCTCTCCTGCTCTTTTCTCCTCCTTTTGAACAATTCAGAAAAACCCAGTTGCCTGGAGGGCCCTGCACAGTCCCAATCCTCCTCAGCTCCCCACCCCAACTTATCTCCCAGTACAACATTTCACCAGCAGCTTTGGCTTACATCGCTCTCCTCTAAGCTATTAAAGTTGATATCCTAAATGAAACCCACAACTAAATAGTTGCTAGAGAAGCGAGGCTTGCTAAGCAGGATTGCCCTGTGCCAAACACAGGGATGTGTGACCAGCAGCTCCAACTCCTAGTGAAATCCAAGGGTGGACTTCATCTGTTTGTTTGTGGACAGTGCAGCCATACAAGAAAAGACATTTTGCCTTATTGTGCACTTAAGGAATTTAGAGATTTAAAAGAATCATAGAAGATAAATGCACATCAGCAGCTTACAAGGCCATTGAGAGAGGCTAGGACCCAAGCCAAGCCCTATGTAAAGGCAGTGAGAGGATTCAGCATCCAAGGAGGCAGAAGTAGAGGGCAGGCTGCTTCAGGCATTTTGTAGAGACAGTTTCAATCGACTCGTTCAATTGCCATGAGTGGAAAAGAAAAATTGTAGCGAGATGTCAAAAAACTCCCATCAGGAATTCCAGTTTCCTTTGAGCTATAAATACTTCTGTGTGCAAGGGGTGAATGTGGAGCAGTGAGTGGCAGCCGGGGGGCTTATGTCAGGATCAAGCGACGTTCAGCTATTGTTAAATGAAGTGCCACACGCTGGCTTACGCCCATGCCCAGGCACTGTGGTGTTTCCCTGCTCAAATCCAACTCCAACGAGCCTCACCGGGCTGTGAGGAGGAAAAGGCAGCCATCCAGCACGGCATCTCCCCAGCTGGTAGGTGCAGGGCAAGGTGGGAGTACAGGGAATTTAGACAAATCTGTCAGCATGACTCTTCCCCTGGCCAAGCGCCTGGCATGAGCCATTCCTTGTTCCCACTGCATGCCCTGTGCTGGGGTGTAGTACCAGAGACTTGGAGGCACCAAAATCAGAGCAGCAGCAGGTTTTGCTGAGTGGGAGTCAACATTTAGTCCCTATCCCAGTCCCGCTGCTGTGATGGTCCCTTGTGATCCTGTCTCAGCAGCTATGGGGCGCTTGTTCCAGGTAACAAAGTTGGATAATAAGAAAACCAGGAGAGAAATGTAGGCACTTGGATCCTCATTTTCTGCTCTATTATTACCTTCCCTTTCTGGAAAGGAAAGCTTTCCAGGAAGGACAATTTTCTAGCTAGCTCAGTCTAGGGAAAGGTAATGGTATTCACAATGCTGCTTCTATTATTACACTTCCTATCTACTAATCCTTAGTACTTCATCTGACAAAAGGAACCTCTCAAGTCTTTTCCCAGCTGAATAATCAGCAATGCTGCTAATAAATAAATGAGGAATCAGGGAAGTGATATTTTGCATTAGTAACTTTCTTACAGGATATTACAGCCCCTAATTAGCTGAGTCTGATTGTGCCCTGGTGCAGTGTGGGGCCAGACAGGGTATGTGCTGTAAGACAATGTGCAAAGCTGTTCCAAGAAAAAGACATGAGGATTATATCTACAGGAGCACTGTGACTAGATAAGGGTTCATTGCCTGCCCTGCGTGGTGCTGGAAAGGCTTCAGCACATGGAGAAACATGAAGGAAAGTTGAGGCACTGTGGATGTCTCCTCCAGGCTATGGTAACATATTCCAGTGGGTAAAAGAGTGGTGTAAGGAGAATGGGAAATCATCCAGCCCTGGGGGCTGGCTGAACTTGGTGAAAGAGGATTCAGAATAGATAGGAGGACAACTCGTGGAGTTATAAAGCAGGTGAAGCAGATTCCCCAAGGAAATTGCAAGATCCTTCTTAGGGAAGCCTCTGATCTTACCTGGTTGGTAGAAATCCGGAGAGAGTTCCCTGGCCATCATCCTGGCTATGCCCGATTCATTGTTAGCTGCCTGAGCTGCCTGCTCAGACCCTTCAGCCTTGGCTTTGGCATGAGCCGTCCTGCACAGAGAAGTGGGGACAACAGTGAGCGCCATCTGAGCCGAGATCAGCTCGCCTCAAGCAGTGGACCCTGGCCAGTAACAAAATCAAATAAGTCCATTTGGCGTAACACTGCACTCAAAGCCTGCCTGCTCAACCCAAAAAGTCTGCATTTGAGAAGAAAAGACCAGATTATCAACAAGTAAGGGGCACAGATGCTTAAAGCTAAGGTGGGAAGGTGAGCGTAGCCACACAAGGAAATAGGGCAGGTGTATTTGCAAACACAAGCCTGTTCCCGTGTTGTAGCAAGGCAGCAGGTGTTGCAGAACGGGCTTGCTGCTGCGCTGCAAAAAAACTGAAAATGTAGCTCAGGGGAATGCCTAAAGCATTGTCACAGGCATCTTTGGAGCACAAAGGGACAATAAGCAACGGCTGTGCTGTCACCAGCCCTGAGCCACTGCACCTCACCAGTGGCAGTGTGACCCAGCCCACCATGCTGGACATATTTTACCCCAAATATTCCTCCTGTGGCTCTCCAGCAAACAGCACAGCTGGTCCGAGGGGCTCCTTTACTCCAGGCAGCCCAGAGGGCTGCTCTCACTGGTGCTAGGAAAGGCAGAGCTCTTGCCTCCTTGCAGCTTGGCTCCCTGAGACCTCTCCACTCCTTCCCAGCACATCCCCTCATTGCTCTGTAGGGCTGTAGGGCTATCAGAGTTATTTTGCTGGCCGGCTGTCGTATTCCTCACATGCCTTGCACTCGGTGCCCTGTGATCTTTACGCTAAAAGCAGGGCTGGCTTTATAGTCCAGCTGCTCACGGTCTAGGAGGGAGCTGACTTCAAACAGCAAAATTGTACCTTAAAAATTGGAAGGGCGAAGCGCCATATATTCAGCTGCTTTGTTCCACCTGGTACATACAGAGAGCTACTTTCCCCATACTCCATCATGTTTGCCAAGGCTCCCTGTATCTCCCTTGCTGCACATAATGAAGAATGCACTGGCTGCTCATGCAAACCCACATTTCTATGTGTGGACAGTTAGATAAGCAGTTAGCAGCCCTCAAACACCAATTCAGTCCAATTACAACCTTTAGTGTGGTCTTAATGGTATCTAATGAGCCTTTTCCAGACTTGGTATCTGGTTATGCTTTAAGAAAAAAAAAAGAGGAAAGACGCAATTCTCATCCTCACAGTGAAAATGCTTCAGAAGGATTTTTAGAGAGTCATTCATGAAATCAGGATTAATTCTTTCACATTAAACTGAGATGCAGCATGCAGACAAGACCGACTTTAGCCTGAATACTCAAAAGGTGCAATGAAAAGGTGATAGAAGCAGGTTTTTTTCAGATCCTTAGAAGGTAAACTATATATATAATACACAGATACATACAGACAATCCCCCCACCCCACCCCCCTCCCATTGTGAGTAGTTGTGGGGAAAGAACTAAACCCAGGGCATTCATCCCAACTGATACAGGCAAGAGTGTGATTTGACGGGGAGTCAAAAATGCTGTTCAGGGCCCTGTGATAGAGAAGAGGGTGCAGAGCTGCTGTAGCTCAGCCTGACTCTCCCTGGGATGACATCCCGCTCCGACAGAGCCATGATTCACCTCCCTGCCCACACTAACGCGTTATCTTCCTGCTTTCTCCACAGACTGAGCTGCCTGGGATTGTGGTCATTTTTGGTCTTTCTATCCAAAATTTTTACAGCTCCTGAAAAACCCAGAGACAAGACAAGATGAGGCAGAAAACAGTAATTTTAAGCTGCTGCTCACAAGCATGAGGTCTGAGGCAGCTCCGAACAGAGAAAGCACCTCCTTTTTTGGTAGCATATAATCAGCGTGATTAATTCCACTATAATCTGGCAGAGGCCAAAGGGAATGTTTCTGTGCTTTCCCTGCCTGGGAGATCAGAGCAGGCTGGGTGCGCTGCACACGGGGCACACAGCCTGCCCGGCGCCAGCCCCAGGAAAAAGCTTGCAAAGTGAGGATCCAGCTTTTCACCCCAGCAGGACGTGCTCCAATGCCTGGCTTTGTTCTGCTGCTCTTGGAGGATGGGATTCACCAGACAGAGATAAAATCCTCCCTTTCAGCAGCTCACTGAGACAGGCAGAAGCTGTTCCAGCCACTTCCCAGCCAGATAACCAAGCCACCTGGCCTTAGCTTTCCTAAAGGTGACTTCCAAAAAATAGTCTGAAAGTGGACTGGATGTGAGGTCTGTGTCCTCTGCTAGTAGCAACACAGCTGGATTCATGCTGATGTGTTACCAAATGGGTGCATGCAGGTCCCAATGCTCAGCTCTTCTCCCAGTGCCGGGGCCAAGGCAAGGGAACAGCCTGGGGGTACTGGAGCAGACAGGGCAGCTCCCAGTTAGGTTTGCCTCCTGCTGGAGATTTCCTTTTCTCCAGAAAATCTGTTTGATGCTATGTGGCTGCTGTGTGGGTCTTGAGTCCTGCAATTCCTGCAGGTAAACAGATGGCGAGGCCAGGAAGAGCCCAGCCTGGGTTGCAGAGGCTGCAGCAGCAATGCTGCGGGTGCTGAGGAGCTGAGCTGGCTGGGATGAGCCATCTCTGCAGGCCAACAACGAACCGTCCTGGGCACGGATGGGCATGAGGTCAGGGAGGCCATGGCACAGCTCCTGAGCTCCACACACAGAGCTGTGACAGCAAGCCGAGCAGCACGACTTTGGGATTCCCCACTGCCCTGGGGATGAGAACTGCACAGCAGCTTCAACCAGCTCCCTCACTCGGTGGGGCTACGCTCAACTTCTGCTCCTGTCCCCCTGCTTGCCAAGTCCTCCAGAAACAGTTGATGTAGAGGGACTGAAATCATCCCAGCTGCAGCTTCAAATCTGCTGTGGCGCAAGGCAGAACGCTGCTTTCCCCTGGCCAGCAGCCTGGCTCCCAGCAGGGATGCTCATGCCCTGCGCTGGATCCCACCATCGCAAAAGATCGTGTATTACAGCAGTAGCCAGGTGATGAATGGCTTATAGAGACACAGCAGGGTGGTTTAAACAAGTCTTCTCCAGCTCCCACAGCTGTGTCACAGAGCACGAAGGGAAGGCACTGCTGCTCGTGGCTCTTCAAGGAGCTGTGCTGAGGGTTTAGTAACACCCTGACAAAGCACAGCCTGGAGGAAAGGGCCTAGGCATAACAATAACATCTAACTTGCCTAGAGTATTTCTGAATTAATTATGTATCCATGGGGCTGGCAATGCAGAGAAGAACTTGGTCCTGGCTGCAAAGCAGGAGACAAATACCATCCATCCTGAGAGAGCTCAGCACATGCAACTGGCAGCACAAAAGCTTCTCCCAGCCCATGGCCCAGTGTCTGCTGGGTGCAGTGGTGGAAAAACAATCAACCCTGGAAGGCTTGAGGGAGGCAGGAAGGTGATCTTTGAACCTTAGACATTAAACATATAAGAGGAAAAATTTTTCAAAGGTTAAGATCTGCTCAAAAAACCATAATCTGCTTTTGCAAAAAGGAAAATGTTGGCTTTTCATTATATGCATATAAATTTGATGCTTTTCAGGCAGCACTTGAATCAGGGCCACACTTTTTTATTTACTGCTGGTTGCCTTGTCAGCTCCCAGCCCTTCAGCAGAAAGCAGCCTGTGCAAAAAAACAGCAGAGGCGAAGGTCTGGAGATGGAGGAAATCGAAACCCAAGGGTTTTATAGCACCAAAATTCAAAAGCACTTTTTCAAAACAGTGTTGGAAAACAAACTGTGAACATTGAACATGTCCAGCCAAGGGCAATAAAGACAAAGAGAGACCTTGACAAGCCAACATTGCTGCTCCCTGTCCCAAGCAAGGCAGTACTGCCTGGGATGAGTGCTTCCCAGTTACACCCCCAGCCACTTCCCTGGGCAGCACCATTAAAACTAGCTGTGGTGAATTCCTCGCACAGAGGAGCAGCAGCCCCACGTGGAGCTGGGGAAGGAGGTATGCAGGCAATGCCTGTAGCCCTTGTCCCAGCCCTGCTGCTGCTGCACCTCAGCAGCACTGGTGAGGTCACGGCAGCTGCTCCAGGGCTGCCGCAGGCGGGGAGGCTTCTTACCTTGGCTGGACAAGTAGAAGAGGGAGGGTTAAATGCATCTGCTATTTTATGTGCTCCTCTGGCAAGGTTCTAGTGCTCTAATTGTTATTGTACTAGCACAGGACAGACCACCACTCCTGTCCTTCCTGGCTGTCTCCCAGAAACACTGCCCGAATCATCCCTCCAACTGCTACTAAAATCCCCTGTGGACACACGAGCCGCAGCTGAGCACCGTGCTAACAGGTGAGACCCAAAGCCAAGCCAGTACGCCCGTCTCTTTGGACAGTTTATGTGGTTTTGCACATCCACATTGGATTAGTCTGTAAATGAGACTGGAATTAGCAGAGAATACTGCAAGTACCAGACAGGCCTGGGGTGCCTGCAGGTGCAATGATGACCTTGTGGCTAGAAATAGAGGAAAAGCTCAACTATCTACCCAAGCGATTGCACATTTGCTTACTAAGGGACAGACGTACCTGCACACCACCCTCTTTTCTTCTCCAGGGTGTCCCTTCTCCCACTGATTCAGCAAAACCTGAGGAAGGACCAACTGAACACCTTTTTCTTGCCATTCTCAATATAATAAGCTGCAAGAAAAAGCTCATTAAGCAAAGAAAATTAATCTTTCAGCTCTAGGAAGGAAGACTTCTGCTAAACTCTCCTGGAGACTGGCTTTTCCATCCCCAGCCAAATTTCTGCTCCATTAACTAGCAAGAATTATTTTGTCCTTCTGAAGAACCTTAAGATAATGGTTTGTCTTGGCAGGGCTGTTTGCAGCACTCAAAAGGAGTCCAGGGAAAGCTGCAGAACTGCTTTTGCTGATGGCAACATGGTCCCTTCTGTGTTCACATTGCAAAGGGAAGGACACACAGACCTGACCACCACAGGCACATGAAAGGGGTTGGACTAGACGACCTTTAAAGGTGTCTTCCAATCCAAACCATTCTATAATTCTATGACTTGACCAGGACAGATGCTTTCTGGCTTCTTCTTTTTCCACACCATCTTTGAAATTGTGTCACCTCTATAGCTGGAGCATCCCTTTCTTCCAGCTTAGTCCTAATCCATCTCCTTTGTGCCTCTCCTGCCTCCATGTGCATGCAGATTCCAGCAAAGCTCTGCTACCCTCATTCACCCCTGTAACTAAGGGACTAAATATCCCTTTTCACGCCATCTCTTGCGCCACTTTCCCTGCCCATCCTGACCTTGCAGGGTAGCTCTGCCCTCCAGCTTCCCTCACCTTGCAGACAGCTGATAAGATGCCCCAGACTTTTCACTCATGGTACCAACACTTACACAGAAGTGATGGCATTATATTCATGCCCAAGCTACTTAACTGGATAAATCAGACCTTTTCTCCTTCCTTCCACAGAAAGGGCACGAACAGGCCATTCAGCCAAGAGAAAAGCATCCTTTTCTGAGCAGGGCTTTAGGAGCACAAGCCTGGCAGAGCTCCCTGCCACCTAACGAGCTCAGCAAGCATTAGCCTTTATGATTACTTGGTGGATTTTTAAAATACCGAAATGTTATCCTCAGCTCTAAATAGCTCAGAGCCACTTGCATCTTTCACCATGGGATACTTCCCCGCAGAACAGTTAAAGTGATATTAATCTTAGAGCAGACAGATCTGCAGCTGTCTTCGATAAGACAACAACCTACGCACCCCAGCCCTATGTACGGGAGATTTGCTCAATTCATCTCCACCGCTCTGATTGCCCCACGAGCCAAGCGGGGCTCGTGCGTGCCAGCCAGCATGGGAGCCTGTGGGCTGCGATGCGCTACTGGGGCCAGCATGGACTGCAGCTGCTTTCTGTTTCCCCTGCAGCCCTTGGATGCTGTAAATGGAGCGGTGCAAGCCAGGGCTGGCTGGCTCGAAGGGCTGTTGGCCATCAGTCCAGCTGCAAGGTCCACATCGGCCCCAGGCAAGCAGGACAGGCAGCTCCTTGCTCTGACAGAACCCGTCCTGCCAGCACAGGCAGGCTGGGAGCAGCTTGTGTGAGCATCCACAGAGATATCTTTAGGGAAAAAAAGAGGACATTTGCAGCTGCCCACTAGACTCCCTCCTGGTTTTCAGGTCTGCTCTCCTTTGTGCTGCCTTAGGTGCAAACCAAGCAAAGCCTGGAGGAGCAAGTCTCCCAGAGCAGCACAGCCTTGGGTCTATGCGATGATTTATTCCAGCTTCCACCACACCAAGGGGGCTCAGCTGATGCTCTGGGGACCCTTATTTAATTTAGTTGCCACAGCAAGATTGAAGCAGCTGGGTTATCCTACTGAGAAGTGCATCAAAATTTTTTTACAGCACACGCAATCAGGGTCTTCAAGCCATTCAGCTCCTTTACGCCTCTGCCTCCCTGCTTGTACCTGTACTGAGTGCGCAGGGGCTGCTCCTCGCACTGCCCAGGGGAATGAATTCCCATTTCCAGGAAAACAGCAGGGAGCTGACCCAGAAACTCCTGTCCAGCCCTAAGTTCTGCCGAGTGGACACTTTCACAGTCCGAGTGTGGTTTACCTGATTGCCAGCCCCACTGACACTAAAATGGGTCAGAAAGTATGGGGTTTCCCTCTAAGACTGTTGTTCTTTTCCTGAAAAGTTCTGACAACTCTTAACTTGTGTGTTTTTCAGACTTCAGCAATCCAAACCTAAACAGTGAGACTCTGTTTTGTGGGTTTTTTGCCCAGTCAAAAAAGAAAAACAGGATTTTTTTTTTTAAAAAAAAATGAAAGCAGGCAGATTTCTTAAAATATTGCATTTGGTCAGAAGCCAAATCACTCATCAAAATTTAAGGCAGAAACATTTTTCGCACAGCCCCATAGGTTTCTTGAGTTGACATTCACAGATCTGAGGTCCATGCAAAACAAGAGAGGGAGCAGAGAGCTGTGAAGGTGCTCTGTGCCTGCAACTAAAGCTGCTGCAGGCACCCAGGCGGATGGGGACACCAGGACCCTCCTGGCACTCATTGAAGGCTCAGCAGGCCTTGCAGAATCAAAATGACAAAAAAAAATGGTCTCAGAAAGCCAAAGAGTTCTGGCTTGGCACCAGAATAAGCTGAAAAAAAAATGCACCTCCTCGAGGAAGAGGGAGGGCTTCGGTATCTCAGGCTTTATATTTAAATTGGACATTTTACTGAAATATTTTTTCTTTTTCAAGATAAGCCTATTTCACATTCCACTGAAATGACGATAAACTCTGAGCACAGCCTGATTGAATCAGATGATTTTAAAGGCCAGTTCTCTGCCAGACGATTTCAAATATTCAGATGGGAGCCAAAGCCGTCCCGCTCCACGCAACAGCAGATCAATTAAAAGAGAAGCTACCATTTTCTACAGTCGTTTTTGCAAATTAAAGTCACACTTAATTTTTACCTTTCTGTGTTTGTAAGCTGTTGGGATAAGGATTTCCCACAAGGTCGGAATGAAGAGCCTATTAATTCCACTTTCCCTGCTTGGCCAGCTCTCTAAGTCACATCCATCCCTGGGGCTGAAGTCGTGCCATCCTGACTCTGCTCCTCTTGAGGGGATCCCTGCAAGCCACAGCCCCGCTTGCTTCAACCCCAAAGACCCAGGAAGCTGTGGAGAAAGCAGTTTGCTACCCAGCAGATGCTTTCTCCTTGATGTTACTTAAAGTGCATGCTCCCTCTTACCGTAATAGGGCATGAAAGCGCTTCAGGAAATTCATGCGAGACGGGTGGAAAACAGATAAAACCGTGTGCACCCTCCTTTGGAGTCAAAATGCATCTCAGCACAACAAGCACAATGGGCCAAAAATGCGTTAACGCTGGGGCTGCAGCCAACCTGGGCTGGGGATGAGGCCATTGCAGAAAAGGACTGAAAGAAAGGGGTGAAGGCATCACGCCATCGCTTGTTCCACGGCAGCAAACCCTGCAGCGGCAGAGCCCCATGTGTAATGGGACACATCGAAAACATCCCATAGTTGGGCAGGTGTTTGATCCTGGTGCCAGACCCAAACCCTGGGGCTCACTGTCCCCATAGCCAGGCAGAGCCAGGAATGGAGAGCAGCTCGCTCCCTGCTCAGCATGGAAAGGGTGAATTGGAAGCAGAGGCAAGCTCAAGTGCCTTTAGGGTGAGATGAGGCAGCAGTTCAAAACAGGCAATACAGAGCTGAAGACTGCTGCTTTGGAGCAAACCTCCAAAAGACCAGCTCAACCAAGCCTAAACCAGCCCTGTTCAATCCCAATCACAAGCTGTAAAGACCAGGCTCTGGCTCTGGAACAGGAGCTGGTTGTCTCCAAGACACAAATGACACAAAGTCCCCAAGTTCCCAATCCAGGACGTGGTGAGGCTTGGGTGGAAGTATTCCTCCTAACCAAACCACATGTGGTGACATCGCAACACCACGGCACAAGGCAGCTGGGGATGTTCTTGCTCCAAGAGCTTTGAGGGAAACCTGAGCTGAAGTGGTCCTGGCCGTGGTGGCACAGGCCAGGCAGGTTCCCCTTCACTATCCTGGACACTGACTTCAGTTTGTGCTGATAAGCCGTATGGAGGAAGAGGTCACAAATGCTCAGGAGCTGCAAGAGGAAAAGGCCTTCTTTGTTCATTCAGTGTCATGGGATGGGGAGAGCGCTTCTGGCACTAGCACTGCAGAGAAAACAGGAGAGTCCCAGCCCCTGGTGCAGAAATCGATGCCAGCACCTGAGTTTCTATTAACCAAAAGTGAATTAAACAAGATTATCCTTTTTAAAAGTACACTGAGCTCTGTGAGACACATCTTTGCTGGGAGAGCAGGACCAAGAAGCATCTCCTCACAACTGTCTCGTGGCACCAGTGTCCTGGCACCCAGCTATGGCAGGAGCCAGCAGCTGCCCTCATTTCTCCCCATCCATGAGCACGCTGGCTCTCTCCAAGCCCTTCCTGGGGAAGTGGCAAGATATTCATTCCCACCAGGCAGGCTGTGAGGCAGCCAGAATACCTGTCCCCATAGCCAGGGCCATCAAGGACCTGACCTTGGATCCGTCTGCACCTTGTTCAGCATGAGCTTCCCCCTACACTCTGTGGGGAGTCTGCGAGGGGATTTTAATGAAGATGGGGCAGTCCTGTCTCCCCTTTGACCTGCACCTACCTATCTTTTAAGCCTCCTGAGGTTCTAGCATCTTTGGCGTATGATTCAACAGCTGCAGAAATGCCGCATTTCTCTCCCACGTCTCTCCCTGGCAGCTTCTACTCAGAGGCGAACCCCAGCCAGTATCCCACCTGGGTCCAGGACAAACTCTGCCCATCTCCTGCCAGCTGCTGCCTCCTCATTACACACTCTCCTACCACACAGCAGTGTGCAATCCTGGAGCAATGGGACAGTGATGCTGGGACAGCAGAGGAGGATCAGCTGCTCTCCTGAGAGGGGGGTCTGCCTGGCAGGGACTGCCTTCAACCACTGCTGCCCACTCTCGCAGGGTGGCCACGAGCATCCCTCTCTCCAGCCTCAAACCTAAAAGTCTGGGAACACCTGTGCCTCCGGCTAAAAGCCCAAGGAAAGCAGAAATCAAAAGATATTTAAAAACAAATCTGAAAACTCTTTCAGAGCAAGCTCCAAGGCTGAGCACGGGGGTTCCACAGACCTGCAAATCCCAGGCGTGAACTGGCCTCGGGCAAGCTGAGCTGCATGGTTAGCCCCAGTGCTCTACCCTGGACACACACTGTGGTGCACCAAATAGGTTCATTGAGAAGACACCGCCTCGGTTGCCCCCCCTTTGTGGTTGCCCCCACAAACAGATGACAGCCCTGGGGAGGGAGTGCAGGGTGGTTCACCAGGGCAGAGCTACGCCAAATAAAGCACATTATCGGTGTAAACGCGCAGCCGAGCTCCAGCGGCGTGGGCTGCCGCGAGCCTTGGCTCTCAGCTGTCGCACTCGGGCAGCGCTGATAAAGCCCTGCTCTGCCTGCCCTTATTTAGTCAGGAGGCTCTGCTGACTCCAGTGATTTCAGGACGTCATTTGCACCATACACCCGCATTCCCCGAGGAGACGCTCGCTGCTGTCTGGCCACGCAGGCTGGAAATGCTGAGTGCAGGGAGACAGCGGCAGCACCGCCGGGAATGTGGCTGGGCAGAGGAGGTTCGGAAGGCGATACGGGAGCCATCGAGCGCTTGCGTTATTTGAGCAGAGAGCTAAGATGTGCCCCAAAGACACGGATACGGATGGAAAAACAGCTTCAGCTTCAAAACCAGCCAACAGCTCACTCAATGAAAGATGCCCACGTGTTGCTGCCAGGGAAGCTGCACCAATGTGATTTCTGACACCTCACACTCACTGCAGCTCTGCAGCGCTTTAACGCAGCTCAGGCTCACTGTGATAAGTAAATTCTACGTTATCAGGAAAGCCTAGCATTTCAGAAAGCAGTTAAGAAATTTTTACCTATCTACTCAAGCAGCAGTAGTGCAGGACCTCTATAGATATTACATTAAACCAAAAAATAAATAAAAAATGTACTGTGCTCCCAAAACTGTGTTGTACTTTCCGGGCATAAACCACCCCAGCTGCATCAGGGACACAAGGTCAGCATCTGAAGACAAACAGGTGAAGCAAAGCAGCCATTATAGCCTCTATTATCTTGTTTTCCTATTGATCCTGGGACATCTGGCAGATATATCTGAGGTGTTGTTTACAGGATGTATGCCCGTCCAATGATCTCAGAGTATGGCCAGACCCATGCCTTGCAGGAGACACGGCCAAGTCCCTCCATTGATTTTTGTCCAAGTCACTGGGAAGCACACCCACCTTCAGAGGCAAAACATGGCAGATGCTGTTGCAGTGAGATGGAGGTGGGATTTCCAGTATTTAACCTCATTTTGTCCCTTGAAAGTGCCGGTGAATAGGAAAACGTCTCTACGATCTACCCAGCCACTGATCACATAGCTTTCAAAAAATTAAAGGTTCTCCCCGCAGCCAGTCCTCCCCTTCCTTTTGCTTCTTATTTCACTTTAATCTGTTCTGAAGAGGAGGCTGAGGGGAGACCTCATTGCTCTCTACAACTACCTAAAAGGAAGTTGTGGAGAGGAGGGAGCTGGGCTCTTCTCCCAAGTGACAGGGGACAGGACGAGAGGGAATGGCCTCAAGCTCCACCAGGGGAGGTTCAGGCTGGACATTAGGAAAACATTTTTCATGGAAAGGGTCATTGGGCAGTGGCAGAGGCCGCCCAGGGAGGGGGTTGAGTCACCTTCCCTGGAGGTGTTTAAGTGATGGGTGGACGAGGTGCTGAGGGACATGGGTTAGTGTTTGATAGGGATGGTTGGACTGGATGATTCCGTGGGTCTTTTCCAACCTGGTGATTCTATGATTCTATGAAAGCTGACTACTTCCACAGCCCTCCAGTCTTTCACTGGGACTATCCATCCTCCCCCCAAGACATGTGAGCATACAGCACAGGCAGCTCCTCCCTGAGCACCCAAGGGTGCCAAGCACCCTGTTCAGCCCCAACCCACATGCCCAGAGAACTCCAGGGCAGCTGTAACACACCTCAGGACAGCTTTTAACTCTCTTACTCATGGCTTTGCCGTGGCTGTCCCCTCTTTGCGGAGGACAGACTGGCTGGCTGGCTGTCCTTGAGTTTCTCTACTGAAGCAGCAGGGAGATGGCATCCTGGCTGCAACCCCAGGACCTCACTGCCTTTCCCACCCAACACAACAGTTTTTGGAAGGAGCCTCCAAACAGGACAGAGGGTGGGAAAGGGGAAGGCTGGAGGGATGTGGTAGGTGCCTTCACCCGGTACCGTGTGTTCCAGCTATGATGGGAATCACTTGGGATCACAGCAAGGAAAGTCCCAGGGCACCAGCAGCACAGGGCACTGCTAATTAACATCACAGGGTGCGTGTTAACCCCCACGTCCACATGTGGTTTCTCCTGGGCAGGTTTAAAGCTATCTCACTGGCTGCCACAGATGCTGCACTCCAAAATTACTTTTCTCCCAAGTGCCTGCAGTCTGGGAAGGATATTTTAACTTCCATTAGCTCCATCCCACTAGCTGATCCCCAGCACTGCCAATAGACACGCTTCACCTGGGGAGAGAGGGCAGCTGGCTGAGCTCGGATGGGCTGTTCAGGACAAGGTACCCCCATGGCAAACGATTTGCACTAAAATAACGAAAAAAGAATTTAAGAAAATTGCTGTTCCCTCAGCCAGTGGTGAGGCAATGCTGGCTCTGTCCTCAGCCACTTGCACGATGGGGAAAGCAGCTGGATTGCTGACCCAGGAGGATTCAGGAGGGAGCCGAGGAGGCCAGGGTAGCACTGCTTGGGCAGGACAAGCAGTGGGCCAGGCAATAGCTGGCACAGCCTGTGGTGCTGGAACATCCAAATCGAGCTGGCACGTGGAACAGGACCTGCATCCCGTGGATGCCCCGAGCCAGCTGACCACGTCTGGCCATCATTCCCAACCATCACTGCTCTCCTGCCCATCTCTGCAGGAGAGATCACAGTCACTGGCACTTGCGCGCTGCCAGTAGCCTCGTGCCTGCACACCCCCTGAGCTCGGGTGCGTGCCTGGAATTCCTGCAGTGCAACTGGTGGACGCAGCTTCCAGCACTTGGGTTTGTTTTCTTCAGGATTTCTATCCTTAAAGAGCCTTTTATGGTGCAAAAGATTGAAATCTGGTCTTCTGCTGACATTTTGCCCCCAGGCAGCGGAAGCTGGATGTGGCTGTAGTTTTAGCTCTGCAAGGGGCTCCCCCAAGTGCCAGAAGCAAATGAGACTCAAATATCCCCGTACAACAGCACAGGTATGCGGATGTGGGGTCTGGTGTCTGCAGAACCTGGCTGCTGTGTCCTGGTAATTAGGTCCTAGCAATAATCTGACATGTAGATATGTCACATCTTCTCTCAGGAAAGGACACATGCAGCCTCAAAGACATTTCTTTGGGTGAGCTACATGCTGCCATCCGAGGAGAAACATAAACACTCCATCTAGAAACTCCACCTAGGAGTTAGAGCGATGCTGACAATAGTACAGTCATTTTATAAACTGTAACAATCAATTTTCTCAATCTGTCTGGAATTACTCTCTGTCCTTGGTGTGGAAACCGAGGCAGGGTTCAAAGCCAAAGAGAAAGCTGGTGGCAGAGCTGGGATTTAACCTAAGGACCCTCTCAAGGCAAAATTATCTATATTTACTCTCAACCCCAAAGGTGAGCTGAAAAGAGGAGGAAGGAGAACGTGAGCCAGATTTGTATAAGGCATTAGGTAGAGAGAGTGGCTCTGCCCAGAGCAACATGCGTCAGGAGTAAACGTCGATGGAAATGATGAGTAACAGTTTACAGGATGAAGGAGCCCGGATTCTTCTCTTGCAGTGTGTCCAGCTCAGCTGTGGGCAGCGCCACAGGAAACGGGAGCTGGGGCATCGCAGCGCTGCAAAAAGAGGCATCCTCTGCCCCTGCCACAACTGTTGCACTATCGCAGGGTCTGTGAAGATAGGACTCCCTGCAGGAAAACGTCTTTAATGTCTTATTTCCTCTAGCTCTGACGTTTCCTTAATAGGAAATTATTCCCTAGCCACGTTGGGAGGGATGCAGTCCCTGGCCAGGGCAGCAGGCACATTCCAGCCCCTGATGAAAAACAACGTAGAGCCACTTTTGATCCAAAGTGTAAATAGTGTATAATAAAAAGAAGCCTGTGTAAACCAGCTGAGCTCTTGGGTAGCAGCTTTTACAACTCCAGCCTCTGTATTTACGGGCGCTCAGTGCCGCAGCTGCACGTTTTTCCCAGTCACAGCGAAGCTGGTGTCGGGCTGAGCCTCCCCTGCCAGGAGGATCCAGAGGCCCCACGCTGCCCCAGCCTGTTATTTTTATCCCAGCTGGCCCTGAATGGTGTTTCACTTGCAATCCTGTCAGTTTTTCTCTGCTGGTCTCTGAGGTAACTATATTTTGCTTAAGAAACAACCACGCTCCCAAAAAAACTTTGGAGCAGAAACAGCCACCAGGAGAGTAGAGCTGGGGTTTCTCGGAAGGGACGGATGGGATTTGGGAACAGGCACCCTCCTCACCACTATTATTTTGCATCTCTGCTTAGTAATGAAGTAACTTTGATAATTAAGCAGCACTAAGAAGGAGTGAGGCAGGACAGCCCTGGAGTCCCAGCAGCTGAGCAAAGCCTGCATGGGGCAAGATTTGCACAGAGAGGCAGGGTGAAACTTTGGATCTGTCACAATTGCTTTTCCATGAGGAAGAGGAGCGAAGGCTCCGACCCTGCCTGATGATACCTAGTCTCAGCCAGGCCAGCTCTGAGAGTGGCAGGAATGCTGTGGGAGGAGGAACAGGTCCTGCTAATTTCTAACACAGCTAATTCTGAGTAAAGCCCACCTGGATGGTCCTGATGTACCATACAGCGTTGGGGCAATGCAGTGCCCGGCGGTGCCCATGTCTGCCAGCACAACAGACACCGGAGCAATGAGAGACTGCCATGAGCTCACAGCAGCTCCTTGCACGCTCCTCCCTCGCATGCCCCTGCAGCACGCAACGCCAGGCATGCTGCCGCTCCCTAACTGCTGGCTGCCACAGCCCCCTGCCCACCTGCAGCATCTGGCCAGGACAAACTGGGGGGGTAAAAGGAGACAAACCCAGCTTAGCCCTCGTGGTTCCTCCTTTCCTGGCATCCTAAAACATTGCAAACCACGGTATCAGGCTGTATGCCACGAGATCAGGCACAGCCATCCACTGTGGGCTCAGCTATCCACCCTGACTCCAGTTGCTGCCTTCCTCATGGCAGAAACACTCACTCAAAGCCTGGGCAGCTGAGCCTCAGAGTGCTCCCCAAGGCAGCAGCAACCCCCTTCCTTCTCTGTTTGGTACCTGTTAGAGGCTCTGCCCGCAGCATCCCACCACAGCAGTGTTTGTCCCAGAGAGCCCATTACACCGACCTGTTAAAATTAAGCAACAACCATAATGCATCCCATAAACTCCCTACGCTTCACACTTGGAGTCTCTAAGGCTGAGCCACCCCCTGCTGCAGATCCAATCTGTCTGGGACACATCCCACTGACCCTATGATCCTGTTGGATTTACCATAGACAAACCCCACTATTTGTCACCTGTCTCATCAACGACAACCAGTGACTCCAGCAACCTGGAATGGCACCAGGATGCTCCCCATCCCACCAGCTCCTGTTCCCCATCCTGCTAAGCATCCTTGCTGAGTATTGGCTCCTCCCTGGATCAGGGATGCAGGTGGGCAGGAGAGAGAGCGAGAGGGAGGACAAGTACCAGACACCCCTGGGCTGCCACAGTAGCTCTCAGATCTGTTCTGTCAGCATTTTAAGAATCAAATAGAAATTGCAAGGAGCTGCGTTTGCCCCCACTGCCAGTGTGCAGTGATGAGGCACGCAGAACGGTTCCAGAGGGACACGTGGGATGGGGAGCAGCACCACCACGGGAAGCTGTGCGTTGGAGCCCCAAGCACCTACCTGGATGCTGCAATCTCTGACTTCTGCCGGGCAATGGCAGCGGCTCTCTGAGCCCCCTCCACGCTCCTGTCCACCTTCTGCCGGATCTTGGCACTCTTGAGGGGGATCACACGCTTCTTCATGCCCTTGACGAGGACGTTGTGGCGGTACTTGCCCTCCTCCTTCTTGCCGTCGGGCAGTGTGGTGCAGCCGTAGCCGTGCCGTAGGTTGTCCAGCCACTCGCCCTCATACTTCAGCCCGCTGGAACGCTCGCTGACACCAAAGCCAGCGCGCTTGTCGTTCTTCCACTCACCCATGTAGGTCTCCGTGGTGGTGGCATCGATGTCGGACTCGAACGGGGGGTACTCCTCGCCCTCAGCACCCTCGCCCAGGCTGACAGTGGAGGTGGCGTCGCTGGCGGCCGAGCTGATCCCGCTCTCACTCTTGAGAAAGCTGACACGGCTCTTCTGGCTGGCCAGGGATGACTTGGACTCGGACTTCTTCAGCTTCCCCAGCAAGGAGCCCCTGCGGAAGAGCCCCCCCTTCTTGGGCTTGCCGGCCTCCGCCTCCGCATAGAGGCTGAGGGCGAAGCCGCCGCGGGTGATGGTGGGCGAGAGGGGCAGGCTCTCGGGGTTGGCCGCAGGGGGGTCCTGCTGGGGCAGGGTGCCATTGCTGTGCTCGCTCCGCAGGGAGGAGAGGGAGGTGCGCAGCGGGGAGCGCACCACGGAGGCCATGCCATAGGGCACGCTCTGCCGCACGCCATAGCCGTGCCGCATGCCGTTGGTGAACTGGCCCTGGTACGTGCCTGTGGGAGAGAAGAAGGACGGGGTGAAAAGGCAGCTCGCTCCTGGGTGAGCCAGCAGAAGAAGAGAGGCTGTGGGGTAGCGCCACCCTAGAGAAGATGAACCCACCTTCCCCAGCTCGGGTATCCTGGCTCGGATCAGAAACGGCGTGGCCAGCAGGTCCAGGGAGGTTATTCTCCCTCTGGACTCAGCGCTGGTGAGACCGCTCCTCGAATCCTGTGTTCAGTTCTGGGCCCCTCACCACAAGAAGGATGTTGAGGCTCTGGAGCGAGTCCAGGGAAGAGCAACGAAGCTGGTGAGGGGGCTGGAGAACAGGCCTTATGAGGAACGGCTGAGAGAGCTGGGGGTGTTTAGCCTGGAGAAGAGGAGGCTGAGGGGAGACCTCATTGCTCTCTGCAACTACCTGAAAGGAGGTTGTGGAGAGGAGGGAGCTGGGCTCTTCTCCCAAGTGACAGGGGACAGGACGAGAGGGAATGGCCTCAAGCTCAGCCAGGGGAGGTTTAGGCTGAACATTACGGAAAAAATTTTAATGGGAAGGGTCACTGGGCACTGGCAGAGGCTGCCCAGGGAGGGGGTTGAGTCCCCTTCCCTGGAGGGGTTTAAGGGACGGGTGGACAAGGCGCTAAGGGACATGGGTTAGTGTTTGACAGGAATGGTTGGACTCGATGATCCAATGGGTCTTTTCAAACCTGGTGATTCTGTGATTCTATGGCAGTGCTCACCTGCCTGCAAAAGCAGCCTTTCCCAGGGACCAGAGGACACAAGCCTGAGAGGCAGGTGACATCTGACTGGAATTGGGCTGGAACACCAGGGGATGCAAACACCAACCCACTTAATAAACACGGTCCGGGTTTACATCTGGACAAGGGAGTGGGAGGCACCCCCATAGGGATGGAGTTCGGGCTGTGCTGAGGTGGCAGCAGCCCAGCAGACAGGCAAGCTGTGGTGGCTCAGCATTCCTTGGCTCGGGGACAGTCCCTTTCAGCCCGTTCTGCAGTTTGTCACTCACAGGCTGCCAGGACCAGCTGTAGACCCCTGAGATGGGTGCCAGCCCATAGCAGGGCTGCCCCTTGTACCTGCAGTAGCACACGTTGGGCCCCGACATACACCTGCTCTGTGGTCCCAAGACCAAGGCTTGTGCCACACTGCATGAAGCAAGAAACAGACAAAATCCCAGCATCCTACCATGCTCCTCCAGACCCAGCTCAAGAGGGCACACGGCATCATATGATGCGGGACGCAGAGATGATTGTGTTCATGGCCAGGGCTGCACCTCTAAGCCAGCAGGACCTTAGCAGTGACACTTTGGAGGACTGGGAAAAGCATGCTGCTCCTTTCCAGACCCATTCCACGTCTGCACATCTGCAGGCTCCAGAAGAATGAATGAATCAGAACTCTGATTTTTCTCAGCAGGATGTCAAGAGCTTTAAATTAGTAACATCAAAGCTCCCTGTAAGAACCCCTCTGAAGAGCAGGGGGGACAGCCTTTGCCTATAGCCCCAGCACAGCAGGCTGCGAAGGGCAGCACATCCCTGCTGAGCCCTGTGGGGTGGGATGGGATGAGATGAGCTGTCTCCCTGGCCCAGCTCTCCTCGCTCTGTAGATACAGTTGCCTCAGAAACTGTCAAACCACACAAAACAAAAGCAGCATTCAGCTCTGCTCCTAGAATTACAGGACCTGGAATGGTGAATTGGCACCCTGTGGGGCAGAGGTTGCTGGCAACCCTTCTTCCCAGGGCACTGGGGGAGAAGAAACACCCTTGGAAAGGCCACCCCACTCCTTTACTCTCCCAAATGCTGTTCCATGCAAGTGAAGGGCCAGCTGTGTTGGGGGCATTTTCATAGGCATCTGTCCTAAACCCGGCTTTCACTAAGCAGTGACCTATCACAAAGTACCAAATTTTGGGAGAACAAGCACTCCCAGGGTCCCAAGAAAGCTCAGCAGGGCAAGGCTGAGAAAGAAGGGGGTGACCTATCAACAAGGCATTCATCTCCCCCCATCAGATGCCGTTACTGAGACCACGGATGACCCTGCTCCCCAGGGAGCAAATCCAGTTCCTTCTTTGGCAATTGTGGGAGTGCATATTTTACAGTCTCTCAAGGCTGCTTCTGCAGCATAATCTCTCCTCCCAAGCTTCAGGTTTCGTTGAAATCCTCTTTGGACCCGCCTGTGGGGTGTTAACTTACAGCACCAGGGGCCAGGAAAGACAAGAAGTGTCCAAGCAGGCAGCAGCTGCTGCTCCAGGGTGAGCTGCCCCCCACCGGCCCCTGCCCACCCCATAGCACATGCAAATTTGGGCTCCCTGCAAATATTTGGTCTTCTTAACTGAAAAAAAAAAAAAAAAGGGTTCAGGTAGTGCAGAGCATCTGTGGGCTGCGGCCAGGCACGGGGAGTGATCTGCCAGAGAAAGGGGCCGTTGTCCAGTTTCTTGGCAGAGCTTGAACCTCTATTAGGAAAAGTAAAGTGAGCAGCATGGGTTAGGAGTCTAGGCATGAACAGGGAGCCAAGGACCATCGTTGGAAATGCCCAGGTATCTGGCCATGTTCTTCGTTGTGCTCCTAAATCTATCTCCATAAAAACGTGGTAAGTCCTTCTAGCGCAAAATGAAGCTATGGAGACCCCATACTGCCCCAGGTCCCTCTGCACCAAGCGCTGGTGAAGCTGGTGCTCCATCCCCGCCTGCCTGGCCAGTAAGCAGGGCTGACATACGATCAGGGTGACATTGGAGACCTCCTCCGAGGACAGGACAGCCTCGCACATAGCAGACTGCGGCCAACAGTGCTGCTATGTTAACCCCCTGGAAGAGGAACTCTGGAAAAGTCTCGCAGGTTTATGGGACTCAGCTGCACCTTGGGGGCCAGATTGGAGTAGCTGCTGCCCTCCACAAGTCCCCAGCCTCCTCTATTCTGAGCAGCACCAGGGCCACCTGCATAGGAAAAGCCGTGTGACACAGAGGGTATTCAGGGAACAGAGACTGGGGGGACATTTCTCGGGGGCACAAGTGCCTACCCTCAACATAAGGTTTCACACCAGCTCTTCAGGCTGGCTTTGGCTGACTGATTTCAGCCCATACGGCACAAGCAATGTTGTCCCTCTGGTGCGCGGTGTGACCAAACCTTACAACCCTGCCCGATTTAATGGAGGGCACTGACACAGCACGCTGCCTGCGGCTATCCAGCTAACACAGGGGTGAGTAGGCACCGCCACGTCCCTGTCATGCTGCGATTCAGTGCTCGACTGAAGCTTCGTGCCAGGGCAGAGCCATAAACCATGCCTGGAGCGGAGCCAGAGGCTGCTGAGAGCAGCTGGAAGCGCCGGCAGTCGTGCGTCAGGGCACACAAGGTTCGAGTGGAGCCAAGCTCTGGCTCACTGACACGTACCACTGCAGCCAGTTCAAGAGCGAATGGGGCTGTGCAAAACCCCTCTGCGCTGCAGGTGGTTGCTCAGCAGGGCTACACATCCCTGAGCCACCACTACCTCCTGGATATCAAAACATCAAAGAAGGCTGTGTTGTCATTCAGGGAGACCTGGACAGGCAGGAGAGGTGGGTGGAGAGGAACCTAAAGAAGTTCAACAAGGACAAGTGCAGAGTCCTGCACCTGGGGAGGAACAACCCCCTGCACCAGGACAGGTGAGGGGTTGATCTGCTGGAAAGCAGCTGGAAAGCAGTCCTGGCAGACAAGTTGATGATAAGCCAGCAACGTGCACTCATGGCCAAGGTGGGCAAGGTTATCCTAGAGTGCATGAAAGAGATCGTGGCAAGCAGGGTAAGGGAGGTTCTGCTCTCTCTACTCTGCAGTAATGAGGCCCCATCCAGAGTTCTGTGTCCAGTTCTGGGCTCCCCAGCTCAAGAAAGACCAGGAATGACTGGAGAGAGTTCAGTGGAAGCCACAGAGATGATGATGGGACTGGAGTATCTTGCTTATGAGAAATGGCTGAGAGACCTGGGTCTGTTTAGCCTGCAGAAGACTGAGAGGAGAGCTTACTAATCCTTATCAATATCTAAAGGGTGGGTGTCAGGAGGATGGGGCCAGACTCTTTTCAGTGGTGTCCAGTGACAGGACAAAGGGCATCACGTACCATGTGTGAGATAGGACATAGAAAACCTAGTGCTTCTTTTTTGGTGCAAACACTATTATCTGATGGTTTCTGTTGGAAAAGAGAGGCCCCACAGATGCTGCTCCTCCTGTCCCAGCCCAGGTCCCTTTGCACTATGCCTTCCTTGCCCTGGGCACCCGAAGAGCCGGCACTGCTCCACATCACCTTGTTTCCCCTGTCTCACCAAAGTGCGCTTCTGCATTTCTTTACCCCTGTCTTGCGGTCTCATGATCACTGCATGGTCTAATGGTTTCCACACGTGGTTAATTGACACCACTGGTTTCTCTTAGTGTCCTAGAGACAAACTTGCAGTGTCAAAACTAAGTTGGTTTTAGGCTGCTTCAGCCGTAGGTGAGCTGTCACACCCCTGTAGAGAAATATATACAGTTATTGGTATAGCAAAGCCTAGTTTTGGGCTCTGATCCTGCACAACTCTGCACTAGCAAGGAGACTTTTTCTGCAGTGAGGTTTGACTGGGTCAAGCACTTGGAGTCAAAAGCACAAAAGCATCCACAAAATGAAGACTTCCTTATAGCAGAGAAAATAACTTACAGGTGGGAGCCAAATAACTAGGTGTTTACTCAGAGCTTAGGTTGGAAGATAATGCTTTCCTCCATGCTGTGCCTTCCACAACTGCAATCACCGTCTGCTTTAGCAAGTGCATCCTGCCCTTGTAAAGAGCTCTGAGCTCTTCCCTGGTGACAGCAGGACACAAGCATGTGTATTCAGTTTGGATGCTCAGCAAGGAAATACATCACAGTGTTACTGTCTCTGCCTGGCCACACCAAGAGCTCTGAATTCCCTGGCTGACAGAACACTTCAACGCTACAGAAGGCAAGCTCTTCAAGCCATCAGTCTCCCACAGTTTTCACAAGACTGGGCACTTGGTAGCAGAGAGAAAAAGCAAACAACCCACACAGTGCCTAGGCTAGACCATACCATGAGTCTACTTCTTAATAGACACCAAAAATCTATACACGATTTGCAAAAGCTTCATTGCAGATTTGGGCTTTATTTAGCCATCATCCTCAGCCAGATGCAAGATAAATCATACTTTTAGGGCTGTATGCGATTTGTAAGTGTATTTTAAAGTATAAAGTTATTCCGTGCACGTGTGTATAAAGTCAATTTAAAGTCTACATCCCCTGAAATCTGCAAGCAGCCCAGCCATGACCTAAAACTGCTAATGACCTGGCAAGAGCTGCAGGTTCCCAGAGCCCTCTTCCTCAAGTGGCTGGCTTCCAAGGGGCTTGGGAATCATGTCCCCTACTCAAGGGACGGCAGATTTCCAAAGCCTTTCCAGATGTTTATCTTGGCAACCTCAAATTCAAATATAAACAGGTCAAATTAGCAGCCTGGCCACATCTTGATCTTGCAGATGGTTACTGGGTACAGGTGAAAGACAAAACAGGAGCAGGTCCTGCAAATCAGTAAGATCATTCTGCACACATGAAGCTGTCTGGCAATCCACCTCTTGGCTTCATGTGCAGCTTTCTACGCATTCCCATACTATCAGAGAAGCTCTTGAGTTGAATGAACAGCTTGGACCAGCCAGAATGTGATGTCCCACCACAAGGAGCGGCTGCCGGGTCCTGCTGGACCTGCTCAGCTTAGCACTGCCCAGGGGGGACTTTGGCAGGGCACATCCTCACGGATCAGGGCTCAACTGCCAACCTTGGGTGGCACCAAGGATCACACACACAACACGTTTCTGGGTACAGGAGTGCTGTGCTGACAGAAGCGATATCTTATATATCGTTACAGGAGAAAATCCTGACTCATCTTTCCCCCTCTTCTGTCCCAAGATTTCAGTCCAAGATCTAATCAAATTCAAATTCCTACATCAAGTTTCACCTCTCAAAATTCTCTACAATATTAACACAAAATCCAGCAGCTCTGCACCCTTAGAAGAAGACGCATTTTAGGAATCAGTGAGGAAGCAGCCATGGAAATTCATAGGAGACCTTTCCATCTCCAGAATGAAAGTACCAACAGCAGCCTACAGTCACTTGATGGTTGCTCATTACTCATCAGAGCACACCTTATGCACAACCCACTCATCTAACAGCCTCACGTGAAGTTTTACATGCAGGAGTGCACACAGATGTATTAGCCTGAACTCTTGCTGCTGTGGTGCAAGCTGCACAGCTCAGCCTTTAACTTTTCTGCAGCCACAGGCAGAGGGGAGAGAAAATTTAAGGAGCTGGAGGGATTAATCAGTTTGTGTCTGTACCTACTGCCTCAAAGGGTGTACAAAAAAATCAGTCAACTTCAAGAGTGTATTCCCAGGCTTAAAGTTAGCTATGTACGCAGGCAACTCAATGAGAAATACATGTGTAAAAGCACAAACCTCACAGTCTTGAATGAGTCCATTTTACTAATTTCATTCTGAACATTTATACCAGTACCATTATTTTTCTGTACAAACTAACTGCACTGCCTGTTCTAGATAAATATAGATGCAATTCTGATCCATATTTGAAGGGTATTCTTTCAAATCACCCTCTCTATTTAGCTATCCTATATATGGCAGCCTGGAACACTACAGTACTGAAGAGCTACAGAATTACTTGTACAGAGATTCTTGCAATGTTTCTAACCCCAAAATTGCCACTAACGCAAGAACACAATTAGACTCAGCATTTACAGAGCACAACAAATATCTGGCTGTGTGGTACGTGTGTGTGCTAGCAGGGGTTGAGAGCTTCCAAGTAATCAAAGGGATTTATTTTAGGGAAAGGCGTGTGTCTATGTATTCTAAACAGCTTAGATGAACTCCACCAAAATGGTTCAGCAAAGCAGATGTCCAGGCAGCCTGTCAGAGGCATGCAAGCGGTTTAATACACAGTCGAAGTGTGCTACAATGCTGTGGGTGGCTTATATCCGATGTGAAAACATTCACAACTCGCAGCCCGGAGAGCAAGTGAATGGCTCGCTGCAGTCGCGCAGCAGTGAGGAGTTTCTGGTGTGGTTTGGCAATGAACCACAATAACCAGCCCAGGGGGAACTGGGAGAGACAGACCACACAAACCCAGGCTGGTTGGTGTTAGCTGTTGATACAGACGCTGGAGAGCAGCTCCCGAGGGAAGGATGCTGAGGGCAAGCAATGCGCCTGCCGCTCCTCTCTCGTGTCTGCAGAGATTGAGCTGCACACGCTGCGATCAATAGCGGGGACCAGGGCACTAGCAGGCATTTAAGGAGGTTGCACCCTAAGCTTCTTGACTGGAGCCCTCCAACGGCTCATCGCGGACGACAGCGCCCGTCTGGATCTCTCTAGCGGGGCTCAGGTCATCCTTTCAGTGGGGCCAACACGTAGCCCCTGTATCACCCTCCCACCCTCTCCCGAGCCACCCTCACCTCCGTCAGCGTACGTCTCGGTGCCGTAGCCGTCCTGCAGGCCATTATTCCAGGTACCTTCATACTTGGCTCCGCTGCTCATGCTCTGCCTGGCGCCGTAGCGTCCCTTAAAGCCATGGGTCCATTCTCCCCTGTAAACCCACCGTCCTTTGGTCTCGATCCCTAGCCCGTGCCTCTTGCCCTGCGACCAGTAGCCTTCGTAGGTGTTGCCGCTCGGCCACGTGTAGATGCCCACCACTTCGAAGCCGTAGTTCCAGGAGCCCGAGTACTCGCCCTGGCCCTTGGGGCCGGTGCAAATGCCGTGCCCGTGGGCTTTGCCCCCTTCCCAGCCCCCGCAATAGGCGCCTCCATCATCGAAATCGAACCTGCCGCCGCTCATGGTGCCCCCCGGTGCCCCCGAGCCGCATCCCCGGGGCAGCCGCGACGGGCACCGGGAGCGGCGGCTCCTGCCTCGGCAGCGGGACCGGGACGAGGGAGGAATTGGAAGGAGGGGAGGGGAGAGGGAGAAGGGGGAGAGGGAGAGGGGGGCGGGTCGGTTCTCTCCCCCCCGAGAGGGGCAGCCGAGGGTCCGAGCCGCCCGCCCCGCTCCGCTCTCCTCCCCCGCCGGGAGAAAGGTCAGCGCTGCCCTAACAAGGGCATCGGATCCCAGGAGCTGCTCCCAAAAATAACCCCCCACCCCGGAGCCCGGCCTCCGCCTCGGGGCCCTTTTATGAAGGAGGGAAGAGACACAGCCCTCCCTCCCCCCCGCCCTGCTCCCCCCTCAGCCCCGGGCAGGGATCCAGGCGGAGAAGAGGCTGGGAAAGTAAATGTCTGCTTAAAATAGAGCCTGGGAGAGGAACCGGGTCCCACCGCCGGGTCCCTGAAGGGATCGTAGAATCACCAGCTTGATAAAGACCTCTTGAATCCGGCCATTCCTATCTGCCACTAAACCGTGTCCCTGAGCACCTCGGCTACCCGTCTTTCAAAGCCCTCCAGGGATGGGGACTCCACTGCCTCCCGGGGCAGCCTCCGCCAGTGCACGATGACCCTTTCTGTGAAGAATTTTTTCCTGCTATCCAGTCCGAACTTCCCCTGGTGTAGCTTGAGGCCATTCCCCCTTGTGCACAAGGGATGCTCAAGGCAGGGAGTACCTTGAGGAAGGTTCCAAGGGGCTGAGTTGGAGCAAGAGGTGAAAGCACAGCCCTTGCCCCATCACACACCCCGTCTGCTGCTTCTAAAGGGAATTCCCAGAGATGCTTTAGGATACCAACCCACAAATAGTCATTCCCCTCCCTCTCTCTCAAACAACAACAAACTTCCTAAAATTGCCTTCTGTTTAGCAGCTGGCAGCATAATTTAGTCTCACTCTGTTTGGAAAAGAAAGGTGAGACCCTACCCTTGGGACAGGGCAGACACACTGAGTAGCGACAGGGTTGCTTATAAAAACAATTCATGTCATCAAATACAGATGGTAGAAAGGACAAGGAATGAAACTCGAAGGTAACAGGCTAATCCAAGCTCTCTCTTAGAATGAATCATAGAATGGTTTGAGTTGGAAGGGACCTTAAAGATCATCCCATTCCATCCCCTTCCATGGGCAAGGACACCTCCCACTGGATCAGGTTGCTCAAAGCCTCATCCAGCCTGGTCTTGAACACCTCCTTGGCGGGGGTATCCACGACTTCTCTGGGCACAGAGAAGCCAGCCACACATGTCCCATCTCCTACAGACACTGTCACAGCAAAAGCATTTAGAGATGACCTTCCCCTTACCTACCACAAGCTGCTGCAAGGGCTGTGGGGCAAGACCAAGCCATCAGCTGCGTGCTGCCCTTCGAGATGAGCTCCTGAGACCCCCACCAAGCTCTGGGGCAAAGCTGCCACAGACAACCACCTTCAGACTTGCATAACTCAGTTGAAGAACTTGGACAACCTCCTCATCCAGGTTCTAGGAAGAAGAGGTATAGAAAAAAAATCATGCAACATTGAACTGCAATGAAAGCCAAGTATCTACATACTGCACCTGTAGGCACGGGTGAGGACCAACCACCTACTATAAAGCTCATTACAAAAGGCTTCACTTTTATTCAGCCACAGGATGGAATGGGCACTGTGGCAGGGGACTCCAACACTACTCAGAAGTGCTGCTTGGCAGAACCAGCCCTCTAAAGCTTGCTTTTTATAAAACTAAAAGAAGACAGAATCTTTAAATTGGCTGAAGTTGGTTTTGGTTTTTTTGTTTTGTTTTGTTTTGTTTTTTAAAGCTAAGCTTTTAGACTCCTCAGGCATGTTTTCAAGGTTCTTGCTGCATGATTAAGGACTGGAAATTTACATTTTCTCAAAGCAAATTGAGACGGTTTTGTTTTGTGGTTTCTGGGTAGACCAAAGCATCTTAAAACACCTTATAGTAACAGAAGGGAAAGTGTTAAGGCAGCAGCTGCAGCTGCCCATGATCTTCTGTTCCATGGTGTTCCTGGATTTACCAGCCCAAATATGTTGTAACTGCCCTAAGAGCATGCCAAGTTCAGGACCATGTAACTATTTACTTAGCAACTCTTCCTAATTACACAGAAGAGTTGTGAACTGACAGTACACTTTGTTTAAACATTAACAACTTACGCAGAAGATGGCACTTAAAAAGCCTTTGTCAACCGCTGTCTTAACATCATCACACAATCTGACATCAGAAAGCACTAACACCGTGCTAAGGAACTAGCCAGAGCTGGACTTATTTCTTCATGTTGGCAGAAGGAGCCACAATCTCCCCTGAAGGCTGAGGAGGAGCCCCTGCACCCAGCCAGCCCTGCCTGGGGTGGCCTCTAGTGGCCCAACGCTGCTGGCTTCTCTCCATTCCCAGTCTGCTCCTCTATTCTATATTATCTCCTGATTTCAATGTGCTGTCTTTAACATATTCCTGAGGACCTGACATTGCAGTCCTGCATGTACAGGTCTGGGTGACTAATGAAAGAAATGGTAAGAAGCAGCGCTGTACTGAAAGGCGTTCTCAGCCCCACATCAGCATTTGGAAAGAGCAAACAATAATTACTTCAGAAGTAATGTCGTTCCACACTTTGCAGACCGGCCTGTCACAGACAACAGGCAACAAACAACTGCCCTGAACTCAAACCACAGAAATACAGCTGTCTAAGGCCATGGAAATGGAAGGGAGATGTGGGACCCAAGTAGGATCTAGGAGTAAATGACACTTCAGGACCGGCAAAACAGGTAAATTTGCACAGCTATGTTAAGATACTAGGTACTGCCACAGAAATGACAAAAAACCCACAAGAGTAAAAGACCAAAGAATCTGCAGAGAAACGTGTGGCTCTGTTTCTTCTTCAGTCCTTACAGCTGAGAATAGTTCAGGCACAGGCACTGCAAATAGTAAAGACAACTTAACACAACTCATCTCCCCCTCAACAAACCGCCGTATTTGATGGGATGCTCCTCCACTACACACACCCATAACACAGATTATGCTGATGCACACTCAGTATGGCAAACTGGTTGTTCCTGAAGAAGCAAATTTCAGTAAAAATGCAAAGCTCCACCAGTATTTTGGACCTGGACAAAGCACCTAAAGTGACAATGTTTTAGTAAAACAAGAGGAGGGGAAAGAAAACACAGCAGACTTCCCTACAGTGCAGCTGACAACTGTTTGCTGAAGCCTACAAATCTTAATCCCTGAAGGGTTCTGCTTGGTGTTACAGAGCAGGCTGAACAAAGCTGAAAATACAGTGCAGGAATTAGGACCACTGCAGGCTGTGTCAGCCTTCAAAAAAACCCAAAACTGAATAGAATCCATCATTTCATTTCTTCTTTGGTTAACCGGAGAAGCAACCTCCCTGAAGAAAGCAAGGTACTCCTGCTGCTGCAGACAAGTCTCTAATGGCCGTTGGACACTCAACAAAACGTTATGCTTGCTTTGCATTTTCCTCTAGCCAACTCTACAGAGATCAGGATAGCCTTTTGGAACAACCTTGCTTGACAATCCAAGTTTCTTTTCTCATCAGGCAGCCTAGCAAGCAAATGTTACGTCAACCTAACAGCATCTGACTACATTAATATAATCAAAGATAAGCAGAAGGACCCCTGTTTCAGTCTCGTTAGGCAAAAGAAATAACAATGTCTCCAAACCAAGAAAAGACACCTCTGTCTCCTGAATTCACCTAGAGTGGTAACAATACCAAGATGAGGACAGGAGATGGTCACTTCTTTACGAAATAAAATCAGAGGCACAAGCATCCAAAACTGCAAGTGTTAATCTGAGATCAAAGCAACTTCAGAAACAAAGCTGAAATACACCAAGTTTCTCATAATAAGAGCTCTGATCACTAAGCAATTTAGAGACTTTTCCAACAAATCAAAATGGGATGACCTTGAAAACAAGTGTAATTTCCTAAATGTTAGGTCATTTAAGTATAGGCAAGTATGCTCTAAACACATTCACTGTGTTTACTTCACTATCTGTTCCAAGCTTAAACTATAACGCTTAAGCTAGATTGTTTGCCCAGCTTAAATAACGAACACTAGCTAAGATGCAAAGCAATGTTTTTATTGCAAGCACAGTGAGCAGACAGTGGGTTGGATCTCACACGAGTGTGAAGGAGGACAGATTTAAATCACCCACTCTTCTGTTTTAAGCGCTTAATGCTGTCAGGTGTACATCATTTCTGCCATGTGAGACATTTTCTTAGGAATATACAAGTAATATTCCATGTATCCTGAAAGATCTTCAATAGTCACGTCATCCACAAAGGCCCTGGCTTGCTCAGAGCAAGAACGTGGAGAACTTAAAGCAGTTCTTGACGGCAAGGACTGGGAGTGATCCTCAGAAACTGTTCTTCTATCAGGTGCCAACAGAAGGGTGTTCTGCAAGCCAGAGAATTTGTATACTTCCATATCTTGCCATCGTTTACACCGACAGGCTTTATCTGCACAGGCACATGGCTTATTTGTGTTCAGCCTGGACACGGATTGAAAGTCAGAAAGCTCCCTAGCCTTCAGGCTTGCTTTGGATACTAGAGAAACAGCAGCTGGAGAGTTCTGTTTGTTCTCTGATGCCGACTGTGTAACACGAGCTCCTGAAGACTCAACATCAACTTCCTTCTGGCCAATGTCAGGAGCAATACTGCATCGTTCATGTGCACAAGCTTCCTTTGGGACCAGCATCCCAAACCCAGGGCTGTCTTCTGAGGCATCGATCTGGCTCTTGTGCGCTAGCTGGTTGCACATGAAATGTGATTTTGTGCTGCAATGGATAAACTTTGGAGGATGAAGAATTGGAGACTTGGAACGCCTGCGACGCTGGGTTCTCACAACCCCTCTTGAAGGCTTCTTCATAGACCTACCAAGGAAAGATACAAGAGAGAGAGAGTGAAGATTCATCAGAAGACTTAACACTGGATTACAAATAAATGCAGCAGAGATTTTGTCCCGTGTTATATTGCACACAAAGGATTTAAGCTCAGAGCATTTGCTCAGAGTATTCTGCTATCTTGGAATTTGTCTTTGTTCCAGTCAAGCAGCTGTATAAAAGGAAGACCTGAGAGGTGAAACCTAAAGTGCACACTTTTAAGATTATGAAAGAGTAAAGCATGTGAGGCAAGAAAATAAACCCTAAGAGAAGGAGAAAGCAGAAGATGACAGCACAAAACTAATGAATCAAAAAGGGTAGTTTTGTTTCAGAGGGAAAGAAGCATGAAGTTCTGCACAGAAAATCCAGAAATTTATAATTATATATAAGAATAGTAGTCACCTATAAACAGAAAAATGTGGTGTAGAGTTTTTTAAGCAGTCTCTTTAATAAAGAAAATTTGGGACTCTTGTGCAGGGGTGTAGTTACTAGAAAATTTGTCTATTTAAAATTCCCTTTCAATGTAGTATCATTTGAAGTAGTCTGATTATCCCAAGCTTCTCTTACCCATGCCAGGTTTCCTTAGAAGCACACATGTTCTTAGCTTTGGTTTCATCTGCCACAGTTCTAACTGGTCTAGAACTTGCGCCTTCACCCACAGAGACAGAAGCAGATCTGTGAAAGAGAGAACAAAAGGTTAACAGCCTAGACTGGTTAGTATTAAGAGTATGAAAAAGCTTATCAATCCTCTTTCCCAGCAGAGATTGCCACAAATAATTTACAATACATCTCAGAAGACCTGCCCACAAAGAAGACTCAGATCAGAAATACAGGGTTTACACATCCCTATCTCAGAAGTTTGTGAAACAGATTTTTTCACCAAACCTGATACCATTCAGCAACCAAATCCAAAATCCACACATCAATGTCTAAAGCTCACACAATGGCTAAATTTCAGTTTCCCGGGAGAGGGGAGGGGACGAACACCATCACTGAAGAAAAACGCCTCTTTCCAGAGACAAATAAGCCATTCTTTCCTAAAAATAAATGTTCTTTGGACACAAATAGACTTTGTTTAACTGAAGAACACTTAAGCCTGTGTTTAGGATAGCGTAAGCTAAAACTCTTCATACTAGTGCAAGTTCAAACACTCGAGTAACACTTGTGTCAGATCTTCAACTTCTATTCACATGAAGGTCCTTAAAAGAGTTACTAATTTTTCTGGTGCTCCAAATTCCTGCCAAACTCCCATTTTCATGGAGCTGTGACAATCCCAAGAACAATTTTTCCATGTTATGACTTCACATAGTACACTAGAATTCACAGGAAAATTATTTTCCAAACTGTATCAAATTGGTTTGTAAAATGAAACTGAAAAGAATCCTCCACACACAGGTAAACTATAGGTCTTATACACCTGCTATTTTCCATTTAATGAGCAATGAACACAGAGCAGTAAATTGAAGGCCAACAGTAAAAACTCCAAAGCAATTAAGGATGCCTGATTTGGGAGTGGGACTAAAGATACAGAAGAAATGAGAGACACTTGGATGGTGGTGCACTTCTAACAAGTTTCATTATTTGAATGAAAGACAGCTACTTGCCATCAAAGCTCTTCACATTTGCATACTGCCTTACCTACACTTTCATTTCAGTCACCAGCACAACTGCACCACTGACAACAGCTTACTGAAAGACAGCTCTGTAAAAATAATATGTAACATCCTGCATTTGTCAGCAGAAAAAAACCATTATATAGGAGCCTTTTTTTTTTCATTTTGGGTAAAAATGATCATTGTCAACAGAAGACGTGCTGCTTGTGTTCTGCTACCTGGGCCAGGGAGATAAGTGCCACGTGTCAGATTTCCCACAAAATAAGACAACGCAAAAAAAGCATTCTTTCCTAGTTAGTGATACTGGTTATAAATAGGAAATTTGTGACATCAATAAAAATAGTTTGTGTGGGAATCATGCACTGAATTCAATGCTCTCCTTTACTGACATAGGAAGAATGTTTCTCTCCTGGGAAAAGATGGGAATTTATTCTCACGATGGTGCTTCAGAGCCACGGTAATCTTCAACAGCAGAGTTTTAGCACTGTGGACACAACCTCTGGCAGCCAGATTCATGCCCAAACTCATTTGAAGCATCATCAACTGCTGACTATCGGTAGGTTTGTTTCAAGCCTGTTGGGAGCTAACAGCAATCAAACAAATTAGAGTTTCTTCAGAACTGATGTCTGTCACTAGTGAATTTATCCCAGTTTGGTTAGCTAGAATGAAGGTTTTCAGCACCTAACCTTCTGGAATTACCTAATGTCTTCACATTTAAAAGAAAAGGTGTTCCCTTTGAGTCTGTTGTAACACATTAACTCTGTAGCTCCCTGTGGTTTTACTCACCCAGCAGTGTCCACTCTTAGCTTTTTGAATGCTGTCTGTAAGCTTTCCTCTTCTCCATCCTTAGCTTCTGTTTTCATTATTGGGATGGCCAGAAGCTGACAGTTACCATGTGCTGCTAACAGCAGAAGAGAGACATGAATGTAAGAACCTTGTTAAAAACATTAGCTGCCCAGCAGCATCATAACACACAAAAATATACTTGAAATAGCACATTGAGCACACAAAGCTGAGGTCATTCCAGTACAACATTTTTGAAAGTTGATTCAGAACAAGCTTTACGATACCCAAGAATGGAACAAACATTCTCTTGTTCAGCTGCAGAGATGAATTAGCAATTTAAAGTAAAATTTGGTGTCAACAGCATCTTGCATACCCGTTACAGCTTAAACAGACTTTTCTGTTTGTCTTGCAGCGTTACCAGAAAAACTCCAGACAACGTGAAAGGTGATAAGGAACAATATCAGAAACAGACAACTTTCTACAACTACTACTTCCAACTTTGAGACCGATGTTACTTACAGACTTAAAAAACCCCAAACCAACACATTTTTCTTAAAACAAGATAAAACTTTTAGCCAAACAAAGTTTTTTGATCGTATGCCTAGATCCGAGCATGAGTTACACTGTCCTATCAGAACATGGTATTTTAATTGCAAATAACCATTACAATTTTCTGATACCAGCTCTTGAACAAGTACAAAAGCAAACAAGGGTACAAACAGCAAACAGTAAGCCTTGTTTTAAATAGAAAAGGAACTGATAAAAACTTCACTTTCCTTTTAAATCTCCCCTGGCAATTTTATCTAGCTACAAAAGTATCTCAAATTTTTCTAAATTTCCAGAGCAAATCGTAGCAGACCGAGCATTCCAGAACGAGACTGGTTTGGGAGACAATGGGAGAGCAAAGGCTGTTTTCTACCTGGACTTCAAGCAAGGCTTTTTACACTGTCTCCCACAAAAGCCTCACAGAGAAGGCGATAGGCTGGATGATCAGTCAGCAAGGTGGACTGAAAAGTCCGATCCCTGGGGAGGAACAAGCTGGTGTGCCAGTAACAGCTTTGCAGAAAAGGCTCTCAGGGTCCTGGTAGACACAAAGACACATCAGCAACAACGCACTCTTGTGGAAAAGGGACTAATGGTATCCTGGGCTGCAGGTTAAGAGAGGCGATCCTTCCCTCTACTTGGCACTGAAGAGGCCACAGTCGGAGTGCTAAGCTCCCTCCTGAACGACAGACACTGACGTGCTGGAAAGCGTCTAGTGAAGGGTCCCTAAGATGATGAAAGGACTGGAGCATCTCTCCTATAAGGAAAGGCTGGGACTGTTCAGCCTGGAGAGGAGGAGGCTCAGGAAGATCTCATCAATGTATATAAACACCTGAAGGGTGGGCACACAGAGGACAGAGCCAAGTTCTTCTCAGTGGTGCCCAGCACCAAGACTAGAGGTCACAAGCACGCACTGAAATACAGGAGGTGCTATCCAAGTGTAAGGAAACACTTCTTTGCTGTGAGGGTGACTAAGCACCTGGACAGGCTGCCCAGGGCGGCTGTGGAGTCTCCCTCTTCATAAATATTCAAAAGTTGTCTAGATATGGTCCTGCACTACTAGCCTGAGGTAGCCCTACAAAGGGCAAAGGGGTTGGACCTCCAAGGATCCCTGCCAACCTCAACCACTCCACGATTCTGTACCTTCTGGAAGCGCTAAGAATCCATTAGGAAGGCAACAATCCAAATCCAACACATGATAACAGCTTAGAGCGCTAACTCTACCTAATAGTACACCAATAACACCTATGTTAGCACTACTTTAACCAGCTGAGCAACAGCTTTTTTTACTGCAAAGGTCTCGGTGAAGAGAGAGGTGTGATCTGAACCTCTGCAGCAGATACAGAGAGGTGATTTTTGTTCCCTCACCACCTCACTCCAGTTAGAGGTGGCAGCTCTCCCTGCTGTTGTTCCGGTTGCTCACTCTGTTACGATTTCCTCTGGATGCCATGTATTGCAGACAGCTATTACGTGACACAAGGATAATGTATCATAACAACTTCAAGGTGCACGTTGTCTCTGAGTCACACGGCAAGTAAACACAAGAGGAGGAAGCCAACACAGAGGCTTAACACTCATCTGAGCCAGTTGGTGTTTCAGTCAGCCTCTTAGTTAACTATCACTAACCCTGTGAAACAGATGGCCCCTACTTCAGAAAGTTTTTTTTCCTTTGACCCAAAAAGAAGGTTCTTTACAATAATAATAAAAAAAGGCTGTAGACTGAATTTCTAAAGTGCCACGCCCCTGTATCACATAACTTTAGAAAGAAAATGATAGTAAAACATTTTAAAATCACTGTACATGACTTAAAATGTACTGCCAGCTTAGACTAGACATTTACCGTGCTGCCCTTCACTGCTAACCCAGCAAACCCGCAAAGTGATGCAGAATTCATTCAGATAAAAACCCACACCCTGCCAGCATTAAGCATAAACTTCAGACACAATAGCCAGTTAGCACTGACACCAAGAAATGACAAATTACTGTGAAACCCCTCTAAGCTTAATACTGTGTCCAGCCCCACGTGTTCCTTATCTCCTTCCCAGTGCATCCACAGCCGTTTCTGAGTGGCTTGGGACATTGGGCCCCACTGGATGCTGTGTTGTTTTGTTACCTTTTCTTCCTTTGTGTTCATCAATTCATCTGGAACAACTTGGGGAGAGACGGTGGTTACTAAACTACTGTAAGTAGCTAGTTTGTTACTTATAAAAATATATATGTAAGATATATTTTGATTTTCTTCATGTTAGTTGAAAGAAACTCATTAAATTGGTATGCTGGCAGATGGAGTGAATCAACAGCAGTATACCACGTTTCTCCAAATACCAAACATTTATCCTGCACCTTATGTCTGAAAAATGCCTGTGTATGTTTTCTGCTGAGATTTCTGTTCTGACAACAGAAATGTCCATTGCAGCCCCACGGCACGATGCATGTAATTAGACATAATAATTGTTCTAAGTTGATGGTGCTGATACTGAAAATGCTGGCAAATAAACTCTCTAAGACTCGTTTTGGAAAGCAAGCACCCTTTATCAAGCCAGAGCCATGTGAAGGTTGATCTCCATCAATTGTATGCAGCGAGACAAAAGCTGGGGACAGAATATTTTTCCCACTTGTATGCATATGCATAAATTTTCCCTGAAATCTTATGCATGTTCTATTACTTCCCAAGACTAATTTTAACATTGTTGTGAGCTTCACAAGACTCAAAACTGTTGCTAATTTGGAGCTGGCACCAGCTTTTTCCTTGGCCTTGCCTTTGAAACAGAGAAACATTGAAAGCAGAGGTGAATACAGAAGAAGAGACAACTGTTCAGCACAGATCACAGAACACAAGACCTTATCTTCAAAGAACAAACAGTACCTGGCAAAATCACTGTTTTAAAGAAAAACAGAGGGACAGCCTGTCTAACTTTCAAAAAAATACAACTACTTAGATGAAACTTCACTCTACTTCAGCTTAAATGAAAAACATTCCAATTTTTGCAATAACATGTTGCACTTTTTCTAATAGTAAGTACTTGTTTCAGTGCTGGTACAGGCATAGATCATTACCGCTACAGGCAATAAGCATTAGTGCAAAGTGGCCAATTCAGTGCAGAAAAGACAGCTCCCATCGTGGTTTTGGGTAACTACGCTAACTTCAGAGTGCCTACCATGCTAAAAAAAAAGCAGTTCTATGTTACTGTTAACAGGTTAGGAGTATGAAAATACAGAATACTTATATCTGGGTGCTACAGGGTGCGGTGTTGGGTGCCAGTGCTCCCTCCTCAGCGAGAGAGCCCCGGCACTGCCAGGGGCAGAGGGGAGGAGGGGGGGTGGGTGAGAAGAGGGGGGATGAGATGAGGGGTGAATGACAAGGAAGGGGGATGAGAAGGAAGGGGGATGAGAAGGAAGGGGGATGAGAACGAAGGGGGATGAGAACGAAGGGGGATGAGAACGAAGGGGGATGAGAACGAAGGGGGATGAGAACGAAGGGGGATGAAGGGAGGGTGAGGGTGACATGGGGGGGATGAGGGTGACATGGGGGGGGATGAGGGTGACATGGGGGGGGATGAGGGTGACATGGGGGGGGATGAGGGTGACATGGGGGGGGATGAGGGTGACATGGGGGCGTAGGGATCACGAGCAATGGTCCCGGGCGGAGGAGGGGGGGAGAATCCCGAGGACGGGGGGCTTCTGAGAAGGAGGAGGGAGGAATCCCGAGAAGGAGGGGAGGAGGGGGGGGATCCCGAGAGGGAAAGGGCGGAGGGAGGGATCCCGAGAGAGAAGGGCGGGGGTCCCAAGCGGCAGGTCCCGAGCCCGCACTCACCGCACCCCCAGCCCCGCCCGCCGGGCCGCGGCTGCCGCTCCCTCCTCCTCCTCCTCGCCGCCTCCCCCAGCCCAGCCCCTCCGCACCGGAAGTGAGGGCGGTGTCGCGCGCCTGACGTCACTTCCGGTTGGCGGCCGCCCGGGCTGCGGAGTGGAGGTGAGTAAGGCCTGCGGGGCTCGTCCCGTTCCGTCCGATCCCGGAGGGAGGGGGAGAGGGATGGGGGCAGGGATGGGGACGGGGAAGGGACGCGGGGGGGTGGGGCGGCCGTGAGGGAGCGGCCGTTAACGCCGGGCCGTGCGGGGGAGGCCGGCCCCGGGGCAGCCGGCGGGGCCGCTGCGAAACGGCGGCCCTGCTGTGACATCAGAAGGAGTTGCTGTTCCAATAAGTGGAACGTTGTTGATTTAAGCTAAAGTAGAGTAAAGTTCATCGAAGTAATTGTTTTTTTTTCCTGAAAGTTAGGCATAAGTTCCCCCTGATCGCATGTTTTCTTTAAAACGGTGTTTTTCTAGACACTGTTCGTTCTTTGCAGGTGATAACTTCTCGTGTTCAGCGTGAGCTGTGCTGAACAGCCGTCTGTTCTTCTATAATATTCTACAATCTTCTGTTTGTAGCCTTTCCCTATCTCAAATGTAAGGTCAGACTAAGAGCTGGCCCCAGAGCTTTAAATTGGCAAGAGATTTCACTGGTGTGAAATTTGTAACAACATTAAAATTAATCCTTGGAAAGTAATAGAATTTGCGTAAGATTTCTGGGAATATACGTGCATGTAAGTGGGAAACATTCTGTCACCACCTCTTGCCTCGCTGCACTCGACTGATGGAGATCACTGCCTCATGTAGTCCAGGCCTGATAAAACGTGCTCACTCTAAAACTCCAAACTGAGTCTTAGACAGTTTATTTACCAGTATTTTTGGTGTCACTGGGAGCTGCCATGGCCTTTGAGGCTGCCGGGTCGGCAGGGGCCTGCCATGTCCTGTTCCCCTCGCCAGTACTGCCCAGTGTCAGCAGGGAGGAGCCACAGCAGCTGTATCAGAAATGTTGTGGCCAGCAGGACAGGGGAATGGATTGTGCTCTTGTAATCGGCATTGATGAAGCCACACCTCAAATCCTGTGGTCAGTTTTGGGCCTCTCACTACAAGAAGGATGTTGAGGTGCTGGAGTGTGTCCAAAGAAGAGCAACAAAGCTGGTGAAGGAGCTGGAGAACAATTTTTTTGAGGAGCGGCTGAGAGAACTGGGGTTGTTTAGCCTAGAGAAAAGGGGGGTGGGGGTGGGGAATGAGGGGAAACTGTCTACGTTATCTACAATTACCTGAAAGGATGTTGTAGTGAGGTGGGTGCTGGTCTCTTCTCTCAAGTAATAAGTGATGGGTCAAGAGGAAACGGCCTCAAGTTGCACCAAGAGAGGTTCAGATTAGACATCAGGAAAAATTTCTTCAACCAAAAGGGTTATCAGGCACTGGAACAGGCTGCCCACGGAATGCGTGGAGTCACCATCCCTGCAGGAGTTTAAAAGACAGGTAGATGAGGTGTTCAGGGATATGATTTAGTACTGGACAGGTACAGTTGGACTCAATCTCAAAGGTCTTTTCCAAACAAACAATTCTTCTGAGAGTTCAGAGGTTGCAGTGGGAAATAGTGGAAGGGACTAGAAAGAAGGCAGAGGTGTTGCCTGCAGAAGAACAAGCATCGATTATCATTTCAGTTTTGTAGAGGCATGTTTAAACCATCAAATCCTAATTTCTGTCTTGTAGCGTTTTCTATATGGCACAGTGGGTTACACACTGAGAGCCCATCAATGGACTTGGAAGCTAAAGATGAAGAGGAAGAGAGTCTGCAAACAGCTTTCAAAAAGCTGAGGGTGGATGCAGCAGGGTGAGTAAGCAACAAAAAGGACTGTGTTAATTTGTCAGTTTGTTATTATATATTTGTATTTGTTTTCCTTTTTTATGAATCTCTAAACAAATGTCATTTAGTGAAAGGTTCCTTACTTTCCAAGAGGAGAAAACTGCATCGTTTCACATGAAATGCAGTCATCATAACTGTCTAATAAGCAAAGCAGGCATTTATTGCTGACTAATTTTGACACAGTACCCAACTGAAATTACACAGTGACTATATGAAAACATGAAATGACTCACCCAAAGCAGTTAACCCACTCTTAACTGTTGAGGTAGCTGAAGTAATCTTGTGTGATACAGAACTTGTTTGTCCTTTGATGTGAATGCTGATGTCTTCAGCCACACTATCAGCCTTTACTGTTGCACTTGCAGATTTCCTTGGAAAGTGTCTGTGAGGCCACAGTGTCTCTTCGTAATGTGCTGGAGAGCCCAGTTCTCGCTGGAAATCATCAAGGCTGAATACGAGCAAGTTTCTGAATTTATGAGATTTTGCAGAGTAGAATGTCTGCAGACATTCTTATACTAAGAACTTACTTGATATCATGCTGGGTGTACTTACAATATGTAGTAAAAGCGTCTTAAAAGTAGGAGTTAATAAAATTGTGCAGTCTAACATATTGCGAGGTACTTCACATCTTCAGGCGTTCACAGACGCAAGGGAAAGCTTTGAACTGATAACTGATGTTCCCTTGTGATTTCACCTCCATAGCCATCAATACGTTCATGACTTGCGCTGCATGTTAAAATATATTTTGCTTTGCTACTTGTTTCCTGTGTTGTTCTTCTCGTAAATGTGGAAAAAAGTAGCTATTCTCTAGTAAGGAGCTGTACTTACTAAGCACACCACTTTTGGTGTATTACCGATATAAGACTGTGGAATTGTGATTGATTCCTGATTATATTGTCTTACGAATAAAAAGGTCTTGTTTTGCAGGCATGTGTTTTGAACAACTCAAGTCCTGTGACTAATCAACTTAAGGGCAGAGTACTCGGTCTCTTCTGCTGGAATTTCAGTCTCATTTCTTACGATTTCTTTCCTGCATTCTGGATCACATGTACAGCCATCAAAACTACAGATTCGCATGCTGAGGCATTTATATTTGTTGTCTGTACCTCCAGGGCCAAATGTTTTTTTCATTCCAGTTTTATCTGGGAAATTTAATGAGAAATATATTAGTAATCTGTCCTTGACTGTTGTACCTCATCTGCTGCTTCACCGACGACTCCTCCGCTGCTGTGGGTTCCTGATTTTGCATTTTAGATGAGTAGGAGTCTATCTAAACTATTGTCTGACAAGAACGTTTGGAACCTGAGTTTACATTCCTTTCATGTGTCATTTTGGTACATTTGGTACATGACATCAGCCTCTGGGTGTTTTGGCCTCCTTTAATTTCATCTCACCTATCTTTAGACACTTTCCTGAGGTTAATATAGTAAGAGCAGTTAGATTGATCTCTGCAATATCCTGTTTCTAATCACTGGCTGTAGAGGAAGTCAAGGCAGCAAGCTTCAATGTTTTAGCTAAGCATCTAAAATGAATAGGCTGAATCTAAACCTCTGAAACAGTTTGTTCAGGTACTTCTGTAATGTGGCATTTTCCTTTTTATTCAGATGTATTGCAGCGCTGTCTGTGGGCGACGGGACAGTTCTCAGAATACCGAGAGCAGCCGTGGATGGAGCCAAGCAACAGACTGTCTGCTCTAAGGAAGCGTGGCATGGGTAAAACATACTATTCACTGCACTGTGCATGTGTTTCTGTTTTGAGACATGACTGTTTCCAATGAAAGTTGTTAATTAGTTGCTTCAGCATATCTTTTCTCTCCTTCATATTTCAAAACTTTACTGTAACTGTTTGATATGTTTTTTTAAAGGGCTTTCATCAAAGACTTTAAAAACAATATTGCCTCTTCTCTTAGAGAAGGTACCTAAAATTTTCTTTTCCATTGATTTCCTCAGAAGTCCTTTTCTTGAAGTTTTCTACCTCTGCAAACCTCTCGCACCTCTTTCTTGAGTTGTTTTATTTCTGTATTGAGGTCCCTGGATATTCAGTGCACTTCTGTGAGCAGCTTCAACTGATATCCAGATTCTGCACTACAGTTCAGTGTGGGATGACAAAGTATCATTTGCATAACACAGAAGATTTGGGAGGAAGTACCTTTAAACGAGGCCTGTTTGCATGCGTCTTTCCTTTGAGGGATCCCCAATCTCTTCAGACTTCTCCCCTGTTCCTGTTGGAGGCTATTAGGGACCAGTCACTTGATTTTTCTAAGCAGAAAAAAAAAAATCTAAAATGTTTTTAGCCACGATTTAGAGCTTATTGAGCTGTGATGTGGATTCTGGAGTTACCTACTTGCACACCTATTACAACCCTGCAGGTGTGTGAGAAAGCCTTTCAGAGGGTCGGCAAGAGTCCCACGTCGCAGACGCTCCAAATCTCCTGTCCTGCATCCTCCCAAGTTTACATATTGCAACATGAAAGCCAACGACCAGCTGAAACACAAAACCCAGGCAGAGACATCCAAGGGTAACATCAGTTCAGACGTTTTTGTTACAGCAGAACACGGTACGAAGGATAGGCACGATTCTCCTTTTGAGGCCAGTGACAACAGAACTGAACCTTCGGAAGCTTTCACCGCCACCACCGCTGAAGAGCCTTTGGAGAAGTCAAGAGAGAATTACCCTACTCTCTCCTCATCCTTTGAAACTAGCCTGCATTCTAGCCAAACCTCAGATTTCCAGTCCTTATCCATGCTTAGCAACAGCAAGCAGTGCCCTTGTACGGACAAGAAATGCCAGTGCAAACAGTGGCGAACCATGGAAGTGTACTCTTTCTCTGGCCTACGGAGCGTCCTGTCAGAATGCGAAAAGGCAGTCCTAGGAGTCCATGCTCAGTCCCTTCAAAACAGATCCCCATGTGGGACAGCCTCATCAGGTTCTCCCAGGTCTTGTTCTGAGCAAGCTCGAGCCTTTGTGGATGACGTGACTATTGAAGATCTTTCAGGATACATGGAATACTACTTGTATATTCCCAAGAAAATGTCTCACATGGCAGAAATGATGTATACTTGACTGAAAGCAATAGAGAATCGTGGATCAGTTTGTGGTAATGGTTGGGTTAAATGCCTTGTCAGTGCCATGTTTTCACTGTTGTGTTTAATCAAATATTTCTTTGCCTCGTACAGTTTAGTTTTCTAATAAAATAAAAAATGGAATATAGTTTCTGAGCTTAGTTCTAACAAGAGTGCACTAAAGTCTCTGAATACCATAATGAAAGCACTGTAGATCAAGTGAACTCCCTTTGTTCTTTGGTTTGTGCTGTGGCTATCCAAGCTCTGTGTGTTGTTTTCATGATGTTTGGGCAAAAAAAAAAGCCTTCTAGGTTTTGGTTTTTTTTTCTGAATATTTGCTTTGTTTGGAAGGTTCATTCTTAATGTGTCTCAGTACTTAGAGAAATGTTTCCTAGCTTCAGCCCTGTCCTCATCCTGCTCTAGACAGAAGAAATGAGAAGGCGTTCAGTATTTTGGATAGGATGGATCTCCTTTCATTGAACACTATCATCTGCCTCGTTTTTAGTTGAATCAAATTTTGAATGCTTCTTCCTCACAAATTTGTTGGGAGGTGCAGAATGTGCGGGTGTGTGCTTTCATAATCTAACTAGCTCACTCTTAAGCAGTTCTATTTTTCTGCAGATAAGTGAAGCTTTTAGAAGCAAAAATATATTTTGTTATTTGTGCTTTACAGATGGAATAATTTAGGGTACAATGAAGCAGGCTAACAGTTTTTTTTTTTGGCCATGCTGTCTCAGAAGTGGAGATGGTGGAGCCATCTATACAGATTGTTTCTGAGTATGTTTGATACACAAAGCAGCGTGGAAGTAGGGTAAACGAGAAGTGTGCATCGTACAGGCTGTGTGGTGTAGAGCTGCAACATTCCTTCTGGTTGAAAATATTGAAATAAAAAGTTCTGTTGCTGCGACTTGCATTAATAAATGTTTGTCAAACCCCAGCAAATTAAAGCCTGAATAATTTGATTTACACTCATCTTCCCTCGTGACCTTTTTAGTTTTAAAACACTGAAAGCAGTCTTCTGTATCAGCTGTTCACATGTGCTAAACAACTGTGTTTGAGAAAAATACTGTGATGTTTACTTACATGCTTGAAAATCAGTGGTCAGCAAGTCAAGGACTCACAAGCAGTCGTACAAAAATAGATTACAGCAGGCGTAGGCAGTTGGCCTTGTATTCTGTGCTAGAGATGTCTCAGACGTTCTAGATGATAATTACAGCCCGTAGATTGCGTTCTAATCAACCCTCAAGTTGAGATTTAAAGTTCAAATAAATCCAAGTAAGTTAATGTAAGAGTAGAACTAAAACTTGATTTTCTCTTAAGTGCCATGCAGTTATTCAGCCTGTGATACTGGCTCATACTCTCACATTAAATTTAACTGGTTTCTAAATTTTCTCAGATTAAGTACCTTCTCTTCCTCTTCCAGTGCCATCCTCCATACCAATGCACACAGCTGTGGTTGTGCTTTCTTCTCTTTCCCTTCTTTTTCCGTTTAGTAAATCTGCACTTTGCTTTTGAAGGTAGATACTTGGGACTTGTTATCTTTGCTGCTGCTGTTTATCAAAGGCCACTTCTACTTTGGCAGAGGGTGTTTGCTCAAGTTTCTATTCATATGTTGGATTCTGCCCTCTTTAAAATCATTTGAAGGTATTATAGATGCAATTTCTCCCTTTTAGACTAATGATTACCCTGTCTCGGCAAGCGTTGCCCTGGGGTCCGTGTGTTTGAAGCTGGGGCCCATCTCTAACATGCACAAGTACGGTTACTTAAAACTGCAGTTGGTTGTCTCATCCCCTCTGGAGCTGGAACCCTGGAAAGGGGCACAGCGAGGCTCTTCTCCTTGGAAATGTGGGCTGCCTGCCTGGCTAAAGGTATTCTTGGAGCAGTTGCTGTTGTGAATTTGAAATGACAGAAGGAGGGACAGGAGAAAGAGTTTGAGAGCAGGTGATCCAAGCACATTTCTATTGTGTCCTGGGCAGGACAGAAGTATCGTAATGAGGGAGGAACAAAAGGGGAAAGAAAAGACAACAACTCAGCAGTTCAGTGTTCTGCATGACTGACCATTTGTGGCTGTGTTTAAGGGTGCCCAGTGCTGCCTGTGGTAGAGGAAAGGCAGGTGTTTTGGGTTCTTGAATGCAACAATCAGGCTTGTAGCAAACCTGCTGGAACACTGCTGCTAACTTGGCATTGCTCAAGGTGACTTTTTGGAGAACGGAATCCCAAACTTACTGTTTCCACCAAAGCCTCCCCAGTTCAGCTCTCACTCAGTGACTCCTACTTGCTGCCTGCCTGCAACCTCAAGTGTTACTCACAAATGTTGTCATCCCTGGGAATGCCTGCACAGCACAATTAACTTGATCAACGAGCATCAGCCCTTGGCCTCAGAGGTGGCTACAAGTGGTGCTGAGCGTGGCCTTGCCAGCCTCCCTGCTCCCAGCCTCACTGCTGTACCTGCCCCAAGAGGCTACTTTTTCTGTCCAGAGATGCTCTAGGATGGGTGCCCCATCAGTCTACAAAGGAACAGGTCTAAAATCTTCTGAGAAGGCACTGGTGGGCTTGCAGCACTTCCAGGACTTTCCTCAGAGCTGATCCCACCTTTCCACTTCCTATCAAAGTGGATCCAGGCTGGGTTTTTGCCAGTGCCTTTCCCCCACCCCAGCATTTTACAAGTCACTTGCCTGTCTAGTTTCAGGACTAGTTCAACCAAAGCGGGATTCAGAAGGGCACCATGGATCAATGAAATGTATTTCTCACCTTACAGAAGCCAAGCCGAGCCCTAGGCTATGCATTACATTGGCAGATGCTGAATCAGGCCACCAGGAAAAAAAAATCAATGGAGTTGATTCTACAGCTTGATTTCCAACCCCTCCCTGTAAAACAGGGAAGGTGGTTTTGTGCCTGCCAAGGCCTGTAGCCAGCACTGGCTGCCTGTTCTCTCCCCTGCATGTTTGTATCAGCTCTGAGGCAAGACACCCCAGACAGTGTATTTTCAAACAACTGGCACCCACAATCCTGCCCCAGTGGCACCTTCTGTCAGGGCTCTGCTGGTGCCACCAGGTCTGGCTGCACAGCAGCCCATGGGGCAGCCCGGCGTTGACCCCTCTCACAGGTGAGGAGGCTGGGGACAAGAGGTGGAGAAGATCTCAAGGTCACGCAAGGTCAGGGCACTCCTAAAGGGGGTGACACCAATCCTGCCCCTCAAGCCTTGCTCACTTCATCAAGCCAAAGCCCGGCTAAATAAGTAAGTGCCTCTGCAGGACCCAGAGGGATGCAGTGACTTGTCATTTTTTATTCCCAATGGCACAATATTAATTAATCACAAAACATGCCACTAGATGGAGCTTTCTGGACAGCGATCCACAAGAGGGAACCACTTATGCTTGGTCAAGCTGCTCATTTCTTCAACCTAAAGGTGAAAGGAGCCCCCAGAGATGCTTCCTGGGCAGTGAGGGTTCTCCTGAGTAGAGCGGGCAGGAGGGGAGGCTGTGGAGCAGAGGGCAGGATGGCACCGGGCAGTGGGGCCAGCTCTTCATTCAAAGCTCAGGTTGCTCTGAGTTTGCAGCAGTGTGGGCTGCCAACCTGGCTTTGCAGCCCCGAAGCAGAACCCAAGCAAGAGCCTTTCCTTGTGGGTGTCTCCAAGACCAGTGCGGGGTCTCCAGCAGCACTTGGGAAGCTCTGAGCAGGGGAAGGAGGATGGGTTTGAGGGCTGCTACCTGTGAGGGAGATGGCAGGGATGAGGCAGGACATGACATAGCACTTCCCACCTTCCTCCGTGTGCCATTGCCCTCCTGTGCACCCTTAGGAGCAGGACATCACAACACCAACGGGTGCATTTGCACCTCTCAACCCTCAGAAAGTTGCTTCTTCCACTATGTTCGTGCAGCTGGGTACCAGTTTGGCCGTGCTCCCTCCCAGTGCTCTTGGGCAAAGTGTGCCTCAGTTTCCTCACTTGAACCAGCTCTCCCAAACCCTCCCCTGTTTCCCTGCTCACCTGAGGCAACTGCACCAGCCTCAGTGTGGGTGAAGATGGGAGCAACACATGGAGGAACCACATTCATAGAATCACCAGGTTGGAAAAGACTCACTGAATCATCGAGTCCAACCATTCCTAACAAATACTAAACCATGTCCCTCAGCGCCTCACCCACCCACCCACCCTTAAACGCTTCCAGGGAAGGTGACTCAACCACCTCCCTGGGCAGCCTGTTTCAGTGCCCAATGACCCTTTCTGTGAAAAATTTTCTCCTAATGTTCAGCCTAAACCTCCCCTAGCGCAGCTTGAGGCCATTCCCTCTCGTCCTGTCCCCTGTCACTTGGGAGAAGAGCCCAGCTCCCTCCTCTCCACAACCTCCTTTCAGGTAGTTGGAGAGAGCAATGAGGTCTCCCCTCAGCCTCCTCTTCTCCAGGCTAAACACCCCCAGCTATTCAAATACGGACCCCTCGTGCAGCCCTGGTGTGTGAGCTGGCTCAGCTCCCTGTGCCTGCACAGCCGTCTCCTCCGTTCTCTCCAGAACCTGCCCCATGCCCCCCATAACTGGGCTGCTTTTACCCCCAGCACTAGCAGCCTGTCCCATGCTTGGGAAATCATCCCCAGGCTGCCACATTGCTAGAGATGGAGTGTGACAAAGCCGAGTCTCATCAAACACAGGTCTGGGTGTCCAGGTTGCCGTGCCCAGAAGGGTGTCAGCTGCCTGCACATGTTTGCCTGCAAACCTCTGAGTGATGCTCCTAGTACCCAGAGAACAGCAGTTCCAGAAGCCCCTGCACTCTCCGAGCAGTGGAAACCCATCTGGTTTGTAATTGCAACACACCTAATTCTGGGAATGCCCCCAGCCCAGGCTGCTTTGGTGCAGGAGGGCTTGGCCAGGCACTCTGAGACTCTGGTACTCAGCGAGGACTCTACCCTGATACAGCCTACAGAACTCCCCATAGGCAGTAATTAATTGTGCTCTCCAAAAATCAGTGAATACCTTTAAAGAGCCATTCCTGCTTCTTTCCGTGAAGGCTGCAAGGCAAGCAAGACACCTGCTCAGCATTTTAAAGCCGGTATCGATCTATGTTGCTATTTATTACATGTCTGCCATATCTAAACCCGTCAAAATCTTGATCTCTGCTGCAAAATATTCCTGAGGAGCCGCAGGGGCTGGAGCTGCCCCGGATTGATGAGCTGGCAGGCAGGCAGGCAGCAGGAGCCTCCGCTGCTGACTCGCCTATTGAAGCGATGCCTGCGAGCGTGGCACGTTTCCGTGGGAGCCCCGCCACGAGCGGCCACGGGCTGCGATTCAGCCCCCACCGGCACCACCATCCTCGCCTGTGACCCCCAGCGCCCACCGCCCTGCGCTGCCCACCCCAGCTGGGGAGATGGAGCTGCCCTGGGAGTGATGCTGCTGGCAGGAGCCCATGTGATGCTGGGCTAGCGCCGCGCTCGCTCCCTCGTCCCTCTCCCGCTCGCTCGCAGGCTGTCATGGCGACTCCCAATAATGTTACTCCCACCAACTGCAGCTGGTGGCCCATCTCGGCGCTGGAGAACGATGCAGGGAAATCCGCGGAAGGGGAGGAAAACCAGGACCCGACGGACCCCGCTTTCAAATCCCACGACAGATTGGTTTTGTACCACTGGACCCAGTCTTTCAGCTCGCAAAAGGTAAAATATTAACCGCTCGGCTGGGTTCCTGGGGAAGAATCACCTCCAGTCCCCAGGGCATCCCCTTGTCTGGGGAGGATGGATGTGCCGGGAGAGCAGGGGGCTCATTCCCAGGGCTGGCGAGGGTGGCAGCGTGTGGCCAAGTGGCTCTATTGTACCTGGGGTTCTGTGTTTTAAAAGCATCTGCCTGGGGAGGGGATTGAGGGGGCTCAGCCAAATCCTGCTTTTGCTTTTGAGCCGCCCTGGCTTTGTGCTTGCTTGCTTGCAGCCCTGCTCCGGCGCAGCCAGGAGTGCAAACAAAGGCTGATCCAGGCCCTGGGACACCCCCGAGCCCAGCTCCCCTCAGGGAATGGACCCTCACATTGCAGCAGCACCCTGCTAATCCTATTCCCAGGGTGCCCCGGCACCGTGCGAGGCTCATGGGGCTTAATAGTGGGAAATCACATTTTCCAGGCAATAGTAAATGCTGCTTTTTCAGCACCGCAGCTTCGTAGCAAACCTGACCTTCCCCTCTCAGCCCCAAATCCTCCCCCCGGCATTCCCACACCATTAATAATACATGGGGAATGGGATATTCAGAAGGATGAGGGCACCACAAAGTTCCCCCGGTGCAGGGGCCCCCTCGAACCCTGCAGGGAGGCCAGAGATGCGTGTTCCTACTTGTAGACACAAAGAAAGAGGAGGATGCCCAATGCAGCAGGGTAGCTGCACATGGTCGGCTTCACCGCTGCCAGCAGCCAGTGACTAATGGGCTTCTGATCTGCTCCAGCAAGGGATGCTCACGCCCGGCTTTCCCACCTTGCGCTGGGCTCGCTGCTATTTGTTGTCTCACTCGTTTAGCCGCCAGCAGCAGGGATGCAGCAGTTAAGGCACTTTATTATACGGGGTTTCCTACAACTGGCCTCACCTCTGCGGGGCTGGGGACACTGGAGATGGGACCTGGAGCCACCTGGCACTGCTCTGAGCTTTGCCTTTGAGGTCACTTGCAAGGAAAGAGTGTTTGCTGGAAGGGGGATGAGGACAAGCTGGTGTGATGGACATTGTAGGGCAGGAGCATCGGGGGCTGCACAGGAAACCTCCTGCAGAGGAGTTTTATTTGGAGCTGGCTGCGGGCAAAGCTTTTCCTGTTCTTAGAATCACAGAATCATAGAATCACCAGGTTGGAAAAGACCCACAGGATCATCGAGTCCAACCATGTTCTGCCCCAGGAGCCACTTGGAACCACCCTCCACAGTGCTGGGGCTATTTGTGGAAGGGTCCTGAGCCCCCACCAGGTTCCAGCCCTGCCTGCAAAGGGATTTTCGGAGTCTTACAGCTAGCATTGGTTTATTTTACACAAGATCCCTCGTCGCTGCTGTGCTGGCACTGTGGGCACCGGCTGGGGGGTCTGGGCATGTTTCATCACCCCTGGCTGGGAGCCTCTCTGGGGGGCTGGCAGGGGCTCCCATCACCTGGAGGTGCTGGGGGTACCCCAGGAGCTGAGTCCTCCTGCCCGTACTGCTTCACACCCAGCAGCTGCCTCCTGCCAGGCCTTTGACCTCAGTTCTTGATAGCAGAACACAGAAGCAGAGGGAGTTTGGCTTCTGATGCCCTGGGTGGTCCTGGCTGGGATTTATCCATCAGCTGGGAGGAAAAGGCCAAGAGCAAGTTGCAATTGAGGGGCCAAGGCTTTTCTTTGTTTGACTTTAAAGGAAAAAATTAATTTGCCAGCTCTTTAAATAATTAATGACTAATTCCCCAGGAACTCCGAAGTACTCATAGAAATGCTTATATTTGTTAATTGTATTTTTAGCCGCTGCTACTTGGAGGAGAACAAGTGCTTTTCCTGCATTCAGTGGTTCCATAAAACGGGGCTGCCTCACAACCCAAAGGGGATTTTTGGCTGTTTGACATATTTAGTTCTAAAGGGTCAAGTTTTATAACTCCGAAGCCTAAAATGCCATCCCTGAGTGAATATTCAACACCGTCTCAAGCACAGAGCAAAGCAGTAGAATCAGCCCCAATCAGAATCAGCCAGTCGTGGGTGATGGGGATATTACCCCACATCCAGCCCCATTCCTGCACTTCTGCACTGCTGGCTTGGCTTTCCCACCCACAACACCTGCTGTTCACTGGTCCAGCAAGAAGGAAAAGAAGCAGGTTTGGTATAAGAGGTGTGAAGGTGGCAGGCGCTGCCCCGGGTCACGGTACCGTGGAGCAGGAGGGATGCCACGCAGGCTGCAGGGGCTGCCTGAACCTCCCTCCTCCCTCCACAAAACAAAGCATTCTCCCTGTTCTGGCCTCAGAGCCCACCCTCAAGTGCAGAACACACTTGAGTTAGCATCCCGGCCTCCTTCAGTGGAGCAGTAGCACCCACTGGGTGCAAAGCTCAACATCGCTGCAGCCTCTGCCTCCTCCTCCTCTGGTGTGTGCTGCGCTATGTTGGGACCCTCAGCAGCATCACGGATCCCACCCAGCTGGGGAGCTGCTCCCTCCCTCCTCCCACTGCCCCTCCACCTGTTGTGTGGGCCACCAGCAGGCAGGATGGTCCATGATCCTGTGAAGTCAGGATGGGCTTGAGTTTCATCCATTTGCTGGGGAAAGAAATCCTCGCTTTGCTGCCCAGGTTTTGCAGCTGCCCCATGCCAAGAGCTGCTTGGCCTCTTGCAGGACAAGCATGTGTTGTGGTGCATCGCTGTGCTTAATTGGTAGGCGAGGGCTGGAGAGGCGTGATGGGATGTCAGCTGATTTGCTCTGAGCCCATTCTCCCCGGCCTCTCACCCCAGGTGCGGCTGGTGATTGCGGAGAAGGGGCTGCCCTGCGAGGAGCGGGATGTCAGCATTCCCCTGATGGAGCACAAGGAGCCCTGGTTCATGAGGCTCAACCTAGGGGAGGAGGTGCCCGTCATCATCCACAGGGACAACATCATCAGCGATTACAACCAGATCATTGACTACATGGAGAAGAACTTCACAGGAGGTAAGGCGGGGTGGGTGGGCTGCGTCTCAGGGGAAGTGGGGGGGCATGACTTGGATCTAATTCAGGTGCTGTTTAGCCAAATGCATCCACTTTTGCCTGGGAAGTCTCAGCTTTAACCCAGAAGAGCAGTGAGCCACCAGCCCTCCCCAGACTTTTATGTTTTCCCATGAAAATGAAGGATTTCTGGTGGAAATCCTCAAGTGTCCATTGGAAGTGATGCTGGAGAGGCTCTGTGAGGCTGCAGAGCTGGGTCCCCCTTTTTTCTGCATTGGCGGCCACACTCCCAAGCAGGACAGTTTCCCATCATCCCTGTGGTGCCCTGTGGCATCTCACCAGAGCTGCAGCTGGGGCGTGACCCATGGGAATGCATCTGAGTTTGGCCATCTCTGTACTTCAGGCCTGGGTAACAATATAAAAACTCCAGTAACTCCCGTGACCCCACTGAGAGAATCATAGAGTCATAGAATCACCAGGTTGGAAGAGACCCACCGGATCATCGAGTCCAACCATTCCTATCAAACACTAAACCATGTCCCCCAGCACCTCGTCCACCCATCCCTTAAACCCCTCCAGGGAAGGTGACTCAACCCCCTCCCTGGGCAGCCTCTGCCACTGCCCAATGACCCTTTCCGTGAAAAATTTTTTCCTAATGTTCAGCCTAAACCTCCCCTGGCTGAGCTTGAGGCCATTCCCTGGGTTTGAGACAGCTGCTGCTGCCCTTCTTCCCTGTGCCACTGGCCATGGGCAGGAGACCCTGCTGTCCCCAGTGCCACTTTGCTTCCAAGAAATCTGCCTCTTTAAGCTCAAACAAAGCCAGCGATGCTGTGGACCAGAGGAGGATGATGTGACACAAGCATAGAGGAAAGGACAGCCTGGAGAGGGAAGCTCGTATTCCCTCCAGAGCAGAGCTGCAGTCGGTGGCCAGCAAAGCCCAGTGCACTGGGATGCTGAGACATTGCTCAAAGGTGGGTGTTTGCTTGGTCGCTGCAGCAAGCAGCCTCTCCCCAGCATCTCACGTCCCTTTGCCCTCATTTCCCCAAACCTGCAGGCTGTCAGGCTGGGATGCTCCACTGGGGACGCATCAAAGCCGAGCAGGGAGCTCAGGCTGTGCCATCACGACGTTCGCCCCAGCATTCATCCCCCTTGCAACAGAGATATCAAAAACATCTCAAAATAGCTCCCAAAGAAAGGGCGTCTTGCCAGCTCAGCTGCTGTCCTCTCCCGGCCCCACTGTGGTGCTGCTGCTCCGCAGAGGTACGATGCTCGCTCAATGTTGGGACAGTAGGGATGGGATTGGCCAGGAGGAGCCCATGCTGGCCACAGGTCCCAAGAAATGGGAGCCACTTTCCTGCCCAGTGGCAGCCCCAGGGTTGAGGGGCAGTGGGGAGCATCGCTTCATGGTCCCCACACTGGGCAGCAGCTTCACCCGGTCTCTGCGAGGGGCAGGTGGCCCAGCATATGCGACAACAGGCTGTCCCCAGCAGGAGGAGGACACAGTGCTGCCCGTGTGCTGGTTAACTCCTGTTGTTGAGATTTTCCAGCCAGGTGCAATTTCCTGCCTTTTCACTGAGAAATCGAGAAGTTCCAGGGAAGAGGGCCTGGAGCATCGCTCCGTGTGCTCCGCCCTGAGCCTTCGCCCACCAGCACTAGTTAGCAAAAGCATTGTCAGGACACCGTGACATTGGATCAAAGGGGAATCACTCACCTTGCAAGAATGAGCAGAGTTTCAAAAGTTTCAATTTCAATTCCTTGTTAAGGAATATTCAGGGACTTATGTTTTCCCCTGGACTGAGACCATGGCCTATTTTGGCTGCCTACAAGCACTCTGAGGAGCCGCTGTCAGTAAAGGGTGATGAGCAAGGTGTGTCTTTCCCCAAAAGAGCAGTGAATCGTGCCACTAAGCCACCTTCAAGAGTGCTTCCCGCTAGGCACAGCCCAGCGGTGGCAAGGCACCACTGCTGAGTGGCTGGTGGCAACGCACCTCAGAGCCTGGCTGAGGGTCTCCTCCAAGGGCTGCACCCCCAGCCCCATCCTGCAGACCCCCCACCCCACCTTTGCAGAGCCCATCAGTTGATGAGCCCTTGCTTGCAGGTCTGCCATGGTGTGCAAAGGCAGAAAGAGCACTGTCCTACCAATAAACCTCCCCGGGACACACTGAAAGACACAGGCTGGCAGCCAGAATGCTGCTATTTCATTGTGGTCGCTCTGTCTCACTGCTGGACAGGGCAGTGGCTCTGGATGTGCCTGTTTCAATCCTCAGCACCAACCCATCAAGTGCTGGCTGAAAGCCTTATAGGAGGAACATGCATGCTATAGCTTGGTTATTATTATTTTATTCAGCCAGTCTGTTTTCTTAGATGGAAAATCCCTGCTTGGAGTCCAGGTAGAGCAGGCAGCAAGCAGCCTGTGGGCAGGGAGGAGCTACCAAAGCCTCCGCTCACTCAGAGGACACTAACCCTGATGCCCATCTCTCAGAACAACCTTACGGAGCCTGCCAGCAGCCTGGAATCAGAGCTGCTAGGATGTTTGCTGTACAGGAGCAGCCAAAACTACCCTGGCTCCCGTCCAGCTGCAGGTGCCAGTTGGTGCGACACTGCGTGGCCCAGGGCAGGGTGAGGTGTGTGTCTCTGCTGGGTGGGCGTCACCACGCTGTGCCCAAAGCCTTGGTTTTGCCAAGCAGTGGAGCTGAGCAGAATAATAATTGCGGGTCCTTAATTAAGGAGCCACATCTGTGAAAGTCCTTCTGCTGAGACACCCTTAGCTCAGCTTGAGATGCCAGTGTATGGTGAGCCCTGCACTGCGGATGGCATGTGGGCAACTGGCTTTACAGAGTCCCAGCTGTAAATTTACTCACTACCTATTAACTACGATCTGGAAATGTTGTAAACATTTATGATCCCATAAAAAAACCAGGCTTGATATTCTTGGGGGAGACAAGAGCAACGTTTCGCTCCTTGTGGTGTCATCTGCCATATATTTTGAGCTGAAAGTGTAATAAAAAGAGCACAATGCAAACTGCCATCTGTGGAAGATGAATAAAACCCAACAAGGTGAGAAGAAGCAGAGCTGGACAGGCTGAGGGATGCTCCTGAGACTGAGGCACCAGCTGAGCAAGGAGGGAAGATGTACACAGCTCCTCTGGTCATCTGCTCCCTGGTTACCCAAAAGAACCATTGCTACTGGTGTAATGAGTGCATAACTCAAGAGACCCCAAATTCAGATCCCTGTGTCTCACCTCTTTTCTGCAGAACAGGAAGTTTTTATTCCACTTCTGAGAGGTGTGAAACCACAGTGTACAATTCAGGGGCTGTAGAGATGAAGAGCTTACTGCCCTGAGCTCATGGGGCTGCAGGGCTGGGTAACAACACACTTAGACATCCCTGTGATCCTGCGGGTTGGCTCACCTCTAGGCACAGGCTGGATGCTCTCCCGGTTGGGATGGGCAGCAGGGAAGGAGCAGAGTGTGTGTGGGGCAGAGTTTTGAGTTAATGAACTGCCACAGCCAGCCCTGCTCAGAGGGAGCTCCAGCTAGAATGGCACACTGGTGTCCTGTGCAGGCTAACGAGCCACTAATGAGCGTACCTCTAACAGTTTTTCCCTTTTCCCTTGCAGAAAATGTCACGCAGCTGATTCCAGAGCCGGGCAGCCTGCTGCACTCGCGGGTGCTGCAGTACCGGGAGCTGCTGGACTCGCTCCCCATGGACGCCTACACACACGGCTGCATCCTGCACCCCGAGCTCACCACCGACTCCATGATCCCAAAGTACGCGACTGCTGAGATCCGCAGTAAGTTGCCTCTCCAGTGGGGCTGCCCAGGGCTGGTGCCAGCAGGACGGCTCCCCCAGCCCTTCCTTTAGGCTCCATGTGGCTCCACAGCCTGGCCAGACACCCTACTCTTGCTTGGCTCCCCTTTCCAACAATGCAGGCAAGGACAAGGCTGGGAAATGGCAAAGCACAGCTAAATTTTGGAGCTAGTGACCCCCTCTAGAGGTTTTCGGACCCCAGGGGTGTCTGGGCTCACATGGGCCATGCACACATCTTGCCCAGCTCTTTCTAGGGCACAAGAATTTACTCTATCTCCCACACAACCCACACTCCCTCGAAGCTCTAAGGGCAAAGGTGGGTGACTACAGCCTGATTGAGTTGCAGATAGTGGATGAATCGGCACAAGACTGTGTACCTGACCTTCAAGCGCTCATAAAACATTGACAATGCTTAATATAACTCCAGGGCAAGGACTGCTCCTGGAGAAAGTCCCTTGCCAGAAAAGCGACCTTGTTAGGAAGGCACTGGTATTTCTCCCCTCCTTTAGGCTCCAGACCCCTTTATTCCTCTCTTGTGAGACCTCATCTAGAGTATTGTGTCCAGTTCTGGAATCCTCACCATAGGAAGGAGATGGAACTGTTGGAACGGGTCCAGAGGAGGCTACAAAGATGATCAGAGAGCTGGAGCACCTCCCGTACAAGGATAGGCTGAGAGAGTTGGGCTTGTTCAGCCTGGAGAAGAGAAGGCTCTGAGGAGATCTTATAGTGACCTTCTAGTACCTGAAAGGGGCTACAAGAAAGCTGGAGAGGAATTATTCATAAAGGCTTGTGGTGATAGGATGAGGGGGAACGGGTATAAACTGGAGAGGGCCAGATTTAGGCTTGATATAAGGAAGAATTTCTTCCCCATAAGACTGGTGAGACACTGGCACAGGTTGCCCAGGGAAGCTGTGGCTGCCCCATCCCTGGAGGTGTTCAAGGCCAGGTTGGATGGGGCCTTGGGCAGCCTGATCTAGTCCCTGCATGACCTTGTAAAGGCCAGGGAGGGGGATTTGCCTTACCCTGCAACCATCACCACCGGGCTGTGAGAGGATGAGAGGGCTGAAGAAGTTGTGTGACCCTTAGGAGGACATGTGATGCCCTGGCCACCCACCCCTATGGCAGCACAGTGGCAGAAAACCATTAAATGGGCTCATTTTGTCCCTCTGGGGTGTTTTTTTCTTGGTGCCACAACACTGGTTTGCATGCAGGACAAGGTGCTTTGCTACTAGACACGAGGTCATCCCTACCTCTGCCAAACACAGCCCTCTCAGCCCTCTGTCTCTCTCCCCCCAGGACATTTAGCTAATGCCAGCACGGAGCTGATGAAGCTGGACCATGAAGAGGAGCCACAGCTATCAGAGCCCTACCTCTCCAAGCAGAAGAAGCTCATGGTAAGTGGGCCAGAGCCTTACATGTATCTTTGACTCTGGGGGGACGCGACCCATGGGACCTGCCATGGGCAGCTGGTGCCTCACGTCCCTGCAGGGTTGCAAAGACCATCTATCCATCCATCCCCCATCCTAACCTCACTTTCCACCCAGGCCAAGATCCTGGAGCACGATGACGTGAACTACTTGAAGAAGATCCTTGGGGAGCTAGCGATGGTGCTAGACCAGATTGAGGCAGAGCTAGAGAAGAGGAAACTGGAGTACCAAGGTAGGTCCTGGGCTGCATTTACGGAGAGTTTTTCCACATGAGGCTGAGGTGCAATGCCAGGAACAGCCAACGGCTTTGCCCTTGATGAACGTCCCCTGTAAGCAACCACTGATGGGGTTGGGGCTGCTGCTGAATTTTCCTGGTTTTGGGTGACTGTTGTTTTTGCAGCCATGGTTTTATGAACCTCTGGCAAACCACCCCTGCTCTGAGGAGCCCCCACATCCTTTGCCTCAGGGACAGTGGGACCCCTGTCCTCACAGCTGCTCTAGGGGAGCTCCAAGTAATCTCAGTGTGGTTGCAGGTCCCCTCTACCCCAGCAAGTGGCTGCTGGCGACTGGTGCCGTGGCTGATTCAGGAAGGAACAGGCTGACCCTGGGCTCTTGCAGCACAAGGAGCGCAGACTGCTGAAAGAACAGGGTAGAGGATGTGGCCTGCAGCCAAATCCCCGCTGGCCACGGGACTGTGGCACATCCTAGTGGAGCACGGGCAGGGAAACCCAATGGGAATTTGAGGGGCCCTGTAACGGTGGGAGCTTTTATAGTACCTGCGTCAAACACCAGCGGGTGGGAGAGAGCAACACCAGCCGTCCCCGACATCAAATACACGAAGCTGGGTGCCTGCTGAGAGTCACCCTGGCAGACAGGGGTGCATGGGCACAGCTGGGCATCGCTTGTCCCGCCATGGCCTCAAATGACACTGTCATCCTCCCATCCCCAGTGCCAGCAGGGCTTGTAACCCCAGCTGCAGGGGCTGTGGCTGCCAGCACAGCAGTGCCAGGGCCAGAGCAGAGCCCAGACGCAGCTAATGAGGGCACGGCCCCCCTGCTGCCCCTGTCCCCGGGCATGGCCTCAGCCATGGAAGCCGTGCGTCACGCTTGGGGCCACACCAAAGTGCACTTGGAGGTGCCAAGGTGAGGCCCTGCAAGGCACTAGGTTGGGCATTTGCTGAGAGCCCTGATGCATTTCCAGCAGCACCCTGCGTTGCCCTAATTGCCTCCAACAAACACCCTCAATAATTAATCTGAGCGCTGGGACAGCTCCGCAGAATCCAGACTAATGAGGTGCCCTTGGAGGACTGCCTGGAGCAGCACCCGGGCACTCGGCTGCCTTTGATCCGTGCTCCAGGTCCCTGAGCTGCCCCTTGCCATGCCCACAGCCTGGCCAGGATCTCAGCCGCGGGCACGAGCACCAGCCCTTTGGCAACCTCCCAGGAGCCGCAGTGCAGCAGCTCTCCTCCCACGCAGCCCAAGCTGCCGGCCCGAGGCGCAGGACTGCAGGCAGAGCAGGGCAGCAGGAGGGTGGGAGATGCTGCAGGAGCATGAGGTGACCCCCTGCCACAGGCGCTCCGCTTGGCTGGGACAGGCTGATCTGAGCTGGGGCTGCTGCAGGTGCAAAGGGCACGAATAACCATTGCCCATGCTTCTCTAGACCTCAGCAGTGGGTGTGAGCCCAGAGCCAAGAGCGGAAGGGCCAGATCACAGCTCTCTCCCAGAGTCATAGAATCATAGAATCACCTGGTTGGAAAAGACCCACCGGATCTTTGAGTCCAACCATTCCTATCAAACACTAAACCATGTCCCTCAGCACCTCGTCCACCCGTCCCTTAAATACCTCCAGGGAAGGGGACTCAACCCCCTCCCTGGACAGCCTCTGCCAGTGCCCAGTGACCCTTTCCGTGAAAAATGTTTTCCTAATGTCCAGCCTGAACCTCCCCTGGCGGAGCTTGAGGCCATTCCCTCTCGTCCTTTCCCCTGTCACTTGGGAGAAGAGCCCAGCTCCCTCCTCTCCACAACCTCCTTTCGGGGAGTTGTAGAGAGCAATGAGGTCTCCCCTCAGCCTCCTCTTCTCCAGGCTAAACACCCCCAGCTCTCTCAGCCGTTCCTCATAAGGCCTGTTCTCCAGCCCCTTCCGCAGCTTCGTTGCTCTTCTCTGGACTCGCTCCAGAGCCTCAACATCCTTCTTGAGGTGAGGGGCCCAGAACTGGACACAGGATTCAAGGAGCGGTCTCACCAGGGAGCGAGTCACTGTCCCTATGTGGGCTTTCTCCTTTGCCCAGGAACACATCAGGCACCTCAGCCCTGCTTCTCCTGCCTCCAAGCCAGAACATCCTCAGGGTCCCCAGAGCACCCAGGAGGCTACGGCTGCAGTATTCCCCCAGATAATTAGTGATTGACAATATTTATTGACTAATTAGACACAGGCAATCTGTCCACTTGGCTTGTGCCTCTAGCAGGATTAGGCAGGTTGCCAAGTGGCTGCAAATGAGGGCTGCTAATTACCAGTAATTCCTCTGGCCTGGCCCTGTAGGCAGCCTGGCAGCACCAGTGACTGCATGGGGTGCAATAAAGGTGCTGCTCTCTCCCTCCTTGATATAACAGCTACAGGACAGTGAAAGAGCCCCAGAATTAAGGATCTGGTGCAAAGCTGGGAGCTCAGGCTTCATGGGACAGTTTTTATACCCATTCTTCTGTTCTTCCCTGCCTGCATCTCCCTTCATCTGCCTTAGCTCCATCCCAGCCCTGCTCGTGGTTTTGAAAGGGCATGGTGGGAGTGTTTAACACTATCCTGGCCTCAGCCCACCTCTTCCAGCCTAACAACAGCTTGGCTTATTCCTGGGCATCTCTCTGGTGAGGTTATTTCCATCAATGCTTTGATGCCTCTTCTCATGTCCAGCATTCGCACCAAGCTCTGCCTCCCCCAAAATCTGGTTCTTGGTGTGGATTTGCTGCCAGTTTTGGTGTCCCAGAGCTGGGTCCCTGCTGCGGGATAGGAGACAGAGGCAGCACACAGGGAGAGCAGCCAGGCCAACAAATGTTTTTAATTCCTGAGGATTTCTTACAACCCTAAAATAGGACAAGTTAAACGTGACACTCCTGAAACAGCTCCCGGTGCAGCCAAGGGCAAATGCTGCTGCTGCCCCCAAGCACTAACACAGCAGAAGAGGTCACTGCTCTGCATCTTCCTTCAAGAGGAGCCAAGGGCCTTTTTCTAAGGACCTCCTGGCTACGGGAGGATGCCATCTCCTGTTGGTCTTGGCTTGGGAGAGAGGTGACATAAAAATATTTTGCAGACAGCTATTTCTATCTTCATGTGGGCTATAAATGATCGTCTTGTATTCCCAGCTTTGTGGCCGCACATATCCTCTATCACATAGCTGGGGTCTGATCTCTTAGCACATCAGAAAGCTCAGAAAAATCACTCCAGGTCCAGTGCAAATGCTCCAGCCTTCATGGGTCTTTTGAACAAGCCTTTAGGTGCCCACCCAAGGGTTTCTTCTTACCCTCCCTGCTCTATCGCTTCTCTCTCTCCAGGGCAGAAGTGTGAACTTTGGCTCTGCGGATGTGTCTTTACTTTGGCCGATGTCTTGTTAGGAGCTACCCTGCACCGCCTCAAGTTTCTGGGACTCTCTAAGAAATACTGGGAAGACGGCAGCAGGCCTAACCTACAGTCCTTCTTTGACAGGATACAAAAACGCTTCGCCTTCAGGAAAGTTTTGGGAGATATACATACCACACTCCTCTCCGCAGTGGTACCCAATGCCTTCAGGCTGGTCAAGCGGAAACCTCCCTCCTTCTTCGGAGCCTCCTTCCTGATGGGATCTCTGGGGGGAATGGGATATTTTGCTTATTGGTACCTAAAGAAAAAATACATCTAGTGCTGGCTGCTTGGTGTTTAGTTTGGTGTCTCTGTGCTGTGTGAAATTATGATGAAGCCTCAGTAACTGTAATGAAATTTGAAGCAAGGTAATGAATAATTATATTGTTTAATGTAACATTCCATAGTCTAGAAGTAGAAATGTATACTGCAAGGAAATAAGACAACAAGAACCACAAAAATGTGTCAACTTGTAAATGCCTTTTTTAGGTTTCAGCATTCAACTCCAGCAAGAGGCTCAGGGGCTCATGGGCTCAGCTGTGCCCACCAGGAAATGATGCCACCTCCAGCACCAGCTGGCTCCAGGGGGAGAGACAGGAACCCCAGGAAGTTTACCAACACCCAAGTTAACTATTGGGACTTGGATATTCAGTCCTGTACGTTTGTGTTTCCACATTGTTCACTGGCCACATTTCACACATACAGGTAGCGGGGACTTTCTTCTCCCAGAAGGAGTTGTGGTTTTGTGCTCAGAAGCTTTCCTGGGAGCAGGGTGCAGTAGCTGGTCACAATCAAGGTGGATTTGCGTTCTTCAAGTATCCATTTTTTAAATTATTTTCATTAAAGGGAATATTTTTTATTGAGCTGCTCTTAGAATGTATCCACTTTCTACGTCTGGTTCTGGTGGGCTTTTTTTTAAAGACTTGAATGTCTGTCTTTAACTGCTGCTCTTTTTTCCTGAGATAAATCATTTTGACTTCCATCCTGCATTTTGGCACATGAAGGAGATTATTGTTTTAAGCCTTTTGTCTCTGTTTCTTGAGTTTTCCTTCACGGATTTGCAATGCATCTTTCACCGACTGAGCATATCTGGACTCTGAAAAAGTATGACTGTTTTTAGACTTTTTCAGCACTTTCCTGAAGGCACTTCGGCTTTCTCTGCCATCGGGGCTCTTTCCTGTCATTTCCTCGCTGTGTGTTTTCCTAGAGAGACTTTGCACAGAATCACGTTGATGACTTTCTTGTGCCTTTTGCATGCTGGGAAGAATAATGGGCCTCACTGCTACTCATGCTTTGAAAACTGAGAACCTCAATAAACCATATGGGAGGAGTAACGGCTTCACATTTCTAAATGTGTTTGACATCCTTCTAGTCTTACCTCAAAGCATGTCTGTGGGCTGAGGGATGTGCAGGTGGTTTATGCTTTTTCTCATGTACTGCATTGGTATAAAACTCGCATGGAAACAATAAGTATTCCTCTTGCCAAGCACTCATTTCTATAAACGCTCAGCCTGCTAGGACCTCCTCTGGCAGGCTTTCCAAGCACTCCGGTGATACCCAGCAAGTTGTGCTGCATCTCCAGACTCAGGAACGTATGCCAAGCCTGGCTGAAGCAATACAAATTGCATTAGCCTCTGACTCAAAAATTAGCTTTATGTATTTGAAAGCAGCAGAATTTCCAGGAGCTGTGGTTCTTGATGCAGCCTGGCAGCCATGAAACGGGGAACATTTAGCAGGAATTACAAAGGATGAGCACAGAGAGATTAGACAGTGCAAAATGCACAAATTTATGCTGGGCTTGTCACTATTAGGCCAGCTAGTCTGTCAGACTTCTGGAATACAACGCCGTGTGTGGCTGTAAAGGCGCTGGGTTATCCGTGCCACCCCCCAGTAACTAGGGCCACATTAAATATCGGCATGTAAGAACCCAAATCCACCACCTGCAGCCAAGGCTGCTGAGTGAAACATGACAGGCACGCGCTCCCCCAAATACAGTTACGTGTTTGCTTCATGGTGTCAATGACTTTGGGAAGAAACAGTTATTTTGCTGCTTTTTGAAGAGGGAGGCAGGAGGGCCCCCAGAGGAAATCGCTTTACTAATCTGAAAGGTGTAAGAACACACAGCATAACCCATGATTCATCTGGTCCATCAGCAGGTACCAAAAGAATTTATAAAGATTCACTTATCAAGATTTCATCCTTTTACCTTTGTCTGCTGTCCTACACACACGTTCCCTGGTGATATCCAAAAGCTCATGATTCCTTTCTTTTTTCTAGAAAGTAAAATTTATGGGGTAAACGGCGAGGAAACCTAGAGAGAATGAGAGCAAATAATTTCTCAGTTTCCAGGATTTCAGCCCAAGAGTGAGGCAGAAGGAAGCTCCTTAGCCAGACAGTTGCTTGTTACTTTGTGCCTCCTCTTTTTTTTTTTTTTTTTTTTTTTAACCCAAAGAATAAATTTAAAGTCACAGAGAAAATGAGAACTCTAAACACTGGAGAAAAGAGGTGTTTGTTTTGGTTTGGAGCACACTGTTAAAATACAACTCTTATAAGGAAGCCAGCAGAGGCAGCAGCTGGAACAAGGTGCAGATCATAATGTGTGAGAATGGTCAGTCATGCTGCTTTGTGGCTGCTGGGAAGCCACAGACACTGTAGTGATGAGCTTTCTACAGGGTCTCAGCTAGGACTATTCACTAGCAAGCCTGTGTTTTGGAATAAATTTGACAGGAGTGAAAATCCATGCCACTCCCTGTCACCAAGCCTTGTTTCCTTGCTGTGGTAATGAAAAAACACCAAGACTTTGCTCTAGGGAAGAGCAATCTGCGAGAGCGCTAAAAGATAATTACTGTGACTGGCAGAAGCTGGATTGATATTCAAGACCATGCTGAAATGAACAGAGAGATGAATGTCACCACCCCAATCGATCAAGATTAGTAAGTTCCTATAAGCAGCCCTGTGGTGATTACAGGCTGTCATCATAAAAAGATGCTGTTGCTCTAGTGGATCTGAGCCTAATCAGACTTTTTCTGCTCTAGTTCTATTTAAAAGGGGAGACCACTGCTCTGCGCAGCCATAAGCCTGATGTTTGCTCCCAAGGTGCTTTTGGTACACAGAACTATGAAAATGAGTAAGTGAGGAGCTAACTACTATAACTCCACACCTGCAGTAACATGTAGCACAGCAGAGGATGAGAGGTAATTCCATACCTGTTTAAACCATCAGCAAAGCTGCTATTACTACACCAGTCTGTAGGAAAGCTACTTCTGCCTTGGTGGGACAGAACAAAGTCCCCAGCCCACGTTCAGCTGATTTTGCTAGGAAAAAGTTCAAACTCACACGTAAGAACGGAAATGAAAACATCTGCATAAGTATTTTGTGAATAGGGACAGATTTATATCCCTTAAGTGCCCTCAGTGATAAATCAGAGAGGTTTCAGACCAAGCCATTTCTAATATTGAATCTAAGGTTTTAAGCAGTAGCAAAAGGACACTAGAACTTGTATTCTCAGATAAAGTGCATTCACAACAAACAGATTTCGTATTTTTTCACCTCATGCTGACTTCCAAATGCACCCAAATGACATATTTTCTGTCACAGTTTTCCATTCTATTTTACGTGCTTTCCTCTGAAGGATTAAACAGAGAGAAGACAGTCTGCTTTGAATGCCTCACTGTGAAAGCAAGCATACCACATATGCCATCAATAATTGAGATGACCCCTTCTTCTGTCAGAACACATCTGTCTGCCACTGCAGGAGCAGCAAAGGCAAGCAGAAGCTGTGGAGTGCAGCAACCTGTGTGCTGGAGGCAGCAGTTGCCGCTGCCAAAACAGATTATTTCTATTTCCACATGACTTTGATGCTAAAGAACATCCATGAGTGAAGTGTAAACCTCCACCCACTCCTTGGGAGCTCACAGTAATGGTTTGGAGTTTTTTTCCTCCTTTTTGTCTTTCTGCACTGCACAATGATCTGCTTTGAGCTCTTTTTATCTTTACCCCTCTCCACCATCCTACCCTTCTCTCTCTGCCGGGCTCCCCTCGTTTCACTCTCCTGATGCAGACCTCCAAGGATATGTGACTGTTCTCTGAGACATTTCTGTTGTGAGGAGCCTTCCACCTTTTGAGAAAGACCTGCTAAGAAATGAAGGAGAAACAATCTCACTGAAAAGCTCTTAACTAACAGCACAGACCAATAATAACTTTGAAAGTCTTTATTTAAAAATAACATTGTCCAACCCCCTGCTTTCATTGCCTCCTGTTTCAGCCCTTTCCTGCCAGCACCTCATCTCTCCCGCGACCTAAATCCTTTTTAGCTGCAGGAGTGTTATCCAAATAAAGCTACTTTGCAATCAGAACAGAGTGTAACCAGGTTTGAGGGTGCTTTATAATGCTGCAGGCACTTCTTGACATAGAACTAAGTACTGCGCAGTTAAGCACTGTTTTGCACATGCTTTTTACATCACAAGGTCATGTCCCTCCACTGCAAGCCTCCTGGAACACTCTTCTATTTCTGATTACCAAAAGCAATTTCTTTCCATTCCATGCCCTCAGAGCCAACCACTGCAGAATAGCAGTAGGAAGCATTCTTGGCACAAGGGAAAAAAACCAAATGCAAAACCTAAAAGAAAAACCAAACACTAACAAAACCCAGAAAACAAACAAAATAAAGCAAAAAACCATCTCGGCATAATTTTTGCTCTTAACTTCCAAATAACGAAAATCAACAGAAAATAATATATTCATAAAAACTCAAGCCATTTTCACCTCCTTTCTTCTAAAACCTCAACTAGCCAGGTCAGCCTAAGGCAAAGCTGAAACAAGAGTGCACAGTGCCGGTAGAGCCGTGGTCTAGGCTGACACTCCACCAAGCACGTATTAAACGTTTGCTTGCTTCCATCATCTGCAAAGCACAGAAGGCAGGCCCTGAGCATCATCCCCCACCAGCACAACCTTGCTGGGTTTGGTGCAACAGCTCACACATTGGGCTATAAGGCGAACAGGCTTTGTAGGTTTAGCAACATCTTTCTTTTTCAATTAGTTTTGTATGGCTTTCTCCATCACAGTCAATTATTTTGAACCACAACCTATTCAGCTGCATTTTCTCTGGCATTGAGTCATGATGTAAAGGCTGTCACTGACAGAGTCACTGTGAGTGCAACCTCTTGGCACTGCTCGTCTTCCCAGTACTTTGTTCAAGTACTAAGGTACCCTTCCCACATTCAAATTAATTAATCATTGCCTTCTAAACACCTGAAACGTAGTGCCGGCTCCCCAAGAAAAGGACAAAGCTAACTACTAACACCAAGCCACTCTGTGTCATTACCACGTCTTTCGTTCCATGAGTTGAAGCACATCAGGCGTAGTTCTGTTCCAATAAACTAAGCACGTGCTTTTTTTCAGGTAAACATCATTACAGTGACAGACCAACTCCTTTTAACAATAGTCAATTGTGAGTTCAGAGTCGTAACAGCCTTTTTTGCTAGTATTGCCTACTTTGATCTTAAGCTTTAGCAAAATACTTAAAAGAAAGGAAGACAAAATATACATAGGAAAACATGCATCTAGCAGAGGTAAAGAGCATTTATTACTAATCTGTGCTCCAGGAGGGGAGATGAAGCCAAGAAAAGAAATAATCCCAGCAAATAGGTTTCTGAGTGAACAGAGATAAGGGCTGATCAAAGGGAAAGAGCTGGAAAAGGCTGATTGCAGAGAAGCTGCAGGGATCTGCTTTAAGCTACAGTGGAAAATCCAGATATTATTGCACTAAGAAAATGACCACAGACTTGTGTTCACAAGGAAAGCCTGATTTTCCAAAACATTGAATACATCACAGCAGCCCCTACAGTTATTTCCACTGAAGTGCACCACAGGGCATAACTGGGAGTTTCTCACTTTGTCACGAAAACGGGTTCTATTTTTTCAGCTGCTCCATGACCCAAGTTTCCGTACACACAAATAAACTGGCAAACCAAGAATATCATTTAGCACCAGTGAAGCATTCATGAAATAAGTTTGTTTTGAACAAAGCCTTTGAGGAAGAATTAAACCCCAGGTTCAGATATATCTAAAGTCTGAACTGTTCAGATGGCTCTTACGAAAGATCTAAACTTTCCTGTTTGCCTGATCTTGCTTTCAATGATGCAAACATCTGAAAGAGTCTCAGGTAAGTGAGGAGTGAAATGAATCCTAATCCAGTTAATCTTCCTACTGTGTTCCACCTGAGGCTCCCTTCTTTGCTGGCCCCAGTGGAGAAACATCTTTAAAGTACCAAGACCAAGAACTGCCTCAGACACGTCAGCCAGGCCAAATGCTGCTCTGGACAGAACTGTGATAGAGCCTGCAAAACAGGCTGGACTGAAACACAGGCAATAAATTAGCAAACATATGCTGAAATGAGTAATATGCCAGTACGGTGTTGGGAGACAAAAGTTCCCTAAATAATTCTGCAGACACAGAAAGACAGCTCAGCAGGAACAAAAAGAATACTGTACTAAACTAACTGTAATGGAGAAAAGCCAAAAAAAAAAAAAAAAGAGAAAAAGACCAAATGTTTCTTGTGAGTACAGGTGCTGTATTTTGGAACCCACTACAAAATGTGAACATTTATCTTTAAAATGTTGTACTTTTTTTAAAAAACCTTAAGACAAATTAACATCAACGGCTGACAGCTTAAAGAAAGGATTTGTGCCTTTGGCAGAGGACATCAACTCCAGCTCCTCACAGCACTGCTGCTCTTTGACTGCAAATCTGTTGTAGGGAAGACCACATTTTTATTTTAATGATAAAGTGTATTTTGAGGAGGGAAGGGAGTCAGATAAAGGTGATGGCAAGTATGTGAACAGAAAATCTGCAACCTTTGATTTCCAGTTAAAGTATAAGGAAGCAAAGACTTACTCTGAAAGAGTCGAAAAGCACAGAGAAAAGGTCTGGAGCATGAGGGAACCTTCTAAGTGAACAGCTGGCACATGGACTCTGGGGACTGAGCAGGACATATATGCCAAGATTTCCCAGCTCTCAAGCAGTATTACAGCCTATGAGCTTTTCCATATATTTCTATGGATTAGGCTTTCACTTTGCTTCAATAAGCAATTGTCCACGTCTACCTAATCAACATGCACACGCTAGGAACCCTATTTTTGTCAAGCATGGCTTTTTTTGTCTTGTTTCTTTTTATAAACTATACTTTTGAGAATTTGTGCTGTATTAACCCATTCAAATACTGCAGAATTGTCGATGTCAGTTTGATCACGCATCTCACAGTCAGAAAAATACCGCGCGGCTGGGTCATTCAGAGACACAAAGAACAGCAGCAGGATCTTTACAGACATCAGAAACAGGTTCTCAAAGACACAAACACTGATAAAGTTTTCAAGTGGTTTTTTTTCATTGTTTAAATAAAAGTTTTGAGAATAACCATATCCATAATAAAAACTGTGTATGACACTGGTTAGAAGCAGACAGAAATGTCCACATAGTGATTGCACAAAAACATTTGTGGAACCGAATGCAACTTCAACAAGTCAGTTGTTTTAAATAAATAGCATTTCCTGTTCCAAGGTCTTGTCTCTACAGCAAAGGTACACAAAGATAACCTAAAATAGAAGCTTACATCTATTGAAATTAATCAGAAAACCTTCTGAGTATATAATCCTTTTTCATGGTGAAAGTGGCTTGCGGTCTAGCTTGACTCTATTGGGAACAGGTTTACACTACATCAGAAGAATGTCTGCAAATTAATTTGCATTGTTAAAACAAATTTTGTTAAACCCAATATGAGTTAATCCGTGCAAATTTTCTAAAGAGTCAGTTTAGAAGACAATTCAATGCAAAAATAAAAGGAGGAGCTTGACAGAAAATACATAACCTCCTGAAACAGCTCCTTCCTGCGAGGTGATTTGTGAGGATGCACAGCAACTCCCACTTGCCACTGAATTTGGTGGAAATTCAGGTGAATTCAGCTCTCCTCACAAGCAGACCACAAGTGTGGAATTAACACTGCTGCGATGCTACCGCTTTCTTGCTGGAAGAGAGCTGTTAAGACGGCAAAAAGAAATGTGCCAATATTAGACTACTGTGCATCATACCCTATATTCAGCAGAATCTTCACCTTGGAGTCAAACGCCACAGAAAGGTCACGTTCGGTCCTGCCTTAGCAGATTTGCCCACAGACCTTTCTGGCCGTCTTGCTCATCACTACAACTGAACAAATTCTTTGCAATTGCAACACAAATTAGCTTTTAGAAAATAATAAAATGCTCTTTAAGACAAAAGCTATGCTCAACATCTAACTGATATGATGAGTAAACCCATCCCACTTCGTATCTACTTATTAGATAACAGTAGTGTTTTATTCAGTAGTGGGCTACCAGCCACACCAAAAGTGGCCGCAGCCTCCTGTGCAATCAAAATTAAGTAGCTTATTGATATTGCCAGATAAGCAAGCATAAGTATTGCTTCAAGCACACTGCTTTGCAGCTCTTAGAATAAGCAATGGTTTTCACTTATTACCAAGCAGATCATTTGGGAAACAGCAGCTTAAGCTAACTTGTTCATAACACCAGGATTTCATCATTATAGAAGAAACACAATACAAAGCAGTCACTGTTGCGAAGTGTGCAACTCATAAGGTTTAAAAAAAAAAGTATACCCCCCCAATTCTCATACTAGACTTTTTTAGAAAAAACAGAAGGAGTTTGTCTTTTGCCTTAAGAATAAAATGACAAAATATTATTACAAATACTTCACTTAAGGGGAAAGTTAAGGCTTGTTTTTCAAGACTTCTTGGCAAAGGCAGGCACAAATTTAAAGTCAGTCTGCTTAAGTTATTACATCTCAGACTTAGTCTCTTTGTTGCAGAAGGTGTAGACAATTAAGAAGCATTTGTGGCAAGTCAGTGTATAGAATATTTGATAACATGAGATGTTCTAGTTTCACAACAGAGCTATTTACTGCTTTAACAAGTAGTGATATTTTTGCAACACTTGGCAGTATTGTAGTTCTCAGAGCTTTCTCGTAAGGCAATACTAATAAAAGTATCAAAAATCCAAGAAGTACGAGACTTTGATCCATGCTATTTTGACACAAATAAATAAAAAAGAGGGAGAATTAGTTTGAGATCAGTCAAGTTCTTAAAGAGCAAAGGCTTCCATCAGCCTGGGATCTGGTCCTCCATTTATTAGCTAGAGAAACAGATCCAACTTCTGATTTCTTTGCTGAGAATGCCAGTCAGCACCTCCTAAACAAGAGCAGACCTCTTCCCGTACCGTTTTTTTTTTTTTTTGCTTCCAAGTAAGAAGCTCAATACCACCTGCCAGCCATCAGCTAGTACAGATTTGGATTCCTTCAGCCCATCACCTTGTTCCTTACAGTGGAAATACATTAACTGTTCCTACATTCAACTACTCCAGTACTGAAAACAACATTCTGAATTTATAAAACTTATTTTACCTGCTATAACTATATTTCTTTGAACTCAATGGTATATTTGGAAGAGGCAGTCCAGGAGAAAAGGGTTTCAGGTACCAAAATCTGTAAGTCCCGTACCAGGCTGCCAGACCTATCAGCGCACCAAGAAGCTTTTGACTGAAGTCATGGAAATACACGGCAGTACAGAGAAACATGAACACCCAGATCATGGTGAGAAAACACAATGAAACAAACAGGCCGTTGATCACAACACGCAGCTTAGAGTTCAAGTCTACGGACAAGCCTTCCAGCACAGCTACTTCCTCCATAATCATCAGAGCACAGTATGAGAGCAGAAAGCAGTGCCCTGAGATATCAAAACCATTCCAGATCCCGTTGTCCTGGTGGCACTCTTGCTTGGTGGCATACAGCCGGCGAGTCTCACTGAGTTTCCCCGAAGTAGAGCACGTGCCGGTAAGATTCTCGATATATATGAAGAATCCAGTGCAGACGTACCAGACAGCTGTGCCCACCAGCAGTGCACTGAGCCGCCGCAGCGCTGCCAAAGCACTCTTCGTGGGACCGTAAAGGTACTTGGTCTCAGCAAATTGGTAGGTGGTGACTGCAATGAAGGGCAGCAGAAGCCAGAATGTCCATGCCCAAGCCACCTTCACAAAATATCTGCCAGAGAAAAGCCAAGAGAGCAGGGGTTTAGTGGCACTGCTTGAAGAAGTATATTTTCAAGGTCAGTGTTTAGAGCTGCCTAAATCAGACACTTGTGCCTTCCTCTCAAAGTAAAGCCCAGCTAGAATCTTAACCCTCTCCCCACTATTCCTCTTAGGAATGACACCTAGACACCCCCTCAACCAGGTACTTCAACTGTTTCCCAGGCAGCATTCCTTCAGACCTAGACCCTTGTTCAGACTTGCAGTTCAGTTTTGCAATCACTTTTACCCTACAAACCCGCTCCACTCTGCCCTACTCAGAATGCAGCTGCAAAGAATGTATTTTTAGCTCGCCACCCTGACCACAGTCAACCTTTTTCTGACCCTCCTCCTTCATCTCAATTATCTTTGCTTTGCAACCTCACCATCTTAATACTGAGTAGGGCAGCCAAGAGAAGGGCTGATGCCTTTCCCTAATCAGCCCAAGAAACTTTCCCTCTGTTATCACCTTACAAAATAAAAGCAGCAGTGTAATACGTTTGCTCCTTTGCTGTCCTTCCAAGTGATGAGAGCTTTCCTTCACCAAACACAAACGCATCTATCACTGAATTCATTCTCAGCATTCAAGATTTTTGCTGTGATGTCATGAGAACCATCGAAGCGCAGTGTGGTTTTACTGCCAGATCAATGCACTCTCTCAGTGTTCTTTTCAAGGGCACTAAAAGCAGCTCCTCTCCCACGCTTCACCAAATGACAAACTCCCATCAACAAGGTGCAAAACTCCCCAAGGCACAGGGGAAAGCAGAGATTTCAGTTTTTCTTTTGGTTTGCAGCTGGTACAGCACAGGCACCAGCCCCGCTTATCGCTTTCTTCATGCTGTTAGGTGTCCAAACGCAGCTCTGAACAATCCCTAAGCCGGTTAAATCACTGCCCAAACACTACACAAGGGCTGCAGGAACTCTGCTTGTACTAAAGACACTGAAACACCTGTTTTCCTCCTCTTGCTTTCAGGACAGCTCAGTGACAATTATCGACAGCGCCCTCTGATCTTTTCTCCTGCCTTGGCTGCCACCCAAGGCCAACTCGGCTCCCCAGACCTGGGAGCCGACCAGGGTCACAGCAGGTCCTCCCGCTAAGGCCCTCGGCCGCCCAAGCCCAGAGGCAGATGAAGGGCTACAGCAGGGCCCCCCAACAGCCCCCAGGGCCGGGAGCAGATCAGTGGTCACAGCACGGCTCCCCACAGGCCGCCAGGGGCCACAGCAGGGTCCCCACGGCCTCCAGGGCCAGGAACGGATCGAGGGCCACAGCAGTGCCCCCACAGCGCCCCACCAGCCTAGGAGGGGCCCAGGGCCACAGCAGGGGCTCCCATTAGGGCCCCACGGCCCCCCCAGACGCAGAGGCAGACGAGGGGCCACAGCAGGGTCCCCACAGGCCCCCGGGCTCTCATTCAGACCCCAGGCCCAAGAGCGGATCGTGGGGCACAGCAGGACCCCTCAATCCCCCCCCAGACCCAGCGACAGACTAATGGCCACAGCAGGGTCTCCCGTTAAGGCCCCCCCAGGCCCAGGAGCGGCCAGGGGGTACGGCAGGCGCCCCGCGTCTCCCCCCGACCCCTCCTCACACGTTGAGCGGGTTCCGCTTGTTCCGCATGGGCGTCTCGGGCACCAGGTCCCCGTCCTTGAGGGCGGACCCGAGGAGGACGATGGCGACGAGGAGCCAGGGCAGCCTGCAGCGAACCCGCCCGGCGGCCAGCGCGGCCCGCAACCCGCGCCCGCATCGCTCCAGCCGCTCCATCGCTTCCGCCCCGCCCCGCGCTTCCGCCCCGCCCCGCCCCGCGCTTCCGCCCCGCCCCGCGCTTCCGCCCCGCCCCGCGCTTCCGCCCCGCCCCGCGCTTCCGCCCCGCCCCGCGCTTCCGCCCCGCCCCGCGCTTCCGCCCCGCCCCGCGCTTCCGCCCCGCCCCGCGCTTCCGCCCCGCCCCGCGCTTCCGCCCCGCCCCGCGCTTCCGCCCCGCCCCGCGCTTCCGCCCCGCCCCGCGCTTCCGCCCCGCCCCGCGCTTCCGCCCCGCCCCGCGCTTCCGCCCCGCCCCGCGCTTCCGCCCCGCCCCGCGCTTCCGCCCCGCCCCGCGCTTCCGCCCCGCCCCGCGCTTCCGCCCCGCCCCGCGCTTCCGCCCCGCCCCGCGCTTCCGCCCCGCCCCGCGCTTCCGCCCCCTGTATGCACAGACCACGCCCCCCACAGAGCAAGCCACGCCCCTTAGGACAAGCCACGCCCACTCACCAAACAGACGTGCCCCCTGTATGCACAAGCCCACGCCCCCTGCAGACACAAGCCACGCCCCTTTAACCTAAAGCCACGCCCACTCACTGTACAGGCCGCACCCCTTGTATGCATAAGCCGCGCCCCCTTCGTGAACAAGCCACGCCCCTTGTCCGCACAACCCACGCCCCACTAGCCACGCCCACTGCGCCCCGCCCCGCCCGCCGCCTCGGGCGCCCCCTGGCGGGCTGTGGGAGCGCTGCCAGGGCGGGCGGCTCTCGGTGTCTCTGGCGCCCCCGGGGAGCCCCTCGAGCTCCGAAACCGCCCACCCCGCCCCCACCCGCAGCGCCACGACACGGGGGTGTCCCCTACCCGTCTGGTTGTTCCAGAGCAGAGCACCAGGTGAGACACCCAAAGGTGCTCACGGGCTGTGGTAGGTGTACAGTAAGGTCACAGAATAATGGAATCGTTTAGAATCACAGAATCACCAGGTTGGAAAAGACCCACCGGATCATCGAGTCCAACCATTCCCATCAAACACTAAACCCTGTCCCTCAGCACCTCATCCACCCGTCCCTTAAACCCCTCCAGGGAAGGTGACTCAACCCCCTCCCTGGGCAGCCTCTGCCAGTGCCCAGTGACCCTTTCCAGGAAAAATTTTTTCCTAATGTTCAGCCTGAACCTCCCCTGGCGGAGCTTGAGGCCATTCCCTCTTGTCCTGTCCCCTGTCACTTGGGAGAAGAGCCCAGCTCCCTCCTCTCCACAACCTCCTCTCAGGTAGTTGCAGAGAGCAATGAGGTCTCCCCTCAGCCTCCTCTTCTCCAGGCTAAACACCCCCAGCTCTCTCAGCCGTTCCTCATAAGGCCTGTTCTCCAGCCCCCTCACCAGCTTCGTTGCTCTTCTCTGGACTCGCTCCAGAGCCTCAACATCCTTCTTGTGGTGAGGGGCCCAGAACTGAACACAGGATTCGAGGAGCGGTCTCACCAGTGCCGAGTACAGAGGGAGAAGAACCTCCCTGGACCTGCTGGTCACACCGTTTCTGATCCAAGCCAAGATGCCCTTGGCCTTCTTGGCCACCTGGGCCCCTGCTGGCTCATGTTCAGTCGCTGTCAACCAACACCCCCAGGTCCTTCTCCTCCAGGCAGCTTTCCAGCCAGACTTCTCCTAGTCTGTAGCTGCCCAGGGTTGTTGTGCCCCAAGTGCAGGACCTGGCATTTGGCCTTGTTAAACCTATTTTAGGTTGGAAAAGGTCATCAAGTCCAACCGCTAACATAACACTGCCATGTCCACAACCAAACCATGGAATCATGGACTCATTAGAGTTGGAAAAGAGCTCCGAGGTCATCAAGTCTAACCATAAACCTGACACCGTCAAGTCCACCACTAACCCATAGAATCATGGAATTGTTAAGGTTGGAAAAGATCTCCAAGGTCATCAAGTCCAACCATGAGTGCAACAATACACAGGATCATAGAGCCGCTAGGTTGGAAAAGACCTTTGAGATCACCAAGCCCAAACATGCCTGTCCACTACTCAATCATATCCCTCAGCACTTCATCCACCCACATCTACCCGTCTTTTAAATAACCCCAGGGATGGAGACTCCACCACTTCCCTGGGCAGCTGGTTTCAGAGCTTCACTACTCTTTTCAGTAAAGACATTTTCCCAATCTAAACCTCCCTGGCACAATTTGAGGCTGTTTTCCATCATCCTATACATGACCAGCCACAGGACTGCCAGCTCCTCTGAAAGAGACCACCTCACCATAAAATTCAACAGAAAAATGGAGAATTTCCTCACTCTGTACAATTTTTTTTATGTTTTTCTTGGGGCTGAAGAGAGAGGGTGAAAGCATTTCTGAGGCTCTTAATGCTCCTGCTCCTTTTCATTGTCTGTATTTAGAGCTGAAAATGGTGTCCAGGCACTGGCTGTCACTGCGGTATTTGAAAGCTATTTCGCCTGTTGAACTGCTGCCGCTGTCATTTCAATTTAGTTTTTAAAAAATAAAAAAAATAGCATCTGCAAGCAAAGAAATGGCTAAATGAACAAAGAGTCTTTATTCATCCCAGCAGCCTCAGTACCAAAAATGCGAGGGTGGAGAGAGAAAGCAGACCCTATCTGAGATGGGATGGGAAAGTATTTCTTGCCAGAGCGCGTTTCAAAGCCGGCTCGCAGTCATCGTCAGCAAATCTATGACAACATCTGGGCTGAAAGCGCAGAAGGACACATCAAAGCAGCCCCGGCAGATACGAAGAGTTTTCATCTAAGGAAGTTATCCAGGGGAAATGGCATTTGGCAATTTATTAGATGTTGTTTTTGACAAGACCGCCATGGCCACGTCTAGCACTTCCAGTCACAGCATTGTACCCCTGAATTAGAAAAGACAGACAGCTGCGTTCACTCAAACGAGTGAGGATGAGAGGGGCTGGGAACAGGTTTTACAGAGTCCGGCATTGTCTGCCTAAATCCCCCTCTGCCTTTGAAACCTTGCCTCCTTTGCTTCCCAGGTTTGGGGCTCTGATCTCCAGACTGTTTGCAATGCCTGGGAGCTGGAGGTAGTGAGCTGCTCGGCTGGCTGCTAATGAAGCGTGCCGTGGTGTCTACCACACGGCAGGAGAATTTCATAAGCTTGGCACCTGTTCCAGATGAATGGAGTTGATGGCATGGGCTAGAAATGTGTCTATCGTCAGCCCAGCTTGAAATGTCTGAGGATTATCTCTGTAAATCGTGGATTGTCACAAGTGCAGTGAGCAAAGCTCAGCTGGGTCCAGGTGTCCTGCAGATTTAGACTAAATCTCTACTTTCGGGCCATGTATTTGATGCCATGTGCATCAGCCAAGACCAATAGTCCTTCTGAGGAACCGATCACCGTTCCTCTGTAAAGAATCAGAGAAGCAGAATTTAGGTCTTTCAAAAATGCTGCAAAAGCTTTTATTCTTACACAGGGAATAAGGTTTGTTCTAGGGGGACGGCAGAGGGGTCCTAAAGAGCAGTCACAGACATCTGGATGAGCTGCTACAGGTATAAACCATACTAAAATTAATTAATTTGCCAAGTATAGTAGATGTGGCTGTCCTTCTCTTTCTTTGTACATTTTTCCTTAACTACACCAAATTGCTGCCTGATTCAAGCCGAAACCTTACAGATGCTTTGATTTTAAAAAGTGGTTTGGTGTTCGTTGGTTTGGCTTTAATTTTTTCTGCTTTAATTCGAACAAAGACCCCCCAGAAATTGTAAAAAAAACTAATTTTCCTTCTAAAGCATGCAGGGATAGATTCATTAAGGGCTGTAGAACCACTTTCAGAGCTGAAGAGCGGTTGGTAAGCCTTGTCCGAGCAGGCTCAGTCACCCAGAGCTTCGGGCACTTACGTGGACAGGCGATGTGGAGAACCCAGCCACCTGAGCAGGGATTTGAAGGAAGATCCAGCACTCTTGGGAAGAGTATCTTTACTCTGAGCTGCAGCAGTTTTGAGGGGAATCTCTCCTCAGCATAGTGTTCATGGTTTATCAGGTATTTCACTGTACCTTGCAGACAGAACAATGACATTCTGAGTTGTGAATTATTTTTAATAATGAAGTTGCTTCGAAAATTAATTTATCTCGCTCTGGTGACACATATTTTTGACCCCATTTTTTTACAAAACACAAGCAATGGTTCTTTTCTGAACAAAGTTTGGGCTAAGGTGGGTTTTCAGAGGCTGAAGGACCCTGCAGCGAGTTGTGTTTTAGAGGCAGCAGCAGGAGATGGTGGCTGCACCCCAAGAACACAGCCCCAGTAAGGCTGAATTACCCCACTTGTAATGTTCCATTGCAACCTGGGAGACCCCTCTCTGCCTCACAGCGATTCCCACACCCTGCTGGCATCTGCTTACCCATCACTGCATGCCCAGCCCTTCTCTTTGGAAGCCAGGTGCTCATGGCAGTTGATCTGCTCATTCCTGCCGAGCCTCCCCTGCTTTCTGTTTTCCTTGGTGAGCGCTGCTCACATCTCCATGATTGATTGTGTTTGAGTTTGATCGTGGAGCGTCCTGGGATGTTTGCATGAGAGGTGCTACATAAGCATTATTTATGTTGTATTTTCTTTGTCTGATAGAAGGTTAAGCTTGGAGTTTAAGATAGTTTTGGCCCTTTGTTGAGATGCCGTTCATCAAATTCAGTGTTTCAGCCCCATAGCCTTCACGGTCAGTTTAAAAAAACAATAAAAGAAATATTTTTCTTTGTTCCCTTACGTCAATGATGCCTTTGAAATGCAGCCTAGGGTAGAGGCGTAGCAGCATTCCCTTTACACTTAGGTCTTTGCTGCCTGATGGTAAAGGGATGCTCTTCCTAAGAGTCCTGTAACTGGTCTGGGCAGCACTGTCTTGCTCTTGCGAGTGGATGTTGCATTAATTACAGCAGAGATACTGAGCTGAGGGACAGAAGGGAGACGATGGTAACCCACCACCGGTGGTCATTCCCAGTCCTGAACCCCCAAGAATTTTGAAAAAAAGATGAATTCATACAGACTGAACCATTGCTGGATCTATCCTGAAACCTCCGCAGGTCACAGGTTTCCCCTCTAACTCTCTTCAAATGAATAGGAAGGGTATGATCTGAGCTGCAAGGAATTTTCAACATATTTGGTGGTTATATCCAAAGATCAAAATATTTTGGATTATGGGGCAAAGCCTAATAAAGAACCAATTCAGTGTTCAGCGCTGCAAACTTTATTAATGCTACAAATTAATACCTACTGCTACAAAATATTTACATTTCTTGTTCTGCACAGACAGATCGCAGCAGAGCAGACTAATGACAGGTTTTAATTTACAGGGGAAAATGGTCTTGTGATGAGCGTGGACTCCCAGGAGCTGGGTTTAGTTTACGGCCCTGACAATCTCCCTCCCCAGCCATAAGCAGGTCCCTTAACCTCTGTATCCTCATTCCCTGAGCAGGATACAGGAGAGGTTCTGTTCTCCTCCTTCCTAAATTTCTTTCAGAGATGATTGTTTGGTTGCAGAAGGACACAATAATGGTCTGAGGAGCTTAAAATAACTGGAGTTCAGAGAGGTAAAATAGTTACCTCCTACAATACAAGTTAAACAGCCCATTAACAGATGAAGTGGGGAGGAGTTTACACATGGAAAAGACAACATGTCACGTGATTAAGCATAAATAAATGCACTTGGGCATAAAATGTTCTAAATCACAATTACCTGACTTCCTTGAGTAGCTGTGGTGGCTGCATGTGCAGCTCCTTGCTGAAATATTTCCCTTTTTTGAACGTTATATAATGCACACTATATAATGCACACCTTCTGTGTTTGCCAAAGAAAATCCTCACCCTCAACAGCTGCATACTTGAATTAGTTTGATTCTTGATAGGCTGTCTTTTAGGGGCTGCTGAGTAGGATTGTGCTTGCAGACCAGGTGGGCAGTGGTCTCCAAGCAGCACAGTCACTAGGAAGTGACTCCTGCCTGGTCCAATTAGCCTTTCCATTAGCCATATGCTAAAAGCATAATTTGTTGTTTCCATTTATTCACTTTCTATAATGATTATCAATTACAGATCAAAAATCATGAAAAACTCACTGTGATGATTTCCATAAAATCCTTCGCTGGGTGGCCCTTGAGCTTCTGTACAAATATACAGCATTTTGTTAAAGGAGTAAGCTACTGTTTTATTGGAACTAATCAAATATGGGAAGGAAATGGCCTGTGCTTATTCATACAAATTCAGAAATATGAACTTCTCAAACTTTACTGGTGCATTTTTAGCTCATGTGTTTGTAGGAAAGAATCAGAGTCAGGTGTAGGTGTAGATTTTGGAAGTCACTTTGTGTTGATTAGCTGCAGGGACCACAGTTAAAACTCGTGGTTTCTTGACTGGACAGCCTATACAGCCACCACATAACACAAGCTGTGGCTATTTCACTCAAATATATAGTTGCAAATATTAAATGTAAAACTAAAAAATCTGCATACATAATATTTAACTGGTGCTTTACTGGCTTGGTTAATTGTATGAGTGTTGGTTGGAAATGTGATTTCAATTTACCCTGACCACAATGACTATTGAAATGCTCTGTAGATTAAAAAAGTAATAATAATTACAAACCATGTTCAAAGGGGATGCTGAAGAACCAGTGCACTCAAGATTGTCACAGTTTTTATTTGGATGTTTAATATAATGAATGATTTTTCTGCAAATTATATGTTCAGTTTTTTACCTGTGTATTTCCCGTGTTCAGTGAGGTCAACACCTATCGCTCAGCTCGCCGTGCTCTTTCACTGCAGGGCTGCCCCAGCAGAAGAAACAAGGATGCCCCAGGTCCTGGAATTTATTGGCATGATCATCAACCGTGGGTGGCATCTGAAAGACAAGATGTGCAGAAAGACAGTGAAGTGAGAGGATGTGTCTGTTAAGGGAGCAAAGAAGTTCGTTTGCCTCAAGGAGAAGCCCAGAGCTGTACTGGTGCTTGGGCTCTGGTTTATCACCCTTTCCCCCATCAAGTACTCTTCCTTCTAGCTTCTGCAGGAGTTTCAGAGCACTTGCTTTGCTCTGTGTGCTTGTGGGGTCCCAACAGGTATAGAAGAACTGTCATTAGGGTTAAACCCTCCCAAACAGCAGATTAAGCCCAAAGTGTTTATTAGGGGGCTTCTGCACCTTCTTCAAGGCAGCTCGTGAGATTTTACTGTCAGGCAGGAGAGGCTGGCAAGATCACCACTGATCCATTATGGTCTGGCTCAGTTTCCCCAACATGAAATGGACCAGATCTGCTGCTCTCAGCTCTTGCTGAGGAAACACATCCCAGTCTGCCAGGAATGGAGCATCTTTCAAAACACAGTGATCTGGTTTGCCTCTTACCAAATGAATGAAAGGCATGGAGAGTGGTCAACAGCGCACAGGGCAGGTGACACCAGCAAACCAAGAAGGACGTGGTTGATGAAGATTGCGTTCCCGCTGCCTGAACTCTACCTGTTCTGAAAATAAACAACAATTCCACCTCACCCAGCTTTAAGTTTGGTGAAAAATAAAATTACAGCCAAATCCTAATGCCTTAACTAAATCAGAGCATTTACTGGCTTCACTTAAAGAAACAGGATTCTTTTCACAAGTGCTTATTTGTACAGCCCAAACTGACCATTTTTTAAAAATATGAGCCCACCACAGATGCGCAGCTCAGCCCAATCTCTGTTGACACCATTCAGAGGCTAGAAATAAAATATGAGAAGCATATTCTGCCACTTTGCTGGAAAAACGCCTTTCTTTGAGTTGTTTACTTAACACAGGCTCCAGACAAATGGCAAAGCAGCCTTTACCCTGGTGTGGGGAGACGAAGAGGACCCTGTGAGGTGATGGAAGATGCCAGCGCTGCATAGGGTGCCCTCCAAGAAAGGCAGGGCATACGGTTCCCCTCCTTGTAGACCAGTGTTTTTGCACACAGGGGAGAGCTTGCTCCCCCCCCGAGATGTAGGCATCGCTGGGGCTTTGAACTCCACTTCAAAGCTGGAGCTGGAGTGAGGTTTCTGTAAGCCCAGAGAAACAGGTAAATATTTGTCAGGGTCAATTAACCCTCCTCATCACCTCAACGGTCATCTGTGCGAGACGGCTGGTGGGGTTTCAGCAAGCACAGAGGTAAGCATTGTTAATTTACTGACCCACTTTGGGAGGCGGGTAGACACAAAACACTGTGGTGAGGAGACCTGGAGGTTTTCCCCTTAGCACGGTCCATGAACTCATGGAGACATCTCATCCTTTCCATTACTAAAACAGGCAGAAGAGGAAAATCCTGTGCTTGTCTGGGGAGCAGAAGAAAGGACCAGTCCTGATGCTAGCACTTCTACTATGTCTTTATAACCACTTCTTTCATACCAGTTGGCCCAGATGGCCATCAGCTGTTCACAGAGCTGAGGGCTCATTGTATCTCCCTCCTGCTATCCTGGGTTTAATGCTGAACGTGGAGAGCCACCCATACCAGAAGAAGTAACATCATATAACTCTTCCATGAATTTACCAAGTTCCAGTGTCTAACATTCCCACAACTCACTTGCAGGAGTTCCAGGGCTGGTTTTGGAAAAAGGGTCTAGCTGGGCCCCTCCACCACTGGTGTCTGAGCTGCAGACACCCAGCAGCTAAGCCCCAGCCACCAAACCACCCACTCCCAGGCCTCTTTTCTCTTATCAGCACAGCATGAAAATACCAGCTTAAATGAGAAAAAATGGAAGGGGAAAACTAGAAGCAGCTGAGCACCAGATGGGAAGGATGGGGCTAGGCTCATTCCTCACCCCCCTGCCCAAAGCTAACCCAGCACTGCCCCTACTCTGACATGGCCCCTGGGGCAATGCCACCCTCCCCTTCTCTCCAGGAACCCACAGCTGGATGTTGACAAGCCCAGAAGGAAATGCTGGGGCTGTAACGGGGTCCAGCTGGGAACTGTGTGCAGCCCCTGAAGGTGTCTTTCCCCTTGACTCTGAGCTGTGTCCTGGGAAGATGCTAGGGGAGGCTCCAGGGATGCTCCCCTCCTGGCTCCCTCACAGCTCTCACCTTCCCTGGTTTCAAGGCAGGGAAAGCTGGGCACAGGGGTCCAGCCACCCCGGCGGGCTCGGCTCGGCAGCAACACATGGGCAGCAGATGGGATCCTGGGGTAAAATGGCACTCCGTGTCTGCTGCCTGTGGAAAAGCAAGTGGAGTGGGGATAGGGACGTGCCAAAGGCAACAGCTCTCTCGGTGAGCTCAGTGTTTGCTGTCCTGCAAGATGCTGGCCACAGGGAAGATGGGCTCTGTCCTTTCCTTCATTGAGCTCTTCCCTCTGACCTGCCAGGTGCTTCTGCAGGAGCTGGCACAAGCACACCTGTCACCAACATGAAGGTTAGATTGTACCTGGCTTACTCGTGCAGGCTAGATAAATCCCACTAGCAGCAGCAGAGAGGATGAGGCAGCATGAACCTTATCAGCTGTGGTCCTTATCAGCCACAAGCCCAGGTCCCCATGGGGCAGTGGTGTGTGCCCAGCTCCCCATTGCTCATGACACACGGGCAAGGTTACACTAGCATGGATGTGTCAGCACAAGACAGGGAAGATTTGATCTGGGCTCTGCACTGCAAACACAGGTTCTTCTCTTTTCCTCTGTGCATGGATTATCCATAAAGATGTGCTATTCATGGCTTGTTTTCCATTTCAAAACCCTGTGGGATGGCCCAGCATGGGAAAGAGGCATCAGCGAGCGCCTTACAGCACCTTTGTCTCTTCTCGCTGAGCTTCTGCGTCCCCAAACCTTGTCCATGCCATGTTCACATCCCGGCCTGACCCTCTCCCAGATTCTGCAGCACAACGCAGCTCCACAGGGATGCTGTGACACCAACCCTACATGTCTGGATGGGACCTTCAGCTGCACAGTTCCTCACAGACTTTTACCTTCTTGGAACAACCAAATGAATCACTTATGGCAGACACAGTATCCAAGTGAGTTCAGGGACTGCAGCTCCCTCTTGCAACATCTGGCACAGACTGAGCCGAGGGACCTCCTTTCTTTATATCACCCAGCAAATACGTTTGGAGTCAGAACTCTGGAGTTTCATTCCTTTATTTTTCACATACGTGCTTGGCTGAGCCTTGGGGTAGCAGTTCAAACAGCAGGAGGTTACTTTTTGGACGGTCAAGTGCATGCAGGCTCCCATCATTCACATTTTGCCATAATAAATGTGGAATCCAGGACAGAGGAGGAGCAGATGATGCCTCGGTAAGTCTGGCACAAGGCAGCAGTACTGGTATGTCTATGAGCTCTGCAATTCCAGCCTGGCATGCCAGATCATGGGCTGCATGAGCTGTGTTTGCAAGGTAGCATGGTCTCCCTGAGGTAAATGTTAAGGAATAAGGTAGAAAAGAGCACACCAAGGTCCTTGTTTTCTGCTTTTTCAGTCTTTGTCCAGCTTTGAGCAAAATGGTACTTGCAAACCTCCATGGCTGAACCCGAGAAATTCCATGCTTAGGCAGACAGAAAAATGATGGCTTGGATCCAGCCATCTGGACATGGGGAAGCTTGGAAGTTCCACGAGAAAAGAAAGGTTTCTGGGCAAAGATTGACAATAAATCTTTACGGGAGAACGGAGGGGTGAAAATACAAAGGGTCCATCAAGCTGCTTCTGTTCTGTGGGCAGAAGCCATGAAGCCCTGAGATGTGCATGTACACTGAAAGATTTTAAAAATGAGCAAAAATATACCAGGGTCCTTTCAGCTTTAATGCCAGAAACAGGCAGATATCACAGAAATCCTGCGGAGCCCTACCCTGCCTGCCTGGAACAGCAGGACTAGCTTTGAGGCAGTGCTGGTCATCAGCAGCCCCCAGAGCCCTCTGGGAGATGTGACCATCATGGTAGTGCAGATGGAATCATATAGAATCATAGAATAACCAGGTTGGAAGAGACCCACCGGATCATCGAGTCCAATCATATGGAGAAATAGGTATGGGAAGTGTTTTGCCCAGTGTCACTCAGGAGACCAAGACCTTCAGAATTAAACCCCCCTTAGGTGCTTGCTCTGCTTCAACACTGCTGGCCTCCCTGGGGAGCCCTAGGAGAGCTGAGTTGCTGCTGCTTCTCAGCCTCATGAAGAGATGTTAATACGCCAACAACCTGTATTGGCACGTCTTTCCTACCCAAATCCCCTCCATCTCCTCTGGATGTCGCCGAGAACTCCTGAGCTGTGTACTTCTTTCTGCACCACCTTCCTGCACTTACCACTCTGCTTTTAAAGCCAGACAGGCTTTGAGTGATCTCCACCCACAGGAGCCACATCCTTCTCCTTCCCAGATGTGTCCCACGCAGACCCTGGGGAAAAGCAACACTGTCAGTAAACACCATCCCAACACCCCAGGAAAAGATAAACCACTGTGGATGTTCCCCTATTCCTTTAGAGCTGTGGAGGAAAAGCAGCACCTCTTTTAGGTCCATGGTTATTTAACCCAAGACAAACAAACAAACAGCAGCAACAAATTTCTGTGGAAAAAAAAGCGCTTTGCATCTGGAGACAATGAGCCATGCACTGGTATGCATGATTGGAAGGTGTTTGCTGGTGCCATAGTGGATGCTCGGGCACGTGAGCACTGGGGCCACCCCCGAGAAGAGGAGTAATGAGAACAAGACCTCCCTGTGCTGCCACGAAAAACCCGCCTGTGAACTGGTGCCAGGTGCTCAGTTTCTATCTTAATTTTGGTCTTGGAAAAAATAGGAAATGGACTGAATACACAGGGGCTGCAGTCAAACTGTGGCACACACCTGTCCAAGCAAGAAAATTACATGGTAAGGCTGCCAGGGTGTCCTGACTTCACTTCACTGGGTCTGGGCTTTCGGGGCTGTGTTCTACTAGCCCCTGACCAGCAGATGATCCAGAGCTTTGCTGAAGCTGCAACATTTCCTGACAATTCCACTGCTAGCACTTACTGTGTTAGAAACCAAGGAAAGAAATAATCTCAGCTCGCTGCTGCCCTTTGCGTAGGCTGATTTTGCCCCATGGGAAGGGGAACTTCCACTTGGGACCCCTGGACTGATGGCTTTCCCACCACTGAGCCTCGAAAGCCAACCATGTGGAGAGCAGGTGGTGAGCACAATAGAACCTTCACCACCATCATCATGTTTCCAGGGCTCTGGCACATCTCCATGTGCATGGGCAGATCTGGGTGGGTGCAGCCAAGCAGTGGGTGTGCAGTGGGGATGGGGATGGTGAGTAAAGTGCTGCTGTGGGGAGGGAGTCCCTGTACCCAGCCTTGGTGTGGCTGGCAAGGAAGTCACAGCTGATATTTGACTCCCAGGTTTAGGTCTATCTCCATCTCAGCTGGCTTGTGGCGTAATGGGCCCCTCTTCCCATTGAACTGTTAGATTCTTCTTGCGTTGGGAGAGTGCAGTGACCATCACACACCTACAGCGCTATGCTAAAAAATAAGTCCTTAACCATCAGCAAACTAGCTGTCTCCTGAACTGTGCCGAGAGGAGCTTCCATGCTATTTGTAAGTAGATTTCTAAACTTAGCCCAGTTACCATAAAAAATACCTTTGCAAGAAACTGCCATCCACAGCACTCAACTTCAGAGACATTTATTTCTAGAGCTGGTGGAAAAATTTCTCGCCTTTCAAAGGCTCCAATTATATCTTAGTGCTGGCTGGAGTCAGTGGCCTTTGCAGCTTCCTTACAGACAGTTGTGTGCTGTTGCTGGGGTCCACAGCTCTGTTGATGCTGTGTGGGACGCGGGGAGAGGTAGGAGAACTGGTACCCTCCTATTGACCAAGGAAATCATGTAGGATCCTGTTGCCTTGATGGGCCCTTTACTTAACACCATAAAACAAGTGATTTTTACTTTGAACCACGAAGACATTAGTTCTGCTGTTTTCAGCAGCTAGATCTAAAGACTCTCAGGACTGGGCTCCTATCAGGACCTGGCCAGTTGCATCACGAGAAGGAAAAAATTGCAGCCTGTAGAGCTGGGGTGATGCCCAGGCGGCCTTTGGCTAGTGGGTCAGTAGCCAGGCTATGAGCAAGGCTGCCAAGCCCAGCCTGGGTGGTCGGACCCACACATGCAGGCTCCTGCCTGTGCTCCTGACAGCTGGCTCCCTGCAGCATCACTGTACATAAAATAGGAAAGGGTTTTTTTCACCCTTATTTTAGTTTTTCTCATGTCCTAGCGAATATGCAAGCAGAAGTGATCGATTATGAGTGGACATTGCACCTAAAGGAGAGGTAAGCACTAAGCATCACATGAAAGGCTCCAAGATTATGGGCTCAACAGACAAATTGGAGAGGTGTTCAATGTCTTTGTGACTGGAAAGAGCAAGAGAGAGCAAAGCATCTCATGTTTATTAATGGAAGTGCTCTAAACCCCAGGGTTTGGGCTAGGCTGTCAAGCTGTCACTGTGTTAGCCTGCTGTCACAGGCAAGCCATGATGCCTTGAGTAGTTGAGACAAAGGTTGGAGAAGACTTGGCCCTCTCCAGTCCATCCTTCTGTTCTCCCTGCTGTGATCTGTGCTCCCTTGGCTGCACATTCCAGGTCGCACACGTTCCTGGCCAGGGTGGGCTCCAGGGCAGCTGGAGCCATTGGTGATATTTGGGGCAGGACTTGAGGAAACGAATGGTTGGACTCAATGATCCAGTGGGTCTTTTCCAACCTAGTGATTCTATGATTCTATGAACTGCCTCCAGCAAAGCTGGAAAATGAGACTGTCCACCAGTTCATTAGAGGTGTATTTTACTAGAGCAACAGGGACTGTACATCACCTGGGAAAACAGTTTTGCTCAAATAAGGCTTTGGTCTGGGTTTGGTTTACCCCTGGTAGCGGGAGCTCGAGCTGTGGAAAGCTGCATCCATCTTCTCCGTGCCTAGAGGTGCTGGGGGTGGCAGCATATCCTGTGCTCCAGCAAAGGGCAAAGTTCTGCTCAACCCTATGTGGGTTCATGTCACCACTTGTCCCCTTGATACATGGGTTACGGGGGATGCCTGAAGCCAACAGATGGGAGAAACAAACATGACAGAGGAATCCTGTGTGTCTCATCATGCCTTGTTGTGGGGTGAGCTGCTATGTGTGTCAGTCTTGAAGGCATCAGTAGGTGTCTCTGCCAAGAAAGGGCTGTGAACCCAGTGATTTGTCGGTGCTGCTGCTGTATCCAGCTGAATGCGTGTTCTTCTTGGCTCCCAGCAAGGTCCTCGCTGTAGATACCGTGTGCCTTGGCAGCCAGGTCAGTCTGGGCTGCAGGATATTACGCCTGGCAGGGACACAAACCCCTTCCAGTTCCTGGAATTTGGATTGTCTCGTGGAGTGCTGATTAAGCAGTGCTTTCAATCTGCACCCAAGACAAAACCCTCGCCTTTTTTCCGCGTAGAGCCTCCGTTTTGGCTCAGCTGCTGTATGGCAGTGGGGGCTGCAGGGGGTTTGCTCTCCCTGTGACCCAGGGAAACAAAAACCCCAAGAAAATTCTCGAATCTAAAGTTTTGCATTCATGGAGCTGGATGAGCTTTCGCTGTGCAGAGCTCTGTCTTTTGTGAAATAAGAAATCAGTGAAAAACCCACCCCGTAACACAGCCCCAGCGCTTTTGGTGGCGGCTGCTCCTCCTGCTCTGCCCAGACCATGTCCGCAGTTCACCGAGTTGAGATCGCTGCTGCGTGTCCCCATCTGCCTTTCTAATCCACTGGGAATGAAACCACCTTTCCCAGCCTTACTAATGAGAGATTTGATAGCTGGGGTTGAGCAGAGTGAGGCAGCCCTGGAGTGTGCCGTGCCTGTGCCGTACGAAGGGCTGACCTTCCTTGAATCTGCATACAGGTGGACATACAACAGGAGTGTTAGCAAATTGGGAATGGTGCTTTGCCTGACACCTGCACAGAGGTGGCTGATGTTTTGGGGTGGTCTAGTGCTAGGAAGGTGAAGCAGAGCTGGTTAGATCCCCTGCAACTAGCAGGCTGGAAAGCCAGTGGGCTCTGGGAGCCACGCTGACATCTCAGCGTGCCCAGCACTGGCATCCACAGCACAGCTCGACCCTCAGCAGCGTGCCCAGTCCTGCTGGTTCATGGAGTGTGCTGCTTTCCACACTGAGGGGTCCCCTTCCATGGGACCACGGTGGGGCTGGAAATATCTCAATAACAGTTCCCCTGTGTCCTCGCTGGCAAAATCATCATCCCACCCGCTGGGTGGGAAGAGGATGGAAATATCCCTCCAGCATATGTCTCCAGCTGCTCCCTGGGGCTCACAGCATCTTGATTTGCTTTATGGAAAAGCAGATGCCAGGAAAAATATACACAGGGGACTGTTTCAGCTGAGGCTTACAGCAGGATGAGGCTGTGTTGCTATAGCACAGCAGCTCAGCACCTGGGCATTATTCCTGACCCACACTCCGATCTGCCTCTCCCCAAGCTCCTGGATGGCTTCTGTTGCACTCTGGGTCTTGGGGGCTGTGGGTGAAACCAGACAGGTTCTGGGATGTGCTGTTAGTCCTGGCACAGAGAAGGAGTTCTGTGACTGGGATCCTCAGTTCTTATCCCAGTCAAACCACTGAGGGCGAGAAGCAGCAATGGGCTGTGCTGTGGGACTGCCTTCTCCTCCCTGCACTGTCCTGGCAGCCTCCTTGTCTCCCTGCCTGAGCACTAGCTTTCCCTCAGGCACACTCTGGTCCCAGCACAATGCCTCCTTCTTCATGCATCCCACCAACTCAGGAGAGGGAGTTTGGCCTCGGTGCTCCCCTTTAAGCAACCAAGAGCCAAATTCTGGTTCCAAACCTGCCTGCGTGCTGGTGAACCCAGATTTGGCACCTTGCTTACCTGGTGTGCCATGCCGTGGGGTGATGCCTGCAGCAAGCCCTGCTGCGGCTTGCACACAGCTGCTTGCTCCGGCTCCGAGCACGGTGGGAGGAAGAAGAGATGTGGCAAGCATCGTAAGCAGCCCCTCCAGCCTGCCAAGCTTGCATTTTTGTGATCTGCAATAATTCAGCCAGCCCCAGGCATCATGACAGCTGGGATGTTATAAGGAAACACACTTGATGCTGCAGGATTGTCTACAGCTTTCAGACTTCTGCAGCCATTTCCCCTCCCTGGGGACAAACATCTGGAGGGAACACAGCCCGCAGAGGAAGGGCTTTTCCCCCCTGCTTCTGGCTGGACATTGCCAGCCCAGGTCAGTGGTGGGAATGTGGGCAGAGCCCCCCGTGGGCTGTGGCAAACCCTAGTCCTTGGGAAACCCACACAGTAAGCAGCTTCATTTCTAACGGGGAGAAGCTGCTGGTCCAGGGACATGCATGGTCATCAGGTCCCCTCCCAGCCAGCCCCAGCAAGAGACATCTCTCCTATCTGCTCAGTTACACCAAGCAGGGTGGCCCTGGGTCTCCCGGTGAACACTAGCTCCGCTCCCCTCTCCACATCCATCTCCAACCTGGATTATCTTCCCTGTCCACCGCTCCCAGCAAGACCGCAGGCTGAGGGTGATGAACAGGGCAGAGATGACTTTGGGAATCTCTCCCTCTAGGCAGGTCATAATATACCCCTCTGCCTGCTGGGCTCCACTGGCTTCCCCCGCCAGCACCGTGCACGGCTCAGCGTGTCTGCGTGCGCGCCTGTGCGCACGGATGCATCCACCAGCCTATAAATCTCCTAGCAGGGCTCCTTCCAAACTTCAGGACATTCCCTGGGGGAAGAGTTAAGATGCAGCTTTTGCGTCAGATGCCACGGCGGGCTGCCCGGCGGGGCTAGGCTAAACCTCTCCCCCACATCTTGCCCTAGCAGGTTGTTTGCAAAGGTCAATCCCACCGGCTGCCGCCACCGGGCTCGGCTGCTCTTGGCTCAGTCCTCAAGGTACGTAGTCGGGGGAATATCCTCCCTGCTGCTCCGGGAAGGGCTGGCAGGGATGCTATGAGGTGCATTGGCTGACGGATGAGGAGATATTCCAACTTTTTTCCCTTTTTTAAAAGTTATTCTGGTTTCACGGAGGTTTATTTTTCGTCCTCTGAGATAAAGAGTTGTTAGGATTTCTCACCGATGCCTTTAGAACTTGCTGTGCATTTCTTTATTTGTGTGAGCTTTCCATTTGTTCTGGGGATTTACTCAACACACCAAGTGCCTGGGAAGTTACAGAGCAGGCGGCTGCGGTGAATATCTCAGCATGCTCCTAATTAGTCTTTGCCTGGCAGGTACGTGTGATGAGTGAAAAAAATGGGGGAGATTCAGTGCCTATTTTGTTTTATAGTTTTAGAGAAATGACAAGAAAACCAATTTCCCAGACATAAACCTGCTGGTCCTGGGGAATTTGCTGTGATAAATAGTTATCAAAGAGATTAATTATTTTGAAAAGGGAAAAAATAGGAAAATTTATTTCCATCTTTTTTTTGAGAAGTGATGTAAACCCCAAACCTGAGTAGTGCCTGTGTTGTTTTCTCTCCCAGACCCGTGCACCAGCAGCAGGGACTAGAGATCTGCCTTACTCTTGCTTAACTCTGTGAGGGAGTGCAAAGCCACCAGCTGATCCCACTAGCCAGGCATGACTGTGCTCCACCTGCACCTGTACCTCACTGCCCTGAGCTTCTGGATGATGCAGCAGTCCAGCTCCTTCCTGCTGCCCAACGCCACTGAGCTCCTGTCCCACCCTGGGGTCAAAGCCACGGGCTTGCTGTGGGGCGCGGGGGTCCCTCGGAGCCGTCGGAAGCGATACCTCTCCTCCCACGACATGAGCATGATTTTGGACTATCACAACCAAGTGCGTGCACAGGTGTCTCCCCCCGCCGCCAACATGGAGTATATGGTGAGTCGGGCTCTGACAGGCTGGTTTTGGGTCCGTGGCTCTCAGCTGCTTGGGGTGGGGTCAAGGGGCTCACCTGTGGTGTGGGACCCAACCTGTTAGGGACAGGGTACCCACAGGTGGTGATGTCAGGGTGCTGCCCTGAGTTCATAGAATCATAGAATCAGCAGGTTGGAAAAGACCCATCGGATCATCAGGTCCAACCATTCCCATCAAACACTAAACCATGTCCCTCAGCACTTTGTCCACCTGTCCCTTAAACACCTCCAGGGAAGGTGACTCAACCCCCTCCCTGGGCAGCCTCTGCCAGTGCCCAATGAAGTTCGCAACTGAATGCCTGTCCTGGGGGATGTTTTGTATCCCTGCTGCAGGGCAGACCCATGCAGCCTCTGTACAGGAGGGTCAGAGTCTCAGTGGAGGGATGTTTCCACCTGGGAGCAGGCGTAGGACCCATGCCTGGGATATCTAGGCACTTGCTGGCTGTGGGATGGCAGGATCTGTCCAGCCAAGCTGCAGAGGTAGCATCAAGAGAAGAGCAGAAGGTACAAGCATGAAAAGTTCAGGTCCCAACCCAAAACCCCGGTGGAAGCCTTTCTGCTAACTGCAGCCAGTAAGGACAGACCCATCCAAAGCTCCAAGATCCCTCAGGAGCTGGTGCAGGAGCATTCCTGGGAATGCCAGACCCTGGGAAAAGAAGCATTCAGAAGTGAGACAGAAAGAAACTGAGCAGCCTCACCAGATCAGGCACCTCCTTTGGACAAGGTCCATACTGGGCAGAGCTTTCCCCAGGTTGTCACCACCCAGGGAGAGGATCAGAGGTCCAGCGACGTGCCTGGGTAGTCTCTAGATGCCCTTTTTTTAGAGAGAGGGGCAGCCCTGCTCACTGGGTACCAGGACAGGTCAGATGCACCCGGGAGCATCCTGTGTTGCTTCTTGCTTGGCCTAAATTCCTGCCTTCCAAAATAACTCTCCCAGGCATCTTCCCAAAACAGTTCAGGATGTGTGAGGAACCTTTAAATAATGCATGAAGGAACCAGATGTTCTCACTGGTTAGTCTGTGGCCAGGGCTGCAGTGGAGGGCTGGGGATGGCTGTGAGCCACAGTGGCAGTGCAGGGCTCTAGGATTTCACCCTTGGGTTCAGCTCCACCTTCTGCAGAAGGAGTTCATTCTTGGAGGGAATCACAAGCACAGGGTCTGCACTGCTTCAGGGCATCTATTCTCTGCCTGGGCAGTGGGTACTGTAAGAGCCCAATGGTTCATCGCTCCTGGACATGCTGCCCTGCTTCCCAGAGGGTTTTCCCAGCCTGATGAGTAAGTCACATTTTTTGGACACCTGGGGGTGCTCAGAAACATCTCTTGAGCCCAAGGGAGCAGGTTTCTCCTCTTCCCTCCCCTGGGCAGATGAAATCTGTGCCTGCCCGTTTCTTTTCCTCCTGGCCAGGTGTGGGATGAGCGGCTGGCCAGGGCAGCAGAGGCTTGGGCTGCGCGCTGCCTGTGGGACCACGGGCCCCCTCAGCTGATGAAATACGTGGGGCAGAACCTCTCCATCCACTCGGGAAGGTGAGTGCCCCGTGTGCAGAGGGAGCTCCTTCAGACTCCCCCACACCCCACGATGCTGGAGGAGGAGAGGAGCAGCAGCAGCCCCTCCTTGGTCAAGGAGCAGAGAGGTTCTGAACCACCTTGGTTGCAGAGAGCTGGGATGAAACAAAAAGGCACGTTAAGCTCCCCCCAGGGAGGAGGGTCCAACTCTTGCAGAAGGGTAAATGTGGAAAACCAGAGGTGCTTGCTGCTCCTTTGGGGAGTATGGCACTGATCTCCCCTCTGCTGGGCACAGGGGCCACGTCTTCTGGCCTTGGGCACAAGTGGACTTGGCACAAGGACATTGTAACCCCTGCTGCACCCCGCTGCTCTCCCTCATTCTATCTCTCTGGAGCCTTCCTCCCTCTCCTTTCCCTCCCCTGTGAGCTCTGAGGGAGAGGAGTTACACCTTACACATGGCATTTTTTTGCAGGTACCGCTCTGTTGTGGACATGGTGAAATCGTGGCACCAGGAGAAGCAGCACTACTCTTTTCCTCATCCCCATGAATGCAACCCCCGCTGCCCCTCCAAATGCAGCGGCTCTGTCTGCAGCCACTACACGCAGGTGAGCACCACAGCCTCCCCGCTGTCCCCTGCAGCTCCCCAGGACCTCGATGCAAACTGCTGCAGCACCCCAGGCAGTGAGCAGCCCTTTTCCCAGCAGTAGCTGGGATTTGGGATTGAATCCTGTCAGCTGCCTGCTTCAAATCAGGGCAGGCAGGTTTGGCAGCAGGCACCAAGGCTGCTGGAGGGGTGCAGGCAGCCAGCAGCAATGCTCTCTCACCTTGGACTCCCGTGGAATCCACACATGGAGATCCCAGAGGTTCGCAGCCCACTGAAGCGCAGCTGAGACCTAGATGTTTGGCTGGGAGGTTTTCACCTTTTTTTAAGCTTTTTTTTTTTGCCTGCTTTGACCTTTTCTCTGTATTACCCCACTGGCAGCTCAAAGGTGGTGAAAAGGGGGAAAAAAAAAGCCCCTTTGTGCATCTGCCAAGCACAAATCCTCTTGTCTGTAATGGAGCAGCTTTATAGTGCCCACCTGCATCCAGCTCCCCAGGAATTCAGTCCTGTCATCCCCTGGCACATCCACGAGCAGCCTGGCTAGCACAAGGTGGAAAACTTCCCTCTGTTCTCTTGTCTGGTGGTAAAACTGTGCCAACCCCTAATTACCTCCTCCACATGGCTCCAGCCTTTACCAGGGCATCTGCGTCCCCGTGGGGCTCATCTGTGGGGATGCTCTGGATTGTAAATGTGCAAGACAAAGAGATTGACAGGATGAGAGGGAATGGCCTCAAGCTCCACCAGGGGAGGTTCAGGCTGGACATTAGGAAAAAATTTTTCACAGAAAGGGTCATTGGGCACTGGCAGAGGCTGCCCAGGGGGTGGTTGAGTCACCTTCCCTGGAGGGGTTTAAGGGACGGGTGGACGAGGTGCTGAGGGACATGGTTTAGTGATTAATGGGAATGGTTGGACCTGATGATCCGATGGGTCTTTTCCAACCTGGTCACTCTATGATTCTATGATTCTAAGATACATTTTTTAAGGAAGAAATTCAGCCTGGAGAGGCTTTAGGAGGAGATTTTGGCTCTGTTTCACCTCCCTGTGTGCAGGGTAAGCTACCTGGGATGTTTCAGGGTGAGGTTTGGGAACTAATTTGGGTAGATTAGAGAAGTGCCCCACACTCTACTGCTCATTTAAGTGAGCTAGGCAAGGCAGCCCCTTGCAGGGTAGCACAGGCTGTAGAGAAGGTCAGCAAGAAATCACCCTCTGGTGACAAAGCACTGCCCGTGATGGGCACAGCATCCAGCCTAAGAAATTTGGATGGGTGGGATGTGATTCCCTGATGGGATGAAGCCCTCCCAGACTCCAGGATGACTGGCTTTGGGATACGTGGGCGGGCGGTTGCTGACAGCTCCTGTTCTCTCTCCTGGTGCAGATGGTGTGGGCATCGTCCAGCCGCCTGGGCTGTGCCCTCAGCACCTGCACCAACGTGCGGGTGTGGGGCAGCACGTGGCGACACGCCACCCTTCTCGTCTGCAACTACGCCATCAAGTAAGTGTGTGGAGGGTAGTTCCCCTGTGCCGTTCTCCTGCCTTGCCAGCCACTCCGGTGTTGGCAGCGAGGCGATGGTGCTCAGAAGGGATGTTGTCTTCTCTTTTTAGAGGCAACTGGCTGGGAGAAGCTCCATACAAAGTGGGGCGGCCGTGCTCAGCCTGCCCCCCAGTCTACGGCGGGGGCTGCTCCAACAACATGTGCTTCACTGGACTCAAATCCAACCAAGTCAGCTGGTACTAGGGCTGCAGCCCTACAAGGAAACCCCCAGGGATGGGGTGAATCAGAGTTATTTATAACACTATTGTGTCCCCCCAGCTGCTTTGGTTGTCTCTCGGCCCCATCCCTGCACCGTGTTAGGTGGCTTTTTGGCAGCCCCGTTGTCCAGCCTGCTTCACCCATGTAGGAAACGGCTTTTTTAACACACCTCCTCTGGCAGCGCTTGCATTGTCTGGTTGTTTCCCAGTTTGGGGGAAATTGGGATGGTTAAGGTCCTTATTTCCCCAAACAGGGATGGTTTCGGGGTGCACGGAGGGAGCGGGGCAGGCTGGCATGGTCCCTGCTCTGTGGGCTCAGGGATTTTTACCCCACTGCCCCTCACATGTGCTAAGGCAGAGACTGGTGTAAGTGAATACCAAGTTGTTCCCCTTTTGGTGAGTGGCTGGAGGAGAAGTGGGAAGCCCAGGGCTTGCCCCCTGCTCCAAGGTTGCCTCTCCAGCCACGAGACCTCCAGCTCTGAGCCCCCCAATAAAGCAGCCTGGAGACACCCATGCTTGTGTTGGTCCTCCCTCTCTCACAGTCTGGAGCCTTGGGGTAACACCAAACTCTGGATTTGGGGGGGTAAAGAGTGAAGGGGTGCAGAAGCCCTCGGTACAGCCATGGGCCATAGCCGTGGGAGATGCCCGGGTGCTTTGCTCCATCGTGTGGGAGAAGACAGCACTGCTGGGGCACCCAGTGATGATGTTGGAAGGCCATGGGCTTCCCGTCCCACCCAGGCTGCCCTACTGCCCGGTCTCGCCCCCAGTGCTGCTGAGCTCCTCACTGTCCACATCCCCTCCCTCTCCAAGGCCTCTCAGCACTCAGCAGACTCAGGGGTCTCCACATTCCCAGGCTTTGTGTCTGAGCCCCCAGCTGTGGATTCCTGCACCGCAGCCCAGCGTGTCCAGCAGCCCCCTGCCCACACATCCCTCCCTGCTGCACATTCCCTTGGGATGGGCTTTCCCATCCAAAGGGGCACATGTCCCTAACCTTGTCCCCTCTGGGCTGCAAGGGGCTGGCAGGGACCTCTCGCTGCCTCGTCCAGCCCAGACCCTTTGCGAGTTGTGTGGGAGATGCAGGAGACCCTGTGCTGCTGGCCAATCAATTTTTCAGCTCCAGCTCTGGATGCCCCACATATTTGGTGCCATATCAGCAACACCTCCTGTGTTTTCCCCTCCTTGCCTCAGTGCAGCTCCTGCCACAGGGTCACGAGCAGCACAGGTGCTCTGCCCCAAGGTCTGTATCCGTACCTGCGTGCCCTGGACCATGAGGTCCCTGGGGCTTCTCCTAGGTGCTGCAGTCCTAACACAGGTGCCCATGAGCTGCTGTGCACTTTGTGGGTCCCCCCAAATTGGGGTGCAGAGGGAGGAGATGGGGAGGAGCTGCAAACACCCTGTGCCCTGGCCACGCGCTCAGAGTACCACCCTGCATCGCACCAACGTATCCCTACAGCTCCTCATCTCTGCTACCTCTCTGTTTTTCACCAAGGGAAGAAGTCCTGACCCACAGCTGGGGTGTTTGGCTCCTTGTGCCTCAACCGGGCTCTGCTCTGCCCATGCCAGCCTCCGCGGCTCATCCCACAGCCCCTTACCCACAGGTTGGCTCTGCCCTGGTTCTCTGTAGGCAGGTGACAGCACAAGATCCAGCAGCAGCTGGGGTGCTGTGGAGCTGGATGCAGCTGCCTCATCCCTCCCCACGGCCGGCGCTGAACCCCAGCCTGGTGGCTGCCCCGGCCTTGACACCGGATGGCAACGGGAGCCCCAAAAGAGTCCAGTAAAAACCATGTTTGAGTTTCTAGCTTGGCAGCAGTTACTATAGCTACAGCAACGGCACCTTGCAGATTGGTTTCCATAAGAGCTTGGTTACTATTTAACATCTCCACCCACATTAGCCCTGATTAAGCGAATCAATAAGATAACAGGAGAGGCAGGTTTCCTCGCCCTGCCTCTCCGCGCTCCCTCCTGCCTTCACCTACTTCCTTAGTGAAAGACATTTTTTATTTATTTATTTAGATTTCTTTTTATTCCTCTACTTCCTCTGGGTTTTGCCCCAAGTCCCCATAGCAGTAGCCGGCGAGACATGGTCAATGTAAGCACCCAGCTAAGCGCTAAGATGGAGGCTCCATATGGTGAGTACAGCGTTTCCATCACCCGCGCGGCCGCCCCGCCGTCGCTCTCGGGAAGTGGGGCTGGGAGCCCTGGTCCCACCGCGCTGCCTGGCTCCACCGGCCCAGGCACCTGCAAAGGCTGGAGATGGAGGCAGAAAAAGGATCCCTGATGAATTTTTGTATAATATATATACGTATTCTCTCTTTCACTCCACTTGGCTCGAAGAAGAAGGCACGTGCCTGAGGTCTGACCCGCTGGCAGAGGGGCTGCTGCGGGCTTTGCAGCAAATGTGGAAATGGTTTGGAAAGGAGGTGACGTGCTGCCTTAGGACACGCAGCCAGCCCCAGGCTGCGGGCAGTGCTGGCACCTCCGGGCAGCAGGTACAGTGGGCGCCCACCAGCGCTGCTGCTCTCGCTGATGGCTGGGGCCGAGCTGGTGTTCGTGCTGAGCAGGTTTCCCAGCAAAGAGTGTGGTGCCTGGATGCACGGCAGCCCCCAGTCTCTGTATTGCAGAGTATCGGGCGACACGCCGCTGCCCAGGGTGCAGGGAGATGCCCCCCAGGCCTGTGCCGATGCTCCCAGAATGGCACAGCGGGTACCAGCCCAGGGCAGCCCCACAGTCTCCTCGCCTATGCCAGATGCCAAACCACCAAACGCACCATGGGATGGGTTCCCCCAGCCGGGCTGCAGCCAGACCACCGTTATACTTGGGGTGGGTCCAACGGTGCCTGTGCTGCAGCCTCCCCGCACAGCAAAGGGCTGGGGCTGCTTTGGTCTCGTGTCACCTGGGAACCTCAGTTCCCTGGGCATGGCAAGGGGGTGGAGTGAGCCCGCAGGAGACAAGGTCTGTCAGCTACACAGTTCTCCATCACACCCTTGTGGCTCTCCATCACTCTCCATGGTTCTCCATCACTTCCTTGTGGTTCTCCATCAATTCTCCTGACTCTCCATCACTTCTCCTGGCTCTCCATCACATCCCATGGTTCTGCATCATGCGACCCTGCTTCTACTCACCATATTTGTCACACCCTGCTCCTCTTCTCCTTTGCTCCACCCCACAGGTGAACATGCACATCCCTGCCAGCCCGTGCTCCAGCTGCTGTGTGTGCTGCAGCAAAGCCCCAGGAGGGCTTGTGGGATTCCCAGGCTACCTTCTCGATCTTTGCTTATGGCCCTGTTCTGAGTGGTGGCTTCTCTGAGCTGCAGAAGCCAGCAGTGGGACAGGACCTTGCACAAAAGCTGGGCTCAGAAAAATGCCGAGTCTTTAGTCTGCTCAGCGCAGGCTGTGGGTTTGTGTCCAGCTGCTACTGCTCAGACAGCATGCAAGGAGACTCATGGTGAAGGCTGCTTGTGAGCCTGGAGAGCCTGGAGTGAGGGCACCTCTGTGGGCTGGTCCAGAAGTTGGTGGTGAGCATCCTCCAGGCTGAAGCCCGACATGAGTCTCTGCTCTTGGTGGGAAGCTGGCCTGACCCACTGAGTTCGCAGTGACTGGCTTGTGCCTCATTTGCAGGAGAATGGGGAGGCTCAAGCGGTGTCCTGATCAGCCTGGGAGATGCAGTAGTGCAAGATCCAAGGATGCTCCCAAATCCAGGGTCCCTGTGTCCTGCTTTGCCCTGGAGTGCAAAGCCAGCCTGTTTTCTACAGTGTGACAGACTTTGCCTGACAGATGCAAGCAAGAACCTGAACAAACTCTTTAATCACTTGTGATTAAGTTATTCTGTCCACTTGCAGCTGGCTCTAATGCGAGCAGCCGCTTGCCAGCCTTGGCACATCAGTGACCTTAAACACAAGCAGACAAACATTTCCGTTCATTTTTTTCTGCTCTTTTTTCCCCCTTGCTTTTCTCCTAATTTTTCAGCCCGAGGCTCAGCAACTGAGCCGGGCCAGGCACCGGCAGAGCCAGGTACCGTGGGGTGGTTGGGGAAGAATCGCTGCGCATCCCACCTGCAGCCACTCTCCCCATCTGTTCCCATCGGCAAACAAAGGTGCTGTCTGGCCGGTACCCGCTGCCTGCCAGCCTTCCATGGGGCTGGGCTGCAGAGCAGGGGGCCTTGCAAGGGGGAAGAGAGAAAAAGAATAAGGATAAAAAAGTGAGGTGGGCCTCACAGACCAAAGCAAGAGGAAACTCAGACTGTTGGCAGAAGGAAGGGAGTCGTCGTAAATAAAATGGGTGAAAAGCTTATCCAAATAGAGGTGAGGAAGGGCTGACGGGGATGGGGGACTCAGCAGTGCCTGGATTCCCTGGGCTGGGGCTGGGCAGCAGGATGGGCACAGCAGCTGGGATCTGCTGTGGGGCAGAAGGCAAAGTGGTGGCTGAACCCTTCCCAGGGGCACTGGGAAATTTATTCCCTCAGAAAGCGATGGGGTGGTGCACGCAGTGCTGCCGGCGCTGAGCCTCAGCCGTGCCCACCAGGGCTGCCTCGCAGCCAGCCAGCTCCCAGCCTGCAGCAGGATGGATGGAGCACCCCGGCTGGCATCGTGGTGACATTGGCAAGGCACAGCTGGCAGATGCACACAAGGGGCTGCCAGGGGAGCATTCATCCTTGGAGGACTCATATTTTCAGTTTCCTTTGATAGATGGAAAGATTTTCTGATTATTCTGTCTCCCCTTCCACTTCACAGGCTTCAGCATTTCAGCATCCATTTGAAGTCAGGGATGCATTCTAAGGGGGAAGCTGGGTGCCAGCTTGGCCTCAGGATGGTGAGCAGGTCTATCCTGCTTTTTGCAGTGGTGGCATGAGCAATAGCAGAGAGCGGAGCATCCTCCTGTTGCAACCCTTCCCATTCAATCCCTGCCCTAGACTGCAACTCGCATTTCCCCTAAACCGCACCCTGGGAATGTTTAATTCCCTCCAATCAATCCTGTGCCTTGTGTAAAGGACTTGCAGGATGCTCTGCTCTAGGTGGTGACAAAGATTTCCTGTCCCAAGCACCTTCTGTGGGTCTCTGGGTGAGAAGGGAGTCCTGAAGAGCCTGGGGGCATATTCAGCATCCTCACCAGCACCAGCAGCTGAGGATGGACTGTGAGTTAGAAAAGGTCCTCTGGGCACGCTGGTGCTAAATCCCCATGGGAGGTGTGTGAGAGGGTTGGGGATGGAGGGGATGGTCCTCTCCCCAGCAATGAGCATGTGATGAGTCCCCAGCTCCCCCTTTACGCTTCCAGTGAGACTTGAGTGCAATTCAGGCAATTGCCCTCAGTCCCAGCCCAGGCAGCACCACTCCTTCGTGTTTTGGGAGCAGCTCTCAGAGCTGGGGTTCCCTGGAGCTGATGGTTACAGCAGGGACAGGCGCAAGATCAGGGCCAGTTCAGTAAAGCAGCTTTGGAAATTAGCTGAAAAATGCAGGACGTCAGAGCTTCTCAGGCATTTTGGTCCAATACGGTGAATAGTTTCAGCTGAAGAACATAAGAGGAGGCAGAATCTCTGAGTATTTTTAGTTTTCACTGTGAAGTAATTATTTGTCATTGCCAAATGGATCTAATTTTTTATAGGTTTCCCCTAGATATGATCCAAATTGAGCTTTTGCCCCTTAATTTCTCATGCCAGCTGTCATTTAATTCCTCTGTTTGCTCCTTGTGCTCTGTGTCCATGGCCTGCAGGCTGTCAAGGACCGGTGGGTGTTAGGACACCTGCCACAGCCCCTTCCCTGTCCCCATCGTCTTTTGGGAGTGGCAGGATCTGCACTCACCAGGGCAAGAAACGACTGAACAGGTTCTTGCTGCACCCAAGAATAAGCAGTGACGTTCAGATACGATGCAAAAGGGACAATCATTGCTTTAGCTGCCTTGGCCCAATCCTGAGGGCTGTTTGCTGGCGTTCGGTGGACGTTTCCTTGGGGAAGCCCTGGGAATGCTTCCCCCATCCCAAGGGGGCTGCAGGGATGCTGCTCAGTGGCGTGGGGTGGCTGTGCTTGCCTCATCCCAGCTGCTTCTCAGGCCAGCAGCACACCCTCAGCTTTGGCTTCACTTGAAAGCATGATGGTGTTTTTATAAGGGGGAGTGAGCACTGAGGGCTGCTATCAGCCAGCAACGAGCTCCAGCTCTGGAAGAAGAGTGGCATGAAGCTGGGGAAAGTTTGAGGAGTGTCTGAGAGCTATTTTGAGCTCCACAGAGCAGGTGTAGGTCTGCAAGTCAGGCGTACTCAGTCTTCTGCTGACATTTCTTATATGGCATTAAAAAATGATGCTTATTAAAAGTGAGTGCCAAGGAGTGGTGAGTGGTGGTGGTCCTGCAAACAGCAAGCCTGGGTGATTTTCTTTTAAATACAGCAATATTTGCAGCTGAGTCTGGGGCCAGCAGCAGCAGGGGCAGCACATAGGGCAGATCCAAGGGGTACCTCAGGCAGGGGGATGGCTGCTGGGGTCTCTGCTGATGGGCTTGGGTTTAGAATAGGGCAAAGAGTGCAAAAAAGTGTTCACGGCTCTTTGTGTTCATCTCCTTCTCTGTTTGCTTTCCTCCAATATTCAAGCAAATAAGGTTCCTGGCAGAAATGTTAGTGGAAATGGCAAATGTTGCACAGTTTTCATGGAAGGCAGATTTCAGCGTAGTGGCTGTATCGTGAACCCAGGGCTGATAGGTGGCTCTCCTCACCTGTGCTGGGCAGAGGTGCAATGTTCCCACTGGGACCTTCAAGCTAAGCCGGCTCCCAGAAGCAATTATTCCCAGGAACAGCTCCTGTCTAAGCTTCAGCCTGAGCATCAACAGAAATTACCCAGCAAATTCCTTCAGGATATGCATGCCTTAAAAATAATGGTGGGCTCTGGATGGTGCACCAAAGGTGCAACAGAAGCAGTTCCATGCAGAGTGCATGGCTGTGGAAAGGCACCAGTAGTAGAGAAGAAGCAGATGGATCCTGGCTCCAAAAAGCCGAGGGTCTGCATGGCTGAACCGGACTTTCTATCCCAAAATGCTGCAGCCACTGGAGTGACCCATGGTACCCAGAGCCCCAGTGCAGAGGGGTACATGGGGACCATCACCACAGGCTCAAGTCCTCCAAGTCACCAGCAACAAGTTGTCCCAGTGCTAGCATCTCCTGTTGGAAAGAGAACTGGAGGTGGGGAATGGTTGATATTGTGTGCCTCCTGCCATGGCCAGCTCCTCTGGGAGCTGTCAGCTCCTCTCTCTCTGGACACCCTGGTTTCCATCACGGCCCTACAGATCTCTCACCTTGCTCATCCTGCCCAAGGCTGCCCAGGTCAGCACCTCTCTCTATCAGGGTGGGTGGCTCAGCTGCAGCCACCAAGCACAGGGCACCCAAACCCACCAACATGGGAACAGCAGGCACCTTTCACCTGCCTCTGGACCAGAAGCCTGTCCTGGCCATGGGTGTGTGCAAGATTTTATAGGTGATAACCCCTGGGAAAGTGGGAAACGCAGGGAGAGTGGTACACTCAGCTTCCTGGCATTGCCCAACGCTTTCGTTAGGAGAGCCAATGTCAACAGATCGACTTGAAGGAAGGAGCAAAACTAAATACATGGGCACTTCTCAGAACAAGAGCTGTAAAACCTGCGCAAACCTGAACAAGTGCCACAACACTCTTTTATATGCTCAGAATCAATAGTCGAGCCCACTCGACGTGTTTGCTGACACATAAACGACAGCCACCGCGACGCATTTATGGCCCCGTGCTGTTCGTGGAGGCTGCAAAGCCTGGCTCCTCCTGCCCTTCTCAGCCACTTCTATTCCCCTCTGCTCTCAGGGAAGGCTCATCGTCTTGCCACACAGTCCCCAAAGCCGTGATGCTTGTGATAAGAAGCTGCTGATGCTCCTCTCCAATGTGCCAGCTTGCCCCAGCTTCCAGCCAGCTGGGCAAGTCCCACATCCCACTCCATCATCGCTCTGGCAGGGTCCAATCCAGCGCCCTGGTGGAAAGCAGCAGCTCAGCCTGGGAAGAGGTGCTAACATCACACAAGGAAATGGGCTGTGAAGCTGGGTTGCGTGTCATGTTAAAGGATAAGGCAACTCTGAGGGGCTCAGCAGAGGGCATCAAATAACAACTGCCTCACGGAACAAAGCCCTGCCCATCCTACAGGTCCCCATCCAGCCAGACATGTGGCCTCTTGATTGCAGCCTCCACAGCTCGTGAACAGGAGTTGATCCTGCCCCATGGCCAGGCAGGTTCAGGGAGGAGTAGAGAAGGCACCAATGGATGTCCAAGGGAATCAGCCCATGCAGAGAGCCTGGCGCTGGGAAATGATGGGTGGAATAAGGAGGCAGGAGGGGACTAACAGGGCATTTCAGAGCCACAGCCCTGGCTGCTTCCCTGCTGGAAGACTTGCTGGGGATGGAAGTGGTGGCTGCCCACAGTTTGTCCATTGCTGCATGCCCAGGGACCGCCACCATTGGCAAGAAATCTCTCTCAACCTGGGTGAGTTTCCCTGTTACAGGTGTTAAAACCTGTAGAAACAGAGAGGAGGTGTCATGCAAAATTTAGACCTGACTGCCCTCAATGATGCCTCCTGCTTCATGTGGGCATGCGGTGCATCTGCCTCCGTTGCTGGCACACCCCTTCCCTGGGCATGGAGTGAGGTATGCTGGTCGTGTCTTGTCCCTGACCCATCAGGAGCCTTCTGGAAGCTGTTTGCAGCTCTGTGCTCTCCAAATTAATTCGCGTGCATCCCAGGCAGCCCCAGGTGGAAGTAGAGGCTCCCGGAGACAGGACAAGAATGGTTTAGTAATGGTTTTTCTCCATTAGACCCATTGCCTGTGAGATGGTGCTCGGAGTCCAACACCTCTGGAGGGCAGGAATGAGCCTTCTCCTCCTTGATGCAGTGGAAGTAGAGTTGGGCTCAGTGGAGGCAAAGCCATCCAAGGAGGAAGGGAGGTGCAGGAAAAGGAGTGTTTCAGATGGGCTTGGCCACACAGTCAGTTCCTCTGGGCACTGAGGCTGAACAAGGCCAGGCTCACTCCCAGACCCGGCTGCGCAGCTCAGAGCTGCATTGCATAGATGCCCGGTTCTCCCTTTCAGCATCCAATTTATTCCTCAGTACCTGTGAAAACACAGCAAAGTGGCACTCTAATCCTTTACCTAATTTTCCTCCTCCAGGCTTAGCATGGCCACGCAAGCCAGCACACACTCCCTGCAGAGGAGGAAAACTTGGTGCTCTGCAGCCTCCGTGCTCCCCTCTCAACTGGGGCCAATGAGTTGACATGAAAGTGTTGCAGCAGCTTCATCCCAGAAGAAGAAGAACAGAGAGCCTAGCACTGCTGTGGCAGAGAGGTGTTCCTTGTAGCCTGGCAGCTGGGAAATCCCTTTGCTTCCTGCGGGGCTTGCCTTGGCCAGGCTGTGGTGCAAGATGTTAGCTGAAATCTTGGGCTGCCTGGGACATGGAGGCTCCTGGACCTCTCACCAACAGCACCAATGTCCACAATCAATTAAGAAATATCAGCCCTGAAAGTTTTCCAGTTTCCTTGGGAGATTATGGGGAGAGGAGGGCACTGGCACAGAACAGGGAAGCGCTCGGGGAGCTGCAGGCAGGCTCTGGCAGTGATGTCCCCAGGATGGTTTGAGCCTGGAGCTGCTCTCCAGGGTCTGCAGGACACAAAGCTCAGGGGTGCCCAAAGACGGGGATCATGCGCACAGGTACCAACTGCTGCTACCCTGCTCCTTCCTTGCTTCTCCTGTCCCTGAGTGTTGTGATGGCTGCTGGGAGGGGAGGCAAAGGTTGTTTCTCAAAGATAGGGTGTTCTGGTCATTTATATAGAAACATTTTAAAGCAACAGTGACCAGCCTCTCCCCAGAGAGGGACTCAGACCCACTCCCACTGTTAAACACATCCAGGCACATTTTCTGGGGCAGCCTCTAGAGATACATGTGGAGTTGGACAGCCCCTGACCCTCAGAAATGCAGCCGCAGGACAGAGGCCAGGATGAGGGCACCTTGGAAAGGTGGTCCAGAAAGCAGTGGACGTTGCTGTGGGCACTGGCAGTGGGGCACAAACCCGGAGCCACCTTATAATTCCCCTCCTGGTAGTAGTCAGAACCCTTTAAAACCTGTGGCTCTGCGGCACATACTCCTGCTCCCCATCAAATCTCATTGTGACCAGCATTAAGGGATTAGCTGGTCCCTGCCACTGCACTACAAGCAGCTCCTGGGCATGGCTCGTGCCTGGCAGCCCATGGGGATCCGGCCGGCTGGATGGCCCCCTTTGAGGGTGAAACTCCCTTAGCACTCCCTGCAGAGCTGAGAGCCCCTGGAAGATGAATGGCAGCAGATACGACCTGCTCCAGGAAACATCAGGTACCCCCCACGCTCCCCCTGGCACCGCAGTGAGGAGAGAAGCAGCGGCGTAACCAGGGCTGCAGAGGTTAAGTGAATGGAGGGCATCGGCAACCCTGATCTGGAGGCTCCGCTGGGGTTTCAGAGCAGCCAAAATCCACTCATCCCCTACATAAATATTGCTGGTTCCCATCAAAGGCGACCTCCAAGTCGCTGGTTCCTGTATTGCCATGTGTCTGTGGGGAGGGAACATGCCTAATTGTGGGTGGTGATGGCTGATGCCCCCAGGCTTGGTTCTGGGGCTCTTCAGAGACGTACCCCAACGTGGCTGCATGGTGGAGTGGGTGCTGTGACTCCTGGCGGGAGAGGACACGCTGGTGACTGCCTGAGCCACCTGGGAAATTAATTGGTTGTTCTCAGCCCCGTTCCCAGAGCCTGGCATTACTGTCCTGTGCAAGGACGGATCCTGCCAGCTCACAGCCCAACCTCAGGTGCTGCCCCGTTTGCTGCCTGCTCCTTAGCCAACGAGGTCTGCAGCGGGACTTACCCAGCCCTTAATCAAAGCTTAAAAACAACTAAAAAAAACCACTTTCAGTGCAAATCTTATTGCTTGCACAGAGCTCTAGTAGAAAGGTGCTCTAGGTCCCCCTCCGTGGCCCCCTCCAGTGCAGGTCCCTCACCTCTGTGCTCAGCCCTTCAGCCCCAGCAAGGAGGCTGCCCGGGCTCCAGGTGCTGCTGGAGGGATTGCAGGCACTCAGACATGTTTTGAGCATCCTGAGCCCTCAACTGCTGCTTCCCACAGAGCCTCACCCATAAAGCAGCCCCCCAGCTTCTGCTGAACCCCAGGGTACAGCAAAAATGCCGAGGCCCCTCTTGCTTGAGCAATTCCCCCCGAGCAGGGCTTGTGCTGGTGGTGAAGTTCATGCTCCTTGGGGCAGCCTGGACCCCAAGCTGCTATCCCACAGGACGAGCTCCCCATGCGCTGGGAGCCACGTGCTGGGAGCTGCTCCCAGCAAATACCCATGCTCTTAATCAGCTCGCGATTGATTTCGAAAAGTTCATGGCTCAGCATATCATGGCCCAGTGTCTCATGATACATTCGCTGCAAGTGGTTTATTTCCTCAAATGATGTAGTTTATGGTCATAATATATTTTAATTTCTTTATGAGACAAGAGGTTAATGGCACTGGGCCTTGCAGGAGTGTAAAGGGACAAGTAATAGTGCTATCCTACCTTAGAGACACAGGCAAAACGGTCAGAGGCTAATTAGCTGTTTGCCTTCTTGTTGTTAGCTGAGAGCCAGGCAGTTGGCACTGCAATGTCCGGGCCATGGGTTAATGGGATTGTGGGGACGTGTCTTCCCCTCTCTGTGCTGCCCCGCAAAACTTGCACATAGAAAGCTGCGATGTGCCTGTACCTTGCTTCCTGCAGTGTTTTCTGTTCGTGTGGCACTAGGCGGGATGGTTGTGCTGTATAATATAGCGCTGTGGTGGCCACGGGCTGGAGGGGTTTGAAGCTGCTGTGCAGGTGGAGCTCCTGAGCAACGTTTTGCTCTTATGCCCTGGCACTGGCTGTGTTCTGCCCACTGAGGACACTGAGGACAAGACAAGCCAGTCAGGCACCTACACACCCTCTCAAGGCAGTCTGTACACATCTCTCAAATTTTAACTTACCACCCTTTTTTGGTTTTTTGGTTTTATTCCCATGCCCAGCCTACCTTTCCCAGTTCAGACCTGAGCAGTGTTCCCACCTGTGGCAGCTTTCCCCGTTCCTAATGCTGCCTCCCATCAGACATGTATGTTGTCCTTTCCCAAGATGGTCCCCCAAAGCTCAGCTCCTCCTGAATTTACCAGTTACCCCGATGCAGGAGGAGAGCAGCTGGAGTGGCCGAAAGCTGCTAGATTTGGGAAGATGCTTTTCTGCCCTTGAAAAGCCTTTGACTTCCCTTCCTCTGCGGACACAGGCTCAGCCTGTCCCCTCGCTGCCCTCGCCCCATCGCAGCTCTCCCAACACACCCCTAATAGCTTTGCAATTCTTTGTCTTAATTTCTAGCGAGGGCTGATCCAGGGAGCCCCAGTAGTGGTTGGAAGTCACTTCCAGGCATGGCTTGCTGATACACCCACCTTTGCCAAAAAGATAAATTTAAAAAAAAAGAGTAAAACTTGCTTTGTAACCTTTGTTGATTTTGGCTGTTCTCCTCTTTCACCTATTGCTTCATCAGCTGGAATGATTCAGGGGCTGTGTCATGTGTGTGTAATGAACATATAAAGTCAATGAAATCCAAAAGCTCTACAAAAAATGCCAGGGGTGAGGGGAGAGACTCACTTGCCTGCCAGACTGAATTCAATAGGGATCTTCTTCCTGGGAAGCTTCAATATTAATTCAGTTCAAAAGGGGTCATATCAACCTGCTAAACAAGTTCTCACCAGGTCCAGAATTGGGCTGCTGAGATCCCTGCCATGCTAAAGGCATGAGCTGGTGAGGCATGGAAAGTAACAGGTGCTCGCCGTTGGCACTAAATCCTCTCTCAGCACTGCTCTTTCCCCAGGGCTTCTGCTCCCCAGTTAAATGGAGCTTATACTGCTGGGTTTGAGATGAGCCAGTGGAGACAATGAATCTAGAACAGCACATGGCAAAGTCAGAGCTTTCCAAATCAGCAGGAGAGTGTTTTACTGGGAAGTGTCTGGGTCTCCATTGGGTTGAAGTGTGGATGGAGTGCAGTTCCCACAGCACACGGATGGAGTTGAGGCAAGTGGGAGCAGCCGTGGGAGCGATAGCTTGGGCAAAGTTGCAGCCTGCCATGTAATGGAAGAAAATGAATCCAACAGTTCTTTGTCGCTTGGTCTTGAGCTCATTGTGTGATTTTGCTTAAAAACACAGTAGGAAAATTCTCAGAGTCCACAAGTGCCAATGAGTGGGTCCCGAGAGGACAGATGCTGTTTTTGAGGGCTGCAATGCAGCTGGAGTGATTACAAATACACCAGCAAATGCACTGGCATTTTCAGGCACAGCTGCCCTTCTGAAAGCAGCTAAAACTTACTGTCCCTGCAAAGCAACAGCTCCCAAGAGTACTAATAATTACTTCCTCAAGTGTTCAGAGCCTTTACTAGGGCAGGATAATAAACCCATTTCTTGTCCTGGGATGAAAGATGCACAGTGTTATTGCTAGAGCAGTATAGGATGAAATGATCTGTCTGTCCCCGTGTTTGCAGTTCTTTCCCACCAATTTTGTATAGCAGCTATTCATTTTAGCTCCAATAATTGCCTCCAGCTCCAACATCCATCCCAGCTTCAGCTGAAATGCACATGTGATTTTTGGAGAGGAGTTAAGCAGAGTCTGCTACCTCCTTCAAAGTGTTTCTTCCTTGTGTCCAAACCCTGCCTCGATTATCTGTTTGGTGATTTTATGGCCTGGAGACCTGGACTGTTCTGGTTGGTTTGGCTACTTTCTGATAACTTTGGCATTGGTGGGAAACAGGCTGAGCTTGCAGTGAAGGTGCCTTCATCACCCCTAGCTATGCCAGGGCACCCAGGGTGCCACCACACGTCACACGTTCCTAAGTGACAGGGGACAGGACAAGAGGGAATGGCCTCAAGCTCCGCCAGGGGAGATTTAGGCTGGACATTAGGAAAAAATTCTTCACAGAAAGGGTCATTGGGCAGTGGCAGAGGCTGCCCAGGGAGGTGGTTGAGTCACCTTCCCTGGAGGTGTTTAAGGCACGGGTGGATGAGGTGCTAAGGGGCATGGTTTAGTGTTTGATAGGAATGGTTGGACTCGATGATCCGGTGGGTCTCTTCCAACCTGGTTATTCTATGATTCTATGATTCTAAGTTCACTAGTGACAGTGTGTCCAGGATCTTTTCAGGCATCCTGGGCCTTTCCCCCAGCTCCAAACAGTGTCTGTCCCGAACCACAGCGACCGGCACTTCGGCGCTAGGGAAAAGTAATCCCCAGGAAAAATTTGTTGTTGAACAGAGCAATAAAATGCCAGCATCCTCCCCCATGTGTGGATCTGACACACGGCTGTGGCCACCTCCTGCCTCTCAGGGCTGGATCTTTCTGATCCACCTCCCTGGATGGAGGTGGTGGATCTTTCTGGTTCACCTCCACAAAGTGTTTTGCCAGGGCAGGGACGTGCTGTGTGCAGCTGGCAAGGGGCAAAGAGACCCTAAACAACTCCTACTGAGACATCAGTTTTTCTGGAGACTTCTTGCTGCTGCTGGGGACATCCTGGGGATGAACATGCGAGCAGAACCCCATGTGTGTGTCCATCATATGATTGCTCGGTGTGGAAGCAAAGATCTGCCGCTTGAACCAGGTGCTTGTTTCAGCTGCACTGACCTGCAGCCCCCCAGCCCCCGTGAGATTCCTTAGAGCTGCTTATTAACACACTGACAACTCTGCTCCAGAGTCACAGCACACGGAGACAGAAGGCAGAGGGATTTGACAGTGTGGCCTAAATATCCCTGTTTACAAAAACTCTGACAAAATACAAGCCCTTGGCTTTATCTTTGCCATTTGGAAATAGCCACAAAGCAAATATGCTTAAGGCATGAAGGGAGGGGGATTTATATTGACTTTAGAAAACACTGGTCTTTAAAAACAGGAAAAAAATGCTCATCCTCAGGCTGTGCCGACTGGGTGCTAGAACCAAAAGGCTTGCATACAGGCTTAAAGCCTGCCTGCTAATCTGTAGCAGTTCTGTGTGAGCAAGTCATGCAGTAAACCACTCTCTGTTAATTTTTTAATGCAGAATAAACAGGTCAAGAAATGATTAGCATGAGAATAAGTTGAGCTTAATTGGGAGATTCAGAGAAGATGAGAGGGAAGAGGCAAATTGGAGTTATCAGTTAACCATACAGAGTTGCTCTGCCTCCACAAGCTCATGTTCCCTCTTGTTTTCCATCCCCGCTGAAGTTGCCCTTTTTTTCCCCCTTCCCTAATTTAAATGATGAGTTAAAATTGCTGGTATAAGCACAATGGAAGCCCTTGTTTCTCCTTCTTGTTTTCTACCTGCAATGGCTGCCCAAATGAATTGCAGGTGATAAGGCTCCTACCTGGTTTTTCCTGATGGTCCTTCCCATTCTGCATGTAGAAAGGGACCTGCTGATGTTAAGGTCGAAACGCATAAAATCCGCTTTGTGTAAGTACGAAAGCTCTGCTCCAGTGCAAAAATTTCAGTGCAATCCCAGCAGATCCGGGGACTAAGTGTAGGCATCCGTGGGCAAGGGGAAGAGCAGCCCTCGGAGCTGCTTGGAGTGGAGTTTGGTCAGTGGTCGGAGATCTATATTCTCAGATAGGCAGGACTTTGTCCACAAACTGGAATTTGAAATTTCAAAGGGGAAAAAAAAAAAGCAGAAGGGACCTTTGCATATCTGGAGATGACTACGGTGGTGACATTCCCCTGGGACTTTTGTTCTTTGTCTTGTAACTTGGCTTTGTGCTTCCCCAACAGCTCGCTCAGTGAAACAGTGATGGGCTGAGCAAAGGCCCTGACCTGGTTTGGGACTTTCCTGCTCTGGAGAGGCTTTAGACCCATCTCAACTTCACTTGAATGCCAAGGGAAAGCCACTCCAGTCCCACAGCAGCCCTGGGGCTGTAAATGACATGGCAGGGTTGATCTGGAGTTGGGATTGCATGGGGCAGCAGTGGCATCACTAATGTAAGCTGAGGTTGGTCCTGCTAGTTCTTGGCACTGGCATTTCTGTTGGGGATTTCTTGAGAATGCAGAGCTGTGAGAGTGAAAAGCAGAGGGCAAGAGGGATCCAGGCTCCTGGTTGCAGCCTGATCACTGTCCATGCTCAGAAAGTCCACAGGTGACCCCAAACTAGGGGTTTGTTTGATGCACTGGAGGGCAGGGCTGTGGTACTGTGCAGGCTGGAGAAATGGGCCAGCAGGAACCACAGCAGCAAAGCCCACGCAGAGGACACTGAGAGGACAGGGACAGGCTCTTTACAGGGTACATGGTGAGAGGAGATCAACAGGTATAAGGATTGAATTGAGAGTGGTTCAGACAGAGTCTAAGGAGAAACTTCTTCACCATGAGGACAGTCAAGCATTGGTGCCAGTTCCCTAGAGAGGTTGTGCAGCCTCAGTCCTTAGAGGTATTCAAGACCCAACCAGATAAAGCCTGGAGCAGCCACACTGCTCTCACTGCTGGCCCTGCTTCCAGGAAGAGGTTGCAGTAGAGATCTTGAGGATCTTTCCAACCTCAATTATCCTTTGATCCTACAATATCCAGTAAGAATGGTAGCTGATGGCATCCTTACCATAAATGCTCTACTAAATACTCTATTCCTGATCCTCCTCTACTGAGAAACATGGATCTTATTTTCAGGGAATCCCCTTTTGCTTTGGATGGATTTGCCAGTCAGATTTCTACAGATAAGGCAGAATTAGTGTCGTGATGTGCCAGTGTGGGGAAGGATTTACTGCTAAACAAATAAAAATTAAGCAATTACTTGGTGCAGAACACTTTATGCTCTGGAGCTGTCATGGTCTCCTTTGCAGCCCTCTCCTGGCATAGGAAACAGCGAGTGGAGGGCACAGAAAATGAGGACAGGGAGACAGAGGAGAGGGTCTGAAAGCCGAACTGCCCCTGAGCACCTGGCATGGGAACAGCCTTTGCCTGCCAGTGGGAATTTGCCAGCTAAGAGTTGTCCCTTTCTGGAATAATGACAACAAAACATCTTCTGTAGGACAGAAGTGTCTGAATCAGTCCTATAACCAGCTACTGACTGGAGCATCTCAAACCTAGAACAGCTGCAGGCCTCAGGGTCCTGTTGGCTAGTAGGAGCTATGTCTACATTGGCAAGCTGTCCCAAAACCCACCACACAGGGATATCAGAGAAGATAAGGACTCCCTAGACAGAACATCCTCAGGGAAACATCCATCTTCTGCAGCAGATCATGCCTGGGGAGCTGCTAATACCCTTCCACCACGAGCCCATTTCTGGGGCAAAGGAAGCACAGAGTGTCCTTGGCTGGTCTGGTCCTTGACCTCCATCCTGAGACAAGGGGGTTGGGAGGGGACACTGGCAATCGATGGAAAACACTGGTAGTGAGAAAACAACAGTCAGCACAACCCCAGGGAGGAAAATGCCACGTCCCATTGAGAGTTCCAGCCTCATGAGCCACCTAATGCTGTCCAAACTTCCCAATTCCTTATCTGCTGCTCTGCTGTACAAGCTGCCTCTCCAACGTCTATTCCTGGCCCTCTTAATCCTTCCAGCCCAGGCAGCAAACAGCCTTTGCAGCCTTCCTTGCTCAGCAGGCTATTTAAGCAAAGGGTTTGTTTTGCTGAGCGGAGCAAAACGGACCATGCATTTACGATATTTTACTAGACGCAGCGGCAAATCCTGCACATATTTGACCGAGTGTCTGTAGCGTTTATCTAATCAAAGGGATCACCATGGCCTGGGCAGGATTGGGATGGGGGTCCCTGGGACGAGGCCATGGAGGGGCCTGTGCTTTACCTTAGCATCCCCATCCACATTGTAAAAACAATCTTTGGCTCAGGACTGCTCGTGCTGAAGGGAAGAGCCACCAGCACGTGAGTGTGGAGACCTCTGGCCTCTCTCTCTCAGGAGCACAGTCTGGATGACTGTTTTCCCTGCAGCAAAGGATCCTTTATCACCAGACCCAAATGAGAAAGCAGAGGCTCTCTGCTGTTCTCAGCTTTGCTGCTGCAGACATGTAGCCTTAAGGCAGAAGAGCTGGTTGGAAGTGCTACATTGGTCATAGTTTAAGGGTGAAAGGGCTGCTTGAACAATCATTTTTGTGCTCCTAAAATGCGAACAGCAAATTGTTGCCAGCATCACTGCCCAGAGCCGTGTGCTGCTGTGGAGCCAGAGACCTTGGTGTCACGATGTGGCAGCGATGCCACCGTGTCCAGGGCAGCTCCGAGTGCCAGCAGGGCTGGGGCTGCTGGGAAGCACAAATACGAGTCAGTTGGGAGCCCAAGTCAGCAGCGCGTGGACACAGTCACCCGCTGCTGGTTGCGAAATCCCAACCCGCTGTGGTTGGGATGTTTTCAACACTGAGCAAGCTGATAGCAAACCATTAATTGCTGATTCTCCTGTGCCATCCAGCCAGTGCCGTAGAGCAATCAATTATATTCTCACTCCGATCTTGTAATTACACTGAAGCATCTCGGTCCTGTTTAAAGCAGAGGAGTGATGTGCCCAGGGTCAGCTGGGGAGGAGAGCAACCAGGTTAGCAAGGAGGAGAGGACATACAGCTCTGCCACTCACTCTGGTCCCCAACACCAGCAGGATCGGACTCAAGGTCTGGGCAAGGTGGCAGCACCATGGTTGTTGCCAGCAGCAGAGCTGGCACCAGCTGCACCCACAGAAGGAAAAACCTTGCTGCAGAGTAAAACTCTGCTATGTTGTAAAACACCTAATGAAAATTTTAAGACACGGCAGTCAAAACCTGAGGCCGGAGGATGTCTGGCACAGGATGACTCTGGTGGTGGGACAGGAGCAGCCCCCGTGGTGCCCAGGACACCCTTGCCACCCCCCGGTCCCACTTGCTGTTTGGGCACTGTTACGGAATGGGTTCTGTTTGTAGGGCATCCAACCCTTGTAAAACTCAGTTTATAGGGAAGTAAAAGGAGTTGTATGTCATTACTTTGCATAGCAACGTGTAAATTGCCAGGCAGGTGCTGACCTTCCCTGACGGGGAGGGAGAAAAGGCAAAAGGTGTGGGAGAGATGGAGGGAGCGAGAGAAAGGAAAATAGGGAGGAGAAGGCAGCCAGTGGTGGAGAGGGGAAGGCAGTGACAGATGTGAAGAGCAACCTTGTTCTCCCAGCTTTTTTTCCAAGTTTGCCACTCCAAGTACAATTAAAACCAACACCAGCACCCAGTATCAAGGTCAAAAATACCCCGGGAAGGTGTTCCCTCACTGACAAGCGTCTGTTCCCTTGGTCTTGCCTGTACCCAGGAGCCAAGATTGGCAAAGAACCTCGAGATTCAATCATAAACAGTCAACAAGAATCACTGCTGCTCCACCAAAAAAAAACAGCTTAGCAGCGTTCAGCAGTGGGTGAGATGATTAAAGATTAACCCCCTACCTCCTGCCTCCACCCCTCTGGGGAGTATAGGCCTTGAGGCTCAGCAAATCCTTTCAGAGAAATATTTGAAATAAAAGACAACAGATAGGGGACGCAGCGAAGGCAGAGAGAGGCAGAAGGGCCAATAGCCTCGGACAAGGGAATCGGTACAATCTGGCCCGTGTTTGCTGAGGATAATGCGCCTTTCCAAAGCCCTAATAGACATGGAGATGGCAGATTATAGTGCAGCGCTAGACCCGGCGTATACCACCCTGGAGTTTGAGAACATGCAGGTGCTGGCTATGGGCAGCGGTAAGTCCCCTCTGTCTTCTTACCTGGGATCAGTTGGGGCTGCAGGAGGAGAAGTGGCCGGGGTGGCCGCTGAAATGCTGCCAGGGAGGGCTGGGGAACAGCAGGGGTGTCAGCTGGGGGCTCACTGGGGGGTTTCCATCTCCCTTACGGAGAAGTAGAGGTGGTGGAGCGATAATGCCGTGATGAGTGCAGGTGGGATGGTGCCCTGCAGCCCAGACACCTCGGGGACGGGCATACACCAGGGCTGCAATAAGAGGGGCTCACCACTCAGGCAAGGGACTGGGGCTGAGCACCCACCCCAGACCCCAACCCCCAACCAAGAGAAAAAAAAAAACAGCCAAAAGCTTCTGAATGAAGCACTGCTGACAGCTCACCAGGCAGACAACCGAGCCTGTGGCTCCAAAGGGAAGAGCCAGCCCCATCCCAGCAGCAGCTAGCTGGACGTAGGATTTCCAGGAGCAGAATGCCATTTAGTGCCTGGCAAGGGTGGAAATCACTGTGAAAAGCTATTCAAGCACTGACCCTGCAGCTGCCCTCAGGCTGTGGCCCTTCCCTGTGAAAGGCTTTGGTACAGGGTGGGAATCCCTTTCCTGGGAGGCTCAGCTCTCTGGGAGAGGGGCCAGGGGACCTGGTGGGGTTAGACAAGCATTCTCGTCCTTTCAGGAGGATAAGATCACACTTAACCCACCAGAATTTGCAATGGCGGTCCACCCATTTGGAGACCAAGGAGTCCTGGTGATTAAATGCTCAGAGATAACAGGAGATTCCTCTCCAAGTCCCCCCTAAAGCCTCTCTAAATATGGGGTTAATAACTAAATGAAGCACGCTGCAGAAATGACACCCCCCCCAAACCTTTTCCTCTTGCCTGCTCTGTCACCAAGGCTGCAGGGACACCCCTGTCTGGGGACGGTTGTACTGGTGGCTTGAGCTCTCCCCTCACAGCCTATGTGGGTCTTTCACGGATTAGGGCTCTCCATCCATCACGGATGTGACTCCACAGTGCTGAAGTGGCTCTGCTGTACAATAACTCCCTGGCAATTTGGGTCTCAGCCGCCTCTCAGCTCCCCAGGCTGGCCCTACCCACACAGTGATCTCAGAGCCCACTGCTGATGCCCATCTGGACCTTCCAGGACAAGCCCAGGTCTTGTTCCCTCTCTGTACCCCTCTCCCACCCAGCACAGAAGCTCCTGCACACGGGTGATTGCTTCCCCGTGACTGAGGGCTCCATGGGGCAAAGGGAACAATAATTTTATATGCTGAGATCAGGTGCCACACGAAATACGCCCTGGAGATGGATGAGTCAGGTGGATCAGGTGGCACCAACACCTCTCCTCCTCCACTGCCCAGCTCCAGACACGGGGCAGGTCTCACCTCCAGGGCTGCTTTGGCATTCCAGCAACCGCTCACACCTCTACCTGCAAAACCTCCACCTCTTTTTCTGGCTGAGAGCTGTAGGAGAGCTTGGCCACTGCCCTAGCCCAGTGCTGGCTGCTCAGCAGTGAGTAAGTTTGCCATCGTCACAGACTGAACACATCCCATGTTCAGATAGGCTCGAGGAGCTCCTGGCCTCCTAACACAAGTCTCTACTCTGAGAGCTCGCTTTTCAAGTAGGATTTCTTCTTTCCTTCATTTACCTTAACTACGAAATAGCCCCGTTAAACCCATTTCATTGCAGCAGCCAGAAGCCTACATTTCTGGCACTATAAAATACACTTAATTGGAAAATTACCCATTAGGCAGTAATTTCATTGTTGGTTGACTGTTAGGCTAAGATGTTGTAATTTCTTTGATACTGGTGCCAGTTTTTCCTGTTCTATGTT